>NC_064561.1:83046530-84383197 GCF_937001465.1 Orcinus orca | reverse complement strand
AAGCCTGTTGATGATGCTGTTCAGACTTGGCAGTCGTACGGAGGCACACAATGAATTGCAGTTTTCTTCATCACTGTAAACAAAATGGAAACAACCAAAATACCTATTAAAATTAGAATAGAAAATGACTTTTTGACGGCTATGCCGTAAAGTACTAAGGAACAGCTTATAATAATGAAGTCAATAATATGTACTAACAGGGAAAACTCTTCCAGACATATTACCAATTGAAAAAGCAAGCTATGGAATAGCTCAGCCATTTCATACCAGTTATGTTAAACATACTCCAAAATACTCTATACTTTGCAAAGGAAATATATATACAAAGAGCAGTTATCTGGAAGGATACACACTAAGCAGACAGCAATGCTCACATCATCTCCGTAGGAGACCTAGATTCCACATGCTAGTCAAAAAAACTTGACCCATATCTTTAGAGTTTTAATTTTTACCAGGAGAATATATTTTTTTTAACATCTTTATTGGAGTATAATTGCTTTACAATGGTGTGAGAATATATTCTTTTGTTGCTTATATAATCAAACTTTAAATATTTTAAAAATAATTTTAAAATGAAATGAACTAAAACAACATATTTATGGATTTATGAATTCTTATTTATGGATCCTAAATTTAAATATTTTTTAAATAAATCAAATTTAACTTGAAATATTTTAATAGCATTAAAGCAAAATATAAAGGATATTGACATACTAGTTGAATTTTATGATCCATAATAGAATAAGCAAGAATATTTAATAAATAAGAATGGTTATTAAAGGAGATATTTGATACTCTTAAATTTTCTTAAAATACAGTTTCATAAAATTACTCTCATAGGTCTCACTTTCATATTTTATTAATTTATTAATTTTTTTTTAAAGAATATTTACAACCTAAAATGGTTTTGACCATGAAAAGGATTAGCTGTTGTGGACTAAATATTTATAGCGGCATGAGATAAGTAAGACCTTGTAAAATCTAGCCCCTTTTTAGCTTTAAGAAATAGCAGTAAACACAAGAAGCGTGATCTAATATGCACCCCAGTGTGGATCAAGAAATTTTACTTAGTTTATATGTCTTTATGTCTTGGGGAAAATATATTAAAGTACAATTTTAATGAGAATTTTCAAAGCTATTTGATTTCCTTCCTCTTGATAATCAAGACTAAAACTGCAAGTCCCTTCTTCCTGTATAACAAAAGTATTCTGATCCTGTGAGAGTTTGTGGTCACTTCAGCACCACCTCTCTAACTATGAGTTTTACCTATAATCTTATCTGTATGAGATTATCTTGACTCAGTCTTAAGAAAGTTGTATTTAAAATTCTGAGATAGTAACTTCTGTGAATTACCTGTCACTGTGGGAAACATGGGGAATGAAGGACAAGATCAAGCCTGTTGAGATTTTTTAACTTGTTTTTCCAGAAATATCAGATCTGAACTTAACAATTATCCACGTAAATAGAAGGGAACAGCCAAAAGTTATTTCTATTTTAATGTGGAAGGCATTAGATAATTTCTGAAGTAAATTTGCCTCCTTAATTATGTTTGTTTACATTGACTCTAAAATGAGTGTGGTTTGTATTCCTGAGCATGTATGGATTGATTTTCAGAGAAGGTGCTCAGAAGTAAGACAGGAATACACATGGTTTTAATAATGACTGTGGATACCCTACGAAGTACGTAATCCACACAAGGATAATAAAAGACCTTTTAGTTCACTCAATTATCTGGTTAGATAAATATAGACGAGCCAGGCTTCCCTTGTCCTTTTAGCACACTTTTGGGCGGCCTCCTTCCAGGTCCACAAGTATAGGCTCTAGGAATACATACTCGTTGTTATTCCAGGTAAAATATTTTTTACAATCAGTGAATCATTAAACCCAGCGAAGGTCACTCACACTGTTAATATTTTCTTCAAGATATTCTTACACAAGACCCAGGAAAATAGGCAGAGAAGAATTCAGTCTATGTGAGTAAGGACAATTACGAATCCTCAGAACCAAAGCTCCCACCATCTCTGTCCTTCCTGCCTTCATTTTTATCCTTTCTTCTTCTTTCATCCAGGTCTGAAGTATTTCCCACAAGAACCCAGGGCAGATCCCAGTTCTCCTAGGATATGACATGTTGGTTTTTCAAGGGAAATGCCTTCTCCTGAAGTTTTTTAAGGTTCCCCACCCCCCTGAAAAAAAAGAATAAAAACTAAAGACGTTGAGAGACCACCTTTCTCCTTTCAACTTTAATTCAACTTCAGATTATTCACAAAGGCTCAAAGTCAAATAGTGTTATATAAGTGTTATATACAGTTAAAGGTGGGGGTGTGGGTAGGTGGCAATCATCTAATTCAGAACAGTCATTTGTAAATGGGAAATGGAAATGGAGTCCCACAGAGAATGAGTGATTTGTCTAAATGCACATTGTGAGTTGATGGCCAACTCTGATCACCTGGACCCAAGACCTTAAGACTTCCAGGGAAACCCTAACCAGAAAAATAAAATTAAGAACTATATTTAATATCTTATAATAACCTTAATGAAAAAGAATCTGAAAAAGCATATATATGTAAGTATATATATGTGTGTGTATGTGTGTGTATATATATATATATATATATAATATATATGTAAAACTGAATCACTTTGCTGTACACCAGAAACTAACACAACATTGTAAGTCAACTGTACTTCAATTAAAAATAAGTTAAATCTCCTTCAGAAAATATTATATACTTCAGTATGAACCCTAAGACAAGTAGCTTGAGAACTATGTCTAATTTGGGTTTTTCTGTAGTGCAACTAGAAGACTACCTGGGGTTGACAATATTTCAAAATTTCTTTCCTAATTATGAACATCTATTTATCTGGATGACCTAGTCTCGTATTTTTCCAGTATATTCAAACTGAGTGTGTGAATCTTTGCAAAAGTAGTATTTCTTGAGTTATTTTTCCGGGCCCTTTTAAAAGTCCCGCTGTGAAAACTATTCAAGCTAGAATATGCTAATAAGGAATGGAACTCTTTCTGCTGATAACATGGTTTCCGTTAGAGCATAGTCTACATTTGTAGTTGAAAACCTTATTAGTTGAGTTACTATTGTATGATCAAAAATACTTCACATTTGCAAAAAGAAGAAAAATATATTAGAATAAGGTCAGTTTGACAAAAGTGTGATATTTGCAAAGAGAGCCAAGGGTTATCCATCTAAAAGGCCAAGTTAAATAAGATACAATTAGACCTCATTTGGCCCCCTACCTCTCAGGATTAGTAAACTCACATTTCAGCTATCTTGGGGGAATGAGTTTCGCCTTAATTATCTTGTTTCCGTTGGCCCATCCACATTATTCAGACTCTTCTGACAGGCACTTTCAGCAAATATCGCACTTCCTTGTGTCTTGCTGACCTTTTTTTCAAACTGGCTTTTCCTTTTCCTTCTTAAATGTTTTTGAAGAGATATCATATTTTATTTTGCTTAGAAAGATAAAATAAAGGATGAAAATGTATTCATCTACATGGCCATGAGAAGAAAACAGACATCAACAACGGAATTTTTAGAAAAACATACTCCCAACCAGTTCTGAAGATGCAGTCTTGTCTACAAGATGTACATGGCCACTAAACCTATGGTCTCCTGCTACACAGTGTGATCTCAAAGATGAAAAAATTCAGAGAAAAATATCTGAAATGCCAAAAATTAGCACAATGGAAAAATTTAGACCAAAAATTTAAATTTCAAAGGTGCTGAATGTGAACTAACTTGAAGTGACATAACACATTACTACACTTCAAGAGGATCTGAAGTTACCAGAAGTCTCCAGCATTTCTACCCGTTACCTCCACATCAGTTTCCCACTCTGGATGCCTCTTACCATCTATTTTTTCTGCTCTCAAGTTGCCAAGACTCACATGAGAAAGGCATAAAGTGTGCTGACTACTACAGGTTCATTCTTTGTTAATACCTTCAGGGTGTAGAAACACATGGACTTTGACAAAAGACAGGCCCTCATCTCCACCCTATCTAGAGTCTCTTTCTGGTGGTCTTATTCCTTCTCACAGCCTGAAATGTCATCTCTTGGTGCCCTGTGTCACCACTACCTGTGCTGGACTGGGAAGCTCCCCAGATTTCACAACACCTGAATTTGTGTATAAGTTCCACCACTGACTAGCTGAATAACCATGAGCAAATTACTTGAATTCTCTGCTTCTCATTTTCCTCCTCAGTTAAATCAGGGTAATCATCTTTATCATGGAAAGCCACTGTGAGGAAAGGTATATAATGTCCATAGTATAGTGTCTGGTACATAACTGGGTCATAATCATAATACTTCACTGTGACTCAGCAATTTTTCCTTTCTTTCTGTTTGACTTTATTGCATTCCTCACAGGAGGTACTCTAGACAGCTTCCACAGCCCTAAGATTCCCAGCTCTCCATCTCACTCTTGGCCACCTTGATGTCTATACAACAAGGAAATCAAAGCCATCCTGCCAATGGTTCATGGCCCCCTCTCCAGCTGTCCCAACACCCTACCGAGCTCAGAGTTTCTCAGTACTTCACTCAGACTTTCCTTCGGGCTGTCTCACAGGGAGAGGCAACTCCACCCCTTACCCAGGCATACTGCTTCACTGTGGTCTTGTCTCATACTTGCTTTTTCTATCACCTCTTATTCCCTTTCTCTCTCATGTGTTAGGGATTGAATAAATGTTTATTAAAAGTAGGTTTTCTTCCTACTCCACCAGTTCCTTCTTCTCTCTCTACAGTTGTCCAGGTATCCTAATTCAAAAATTAAATTCCTGAACTCTGCTCTCTTCTTGAGATAGTCCTCCCTCTGATCTTTTACCAAGTCCTCACTGTAGCAACATTTAGGGACTCAGGAGCCAGGCTGCCTCTTCCACTTACTAACTGTGGGTTGTCCTTAGACAACCAACTTAACCTGTGTGAACCTCAGTTTCTTTATCTCTAAGTGGAGGGGAAATAGAGTTGTTTTGAAGATAAGTGAGTTAAACCATCTAAAGCTCCTAAAACAGTGCTTGGTACATAGTAAGTGCTCAATAAATATGAGGCGTTAAACTTCCTCACCAACCACATACACCCCTTGCCTTCCAGCCATGCTTCCTCCATCCCCAGACTACCAGAGGCTTGAAATTTATTTCTTAAAGGTATTAATGGCCTCCTCATCTCCAAATGAAATATTATTTCTCATTTTGCCCCTCATTCTCCTTAAACTTTGTACAGTTTCATCCCACCCTCCTCTGGGATATCCCTTGTCTTGGGATAAGGGAGGAATTAACTGTATGCTTTTCCTATGACTCTCTCCTATTCAGGTATGAGACTTGAAAGTAGCTCTGCTCCCAGGGGGCAGAATGGAAGTGTGAGGAAGGAAGTAAAGACAGACACCCTAGGGTTTTTTGTTTTTTGTGGGTTTTTTTGCCCTTCAGTCAAAAGTGTTGGTAGAAAGGCTGTGTGATTCTCCCCCTCCCTTGCCTGGATTGGGTTCTCAGAGTTGGGGAGAGGAGGAGATCTAAAGAGAAATGTAAGATGACTAGGTGCAGCAGCCCTTTGGAAGGAGACATGGAACATGTCCCGCACCTGCAGCCATCAAGGCTAAATCTACAGGGAGCAATAGAGTACGAATGAAGCCACAGTAGGCTGACACAGCCCCCACCAAAGTTTCCTTTGGGCCCCTGAATGGCTCAATAAGACAACAGTGCTCAACATTCCCATTCCCCAGAGAGATGAGGAAGTACTAATGGAAGACCATAAGATTCAAAGTGGTCTTATGGTCATGTTGAAAGGACTCAGCTGTGAAGGGCAGCATGGACCGTGGGACTGGAAACCCAGTGGGATCACAAACATCTCAGAGGACACTAGTGAGCTTGGAAGCTGGCAACTAAAACCTTGATCACAAGGCTAGGGCAAAACCCTACTAGGCCAGCCACACACCTCTCCCAGTGCTCCATTGACTACATGCCACACAGAGGAGAAAAGACAAGGAGTAACACAGCCTCCCTAGCACAGAAATTGTCCTGTAGTTCTTTGTTTACCTTAGTACTGTACACACAATCATCAACAAATTTGTGTTGAATTGAGTTAATGCATTTCCTTGCTTCCTTTTGTTTTAAATTAAAATGGCACAGAAATCATCCCCCCATTTTTTTTTTCACCTTCACTTTAAATGACACATTAAAAAACAATATTGGTTCTGGATAGATGAAGAAAGGCTATGAGAGGACAAATTTAAGCATCAGTACAGTACAGCTAAGAAACTAATTTGGTCTGGAATGTTCAATAAACCACTAGAGGGAGTGTGTAAAGGTGTGATTGAAATAGGATAAAAAATTGCACTATGATGTTTAACTGGCAACCATGAATGCATGGTTGCCAGAAACAATCCTCTCTCCATTATTGAAAAAAAAATGTAAATACTTAAAGTTAGAGGGTGTGTAGAATATCTACATATTTATTTCAGATCACACAAAAGTGTAGTTCAGTCACTAGTTTATGTAGACACTGAATTTTTTAAAATATGAAATGTAGGAATTTATAGCCACTCTATGCTATTCAGCCTTAAATAGAAACTTAATATGAGTTAACTCCCAGTCCTAATGTTATATTTTAGAAACATTCAATTCAAAAATTATATATTAAATCTCATCTCTCATTTCAAAATTGCAGAAGGAACTTTAGTGATCATTTTACAGTTGAAGAAAAAGAGGTCCAGAGTAGTTATCAATTATCCAAGTTCACATACCTAGCTAGTGGATAAACTCATACTAAAAACTTTGAGTCTAAATGAATAGAACATTTTAACAAGAAGGAAAGTTACACAGCAGATTTCCTATGTAAGATCCCAAGTAACAAAGTTTTCTTAGAACTTAGTGCATCCAGAAAATGCAAAATAAAATAATAATTTTATTCCTTACCGCTCAAGCTAAAAGAGAATTGGAATTTTTAAAATGATAATATACAATATTGGGAAAGATACAGGGACATGGTTTTTCTCATTTATCTTGGTAGAAGTATAAACTGGTAACATTTTTTTGGAATATAATTTAACAGAAAGAATTTAAAATTTTGAAACATAGATTCACATAAAGATTTATATTCAGTCATGGTCATTGCCACATTTTATATAATAATGAAGTAATGGAAACTTTATAAATGTGTAACCATCAAGGAATAAATACATAATGTGCATCCAAAAGATGGCGTTCTATACAACCATGAAAAGTCATTATTCTGAAAACTGTTTAGTAACATAGGGAAACACATTGAGTATAAAATATATTACTTATATAGAAATACAAGTGTGTGTGTGTGTGTGTGTGTGTGTGTGTGTGTGTGTGTGTGTGTGTGTAGAATGAAAGAGAATTATTTTTAGCAATATAACTCCAAGTAATTTTCTCTTTATAATTCTTAGTGTTCTGGGTCACTGTAAGCAAGACAATTACAAGTCTTTGATTCTCAGTTAGAGAAAGTGACAGGAACGACTGACACCTGGCTACTTCCTACTCATCTCACTGAAATTTTTTAAAATTTATTTTATTAAAGTATAGTTGATTTAAAATGTGTTAATTTCTGCTGTACAGCACAGTGATTCAGTTTTACATATATATATATATATATATATATATATACATTCTTGTTCACATTCTTTTCCATTATAGTTTATCACAGGATATTAAATATAGTTCCCTGTGCTGTTTTTTATCCATTCTATATGTAATAGTTTGTCAGTGGACATTTAGTTTGCTTCTATGTCCTGGCTATTGTAAACAGTGATGCTATGAATATCAAGCACATGTATCTTTTCAAATTAGAGTTTTTGTCTTTTCTGGATATATGTCTAGGAGTGGAGTTGCTGGATCATATGGTAGGTCTATTTTTAGTTTTTTAAGGAACCTCCATACTGTTTTCCATAGTAGCTGCACCAACTTACATTCCCACCAACAGTGTAGGAGGGTTTAAACTTGCTCTTGAAAAATTCTGTTGGTTTACCAGTGAAATCACTCTGCTTTGCTTGAAAATTACACTAATGCTTCAATGGTTTCATGTCACTGTATAAAAGTTTCATAACTGACCTTGTACCAAAAATTAGGGGCATGTTGACTGCCAGTCCGATTAAATCCAATGTTCAGATATTTAATTCTTTACTCCTGATTCATCTTTTCCTATTTCAGCTGCCTGTGTGAAATCTTCAAAGTGCTAATTCATTTGTCTCAGACCATGAGAGTCACGTTTTTTAGTGACATGAAGTTGGAGCCTTTGTGTTTGATCCATTGATGCATTCTTGTGAACTATATATTTAAAAATATATAATAATAGCAACTATAAAAGCAAATTTCACACATGGATGTTAAATTTCAAAATTTGGAAAAATGTATGTAAACAGAATTGTTCCATTTTTCCCTCTGAAACCAGCTAGAGCTCTCCAGGAATAGCAAGGAGCTTCTAGGGAACAACAACTAAAAAGAGTCCTTTTAGGAGGTATTCACTGAAATCATCAATGGTAATCTGCCTAGGACTCCACAAAAGAGATTGTGCACTGAGGAGAAAGGTGGGGCAATCTTTAAACCCTTTCCAAATCTAAGATTCAGTTACAGGCAGAAAGCAAAGTAAGATCTCTGTTGTAGCACAGGACTCTATAAAGTTTCCATGAATAACAAAAATTATCATAATAGAACTGATTGTAATCAAACCAGCAAAGCACCATCATTTCTATCTAATGGATCATGAAAAAATTATTGATCCAAAAATATTAATACTCCATGTATTAAAATAAAATCCTAACTGTATATAAAAAAGGAGCCCCAGTAGCTAAGGCACCTGAATAATCTCTAACAAGAAACATATTGCCTTAATTATTAACCTCTAGCAATAAAAATATGAGAGGAGCCAATTGGTCTTTTTTCTCCAACAGCTTTATCTAGTTCTCTAAAGGATGGCTGAAATCATCTAAGTAATATAAAAACTGGTGAAATCCTAAAAGGAAATTAGCAAATTTTAAGGTCAATATAAATTTCTTTCTTTTGGACTCAGTATATTTTGGTTTGTTTCGCTTTAGATGCTCTCTTTATATTTCCAAGTTTAAGTTATGGCTGTGAATAATAAATAGAGCACAGAAAAAGTGTTCCGCACTAATTTTTTTCCTCAAACACCTAAGATACTCTATGGCCTAACATTGTAACTCTAACCTCTAATAATCCAGTCAAATTTTATTACAACATTTTTGGTTTTAAGAAATGTTAGAAACCAAGAAAGGGCAGAAAGAATCAATGAATATAATGATAAATAATGGTGAGTAATGAATATAATGGTAGGAATATTTAACAAAACCTTCCTTTTGGTAACACATTACCAACCAATAAAGCAAATTTACGTAGATAAAAACAAAATATCTGAATTTTTAAAGTCCATACTATAGTTTTGAGATAACATGAATTTTCTACCATATACAAATACTATTTACTTCTTAAATGGCTCTAAGCATTGTTGAGGAAAGTGAGTGAGAAACCTCATGGATGAATTCCCAAAGACCTCCTGGCTGGATACATTTCACCAAATTTATGGGCATAATTTCCCTTTCTTGTAGAGTTCTTCCCTTAGACGAAGTATGTAGTTCCAGCTTCTTACCATGAATTAGAAAATAAGAACAGAGAAAATAGACTTTTTTTTAAAATGTATATGTTCTATACTGTATGATCATATTGTTTAAAATGTGAAACAGTGATTATGTTGCTAATAACTGAATTTATAGACAAGAATTAGTTTTTCTCCCTCAAATTATTTTTCAAATACCTCTTTACCTTAAATGCTATAAGCATTTCCCTTCTGGAATTCACAGAGATTGAATAAAGCATAAAGATACTAAATGCAAACTGAGTGAAACAATCGTTTAATAAAATATGAATCCATAAATATGTGTCCCATGGCACAGCAACTCAAAATACATGAATGGAGAGCCCTATTTCTTATTTTTTTTTTCTTCAGAGAGATAATGTCGTATCTTTTTTTTTTTAACATCTTTATTGGAGTATAATTGCTTTACAATGTTGTGTTAGTTGCTGGTGCATAACAAAGTGAATCAGCTATATGTATCCATATATCCCCATATCCCCTCCCTCTCGCATCTCCCCCCCACCCTCCCTATCCCACCCTTCTAGGTGGTCACAAAGCACCAAGCTGATCTCCCTGTGCTATGCGGTTGCTTCCCACTAGCTATTTATTTTACATTTGGTAGTGTACATATGTCCATGCCACTCTCTCACTTCGTCCCAGCTTACCCTTCCCCCTCCCTGTGTCCTCAAGTCCATTCTCTACCTCTGCGTCTTTATTCCTGTCCTGCCCCTAGTTTCTTCAGGACAATTTTTTATTTTTTAGATTCCATATATATGTGTTAGCATACTGTATTTGTCTTTCTCTTTCTGACTTACTTCACTCCGTATGACAGTCTCCAGGTCCATCCACCTCACTACAAATAACTAAATTTTGTTTCTTTTTATGGCTGAGTAATATTCCATTGTATATATGTGCCACATCTTCTTTATCCATTTATCTGTTGATGAACACTTAGGTTGCTTCCATGTCCTGGCTATTGTAAATAGAACTGCAATGAACATTGTGGTACATGTCGCTTTTTGAATTATGGTTTTCTCAGGGTATATGCCCAATAGTGGGATTGCTGGGTCGTATGGTAGTTCTATTGTTACTTTTTTAAGAAACCTCCATACTGTTCTCCATAGTGGCTGTATCAATTTACATTCCCACCAACAGTGAAAGAGTGTTCCCTTTTCTCCACACCCTCTCCAGCATTTATTGTTTGTAGATATTTTGATGATGGCCATTCTGACCCGTGTGAGGTGATACCTCATTGTAGTTTTGAGTTGCATTTCTCAAATGATTAGCGATGGTGAGTGTCCTTTCATGTGTTTGTTGGCAATCTGTATATCTTCTTTGGAGAAACGTCTATTTAGGTCTTCTGCCCATTTTTGGATTGGGTTGTTTCTTTATTTGATATTGAGCAGCATGAGCTGCTTTTATATTTTGGAGATTAATCCTTTGCCAGGTGCTTCTTTAGCAAATATTTTCTCCCATTCTGAGGGTTGTCTCTTCGTCTTGTTTATAGTTTCCTTTGCTCTACAAAAGCTTTGAAGTTTCATTAGGTCCCATTTGTTTATTTTTGTTTTTATTTCCATTACTCCAGGAGGTGGGTCAAAAAGGATCTTGCTGTGATTTATGCCAAAGAGTGCTCTGCCTATGTTTTCCTCTAAGAGTTTGATAGTGTCTAGCCTTACATTTAGGTCTTTAATCCATTTTGGGTGTATTTTTGTGTACGGTGTTAGGGAGTGTTCTAATTTCATTCTTTTACATGTAGCTGTCCAGTTTTCCCAGCACCACTTATTGAAGAGGCTGTCTTTTCTCCATTGTATATTCTTGCCTCCTTTGTCAAAGAAAAGGTGACCATATGTGCATGGGTTTATCTCTGGCTTTCTATCCTGTTCCATTGATCTATATTTCTGTTTTTGTGCCAGTACCATTCTGTCTTGATTACTGTAGCTTTGTAGTAGAGTCTGAAGTCTGGGAACCTGATTCCTCCAGCTCCATTTTTCTTTCTCAAGATTGCTTTTGCTATTCGTGGCCTTTTGTGTTTCCATACAAATTGTGAAATTTTTTGTTCTAGTTCTATGAAAAATGCCATTGGTAGTTTGATAGGGATTGCATTGAATCTGTAGATTGCTCTTGGTAGGATAGTCATTTTCACAATGTTGATTCTTCCAATCTAAGAACATGGTATATCTCTCCATCTGTTTGTATCATCTTTAATTTCTTTCATCAGTGTCTTATAGTTTTCTGTATACAGGTCTTTTGTCTCCTTAGGTAGGTTTATTCCTAGGTATTTTGTTGTTGTTGTTGCAATGGTAAATGGGAGTGTTTCCTTAATTTCTCTTTCATATTTTTCATCATTAGTGTATAGGAATGCAAGAGATTTCTTTTCATTAATTTTGTATCTTGCTACTGTACCATATTCATTGATTAGCTGTAGTAGTTTTCTGGTAGCATCTTTAGGATTCTCTATGTGCAGTATCATGTCATCTGCAAACAGTGACAGTTTTACTTTTTCTTTTCGAATTTGGATTCCTTTTATTTCTTTTCCTTCTCTGGTTGCTGTGGCTAAAATTTCCAAAACTATGTTGAATGATAGTGGTGAGAGTGGGCAACCTTGTCTTGTTCCTGATCTTAGTGTAAATGGTTTCAGTTTTTCACCATTGAGAACGTTGGCTGTGGGTTTGTCATATATGGCCTTTATTATGTTGAGGTAGTTCCCTCTATGCCTACTTTCTGGAGGGTTTTTATCATAAATGGGTGTTGAATTTTGTCGAAAGCTTTTTCTGCATCTACTGAGATGATCATATGGTTTTTCTCCTTCAGTTTGTTAATATGGTGTATCACATTGATTGATTTGCATATATTGAAGAATCCTTGCATTCCTGGGGTAAACCCCACCTGATAATGGTGTATGATCCTTTTAATGTGCTGTTGAATTTTGAATTCTGTCTGCTAATACTTTGTTGAGGATTTTTGCATCTATGTTCATCAGTGATATTGACCTGTAGTTTTCTTTTTTTGTGACATCCTTGTCTGGTTGTGGTATCAGGGTGATGGTGGTCTCATACAATCAGTTTGGGAGTGTTCCTCCCTCTGCTATATTTTGGAAGAGTTTGAGAGGGTTTGGGGTTAGCTCTTCTCTAAATGTTTGATAGAATTCGCCTGTGAAACCATCTGTTCCTGCGGAGAGCCCTATTTCTTGATAGAAGATGTTTTACCCCTGCAAATGCAGTTTACTTAAGTCCCTAATTCTTTACTCACATTTTCAGGGTGACTTAATAGATGCCAAAGCTTCTGTTAAAATTAGGTCTATGACAAGCAACAATTGTGCATTTGTAATTTAAAATAACTGTTTTGAAGTTTGGTTTCTAATAGGTTAAAATTTTGCCATTTTCAGGCATTATGTAGACGTTGAAATAGTACTACCTATTGAATGCCAGTGAGGATGTATATTTGTTACATAGAACTTTTTTTACGTAGCTCCATAGAACTATTTTAGAAACATGAAGACAAACATGTACTCAAGGCCAAAATAATTCCAAAAGGCCTAAGAATCAGTCCAGAGACCTAATAGAAATTAATCAATTATGTTTTTTTGTTTATGGGGCTGAGTATACTTTATTGTTTGGTGTTTTTTTTGTTTTTGTTTTTAGTTTTCAAAGAAATCTGATCCTAGAAGTAGCAGGACACCTATGTGATTTGCCACCTATGTGATTTATGCTATTAAATGCATCAAAGAGTAAATGCATCAAAGAGTAAAAGCCAGATAGAATCTGTTAGAGATTTCCCAAGATTACCTGACGATTTGGGGATCATGGCATTCTAGAGCAATCACGAACTCTAAATTTTGTAAACAAAGTTTAAAGTGATATTTTTCTAGGTGTTGTGTAATCTTTGAACCTCACTTTACTCATCCCCAAAAGGGATATACTAAAGCCTCAAAAGATTAGAGATAATATATTTAAAATGCATAGCGTGTGGTGGCCACTGTACTGTATATGAATGGGAAAAAGGACATAACAAAAGCTGCTGAGGGAGACATCAAAATTCTCATTCACAAACTGTTTTGAAGTCAGATCTTACGGTAATGAAAAAAAAAGTAAGTAAAAAATCATGTAAATTAGGATAATCCATTGGGGAGGAGGAGGAGAGGGAAAAATAGTCCAAGCCCTCTCTGACAAAATTTTAAATCTCTATTCTGTAGTGATCTGGAGGTTTGATCTTTAAGTCATATTTGCAGACCTCCAAGAGCGTAGATCCAGTATGGTGTTGTAGCCAAAAGTTAAATAAAACCCCAGGCCTTGTCAGGAAAGGATATTGGATACAGAAGAGTATCTCATCTCAGAACTGCCTTATATGGAATAATGCATAGAGTTCTGATTGCTAAACTAAACTATAATATAGAGTCAAGAAAAATAAAAATCCAGAGAAGGATATATAAGAAGTTTGTGACATACAAGTTTTGATTAAAAAGTATACATATCAGAATGCTTTCGAAGTTCAACTCAATCACCTTTAATGGGAGGAAGTACCTAGGCAATGCCTATGATCACCTCTTAAGTCCTATTACCATTTTCTTCCTTTTTAAAAATGTTTATTTTGAAATAATTTTAGACTTAGGGAAAAAGTTGCAAAAGACTTCCAGTATACCCTCACCCAGCTTCCCCAAATGTTAATATCTTACATAACCATAGTATAATTATAAAAACCAGAAAGTTAACATTAATATTATACAATTAACTCATCTATGGTACTTATTCAAATTTCACCAGTTGTCCCACTAATACTTTTTTCTGGGTCCCATCCAGTAGCTCACATTGCATTTAGATGTCACATCCCATTTTCTCCTCCAATCTGGACAGTTCTGTACTCTTTTCTTATCTTTCTTAACCTTGACATTTTTGAAGAGTATTGGCTAGTTTGTAGCATGTTTCTTAATTTTGGTTTGTCTGATATTTCTTCATGATGAAATTCAGGTTATGCAATTTTTGGCAAGAATAGCACAGAATTTATGTTGTGACCTTCTCAGAGCCCCTTATCAGGAGGAACTTGATGTAATAAGGCTCATTCCTGATGATGTTCACTTTGATCTCTTTGTTAAGGTCAGGTCTACCAAGTTCCCCCACTGCATTAATTCCTCACTGTAACTAATCAGTATTTCATGGAGAGATACTTCTGAGCCTCTGCAAATATCCTGTTTCTCATCAAATTTTCACTCACTAATTTTAGCATCCATTAATGATCCTTGCCTAAAATGGCTATTACTGAGGTGTCTGTCAAATGGTGATTCTCTATTTCCTTCAGTGCTTCTACATTCAGTCATTAGAATTGTACTATAAGGAAGAACTTATATTTGATTTTTTTTTTTTTAACTTTTTGGCCGCACCACACGGCATGCGGGATCTTAGTTCCCTGACCAGGGATGGAACCCGCACCCCCTGCAGTGGAAGCACGGAGTCTCAACGGCTGGATGGCTAGGGAAGTCCCTATTTGATTATTTATATCAATATGGACTCATGAATATTTATTTTATCTTATGGGTTATAATTAATTACTTTAAATTTTTTTGCTCAACTGTTTCAGATTTTACCATTAAGTTACTCCTTCTAGTCGTTTCCTGTGTCTTTTTTTTTTGCATTTAAAAATTTTTTTTTAATTGAAGCATAGTTGATTTACAATATTCCTGTGTCCTTTTGACATGACTGCACATCACTTTCTGAGCACCTCCTTACTTTCTGGCACCACAAGATATTTCAAGCTGATCTTGTGCTTTTCCTGCTCCTGCCCTAGAATCAACCACTTCTCCAAATAACCATTCTCTGTACAGAAAGGGAGAGAGTTAAACAGAATATTTCTAACTGTAGAGTTAGTCCTGAGTTTTTCTTATGTTTAAGCTTCTTTCTGATTGTAATACTTGCAGATTGTGTTGATTAATTTTATGTGTCAACTTGACTGGACTAAGGGATGACCAAATAGCTGAAAAAACATTCTTCTGGGTGTGTCTGGGAGGATGTTTCTGGAAAAGATTAACATTTGAATCAGTAGACTAAGTAAAGAAGATCCCCCTCACCAGTGTGGGTAGGCATCATCTAATTCATTGAGGGCCCCAGTAGAGGAAGAGTGAATTTGCTGCCTCTGCTTGAGCTGGGACATCAGTGCTTCTGGTTCTTGAGCCTTCAGACTTGGATGGAATTACACCATGGCTCTCCTGGTTCTCCAACTCACAGATGGCATATTGTAGGACTTCTCCATCTTTATAATTATTTGAGCCAATTCCTTATTAAATATATATAATATGTATATACACACACACAAACACACACACACAGGTGTGTGTATACATATATAAAATATTGGTTCTATTTCTCTGGAGAACCCTTACTTTCTGGCAAGGATACCAAGTAAGTTATTTGAAAACAAAAATTTTTTTAAGTCTTACAGGACCATTTTAAACTTTGGCTGAGGCAAACTTTGTTGCAATTTCCCCAGCTAACTTCTGGCCTCCTTGTTATTATATTTCCTCATACATCAAGAAATAAGGTTTCCTTGGAGACCAGCAGTTTCCATCTACCATTTCAACAAAATATTGAATTATGTGATTCTTGGTAGAGAGTAACAAAAGCTCTCTTTTTAAGGGATTATTTTCAACATTCAGAGAGTTCCAAAGAGTTAGCTAAATCTCTAGTCTGAGTATTTTGGAGGATAACATATTTCAGACCCAATGAAGAAAACTGAGGAGCCAACATAACTCATTACTGTAGGGTTACAGACTTCAGATTTTTAAAGAAATATGATTTAGATTCAAGTAATGTGGCAAAAATTGCTAGCTCTTTCCAACATCCATTCTACTCTTCTTTCTTAATTGGTGGAGCCCCCAATATGTTAACTGGGCACATAGCCACCCAGAATAAAGCTAATACTTTCTAAGCTCCTTTAAATTTAGGTGTGACAGTGTGACCAAGTTCTGGCCAATGGGTTATGAGTAAAAGGCACACTTACAGCTCCCTGGTTATATTCAAAAAGAAATGGGTCATGCTCTTCATGTCCCCTTTTTCTTCTTCCTGATGGCTGGGACATGTACATTCCAGCAAGAGCTAGAGAAGCCATCTTGGGCAAAAACATGAAAGTCATATGTTAAAGAAGTCACATATTAAAGTCAACATGATAGAAGGAACCTAGGCCTTAACATCATAGAGATGCCATATTAGGTATGATCAGCTTACACAGGCTGCAACATGAGAAAGAAATAAACTTCTTCTTTCTTAAGCCACTGGTATTTGGTGACCTTTGTTTCAGCAGTTAAACCTATATTTAATATAGAGTTACTATCTAAAAGTGGTACTGCTATAACAAAAGATATATGTGATATTAACTTATCACTTGGGTATAAAGCAGTAAAAACTCAGATAATCCAGGGTGGAAAGTTGGTGACTCTTGTTATGCTGGGACAAATATTTGGTTAAACTGTGGCCTGCCATACTTTGGGAGATAAGCCACAAACTCTTAGAGCCTATACCTTTAAGAGAATTAGTTAGAAAAACTGAGAATCTTTCTGTGTATTGGCTACTCCTTGCCACATTAAGGAAAGTTTTAAAAAAGAGATGATGAAGTCAGAGATGGTTTCCCATCAGAAAGAAGAAATCAGTTTCATTAAAAGAGCCCTTCTCGGGACTTCCCTGGTGGCACAGGGGTTAAGAATCCGCCTGCCAATGCAGGGGACATGGGTTCAAGACCTTGTCCGGGAAGATCCCACATGCCGCGGAGCAACTAAGCCCGTGCACCACAACTACTGAGCCTGCGCTCCAGAGGCCATGAGCCACAACTACTGAAGCCTGCATGCCTAGAGCCCATGCACTGCAACAAGAGAAGCCACCACAATGAGAAGCCCACGCACCACAATGAAGAGGAGCCCCTGTTCACCACAACTAGAGAAAGCCCATGCACAGCAACGAAGACCCAACATAGCCAAAAATTAAAAATAATTAATTTTTTAAAAGAGGCCTTCTCTGTTTTGTCTGAATTCTAAGTTGAGTAGAGTATGGTAAGTGGGCCCTCAAATGGTTGGAAAAGCTAACTCTTCTGTACCAAACACTGAAACAATAATAAGAGTTAGCTCTAAAGAACAGCTGTAAGAGGAAGTTAGAATGTGGTCCCCAACTTTCTTAAGCATAGGACTGCACACCCAAAACCAAGGCCCCCACAGCTACTTCTGAGCCCAGATTCATCCCTGTCTCCAGTGACTAGCCTGAACCACTGGGCTCGCCTACAGCTGGCCCCTCCATCTATGCACCTGCATGCTCTCAGCCAAACTTCCAACAGTGGCTTCCACTGCTGTGCACCTATGGTGATTCCCTGCAGCTGGTAGTGCACACCAACAGCTAGGTCTCCCATAGCTGTTTGTGAAAGAAACTGCCAACCAAGAACACTTTACCTAGTAAAGTTTTCCTTCAGAAACGAAAGCAAGATAAAGATTTTCCCAGACAAATGAAAGTTGAGGGAATTCACCACCATTAGACCTGCCTTACAGGAAATGCAGAAAGGAGTTCTTCAAGCTGAAAGGAAAGGATGCTAAGTAATAACATGAAAACATATGAAAATATACAACACACTGGTAAAGGTAAGCATATAGTCAGATTCAAAATACTCTAATATTATAATATGGTGATGTGTTAACCACTTAAGTATAAAGGTTAAATAACAAATGTTTTACAAATAACTATAGCTACAATAATTTGTTAGCAGATGCACAATATAAAAATATGTAAATTGTGGCATCAAAAACATAACATGGTTGAGGGGTTGTTAGTAAAAATGTAGAGTTTGTGTATATGATCATAGTTAAGTTGTTATCAGTTGAAAATAGACTTGTATCTATAAGATGTTTCAAGTAAGCCTCATGTTAACCACAAAACAAAAACCTATACTAGATACACACAAGATAAAGAGAAAGAAACAAAGTATATCACTACAGAAAATTATAAATTCACAAAGGAAGATGGTGTGGAAAAAAAGGAACAGAGGAACTACTAAAAGGCCTGAAATTGACAAGATGGCCATAGTAAGTCCATACCTACCAATAATTATTTTAAATGTAAATGGATTAAATTTTCCAATCAAAAGACATACAGTGGCAGAGTGGAAAAAAAAAAACCCAGCTATATGCTGCCTACAAGAGATTCACTTCAGCTTCAAGGACACACATTGGGGGAATTCCCTGGCAGTCCAGTGATTAGTACTTCATGCTTTCACTGCCAAGGGTGCAGGTTCTTTCCTTGGTCGGGGAACTAACATCCCACAAGCCAAAAAAAAAAGAAGGACAAACATTATGTCAAAGTGAAGGTATGGGGAGAGATATTCCCCACACATGGAAAACAAAAGAAAGCAGGTGTAGCTATAACTATATCAGACAAAATAGAATTTAAGTCAAAAACTGTAACACAAGGCAAAGAAGGTCATTATATAATGATAAGAGGGTCAATTTATCAGGAGGATATAACAATTGTAAATATATATGCACCCAGCATCAGAACACTTAAATATATTAAGTAAATATTAACAGATCTGAAGGAATTAATAGACAGCAATACAGTAATTGTAAGGAAGTTCAATACTCTACTTTCAGTAATGGATAGATCATCCAGACAGAAAATCAATAAGGAAACATTGGACCTAAAGGATACTTTAGACCAAATTGACCAAACAGATCTAATAGAGATACATAGAACATTCCACCCAACAGCAGCAGAATGCACATTCTTCTAAAGCATACATGGAACTTTCTCCAAAATAGATCATACATTAGATCACAAAATAAGTCTTAGCAAATTTTAAAAGATTGAAATCATACCAAGCATCTCTTTTGACCACAATCAATAAGAGGAGAAAAACTGGAAAGTTTTCAAATATGAGGAAATTTAACAACACACTCCTGAGCAACAGACAAGTCAAAGATAAAATTAAATGGGAAATCAAAAAATATCTTGATATAAACAAAAATGAAAACATATGGGCTGAAGCAAAAGAAGTTCTATGAGGAAAGTTTATAGGCTCTGTTAAGAAAAAAAGATCTCAAATAAACAGCCTTTATACATCAAGGAACTAGTAAAACAAGAACAAACACAGCCCAAAGTTAGCAGAAGGGAGGAGATAAAGATCAGATCCGAAATAAATGAAATAGAGACCAGAAAAGATAGAAAATATCAGCGAAGCCAGGAGTTGATTTTTTGAAAAAGTTAATAAAACGGACAAACCTTCAGCTAGACTTACCAAGAAAAAAAGAACAAGAACTCAAAATAAAATTATAAATGGAAAATGAAACATTGCAGCCGATACCATAGAAGTACAAAAGATCATAAGAGACTGCAATGAAGTATACATCAACAAATTGGACAACCTAGGGAAAAAATGGAAAAATTATTAGAAACATACACCCAATCTACCAAATCTGAATCATGAAGAAATAGAACATCTAAACAGACCAATAACAAGTAAGGAGATTGAATCAGTAATCAAAAACCTCCCAAAAAAGAAAAGTGCAGGACCAGATGGCTTCACTGGTGAATTCTACCAAACACTTAAAGAAGAATGAATGCCAATTCTTCTCAAACTCTCCCCCAAAATAGAAGAGGAGACAACATTCCCAAACTCATTTTACAAGGCCAGCATTACCCTGATACCAAAGCCAGCAAAGCACACTACAAGAAAAGAAAACTACAGGCCAATATCCCTGATAAATATAGATGCAAAAATTCTCTATAAAATACTAACATACCACATTCAACAGCATATTAAAAGGACCATACACCATGGTCAAGTAGGATTTATCCCTGGGATGCAAGGATGGCTCAACATACATAAATCAATAAATGTGATACACCTGTTAACAGAATGAAAGACAAAACTTATCTGATCATCTCAATAGATGCAGAAAAAGCATTTGACAAAATCAACATCTTTTTGTGATAAAAGCTCTCAACAAATTGAGTATAGAAGAAACATACTTGGGAATTCCCTGGTGGTTCAGTGGTTAGGACTCTGCACTCTCACTGCCAGGGGCCTGGGTTTGATCCCTGGTTGGAGAACTAAGATCCTGCAAGCCACACGGTGCAGCCAAGAAAAAAGAAGTAACATACTTCAACATAGTAAAAGCCATATACGGCAAACCCACAGCTTACATCATACTCATTGTGAAAGATTGAAAGACTTTCCTCTAAGATCAGGAACAAAACATGGAGGCCCACTTTCACCACTCTTATTCAACATAGTATTGGAAGTCCTAGCCAGATCAGTTAGGCACCAAAAAGAAATCATAGGCCTCCAAATCAGAAAAGAAGTAAAATTGTTTCCCTTTACTGATGATATGATCTTGTACGTAGAAAATCCTAAAGGTGTCACCAAAAAAATTGTTAGAACTAATAAATTCAGTAAAATTTCAGCATACAAAATCAGCATGCAAAAATCAGTTGAGTTTCTACACAGTAACAATGAACTATCTGAAAAATAGAGAAAACGACACTATTTACAATAGCATCAAAAACAATGAAATATGGGTAAATTTAACCAAAGAAGTGAAAGATCTATACACTGAAGATTATGAGACACTGATAAAAGAAATTAAAGAAGACATAAATAAGTGGAAAGCTATTCATGTTCATGGGTCAGAAGAGTTAATATTGTTAAAATGTCCATACTACCCAAAGCCATCTATAGATTGAATGCAATCCCTATCAAAATTCCAATGGCATTTTTCAATTCTCAAATTGTATGGAACCACAAAAGACCCCTAATATCTAAAACAATCTTGAGAAAGAATGAAGCTAGAAGCATCACACTTCCTTATATCACAAAGTAATAGTTGTCAAAACAGGATGGTAGGAGACCTTCAAGATGGAGGAGGAGTAAGATGTGGAGATCACCTTCCTCCACACAAATACATCAGAAATACATCTACATGTGGAACAACTCCTACAGAACACATACTGAATGCTGGCAGAAGACCTCAGATTTCCCCAAACCAAGAAACTCCCCACGTACCTGGGTAGGGCAAAAGAATAAAGAAAAGACAGAGACAAAAGAATAGGGACAGGACCTGTACCTCTGGGAGGGAGCTGTGAAGGAGGAAAAGTTTCCACACACTAGGAAGCCCCTTCACTGGCGGAAACGGGGTAGCCGGGGGGGAAGCTTCGGAAACACGGAGGAGAGCACAACAACCGGGGGGGTGCAGAGGGCAAAGTGGAGAGATCCACACACAGAGGGACGGTGATTACCAGCACTCAGCAGCCTGAGAAGCTTGTCTGCTCACCCACCAGGGTGGGTGGGGGCTGGGAGCTGAGGCTCTGGCTTGGAGGTCAGATCCCAGGGAGAGGACTGAGGTTGTCTGTATGAACACAGCCTGAAGGAGGCTAACGTGCCACAGCTAGCCAGGAGGGAGTCCGGGAAAATGTCTGGAACTGCCTAAGAGGCAAGAGACCATTGTTTCAGGGTGCGCGAGGAGAGGGGGTCCAGAGCACCACCTAAATGAGCTCCAGAGACCAGCGCGAGCCGTGGCTATCAGCACAGACACCAGAGGTGGGCATGAAATGCTAAGGCTGCTGCTACAGCCACCAAGAAGCCTGTGTGCAAGCACAGGTCACCATCCACACCTCCCCTCCTGAGAGCCTGTGCAGCCTGCCACTGTCAGGGTCACATGATCCAGGGACAACTTCCCAGGGAGAACACATGGCATGTCTCAGGCTGTTGCGAAGTCATGCTGGCCTCTGCCGCCACAGGCTCGCCCCACATTCTGTACCCCTCCCTCCCCGTGGCCTGAGTGAGCCAGAGCCCCCTAATCAGCTGCTACTTTAACCCCGTCCTGTCTGAATGAAGAACAGACACCTCCAGGCAATGTACACACAGAGGCGGGGCCAAATCAAAAGCTGAACCCCAGGAGCTGTGCAAACAAAGAAGAGAAAGGGAAATCTCTCCCAGCAGCCTCAGGAGCAGCAGATTAAATCTCCACAATCAACTTGATGTTCCCTGAATCTCTGGAATACCTGAATAGACAACAGGTCATCCCAAAATTGAGGTGGTAGACTTTGGGAGCAACTGTGGTCTCGGGGTTTGCTTTCTGCATCTAATTTGTTTCTGGTTTTATGTTTATCGTAGTTGAGTATTTAGAGTTTATTATCACTGGTAGTTTTGTTTATTAATTTGTTTGTGCTCTTCCTTTATTTTTTTATATATAAATATTTTTTTTTTCCTTTTTCTCTCTTTTGACTGTGTATGTGTATGCTTCTTTGTGTGATTTTGTCTGTATAGCACTGCTTTTACCATTTGTCCTATGGGTTCTGTCTGTCTGTTTTTTGTTGTTGTTTTGTTTTATTTTTCTGTGTAGGTTTTAGGTCTTGTTATCTTACTGAATTTGTTTTTCGGTTTGGTTGCTCTCTTCTTTCTTCCTTTTATTACTTTTTAATTTTTTTATTTTTAATAATTTATTTTTATTTTCTTTCTTTTTCTTTTTTTCTTTCTTGTTTTCTCCCTTTTATCCTGAGCTGTGTGGCTGACAGGACCTTGGTGCTCTGGCTAGGGGTAAAACCTGAGCCTCTGAGGTGGGAGAGCCAAGTTCAGGACATTGGTCCACCAGAGACCTCCTGGTTACACATAATATCAAATGGCAAAAGCTCTCCCAGAGACCTCCATCTCAATGCTAAAACCCAGCTCCACTCAACGACCAGCAAGCTACAGTGCTGGACACCCTATGCCAAACAACTAGCAAGACAGGGACACAACCCCACCCATTAGCAGAGGGGCTGCCTAAAATCATAATAGGCTCACAGACACCCCAAACACACCACCAGATGTGGTCCTGCCCACCAGAAAGACAAGATCCAGCCTCATCCATCAGAACACAGGCACCAGTCCCCTCCACCAAGAAGCCTACACAACCCACTTAACAAACCTTAGCCAGTGGGGGCAAACACCAAAAATAATGGGAACTACAAACCTGCAGCCTGTGAAAGGAGGCCCCAAACACAGTAAGTTAAGCAAAATGAGAAGACAGAGAAATACTCAGCAGATGAAGGAGCAAGATAAAAACCCATCAGACCAAACAAATGAAGAGGAAATAGGCAGTCTACCTGAAAAAGAATTCAGAGTAATGTTAGTAAAGATCATCCAAAATCTTCTAAATAGAATGGAGAAAATACAAGAAACGTTTAACAAGGACCTAGAAGAAGTAAAGAGCAAACAAACAATGATGAACAACACAATAAATGGAATTAAAAATTCTCTACATGGACTCAATAGCAGAGTAACTGAGGCAGAAGAACAGATAAGTGACCTGGAAGATAATATAGTGGAAATAACTACTGCAGAGCAGAATAAAGAAAAAAGAATGAAAAGATTTAAGGACAGTCTCAGGACCTCTGGGACAACATTAAAAGCACCAACATTCAAATTATAGGGGTCCCAGAAGAAGAAGAGAAAAAACAGGGACCCAGAAAATATTTGAGGAGATTATAGTTGAAAACTTCCCTAACATGGGGAAGGAAATAGTCAATCAACTCCAGGAAGCACAGAGAGTCCATAAATAAATCCAAGGAGAAACACGCTAAGACACATATTCGTCAAACTATCAAAAATTAAATACAAAGAAAAATTATTAAAAGCAGCAAGGGAAAAGCAACAAATAACATACAAGTGAATCCCCATAAGGTTAACAGCTGATCTTTAAGCAGAAACTCTGCAAGCCAGAAGGGACTGGCAGGACATAATTAAAGTGATGAAAGGGAAGAAGCTACAACCAAGATTACTCTACTCAGCAAGGATCTCATTCAGATTGGAGACAGAAATTACAACCTTTACAGACAAGCAAAAGCTAAGGGAATTCAGCACCACCAAACTAGCTTTACAACAAATGCTAAGGGAACTTCTCTAGGCACCAACAATAACAGACCCAAAACAATTAAGAAAATGGTAATATGAACACACAAATCGATAATTACCTTAAACGTAAATGGATTAAATGCTCCAACCAAAAGACACAGACTGGCTGAATGGATACAAAAACAAGACCCGTATATATGCTGTCTACAAGAGACTCACTTCAGACCTAGGGACACATACAGACTGAAAGTGAAGAGATGGAAAAAAATATTCCATGTAAATGAAAATCTAAAGAAAGCTGGAGTAGCAATGCTCATATCAGACAAAATAGACTTTAAAATAAAGACTATTACAAGAGACAAAGAAGGACACTACGTAATGATCAAGGGATCAATCCAAGGAGAAGATATAACAATTGTAAATATTTATGCACCCAACATAGGAGCACCTCAATACATAAGGCAAATGCTAACAGCCAAAAAAGGGGAAATCAATATTAACACAATCATAGTAAGGGACTTTAACACCCCACTTACACCAATGGACACATCATCCAAAATGAAAATAAATAAGGAAACACAAACCTTAAATAATACATTAAACAAGATGGACTTAATTGATATTTATAGGACTTTCCATCCAAAAACAACAGAATACACTTTCTTCTCAAGTGCACGTGGAACATTCTCAAGGATATATCATATCGTGGGTCACAAATCAAGCCTTGGTAAATTTAAGAAAATTGAAATCATATCAAGTATCATTTTGGACCACAATGCTATGAGACTAGATATCAATTACAGGAAAAAATTAGTAAAAAATACAAACACATGGAGGCTAAACAATACACTACTAAATAACCAAGAGATCACTGAAGAAATCAAAGAGGAAATCAAAAAATACCTAGAAACAGATGACAATGAAAACACGACAACCCAAAACCTATGGGATGCTGCAAAAGCAGTTCCAAGAGTGAAGTTAATAGCAATACAATCCTACCTTAAGAAACAGGAAACATCTCGAAAAAAACACCTAACCTTGCACCTAAAGCAATTAGAGAAAGAAGAACAAAAAACCCCCAAAGTTAGCAGAAGGAAAGAAATCATAAGGATCAGATCAGAAATAGATGAAAAAGAAACGAAGGGAACAATAGCAGAGATCAAGAAAACTAAAAGCTGCTTCGTTGAGAAGATAAACAATATTGATAAACCATTAGCCAGACTCATCAAGAAAAAAGGGAAAAGACTCAAAATCAACAGAATTTTAATTTAAAAAGAGAACTAACAACTGACATTGAAGAAATACAAAGGATTATGAGAGATTACTACGAGCAACTATATGCCAATAAAATGGACAACCTGGAAGAAATGGGCAAACTCTTAGAAAAGCACAACCTTCCGAAACTGAACCAGGAAGAAAAAGAAAATATAAACAGACCAATCACAAGCACTGAAATGGAAACTGTGATTAAATATCTTCCAACAAACAAAAGTCCAGCAGCAGATCATTTCACAGGTGAATTCTATCAAACATTTAGAGAAGAGCTAAGACCTATCCTTCTCAAACTCTTCCAAAATATAGCAGAGGGAGGAATACTCCCAAACTCATTCTACAAGGCCACCATCACCCTGATACAAAAACCACACAAATATGTCACAAAAAAGAAAACTACAGGACAATATCTCTGTTGAACATAAATGCAAAAATCCTCAACAAAATACTAGCAGACAGAATTCAACAGCACATTAAAAGGATCATACACCATGATCAAGTGGGGTTTATTCCAGGAATGCAAGGATTCTTCAATATATGCAAATCAATCAACGTGATACACTATATTAACAAATTGAAGGAGCAAAACCATATGATCATCTCAATAGATGCAGAAAAAGCTTTTGACAAAATTCAACACCCATTTCTGATAAAAACCCTCCAGAAAGTAGGCATAGAGGGAACTTACCTCAACATAATAAAGGCCATACATGACAAACCCACAGCCAACATCATTCTCAATGGTGAAAAACTGAACCATTTCCTCTAATATCAGGAACAAGACAAGGTTGCCCATTCTCACCACTATTATTCAACATAGTTTTGGAAGTTGTAGGCATAGCAATCAGAGAAGAAAAAGAAATAAAAGGAATCCAAATCAGAAAAGAAGAAGTAAAACTGTCACTGTTTGCAGATACATGATACTATGCATAGAAGAACCTAAAGATGCTACCAGCAAACTACTAGAGCTAATCAATGAATTTGTTAAATTAGCAGGATACAAAATTAATGCACAGAAATCTCTTGCATTCCTATACACTAATGATAAAAAGTGTGAAAGAGAAATTAAGGAACTAATCCCATTTACCATCGCAACAAAAAGAATAAAATACCTAGGCATAAACCTACCTGAGGAGACAGAAGACCTGTATGCAGAAAACTATAAGACACTGATGAAAGAAATTAAAGATGATACAAACAGATGGAGAGATATACCGTGCTCTTGGATTGGAAGAATCAACATTGTGAAAATGACTATCCTACCCAAAGCAATCTACAGATTCAATGCAATCCCCATCAAACTACCAATGGCATTTTTCACAGAACTAAAACTAAAAATTTCACAATTTGTATGTAAACACAAAAGACCCTGAATAGCCAAAGCAATCTTGAGAAAGAAAAATGGAGCTGGAGGAATCAGGTTCCCAGACTTCAGACTCTACTACAAAGCTACAGTAATCAAGACAGTATGGTACTGGCACAAAAACAGAAATATAGATCAATGGAACAGGATAGAAAGCCCAAGGATAAACCATGCACATATGGTCACCTTATTTTTGATAAAGGAGGCAAGAATATACAGTGGAGAATAAACAGCCTCTTCAATAAGTGGTGCTGGGAAAACTGGACAGCTACATGTAAAAGAATGAAATTAGAACAGTCCCCAACACTATACACAAAAATAAACTCAAAATGATTAAAAACCTAAATGTAAGATGAGACACTATCAAACTCTTAGAGGAAAACATAGGCAGAGCACTCTTTGACATAAATCACAGCAAGATCCTTTTTGACCCACCTCTTAGAGAAATGGAAACAAAAATAAACAAGTGGGACCTAATGAAACTTAAAAGCTTTTGCACAGCAAAGGAAACCATAAACAAGATGAAAAGACAACCCTCAGAATGGGGGAAAATATTTGCAAATGAAGCAACTGACAAAGGTTTAATCTCCCATATTTATAAGCAGCTCATGCAGCTCAATATCAAAAAAAGAAACAACCCAATCCAAAACTGGGCAGAAGACCTAAATAGACATTTCTCCAAAGAAGACATACAGATTGCCAACAAACACATGAAAGAATCCTCACCATCACTAATCATTAGAGAAATGCAACTCAAAACTACAATGAGGTATCACCTCACACCGGTCAGCATGGCCATCATCAAAAAATCTACACACTATAAATGCTGGAGAGGGTGTGGAGTAAAGGGAACCCTGTTGCACTGTTGGTGGGAATGTAAATTGATACAGCCACTATGGAGAACAGTATGGAGCTTCCTTATAAAACTAAAAATAGAACTACCATATGACCCAGCAATCCCACTACTGGGCATATATCCTAAGAAAACCATAATTCAAGAAGAGTCATGTACCTCAATGTTCATTGCAGCTCTATTTACAATAGCCAGGACATGGAAGCAACCTAAGTGTCCATCAACAGATGAACGGATAAAGAAGATGTGGCACATATATAAATGGAATATTACTCAGCCATAAAAAGAAATGAAATTCAGTTATTTGTAGTGAGACCTAGAGTCTGTCATACAGCGTGAAGTAAGTCAGAAGAAGAAAAACAAATACTGTATGCTAACACATATATATGGAATCTAAAAAAAAGAAAAAGTGCTTCTGAAGAACCTAGGGACAGGACAGGAATAAGGACACAGATGTAGAGAATGGACTTGAGGACATGGGCAGTGGGAAGTGTAAGCTGGGACGAAGTGAGAGAGTGACATGGACATATATATACTACCAAATGTGAAATAGATAGCTAGTGGAAGCAGCTGCATAGCACAGGGAGATCAGCTCAGTGCTTTGTGACCACCTAGAGGGGTGGGATAGGGAGGGTGGGAGAGAGATGCAAGAGGGAGGAGATATGGGGATATATGTATATGTATAGCTGATTCACTTTGTTATAAAGCAGAAACTAACACACCATTGTAAAGCAATTATACTCCAATAAAGATGTTAAAAAAAAAAAAAAGAAAACAGTATGGTACTGGCATAGAAACATAGACCAATGGAAGAGAATCAAGAGCCCAGGAATAAACCCATGCATACATGGTTAACTAATATTTGATAAGGGAACCAATAAGAGTCAATGCGGAAAGGATAGTTTCTTCAATAAATGGTGTTAGGAAAACTGTATAACCACATGTAAGAGAATGAAACTGGAACCCAGTCTTACACCACTCACAGAAATTAACTCAAAGTAGATTAAGTACTTAAACATTAGACCTAAAACTATAAACTCGTACAAGAAAGCATGTGGCGAAAGCTCCTTGACATTGGTCTTAGTACACAAGCAACAAAATCAACAACTCGGACTAATTCAAACAGAAAACTTCTGAACAACAAAAGAAACAGAATGAAAAGGCACCTATGGAATCAAAGTAAATATTTGCAAACCATCCATCTGATAAGGGGTTAATATCCAAAAATTATAAAGAACTCATGCCACTCAATAAAAAATCTAATTAAAAATGGGCAGAGGGCTTGAATAGACATTTTTCAAAAGAAGACATACAAATGGCCAACAAGTACATGAAACAGTGCTCAACATCACTAATCGTCAAGGAAATGCAACTCATAACCACAATGAAATATCACCTCACACCTGTTAGAATCAAAAAAAACAAGATATAACGAGTGCTGGGGAGGGTGTGGAAAAAAGGGAACCCTTGGGCACTGTTGGTGGGAATGTAAATTGGTGCAGCCACTGTGGAAAACAGTATGGAGTTTCCTCAAAAAATTAAGAATAGCTACTATATGATCAGCTATCTCAATAAAGCTGAAATTAAAAAAGAATTACTTGGGCAAACAACAAATTTTCCCTTTGAGGAGACAAAAAAAAATTCTGATGGAAGAGCATAGAGGTAGTAAAAAACCTACTTGGAAATAAGAAAAGTACTTACTAAGATTAGAGAAAATAGTGGGAAGCCCATGGCAAGGAAGAGTCTCTAAAATGACTGGTGATTGGGGAAGGGGAAGGAAGAAAAGGAGAGCAAGGCTGTTCCTAAGAGGGAGTCGTGGTGGAAGCTCATTAAGAGAGCCGAGCCAGCTACATAATTGAAACCAGAACTGGTTGGGATAAAAGTAGAGGTTTAAAAAGTGAGATCATAAAACCAATCCCAAGTAGGCACAGTGTTTATACATAGAGATGGAATGTGTCCTAAGAGACTTCAGAGGTCTCTTGCCTGTTTTCTAAGCAGGACTTGAGATATAATGCCCAGAAGGGAGACTTCAGGGCAACAAGTAAGCACATTCCCATTTCACAGTCCTCTTAGATGGGAAATTCCTGTGTGCTTTATATATGGGAAGCTTTCTTTTAAAATGCAACAATGTAAATGAAATTAGGATGAAAAGCAGCTATTAAAGCTCCTGCAATAGAAACATTAAGTTCTACTTGATTAGGGAGTTTGTTTAAATAATGTGATTTGTACTTACCTTAAAAACACATGGGGCTTCCCTGGTGGCGCAGTGGTTGAGAGTCCACCTGCCGATGCAGAGGACAGGGGTTTGTGCCCCGGTCCAGGAGGATCCCACATGCCGCGGAGCGGCTAGGCCTGTGAGCCATGGCCGCTGGCCCTGCGCGTCCGGAGCCTGTGCTCCACAACAGGAGAGGCCACAGCAGTGAGAGGCCCGCGTACCGCAAAAAACAAACAAACAAAAACAAACACATGAAGCAATATGGTCCCTTCATGGACTTACGGGCCTGTCATCTGTTCACAAACTGAACTAAAACTAGATATTCACCATATTGGTAAATATTTCGTTCTTCTTATTCCCTTGAAACTCTTCACCTGCTGAGCAGAGTCCGTTACTCATTTTAAACAATACTTATTGCCAATATCCTAAATGCAATATTATTTAAAAATGAAAAGAGGCAGTAATTAAAACAATGGTTATAAAATAAAATTGAATTATTTTATTATTTTCAGTTATTTTCTTAACTGAATTTTAAGAATATAAAATGGAGTAGTCTAGGTAAATTTTGTATATTGATTTCTAAAAATATTTTCTTACCAATGTATGCTTCTCAGTTTTAAGTTTCAGCGTCCTTTTCTCTATAGTAACTGGGGAATTAGCATAGTCAATTTACGTATTGCCATATGAATTTTGAAAATGATCACCATAATTAGGTCAGAAAGCCTGGCTTTGTGATTTGCTCACCAGAAATTAATTCTAAGACCACTTCCTCTCTATATGACCTTGCACAAGCCACTTAACTTCTCTGTTTTATCACTTTTAAAATGAGAATAAAAATATCATTTTTACCTACCCACAGAATTTGCGGAAGCAGAACTGAGAGAATATTTGTGAAACTGGACTATAAATTGTCAAGTACTTGTGAGCTCCAGGGTTTCAGTTTAGGTAAAGCTGCTTCTAAGAGCTTGCGATCTCCAATTCTTTTCCTTGCTCAGTCCTGTTCCAATAATGCCAGGCTCCCTTTTGCCTTCTGGGTTCTTACATTCTATCTCCCTCAACTCTGTGTGAAAAATGGGGATTCTATTATCTACCTTTTGGAATTAGTATAAAGACAACCTGGAAAGTCCCTCGTGCAGTGCTTAGCACATGGTAGACTCAAGAAACTCAACTAGAGATGGCCAGGAGCCTCAGAGACCATGTAATCCACTTACCTCTTTTGCACTTACCTCTTTTTGCATTCACTTCTGGAAAGTGAAGTCCAGAGAAGTAAGGAAATTGCCCAGAGTTATACATTGAGCTGTGGATTTAGATTCGATCCCAGGTCTCTGGAGTCTCAGAGCTCTTTCCACAGCCGAAAGCACCTGCAGACTGTGGCAGCGTAAAAACAAATGCATGACAAGGGGCAATCATCAAGGAACGTATCCTACTGGAGTCTTCCAGTGAAACTAGTATGAGGATAAATTAGAGGGGGGGGGAAGAAGAGACATAAAATAATCTCCTTTACCCATGTATTCAGTGATATATTATAGGTCCCCTCCTGCCCAAGTCTTTTAATTAAGGGTTTTATTTTTTGGTAAAATATATTCTGATACATTCGCATAACAGAAAAGTATGCAACCACCAAAAAGAATGAGGTAGAACTGAATGGGAAAAATATTTACAAATGATATGACCAACAAGGGGTTAATATCCAAAATATATAAACAGCTCATACAACCCAACATCAAAGAAACAAACAACCCAATTAAAGGATGGGCAGAAGACCTGAATTGACATTTTTCCAAAGAAGACATGCAGATGACCAACAGGCACAAGTAAAGATGCTCAACATTGTAAATCATCAGAGAAATGCAAATCAAAACCACAGTGAGGGCTTCCCTCGTGGCGCAGTGGTTGAGAGTCCGCCTGCCGATGCAGGGGACACGGGTTCGTGCCCCGGTCCGGGAAGATCCCACATGCTGCGGAGCGGCTAGGCCCGTCAGCCATGGCCGCTGAGCCTGCGCATCCGGAGCCTGTGCTCCGCAACGGGAAAGGCCACAACAGTATAGGCCCACGTACCGCAAAAAAAAAAACCACAATGAGGTATCACAAATAAAAATGTTGGCGAGAATGTGGACAAAAGGGAACCCTTGTACACTGTTGGTGGGCATATAAATTGATTCAGCCACTGTGGAATGGAGGTTCCTCAAAATACTAAAAATTGAACTACAACATTATCCAATAATTCCACTCCTGTATATATATCTGAAGAAAATGAAGACATTAATTTGAAAAGATACATGCACCCCAACGTTTATGGCAGCATTGTTTACAACAGCCAAGATATGGAAGCAACCTAAGCATCCCTTAGCAGATGAATGAATAAAGAAGATGCAGTATATATAGCCAATAGAATACTACTCAGCCATAAAAAAAGAATGAAATTTTGTCATTTGCAACAATATGGGTAGACTTGGAGGGTATTATGCTTAATGAGATAAGTCAGACAGATACAAGTACTACATGATATCACTTATATGTGAAATCTAAAAAATAAAACAAGCTAGTGAATATAACAAAAAAGAAACACATTTACAGATATAGAGAACAAACTAGTGGTTACCAGTGGGGAGAAAGAAGGAGGGAGAGGCAAGACAGGAATAGGGGATTAAGAGGCACAAACTACTAAAAATAACATAAATAAGCCTCAAGTATATATTGTACAGCACAGGGAATATAGGCAATGCCTTATTATAACTATAAATGGAGTGTAAAAATTGTGAATAACTATGTTGTACACCTGAAACTTATGAAATATTATACATCAACTATACCGCAATAAAAAAAGAAAAAGAAAGAAAAAAGAGCTAGCTCAACCAGCACTAGCATAGAAAGCTGTGCCTAATATATTTAGGGAAAAAAGAAAACAGCTGCATAGTATCCACAATCCTGGTCCTATTTTTGTTTTATGTGTATATAAACATGGTAATAAGTCTGGAAGGACATCTTCCAGACCATTAGTAGTGGTTATCCTTCCACATTTTAAAGACTTTTCCCCTTTTATTTTATCTCTGTATTGTTTAAATTCTCAGGAGTATCTATGACTTTGATCATTAGGGAAAAATAAAGCTTTTATTTAAAATTTTAAAATGCTATTGAAACAAATTAATGATTAATTGCATAAAAGTGCAATTATCCATATTTACACTAAGCCAGAATGGAAATGAAATTAAAAAGTACAATGAAAGATTAGAGCTTTAAGAAAAATAGAAATATTCAGCCCCTTCCTTTCTTAAAGATGATTGCTATCTAATAGCATTTCCTTTATATGAGAGAAAATTAAACAACAGACGAAGCACATTTAATACTTCTAGTGGAACATCTTTTCCCCATATCTCTGATTTAACAAAAAAAAAGCAAAGCAGGCTATCTTGGAAGCAGATATGAAAACTCTCTCTGGCCCCAGATCTAAAAAGGAAATAAACCCAAATTATGCCCCACAGCACACGCACAGCTGCCCCGCAGTGTTTTCATCTACTGTTATTCTGTGTCTTAGTGCTAAGGCTCTTTAGCTCATCTGGAAATCCCTTGAAATGGTCGTCCAAAGAGTGTACATAAATGCATGTATACATTTTTCTGTGGAGAAGGACTGTAACCTTCACCAGTTTTGCAAAGTAATCTTTTTACATTTTTTTCACACCCACAAATATTAACCACAGCATTTATCTATTCATACATATCCAAATATTCAACAGACATTGAGAGTTTTCCCTTCCATTTGTTATACATGTAGTAGAAATGTTATTACCCAAATTACATGGCTCATTTCTTACTCTCACAACAATACTGTAAGTAAAGATTATCCCTGTTTTCCCAGTGAGGAATATGGAGACTAAAAGGTGATCACATTTTTTTATATTCCTGCCATTGAGAGTTGGGGGTCTATGCCCCTTCCCCTTGAATCTAGATGGGCACTCTATGTTGACTAATTGAATATGATGGAAATGATACTGTGTCTTAAGAGACAGCAGCTTCCATTTCTTGTCCTTTGGAATAATAGTCCTTATAAGCCAGCCACCATGTTGTAAGGAAGCCAATGCCGCTCCATAGGGAAGCCCACATGGAGAGGAACTGAGCTCCCAGTTGACACTCAGCACCAACCTGCCGGCCACATGAGTGAGCTGTCATGAAGTGGACCCTCCAGACCCAGTCCATCTGACCCAGCTAATGCTGTGTGGAGCAGAGATGGGCCATCATCTCCATTGAGCCTGTAGTAAGCAGAATGATGGAGAAGTATTTACTTCCTAATCTTCAGAACTTATGAGTATGTTGTCTTACGTGGCAAAGAGGAATTAAGGTTGCAGATGGAATTCAGATTTCTAATCAGCTGACCTTAAACTAGAGAGATTCATCCTGGATTTTTTTAGATGGGTCCAGTGTAATCACAAGGATCCTTGAAAGAGAGAAGCAGAGAAGGTCAGAGTGATTCACTGGGAGAATGACTTGACCTGCTGTTGCTGGCTTTGAAGATGGAGGAAGGGTCTTGAGCCAAGGAGGGCAGGCGGTCTCTAGAAGCTGGAAAAGGCAAAGAAACGGATTCCCTCTTAGGGACTCCAGAAGGGAATACAGCCCTGCAACACTTGATCTTACCCTAGTGAGAACTGTGTTGCATCTAACCTCCAGAACTGTGAGATAGTAAATTTGTGTTGTTTTAAGCCATCAAATGTGTGATAACTTGTTATGGCAGCCATAGAAAACTAATACAGACCCCCCTCCCAAACTGCACCTTTGTGAACAAAATAATGTTTAAATCTAAACATATAATTTCTTTAAAATGATGACTATTTTAACAGTTAATAGTGCATAAGAGAGCAACTAAAGACTCTTTAGTAGGCTATTGAACATTTTTATGGATGCCCAGGCCTTTTTTTTAACCTGTTTGAAGATGGTTTATAGATTTAATTTTCTATGTTTAAGTATCTTTTTTCAATGTGGTCGTAAATGCCCTTTTAAATTAGTGACAGTGAAGATAGTTATCCTGGAGATAATTATATCTAGTGATTAGGTTTTACAATAAAGCTCTTTTAATCAGTTTAAATAACACTCTTTACTGATCATTATAGTACCAGATAAGAAGAGTTAAGTTTTTCAGGTGGAGATGAGACGCAAGAGGGAAGAGATATGGGAACATATGTATATGTATAACTGATTCACTTTGTTATAAAGCAGAAACTAACACACCATTGTAAAAAAAAAAAAAAAAGAAAGTCAATGGAAACACCCCATTCCAAGAACAGTTCGGGAAAACTATCATTATACAAAGATGTAAAATTCACTGGGTGACAGAGTGACTGGTCTTTGTTTCCCTAGAGGCTGCCCATCAAAATAGCTTCAGGAGCAAGTTAATAAGGACACATTTAAGTCACAGGAAGAACTTCCATTGTAACCCAAAAAGAATTTACAACAGTCATGATTTAAAATCATTCTATAAGTTAGGACTCTTTCCATTGCATATGATGGAAAATCTAACTCAAACTTAATTAAGAAAAGGAATTTGTTGGTTCATTTGTTTGCAGGCTCAGGGACTGTCTAGCTTCAGGGATAACTTGCTCCAAGGGGTTATGCAATGTTCTGTATGCTCAGTTCATCTCCAAATGTTAATTCTGTCCTCCTCTGTGTTTTGGCTCCATCCTGAGGTTATCTCCCAGGATATAATGGAACAGGGGAAATGGTCTTTCCAATAAAATAAGGCTGAGCAGAGGGGAGAGGCCCTAGGTAGGGCGGGAACGTACATTGGGCAGCATTGTGTTCACTATGATAGTACTGGCATAACATGTTAGTAAGAGACATTTTGAATATTGTTTATATTTTTTTAAACATAGAATCATTTAGGCTCATAAGCATTTATGGTCTGATATACAAGTATATAAAATATCAAGCCCAGCCATTTGGATACCTAATGAGATAATGATTTCAGTCCTCTGTAAGTCAGTTTATGTTCTTTCCAACCTTGTCTCCCACATCTGTCCAGGCAAACTTTGCTCCAGCCTCACAAATTGGCTCTTCCAGATTGCTTATCTCTATTCCGTGATCTTCCAGATTCCTACTACCTGGAATGTCCCTTCCCTCTTCATTCTTTGGATCTAAATTCTCCTTTTCCAAGGCTAATTCATAGTTATTTCTTCTGTGAAACAGTTGAGAAATAATGATCCTTTCTCCTAAATTTTCTCGTAATTTTTATATTAAAATTTGCTATTTTACCACCAATTTCCACTCTCCAGACTATGGAAGATATCACTTTGATGGTGGCAGCTCTGTCTGCTGACCTTTAATGTGGCCCTAGATTTCTTTTCCATATAGTACTCCTGGAAGTCCTAAATAACCAATCCAAGTTTGTCATAAAATGAAACTAATTGGCTATTTTGATTGAACACTGGTTACTATATCGTCACTCTTTCACATTTGTAACTCTACCAACTCATATCTTATGAGCATAAAGCTTTGCCTCTAGAAAATATTCAATAAATGTTTGGGAAATAGAACTTAACTGAATCGAGGGCAAACCCTAAAAGCAAGTTGACAGCGGTAACTGGTCAAAGCTAATATGAGTTAAGAATACACACTTCTAACATGAACATTTAAAATGTGAGAACTCAGTCTCCTTTCTCCAAAAAGTGTGTTTTCACAAAATGTGAAATAAAATCTTACTATATAGAAAAGTTTTCCCGGAGGAAATGGTTGAAAACCATTTAAAGCAAAATACTGGCATTTAACTATTCCCAATCCTAAGAAATAAAATATTGTAATAGATTTGCTTATTTAGAAAATATAATATGTGGCAGGTGATGCTTTTAAAGAGCGGGGGAAATCCATTCTCATAACTAGAGCTTGCTGGGAATAATTTCTGGAGTTGTGGAAAGTTATTGTGTATATTTTTAGCCATAATTTTAGATGACCTTATAGCTTTGGGAAATGCACCATTTTATAGCCCAGAAGTGATTACATAAAATTGTATTAAAGTGATTACAATAAGAACTACATAGGCAGTAATGTTTGCTGCTTTGCAAAACACTTAGCCCAGGAGACTCTTTAAAGCTGAATGGAACAGAAAGCGCTGGTAGTCATATTAGACCTATTCATCCAGTAAACAACAGCACTCACTGGCAACTACAATCCAGCACTATTTTCTCTGAATCTCACATCTCATTCACCACTGAACATCAAAGCAGCCAGTTGCATCCTTGAAAAACAGAACAGATTATTTAGCATCATTTCATAAATATCCCCTCACATTACCCCCATGTCATTTTAATTTTAAATGTTCTAGTTTGAAGGCACTAATTTCTAATTCATTTAGACCAACTATGAAGGAGATATAAAAACAACATAAATATTTTAAAAATTTAAATGTCTCTTAATTTAGCCTGCATAAAACTTCCAAGTTTTTAAGGATCTCAACTAATATATATGGAAGAAATTATATGCAACCCTCAATAAAATAATAAATCTAGTCAGTGAACATCAATGACCATTAATACCATTAGGTGAAATATTCATGGAGAACTTTATAATGGATAGGTCAGGTTGACAACACCTGAAACCACTGATCAATCTTAGCATCATTAAAGGTATGTCAAGCAAACTGTGACACATTGGTGATTTTTTTTTCTATTACTGTATAACATATTACTGTAAAGCTTAGTGGCTTAAAACAACGGTAAACATTTATCATCTCACACAGTTTCTCTGATCGAGAATTCAGCAGTGGTTTAGCTGGGAAGTTCTAGCTCAAGGAATCTTGAGGTTGTAGTCAAGACATTAGCTAAGGTAACAGTCATCTGAGTGCCCGCCTGGGGCTGGAGGGTCCACTTCCATGATGCCTCACTCACATGGCTGTTGGCTGTTAGGGCCACTGGAGTGTGTGCATCTGCCTTAACATCTGGCTGCCCCCAGATTGATTGAGTCATCCAAAAGGAAGAGAAGAAGACTCTACAAAATCTTTTATGTCACATAGCATCACTTCTGCTGTGTCCCATTGATTCACAAGTCAGTTCTTCTATTCAGTGTGGGAGAGAACTGACTACACAAGGACATTAATATGAGAAAGTAGGGGTCAATGGGGGCCATCTTTGTGGTCAGCTACCACAAATGTGAAGCAATCCTCTAAAGTATTCTTGCCACCTCCCCTGTAAAACCATTCTAGAATCTAATCAAATATCTAGGTCTAACAACTAATTTATAGGAAATTAGGGAGGGGTGAGGAATGGACAGAGGAACAAATTAAACAACACAACAAGGGAACAATCAGTCAATTCCAGAATGTGGGACAATCTAAAGAACAAGATTTGATTTCTTCAGTCAATAAATGGTGTAGGGGTAGAGTTACAGATTAAAAGAGATGAGATATCATCTCACACCAGTCAGAATGGCCATCATCAAAAAATCTAGAAACAATAAATGCTGGAGAGGGTGTGGAGAAAAAGGAACACTCTTGCACTGTTGGTGGGAATGTAAATTGATACAGCCACTACGGAAAACAGTATGGAGGTTCCTTAAAAAACTAAAAATAGAACTACCATATGACCCAGCAATCCCACTACTGGGCATATACCCTGAAAAAACCATAATTCAAAAAGAGTCATGTACCAAAATGTTCATTGCAGCTCTATTTACAATAACCAGGACATGAAAGCAACCTAAGTGTCCATCAACAGATGAATGGATAAAGAAGATGTGGCACATATATACAATGGAATATTACTCAGCCATAAAAATAAATGAAATTGAGTTATTTGTAGTGAGGTGGATGGACCTAGAGACTGTCATACAGAGTGAAGTAAGTCAGAAAGAGAAAAACAAATACCGAATGCTAACACATATATATGGAATCTAAGAAAAAAAAAAGGTCATGAAGAACCTAGGGGCAAGATGGGATTAAAGACACAGACCTACTAGAGAATGGACTTGAGGATATGGGGAGGGGAAAGGGTAAGCTGTGACAAAGTGAGAGAGTGGCATGGACATATATACACTACCAAACGTAAAACAGATAGCTAGTGGGAAGCAGCTGCATAGCACAGGGAGATCAGCTCAGTGCTTTGTGACCACCTAGAGGGGTGGGATAGGGAGGGTGGGAGAGAGGGAGATGCAAGAGGGAAGAGATATGGGAACATATGTATATGTATAACTGATTCACTTTGTTATAAAGCAGAAACTAACATACCATTGTAAAGCAATTATACTGCAATAAAGATGTTTAAAAAAGAGATTAGAGAGATGTTAACAACTAAATGATAATGATTCCAACATATCAATTGTAAAAAGACTTTTTCCACAGCTGTGAAAATTTCAAGGACTGGGTATTAGGTGATATTAAAGAATCGTTGTTAGGCACATTCAGTGGGACAATGGCATTGTGGGTGAGTATATGTATGCCCTTATTTCTTACAGTTACATGTTAAAGTATTTACAGTTGAAATGCTATGGTATCTGGGATTTGTTTTTATTTTTTAATTTTTTTGTTTTGCTTTTTTAAATTTTTATTTTTTATTGGACTATAGTTGATTTACAATGTTGTGTTAGTTTGTACAGTAAAGTGGTTCAGTTATACATATACATATATCTATTCTTTTTCAAATTCTTTTCTCATTTAAGTTAATACAGAATATTGAGCAGAGTTCCCTGTGCTATACAGTAGGTCCTTGTTGGTTATCTCTTTTAAATATGGTAGTGTGCATAAATAATCTAACAAAAGTAACCAAAAGTTGGGGGGATAGATAAAGCAACATTGGTGAAAAAGTTGAAAATTGCTGATACTAACTGTTGGGGTTATGGAAAGGAAGGAAGGGAGGGAGGGAGGGAGGGAGGGAGGGAGGGAGGAAGGAAGGAAGGAAGGAAGGAAGGAAGGAAGGAAGGAAGGAAGGAAGGAAGGAAGGAAAAAGGTAGCAAGCTTCAGTCTCCATAACTGAAATAAAGTTAATCACATAGCCAACTATTCAGAACATAGAAAAACACTTCATTATGTATATAATGCTTTTGTTTGGGGAATTTCTTTAATTTCTTTCTATACCCTCTACATAGGGATGTCACAGTGATTTCAAATGAAGAAGTCAAAACCTGCACCTCTAATGAAAAAAAAAAAACACATTAATTGTGAAACTTAAAATTCTGTCAAACTGATCACTTGGGGTTATGTAGAACCATATAACCTGATTTAATTAAAACGTGGTGTTCAATAAGGAATAATTAAGTAAAAGAACACATGTTTTCTTACCAAAGGGGCCCTGTTTCCTAACCCATTAGTGAGCTCAAATATGTGTGTTCATGTAAGACCAATGGCTGGCTTCTTTCTAGGCTGCAACAAGGATTGCATCTGTCTCTTGATACTCCCAATATGGCCCCCAGCACCTTCTATACTGACTGGCAGCTTGTCACATATGCAGACTTTCAGGCCCTACCCAATACCTACTGAATCAGAAACTATATTTTAACAGGATTCCCAGGTGATTGATATGAAGTGTGTGTGTGTGTGTGTGTGTGTGTGTGTGTGTGTGTGTGCGTGCGTGCGTGTGTGCGTGCGTGCGTGTGTGTGTGTGTGTGTGTGTGTGTGTGTGTGTGTGTGTGTGTAGGGAAATCCCTGAACAGTATATTTTGAGAACCACTGCTCTAGAATTCATGAGAATGCTTCAGATTCCTATTCTCATCTTTCACGTCAAATCTTACCACTGGATGTTTTCCTCTCCATATCTGACCTAGGCTTTCAGGATGTCAGATATAGCATCCTGGCACAGACCCTAGCACCTCAAAACTGTAAGTCCCTCAAGGGCAGGAAACAGGTCCAAAATCATGTCTATATCCACTTTAATTCTTGCCACATAGTAAGGACTCTAGTACTTTTTGGAAAATGAATAAAATGGATGGGTAAAAATCTGTCTTTTGATATCAAATGAAGGAAGTATGAAGCTTGACTCCTCCACTTACTAGCTGCACTAAAAAGGAATCACAATCCCTATCTCAAAGAATTATTTTGAAGATTAAATGAAATTAAATGTACCTGGCATTATGTATGCATTCCGTTATAAGGGCTCTGGGGCTTTTTAATGTACTAATAAAAATAATACTGTATCTTTTCCATTTTTAAGTATTGTCCTCTGTCTTAGTCAGCTTGGGCTACCATAGAAAATGCTGTAGGCTAGGTGACTTAAACAACAGAAACTTATTTTCTCACAGTTCTGGAGGCCGGAAGTCCAAGATCAACATTCCAGCAGGGTTTGGTTTCTGGTGAAGACTCCTTTCCTGACCTGGGGACAGCCACCTTCTCACTGTGTCCTCACATGGTAGAGAGAGAGCTCTCTGGTATCTCTTCCTCCTTTTATGAGAATAAGAATCCCATCAGGTAAGGAATGCACACTTCTGACCTCATTTAACCTTAATTACCTCTAAAAGGCTCCCATCTCCAAATACAGTCACATTGAGGTTTAGGGTTTCAACATACAAATTCTGGAGGGACATAGTTCAGTCCATAGCATCCCCAATACATAGCATTGCAGTATTCATAACAAATATTTTCCATGTTAGGTATATCTACATTGATTATGGCAACATGATTTCTGTTTCTTTGGCTCTATAATGTTTTAATGTTTCCCTCATTCTAATTTTTGTGTTTACTTAGTGTTATTTGGATCTCTTCTCTAATAATTACTCTTTCTGCTAGGTTCCTCAGAGTTCTAATAACACAATTCAGCTATTTATGCTTCTTAAAACTTTAAATCTTGGATTAAGTAATAAGATGTCAGAAGTGCAAGTAATATTATACACATTTTCCTATCCTACATCAAGATAAAAAGTTTAAATATGTAATTAAGACATTCTAAAATTTTACTTTCATAAAGAATATACAAACTAGCATTCCTCCTTTAATTTTTGAATTCATCTCTGACTATTCTTCTGCTCCCTATTCTGATCTAAAAAATCATAAAATTCTTTAAAAAGAGCTACTATCCATCTGTAACTGGCAACATTTATTTTTCAAACGGACAAGCTTTTCACCTAATCTCTAAATACTGATGTGTTCTATAACTGCTGTGATCATATGAAAACCATTCCCAGTTGAACTCTTAAATATTCCCCAAAACTGCATAGAAATAGATAAAACTCAGAGAAACACTTAATGAAAGATGGTTATTAGTCAATAAACCTCTATTTCATGCATTGTGCTTGGCAAGAAAAGAAAGATAAGAAAAACAGGTTCTTCTCTCTGGGAGCTGGTTGGCTAGTAGGAAAGGCATACATATAAACAAAAATTAAATAAAATGTCATCCTTGATTCTTTAATGAAAATGTCTATAAGATACAAATGATTCATGGTGTTTTAAGTATACATTGACTGTGGTTATAAATCAATATTAATGAAAGGAAAACTCCTCAAGAGCATTGTCAAGGTTTGCTATCTTTTTTTTCCTATTTTACCACACATTTATTCAATACTTGAAGCAAAGCAGTGTGTGCTGATTATGGGATGTACAATGGTGAGTAACAGCAGTCTTATCTCTGAAGGATAAGGAGATAAAAAAGTGTGTCCAAATATTCACAACCCAAGGCACTGTGGGTTACCTGCCACAATGATGGTCTGAAAAAGAATGTGTAGGGGAAGAGAGCTTACCTGAATTCGTCTCTAAGGGAAGCTTTCCTAGAGAAGGTAGACTTCATTTTTTTTTTAATTGAAGTATAGCTGATTTACAATACTGTGTTACTTTCAGGTGTACAGCAAAATGATTCAGCTATACATATACCTATATACATAAATATATATATATATACATAAATATGTATATACATAAATATATATACATTCTTTTTCAGATTCTTTTCCCATATATGGTATTACAAGATATTGAATATAGTTCCCTGGACTATACAGTAGGTCCTTGTCATCTATTTTATATATGGTAATATGTACCTGCTAATGCCAAATTTCTAATTTATCCCTCCCCTCATTTCCTGTTTGGTAACCATAAGTTTGTTTTCTATGTCTGTTTCTGTTTTATAAATAAGTTCATTTGTATTATTTTTTAGATTCCACATATAGGTGATATCATATGATATTCATCTTTCTGTTTCTGACTTACTTCATTTAGTATGGTAATCTCTAGGTCCATCCATGTTGTTGCAAATGTCAATATCTCATTCTTTTTATGGCTGAGTAATATTCCATTGTATATACATACCACATTTTCTTTATCCATTCATCTGTTGATGGACACTTAAGTTGCTTCCATGTCTTGGCTATTATAAATAGTGCTGCTGTGAACACCGGGGTGAATGTATCTTTTTGAATTTTCATCTTCTCTGGGTATATGCCCAGGAGTGGGATTGCTGGATCATATGGTAGTTCTATTTTTCATTTTTTAAGGAACCTCCGTACTGTTTTCCATAGTGGCTGCACCAGTTAACACTGCACCAATTAACACTGCCACCAGCAATGTAGGAGGGTTCCCTAAGTTTTCTGTGTTCAATTCCTCGGCTCCTATTTTCTCTTATATACATGCTAACTAAGCTTTGATCACCACGACTCCACTGAAATAAGCCTTATCAAGGTCACCAACTCCCTAGGTAATCTCAGTCTGCCCCATGGTTTAAATTCCACTATAACACCTCACAGATTTATTTCTCCAGCCTGGATCTCTCCTCATCTGAACTCTAGACCATCCACTTGAATGTGAAATAGATGTTTCAAAATTATCATATCTAAAACCAAATCCTCAATTTTCTCCCGCAAACCCTCTTCCCTGACCATTCCCCCATCTTCCTATTTACCTAGGTGCTCAGGCCCAAAACCCTAGAATTATCCTTAATTCTTCTCTTTACCTTACATTCTTCATTAAAAAATCACCAACAAGGGCTTCCCTGGTGGCGCAGTGGTTGAGAGTCCGCCTGCCGATGCAGGGAACACGGGTTCGTGCCCCGGTCCGGGAAGATCCCACATGCCGCGGAGCGGCTGGGCCCGTGAGCCATGGCCGCTGAGCCTGCGCGTCCGGAGCCTGTGCTCCGCAACGGGAGGGGCCACAACAGTGAGAGGCCCGCGTACCGCGAAAAAAAAAAAAAAAAAATCACCAACAAATCCCGTTGACTCCACCTGCAAATAATATCCAAAATCCAATGTTTCTCATCACCACTAATGCTCACCCTGCTCCAAATCATCATTATCTCTTGCCAGAATCTTGCAATAGCCTCTTAACTGGTCTCGCTGCTTCCCACTCTTTCTCCCTTACAGTTAATTCTCCCCACAGCTGCCAGGGGCATCCTGCTAAAATTTCAGGCAAATCAGGTCACTCTTCTGCTCCAAAAACCTCCAATAGCTCCCCATCTCCCTCAAAGTAAAAGCTAATGCATTCAGTGGCCTACAAGGCTCTACACAACCAAGTGTTGCCCCTCTCCCTCCCCTTTACCTCTCTGAACTCATCCCAGCTCCTCTCCCTACCCTTATTGTGATCCTGCCTCGCTGGCTTCCTTGCTGTTTCTCAGTCACACCAGTCACAGCTGCTCCTGCTTTAGGGCCTTTGCTTTGCTCCTCTCTCTGCATGAAAGTGCTCCTATGCCAAATACCAGTATGCACAGCTTGCTCTCTCACCTCTTTTAGATCTTTGCTAAGATACCAGCTTTTCAGTTAGGCCATCTGTTTCAGACAGGGTTCAATTAAATGAGCATAATCACTTGAAACTAGATAGATGATAGATAGATAGACACATGTAGGAGGGGGGAGAGAGAGATTGATTTCTTGTAGGGATTTGACTTTATACAATTGTGGGAGCTTGTTAAGGGGTCTCTCTAAGGCTGTTTTCTTTGCATCTGGTGTTGGGGCTTGATGTCCACAGATCAGAGAATGGGAAGAAAAGACAGATATAAAACTGGGGAGAACAAGGACCAACTGGAATCCAACAGGACGCGTTGGAACCCATATCAGTTCTCACTGCCTCCAACCTGTTGACGTGGGTGTCCTACATGAGAAACTGGTCCCCTTCATCACAGAACTAAACACACACCTGGCCCAGGAGACAGAAGCTGAAGCAGAATGCAGTCCTGGCCACTGCCCCCTATTAATGAAGTGAGCCCCCAGATAAGCTGTAACACACGTGAGCTACAATAACACCTGTACAGACCTTTCAAGCGTAAAAAAACAGTATGGTAGCTGTTTCACGTCTTCCCTCTGAATATTACACAGGAAACATACAGGGAAGGGGAAAATTCAGCCTAGCTGACTCACATTACAAAATTAGTACAAAATCACAATCTAGCCTTCAGCACTTACTGTCCTTCTCCTCTGCAATATTTTTCTCTATGGCACTAACATTCTATATATTTTACTTTATGTTTGGTTTACTGTCAGTCTTGCCCCACTTAAATGTGAGCTTCGTGAGGACAGGGATTTCGTTTGTTTGTTCGCTGTTCTCTGCCTACAGCCCAGAAGAGTGGCTGGCACGTAATAGGCCCTCTGTAAATATTTGCTGACTAAATGAATTATGTAAGCATTCTGATGAACATTTTTAATAGAGCTGTAATTATGATTGTCTATCAGACGGTCACAGACAGATTTTTCTAACTGAGCAAATGAGAATTAGAGGTATAGATGATAAATTCACAACCTGTGGGCTATAACTTATTTCCATTCTCTATCCCTTAGGAACAAGGAACAAATTTATAGAAAATAGTGAAGGAGCAAAAAGATGCTTTTCAACATCTTTCAGGTAATATGAGGAATAGTGAAGATAAGAGTTTGTTAATGTAAAAAAAGAATGCTTATCACCAGATTTCTCACGTTAAATTAGGCACTTGATAAATGTACTTGGCTGCTACTGACGACTTTCTTTAACATCTTGCCTTGTCTTCCACTCTTTTTTCAAAATGTGCACAGTAGATGGAGACCCGTGCTCAAACATGATCATGAGAAACAGAGATCAGTGCTTCATTTTCCCCTGCACATTTTACAAACGCCCCTCCTCAAGGAAAACTCCTCCATCACCCAATGGTAGCATGAATTTCTCCTTTTTATAGAATCCTATTATATTGGTTCACCTGCACCTTTTATCTCTTTATGAATCTCTGTCTGTATGTCTCACAAGCCCACTATAACAGTCAGGACCCCAATACTACACTGATGGCACACACACACGCTGGGATAATTCACAATGAACTTGTTACATGGGTCAGGGCACCGTATAGAGGAACCACAAGAGATAGCCTAGAAACCTGGGCTAGCTAAAGGGTGCTGTCACACCATAGGCTCACAGGGAGAAGTGGTTACCAGAAGGAGAGAGAGTTATAAACAGGGAGCCTCTTTGGGAGGAGCTGAGACTTTCTGTTACAGCCAACCTAAGGTGACTTCACAGGGAGGTCACCAGGGTCATATCCTGACCTCTTCTCCTCCCTTCCTCTAATTTCTTGTCGGGACAACCCATTGGCTAACCCCAACCAGGAGCCAGGAATCACAGGAACTCACTGATGGAATCCCTACCAGTCAGCTTCCTGGGACAGACAGCGGGTTGGAGAAGAGTGTGGAACGAACCTAGAATGGCACGTGGAAGCTATTCAGCTTTCACCCAGTGAAAGCGGGGACTGGGTCTCCTGCTTCTCTTTTTATCCCCCAGAGCACCTTTCACAAATCACTTGGTCTGTACATTGTATATGCACAACAGATACCGGTGGAGTCCACTAACCTATCTCAGAACAGTTGGGCAGAACTTCCATATCTGTAGAAGGATCATAGTTTTATTTTAAAGACTGCAGTGAGTCCTGACATTACCTCTGAAGGATCAGAAACAGCCTGAAAGGCAAGAATCTTCCACTAAGAGGCATTTGTGACATGATCAGAAGCAGGATTGAAGAGTAAGGCCCTGAAACACCTTCAAAAATATTATTGGTTAAGTTAGTTGGTATGGTGACCTGGAGGTGCCAACACTGCTCTCTAGGTGGGAGTCATGGAAATGTTGCAATGAACTCTAAGAGCAATAAAAAACTCAGTTCCTTCCATAGCATGCCTTATGGTCTAATGCAAGAGGGTATGAATTCATGGACTGGGCTCACAATACAACATCAGTCACTGGAAAGCAACTCCCTCACACAAAGAGGTTTTTAACCAGAGTCTCGCAGGTTTATCTTATTACTTGTTCTATTACTCTTTTAGCCTTGTAACTTTATATGTATGATTTATGTGTCGTGTTTAAATCTTGGTCAGTGACAGATATAAAGGAAGATCAATAAGGGAAGGAGAAAGGTGCCTTAGAACATTGGAACTTAATTTTTTAAATGTCAAGCTAAGGAAATCAGAGAAGGCAACTAGGAACATAGTATATATCTTAACGACCAATTAATATTCTACATGCCTTTCATTAAATGGATACCTCTTTTAACTAGCTATATTGCTTTCACTCAGCAGCCTAATAACTCAGAAAGTAGTAAAACTAAATGCCTACCTTATTGATTAGCTGTCAAAAATAGTATAATATTTCACCTTTCTCATAAAATATATGCTAAAAAATTTACTTGGACATTAATATACAAATTTACCTCTTGAGTGGGATGTGCTATGAATCCAAAATAATATGCTTCCTTTGGTCTTTTCAAAGGTAACATTCTTGTACAGAACTTCAGAAAGTACATATATATATATATATAGCAATTTTCATAAATAAGAATTTGTCTTTGAGCCTTTCACATATGTTCTTAGTTCTCTTTCTAGGGTTTTAAAATAGCATAATTTCTTTATGATCACATTAAATATCTTTAAAAAAGAAATAAACTGCATTAACAAATATTAAGCAAAGCTCATTTTTTCATTCCTGGAGACATATACTAAAAATAAAAAATACTGGGAAACAATCATGTTTTTCCTCCCAGAGGGAAAGGGCCCTGTTTTACTTTCCTTTGGGTTCCCAAAGCTGAGGCTAATGCCTATCATATTATAAGTGTTTTATAAACGTTTTAACCAACTGTAAACCATATCTGCTAAATATATAGCTGTATACATCTATTGTCATTAAAACTCATGCTCTAAGAATTATCAAATGGCTGTAATTGTACCACACACGACTTACTCCAAACTATTTGGAATTAATTAGAACACTTTCCACTTCTGGGAACAGAAGGCCTTGTCTTAATGGTCTGAACAATAGGAAAATTGGAAAACTTATTCTCACGTGATAGGAAGTCATGAGATAGGATGGGCTCAGGATTGGTAAAGTTAGCAGCCCACATACATTTCCAAGGACCCTTATTCTTTCCATCTTTCTATTTTGCGTTCTCAGCACATCAGCCTCATCCTTACACTAAGTCCCTCCACGGATCATTCTAGAAATGAATACAGTATTCAGAGACAGAAAAGAAGAGGAAAGAGAAAAGAAAAGAAAAGACCTTTTTCTCCCCTGAGTCTCTTTTTAAGATCAAGAAAAAGTTTCCCAGAATCCACCCCTTACACACCTAGCAAGCTTCTCCTCAAATCTCATGGGCCAGAAGTGTGTGTGTGTGTGTGTTTTAAGGAGACTACAACATCTTAATTCTTTCAAAAATAATTTTCCTCCTACAGATTAATAGAGCAATCAAGAATATAGCTAAAACTTAATTGTAAATAGCATGTTTATTATAATTCAAAATTTAAGAAAACTATGATTTTACTTGTGCAGCAGACATTGTTGACTGCCTACCCAACAGCCATTCCCTTTTCTCCATTTTTATAAAAATCCTCATTTTGTCCAGATGTCCTTTTCTGAAGTAGTTAAGATATTGTAAAACAATATCTTAAAAACAAACAACACTTGTTCCTTTTTTTCTCAATAAATTTCTGTATTGTTAGCAGAGGTCTTCAAAATCATCTCACTGCTCTTGGTTCATACTAATATGTATTCACAATATTATTTTGTTTCCTTCACTGAAAAGCAGGGTGTTTTTGTTCACACTGCTCTATAGACCTAGGATACAATTGTGAACAATACAGACCAAAATTCCTGTCCTCCGGAGCTTACATGCCGTTACTAGTGAGATACACCTCATATGAGAGGCATTTTAACATTAGGTAACTATTTTAAAATAATTAACATTAGTTTTTGATACTCTTTTACAGAACAACCCAGTTTCTCAAAATTTATCCTGAAAAAAGTCAAACATGGGTACAAACACGTTTATTAAGTGAACTACTGAGTTCACAATAGTCTACAAAACAAGAAAATTGGAGATAGCCTAAATGTCCAAAATCAGAGAACTTGTTAGGAAGGAATTATTGTGCGTCTATAGAGGTAATCATTAAAAATAATTATGCTGTTTATTATTTAGAATAGTAGGTAGCCAGTAAACATAATTGTGTGGAATAATATTTATCTGTAAAACTGTTCATGATAGAGCACGAAATGAAGAAGTGAGCCACATAGCAGTATGGAAACTATAATAATGTTTTGTTACACATGAATATGAATAACACCAAAGTGTTAACAGTAATTTTCTCTGGGTGATATGATTTAGAGGGAGGTTTTCATTTTTGAATGTGCTCTGACTTGATAAATAAAAAGGGAGAAATTAGTTATCAGTGCTGATTTTAAAGTCTCCTGTAATAGCATCAACCGTTTATCAAGTGCCTCCCATGTGCTAGCCAATGTACTCAGAACTCTACATGTGTGCTCTCACTTAATGCTTTCAACAACTCTGTAAGTTAGGCATGGCTACTTTCTCCATTTTCTCCTCAGGCTGTAAAAGGGCTTGAAGGAAGTTAAATATCTTGGCTAAGACATACACTAGTAAGTGGTTCACCCTGAATTCAATTCAAAGTAGTCTAACTCAGAGTCCAGTCTTTTAACCATTGGTGTTCTTCTGTCTACGAATATAGGCAGTTAAAAGCAAGTTAAGGGACTTCCCTGGTGGCACAGTGGTTAAGAACTCACCTGCCAATGCAGGAGACACAGGTATGAGCCCTGGTCTGGGAAGAAACTCTAACATGCCATGGAGCAACTAAGCCCGTGCACCACAACTACTGAGCCTGCACTCTAGAGATGGCAAGCCACACTACTGAAGCCTTTGTGCCTACAGCCTGTGCTCCACAACAGGAGAAGCCACCACAGTGAGAAGCCCACGCATGGCAACAGAGAGTAGCCCCCGGTCGCTGCAACTAGAGAAAGCCCGCGTGCAGCAGCGAAGACCCAACAGAGCCAAAATATTTTAATTAATTTAAAAACTCAAGTTGAATATGGCAGAAAATCAATGAATTAGATCACAAAACTTAGGGGGAAATAAAAAAGGATAAACAGAACTGTATCAAGAAGGCAGATTAACTGCAAGAAACTATTTCCTTCTCCAAAAGAATATCTTGGAAAAGAACAGAATAAGAACAGAATTGTATACACAAGAAGTAGTAGTATATTTTTAGGAAAACTGGAAAACAAAATTAATTGCTAGCAGCGAAATATTTATGATTCCCTGTAAAAAGGAGAGCAGACAGTATACAATTCAAAGTATGTCCATCCTGAAATATGTACCAAAGAGGACTACTCAGAAGAGTGAGTATGGATCTCAATCACACTAACCCCATAGGCAAAGAATATAAAATTAAAGGAGAAGCATTAGCTACTAGATAACCACCAGAGTAAGTGGCTGGAGACCAGCATTCTTCAAAATACTTTGAGGTATTTCCCCCCATTCCAGAGTAGCAGATACTCAGATGCAGGGCCCTGGGCCCCTGGGGATACCCAGGAGGACCTCCTCATCCAGAAGACAACTGCTGTTGCACCTGGATGTTTCCATTTCCTAACACTCTCTAACAAACCACCCCAAAATTTAACAGCTTAAGCATGATTCTTTGGTTTGACTGGGCTCAGTCAGGCGGTTCTCCTGATGATCTTGTTTGGAATCTGCAGTCAGATGGTAGCTGGGGCTGGAACATGCAAGATGATTCAGTCACATGTCTGGTGCCCAAGCAGGGATGTTTGCAAGACTGGGATCCCTCTCATTTATCACCCTTTACTGGTCATTCATGAGGTCCTGCTAGCTAATTCTCTTACAAAACTATACACAGCTTCAGTCAAGAACCAAGTCTGGTTTATCATAGGATACTGAATATAGTTCTCTGTGCTATACAGTAAGGTCTTATTGTTATCCATTCTCTATATAATAGTTTTCATCTGGGAAACCTAACCTCCCACCCCACTCCTCCCCCAACCCCCTCCCCCTTAGCAACCACAAGTCTGTTATCTATGTGAGTCTGTTCCTTTTTTGTAGATAGTTTCATTTATGTCATATTTTAGATTCCACGTGTAGTGATATGATATGGTATTTGTCTTTCTCTTTCTGAATTACTTCACTTAGTATGATAATCTCTAGTTGCATCCATGTTGCTGAAAATGACATTATTTTGTTCTTTTTTGTAGCTGAGTAGTATTCCATTGTATATATGTACTACATCTTCTTTATCCATTCATCTGTTGATGGACACTTAATTTGCTTCCATGTTGTGGCTATTGTGAATTGCGCTGGTATGAACATAGGGGTGCATGTATCTTTTTGAATGAGAGTTTTTTCTGGATACATGCCCAGGAGTGGGATTGCTAGATCATATGGCAATTCTATCTTTAGTTTTCTGAAGAACCTCCATACTGTTTTCCACAGGGGCTGTACCAACTTACATTCCCACCAATAGTGTAGAAGTGTTCCCTTTTCACCACATCCTCTCCAGCATTTGTTATTTGTAGAGTTTTTAATGATGGCCATTCTGATCAGTGTGAGGTAGTACCTCATTGTAGTTTTGATTTGCCTTTCTCTAATAATTAGTGATGTTGAGCATCTTTTCACGTGCCTATTGACCATTTGTATTTCTTCAATATCCTATGATAAACCATAATAGAAAAGAATATATTGAAAAAAATGTATATATGTATATATATATATGTTTAACTGAATCATTTTGCTGTACAGCAGAAATTGACACAACATTGTAAATCAATTATACTACAATAAAAAAGGGAAAAAAAAGGAGAAAAACCTTTTGTAAAAATTAAACTCCCTATGCTATATCAAAATTCAACTGAAACAAACCAAGATTAAAAGTTTGCAAAAAGAAATATGCCAGACAGGGGATTTGTATTCTTAATATATAAAGAGACTTTACAAACAAACATGGAGAATATGAGCTAGTGACATATATACACAACTCATACAAAATACATGTATATGGGAAAATTTTAACCCACTAGTAATTAAAGATAACAAATTAAAACAATAAGACTTTTTTTTCTGCCAAACAAAACACAAATATGTCTGGTTCTTTTTATTCTTTTATCCCCCAAATAGCTAGTACATTACCTCCAACCTAAAAGCTGCTTCAAAATAATAATAATAACAACAATGACAAACAAAAAACCTAAAAGCTGTTCCATAAAAATTTATTGGATTAATTAATACCTGAAACAGAACTGGTGTGTCTAAAAATTATAAAAAAGATAACCAATTTTTCAGCGTATTATCCCCCTGTAGAGAAATCCTATCCATTGCTGCTTTATTTCTTCCTGTCTACTGCTGAGGTTAACTCTTTAATAACTGAAGATGAAGCACAATAAATTTATTTATGTGTTCTGCTAATTAACTTCTGTTCTACTGTAATGGTTTTATGAGGTGAAGGTTAAAACTATCCTAATAAAGTGTTTTTTTGAGATTACTTGTGGTTTTCACTCAATGCAAGAAATCATGAAAAGACAAATGGGGTGTATACACTGATAAGTAAAGCAGACGTGACCCTTCCACTCACACCATCTACCATAGTCTAGTTGGGAAGAAAGACCAGAGCTTATGCTCAGTGCTGTTACAGAATTGTACCAGACACCTCCTGTGCACCACTGCTCAGCCTCTTAGCCCCACCTCCTAATCCTTGCGCAGCTATGGTGACCAGTGACAGTTCCACCAGCTTCCCGTTCAGCCTGTTAGGAACAGCACCTCACCTCAGTCTGTTCCAAGTATCTCTTGCTCCCTATTCTGGGGCTTCTCGGACACTGTCCCAGGGGCGCCCACAGAACCCACTTAGTGCTCACACATACACAATTGCACATGAGTGAGTCCTCTGCTCCCCAGCAGAGCCGCCCTCTGTAGACTGCATCACCTACACCCCATTGTCCTCTCGCTGCTAATGGGGCTTAGCCAATGAGGGGGCATTGGCAGGAGATCAGTGAGCAGGAGAAAAAGGTGGACTTTTCTTCCTTCACGCCTGCCCTGCTTCAGTAGAAAGTTCTGGAGGAGGCTTCGTCCCTTTACAGCTACAGCTCCTGTTGGGCGACTCCTCTTGCTTGGTTCCAGCACCTACCAGGCCATTTCCTCCCCTGTTCCCTTCAAGCCTAGGGCAGTAATTACTTTCAATTGTGGCTGGTCCCTGAGTGCTTCAGCATTTCTTGTTGGTTCCCGTAGCCCTATCTTCACCTCTGTAAATGGCCCCTTCAATAAATTATCTTCAAAATCCCAGCTGGGCGTGCCTTCTGTTTCCTACTAGAACCCTTCTGATACAATTATGCTTACTGAGAGTCTTACCTAAGAGCTAATTAGCTACCTCTTTTGTAAGAAAAGTACAGGCAAGAAGAACACAGGCAGTAAATTGGCGTAATTTAATAAATAATGAAGTCTATGCTGGAAAGCTGAAAGAAAGAAAACAGGATGAAGAAAGCATAGCAGAAGGAAAAGGTCTTGCTCTAACATATACAAACCACAAGTTTGATAGGAAAATGAGAAAAAGACCATTCTTATTTGTAAAACTAAAGATACAATTACAAGGCTAGTGAAAATAAATCTAAATACAAGAAATGCACAACTTGTATTTATTGTTTTTGATATTTAACCAAATTAAGTTATCTTATCCATATAAACAGTTTCCAAATATGTTCATAGGAGGAGGTACAGGGGACCAGCAATGCTATTCACTCTAAAAAAATGTGTGTCAGCTCTTCACATGTTTAAAATGATCATAAACAGTGACTTCAAGTCTCAATACTATTAGCGCAGGTCACTTGATTTACAAACACAGTGATAAATAAATGAGATTTTAGTAAACACTAACTGTGGGCCGGGTCCTGCCCTGACATGTTCATGTATATCATCTCCATTTATTTTCTTAAAAACTATACTGGAATATGTAGTTGTCAACTTGATTTATTTAGGAGCTTTCTTTCTCAGAATCCCCTTCTCTGTATTGTTCCAAGTTAAAGCTGAGCAAAGAAGAACCTCTTGGGAGGTTGTCAGATACAGTAACAGACAGATGCAGAGGCGCCTGGCGGGTCCCAGCTTGTCCTCGCTGTCCTCTGTGCCGCGTCCTGCTCAGCTGTCTGACCGTTGGCCCTGCTGACCACCTGTGGACCCAGGCTCACCACAAAATGCGTGACTGTGGACTAATACTACGCATACCTTGGATGAGAAAACATTTTCCTTTCTTTTTTTTTTTTTTTGGTTTTTTTTTTTTGCGGTACATGGGCCTCTCCCTGTTGTGGCCTCTCCCGTTGCGGAGCACAGGCTCCGGACGCGCAGGCTCAGTGGCCATGGCTCACGGGCGCAGCTGCTCCGCGGCATGTGGGATCTTCCTGGACCAGGGCACGAACCCGTGTCCCCTGCATCGGCAGGCGGACTCTCAACCACTGCGCCACCAGGAAAGCTCCACATTTTCCTTTCTTGTACCACCTCACTCAAGAATCACATTCCCCAGAGGTAAAGGTTGGGGATCCAGTCAGTCTAGCTTGGATTACTTGCCTGCCCATGAGGACAAGCACCTATATAGTTCCACCAAGGATACTGCACATTGGGAAATGGGTAACTTCTCAAAAAGGAAATCAAGACTTGGGAAGGGAGAATGGACACTAAATGCCCCCCAAAAATAACGAAGACATCTGTTGTCCACGCTGTGCATATACCTAGGATGTTCTGACATTGACCGGCTAATAATAATAGATAATATTTATGCAGCACCTTCTCTGTGCCAATAACAAAGCCATTTACATGTACTGCCTTATTTAATTGTCACAGCAGTCGTAGGAGTTAGGTCATTTTCTTTCTGGTACAGTGAAGAAAACAGATAAAGTTAGCATTTTGTCAGCTTCGATTCTGTGAAATATAACCGGCCTGAGTTGGTACCAGTTAAAGTTGTTGACTCTAATTTCAGAATTACTAGATTTTCAACCCCAATTTTGCTGGAATTTTTGTTAATCCATCATACAGAGATCTCAGTACTGCTAATTTATGTTGTAATGACTAAAGGATCCTATAAATTTCATCCTCTTCACTCCATAGGGAAGTTCTAAGCATGCATAAGATATTCTGTTTTTTATTATTATTCAATTTATTAACATTAAATTTTAAAAACCTACTTTTGCCTTAAACTTTAATTATAATTTATAAATCCTGTTATTCTATTTGGCAAATTTTAACAATCAGTTTTAAGGAAGCTTTTATAACTTAGTTAATCTAATGCTTTTAAATATTCTGACACAGAAACGGGAAAAAAATATTCTGACACTGAATTTATAAACGTATTATATTTTGTTTTTCAGTATTACAATGGACTCACAAACAAACCTTCTCAAGAAGTCAAGTGATTCTTTTCTTCACAGCTTTATTAGATATGAGTCATACCACACAGTTCACCCATTTAAAGAGTACAATTAAAGTGTGCAATTTAAAGTGCATAACTCAGGGTATTCACAGAGTTGTGCAACCACCATCGCAGTCAACCTTAGAACATTTGCATCACCCCATAAAGAGACCCCACACTCCTTAAGTGATTCTTATAAAAGAATCAAATAAGTTACATTTATAAGTAAGATGAATCTTAAATTCTCTTAAATGTTCTAATTGTACTCTTTCTAAACTTAAATTTTAACTTAACATCACAAATGTAAAACTGTTATTCAATTACTCACTTTAAATTGGAATGATAGGGTCCTTCTAACAGGCCAAATTATCTAAAATGTTTTAAATATCTAAATATAGATTATTCCTTAACAAAAATATATTAACAAGGGCTTCCCTGGTGATGCAGTGGTTGGGAGTCCACCTGCCGATGCAGGGGACACGGTTTCGTGCCTGGTCCGGGAAGATCCCACATGCCGTGGAGCGGCTAGCCCCGTGAGCCACGGCCGCTGAGCCTGCGCTCCGGAACCTGTGCTCCGCAACGGGAGAGGCCGCAACAGTGAAAGGCCCACATACCACAAAATATATATATATTAACAATATGGATTATCTACTTCATCACTTCCATATTTAATTCCAAATTTTCCCCGAGATAAAAATACTCCTGCCCACTAAAGAAAAATTGTAGTATAAACATAATTTGCAATTTGCTCCTTAGAGCAAGTTTGGGGAAATATTTTCTCAGCTAGATGAAGTTGCATATCAATAAGAGATTTTGGCCAGGGTTTGAGAGCTAGAACAAGACACACTCAAAGCAACTTTTTTCATAACCTAGCAGACAAGCTAAGCCTACTGTCATAGACACTATATCAAGAGACTTGGGTATTGTTGCCTTAGTGGCAGCTGAAGGAAGGGAGTTCAGGATAACCTAAAAGAGAGAGGGACCCAAGCAATATGATGGTAGGCAGAGGCTGGAAAGAAAGTTGTTTGAGAAGAGATTGTTATATGTTGAAGACAGCTGAGAAGTTTTAGGACAAGAATGTCTAATACCCAGAACTGCAATTATCCTCTGTTGTCTCCCAGCCTTCAGTAGAAGTCTGATAGTCCTATATTTGAAACATAGAGGTAGGAGAACAACGAGCTAAGAGTAATGTAAGGAACCAGTAGTCTGTAGGAACAGACAGCAGTGGGAGTGGATGCAGAAGTGACCTGGGCATTCCTCTCTTCAGGAGGATTTATTAAGGTGTCTCCAGACTGCAGCAAATGGGATGGAAGCTTGGGAGTGTTCTTTGGTTATGAAAGAAAAGGGTGATTCCAGAAGGACAGAAGGTTAGGGAATTACCAGGCAGCAGAGGCTTGGGTTAAAGGAGGATGTAGTCACATGTTTTTTGGGTTTTTTTAACATCTTTATTGGAGTATAATTGCTTTATAATGGTGTGTTACTTTCTGCTTTATAACAGAGTGAATCAGTTATACATATACATATGTTCCCATATCTCTTCCCTCTTGTATCCCTCCAACCCTCCCTATCCCACCCCTCTAGGTGGTCACAAAACACCGAGCTGATCTCCCTGTGCTATGCGGCTGCTTCCCACTAGCTATCTATTTTACGTATTTACAATAGCCAGGACATGGAAACAACCTAAGTGTCCATCAACAGATGAATGGATAAAGAAGATGTGGCACATATATACAATGGAATATTACTCAGCCATAAAAAGAAAAGAAATTGAGTTATTTGCAGTGAGGTGGATGGACCTAGAGTCTGTCATACAGAGTGAAGTAAGTCAGAAAGAGAAAAACAAATACCGTATGCTAACACATATATATGGAATCTAAAAAACAATGGTTCAGAAGAACCTAGGAGTAAGACGGGAATAAAGACACAGACCTACTAGAGAATGGACTTGAGGATATGGGGAGGGGGAAGGGTAAGCTGTGACAAAGTGAGAGAGTGGCATGGACATATAGTCACATGGTTTTCTAAGGAAAACTCTTTTCTGGAGAAGAGATGATGGGTTATTTCCTATCATTGTTCTAAGACCAAATCACAGACTATCTCATTTGTGCAGAGTTACAGAATTCTACAGTTACATTCAGCTACTCAGCACCTCTGCAGCCAGAGAGTACTTCCCGGATCCTCTTTTTCAACCAACGCTAATGGAAGAAGGTGTCAGCCTCTCATATTCTCATATCATGAGGAAGGAAATGAATCATGTGACTTCTGTGGCACCAAGTGCTCTTGAATTGTCTCAATACCTCCAAGAAGTTTGAATTTTGATCTTTCTAAGTAAGCAGAATGTTTTGTAATATTTTCGTTCGGGTTGTTTGTCTATCTTCATAACCCTCTGATTTGACTTTAAAGATGTTTAAATAGTCTTTTATGTGGGACTATGCTTATGTGTCTCCAAACAACTGATCTGTTTGAAGCGAGTCAAACCATGGGCTAATAGAAAACACACAACAGTTAAACTGACAACTTGCCTTCATGAACGCTCAAACACTGGGCCTTTTTTCCCACTCCTAATAACGATTCAATAGCCCTTTGTATCTAAATCAGTCCACCGGGGTTTGGCTCTTTGAGCTCCCAAGCGTATTATCAACAGAGTTTTGAGAGTTCGGTGTTACTGTACCTCCTTTCACTGTGTTTTATTAGCGAAGGGATGCAAGAGAGGAAGGGTGTACCTTGGTTTGTTCCATCATGCCCGGCTGCTGTGCGCTCTTTCATTTAAGCCACTGTGGCCTGTCCTGGCTGTCCCAGGCCCATGTCTCCACCCAGAAAGGCCCCCATGCCCCCTCAGAGAAGTCAGTGAATGCTTTGGTGAGAGAAGTTGAAAAAATGAGAACGGCAGTTAAAGAACGCTTCCACTTAACGTCAGTAAACAGTTCAATTTACCACAACTGAACTTCGGCGACATTTTATAGCTTGCTCTGTGGGGGAAGTCCTGTTACTGAAAGACTTGACAGCCCACTGGATATGTGTGGTAGCTTCACAACTGCTTTGGGGATAGGAGGTGTGGGTAGACGATTACATGAAAAGGAACATATTTTTCTGCCTGAGAAAGAAGAAAAGTTCATGCAAGATTGAGCAGAGCTATAGTAATAAGTTTGCTTCTTTCTTTTGTCAAGGAACACAGTGTCAACTGAAAAAAAAATGCACAACATAAAAGTTGAGAATTACGTTTTATTTGGCAGACTTTCTGAGGACTGAAGCTTGGAAGGCAGCCTCTCAGCTAGCTCTGAGGGACTGCTCCAAAGAGGTAAGGGAGGAACCAGGATATAGAGGAGTTTTTGCAACAGAAACCAGGTAGTTGGAACATCAAAAGATTACTGTTCGTTAAAGAAAACCAGACATCTCGAGTTAATGAATTTAGTGCTTTTCTATCTATGGGGAGATGCAAGAGTCTGGGCTCATTGAAATAATTCCTTTAATAGGCACCTTAACTATCAGGGGCCAGTGTCCTGCTTTTCTCCATCCTGAATCCCTCAGGGTGCACAGTTGGGGATGGCTGCAGTGGCTGCCGGCATGATGGCCCCAACATCTTTTGTTTACTGATGTGACAGGCGACCTTCTTCATCCACAACAGCATCCTTTGCACTGCCCCTTCCCATATGAAAAAGCCTTTCCCCATGCAATGGAGAGATTCTTCTGGGCCTCAGAATAGACCATGTGAGCTGCACAGTGAAAACCAAAAATGTGGCATTCCTTGCAAAGAAAAGAGATTCATTTCAATATTGCATCTCAACTCTCCTGTAAAATATGCCAGGATTTTTTTTTCAACACAGTGGTACAGGATGATCCATTTCCTAGTTGAGATTATTTTGAGGTTTTTTTTTTTCCTCTATGTAATCGTGAAATGCACATGAAACCAAGTGAGTAAATAGGGTATTACGAGTTGAACTGTGTGCCATCCAAATCCATATGTTGAAGCCCTAACTCCCATCTCCTCAGAATGTGGCCTTGTGTGGAGATAGGATCCTTGCAGAGGTATTCAAGTTAAAGTGAGCTCATTAAGGTAGGCAGGCCGTAATTCAATATGACTGATGTCCTTATAAAAAGAGGAAATTTGGACACAGAGATACACATACAGAGAAAATGCCATGTGAACATGAAGATGGCCATCTACAAGCCAGGGAGAGAGGCCTGGAACAGAACTTTCCCTCACAGCCCTCAGAAAGAACAAACACTGCCAACACCTTGATATGAAACTTCTAGCCTCTAGAACTGAGACATTAGATGTTTGTTGTTTAAATCATCCAGTTTGTGGTACTTTGTTACAATAGTGCTGACAAATTAATACATAGGGCAAAGCAAGAAGCTCTCCTCCACCTCCAGCCACACCACACCATAATTTGGCTTTCTGCTCCAGAAACACAAGCTCAAATGCCAGCAGTGCCAAAGCAAATAATCCAAAACAGTGAAACTAGCTGGATGGACTAACTGGGATTGCTAAAGGGGATTGAAGCAGACTGGAAATTACACAGGATCCAGCTATAGTCATTTGTTACCATGCATAAATATAGGCCTAGCTTTGCCAGAGAATCTGACTTTTTTAAGAGAAACCCAAAATGTAGACTTTTTAAATGTTGAAATCTCCATATTTTTAAATATTGACAACTAACTGAAAAGATTTCTATATTGTACTGACCAACAATCTATGGGCCACATAAAATTTGTGCGAGGACCACTTCAGCCAAGAACCTAATGGAATTTTAAGGAGAGATTACACAGGATGCTCCCAGAGTCTGAGAGGAAAGAGTCAGAGACTTCATTTCAGCCAAGGACCCCATTTCAAAGCCTCTGTGCGTGTAACTGGGGCCGAGTAACAAGTTCTGACCAATGGAAATGTCGCTGCTATGCTGTTGCCAACTTGGGTCCTTGGACTCTTTAATCAATAGAAATTGATAAGAGGCCAGAAGAAAAATTCAAGCAAGTTTTTATTGGGACTTTATTGCTACAATACAAGGGAGCAAAAATAAGAAACAGGTGCTCTTGCTCGCTCTCTGAGGAGGGCGGCTGGTTCCTTACATGGGGTGAGGTTGGGGGGTGGCTTAGGGGGTCTGTCCACCCCCTTGGTGGTGCTGTATGCAGGATCATGTGCAGTACCCTCCAGGTACCTCAGGAATGGCAGTTGGTTTGTGGCCTTTTTGTATCTCATTGTTCATAATTGCACTGACTGAGCATGCGTGCAGTTATTTTTAGTCCCTTGCAGTTTCTTTGTATTCTGTTGCTTGGGGAGATATTAGTCCAGGTGCAAGTACTCCAGTAAAGGGTCCCAGGTCCCAGGTCCTAGCCTGTCTCAATGTCGAGATTGGCAAATATCTGGGATGCATCCCCTTCCAGAACAACTTTGGTGGTACAGACTGACAGACCTTGCCATTTTTTTTTTTTTTTTTTTGCGGTACGCGGGCCTCTTACTGTTGTGGCCTCTCCCGTTGCGGAGCACAGGCTCTGGACGCGCAGGCTCAGCGGCCGTGGCTTACGGGCCCAGCCGCTCCGCGGCATGTGGGATCTTCCCGGACCGGGGCACGAACCCGTGTCCCCTGCATCGGCAGGTTGACCTTCAACCACTGCACCACTAGGGAAGCCCGACCTTGCCATTTTAAGAGATCAGATTTAATTTGACAAGGGTAAGGACCTGGAGTATGAAGAAAATTACAAGCTATTCACATATAGGATACTTCTCCCTGACCCTGACCATAGAAAAGAATGAGAAAAGAGACAGGGAGAGAAAGTTGCCTTGCATTAAGATAATCAGGGTGCACAGTTCCAACCTCCTCTCCACAATCTGGAGGAACAGGAAAAACATGACATAGGGTCAAATTCCCAACTTCATCTGTGAACGGCACACAGTAAGTAATGGGTGGTAGGTAGAAATTGTTCCTTACCTGAGAACATCTAGGAAGAATTTGCTACCCTTTCTTCATTCATTCCCTATAAGGGGTCCGCTCAGAACCACACAGTACATATACTGATGGCTAAATTGTCCATTTGTCTTTTGCCCACTCCTCTTTCTCACTAGAAATGGTATGGGATAATGGCTACTAAGTGAAATTTGTACTTCCCTTTTTTACTCCAAAATTATACCATCAACATAATCATTATAAAACTTTGATTGAATAATCTTATCAGTCATAGTTATATTTCCAACATCTACTTGGTTACTGAATTTAATGAAGTAGTGACATTCTTTGGTCTTGCAACTTGAACTTTCGGCTCTTTCAAAATTCTCATTCTCACTTAGTTGTAAACCCCTGGGTCTTGTGACTCAGATGAATATATATTAACTTGCTTTTGCCTACTTATCTAGTAGCCTTTACTGCTAATGTGAGTTTATGACTATCATTTCTCCTTCTGTCACCCTTAAGGCTTTTGCTGACTACTCCCTCCATCCCCCCTCCCATCATTTCTTCTCCCCAAACCTCCCTGGACAAGCCTTTATCTCATTAAGCTGAGTATCCCAGTATCATGCTTACCATGATACTTTCCACATTTCTACATGTCAAAAATAAACCTTTTGTAAGGAAATAAACTCATTTAGTTAAGGACTGGCATATACACACATAGAAACATTGACCTTTTGTGTCAATATCTGGTAGTTGATTTTGATTTTTTTATTGTAACATTTAACAAACCTAATGGCATTAGAGGATTATATTGTTCAGGTCTTTTAACCATGTGACTGCTTATCTCACATGTTTACACTTGAGAGCTAGTAATTGTAAAGTCAAATAAGCAAGTAATGTAGATGTTATCTACAGAAAGAATTCACCTTTCTTCTATAAGAGAAGAACACAGGCTGTTATAGAAGCAGAAGGTGAGTACATTTTTATTGTTGTAGACTTCAGTCACTCAGCCAGAAATATTTTTTTTTGGTCATTTAAAGGTTAACTTGAACAGACTGCATTTTGCATAAATGTAAACATGTTCATCTTCATCTCTGAATCAACTCAAGGACATAGTTTTTCATACATCACTGCACTATTCTCAATACTTCTGAATAGATTCCCTGGTGAAAAATTGATCATAGGGCTTCTGTTTGTTGTGTGAACTTCACTGATCTAATGTGTATCATGTTTTTGTTCTTTTGAGTTTCTAGACTTATGCTCCAGGGATTATTTCCTAATGGGTATTTTTGCCAGCAAGTTAGGCACAGACTCATAATTCCTTTAGCAAAATGTCCTGCAGTGGTTTGGGAGTGGCTGTAGAGACCTCAAGGTAGGCAGATAATTGGGAAGCTAATGGAAGGGTAGGAGCAAAGGATCTGATCTAGGATCAGATAAGAGGCATACCTTCAGGGGTTGCAGTCAGAGTGCTGGAAGGTCACAGAGAGCCAGGGAAGTCAGTGGAAAAATACACCCCATGAAAGAGGTAGGGAAGGGCCCAGTTCCCAGGAAACGGCTGAAAAGAATGACACAGAAACCTGGCTAGCAGAGGTTCGAGGTGAGTTTCCCCTTTGTGGAAAAGTAAGGGACAAACATGAGCCCTGGAGACCTGAGCATAAGGACACCAAGCAATCCTTCTGCCATCTCTCTAGAAGTAATTAAGGGGGCCTGACAACAGGACTGATAGCCAAGAATAGCACAGCCATAGTACTCAGGGCTTCAAAACTTCAGTAAAAGCTAGAGCAATTTTTCATTCCTTATTAGCAAGGAAAAATCTAGTGTCTAATCACCCTTGTTTACTGCAGAGGAACAGAGCAATCTGAAAATGACAGGTGTTAAAAAAACAAAATTTAACTGAGTACATTTGAAGATCTAATTGACTTCATTCAAGTATTTATGAATCAGGTAGCATCCCATCTAGCAACCAGAAGGGTGCTCCAAGGAGTTATACAAAATGGAAGGTTATTATAAAGGCAAAAGGAGTGTGGGGCAAGGAAGTTATTAGCAAAAGAAAAGAAAGGATTATTTTGGGCCAGGACATATTTTGGTGGGGGGGTGGGGAAGAACATGGTGGACCGGGTTTTATCGTGCATACTGCCTCTTCTTCCTCCAGGGAATAAAGAGGACCCACAGAGCAGATTACCTTATAGGTGCTGACCAGAAAATTCCAGACTGGTTGATTAAGATTACCTTTCTGGTGAAATTCAAAACTGCAATAGGTTAGGTATTAAATAGGTTTGGTATCATGGTTTGGCACCAGTGACGCCATTTGATGCCTGTGGTTTTTCTCTTTAACACAGAGTACTTAGAGCAAACAGCTAGGTTAAAGTTAGAAGTAGGAAAGAGAACTGGTACTTCTCATACTAGTGCTTACCTGAGTAAAAATGCATAGCATACCTTTCCACTCAGTAAGACTTTAACAAAAATTCATTAAAAGTATGAAGTAATATTTTTAAATACTATACATGAATACAGCAATAAGAAAAGTCCTATACACCATCAGATGCTTCACTCACTGTAACTGTCCTAAATAACTGCTTACTTTAAATCCAGTTTAACTTCCAGGTTTGAGTAAGACACACTTTTTTATTTTTAAACAATGATTCCCAGGCAACTGATTACGTTTATTCACAAAGTTCCATTCAAGCTGCTGCCATTTTTTCCTTTGAACTTAACTCTGGCAGTGGAGATTTGACTGCTTTCTGCTTTCAGGTCACCAACCCCATGCTTCTTCTTATCTTACCTTATGGTCTAAGGGGGGGAAAAATATATATATATACACACATATATGCGTGTATATACATATATTATATATTTATATATAATATATATTTACAGTCTACCTCTATCTGCATATACCATTTCTTCCTGTTAAAGTGGAAGGAACATTTCTCCCCCTACCTGAAATCAGACCTTCCCCTCTGTGCTGAGTTCCATCTACTTCCACCTGCTCAGATTTTAAGTAATCATGGTGGAGCCTTAGAGTGGAAAACTCCACAGGTGATAAATATTCATTTCTAGGAAACTATTGACATGGGAAAATGTTCACAATATATTCCTAAATGAAAAAAAATCAGGTTACACAACAATACGAATAGTAGAACACCATTTTAAATTGGTAGATTGATAGGTAGGTGATAGATAGATACGAATGAGAAAATGTGTATATTAGAAGTGATTATTCTTCAGTGGGTGAGTGGGGCTGGAGGTAGGGGCTTTGTATTTTCTAATATGTACGCACAGAGTTGAATTATGTTTGTAAATTAATGGGTTTTTTTAAGAAGATGTTGGGGTAGGAGTTTATTAATTAATTTATTTATTTTTGCTGTGTTGGGTCTTCGTTTCTGTGCAAGGGCTTTCTCTAGTTGTGGCAAGCAGGGGGCCACTCTTCATCGCGGTGCACGGGCCTCTCACTATCGCGGCCTCTCTTGTTGCGGAGCACAGGCTCCAGACGCGCAGGCTCAGAAGTTGTGGCTCACAGGCCTAGTTCCTCCGCGGCATGTGGGATCCTCCCAGACCAGGGCTTGAACCCGTGTCCCCTGCATTAGCAGGCAGATTCTCAACGACTGCACCACCAGGGAAGCCCTGTAAATTAATTTTTTTAAGTTATTATTTTCAGGTAAGTCTAGAGGAAAATGTTACAAGGAAGTAGTACAGAGGTGAAATGCCATGAGATCCGGTACATTTCCTAGAGAGGGCCAGCCAATTAATCTCTGAGCTTTCTAGAAGACAACACAGAGGACATTCAGTTAGTTACTGATTCATAAATTCATAAGATAAAAACAGGTCAGTATACTAGTATGTTATTAGTCCCATTTTTCAAGCACAGAAACAGAGATACTAATTGCTCAAAGTTCCATAGCCAATATGTGGCAAAAATCAGAATGAACACCTGCTATTCCATATCCAAACACATTCACCTCTTCATTATATATGACTGTTAAAAAGAAGATGAAGTGAGAACAGAAAACATGGAGGAGGTGTCATTTGAATTTGACCAGGATAACGAGCAGAATTTCAACTATGGGGGAAAGGAATAGAAAAGACGTTTGAAGCAGGAGTGAAAATGCAGCAGTAGAAAAGCAAGATCAGGAAACAAGAGGCTATTTGTTTAGAGTTATGGTTCTGGGTATCCAGCTTATGTGAAATGTAAACCTTCCTTACCCTGTGATTTAATATATTAAATATTTTTTATTAAAATCTGGTTCCGAATGTGATTCAACATCTATAAAAACATTTTCAATGCAAATAGCAGTCTTCACAGGAATTTTGTGAAGATGAAATATAACATATAAAATATTTAGCATTTACTTGATATAACATATGAAATATTTAGCATGAGTAAGCACTCAATAAAAATTTTAGTGGTTATTATTATTTTAATTATTATTAAGTCAATATAGATCCTTCCAGGCATTCTCTAAATGCATCATCTTAAAAACATGTTTGTTTGTTTTTTCATTTTCTTTTTTTTTAACACCTTTATTGGAGTATAATTGCTTTACAACGGTGTGTTAGTTTCTGCTTTATAACAAAGTGAATAAGCTATACATATATATATATCCCTATATCTCCTCCCTCTTGTATCTCTCTCCCAGGCTCCCTACCCCTCCCCTCTAAGTGGTCACAAAGCACTGAGCTGATCTCCCTGTGCTATGTGGCTGCTTCCCACTAGCTATCTATTTTACAATTGGTAGTATATATTAGTCCATCCCACTCTCTCACTTCGTCCCAGCTTACTCTTCCCCCTCCCCGTGTCCTCAGGTCCATTCTCTACATCTGCGTCTTTATTCCTGTCCTGCCCCTAGGTTCTTCAGAACCATTTGTTTTTTTTTTAGATTCCATATATATATATATGTTAACATACGGTATTTGTTTTTCTCTTTCTGACTTCACTCTGTATGACAGACTCTAGGACCATCCACCTCACTACAAATAACTCAATTTTGTTTCTCTTTCTGGCTGAGTAATATTCCATTGTATATATATATGCCACATCTTCTTTACCCATTCATCTGTCAATGGACACTTAGGTTGCTTCCATGTCCTGGCTATTATAAATAGAGCTGCAATGAACATTGTGGTACATGTCTCTTTTTGAATTATGGTTTTCTCAGGGTATATGCCCAGTAATGGGATTGCTAGGTCATATGGTAGGTTCTATTTTTAGTTTTTTAATGAACCTCCATACTGTTCTCCATAGTGGCTGTATCAACTTACGTTCCCACCAACAGTGCAAGAGGGTTCCCTTTTCTCCACACCCTCTCCAGCATTTATTGTTTGTAGATATTTTGATGATGGCATTCTGACTGGTGTGAGGTGCTACCTCATTGTAGTTTTGATTTGCATTTCTCTAATGATTAGTGATGGTGAGCATCCTTTCACGTTTGTTGGCAATCTGTATATCTTCTTTGGAGAAATGTCTATTTAGGTCTTCTGCCCATTTTTAGATTGGGTTGTTTATTTTTTTGATATTGAGCTGAATGAGCTGCTTGTAAATTTTGGATATTAATCCTTTGTCAGTTGCTTCATTTGCAAATATTTTCTCGCATTCTGAGGGTTGTCTTTTCGTCTTGCTTATGGTTTCCTTTGCTGTGCAAAAGCTTTTAAGTTTCATTAGATTCCATTTGTTTATTTTTGTTTTTATTTCCATTTCTCTAGGAGGTAGGTCAAAAAGGATCTTTCTGTGATTTATGTCATAGAGTGTTCTGCCTATGTTTTCCTCTAAGATTTTGATAGTGTCTGGCCTTACATTTAGGTCTTTAATCCATTTTGAGTTTATGTTTGTGTATGGTGTTAGGGAGTGTTCTAATTTCATTCTTTTACATGTAGCTGTCCAGTTTTCCCAGCACCACTTATTGAAGAGGCTGTCTTTTCTCCACTGTATGTTCTTACCTCCTTTATCAAAAATAAGGTGACCATAGGTACGTGGGTTTATCTCTGGGCTTTCTCGCCTGTTCCATTGATCTATATTCCTGTTTTAGTGCCAGTACCATACTGTCTTGATTACTGTAGCTTTGTAGTATATTCCGAAGTCCGAGAGCCTGATTCCTCCAGCTCTGTTTTTCTTTCTCAAGATTGCTTTGGCTATTCGGGGTCTTTTGTCTTTCCATACAAACTGTGCAATTTTTTGTTCTAGTTCTGTGAAAAATGCCATTGATAGTTTGATAGAGATTGCATTTAATCTGTAGATTGCTTTGGTTGGTGTAGTCATTTTCACAATGTTGAGTCTTCCAATCCAAGAACATGGTATCTCTCTCCATCTGTTTGTATCAACTTTAATTTCTTTCATCAGTGTCTTATACTTTTCTGCATACAGGTCTTCTGTCTCCTTAGGTAGGTTTATTCCTAGGTATTTTATTCTTTTTGTAGCAATCGTAAATGGGAGTGTTTCCTTAATTTCTATTTCAGATTTTTCATCATTAGTGTATAGTAATGCAAGAGATATCTGTGCATTAATTTTGTATCCTGCTACTTTACCAAATTCATTGATTAGCTCTAGTAGTTTTCTGGTAGATTCTTTAGGATTCTCTATGTATAGTGTCATGTCATCTGCAAACAGTGACAGCTTTACTTCTTCTTTTCCCATTTGGATTCCTTTTGTTTCTTTTGCTTCTCTGATTGCTTTGGCTAAAACTTCCAAACCTATGTTGAATAATAGGGTGAGAATGGACAACCTTGTCTTGTTCCTGATCTTAGAGGAAATGGTTTTAGTTTTTCACCATTGAGAATGATGTTGGCTGTGGGTTTGTCATATATGGCCTTTATTATGTTGAGGTAAGTTCCCTCTATGCGTACTTTCTGGAGGGTTTTTATCAAAAATCCGTGTTGAATTTTGTTGAAAGCTTTTTCTGCATCTATTGAGATGATCATATGATTTTTATCCTTCAATTTTTTAATATGGTGGATATTATCTTTCATCACTTTAATATGGTGGATATTTAATATATAATCTTTCATCACTTTAATATGCTGGATATTATCTTTCATCACTTTAATTATGTCCCGCCACTCCCTTCTGGCTTGCAGAGTTTCTGCTGAAAGATCAGCTGTTAACCTTATGGGGATTCCGTTGTATGTTATTTGTTGTTTTTCCCTTGCTGCTTTTAATATATTTTCTTTGTATTTAATTTTTGATAGTTTGATTAATATGTGTCTTGGCATGTTTCTCCTTGGATTTATCCTGTATGGGACTCTCTGTGCTTCCTGGACTTGATTGACTATTTCCTTTCCCATATTAGGGAAGTTTTCAACTATAATCTCTTCAAATATTTTCTCAGTCCCTTTCTTTTTCTATTCTTCTTCTGGGATCCCTATAATTCGAATGTTGGTGCATTTAATGTTGTCCCAGAGGTCTCTAAGATTGTCCTCAATTCTTTTCATTCTTTTTTTTTATTCTACTCTGTGGTAGTTATTTCCACTATTTTATCTTCCAGGTTACTTATCCGTTTTTCTGCCTCAGTTATTCTGCTTTTGATTCCTTCTCGAGTATTCTTAATTTTATTTATCGCATTGTTCCTCATTGTTCGTTTGCTCTTTCGTTCTTCTAGGTCCTTGTTAAACGTTTCTTGTGTTTTCTCCATTCTATTTCCAAGACTTTGGATCATCTTTACTATCATTATTCTGAATTCTTTTTCAGGTAGACTGCCTATTTCCTATTCATTTTTTAGGTCTGGTGGGTTTTTACCTTGCTTCTTCATCTGTTATGTGTTTCTCTGTCTTTTCATTTTGCTTAACTTACTGTATTCGGGGTCTCCTTTTCACAGGCTGCAGGTTCGTTGTTCCCGTTTTTTCTGGTGTCTGTCCCCAGTGGCTAAGGTTGGTTCAGTGGGTTGTGTAGGCTTCCTGGTGGAGGGGACTGGTGCCTGTGTTCTGGTGGATCAGGCTGGGTCTTGTCTTTCTGGTGGGCAGGACCACATCCTGTGGTGTGTTTTGGGGTGTCTGTGACCTTATTATGATTGTAGGCAGCCTCTCTGGTAATGGGTGGGGTTGTGTTCCTGTCTTGCTGGTTGTTTGGCATAGGGTGTCCAGCACTGTAGCTTGCTGGTTGTTGAGTGGAGCTGGGTCTTAGTGTTGAGACTGAGCTCTCTGGGAGAGCTTGCGCTGTTTGATATTACGTGGACCGGGAGGTCTCTGGTCAACCAATGTCCTGAACTCAGCTCTCCCACCTCAGAGGCACAAGCCTGACACCTGGCCGATGCACCAAGACCCTGTCAGCCACACGGCTCTCAGGAGACTCCACAGCAGCCTCTCCAACCTAATATTCTTTGCATCTTCCATCCATGTTAGGCCCACAGACAGCTGGCCTCATGGAGCTTCTTAATGCCCTTCTTAAAGAGGCACTCCTTAAATTACTTTCAGGCAAGTCTAAAAACATGTTTTTAAAAATGACTAAAGTATCATTTTTACTTTATTTCTTTATTTTGATTAATTAATTAATTAATTTCTTTATTTTTGGCTGCGTTGGGTCTTTGTTGCTGCGCGTGGACTTTCTCTAGTCGCATTGAGCAGGGGCTACTCTTCGTTGTGGTGTGCGGGCTTCTCATCACGGTGGCCTCTCTTGTTGCAGAGCATGGGCTATAGGTGCACGGGCTTCAGTAGTTGCAGCACTCAGGCTAAGTAGTTGTGGCTCGTGGGCTCTAGAGCTCAGGCTCAGTAGTTGTGGCCCACAGGCTTAGTTGCTCCACGGCATGTGGGATCTTCCTGGACCAGGGTTCCCATGTCCCCTGCATTGGCAGGCGAATTCTTAACCACTGCGCCACCAGGGAAGTCCCTGGCCTTTGTTATTTAAACTGGAAAGTGACTGTAGAAATTTTAGATGACACTGGCTGAAGAACCAAATGAGAATCAAGTGGAAAAGGAGGCAAATCATGAGGGAGGCTGTTTGCTGCCCCTGCACATAAACTCAGGTCTCTATCCACAGCCTTAGGTTTTGAACATCATCAAAGAGCACTTATTTGATTAACACAATAAGAATCCCTAAGATGTATATTATGACAACACACTTAAATACCGAAAGATCTGATAGACATAAAACTACGTATCAGTTGGTTAAAGAAATAACTTTCTAGTTCCAGAGGCAGATCCAAAGGCTTTTATCCTCTAGATCAGTGGTTCTCAAAGTCTGATACTCCAACAATAGCACCAATATAATGGACAACTGTTTAGAAAAGCAAATTCTTGTCCCCACCTCAGATTCTTTGAATCAGAAATACTGAGGGTAAAGCCCAGAAATCTGTGTTTTGTTAAGCCCTCCAGGGGATTCTGGTACTCAGTGGAACTTGAGAATAACTGCTTTCCATAAGTCAACTTTTACACAAGGACATAGTCCCACAGAGTGTGGAAAAAGTATAAATAGATTGTTATCTCACCATGCTCTCATGACCAAATGAGGGAGAAAGAAAATGATCTTTAGTGATCTTTAGCCAAGAGTTAGTTTCTCTAGCCACTTAGGCAAGTGGAGGAGGTAGGTGGGTGGAGACATTCAGACAGCCAACAAGTCTTCAGGGGAATTGAGTCTGACTTTGCCCCAAAAAACGAGGTCAATTTAAATTAGCAAGTAACTGTGACACTGGCAGCATGAACTGGGTGTGTGCTCTGTTGCATTATGCTATCCCAAGAGATGGTCATTGTTCCCTCCCTCCCACTGTGCTGGCTGGCTGTAGTTCTCTTATTGACAGAGGCAGGAAACAGGGACAGGACTGCCCATCACATCAAGGGAAGCCAGGCATTCAGGGAAGGGGCTGCCAGGCAAAAGGGACTCTTCAAGCCTTTGAAAACATATATCCAAAAGTCAATCACACACTAAAATTTAGATAGAACTTTGGTACTTAAACAGCTGTATTTAATCCCATACCATCAGCCTATTTTATATCTAAAGTCTATGGCTTCAAATACTTTGAGAATCTGGCCTCAAAGATAGAAAGCCTCATTATAAATCGTATTTACCTGGAGGGTCTTGGCCCCATACCAAGAGATTATCCTAGGGAATTCTCACAAAAACAAACTGACAACTATAATTTTTAAAAATGTCCCCACAATCACATTTTCAGGGAGTTTAAAAAAATTGTTGGAAAAAAAATTATTAGTATAATCTCTACCAGTTAAAATATGGTTTCTCAGATCCTTTTCAGGGCCATTTTATATAACTTATTCATGAATCATTATATCACAAATATAGAGAAGATTTAGGTTTTTTATTTAATTAGAATATTCCTTTAAACATAGAGGACAAGGAAATGATATGTAAAGACTGCTCTTTCACTGGTAAAATGACAACTTTCATATAAAACACACTGAAGAATAAGATATTTTCACTGTGGACACTGAGTAATGAACAAAAATGTCCCAGTCTAACTCTGTGTAAATTACACACTGACTCTATGTATAATATTTTTTTTCCATGATGCAAATATTTTCCACTTATACTCATTTGCCGAGATAAAACCACTTTTCAATTGCTTCCTTAAAGTGGCACCACCTCCTTTATTTCTTCTAAGCCCTATGTTTACTTTCAACTAAAGATATTTTTAAAGTTTCAGGCTTCACTGGAGATTATTTTAGAAAAGGGTTAGATATTGGCTTAAGGAAAATTTTTTTTATTTCATAAAAACTACCAAATGGATGGAATTTCTTCTGATTCTAGTTTACTGGCACACTGGTTTCCAAAAATACAGAGATATTATGGAAATATATGGAAATTGCTCTATTGATTGAAGGAGAAATATCTACTTTTTGTACGTACATTTTTCTAGTTCATGAGAACTTTTCTGACCAGGAGCTCACTCCAACAGCAGGAATTAAGTTTCTTGGTAAACTCAGAGCTCTTTTGAGGATTTACTTGTCTAATAATGGTGCTTTGATCGAGAAAATATAATTCCCATTCAAATGTCATCAGATTCACCGCTTTTAGGGATGATTTAAGTGTGATATAAAAACAATAATATTTGAGATTTCCTCATTAGTCTTAACTTTATATAGATCGTACACTGTCTTGAAATAACAACACACTGAGCTCTTCTGCGGTCTGATGAAAACTTTTCACTATCGCTCCCACCGTCTTTAATACTTCTTAATGTGAAAAGAGCAGTGTGCGCAGGAAGTGAAATGTGTGTCTCCATATCTTTGCCATCTCCAGGCCATCATTCTGCCTCATCTGCCTAGAATTTAAGGAATGAGACTTTTCTGTCTGGCTGTGTACATTATCTCATCTAATCTTTCCAAAAAACCATTAAGGAAGTTCCTATTTTTATTCTCCTGCTCTTATAGATGAGAGACTCGAAGCATAGAGATATTCAGAAACTCCAAAGCCTGTGTGCTTCACCACCACACAATATTAGCAAAGACAGAGGAGCCTCAACCAATCAAGAATCCCTCCCAAATTATGGGACCTACTGCACACATCCTTCTTTCCAAAGACTATGATTTTTCATAGTGTTTACTTTTTAATAATAGTAGTCATGATAAAGAAGAAAAATCCTGCTTATCAGAGATGATCTGTAGTTGTATTATTTGGGATTAGTTTTGGCTGTATGTGACAGAAATTCCCAAACAATGATGGCTTAAACCAAATAGAAGTGTGTTTCTGTCTGATATAAAAGCCTGGAGGTAGGCCGCCCTGAGTTGATACAGCAGATTCTCAGAGCCAGGGACTCAGGCCCCCTCTAATTGATTGCTCTACCAGTCCCAAGTTTACTTTATGGTCCCAAATGGCTGTCGGAGTGCCAGCAATTACATTTAAATTCCAGCCTGCAGAAGGAGGAAGTGGGGGAAAGGGCACTTTTTTTTTTTTAAAGATGTTGGATATATTACAACTGTTTACATTATATAGGATGGCCAGAACTTATATGGCCACCCTTGGCTGTAAGAGGAGGAAAAGTTCTCTTTATTCTGAGTTACCATGATGCCTGCTGAAACCTGAAGCTTATTATTAAGGAAGAATGGGGTATGGTTGGATTTGAATTTGGGGGATCAACCCACAGTCTCTGCCACAGAGGGGTGGGGGGGATTCATCCACGTTTGGAGGATAGCAGGGTGAACTGGGGACTGTGAAGAACAGGATAGCTTATGCCCATAGAGGTCTCGACCATATGTAGCCAGATTTTTTAAAGAGAATCCAGAAATCTGGATTTTTATGTGAAATCTTCTGAATTTTAAATCTTACCAGTTGATTAAAATATAAAAAACAGTGTGGGCCAAATAAAACCCATCTGTGTCAAGGCTGCAGGCTGAAAGTCTGCTTCCTTTGATCTAAAAGAATTGGCTTTGTTTCTTTTGTAGATTTATTTTTAATTAAACAACAAATATTGATTGAGGAGTACAATGTGGAAGGTACCACGTGAAGGACGATGAAAGACAAAAAGATATAATCTTTCATTGGCACAAGAAAATGTCTGATGTAGGAGACAAGGTTCATGACTAGAATTGGAAAAAAAAAAAAGAGGTTGCAGTAACTCTTTTTTGGTTTTGTTTTATTTCGTTTTGGTTTTGGCCCAGTTTCTTTACCTGATCCCCAATGCTGTATCTTATTTCCTTTGATCTTTTCTCCACGTTTAATAGTTTCCGTCCCCATTTCAGCTCAACCAGGTAAATAACTCTGTCCCTCGAAGTCTGTATTCATAAATGTATCTCTTAGAAATATCAAATATTATCCTCCTTATTTTGTTGCCAATGTTTTATTGTACTGAAAAATTGCTTTAAGCCTTTCTTCATATGCTCTAGTTCTTGTAAAGTTAACCATATACACCTACATGACATAACTTATGTCTGAACTTGACTTCTTATCCTCAGAAGAACGTATGATGGGACAAAAATTATTAATATGTAAGTGTCTACAACATTCACTACTGCTCCTCCCAGCAGTAGAGAGATGAGAGGCCTGGGTGAAGCCACCAAAGCCACTCAGGCAATTCTCTTGACTTGAGAGTTTTCCCCTGCCCTGGGGGACCTGGGACACCCAATCCCCCTGCTGTCCTCTGGCGCTGTCATAACTGGCAGACTGGTGCCAGGAACAGCTATATAATCTGCAGGGCCCAGTGCAAAATGAACTTGTTAAGAATTTCAAGACCAGTGACAGCAAAGCATTAAACTAAACATGAGGTGCTTCTGAGTGCAAGGTGCCATGTTGGCTACATAGCTCTCATGGCCATGAAGCTGGCCATGACTGTGGTAGTGCACCTGTGGACACTTGGAGCCAGGGAAGTGGGTGGCAGGTGTGTAGCAGGAAAACACGGCCCAGAAACATAGGGTGAGGGTTTTTTCAGGGGCATTTTGGGGTGAGAGAGGGTTGTTTACAGTATGAGAAAAGGGAGGGAGGGAAAAGGATAAAGGCTTTTTGTTTGTTTGGAGTGTTATGATTTGGATGTCTCCCTTTAGGGTGTTCAAGAAATAGAACTGAAAAAAAAAGAAAAAAAAGAAGAAATATAGGTGAAGAGGATGGACCTAGAGATTATCATACTAAGTAAAGTAAGTCAGACAAAGACAAATATCATGATATCACTTATATGTGAAATCTAAAATAATGATACAAATGAACTTATTTACAAACTAGAAATAGACTCACAGACATAGAAAAATTTATCGTTACCAAAGGGGAAAGGAGGGGAGGGATAAATTTGGAATTTGGGATTAACATATATACACTACTATATACAAAATAGATAAACAACAAGACCAACTGTATAGCATAGGGAACTATATTCAATATCTTGTAATAACCTATAATGGAACAGAATCTGAAAAAGAATACATATATATGTATATACGTATAACTTTGCTGTGCACATGAAACATTGTAAATCAACTATACTTAAATTAAAAATTAATTATTTTTGAAAAGAAATAGAAGTGAAGAAACAATTTTGAAAGGATATTTTATTCCGTAGGACTCTGTGACATTCAAGGACTGAGATATAGGGGTCGTAACTATATAATCATTTTACAGCTAGTAGTAATGTCACTGTTTAGGGAATCACTGATACTTTCAGAGTAATGGTAGTTTGTTGGCATGTATGACCTGTGAGAAAGAAAACACTATGCTTGACTTCCTTCCTTCCTTCCTTCCTTCCTTCCTTCCTTCCTTCCTTCCTTCAACAAATGTGAAGTCTTTCATTATCTTTCAAAAAGAAGCTTAAATATCTTCACTTAACTATTGTTAAAATTAAGCAACCAAATGATTACTCTCCCAATATAATTGCAAAGAAGATCATAATGAATCTTATTTTATCATAGCTGCTACCCTGTATGTCACATCACTCACCAGAAGCTATGTTCAAGGACAAGGTCTCTCCAGGGTCTTCTCGACTTGTTCTCCTCACCTCACACACATCCTTCCATCTATGCCTGACTGCTGTCTTCACTCTCACTATGCCTCCTAGATGCCCAATTCCCATCCAAATGTTCTTACATTGTGAATTTCTGCCCAGAAAGTTCCTTCAACCTCCTTACCTTGACTAATATGTCACTTTTCACCAAAAATATAGCTCATACTGGGTTCTAAGTATCACTTTAATACTATCACTTTTTAATCCCCTCGGAAAAAAAAGTCTTCTTTGGAATACACGCCACCTGCTATCCCTCCTTGTCATTGGAAAGCATCTATTTTTGGTCACTCCTCCCTGTTGAGGGGGCCCCAAAATTCTTAGCTGCCTTTTCCCTCCACCAAGCTCATCCTCAAAATATCTAGCCTTGAATCAATCCTATCATCCTCTTGCACTCCTACACCTCCAATTCCACACTACAGGAGAAAATCACACAAGTGTTGGGATTATTGCTGCCAGAAACATATGGCTTCTCTCTCAATAGGCTTCCAGTACCGTCTGCCAGTTCCTTACATGTCCCTGGTGAATGTCCTCGCTAAATCTTCAAAAGATCTACTGAAAATACTTCGAATTGCCACCTGTGCTGGTACTGACTGCTTTTCTCTTAGAAATTAACCTTTCCTGCCCCAATAAATAAATAAATAAACTATGAATCTAAATATATGTATAAATATCTATGTACCTATATGTATATATAAATATATAGATATCTTGGGTGTGGACTTTTGCATTTCCCGTGCCTATATTTATAAACAAGTCTGTAAATGCATCCCCCTGTGGTAAACTGACTGCACTCATGGCCCACATTAATGGCTTCCTTTTCATACACCCTTTGCCCTACAATTTTACAGCCCCTTCCCATTCTGATCCTGGGCTTGGTTATGTGACTTTCTATTGTGAAAGCTTGAAAACGTACTTGTATGTGTCTACCTTCTTTTTTGGAACCCTGCCATAGCCTTGAAAGGAAGCCCAGTCTAGGAGAAGGAAAGCACATGGAGCAGAGCGAAACTGTCCTACCCCAAACCAGCCTTGTCTAGTCAGCCCTCAGTCAACCCCTCAGCTGACCACAGATACATGAACAAACCCTACAAGAAGATTTGCCAAATCCGGTCCAGCAGAACTACCCTGCCGACCTGCTGACTCATGAGAGATAAGAAATGGTTGTCATTTTCAATGACTAAGTTTGGGAATGGTTTGTTATGCACAATAGCTAGAACAGGCTCTAAATGGCCCTTTCTCTATTCACATAGGAAGAAGTATACCTTCTCTTTTTTAAGACACATTCCTCTGCTTGCTGTTTATCCCATTCCTGCCTGTATGCTTTCAGACCTCATCCATTCTGATTATTTCTCTATATTATATTCTCAACCTACTGTTCTCTGTTCACCTCTTTCCCTAATATATAAACATGTTTAAATCTAATTAAAACATGCAAAAAAAATAAACCTGCATCTTCAGCAAGTTACTGACCTATTCTGTGTTGCTTCCATTTATATATTTTAAAAGAATAGTCTATACGTGTATATTTGTCTGGATCTGCCATAGAGACAGAACCAACAGGGTGTGTTACATATATAGAGAGAGATTTATTTTAAGGAATTGGCTCATGCAACTGTAGAGGCTTAGTGAGTCCAAAATCTGATGAGGTAGGCCAGCAGGCTGGAGACTCAGCAAAGGGTTGCAGCTCAAGTCCAAAGGCAGTAGTCTGCTAAAATTCCTTCCTGCTTGTGGGGAGGTCAGTCTTTGTTCTATTAAGGCCTTCAACTGATTGGATGAGGCCCACCCACATTATGGTGCGTGATCTGTGTTACTAAAATGCCACTGATCTACATGTTGATCTCATCCCAAAAACACTTTCACAGAAACATCCAGTATAATACTTGACCAAATATCTGGGCACCATGGTCCAGCCAAGGCAACACATAAAATTAACCATCACAACTTGTTGTATTCATTTTTTTGTACTCATTAATCATTCACCTTTTCAGTTACCATCTTATTAACATACCCAAGGCAATGGATACTGCTAAACGCTCTCTTCTTTGTCCTTTTGCTTCCTTTTGCCCTCTCTCCTACATTGCTTCCTATCTCTTTGTTGCTTTTTAGTTTTCTTTATGGCACCTCTTCCTTTACCTGCTTTTTTAATGATCCTAAGGGTTGTGCTTCCCAGACTACCTGGGCCCTATCATATACTAGTGGCTTAAACTACCAAATCTGTATCTTCCACTTAGCCCTCTCTTTTGAGTTTCATATTCACTCATCTATTCATTGAAGGTGTTCATCGCATACTATTTTATTGAGCAATAAATACTATTGTGGTTTGTGGCAACCTCTAAAATGGCCCCCAAGATCCCTGCCTCCTGTTAGCCGCACCCCCGTTTTATCCCTCTCCTTGAGTGTGAGCTTCTAATGAACAGAATACAGCAAAAGTGATGAGATGCCACTTCTGAGATTAGGTTACGGAAGGACTCTGGCTTCTGTCTTCTTCACCCTCTCTGTCCTTTCTTGGCTCACTCTGTCTTTCTTAGAGTTCTTACTCTAGGGGAAGCAAGTGGCATGTTGTATGAAAAGCCTTATGGAGAGGGCTGTGTGCCAAGGAACTCAATCTCCAGGCAACAGCCAGCAAGGACCTGAGACCTGCCACCAGTCACGTGAGTGAGCATGGAAGCAGATCCTCTCCCAGGTGAGTCTTGCTTGAACTGACTGCAGCTCTGCTAGATACCTTTACTGCAGCCTTGTGAGAGACTCTGAGTCAGAGGCACTCAGCTAAGTTGCACCTGGATTTCTGACTCACCGAAATCATGAGAAAATAAATATTTGTGTTTTTAAGCTGCTAAGTTTGCTACAATTTGTTTTACAGTTATAGATCACTAGATGAGGGCTACCCAGGATCCAAAGTCAAATAAGAAGTAGCCCTGGAATGCAACGATCCTGCAGGCTATCAGGGGTGATAGAAAAGTGGCCATGATCACAGTACAATATAATAGGTGTTATAGAAACATACACAGTAAGTGATGGGAGCACAGAAAGAAGAGAATTTCCATCCTACTTGAAGGCTGAAGGATTCAACTGGCAGATTTTATTTTGTCATTGAATGAGCAGGCTAAGTCATTTGATGAAAATGAGGAGAAAAGGTGATGGGATACTTCATGATAAAAGAGAACCTTTACTGGAAAGAATAGTTGAAGGATTTGGAAAAGAAACAAATGGTGGTATCTAAGCAGTGGGGAGTTGCTGTTAGAAATCACGGACTTACAGGCTCTCCAGTTGAGGTTGGGGTTTACTTTTCTTAGCAATATGGATATAAGATTAGAGAAGCTGATGACTGAATTTGGGATTTCAGAAAAGATATAACAGAAAAGCAAAGGACCGAGGAAGAAATAGAGGCAAGAAAAAGAGCAAGACAATTCTTAAAGTCCTGGTAGAATTTAGGTTGAATAGGGAAAGAAAGACAATCAAAGCTGCTAAGAGTTTGGGGAAATGAGGCTGAATCTGACCTCCCACCGATCAATAGGGCCAAGGGAGTCAATGCTAGGTTTGGCTCAAGCCTAGGTCATACACTCCATTCCTGAGCTGGAGGAGACTTCCAGGCTAGAGTAGGAAAGAATGGTTACCCAGAAGGAAATTCAGATATGCTACCATAAAAAGAGTGAATAGATGCTTTATAACAGAGACTGCTGGTTTCCTACAATAGTCTTCATTTCTTCCAGAGTAAGGGAACCCCTAGTTTTTAGGGGGTGGCATAATGATGGCATTTTCTAGTCTCCTGTAGCTAGGATGGCCACGTAAGTAAGGACCTGATCAAAGGGATGTGGAGAGAAGTGGTGCGTGCACTTTCTGGACTATGCCCTTAAAGTAAAGGGGATGTCATTGCGTTTCCCTTTACTCCTTTTGTGCCTGCTGGAATGTGGTTTGTGGAGCTTAGCCAACGTGGACCATGAGGAAGAGATTACACCCTAGGGAGAAGAGGACCACAGAAGGAGCCTGCAATCCCTGGATGAGCTCATGGAGTCTTCATCTTCCCACATGAGGGATAATTACACTGCATTTTTCTAAAGCCACTTGGAATGTGGTTCTGTGTTACAAGCAGCTGGACCTGTATTTCAACTAATTCAAATGTCTAATAAAAAAGACATGCTGGGAATATAAATGACCATAACATAAGACAGAAAGTAGTAAGCAATAAACAGAGGCACAGGTAAAAAGGATACAGAGAAGAATCACCTCAAGCCACAATGTGAGCTTTCAAAAGAGATTAAAGTTTCTGATCAGTGACAGGCCACAGACTGTCCATAGGTGGTGGAATGCAGGCCAGGGAATGTGCCTCAACATCTGATTCCAGACGGGCTGACGGCAGTGGCAATGGTGATTGGAGCATGACAGTGACAACTGGCCCATGCATCCAACTCACCCAGGCAACATTTGATACCAAGCAATGATTTGGTATACTTACTTAAATTAGTTCTGGTTTGGGTTGATACTTCTTGACAATAATCATAGAAATTCAGAAATTTAGGGGTGGAAGAAATCCTAGCGACTAGAAAATCTTCTGCTCCAATACCCTTAAAAAAATAATAATTACAGTGATGCTAAGTAAGTCTGGCACATAGCCAGTAGAACCCAGGCCTTCTAACTCCCAGGTCAGTGAGGGCTGAGGGCTTCTATATACTTAATTTGTAAAGAATCCCTGTGAAGATTTCTTCTCCAGCAAAATTGTAACTTCAGGTTGCTACCTGCAATGCCTTTTTATTTTTCCTTGAACAGACCTTGCATTGGCATAGCAATCTTTAGCTTTCAGAATAATTTCACATTTTTTCTCATTTGATCCTGACAATAATCCTATGCGGTGAGGTGAGGGAATTGAAGCTGAAAGTCTTCAAGAGACCCTCCGACAATGAAGATCTATTAATCGGCAAAGGGAGTTGCGTATGATGCTCTTACTAATCATCCACTAATTTTCCTAATTGTCATTTTTCCAGCCTTTCTGACTCTTACTTTATTGAGGAAAAATATTGTGTGCTGCCTTGTGATGAAACTGGAGTAAACCTCAGACAACAAGTTATTCAGGGTGGTTTTTGTTATTTGGACCTGCATTGTCCAATAGGTAGCCTCTATCCACATGCGGACTATTTAGATTTAAATTAATTAAAATTAAGTACAATTTAAAACTCAGTTCTCAGTCACACTAGTCTCATTTCAAGTGCTCGGCCACCGGCTACTCTACTGGACGCTACTGATATAGAACATTTCCGTCATGTCAGAAAGTTCTATGGGACAGCCTAGAGCTCTAAGAGACACGTCTCTCTTCCACCAATACTCAATCTTGCCCTCTGCGCATAATCCAAGCCCAAAGACTGGTCCCCAAGCTCTCCCACTTCCTAAAGGAGATTTTAAAACTGGTAACGACAACAGAAATCGTTTGGCCTAGTCCTGCTAAGAAAGGGACGTGGCAATAAAAGTCCAAGATTCTTCCACAAAAGTCAGTACAGCAAGTGGGCGGTGAAAAGGTGGCCGCGACCCAGACGTGGAGGTGGAAGGAGAGGCAAACGGGCGGGGCTGAACGCGGCGCGCGCCGGGCGGGCGCAGTCTCGAGGCCGGGGGCGGGGCCGCGCGCGGCGGGCCGGGGAGGAGGGGGAGCACAGCGGCCCGCGCGCCAGCCTAGCCGTGCGTGCTCACGTGACAGGTCCGCGAGGTCCCGCTCGCGCAGTAGTCTGGGCGAGCGAAGATGGCGGCCGAGAGGGAGCCTCCTCCGCTGGGGGTCGGGAAACCCACCGACTTTGAGGAACTGGAGGACGGAGAGGACCTGTTCACCAGCACTGTCTCCACCTTAGAGGTGAGACCGCGTCGCCGTGGGTGCTGCGCTCCGTCGCTGCCGCGCGTCTCACCTTTCGGTGCCTTTGCCGTGCCCCGACTTGTCCCTCCCCACCCCCTGGGATTTGCAAGGACCTGGTTGGGGCGACACCTGTGACGCGGGCCCCACCTCGGGGACCTGTCATTGGGCTGGAGTTGGCCTGGGCGGCTAGGCCTGCTTAAGAGAGCAAACTGCGGGCCGGGGGGCCGACCTGAACCCCTGAGGGGCCGGGACCGGACAGAGCATCGCAGTGCCCTTTCCCCGTTCAGCTGGCCCTCGTCAGTGTCACTTGCACCTCTTCTTCCAGTGCAGAGAAGGTTTTGCCCTGGGTCCCCGCAAACCTCACCGCGCTGCCGGGCGACCTCCGCAGCCCCTTTTAAGAGGTGCTTGCTTTTCCCTTCCCAAGGAAGGGTGTGCCTCCGAAAGGGGAGAGCAGTGAAGAGAGTGCTCAGTGGCCGAGGCGCTGGAGGGAACGTGTGGATGCACTTTTCCCGGTCCTGGCCCTTCATGGACTGCTAGTTCCCCTTGAGGGAGGTACCTGTTTTGGACTGTTAAATAGGTAAATGCATTTGACCGGTCTTGCTTGTCTTCTTTAGTTCTTAAGCTTTTTAAGGAACATAGTGTTGATAAAATATACAGTTGAAGGGAGGGAATAGTTCAGGAAACTGCTGGGCGGTGGGGGAGGTTTTTTTTTTTTTTAAGTTACCAGGGGAGAAATAAAAACAGATCCTCACTCCTTTTTCCTCTTTTCTCGCATGATCAGCGATCTCTGAAGCTAAGTCTTCCTGTTTTTGTCAAAGGAAACGCCCTCTATGAACTTAACTGTATTGGGCCTCCTGTATCCAGTTCATATTTGAATTGCTTTGCCTTTGATGAGCGCACACACACCTCATAGCCCAACTTTAAGTGTGTGTATGTGTATTAAAATATAAGCACATTTCCCAGAGAATTATCTTGGGCTGTACTTCTTTATAAACTGCTTTTCAGTAAGCTTTCCTAGCTTGTTGAACTCTGCAGCAAATCAATTGGAAATTACTGTAAAATATCCATTATTTGGCATTCACTTAGCTGAAACTGGAACTTCCGGCACCCGTTTTCGGTACTGACCACATTCTGCTAATTGTATATGCAGGTTCCTGCCCAAACCCCACCTGTCCTCAGGATTATATGCTGCTTGGGCCTAGGGATAGTGCCTTGATCATCTTTGTTTCCTCACAAAATCTTGACCATTGATTGTATTTAGCAAATGTTTGCTGAATTAATTGTCAAAACCAGCATCCCCTAAGAATTAGTAAAAATTATCTTGCACAGCAAATTACATTTTGGGGCCAATATCCTTGTAGTCCTTTATGTATACTCTACAGCTACCTTAACACGTACTGAAAGTTAGTGTCTATGCATAATCCTAAGACCTGTATTCCTTGTGAGAGCTACAAAGGTTTTCCACCAGCAAGGATCAGAATAAACTTAATTAACATAGTTTAAACTAGAATATTGTGAACACTAAGCATTCTGTTTAATTGAAGTCTTTTAAAGTTGAGTAAACGGAACTATAACTTATATTTCCCATTTGGATGGGACTTTTTAATAAGGTATTTGACTTCTCAGTAGAAGTCTACAGAATTTTGAGTATGAATAAATTTATTTTGGTTACTGCATTATGAAAACTTTTAAAAAAGTTGGTTCTGATTGTTCATCTAAACCCCTTATTTCGTGAGACTCAGGGTATTAATTTTAAGGTAGTATAACTGTGAGACTTAAAAATTCAGAAATTTTTTTTTTGCTTTTCAAACTATTTGGGGAAGGATAGGTAGCAGCATTTATTAGTATACCAAAGCTGCTCTAAAGGAATGTTTTTTCAGTATGCCCCTTTTCTTTTGAATAGTGCTTCTCAAACTTCAGTGTGTAGGGGAAACCATAGGATTCTTGTTTAAAATGCAGATGCCTTTGCCTCACTAGAATCTGCATGTTTTATAAGTGTTCTAGATCATTATTTTTCAAACATTATATATAAGTTACCTAGAGATCTTGTTAAAGCAAATTCTGATTCTGTAGGTCTCGGATAAGCCAAATTCTGCATTTTTAACAAACTCCTCATGACATTGCTTCTAGTCCCAAGGACAACAATGAGTTGCAAAGCCCCAGGTGATTCTGATACAGGTCATCTGCTTTGAATAGTTCTTACCTAAGCCGTAAATTGTAAGAAAGGCATAAAAATTAATGTCTTTCTATTTAAAAAAAAAGTAAGTCAGAGTTTTAAAAATATTATGCATGTAGAAACTTTTTCATTTGAGGGCATTTGGAGGAAAAAAATCAGTTGAAATCCATATAAGTGAAAATCAAATTATACACAGCTTCCATGTCATAATTGTTAAGCTTGTAATGACTATACAACTTAGTGTATATGTATGCTATGAGTATGTTTTTATCCCAATATTAAACTTTCCTTTCAAAATTAAGAACAGTCACATAAAGCTATGTTCAGTAGCTAAAGCATATTTAAAACCCCTACTGTATGTTTCTGTTGTGACTATGAAACAGAGTGGAGAAGGGCTGGCATGGGGGCAGGGAAGGGACTGAAAAGGGAAAATATCTGGCAAAAGCTTGTTCTTCTTTTGTACCTGAGAGGCTTTACATTGTTTAGGAATACCACTTTTACTGCCTTTTTTTTTTTTTTTAATGATATAGTCCTAAGCTTAAAAGATGCTTGCCCTAAGGCAGCATGAAGTAGTAAGACAACACCTTAAAAAGGTCAGGAAATTTCTATTATATGCCTGTTCTTTTTTTTTTTCTTTATTGGATTATAGTTGATTTACAGTGTTGTGTTAGTTTCACCTGTTCTTTTTTTAAACAGCTTTATTGAGTTATAATTCATGTACCATATAACTCACGCATTTAATATGTACAATTTTATGGGTTTTAGTATATTCACAGATACTACAACATTTTCATCGCCTCAGAAAGAAACCTCGTACCCTCTCACCTCCGTCCCCATTCCCTAAACTCCTCTGCTCCCAACCTTAGGCAACTACTAATTCACTTTCTGTCTCTATAGACGTCCCTATTCTAGACTTTATATGAATGAAATCATGTAACATGTGGTCTTTTGTGACTGACTTCTTTCACTTGGCATAATGTTTTCAAAGTCTATACTTAATTCTTTTTTATGCCTGAGTAATAATCCATTGTATGGCTATACCACATTTTGTTTATCCATTTTGTCATTCATTGGACATTTGCATTGTTTCCCCATTTTGACTATTATAAATAATGCTGCAATAAACATTTGTGTACAAGTGGAATTGCTGGGTTATATGGTGACTCTACATTTAATCATTTGAAGAATTGCTGGAGTGGTTTCCCAAAATGGCCACACCATTTTACATTCCCACCAGCCATGTGTGAGGGAACCAGTTTTTCCACATCCTCACCAACACTTGTTATTATTCGACTTTTTTATTCTATCCATCATAATGCATGTGAAATGGTTTCTAAGTGTGGTTTTGATTATATTTTCTTGAAGACATCTTTGCATATGCTTGTTGGCCGTTTGTACATCTTTGGAGAAATGTCTGTTCAGAGCCTTTGCTCATTTTTCAGTTGGGTTATCTTTTTATTTTTTATTTTTATAAATTTATTTATTTATTTTACTTTTGGCTGCATTGGGTCTTCGTTGCTGTGTGCAGGCTTTCTCTAGTTGCAGCGAGCGGGGGCTACTCTGTGTTGCGGGACACAGGCTTCTCATTGCGGTGGCTTCTCTTGTTGCGGAGCATGGGCTCTAGGTGCACAGGCTTCAGTAGTTGTGGCGTGCGGGCTCAGTAGTTGTGGCGCAAGGGCTTAGTTGCTCTGTGGCATGTGGGATCTTCCCGGACCAGGGCTCGAACCGGTGTCCCCTGCATAGGCAGGCGGATTCTTAACCACTGCGCCACCAGGGAAGCCCTGTCTTTTTATTTATAAGAATTTTTTTGTATATCGTAGATACAAGTTCTTTACCAGATACATGATTTGCAAAAATTTTTTCCCACTCTGTAGATTGTCTTTTCATGTTCTTGACAGTGTTCTCTGAAGCACAAATGTTTTAAAAATTTGATGAAGTCCAGTTTATCTGTTTTTTATTTTGTTGGTCATGCTTTCAACATCATATATAAGAATCCCCTACCCAATCCGAGGTCATGAAGATTTATATCTGTTTTTTTTAAATTTATTAATTCATTCATATTAACAATAATCAACCTATTACGTGTCAGCATAAATCACATTTTTAACAGAAAATATATTTTCCAAAACAAGAGAAAATATGTGAGGAGTGGCATTGTTTTACATTAAGTTCTTTTTACATAAATTTACGTCACATTTTTTTATTCAAAAAGAAAGTCACAAAAATTATAATCATCCTCATCAGTTCACTCAGTCCCATGTAATTAATTTTTTTTTCATCTTGATCTTTTGTTAGCACTTTTATGAATTCATCAGTTTTCCATTAGAATTCTGAAAATGCTTATTCATTCAGTTCAGCAGTATAGTCAGTTACCAGAAACCTGTACTTGTCAGAGTCTTTTCCATGAATTCCATGAATATCTGTTTTCTTCTAAGAGTTTTATAGTTTTGGCTCTTAACATTTAGGGGTTTGATTCGTTTTGAGTTAACTTTTGTATATGGTATGAGGTAAAGTCCAACTTCATTGTTTTGCATGTGGCAATCCAGTTGTCACAGCACCATTTGATGAAAAGACTGTTTCTCCATTGAATGGTCTTGGCATCCTTTCTGAAAATTGGTTGACTGTAGATGTTTACACCTGGTTCTTGTACTAACCTCAAATCTTAAGGTCAGCTGAAGTTAAGTTGAGAACCACAGTTTCACCAACACTGTCACATGATAGTTTATAGTGCATTTCAAATGAAATTTCCAGATGGGAGGTTCACAGGTCTTAGAATTCCTTTCCCACCATGTAACCCTATGCCATAATTGCTCAGAAGATACTGTACTTAGTTGACTTCAGTAAATACTTGAGTATTTACTCTCTACCATACTTTTTAGATGATAACAGGAGTGCAGATACTAGCAAGATAATGCAAATCTTTGAGGACAGAAAATCTCCAGTGGAGAGGATATACAGAAAGCTCTGATACAGACAGACTGTGACTATATGATCTGAAAACACTGAAAGTACCAGTGAAATGGGAGCGATTCTAACTCCTATCAGCATTCCTGACACATAGTAGATGAACAGTAAGTGTTTCTTTTGGCTAGGAAAAGCCATTGAGATGATAATATTTAAGAGAGACTTCGAAGGGTGGAATGAAATTTCAGTGTGGGAGAATGGCACGTGTCATTTAAGGTTCAGTCCATATTTTAGGGAACCATAAATAATTCTGAGTGGCTGAATATAGGATGTTACAGGTTAACGTGGTGAGATTGTGAACAGCTTTGAAATTTGTTTTGTAGGCGCGTGAGAGCTCTGGAAGATTTTCAGGGCAGTAACATGATCACCTAGGAAGCTTAATGTGCTAGTGGTCTGAGGGATAAATTTGAGTGCGAGGTATCATTGGTAGGTTGATGAGCCAGAGGTTATTTTAAATCTGAGGTTAAAAGCCTCAAGAAGAAAAGTGCAAATAATAAAGGAGAGAAAGAAGTTGATGCAATAGCAGATTAAAAGGTAGACATCTTAAGACTTACAATGTCTAGGGGAAGGAATTATAAGTTTATTTCATTTGGGAATAAGTTACACCAATGCAGATACTATCAGACAGCTAGAAATACTGGGTGGCTAGAGATACAGATTCAATACAATTTATTGAATGGTGACACTAAACCAAACTAGTTTAGTAGAAATCTAGTCCTTGCCCTTACGGAGTATATGAACCAACAGGAGTCAACATAATAAACACACCTGTGTGAACAAGCATCTGCAATACCAGGTGATATATGTGTAATTGAAATATGCACATGGTACAGAAATAGTATAGAAAACTGGAGTGACTTAATTGCATAGAGATGATCTTTGAAACCCTGAAAAGTGGGTGACATTATCAAGAGAGCAAGTAGAGTAAGACTAAAGAGTCTTTGGATAAAGAACTGAAGTTAGTATCTATTGTTCTAACACAACAGGTAGTAACAGCGTATCTTGTTTTCCTAATTCTGTCTTCTTTGGGTTGGCATCCAACTTTAAATGTTTTAATTTTTTTGAAAATTTCATTATGAATTACCTATGTTTAAGAGGAAAGACATTTCGTGACCAGGTATTTAAAGGCAACAGCATGGAAAATACTAGAAAGAGATTTATGACGAGGTATAAGTCTAATTGACTACTTTCCCTGGAAGCCATTAAATATAAGGGTTTTGGAATGAACTATTTTTAGTGCCTGTAAAAAATGTTATTCTATGTAGTTGCTTGAGGCAGAGGTGCTCAGTTTTTTTCAGTTTTTTCTTAAAAAGAATAATTTTATTTATTTATTTTTTTTGCCATGCTGCACGGCTTGTGGGGTCTTAGTTTCCTGACCGGGGATTGAACCCAGGCCCTCAGCGGTGAAAGCTCAGAGTCCTAACCACTGGACTGCCAGGGAACTCCCCAGATTTGTCCTTAATGTTACTTTTCAAATGCCCACTTTCCTATAAAATTGAACTCTGGTGTTTTTTTCCTGTGATGATGGTTTTTAGTTGTGATAAAATTTACCTCAGTAAAGTTCACTACCACCTCAATCAAGATATAGGACACTTCCATCACCTCCTAAAAATTCTCTCATGTAGTTAACGCCTCCCACTCGCAGCCTCTGGCACCCACTGATCTGTTTTTTGCCTATAGTTTTGTCTTTTCCAGAATTTCATATAAATGGACTCATATAAATGGAATTATATTTTTTATAAATAAAACAGTATGAAATTTCCTGAATGTAGCTTCTTTAACTTAACCTAAAGTATCTAATATTTATTGATGTTGTTGCATGTATCAGTAATTCATTCCTTTTTGTTGCTGAATTTAGTATTCCATTGTATTGTGTATCACAGTTGTTTGTTGTTGAATGTTTATGTTGTTTACAGTTTCGGGCATTAATGACTAGAAACGACATAAACATCTTATGTACAGATTTTTTTTTTTTTTTTTTTTTTGTGATACGTGGGCCTCTCACTGTTGTGGCCTCTCCCGTTGCAGAGCACAGGCTCCAGACGCGCAGGCTCAGCGGCCATGGCTCACGGGCCCAGCCGCTCCGTGGCATGTGGGATCTTCCCAGACCGGGGGATGAACCCGTGTCCCCTACATCGGCAGGCGGACTCTCAACCACTGCACCACCAGGGAAGCCTTACGTACAGATTTTTGTATGAACGATTTTCATTTCCTTTGGGAAAATACTTAGAAGTAGGATTGCTGGTTGTATGGTAAATACATGTTTAACTTTCTAAGAGACTGCCAAACTTTTTGCCAGAAAGGTTCAAGGGAGATAGAGCATAGGGAGATGAAGTTAATTACTTTTAGTCTTGCAAGTTAATGGCTCTAGTAATGATATAACTCAAGTTATAATAATAACTAGTAATATAACCCAAGACCATGTCCATTAGGACAGTGTTCTCCAAGTCTGAGAATTGATAATATATGGTTTCATTAAAATGAAAGCATGATGTTTCAAGACAAAAGTATGTTATGGTATTTCCTCCCATCATAAAAGTTATTTTAATATTGAAGTTTTAGGGACTTTCCTGGTGGCGCAGTGGTTAAGAATCCACCTACCAATGCTGGGGACACAGGTTCGAGCCCTGGTCCAGGAAGATCCCACATGCCATGGAGCAACTAAGCCCACACACCACAACTACTGAGCCTGCACTCTAGAGCCTGCAAGACACAACTGCTGAGCTGGCATGCCACAACTGCTGAAGCTGCATGCCTAGAGCCTGTGCTCCGCAACAAGAGAAGCCACCGCAATGGGAAGTCCACGCACTGCAACGAAGGGTAGCCCCCACTCACCATAACTAGAGAAAGCCTGCCTGCGACAATAAAGACCCATTGCAGCCAAAAATAAAATAAATAAATACATTTCTTTAAAAATATATATTGACACTTTATTCCTATTCAAAGAGTCACACTTTGTATGTATTATTGAGTGTTTGAATCCTGAAGGCTAGTCTGAAGGAAACTAAGTGCCTCTGGATTTGCCTGTTTTAGTCTCTGGTCAGGTTTTCATTCATTTTATCTCTGAAATATAAAAAAATTGTAAAAGATTCTAAGAAAGAAAGAGAAAGAAGAAAAAGATAACTGCCAGACTGTTTTCTTCCATGATGGAGAATTCAGTTGTTCCACATCCTTGTCAGCACTTGTTAGTGTCAGTTTTATTTCAGGCAGTGGCATGCTTGGGGCTGGCTTATACTGACTTGAAAGAACTGATGTTTAAATTTTCAGGAATTTTGTAAACTGTTTAGTAAACAGCCATTGTTAAAAATTAAATTATATAAACATAAATTATATTAAAAAAACAAAGGTAATGAATATATAAAACTTGTCGCTTCCTAATTACTATGTTTTACTAGTTTCTGTATTATGTCTGTTGTATCCGTATGGTGGAAAGTAACATATCTTCCTAGCTCCACATTCAGTCGGGAGAAATCAGCCACAGAGGGTATGTTTATGTCACAGAAATAAGCAAAAGCTAAAATTCAGGGTCTTCTCTCCCAAAGACCTGATTGCTAAACATATACCAGCATACCAGTGATTTTTAGCCAGTCTAAAAGGTATGTAGTGTTATCTAATTGTGGTTTTAATATACATTCCTTAACAGTTAATGAAGGTGTGTATCTTTTCACATACGTGTTCACTATCTGAAAATTGTCTTCTTTGGTGAAGTGTTCTTTTGTATCTTTTAGCCATTTTAAAATGGGTTTCCTTATTGAGTTTTGAGAATTCTTCATGTATTCTGAATACACATCCTTTGCCAGATGTGTGTTTTGAAGATATTTTTTCCCAATCTGTGCCTTGTTTTATCCTTTTTTAATTGATAGTACTTCATATGTTACATATGAAATCCTTGGCTAACATTAACACAAGGTCACAAAGGTTTTGCTTATGTTTTTTCTATAAGTTTTATAGTTTTAGCTTTTATATTTGGACTTCAGATTGATTTTGAGTTAATTTTCTTATGAGTTGAGGTTCTTTTTTTTTTTTTTTTTTTTTTTTTTGCGGTACATGGGCCTCTCACTGTTGTGTCCTCTCCCGTTGCGGAGCACAGGCTCTGGACACGCAGGCTCAGCGGCCATGGCTCACGGATCTAGCCGCTCCACAGCATGTGGGTTCTTCCTGGACCGGGGCATGAACCCGTGTCCCCCGCATCGGCAGGCAGACTCTCAATCACTGTGCCACCAGGGAAGCCTGAGGTTCATGTTTTTGAATATAAATATCTTGTTGTTCAACCACCATTTACTGAAAGATAATCATTTTACAGTTTGTTTTATGGCTCAGAATATGGTCTTCTGTGGTAAATATTATGTGTGCACTTGAAAAGAATGTATTTAGTCTGATATTGGGTGGAATGTTCTATAAATATTGTTAGTTGATAGTATTTTTCAGTACATGCAACAAACATCAGTGAATTTCAGATGTTTTATATTAAGTTAGAGAAGCTAGACTTTAAAAGTTTCTTCATTGGGTTGTCTTTGCATCTTTGTCAAAAATCAGTAGAGCATATATATTTCTGGACTCTGTTTCATTGATCTTTTGGCTATCTTTTTGCCAGTTCTGTGCTGTCTTGATTACCTTGATTAACTGAGTTTTGAAATCAGGTAGTGTGAATCCAGTGACTTTGTTCTTTTCAAAATAGTTTTGACTATTCTAGTTCTTTTGCCTATCCATATAATTTTAGAATCTATTTATTGATTTCTATCAAAAATTCCTGCTGAGATTTTAATTGAGATTGTAATGAATCCATTAATTAGTTTGGGGGAGAATTAACATATTAACAATATTGAGCCTTTAAGCCATAAGTATACTATTTCTCTCTTTTTTTTTTTCTTTTAGGTCTGTCTTGATCTTTTTCATCAGTGTTCATAGTTCTTAGCATACAGATCTAGTACATATTTTATTAGTTTTACCTATTTTATAGTTTTTTGGTGCCTTTATATCTTTCACGTTTGCTCATTGGTGGCATATTTACCCTGCTTTCTGCAACTGTTGCTAAACATTCTAGTTCTAGTGGGTTTTTTTATAGAACCTTTGGGATTTTCTATGTAAACAGTCATGTCTCTGATTAGAGTTTTATTTCTTTCCAATCTGTATGTCTTTCTTTTTCTTGTCTTAATGCACTAGTTAGAACCAATATTGTAATACTGAACAGAAATGGTGAGAGTGGGTATCTTTTCCCCTTTCGTGCTAATAGGAGGAAAATATTCATTTTTTTCTCCCTTAAATATGATTTTTTTTTGGTAGATGACCTTTATTGGGTTAAAGAAGTTTCCTTCTATTTCTAGTTTTCTGACTTTTGTATCTCTGAATGATGTTGATGTTGGTGAATGAGTTTTCTGCATCTAATAAGATGTTCATATAATTCTCTTTAGTTTATTGATAAACTGGATTATATTGATTGATTTTCAAATGTTGACTAAACCTTGAATTCCTGGCATAAACCCCACACAGTCATAATGTGTTTATACTTTTTATATATTGCTACATCCAGTTTGCTAGTGTTTTTCTGTTATTGTGTCTGTGTTTGTGAGAGATATTTGTGTGTCATTTTCTTTTACTAGTTATGTCTGATTTTGGTATCAGAAATGCTTACCTCATTAAATGAGTTGGAGAGTGTTTCCTCCTCTTCTATATTCTTGAAGAGGTTGTGTGGAATTAGTCATATGTCTGCCTTAAGTGTTGACAGAACTTGCTAGTAAAATCATCTGAACATGTTTTGTTTGCTGGGCGATTTTTAACTTCAAATTCAGTGTATCTGATAGATACAGAAGTATTTCTTCTTGTTGAGCTTTGGTGGTATGTGACTTTCAAGGAATTTGTCTGTTCAGTGTAAGCTGTGAAATTCATGGGCATAGGTTTTTCATAATACTCCATTATCCTATTACTGTATCTGTGTAGTCTGGGTAATGCCCCTCCTTTTTCATTGCTTATATTGGTAATTTATGTCATCTCTTTGTTTGCTTATTTATTCATTCATTTTAATCATGCTAAAGGTTTGTCATTTTATTGGAATCTTTCCAAAGAATCCATTTTTGGTCTCTTGGTTTCTTGTTTATTTTTTGTTTTGTGTTTTAGTTTCATTAATTTCCTTCTGCTTGCTGTCTGTTTAGTTTGCTCTTCTGTTTTGTCAAGCTTTGATCATTGGTTTAAGACTTTTTTTTTTTGAGTGCTAGTATTTAGCTATGTATTTCGCTGTAAGCACCGCTTTAGCTGCATCCCACAAATTTTGATACTGTGTTTTTGTTTTTATTCAATTTAAACTATTTTCTAGTCACAAGTTTCCCTTGTGATTTCCTGTTTGACTTATAGGTTATTTAGAATGTGCTAATTTCCAAAATTTGAGGATTTTCCAGATAGTTTTCTGTTGCTGATACAGGTTTATTTTATTAGTGTCAGAGAATGTTTTATGACTCCAGTTCTTTTACATTTGTTAAGGTTTGTCTGATGGCCCAGAATGTGATCTGTTATGGTGAACAGTTTGTGTACACTTGAAAAACATGTATATAGTCTAATGTTATTGTTGAAGTGTTCTCTAAATGTTAAGTCAAGTTGATTGATAGTATTTTCCAGGTCTTCTCTATCTTCCCTTATTATCTATTTATTGTATCAATTACTGTAATTTAGTATTATTGTAATTTCTTGGTAAATTGATCCTTTTATCACATGATACCCCTCTTAATTGCTGATAATACTCCTTATTCTTAAGTTTATTTTATCTGATGTTAATGTAACACTCCAGCTCTTCTTTGGTAGCATGACATGTTTTTTCCATTCTTTTACTTTTAACTTACCTATGTCTTTAAAGTAGGGTTTTATAGGCAGCATATTGTTGTGCATTGTTATTTTTGTACACAATATGGTCACTTCTGTCTTTTAATTGGGGTGTTTAGAATATTTACATTTAATGTGATTATTGGTGTGATTGCATTAGATCTAGCATTTTATTTGATTACTGTTTTTCTCTTCTGTTTTTCCCTCTGAAAACAGAGGGAAATATATACCTAAACATTTACAGTCCAATTAGAGTTAATATTGTACTTTGACAAACAAAATTCAGAGCCTTACAACCATATAGGTCCATTTATCTTCCTTCTTTCATGTTGTATTTCTCATGTGTATTACATTTCCATTCATTGAAAACTTTACCATTGTTATAATTTTTGCTCTCATAGTTACACACATTTTAAATAACTTTTAAGAAAAGAAAAATGGTCTATTTTATTTCCACAGTTACCATTTCTTTGGTTCTTTTTTTTTAAACATTTTTATTTATGTATTTATTTGCCTGCATAGGGTCTTAGTTGCATCATGTGGGCTCTTTGTTGTGGCATGCGAGCTTCTCTCTAGATGCAATGTGTGAGCTCCAGAGCGTGTGGGCTCAGTAATTGTAGCACGTGGGCTCTGTAGTTGTGGTACGCAGGCTCCAGAGCACAGGCTCAATTGTTGTGGCATGCTGGCTCTCTAGTTTTGGTGCATGGGCTCCAGAGCCTGGGCTCAGTAGTTGCAGCACATGGACTCTCTAGTTGTGGCACGTGGGCACAAAGGCTCTCTAGTTGTGGCATGCGGGGTCTAGAGCCCCCGGGTTTAGTTGCCCCACAGCATGTGGGATCTTAGTTCTCTGACCAGGGATTGAACCCATGTCCCCTGCATTGAAAGGTGGATTCTTAACCACGGGACCACCAGGGAAGTCCCACATTGCAGCCATTTTTAATAATGAGGCTGCATCTAGTTTTCTCTGAAGTTGTCCTGTTTGGAGTTTTCATTTTTTTGGATCTGTAAATTAATGTCTTGCACCAAATTTGGAGAGTGTTTAGGCATCATTTCTTTAAATATTGTTCTGCATTGCTCTTTTTCTAGGACTTCAGTAACATGAATGTTAGACCTTTTTATACTGTTTCACAGATCCTTGGGGTTCTGTTCATTTTCTTCATTTCTCTTTTCCTCTCTATTACTCAGATTGGAGATTTCCTAGTGATTTATCTTCAAGGTCACTAATTTTTTCTTTCAAGAACTGTAAAGGGTAAACTTTACCCTCCTGGTAAGGTAACAGATTAACTTGTTTTATGGTTGCTGGAAGTTGACGTGGTAAAGGACTTTCTTAAAGCATAGCAAGTATTGGGTTAGCCAAAAAGTGCCTTCGGTTTTTAAGTAAAAATAAAAGACACACTTTTCATTTTCACCAAGAACTTTATTGAGCAACGTATTCAACCTTTTGTTCCACTACCTTCTGCCATTTTCCAGGCAACTTCATAATTCCATCTTCCCAAAACTTTTTGTCTTTTTGAGCAAAGAATTGTTCTAGATGCTTTTTTTTTTTTTTTTTTTTTTTTTTTTTTGTGGTACGCGGGCATCTCACTGTTGTGGCCTCTCCCGTTGCGGAGCACAGACTCCGGACACACAGGCTCAGCGGCCATGGCTCATGGGCCCAGCCGCTCCGTGGCATATGGGATCTTCCCAGACCGGGGCACGAACCCATGTGCCCTGCATCGGCAGGCGGACTCTCAACCACTGCGCCACCAGGGAAGCCCTGCCTATTTTTTACTTTTAGATCATTGTTTCTGTATTCTATCCAGAGCTTTTAGTGTTAATCAGTGGGAGAAAGAGGATTAGGTGGGCTTCTTTAGTCTTCGTTGCAATCCAAAGCACTAATTGTTTTGTTTTGTTTTTGTTTTTGTTTTTTTTTGAAGAGATATTAGCAACCTTGAAACTTTTAATAAAAATAATCTCTAGAAAACTACTAAATGATGATACAGGGGAAGAAAAGAATATATATTTATTAAAAACACTGATGTCTCCTCATTGCCTGTCTCAGACAACTATAATTCTGATCACCCAGAAGCTGTTACTGTACCCTTCCACCATCACTTTCTTGTTTGATGGACCACTCTCTCCTTACTCCTTTCCATCCAGTGGAGAACAACTCTTCCTGAACTCACTAGGAAACTGAAGGAGACATGGAGAGGCAGGGGCAGAGATAAGTGAGTCCTGAGAGCCTTTAATGAGTGACTGCTCCATGACTGCTCTGTGAGCAGTGGAGCAGGGCACTCCATGCTGCTGATGGATGGGCACCAATAGAAAGTGCATGCCTCATAGTCTCCCCACAGTGGGGTGACTGCTGCCACCACAGCCATTACTGGAGTTGCTCACCCGTCCACACCATTCCCATCTTGTTCTCCACTCTCAGGCACTGAACTATGATATAAAAGAGTCCTTTTTGTTACATCAACATGCCAGTTTTTCATTCTCTGACTTTGATGTCAGAGAAAAATGAATATCCAAGATATTAGAGTAGTATAAACATTCAGTTATGATAAGAATACGTTATAGGTTGTTAATAGTCTACATATATTATAGCTATGGCCTGCATTACAATTTTTACTTTGAATAGACGTATCTATTTTAGAGAATTGAAGAGGGAAAACGTAGTTTCTTTTTGTTATTCAGATATTTAGCATTTCTGTTGCTTTTCCTTCATTCATTGTTTCCTCTTGTATCATTTTTCTTAAGCGTAAAGAATTTCCTTTACTGTTTTTTTAGACCTGGTTTATTGATGGAGAATTATCTTGTTTGTGCTTCATCTGAAAACTGTTTTACCTTTATTCCTGAACGGTATTTTTGCTGTTTATAGATTTGTGGGTAGACAGTTCTTTCTTCCATCACTTTGAAAGTATTCTTAGACTGTTTTCTTAGTCTTTGTGATTTCTGATGAGAAATCTCTGGTCATTTTAATTGGTGTCCCCCTGTAAAAATGGGTTTTTTCTCTCACTACTTTCATTTGTTTCTCTAATACTTTTATTTTTAGCTGTGTGATGATGTGTGTAAACATAGTTTTCTCTGGTTTTATCCTCTTTGAGGTTTGCTCCTATAAATTTATGTCCTTCAACTTCAGGAATTTTCAACCATTTCTTCTGTAAATATTTGTGCAAAAATTTTTCATCTGTCCAGGAACTTCAGTGACATGAGTGTTAGACTTTTTGATATTATCTTACAGACTCCTGAGGCCTTGTTCATTTTTTTTTTAATATTTACTTTTTTATTTATTTGGCTGCATCGGGTCTTAGTTGCGGCATGCAGGATATTTTGTTGTGGTGCACGGGCTCAGTAGTTGCGGCACAAGGGCTCTCTACTTGTGGCACACAGGCTCTAGAGCACGTGGGCTTAGTTGCCCTGCAGCATGTGGGGTCTTAGTTCCCCAACCAGGGATCGAACCTGTGTCCCCTGCATTGGAAGGCGGATTCTTAACCACTGGACCACCAGGGAAGTCCCCCTTGTTCATTTTATTCAACTTTTGTTTCACTGTTATTCAGATTGGATACTTTATGTGGATTTATTTTCAAGTTCACTGACACTTTTTTCTGTCATCTTCAGTCTTTTATTGAACCCATCATGAGAACTTTTTTTTTTGTGTGTGTGTGTGTGGTACGCGGACCTCTCACCGCTGTGGCCCCTCCCATTGCAGAGCACAGGCTCTGGACACACAGGCTCAGCGGCCATGGCTTACGGGCCCAGCCGCTCCACGGCATGTGGCATCCTCCCAGACCGGGGCACAAACCGACGTCCCCCGCATCGGCAGGCGGACTCTCAACCACTGCGCCACCAGGGAGACTGAACTTTTTACTTTAGATAATTTTTTTCAGTTCTGAAATTTTCCTTTTTTTTTTTGGTAGTTTCTGTTTCTTTGCTGTGAACATCTTTCTTTTCATTCACTTCATATGTATTTACCTTTATCTCATGGAGCATAGTTAGAAAAGCTTTTAAAAGTTTGTTTGATTAATACTTCGAACATCTGAGCTGTTTTGGGTTGGGATCTGTTGATTGTCTTTTCTCTTGAGATTTGGTCACAGGTTCATTACACAGGCATTAAATTATAGCAGTGAGTTGAGACTGACTATTTTTAAAGTTGCGTTTAGTTTTTACAAATTTTGGTGTTTTGTTTTTTCAAAGTTATTATCAAGCAAGGTTAAGAAATGCAAAAAGAAATCGAATCAGGTGATTTTAGATTTAGAAATTGTGAAATAGTAAAATGTGTAGGTAAAAAAAAAAGACTGTTATAGCAATTTTGATATACTTCTCATTAAATAGACAAAAAAATGGTACTTAAGGAAATTTATGTAACCATAGACAAGTTAGTGTGCAGGCAGAACTACAATCCAGAGCTTTGATCTCCAGGAAATTTTGGTATTCAAAAATAAAATCTTTGTTCAAAATGAAGTTGAGGGTACAGGTATATTATATGTAGGTCCTTAATGCCTGTATCTTATTCAAAACAAGTACAGTTCTCCCTCAGTATCCACAGGGGATTGGTTCCAGGACATCCCACAGATACCAAAAATCCCTTTTATGGAAGTCTCTTATATAAAATGCCATAGTATTTGCATATAATCTATATACAATCTCTCCCATATATTTAAAATCATTTCTAGATTATTTATAATACCTATGTCAATGTAAATGTTTGTAAATAGTTGTAAGTACAAGGTAAATGCTGTGTAAGTGGTTGCTGGTGTGTGGCAAATTCCAGTTTTGCTTTTTGGAACTTTTTGGAATTTACTTTTTTAATATTTTTAATCTTCAGTTGGTTGAATCTGTTGGAACCCCAGAAACAGAGGGCCAACTGCTGAAAACATTTATTTTTAATGAGTAGTGTCAGGAAACCGGGTCACATGTGTAACTATTTCTCTTATATAATGGCATATTAAAAGCATCTTTCTGTGTCAGTAAATGCCACTCTGCTACTACATGGTTTGAAAAATAGACTACTTTTTAGAGCAGTTTTAAGTTCACAGCAAAATTGAATGGAAGGTATAGAGATTTCCCATATAATGCCCCTACACATGCATTTTCCTTCATTATCAACATCCTCCACCATAGTGGTACTTTTGCTACAATTGGTGAAACCACTTTGACACATCATAATCACCCAAGATCCATAGTTTACATTAAGGTTCACTTAGTATTGTACATTCTCTGGGTTTGGACGAACGTATAATGATATATGTTCACTGTTACAATATCATACAGAGTAGTTTCACTGTCCTAAAAATCCTCTCTGCTCTGCCTGTTCATCCCTTCCTTCCCCCAACCCACTGACCTTTTTACTATCTCCATAGTTTTGCCTTTTCCACAGTGTCATATAGTTGTAATTATACAATATGTGGCTTTTTCAGACTGGCTTCTTTCACTTAGTAATATTTAAGTTTCTTCTGTATTTTTTCATGGTTAGAAAGCTCATTTCCTTTTAGTTTGAATAATATTCCATTGTCTGGATGTACTGTAGTTTATTTACCCATTCACCTACTGAAGAACATCTTCATTGCTTCCAAGTTTTTGCAATTATGAATAAAGCTGTTGTAAACATTATGTGCATGTTTTTGTATGGGTATAAGTTTTCAGCTCCTCTGGATGAATACTAAAGTTCACGGTTGCTGGAATGTATGATAAGAGTATGCTCATCTTATAAAAGTACTGCCAAATTGTCTTCCATAGTGGCTGTACCACTTTGCATTCCCACCAGCAGTGAATGAGAATTCTTGTTGCCCCACATCCTCATCAGCATTTGGTGTTGTCAGTGTTCCAAATTTTGACTTTAATAGGTATATAGAATGTACCACTATGAGGTATAATGGTGTCTCATTGTTGTTTTAATTTGCATTTCTCTAATGATATATGATGTGGGGCATATTTTCATATGCTTATTTGCCATGCGTTTATCTTTGGTGAAGTATCTTGAAGGTTTTTGTCCTGTTTTTAAACCGAGTTGTTCATTTTCTAATTGTTTAATTTTAAGAGTTCTTTGTATATTTTGGATCACAGTGCTTTATCAGCTGTGTGTTTTGCAGATATTTTCTCCCAGTCTACAGCTTGTTTTTCCATTTTCTTGACACTATCTTTTGCAGAGCAGAAGTTTTCATTTTAATTTTAGTGGAGTCTGTCTTATCAAGTCTTTCTTTCATGGATTGTGCCTCTGTTGTATCTAAAAACTCATTATGAAACCCAGGGTCATCTGGATTTTCTCCTATGTTATCTTCTAGAAACTTTATACTTTTGTGCTTTACGTTTAGGTCTGTGATCCATTCTGAGTTGATTTTTGTGAAGGGTGTAAGGTCTGTGTCTAGATTCTTTTTTCACATGTAGATTTCCAGTTGTTCCAACACTATTTGTTGAAGAGACTAATTTTTCTCCATTGTATTGCCTTTGATCATTTGTCAAAAAATCAACTGGCCATATTATGTGGATCTATATCTGGGCTCTCTATTCTGTCCCATTAATCTGTTCTTTTACCAGTACCACACTGTGTTGATTATTGTAGCCTATGGTAAGTCTTGAAGTCAGGTAGCTTCAGTCCTCCCATTTTGTTCTTCTCCTTCAGTAATGTCTCTTCTGGGTTTTTTGCTTCTCCGTGTAAACTTTAGCATCATTTTATCGATAGTCACAAAATAACTTGCTGGGATTTTGATTGGTATTGCATTGAATCTGTGGATCAAGTCAGGAAGAACTGACATCTTGACAATATTGAATCTTCCTATTCATGAATATAGAATATCTCTTCATTTATTTAATTCTTTAATTTTGTTCATTAGAGGTTTTTAGTTTTTCTCATATGGATATTGTATTGATACGTATTTTGTTAGATTTATTCCTAAGTATTTAGTTGTTTTGGGTGCTGATGTAAATGTTTTTTTTTTTTTAATTTCAAATTCTGTTTGTTTGTTGCTGGTATATAGAAGTGATTAACTTTTGTATGTTAACCTGTATCCTACAGCTTTGCTATAATTGCTTATTAGTTCTGGGAGCCTTTTTTGTCAGTTCTTCTGGATTTTCTACTTAGAGGATCATGTCATCTGTGAACACAGTTTTATTTCTTCCCGATCTATATACCTTTTATTTCCTTGTTTTGTCTTACTGCATTAGCTTGGACTTGCAATATGATGTTGAAAAGCAGTAGTGACAGGGGGGATCCTTGCCTTGTTCCTGATCTTAGTGAGATAGCTCTGAGTTTCTCATTAAGTGTGATGTTAGCTCTAGGTTTTTTGTAGCTATTTCTCAAATTGAGGAGGTTCCCTTGTATTCCTAGTTTACTGAGAGCTTTTATCATGAATGGGTGTTGGAGCCACTCTGCTACATTTTTATGTAGCTGTGCTTTAGGGTATTTCAAACCTTTCAGTATTATAGGCAATCTGGTTGACAAACTTGTGGCCAATTCTTACACATATTTGTAATTATTTTCTTAGAATTCAGTTAATAGATAGTCATTGAGTGTTTGCGGCCAGGAACCTGATAAAAAGTAATAAGCAAAATAAGACATTCTTCTTTCCTTATAGAATTTGTAGTCTATAAACAGATAATAATTATAATATAGTATGGTAAGAGAAATTATGGCAAAAGAAATAGATATGCTGTGGAAGCATATATATCACTCACCTAACCAGACTCAGCTAGAGATGAGATTGAGGTGGTCAGGAACATCTTCTAGACGAAGCTTATAATAAAAGCTTATTTGTTTCCAAATTTCTTCAAGAAAAAATGCTAAGGTAAATAGAGGCATACCTTTGTGAGAGTTTGGTCTATAAGCATGAGCTATGAGCTCCTGAGAGAAAAAAAAACGCTTTTTAAAATTTTCCCATAAGGAATTTAAACTGTTTTTGAAAGCTCTTAAGAAATGTCCTCATGCTGAAGAGGATAGTTTACTCAAAAAGCTGATCAGAAAATCTTATGAATTAGGAGTGGCCTTAAAAGATTATTCATCCTTGGGGACTTCCCTGGCGGCACAATGGATAAGACTCCACACTCCCAGTGCAGGGGCCCCAGATTTGATCCCTGGTCAGGGAACTAGATCCCACAGGCATGCTGCAACTAAGACCTGGTGCAACCAAATAAATAAGTAAATATTAAAAAAAAAAAAGAAGAAGAGACATGTCTCAGTGTTCCCTGGACAGTGTTTAAAAAAGAAAAATTATTCATCCTACAAAAAATTTACTAATCTTAAAACAAAGTTGATAATTTACCCTTACTAAAATTAAGAACTTCTATTCATCAATACCTACCATTAAGTAAGTGGAAAGGCATTAAGTACGGACTGGGAGAAAAATATTTGTGATACATATCTCACAAAGAATTTGTATCTAGAACATGTAAAGAATTACAAATCAATAGGAACAATAGAAAAAAATAGGGAAAATATTTGAAGAGACCCTTCCCGAAAGAAGATATCCAAGTGTCCGTTAATCATATGAAAAATTGCTCAGCATCATTATTCATCTGGGAAATGCAAATTCAAACCACAAAAGATACACTCTACACCCTCCATAATCGCTAAAACGAAAAAGATGGAATATAGTAAAGTGTTAACAAGGGTGTGGAGCAACTGAAATTTTCATATATTACCGGTGGGAGTATAAATTAAATAACCACTTTAGAAGAATGTTTAGTGATATCTTCTAAAGAACATTCACCTACCCTATGATCCAGGTATTTCACTACTAGGTACATACCAAACAGACATTTGTTCACTGTTTGCTAAAAGATATATGTACTAGAAAGTTTATACAGTGCTATTGGTAGTGGTATAAAACTGATAATGAAATTTGAAAATCCAAATGCCCATCAACAGTAGAATGGATCAATTATGATGTATTTACACAGTGAAATATTTACAGAAACGAAAATGAGTGTCCTATTATTACATACAATAATATAGAAGAATCTCATATATATAACATTAAGATAAAAAACCAAATACACAACAATATATTTTGTATGATTCCAGTTCCATGAAGAGTGAAAACAGGAAAAACAAATCCATGTTGGTAGAAGCCTGGGTGGAGAGAGGGTAAAGAATGGGAGGGAGCATGAGTGGAGCTTCTAGAGTTGATGATAATGTTCTCTTTCTTGATCTGGGTGCTGATTACACAGGGATGTTGGGTTTGTAAAAATATCTAGCTGTGCACTTTTGACATATTCAACTTCCTTTTTGTTATTTTTAAAAAAAAAATAGTATTGGTTTTAATTATTACTATAAGAAAACTGTGATAAAACTAAAAGCTTTACAATCTTCATTCCATTTTGCTGACCTTTGTACTTTAAAAAGTACAAAAATAGTCCCTTAGCTTAGTTGAAATGTAAATATTTGGGGGAGGGCATATTTTTAGTTTGAAACTATAGAAATTTTAGAATAATTGTAGTCTCAATTTAACTACTGTTAAAGCTTCCTCTTACAGTAAAGTAAGTAGTTGGAACTTCTTACTCATGCAACATGTTTTCAAGATATGATATTTATTATTATGTCATAATATTATATACTATGTAAATCATTAAAATTTGTTTTTGTTAATTATAAGTCAACATGGCAAATTAGTGTATCTAACTGGGTGACTAGAGAAGATTTTATTTTTAAATCTTAAGTGACTTCTTGTTAAGAAAGGAGAAAGTGAGTAAAAGTATGTTTTTGATTCATTCTTACCCTCAAAGGAGGAACTATAAATAGCTGTTAGTCTTCTTTTCTTATCAAGAGAATATTCTATTTCTGTAGTGTATAGAGATATAACAGACAAACATGGCAATCCATTGTCAATTATTGTTTTTTTAACAGTCAAGTCCATCATCTCCAGATCCAGCTAGTCTTATTACAGAAGATATTAGTACGAACTCCAATGGTCCAAAACCTGCAGAAGTTGTGCTGGATGATGACAGAGAAGACCTTTTTGCAGGTAATTATAAGTACCTTTATTTAAAAAAAAAATAATTGTCAATTATAGCATATATTCTGTTAGAAAATATTCTCTAAAGCAGAACTGACATTTTGTGTAAAGTATTAATGGTAGCTCTTCTTGTTACCAACTGAGGAGGATAGGAAATTTCAGTTAATTTGCTTTGTGAAAAATAAAGACTGTTGAAAGAAGCACAAATGTGATCCTTTCTGGTTTTAAGCATGTGAAAATAAGTCACACTAATAATTTGATTATTTTGATCAGTACTTGGACTCAAACAAACGGTTGTGGCATTCATACTTTGAGAAATAGCAAGTGATTATATTTTCTTTTTACTTACAAGTTGTCACAAAGCAAAATTAAACTCTGGACTTAAAAACCACTTAATTTAGGGACTTCCCTAGTAGCGCAGTGGTTAAGAATCCGCCTGCCAGTGCAGGGGACATGGGTTCGATCCCTGGTCCGGGAGGATCCCATATGCTGTGGAGCATCTAAGCCCGTGCACCACAACTACTGAGCCTGCGCTGTAGAGCCCGCAAGCCACAACTACTGAAGCCTGCATGCCTAGAGCCCGTGCTCTCCAACAAGAGAAGCCACCGCAATGAGAAGCCCGTGCACCGCAAGAGAGAGTAGCCCCCGCTCTCTACAACTAGAGAAAGCCTGTGTGCAGCAATGAAGACCCAATGCAGCCAAAAATAAATAAAATTTTTTTAAATAAAAAAATAATTTAAAACAATCACTTAATTTATAGTCTACATATATTTGAAATCTGTTTTAATAAAATGCTTCAGTATTTACCACATGTTCCATTTTGATTGAATTTTAGGTGAGTAAATTGATATTTCAGGAATTTATTTTTGATATGGGGGCAGGATTTGGTGTAGTCCATTCTACCTTTTAAAAAATTGGACTCTTTAAAACAGTTATCTGTTTTAAGATTAAAATTTAGGTACAAATTAATGTTTGGATATTAAAAAGCAAAATCTTCCTTAGAATTAGTGACACAAATAATTAAAATAGTAAATCTTTGTGTATTTAAGAGCTTAATTTACCTAAACTGGCTTTCATGAGTTAAAACTTAATAATACATCCTCAGCTTTTATAGTGGTTGAATATTCAAACCATCCTGTATTTTTTTTGGCTGCGTTGGGCCTTCATTGCCGCACGAGGGCTTTCTCTAGTTGTGGCGAGCGGGGGCTACTCCTTGTTGTGGTGCTGTGGCTTCTCTTCTTGTGGAGCATGGGCTCTAGGCGCATGGGCTTCAGTAGTTGCTGCACACGGGCCCTAGAGTGCACGGGCTTCAGTAGTTGCAGCACACAGCCTCAGTAGTTGTGGTGAGCAGGCTTAGTTGCTCCACAGCATGTGGGATCTTCCTGGACCAGGGATCGAACCCGTGTCCCCTGAATTGGCAGGCGGATTTTTAAACACTGTGCCACCAGGGAAGTCCTGGCAGGCAGATTCTTAAGCACTGCACCACCAGGGAAGTCCCCTACAAATATGTTTAAAGATACAATCCTCCATCACAGAGGTCCATATAATTTCCTGCTTGATATATGAAAAGTTTTCACTGCAGATAAATTCATGTATTTTATGAATTCACGTCAGAAAGTTAAAAATGTGATACCAAATTCCAATCATTTTCCTACCCCCACCCCCCTTTTTTTGTAGGTGCCTTACAACTTAGAGTATAATGACAGTTAACCAAAGTTGTAATACTCCTTTTTCTTTGCTTTCATGGACTTTTTTCCAGGCAGTCCTTAAAAGTTTTTTCATGGCATTTATGTTTTAATCTGAAAGATGACACAAGTTCTTTCTCTGCTAAGTAGGTGCTAATCTAAAATTGTGCCTATTCCTCTAATAGTAGAGGGTCATACATAGAACACTTAGATTATCCATTTTATTAAAGGATCTTTCACCTTTAAGTCTCAGAATTCTGTTAATGAGTGTGCTGAAACTCTAAAAACAGAACTGTGTGTGTGTGTTTGTGTAAGGAAAGAGGGTTTTCTTGTTTACAGTGTGCCCAGCTGATCAGTTTGCCACATGCGGATTATACAGTGATATTTGCCCACTAAGCTTGATTAGAAAAATCTTTTTTTGTGTTTTAGTCTACCTAGTGCAGCCTATACTAAATATAATGATACAAATATGGTCAATGTCAGTGTTTGTTTTGTTTGTCTTTGTTTTTAAGGAGGGACATGGACTAAGCAGTAAAAATAGTTATTTGTTTCTTTTGTTTCTTTTGTTTATGCTTTATCGTTCATCTTAAACTCAGCTGCATTTCATAATGACATCATTAGGTGTTCTAAGACATGTATCAGAGGAGAAACTATAGGTATTGCTCTAGTGATTTAGCCATTTGGTTTTAAAACCATAAGATTAGATGGTAATTGGTATGTATGCTCATGTATTTTGGGTAGCATTTCAAATACTATTATGTCAGAAGTGGTATTAGAAAAAGTTCAAGTGTGACTTTTGTTACTGTTACTAGCTTACTTACAGAGTGTTCACCAAATATGGGTGACTACAGAGCCCCTTTCCACCATTACTTACATCCTGCACTAAGCTACACTGAACATACTAGGAAGCTGTCCTAGAAGAATAAGGGAGGGTGAGCAAATTGCCAATATTGAAATTGTCCTAGACTTTTAGAATTGTTTCTGCCAGGGTATTTAGCTTATTTCACTTACACTTTTCAGCAAATGATACCAAATCTAAGTTTAATGAGTATTCCTTTGTTTAAAAAATTCTCTGGTGTCTGTGGTATGAGTGAAATATTACTTAGCTGACATTGACATAATCAGTTTATACTTATCTGCAAAGTATCTCTTCCAAGGAAATGCTAATCTTTGTACTTACATATGGGGCATTTTATGGAATCTTTAGGTCTGGTTTTAATTAATTTTTGTTAATTTGTAGTATGTTAGATCACTTCTACTAAAAAATTTTTCATGGGAAGAATTTAAAGCAAATTGTACATTGGTCTGCTGAAACTAAATTTCTATCCATTTTATTTTCTTTTTAAAAAAAATTTTTACTTATTTTTTTATTGAGGTATAGTTGATGTACAATATTGTGTAAGTTTCAGGTTACAACATAGTGATTCACAATTTTTAAAGTTTATACTCCATTTATAGTTATAAAATATTGGCTGTATTCCTTGTGCTGTAAAATATACCCTTGTAGCTTATTTATTTTATGCATAGTAGTTTGTACCTCCTAATCCAAGAGGTAAGATACCACTTCAGGTAAATAACATGTTACTAGTGATATACTTTTTGAGGTATTAAAATGACTCACTATCATTACTACCTTCCCAAACCTCAAGGAATGTAGGAAACTCAGGTTAGAAACGGCTGATCTGATCCTGTTTCCTTTATACTCCTGCCTGCCTTTTCCTGGTAGCATTCTATAAACCAACAGATTATCATTTTGGCCCCTGATTGTAATTTTCACTTTTCTGGCTTTGCTTTTAGCTTATGCTGTTATGGTTGACTCCTGAACAGTATGAGTTTGAACTGCTCGGGTCCACTAATGTGCATTTTTTTAAATTAGCAGATACTACAGTACAGCTTGATCTGAGGTTGACTGAATCCAAGGATGTGGAACCTCGAATACAGAGGAGCCACATATATGGAGGGCCCAACTATACGTTATACTCAGATTTTTGACTGTGTGGAGGGTCGGCAGCCCTAACTCCCGCGTTGTTCAAGGGTCAACTGTATTTCATTTTCGTGGAATGCTTCCCTCATTTTTTCTCTAAACTCATTCAGATCTTCTCAATTCAGTTTCATAAAATATTCCTCATTTTCCCCAGCCTAAATTATTCTGTCCCACTTAACTCAAATTATAGCGTTTATTCTTTAGTTCATACAGCAATTAAATGTCTTGTAATTTTCTTTTTCTCTTGGCTGTTATTTTTCTTTTATTATTATTTAATATTCCACATGCTTATGTCTTGTTTTCCCAACTAGATTATAAACTCCCTGAGGGCAGGTATGATATTTTACATTTCTTTATGGTTCTCCATTGCATTTAGCACATGTTACATAGCTTGTAGACATTCAGTTTATCGATTTGATTTGTTTTTAAATATATTTAATTTTAGATTTTTCAAATGAACGAACACTTTAAATGAAAACCTAAGCACCTGTTTGTTTTGCGTCGTATTTGTGTATTCAGCTAATATCCAGTAATCTTTAGTGGTTAATTGCTTTAGATTACTAACATTGTGGACTTTCCATAACAAAGTTTTAATCCCAGTTGGGATAGTTCTGGGCAGTTTTCTGCCATGAAATTTGTGTTCATATGTATAAAAGAATAGTAATGTTAGCCTGAATACAAGATTTTGGAAGGTAAGTTACCACAAGTATTAGATATATTACAGATCCAAACACAAATGAATGTGGAATTATCCACGTCATTGCTTTCCTACTGGCTTTATCCCTACCACTAGTATAGACAGTTATGCTGACTTACTGGGATTCTTCCTAAAATCAACAAAGTCACTGTTGGTTTTAAAGTTTTGATAAACAATTAAGGAAGGATTCATAAATTATTTATAACAGTTATTTTAAAATAATATTTTGATATTGTGGATCATATAAAAATATTTTTCATAATTTATTGACTGCTCTGTAGACTATTGGGAGTTTGTTACCAGTGTCCTCAACTAACTTGTTTAATTTTTATCTAGAAGCTACAGAAGAAGTTTCTCTGGACAGTCCAGAAAGGGAACCTATACTCTCCTCAGAACCTTCTCCTGCAGTCACACCTGTGACCCCCACGACACTCATTGCTCCCAGAATTGAATCAAAGAGTATGTCTGCTCCTGTGATCTTTGACAGATCCAGGGAGGAGGTATGGAAAAATGTTTATATTCTAAGTTAATATGTAAATAATACATTTTTTGTCCCCCACCCAACATTTCTTTACTGTTAGTCATTTGTAATCAAAGCCTTTTAGTAATGTTTGGAAAAGAACACTGAACTAAAGAGGTCAGGTGATTTGGCTTCTAATTTTATCCCACCCCTTTTTCATCCAGTAACTTGGGCACATCACTGTCCTTCTCAAGTCAAGCAGTTTGTCATTTGTGATCTCATGATGGTAATGTGTGCCTCTCAGTGTTCCTCTCTTGGTCAAATAAGGTAATGTCTGAAAGTGCTTTGAAAACTTAATCACAATAAAGTGGTATCTTGAGTAATTTTATTTGATAAAAGTATAATAAATGTTAATGGGTGATGTCGGCAGAGTAAGAGATGTGTTGTGAGTGGAGAGGAAGCATGAGGACCTTCTAAGGTGTAATGATGGTGTTTTTTCTTAATCTACATTCTGGTTACGAAGATGTGTTTACTTTGTAAAAATCATTGAGCTCTTTACCTAGGATTTATATACTTTATGTGTGTTACAGTTCAAATAAGTCTTACTTTTAAAAAATCTGTACAGGAGGGCAACTTTGAAAAAAATTATCATTAGAAAAACATCCCTTTATTTTTGGTAGCTTTAGACTATTAATATTGCTTTTAAAATTTGTAAGATTTAAGTTTCTGTGTTTTCTTCTTGAAAGTAACAAAAATTTCCCTCAGAACTGCTATTAATAAGGATTGCTTATTTACAATGGATGAAAAGTGCTTCTCTGTAGTCCCGTAGGTTTATCATTTTTCCTACTTCTTTTTTCAGTGAGCTTTATAGTGCTTTCATTGGCTTCAAGAAGAACATGTGTTTACTAGGTAATTGGTGAAATCATGGTGCTCAAGTTGCTTATAATTCCTGCAAGTATATAGGATTCTACTGGCAAAAGTAATGGCTACCTCCTGGTTTTTAAAGAGGAGAGATACAACCTTGAAAAATACTAATGTTAAAAAAAATCAAGGAATTAATTATTTTCATAATCTGAATCTGAAGATTGAGTATATAGAACAAAAACATTCCACAATATTCCTACAGAAGACTACAATGTTTTCTATATATCTGAGGAGTTGGAGGAAAACAAGATTTTCTGTTCCTTCTCCCAGTGATGCTTTTCCTGTTGTCTTTGTGTGTGTGTGTATCTTTTACATAGTCAGGAAATGTGAAAGCTTTTATTGTTTTTCATAAATGGAGTGCTGAGTGACTTTTCAAATTGATGTGACAGTGACCCTAATAAAAGATAGATGGTAAAAATTATAGTTATTAGTATTATGACAGTAATATAAACTGGAATCTTTAATAACAAAAAAAATTTTTCTAGATTGAAGAAGAAGCAAATGGAGATGTTTTTGATATAGAAATTGGTGTATCAGATCCAGAGAAAGTTGGTAAGTTAATATTTATTATATTTTGTACTTGCTTCTTTTTGATAATTAGCTTGGTTGTTAATGTGCTATTTTTCTTAACTAAATGCATTATTACAATATTAAAATGGTGCTTTTATTTTTAAACTCGTGGCAGCTTGTTTTGTTTTTTTCCCCAGCTTTATTGAGGTATAATTGACAAATAAAAATTGTGTGTATTTAGGATGTACAGTGTGATGATTTAATATATGTTATAAAATGATTACTACAATCAAGTTAATGTATTACCTCATATAGTTACCTTGTGTGTGTGCATGTGGTTAAGCTTATGATTTTTAATAGTTTGACTTTTCTTGTAGGTGATGGCATGAATGCTTACATGGCTTATAGAGTAACAACAAAGGTAAGTCTTTTGCTCCTTTAAAAAAATATTGAGCCTTCACCATGTGTAGTATGAGGATACTACAGTGATTAAGGTGTAAGTGATCACTGTCTTTACAAAGGTTATCATCCAGTAAAAGTTGCATATAAATAGCTACAATGAGTTCTGAGTGGTTTGGTAGGTAAAGTATTCCGGGAGAGTATGCGGGAAGGGATCTAATCTAGGCAAAGGTAGGAGAAGTGATTTGGGTGGGAGAGGGACAAAGGGATTTGCTTGCGTAAAAGCCAGAAATCAAGAAAGCATTGTTCTTTCTAGGATCTGCAGGAAGTGATGCCAGATTAAATTGTTTGGCAGTAAGCCTTCCTATATTATGAACAGCCACATTAGGAATTCAGCCTTCATCCTTAGTATATATAATGGAGAGCCATTGAAGAGGTTCAAACAAGAATGTGGTACAATTGATCTTTGTTCTAGAAAGCTTTCTCTGACTCAGTATGGATTGGGAGGATCAAAGTAAAGGTCAGGATTTCGAGTTAAGAGGCGGTTGCAATCCTTAAAGGGATTGTAGGCCTTCAAATCTTAAAGAGAGAGGATCTGAAACAGTCCTAGCTGTGAGAAGCGATTCTTAATACTAAGGAATTAGTTCTAGGGATGAGTGAAATAAATGGCTTCTTGTGATGTATAGGAGGTAGAATCAGTAGAGCTTGGATGTAAGGAGTGAGGAAGGGGGGATGCCTAAGTGTGTGTGTTTTTTTTTTAATCTTTATTGGAGTATAATTGCTTTACAATGTTGTGTTAGTTTCTGTTGTACAACAAAGTGAATCAGCTGTAAGTATACATATATCCCCATATTCCCTCCCTCTTGAGCCTCCCTCCCATGCCTGAGTTTTTTTGTCCCCGTCCCCCCCCCCCCCCCCCCCCCCCCCCGCGGTACGCGGACCTCTCACTGTCGTGGCCTCTCCCGTTGCGGAGCACAGGCTCCGGACGCGCAGGCTCAGCGGCCATGGCTCACGGGCCCAGCCGCTCCGCGGCATGTGGGATCTTCCCGGACCGGGGCACAAACCCGTGTCCCCTGCATCGGCAGGCAGACTCCCAACCACTGCGCCACCAGGGAAGCCCCTGAGATTTTGTCTAGAGGAACCTTGTGGTTGTTGGAGTGATCCTGGAGAAGAGGCAACACAAGGAGAGGAGCACAGTATGGAGTCAGATTTGTTAATTCATTGAACAGATACTTATTTATTAAATACCTTGGGGTCAGGCTCTTTTCCAAGGACTACAGTATAGTAGAAATGCCCTTCACTCATGGAACTTATGTTGGAGCAGGGGAAAATATGGTGAAATTGAGGTGGCAGTGAGATTTAAGTGGAGGTTTCCCTTGGGCTATGTATTATTGGACTGAAGCTCAGAGGAGATCTGGGCCAGAGGTAAAGATTTAAGAATCATTAGCATAAATACAGGTAGAGTCAATGAGATGAGTTAAGGGTAGAATAAAGCAAACATTTTCTGTCCTCTTAAGTTTCTGTAAAAAAAAAAAAAAAAAATTCTATGATTTGGGTGTTTTTCAGTTGTTAGAAATCTTTACATCACATTAGTTAGCTACTCTGCATTTTTTTCAGAGTAGATCAGTGTGTGTGATATGTATATATGCATGTTCACAATTATGTATTACATTAACTTCTAAAAAATTGTTTAGTTTTCAAAATTTGAAATACCTCTTCTTCACTTGTAGACTTCTCTTTCCATGTTCAGTAAGAGTGAATTTTCAGTTAAAAGAAGATTTAGTGACTTTCTCGGTTTGCATAGCAAGTTAGCAAGCAAGTATTTACATGTTGGTTACATTGTGCCACCAGCTCCAGAAAAAAGTATAGTAGGTAAGTATGAATTTTTAAAAATTTATTGTTGTTACTCTTACTAGTTCAGTTTTAACTGTATAGATGTGTCTATTCCATGATCATTCACTATCATGACATCTCAATATCTAGAAATACTGGATTTAAGTATTGTTTTTGATAGTCATTCATCAACTGAAGAATGTATAGCTAAGTTTTATTTTCTAACATTTGAGGATTTGATTTATATAATGTTGTTAAATATTTGACAAGGTGAAAGCAACTAAAAACCCTTTTAGAGTCATTAGAGTATCTTATTATTGAGTAACACTTAGAGAATATTCAATATTATTAGTATATTAACATTTTTCTAAGGGTTTGGAGGTGTTTTGTGCTTAGCTATACATTGTACAAAAAGATTTGATCTAGCCTTGCTCACACAGGAGCTATTTAAACTCATCTTAGTTTATTACGTACTTCAATTTAACATTTAAAAACATTTCTACTTTTACAGGTAATAAAGGCTTACTTAGTTAAGAATATGCAGAATATTACAAAAGAGGAGGAGAACCTCCATTTTCCCACCATTAAAAAACATCTGTCATGTCTTAAAATTTTGTAGTATATTTTCCAAGCTTTTCAGTCATAGGTTTTTATTTATCTCTATTTTTTTATATACATGATTATTATTCTGAAAAGTATTCAAAATGAATTTTACTTATCTTTAAGTTATTGTTTTTACTTTTTTAAACATTTGATTTGAAAAGCAGTTTTATCCATATCTTTTATGATTTTTGAAACCTGATATATTTAAATGTATTTATTATATTCTTTCTCTTTTTTAATTTTTTTTTTTTATAAATTTATTTTATTTATTTATTTCTGACAGCTTTGGGTCTCTGTTGCTGTGCGTGGGCTTTCTCTAGTTGCAGCGAGCAGGGGTTACTCTTCATTGCAGTGCGTTGGCTTCTCATTGTGGTGGCTTCTAGTTGTAGAGCACAGGCTCTAGGCACTCAGGCTTCAGTAGTTGTGACATGTGGGCTCAGTAGTTGTGGCTTGTGGGCTCTAGAGCGCAGCCTCAGTAGTTGTGGCGCACAGGCTTAGTTGCTCCACGGCATGTGGGATCTTCCCAGACCAGGGCTCGAACCCGTGTCCCCTGCATTGGCAGGCGGATTCTTAACCACTGCACCACCAGGGAAGTCCCTATTATATGAGAATTTTAAAATTGTATTTATTAATGCACTTAAAAATAATAAACTCGGGGCTTCCCTGGTGGCGCAGTGGTTGAGAGTCTGCCTGCCAATGCAGGGGACACAGGTTCGTGCCCCGGTCCGGGAAGATCCCACATGCCGCGGAGCGGCTGGGCCCATGAGCCATGGCCACTGAGCCTGTGTGTCCAGAGCCTGTGCTCTGCAACGGGAGAGGCCACAACAGTGAGAGGCCCGTGTACTGCAAAAAAAAAAAAATAATAATAATAATAAACTCATTACCTGTTAACAAATTAAAAAATTTTTGTGAAAAATAATTTTTATAAGACAAAAAAATTTATTGAGTGGCTTGCTTTTGTTTTTTACATTTTTGCAAAATCTCTTTAAATTGTGGTTTAATAGAAAATAGCTGTATTTTCGTATCTGTTTCTACACTCTCCCTGTTGTGATACAACACATCATATAACTTTTGGAAAACTCCACTGAGCTCTCATGAAAGAATGGGAGCAAAAAAGACACAAATAGCAGCTTAGTATTATGAAGGTCGATTTTTGTATATATCCCCCATCAGCCCAAAGGGTCTCAGAAACCTTACGAATATGCTACCCATACTCTGAGAACTGCTAGTCTAGTTAATAATGTTACTTCTCTGTCCTCTAAACTGTTGCAGTGGTATCTTTTGGCCTCCCGTTATCTATGTAGTGAGCTTGAGTTTCATTTATCATAAATTATTTGTTATTAATATCCTTTTTTCTTTAAGTTGTACAGCTATTTTTATATATCAAAAGAGAAAAAAACAAAAAATAGTTTTTCTCATTTTGATGGCTAGATGCACTAGTTTAGGCCTTAAACATTGAGCCAGAAAATAAAATTTTTTTAACTAAATTTTTATGCCCAAGTTTGTTCTGTTTCAAACTAATATTTTGCCCTAATAATCTTCAGCCTTCCACAAATTATTGAATTAAAAGGAGATTGAAAGAATTTGAGGCAACCACATAAAATGCAGTTTAAAAAAAAGACATAAATAAAGAAATTAGCAGGAAAAATAATTGTAGTTAAATAAAAGATGAAGCCAAGTTAAACAGTTTCCTCTAAACGTGTGCATAAAGTCTGAACTTCAGTTATTGAAGGTGGGTAACAAGTTGTTCTGTGAAGTTCCTGGCAGAAAATCAAGTAGAGAAGCAGTCATTAAAAAAATTTCATATTGTCCATCAATTTTTAAAAACAAAAATGAATATATTGTCTAAGAAAAATTTTAAATATGAGAGGCCCTTTTAATTATATACCCAGTGGTTTTCAAGTAACAAACACAGTGGTGTAATAAGAATACTAACTTCTCTTTCCTGGGAAGCTGTAACTGCCACTGAAGGAAGAGGGGTCTTTTCATTAGCATATAACTGTTACTGCTTTTATAGAACCTTAGTTGACTAAAAAGCACTATTTTTGTGAAGCCTTTAAAAAAGAGCAACAAAGAAGTTGAAAAGTATTAAGGAGTAACTGCTTACAGTTAGTTTTTATTTACCGCAGTGGCGCATAATTGTTACTTACCTCTAGGAAGTAGCATGAGCAGAAGATCACAGAATTTAAAAAAGCAAAAAATTATATAGTGGTAAGGTTTTTTTTCACAAAAACATAATATGTGAAATAATGTCCCACACCTAGTAGTCCACTCAAGGTAGGTAATTTTAAGTGTTTGAATGAGTTTTCTTTTTCAAACTATTGTATTTCAGAGGAATTATGTTAAAACATTCATAGGTGATATATCGTTTTTCACCAGGTGTACCAACCTGAATAAGAATTACATGGTTTTACATGATCTATTTTTAAATGGCTTTATTGAGATATAATTCACATGCCATACAATTCATCCATTTAAATTGTATAATTCATTATTAGCTTTTCATGTATTCAGACTTGTGCATACCTCACCACAGTCAGTTTTAGAATATTTCTATTACCCCTTAGCCATCATCCTCTAATTTCCTCATCCACCCCCAGTCCTAGGCAATCACTAATTTACTTTCTTTCTCTATAGATTTTCCAATTCTGGACATTTCAAAAAACAGGGAACCATATAATACATGGTCCTTTGTGACAAGCTTCTGTCAACGTAGCATAATATTTTTAAGGTTCATTCATGTTGTACATATGTCATTACTTCATTTCTACAGAATCGAATTTTGAGAGTAAAAAGAACAGGGAAAGAAGAAAAATCTGCAATCTGATAGTAGTGTTAAAATTGAAATTGCTAATACAGAAATGATTAGCATGATTTTTATTCTCTAAATTTGAAGAGTTCTAAATATCTCTATGAAAGAGCTCATTATTTCAAACTGTTATAAAACCAGCTATGATAAATAAACATGTTCTTAGAATCTGCAACAGAGGAAATACTTAGCATATTAATGGATTACACTTATTTTTATTTTTCTAGTCCCCAAAGTAAAGAACGTTAATTATTGCTCATATGAGATGAACATATCAAATGTGCTTAAATTTACTAATTTGAACTCCATTATGCATATTGAAATGCAAGCACATTTTAACTTACCAAGAGTTTAATGTATATCAGATAGAGTCCAAACAGTTATAGGTTAGAAAACTACAGACACAGCTCAACCTCTGCTTTAGCTGTACTCTTTTAAAACTTACCTTATAAGTGCTTGCCAAGTACAGATGTTAATTTCTCAAAACTATGATACTAGTTATAATTTTAGCTTTTTTGTCAAGTTCAAATTTAAAATATATTTTAAATTATGCAGAAATGATTATAAAAGAATGTTTCTCAGTCATAGAAAATCATGAGTCTTTCAATTTGTTCAAAGGCATGACCAAGGTCAAAGTGGGTAAAGAAGATTCATCATCCACAGAATTTGTAGAAAAACGAAGAGCAGCTCTTGAAAGGTAATTCTAATCAGCTGTGTTTTATTACTCTAATGTTTTTACTTCAGTAGTATAAGTCTAATTCCATTAAATGGCACAAGTATATTTTAAGTATTAAAATTCTCAAAGTACCACTTGATTACTCTTATTAAGTGCTATAAGCTTTTATTAAGAAAATTGATTCATTCAGAAACACAGTACTGTATACTTGTTCCATTTTTATTCTCATTATAGTCTAACAAAGTAATACCTATTTTCATCTGAATTATTTCCTTTGAATTATTACTTCAAATAATACTGAAATGTTATTAAATACAATGAAAAATTAGGTTTGTGCTCCCTCCTTCAACTCTTTATAATTGATTTTGACTTGAGTGTACAGAAGTATTAGTCATTGCTCGAGTTGACTGTATAGTTAAAGGCTGATAGATATATATGCTGTGCCTTGCTTTAGACTTCTTGACCTGACACATTTCCTATGGCTTTGAAGACTTGTGTTCATTGTGGCCGACTAAACGGGAAATGGATGGGAGGAATCCCACTCCCAGAATCTTAACATTTCTTCCTTGCTATGCTGAAAATGTGAGAAAACAAGTTCAAAACTATCTTAAAGCCCAATTTGTAGTACATAAGTTGGTAATTACCTGCACTTAATACATTTTCTAATTTCATAGTTTTTGTTTGTTATTTTAATTGAATGTGCTTATTTGTTCTCTGTCTTATTTTCTCTCTTGGCTTAAAATTAGTGGTTGGCATAGATAGGACAGATTTTAGGAAATAGTATATATATCTATAGGGTACAAATTATTTTGTAAAACTCTTTTTGAGGCAGTGTATTTCTGGGTTTTAGTAATAAATTGTTTCAATTGTAAGAAAATACCACAGTAAAGTCAGGTTTGAACAATTTGCAATAAGAAAAGCTAGTGTGCAGCTTAAAATCTTAAAGACTTAAAAGATGAGATTATGTCTATGAGACTCAGCAGTTACTCAGGAAAAGGATTTAAATTGCATTGAAAGAAGTTTAATTTAGGCATTAAAATTGATTCTCTTGTGAAAGAGGTCATAGAATGAGTGTTTTTAAGAGTAAAGGTAGATAATGTGCTGCCTTGCTTTTGCTTAGTCCTTCCTGAAAGTATAACCATGACCTTTTGAGAAGCCTTTCCAGTCCTATTTTTCTGTGAGTAAATTTGAAATATTTTGGATGGCATTCTTGATAAGGAAGTTAATGAAGATTTATTGTACCAGGGGCATATAATTTGATTCTACATTCACCTTTCTTTTAACTTGAATGCATTGCATAGTACTTAAACCATATCTTCATTCACTGTGTAACACTGAGGAGAGTTTTAAGGAAATATTGAAGCTTGACCTAGTGCATATGTGAAGATAGTTTCTTACTGATAAACGTTACTTGTTAAATACTACCTTAGTGGAATTTGCAGTAGTGGGTGGGGGGGGAAAGGAAACAGTGTACTGTGAGTTCATTTTGTATTAGAAAAGATAACTAAAGAAAATATAGGTGTAAAGATACAGAAGGAAAGGAGCTGGAATGATTTTTCTCAAGTGATTTTTCTGTGGCATTTCTTAAAATTTAAACATTAGAATAGGCATATTTGTGGATATATAACCTAGTTGGATCTGGCGGGTCAAGGAAGTATTTCTTTGTTTACACTCTGGTATTCATTTACATATTTATTTGTTTGTACAACTTAGAGAATCCAGATAACTATCTTGAACAAAAGGATAAACATCTGGTATTGAAATATGGGAAGAGAAAGGGAGTGGTTAAGAACCCAAGTAATTTCCCTGTGCCACACTCAGTAAAGTAAGCATTACTTCTAAGTATCCCGAAGATCACTCACTTGATTTTCTTAAGAGTGCTTCATATCTTACCTACAAGCATATTGAATTTATTTTATAGTAAGGATACACTTCTGTAAATATAAACTAAAAAATGTAAAGTAGCATTATACAGTGTGTAGGGTTTTAGAATCCTTTCTCTGTTGAAGCCTGCACTCCATTACACACTACACACTATCTGTGAGGCCTTGGACAAGTTATTTAACTTAAATTCATTGTTCCTTTTCTCTAAAGTGTAAGTGTATCATAACAAGCACCTGAAAACCCAACTGGCAAAGCCTAAACAGTTAGTGTCGGTTGATTAATCCATTCGTTCATATCAGGAAGTTTGGAGGTAGGCAGATGTTTAGTATTATCAAATCCATCAGGAAATCCTATTGCTTCCTTCTGATATCTGGACAACCATTTTTTCACCCATCCACTACTAGTCCAAATGTCTGAATTAACTGCGGTAGACTCCTCATTGGTCTCCTTGTTTCCATCCTTGTACCTCTACTCTTTTTTCTAATATAGCAGCCAGGGTCATCCTTTTAAAACATGAGTCAGATCATCTTCCCACTCCTGTTCGTCCACCCACCCAGTTTCAGTCAATAAAGCCAGAGTCCTCATAATGACCTATAAATTCTTACATGACTTGCACTGCTCACTCTGTTACCTACTTGATCTCCTATCCTCCTTGATCACTTTGCTCTAGGCCACACTCACCTTTTTGCTGCTCCTCAAAGATCCCAGGCATCTTCCCACCTTAGGGTTCTACCCCCTACCCTGTCCCCACTGCCTAGAAAGCTTTTGTTCCCAGGTATCTGTGTACCTAATTCCCTTACCTCTTTCAGATTCAAACATTCAGATGTCACCTTGCCAGTGAAGCCTATTTTGATTATTGGTTTCATTCTGACCTATTCTGTTTACATCGCCATCAACCACACCTTACACACTTGATCCCATTTACTTGTCCTTTCTCCACTTGTCCTTTCATTTTTCCACAGCATTTGCCACCTTATCACATACTACATAATTTTTATGTTTATGATTTATTGTCCGTCTTCTGTTAACTAAAATTAAAGCTCCAGGGACTTCCCTGGTGGTCCAGTGGTAAAGAATCCACCTTATAATGCAGGGGACGTGAGTTCAATCCCTGGTCAGGGAACTGAGGTCCCACATGCCACAGGGCAACTAAGCCCACATGCCACAACTACTGAGCTCATGCGCCTCAACTAGAGAGAGCCCACATGCCACAAACTACAGAGCCCACGTGCTCTGGAACCCACAAGCCACAACTACCAAGCCCACGTGCCCTGCAGCCTGCGCGCCACAACTAGACAGAAGCCCACGCGCCGCAGGGAAGGATCCTGCATGCCTCAACAAAGAACCTGCGTGCCGCAACTAAGACCCGATGCAGCCAAAAATAAATAAATAGTAAATAAATTACTTAAAAAATAAATTAATTAAAGGTCTACTAGAGAAGGAATCCTGTTCTCTTGTTCACTGGTACATTCTGAGTACTCAGAACGGTAACTGATGTGTAGTAAATGCTCAATAAATGTTGAATGAACAAATGAATGTCATCAAAGACCCAGGCTCTTTCTACCTGTCTATTCTCTCATTCTTAGCACACATGTCTGAGTCTTAAGCGAGAGAAATATCTTTAACTCTGTTCCTCTCAAGCATTTTGTATAACCTGCTTTATTTTGTTTTGGTAAGTAAGTAGGAATTTGAAAGCCCTAAGTGATTCTAAATGTACCAATAACTTTTCCTTAGCACAATTCTCAAGAACAACTACTGACCACCTCTTGTTGAATCTGATACTTATTTTTCATCAGTTCCATTGCATCTTCCAACTTCTGTCTTCCTTCAGTGTCTCTGCTTCTCTCCATACCTCTTTTCGTGTACTTTTCTCACATTCTTTTCCTTTTTGTTCTGTATCCTTCCTTTATATATCTACAACCCTCTCTGACCTTAATTCTGAATTGATGACTATTTACAAATACTTTTTTTAATGGTTAATTGCTCTTTATTTTCATGTAACCCTTAAGAAGAAAAGTTTTACCATCTCTTTTTCTAGAATATCATTTTCCAAAATGGATTCCTCAGATTGCTAGTATGTGGTAGGGTGAAAAAAGGAAATCTGTTGTCAGTTGAGGTTTATAAATGTAGAGTGTAGCAAAGTTAAACCAGGTTTTTTTCCTGCAGTACTTCTCACAGCATTTAATATGCTGCTGTTCATTATAGGTCTTAAAGAAAGGAATATGTATGTAATATATTTCTTGATTGTAGAACCAGTCGTTTTCATGGAATATTGTATGAGACTAGTATTCTGCAGAACTCACTTTAAAAAGCTATTTTAGAATATAAATAGTATTAGGTATTTCCATTTAGGTAGAAATATTAGAATATTTCTTAAAGGTTTGGGTACTAGATGTTTTGTCTTCCTGCTTGTTCATTTTACAAACATCTGAGTGCTTGCTATTTATCAGCTGTTGTGTGCACTCAGATGAACAACTTACACAGACTGCTTTAAGCAGTGCACAGTCTAAGTAACTAAATAACTCACCTAGAGTAGTACTGGAGAACTTCAGTGTTAAAATTGTAAGTAAAATTCCAGTGGGAAAATACCAACATTTCTTAAACTTACAGGATTAGTGTTCTACTGCATCTCTTTTATACCTTTATAAAGTAAGCCTCAAATACTTTTTAAAACCACAGTGTAGATTGCATTGTACATATCTATTAAATGCTCTGTTTCTGTTATAATGACTTCTTGTGTGGGCTGTTGACTTAAAGTGAAGTTTAATATGGTGTGTATTTTATTTAAATATACAAAAACAGAAGTTAACATTTAAGCAGCGATTAGTCATTTTAACCATTATATATAGTGTTTGACTTTAGAAAAGATTATCACTTTTTTTAGAAACTATTTTAGGCATACTTTATAATCTTGTAAAGAGATAGAAGTCATCACTGACTACATTTATGCTGCAGAAATAAAGGTATATTAACTGTTAGGTAAAATATTATAATTGAAATATTATTGCATGTTACTAATCTGGGGAAAGAGCAATTTTTTAAAAATGGGATTAGTTAAGTAATCAATGATCATCAAATAGTGAACCTTTTTTTTTATGAAAGATTGGTAATTTATTATGAATGTCAGGGCTATACCTTTTCTAGTAAAGGAAAATTACTAAAGTTAGGCTAATAGTGATTTAATAATGATGTTTCTCTTTACTTTTTATTTTATGTGATGTCATATAAGGAAGACATTTATCAAAAATAGCAGAACCTTAAAAATAAAAATATTGAAGAAAATTTAGTCCTTGTCAAATAAGGACCAAAACTTACTTGATAATTAAAATCTGCTGCCAAGAAAAAAGAAATTGGTAGGCTGCTCTCCATTTTGGTAATGATGACAATTTAAAAAAAAAAGTTTAACTGGACTACATAGTAATATATATATTACTAGAATATGTATAGTAATAACTGGAAATATAATGACCCACCGAAAGATAGCATTATTTGATAAATTTACCTATATACCCTTTTATAACTCTAATACTTTGCAGTGAGAAGTTTGATAAGTTATTTAACCTCTCCCCATTCCTACCCCCACCCCCACCATGTCTCTTTTTACATAATTATGAATTTTCAAAAGATGAACGAAAAGCTTTTTAATCATTAAATTGCTATAAGATTCTACATAATTAGAGTGAAGGCAAACTGATATGATAGGAGGCAAACAGAGGACATCTTTTTTTTTATTTTTTAATTTTTATTTTGTTGAAATAAGATTTAAAATAAGGTGGTACTGATAAATAAAGGAGCATTTTATTCTTAAATCTAGGTATCTTCAAAGAACAGTAAAGCATCCGACTTTACTACAGGATCCTGATTTAAGGCAGTTCTTGGAAAGTTCAGAGGTATTATTTCTACTTTAAATTTTTATATGTAAATGTTCTCATTTATGATTATCAGTGTAATAATTTGTATAAGAATAGGTGTTCAGTAAACAGTTGCATTAATAGATGGAATAAAGCAAAGATTTTTTTTTTGCTTAATGCTTTAATTAGCTTTAATTACTTTAAATTACTAACAAAATATCTTCTTTGCGTTGATAATTGTAGAATGATCATTCCCTTTCTTGAAAAATTAAAACCAGATTTAAAAGAATGGCTTATAAATAGTCTAATTCTGAATTCCCTAAGTTGTTGCTTAGGCATTGTGTTGAAATAAGTTTATTCAGACCTCATTTTAGAGATAGTTGAATAATGTGTGTTTGTGTGTCTACATTCTAATCGTCTTATTAAGGTTTTGAGGTGCAAATTTATGATTTGAAAGAGCTTTAATTATAACCATGCTGCTCTTTATATTTGGCACATTTTATCCTCTAATTGTTACCGTTTGAGATTTGTTTTTAAATTTACTTGAACCCCAGAATTGTTAAAAAATTCAAAATCACACAGTCCTAACTAAACATAAGGAGATTTTTCTCAAGACTTTCTTCTTTTTTCCTTATAAACAGTTTATTTCTGCTAGCAAACAGGTGGCCAGTGTTAAAGTGCTTGGCAATTTCTTAATATATTTTGACAAACAGAGTGTTGTTCCATCTAAATGTAAACGTGCAGAAGAAAAACAAATGGAAAGTCTATTTTTTAAGTTTTCCTTTGAGAAGTAGTGTATTTGAGAAATTACATCTCACTATTGAAATGTATGAGAGTGAAGAAAATACAACCTCCTTTTTTTCTTTTTTCTTTTTTTTCGGGGCTGTGTGTGGGGGCAGTCCCTTCTGTGGCCAGTTAAACCTCCAGGCTTTTAACCGGTTTGTTTGCCCTTATTTGTCATTCAATTCCAGCTGCCTAGAGCAGTTAATACACAGGCTCTGAGTGGAGCAGGAATATTGAGGATGGTGAACAAGGCTGCCGACGCTGTCAACAAAATGACAATCAAGATGAATGAATCGGATGCCGTAAGAGCTGATTTTTTGACTTGAATAATGAGATGAATTAATGAGCCCAACAGTTGCATTTTAAAGCTGTACAAGTAGAAAATAGGATATTAATTTGCTTATTGAGTTTAGTTCTCAGCACATCAGTTGACCACCATGGTTATACATGGTTAATTTGTTGCTTTAAAACAAGGAATGTAGCTTGCTATTTATTGGTAACCTAATTTACAGTGGTTTGTTCTGGCTAAATTAGCTCCATTTTTCATTTTTTTCTTAGTGGTTCGAAGAAAAGCAGCAGCAATTTGAAAATCTGGATCAGCAACTTAGGAAACTTCATGCCAGTGTTGAAGCCTTGGTCTGTCATAGAAAAGGTTTGTTTGTCTTGTTATTTATATGTTTAACGCTGTAAGTTAATTCAGATATTTTATTTAAATTTTATTAAAAATGAACATTTTAAAGTTATGAATATTTTAAAGAGGATGTTTTCTGTTTCAACTTTGTTATTTAATGTTTTCTGTTCCATTTTATGTAACTTCTAGTTTAGAAGGAGAAAAATCTTGAACTTGTAAAAGTATATTTTGAATTTTGGATTAAAACTGATTAACTCTTTGTTAAACATGTTTAATGAATGAATGAAGATGTCTTATTGATAACTCTTATATAATTAAGGAATGAAATTCAAAAATGAATGATGAAATTTTTCTTTAAAATGTTAGTTTTGTACCTATATTTCATAGAGAACTCTGGAGTATTTTCTTCATTTTTCAAATACCATATTTAAAAACCTGGAGGGGGTGTTAAAAATTCATAGAAAATTTTAGTTGTAATTTTTTGATTCCATGGTGAGGTTTTTGGTTTTATTTTTGAAGAATACATGGCTTTTACAATCATCTTTCTAAAACAATAAATAATTTAGTATGTGCCATTCCCAGCAATACATTGCAAAAAATAATTACAGAAAATCTACTGGTACATTTATTATTGAAAGTAACTTATAACAGTTTTTGCTATTTGTATTCTCTCTCTTAGGGAACATTTTATGGTTCTTTAAGAGAACTTTACATAATGCAGAGCAACAGAGCAATCCAAGCAATATAATAGTTAGTCCTTGACATCTGTTTTTCTTTATTTGATGTATCTGAAATAATCACATTGAAAAATCTTTTCAGAAATTCTTAATATTTCACTACGCATTGTTGTTGCACACAAAGAAGAAAAGAATAAGATTTATGTGAATTGCATGTACAATTTTACTTTGCTTTCCTCCTGTGAGCTAAATAATATTCTTATCAAAAATTATAGACATTATTTTCAATAAATGTTTAAAGGCCAAATAATGTAGTATAAATCAATTGTGAGCGTTCCCAGTGCTTTCCGTATGAAAAATATATTTTTTGTCTTTTTTAGGACTAGACAGAGAAACAGTGAGCACTTTAGGGGAGAAAGGGAAGGGAGATTATTATATTATTAAACATAGTTCATCCCCTGGGAATATAGGCAGTGGTTCTTTTAAATTTTCAGTAGAGCTCTGAGCAGTTAACATTTATCTGCCCAAGGCATTTTAATGACTGATTGTTGCATGTTAATTATTTTAAAATATTTGAGCAGTTTGTGAATAGATAAAATTTAGAACGACAGTAAAAAATCAATGCAATATTAAAAAATTTCACTAGTGAACACTAAAAGTGCATACTTTTTAATTTCAGAACTTTCAGCCAACACAGCTGCCTTTGCTAAAAGTGCTGCCATGTTAGGTAATTCTGAAGATCATACTGCACTGTCTAGAGCTTTGTCTCAGCTTGCAGAGGTTGAGGAGAAGATAGACCAGTTACATCAAGAACAAGCTTTTGCTGACTTTTATATGTTTTCAGAACTACTTAGTGACTACATTCGTCTTATTGCTGCAGTGAAAGTAAGCCTTATTTTGTAATCTTCCTTGAATTCTTCATACTTCAGTGTTTTGCTTATAAGAAGAATATGGTATCCTATTAGGCATGCATTTAAGTGTGTAAATTACATACTAGTAAGTATAAAATGGCTTCAAGATGATTATTCATAGCTTAATATTCTCTTCCCCTATGACTTAGACAGTACAATAGGCAGAATTGATGTTTTTAAGAGATCTAAGGATGCCAAATAAAATAAAACCATTACACACTTACTTATGTATTTATATATAGAAGTTTGCAGCCAACTGATAGCATTTGTTTACTCCTTCTAGCATAAGCTGAAACTACCCAGTGGATTCTGTTATCATTAGTAAAGTTATAAGAAGAAGCAGGAAAAAACCAGAACTGATTATTGCATGAATATGTTTAACGGTGGCTTTGGCATGAATTTGGACTATAAGCAGACATTCTGTGTATATGTCACCATCTAATTATAGACAAGATGGGACTAGATTAGATAAAAAATTGTGTTACCTAGTGGTAATGTTTAAGGATGAACAGTCTTAAGTTTCTGAATAGTTAAGAAAGTAATCCCATTAACTAATGAAAATTAGTATTTTATAGATAACTCCAATATTCAGATAATGAAACTGAACTGACTTATTTTATGTTACATGTTTTGGAATATACTTTTTAAGATCTTACGGTGTCTTTGAATTACTGTTAGGAACGTTAGTTCTCATGGCGTCCGGGGGAACTGGAAGTTTACATTGGATTCAAACATCTAGAAAGTTAAATTAGTATTTATAATCAGAACATTGATGCATTGCATATTATAGACGATTCTGTTCTCAGGCTAATGATGACAGTTATTACTAGAGGGTTCTTAGCATTTCAGAGTGGTACTTTCTTAGGTTTAGGTTTGTCTACATTACCAATTTTGTTTGTATTTATTCTTAGGTGTTACTCTTTCAGTTTTTATTGGAGTGTAGTTGATTTACAATGTTGTGTTAGTTTCAGGTGAACAGCAAAGTGAATCCGTTATACATATACTTATATCCACTCTTTTCTTCTTTAGATTCTTTTCCCATATAGGCCATTACAGAGTATTGAGTAGAGTTCCCTGTACTATACAGCAGGTCTTACTACTTATCTATTTTATATATAGTAGTGTGTATATGTCAGTCCCAATCTCCCAGATTATCCCTCCACTCCCTTATCCCCTGGTAACTGTAAGTTTGTTTGCTACATCCATGACTCTACTGCTGTTTTGTAAATAAGTTCATTTGTACCCTTTTTTTTAGATTCCACGTATAAGCAATATCATATGATATTTGTCTTTCTGTGTCTGACTTACTTCACTCAGAATGACAATCTCTAGGTCCATCCATGTTGCTGCAAATAGCATTATTTTATGGCTGAGTAATATTCCACATCTTCTTTATCTGTTCCTCTGTTGATGGACATTTATGTTGTTAGATGTTACTCTTTATATTCCTGGCGGTTAATTTTTCTTTTCACCTATTTAAATATATTAATATAGATAGTTATCAGTTCATTTTATATAGGCAACTTGTGATATACAGAAATTCAGTTTACAGATAATGGTTCCTGTTTCTCACCTGCTCTCACCTCATTCCAGAGCTCCCACTAGCATGAGAGCTATTATTAAAAAGTATAACACCTGCAAAAAACCTGTGGGTTCAGAAAGGGACACTAGGCACTGTCTGTGAGAAGTAGTACCTGCTGAGAAGAGCTAACCTGGGACAAGACTCCCTGACAGGGTTGGCCTCCCTGTGTGTTGGATGCTTATCCCTCAAAAACAGCTTTTCTCATACTGCCTCTGCCTTCTTACTGTTTTTTTACATTCCATGAAATTACAGTTATATCAGTGTTTCCCGGAATGTTTTCTACATAACACTGACACCGAAAGATGTGCCACAGTCAGCTGAGTTTTGGAGATAATGTATGCAGTATCCCTGTCTTGCAGATTCAGAGTGCATTTAAAAAGCTCAGGACTGTCTAGCAGTAAAAAAAGACATTTAACTTTATTTAATCCAGAGGCTTCCAAATTCATATGAACAGGAATTCTTTTCCACTTAATATATTTTTACATATATGCAACACACTTTGGGAAATACTGAATTAGTGATTCATTGACTAAAAGGAGAGTTAAAGAGCTATGGTCAAGTTATACCTTAAGATGAATTAAGCTCTTTCAGATTGATTTTCTACTGAAACCTAGCCCAGGTCAACTTCATAAAGGAGTTGAGAAATTATGGAGTAAGATGACAAGGCATTTTTTATGGTCTTTATTTTTTGTTTGTTTTTTATTTTAAACTAATTCATTTGTATTTGAAAGAGTAATACATGCACAGAATAATTCTAACAGCCCTAAAAGGGAAAATTTCTTTTTACTAAAACCTCTAGTTTCTCTTCCCTTGGTGAAATTCTGTTAGATGTCTTTACAGAATTAGCTGTGCACATTTATGAAGCTAATTTTCTCTTTGTTTTTCTTTCCTTCTTTCTTTCTGTTTCTTTGTCTCAGCCCCCTTCTCCTTCCCTTCATCTCTTCCTTCCTTCTTCAAAAAGGCACATATTATATCATGATTCTTTGCCTGCTTTTTAACCCACTCTATTTTAAAAAGGTCTCTTTATCACCTTACGTAAATATATGTTGCATTCTTTTAAATGGTTGTATCATATTCCATCATTTAGTATATAGATGGACCTTGTATTATTTGATGAGTCCAATATTAAATATTAAGTATTTTGATAATAATTCTTTGGGCATAAAATTCCTAGAAGTAGAATTACTTGGCCAAAGGGTATATGAAGTTTAAATTTCAATAAACGTTGCCATATTACTGTCTGAAGAGGTTATACCTCTTTATACTCTCACACCAATATATGTGTTGCTTCTTCTCCCACCCAGTGGTGGTTTTTTTGTGTGTGTGTAAGTTTTAATTTCTTTAGTTATTGTGAATTTAAGCATGTTTACAAATGATAAGCCATTTGCACTTCTACGAATTGTTTATGTTTATGCCCAGTTTTATTTTTTGTCTTACTGATTTCTAATACCTGTTTAATACTATTTAATACTTAGCTCTTTCTTTTATCCGTATTGAGAGTACTTTTTAAAATGATGGTAATTTTGAAACTAGGAGTACTTTGGGAATTAGAATTTAGGGCCAAAGTAGGGGTACTGAGAACATGAGAAATTGGGGCCTTAAAGAAAGTGATGAAGTTCATCCACTCAGAATACTGCCCAGGCCTGGCCTTGTAGCCAGGGAACTCCTGTTTCCCTCTTTTGTATAGGCTCTGACATCTGGGACTCTATATTTTGGATAATACGGTTAGTTAGCTCACGTGTATTAAGTGGTAAACTCGTTAGATGCATTTTCATGTATTGGCCTTCTGTGAGCCACTAGAGGAGGGTCAGGGATTGAGGGTAATAGCTTTGAATGTTTTTAGCACTAGAATCTTCATAAGGAATTCTTACAGGGAATGCAGATCTATAAAATACATGAAATAATTTTTTTAAAAACCAGTAGATGGATTCCCCAAGGAGTTAACATCTTCATCGTTTGGCTGTAAGTAATCAGCATCCTTTCAGGACTCCAGGAATCTAGGCAGCATACTTTCAGATTCACTGAATTAGAATATGGTATTAATTAAATTAAAATTGCAGCCTTAAATTTCCTGATTGGCCAGGAAAACTCCACAACTGCAACCTTGTCTAACCTAGATGAACTTGCATACAATTGCGTACCATAAATTGGCGGGGGGTGGGGGATGTCTAAAGTCAATCATCAGTGTAAATGTATCCCTCTTGTAGAAGAAGCTGGTTGTACCACAGTGGATTAGTATCTTGACATGCAGAGGCATACATTAAGTTATGATTTGATATTTGGGGATTGACATATATACACTAATATGTATAAAATAGATAAATAATGAGAACCTGCTGTATAGCTCAGGGAACTCCACTTCGCTGTACAGTAGAAACTAGCACAACATTGTAAAACAGCTATACCCCAATGGGAAAGAAAAAAAGATAGCATTTTTAGAAGATCAGGTATGGTTCTGATTCTTTTTTTCTTTTATATTCTGGTGTTACAAGGGTAGGAAACCAAGTGAAGAAAAAGTTAATTCTTATGGAGTTGAGATTAATTTTTTTATCTAAAATAACCTGACTTTAGTAGCTTTGCCTTTACCATAGCTCCTATATCTATACCACAGTGAACATGTGATTTTTGGAATATTATGAGATAATAAACCGGGCAGAGACCAAATTAGTTTAAGTTGGTGTATCACTGAAAAGGCCAGTTGATATATACTAAGAACTTAAGCAAATATTGAAATTAAAGGGCATTTTGGTTCGCTGTTGCACTGTATTGGTACATATTTTAAATAATCAAATTGTTATTGAACAGAGGAATTTATAAATGAAGAGCTGATATGGCCGTGTTCCTTTAAAGGAAAACTAGGCCTAAAGTCTTAAATTACTTTTAAAATTTGTGTATGTGTAGGGGGTGAGGCACAGGGATTGTTTGTTTGTTGTAAATAATAGTGACTTTTTGAATGTATTTGTGTTAGATGTATTACTTTTGTGATTTTGGCCCAAATTAATTTGGCTGAAGCAAAATCAGTTCATAATGAGAAATGTTTTAAGGAGAATGTAGTCTTTTAAACATAAAAAAAGCAAACAGAGAACAGTAAGACTACTGAGAGAAGAGAAATTATATGAGATGACAAATCTAGTAAAATGTATTTAAATGCCTATAGAGTGCGTTTAACTTACCAGTTTGCCTGGGATGTCTCGTCCTGGCTAATTAAAATGTGTACGGTCTTTAAGAACTCTGGATTTGGAGTTTTTAATATTCTTGCCCACATTTTCAAAATATGCTGTATGCTGTAAATACAGTCCGATTATGGTTTTTTTCTATTACTTAAGTTATTATTATTTGCACTTCTGGTAGAAATCTAAGAGTTAATCAACTACGTTTATATGTGTATGTTATCTAGAAGTAATCCATAATAGTACTTACTAATTATTAAACATCCTCTAGGTTAAGTCACCATGCATGCTATATACTTTTCATTTTATTCCTAGTCCATAAATCTAGATCTCATTTCACTGTTTTATATTTGGAAGAACTGTGGGTTATAGAAATTAAATGAATTTCCCCAAGATCATACAGTGACAAAACTAGTATTTGAATCCAAATTTGATTTGTTCCAAAGCCTACACCTTGAAAATACACTATCTACGTGCTTTCTTCTTCATCAGGTTCCTATAACAGCATGTATTAATTTACTGTTTCTTGATCCAAAAGCTCTCTATTTGGAATAAATGAAAATAACACTGTTTCACCCATGTTATTAATGCTTGCTTCATTTGTTCAATTAATAAATACTAAAAAAAGTGAATATATCCCCAACATCAAGCTAGAAAAGGGATTATTGTTGTATTCCAGTCTGTCCATCAGTTTTTTTTTAATGAAATTTCTAATTAGTGTCTTACATTCATATTTCATTTTTTTCCTCCATTCACTTGCTCTTGCTCTACCAAACCCCTTGAAAGAAGTCATGGAGTTGGTTGAATTGTTCTGTTACGATCTTTTTGTCTATTTCTTCATTTAATTCTGCATACTAGATACATATATCCATTTGCGCTTTTTACCTTGTATAGGACTCTCTCTACCCCCGCCCCCGGCATTTTGTTATATCTTTACATTGTTTTGCCTTTTCTTTTATTTGCTATTGGTAATCTCTTCCACCACATTTTTACTTTACTTTCTGTTATCTTATGGCTTTTCACATTTCCTATTTTTAATTTTTTGGCGTATTTCCAACACTTAAATCTGCTTTTGATATTTTAGTAGGAAAACTTTCAATTGTAAATATGACACCAGCATTTTCCTATTAAATCTTTCTTCAAAGCATAAAACTCTGTTAGGAATCTTATTATAAGCCACATTTTAAACCCTAAAGGTGGGACTTCCCTGGTGGTCCATTGGTTAAGACTCTGCACTCTCAGTGCAGGGGGCATGGGTTTGATCCCCCTGGTATGGGAACTAAGAAAAAGAAAAAAACCCTAAAGGCTAGTGAAATAGATTTTATATGTAGTTTTGTTTTTTGTTTTTTTATTCTGAGCTCTTACATTTCATCCAATTACCAGGTTTTTGTTTTTAAGCAAATGAATATGGACCTCTATTTTCTTTGATATTGGCGTGTTTATTTTCAATATCTCATTATATTAGAGTAGTATATAAGTACTTGGTTTTATTGTTTTTCGTACTATAGCACTTCTAGTATTTTGGAAGTATTTCAGTGTTAATTCCCAGTAGTAATATTATGTCATTCACTTATAGGGTGTATTTGACCATCGAATGAAGTGCTGGCAGAAATGGGAAGACGCTCAAATTACTTTGCTCAAAAAACGTGAAACTGAAGCAAAAATGATGGTTGCTAACAAACCAGATAAAATACAGCAAGCTAAAAATGAAATAAGAGAGGTGATTAATACAAAATGCTTTATTTATCTCTTTACCCAAATTTTCCATGACTCATTCATATATGCATAATTTTTCATAAATTTTTTTCTGAACCATTCAACACTTAGCTATTTTTTCATAACTTATGAACTGTTTTATAATTACTTTAACATTTTGATCATCATTAAAATCTCCAGATCCCTTTGTTACTTTCACATAAGTATGGAATGGATAAAGAAACATACAAGGAAAAGATTTAAATTAACTTTGAATTAATGATCACACATTTCTTTTGAGATGGTTAATTTGATTTCAGATAATTACTTATTTTGTGTCTAAAACTGGTTTTAGAGATAGACTTGTCCCACATGTAGCTGTCCAGGCGACATTATCCCCCATATATATGTATTATATATGGTATTTTAGTAAATTTGTATAAGTTTATTATAATTTATACACTTTTTTTGCCATGCTTCAATAAGGAAATTGAAGAGGTAGGACAACCTTTATATTACTTAAAGTAAATGTACCTGCTCTTTGAAGAGTATGTACCAGTGTTTTGGTTACATAGTGGGAAAATATCATTTCATTGCTTAAGTCTTCATTTATTTTATTTTAGCTGTTCCATTGGTCACTAATCACAACGTTCATTGTTTCTGTAGTGAATTTAATGTTTACCGATAGGTGTTCAGTAGACCATAATTGCACAATTTTTTTTTAATCTGTACATTTCACCATTACAAAAATGTTTTTTAAATGTTTGTCATATAATTTTTCTAATTAATTATTTCCATGGGCATATAAATTGTGATGAACATGTATTCTTGAAATTAGCCAGTAGTATTGATATATTTTGAAATAATTTAAAGGCATATAAAGAAATGAGAAAATTACACTCTAACACTGCTAAATTATTTGATGGTGAATTTTATACTCAAAATCTTTTCATCTAAATTAAGGTGTGGAGACTGTAGTTCATTAAGCACTAGAATATCCTAATCGTAAGTCTGACAGTAAAATATTAATGGAAATTAAGCTGATATGCATTTCCACTACTGAAAAGTTACATACAAGTTTGAATGATGCCAAACTGGGCTTTGCCAATATTGAGCTTTCAGGATTTTTAGGCACTGCATTATAAATCAAATGAGTGGTCATGACAGCTAGTTCTATAAATTTTTCCCAGACAAGATTAAAAAATTTGTACCTTTTTGTTTGTTTTTGTCAGTGGGAGGCAAAAGTGCAACAAGGAGAAAGAGATTTTGAACAGATCTCTAAAACAATTCGAAAAGAAGTGGGAAGATTTGAGGCAAGTATAATAATTTCACACTTTTCTTAACAACTTGGTCACATTTTGCCACAATATCATGGTAAAATCAAGTTTGGTTTTGTACTAATGGACCTTTTTTTTCCCATGTATTGTACTTTAACAGAAACAACGAGTGAAAGATTTTAAAACTGTTATTATCAAGTACTTAGAATCATTAGTACAAACACAGCAACAGGTAAGGTAATTTTTTATAACTTAAAAACTTCTAGAATTTGTTTTTGATATGCTTTTTTATTTTAAAGATGATAATCAATGAAATGAGCTTTACTTAAGAAGTAATAAATGGAGTAGAGAAAACCAAAGACAGCAAAGGAAGAATGGTAGTAAAAGTAATTGGAAATTCTCGGGTCCTTTTTGCCCCTACTGCTAACCTCTAGGAAAGATACACTTTTCCCAGTTTTAGAATATGAGAAACACTCTGGACTACTTTTCCCTTTTTCTCAGTCGTCCCAGTTTTACTTCCCTATTGATCATAGCTGTTTGAGTACATTCTTGTAGTAAGTTCTTCTCTTCCATACCAGCTAGAACTTAAACTAAAAACTAAATTTTAAAGGTTTTTTAAAAAATGTTGTCTTGATTTTTCCTTTAGTTTGTGTGGGTTTGGTGTTGATTGTATACCGCAAGTGGCATTTGTCTCCTTAAATAGAGAAAACCATGGATTTTAATGTTATATTAAAGAAAAGTCTGTAACAAGATAATATCAGAGGTTTGTTCCTGTGTATTTTAATATAAATTTGAGTAATAGATCAAATTATTTAATATCTTGAATAGAAGGATTTCTTCCTCCAATTCTTTTTAAACTATATAATATCAATAGATTAAATTTTTAAATTAGGTGATAATATTATATCTTCAAATTATATTTGTTTTTTATTTTAAATACTTAGTTCATAAAGTCAGATTCTTTAAATATAAAAAGAAATCAGGGGCTTCCCTGGTGATGCAGTGGTTAAGAATCCACCTGCCAGTGCAGGGGGCGTGGGTTCGAGCCCTGGTCCGGAAAGATCCCACATGCTGCGGTAGCAACTGGGCCTGTGCACCACAGCTGCTGAGCCTGCGCTCTGGGGCCCGCGAGCCACAGCTGCTGAACCCTGTGCACCTAGAGCCCGTGCTCCGCAACAAGAGAAACCACGGCAATGAGAGGCCCACGCACTGCAACAAAGAGTGGCCCCACTCGCTGCAACTGGAGACGGCCCACGCACAGAGCAAAGACCCAACTCATCCAAAAATAAATTTAAAAAAAATTTTTTAAATGAATAAATAAAGCAGCTATCTGTAAAAAAAAAAAAAAAAAGGTTATATAAGCTTGTTTTTAAAGGAATTGTTTTAAACTTAATGTTAAACTTCATGTTAGTTTATATGTCAGTCTATTCTGTTCTATTCTGTTCTCTGGACTCTGGACTATCCAGGAAAGACTGGCAGCTAATTCCTTCCAGTCTCTTTTACATTTGCTTGGATATTTTCTTTTCTTCCTCCTTTTCTCATTGTTTTTGGCTAGCAATAACAAAATGTGAATATCCTCTGAATTAGGAGATGTTATCACTTTATATTGGAAAAGCTCATTGCAGTTTTATTATTTAAGGTAATCTTATTTAACTTATACTAACAAACTGTTCCTATATATACAATTCATAAAGAAATCTTTAAGTTTTTCAGTATTAAAAAATTTTTTTTCTTACATCGAAAACTAAAATTACCCAGGAGTAATTAATATTTTAAAATAATTTATATATGAATTATATTGACAGACGTAATATAAGGGAATTTAGATGATCCCTTTAAGAACCAGACTTTAGTAAATGTTAATCATTGTTAGCTATTTGTATAGATTTTTTTTAAATGCTTCACAGGATATATTATTATAAACGACAAAAAGATTATGAGAATGTCTTTTATTTTCTGTTATCATCCACAGCTGATAAAATACTGGGAGGCATTTCTACCTGAGGCCAAAGCCATTGCCTAGCAAGAAGGTTATTCCTGTTAAGAAGATCTTGGATGCTTGTTCCAGTTATGCAGAATTCCATAGTGAAATCATCTAAAACCATCTAAATAAACCACTATATATTTTATGAATTACATGTGGTTTTTTATAAATATATATTCTGACATTTTATTACAAGCTGCATGTCCTGACCCTCTTTGAATTAAGTGGACTGTGGCATGACGTTCTGCAATACTTTGCTGAATTGAACACTATTGTGTCTTAAATACTTGCACTAAAAAGTGCACTGCAAGGCCAGAAAATTTTACAATATTTTTTTCTTTACAATATGTTCTGTAGTGTGTTCGCCCTCTTTATGAAGTGAATTATCAGTGCATTGATTAATGTTCACTTATACATTCCTGTACGGAAATGATGATTTTGTGATTACAGTAATAAAATGATATTCCTTGTGAAGTATTAGTAACAGATTATTTGGGTATGTAAACATATTAGGGATCTTTTAAAAGCATTTTAATAGGAAGAAACTTTTTCTTTTAGATGTATATAGGTGATGCTATGATCACTAATTTTTTTAATTCACAAAAAAACTGAACTCTTTCATTATTAAATGACTCAATGAAGGAAGGTTAATTAAGTTTTTTTATCTCTTGGTTCAACTTTGGGGAGTGCTCTTGTCTTGAGTAAGGGAGTAAATAATTGTGTTTGCTTGTTTTTATCCATTCCTATTATAAGTGCCCAACTTAAGAATTAGGAAAAAGTAGGTGTTTCTGTTACAGGTCCTGTGGATTTTGCTCATTTTCTATTATCTTCAAAGTCCAAGACTTTGCATATATTTAATTTATTCCTTGCCTTTCCTTTGTTTTTCGTTTTAAACTAAAAGTAGATCATCTGTGGTCATCATTGACAAAGAATAGTGCCATGCTAAAATACCCTGTGATTTGATGAATAACCAAGGATAGTGCAAAGGAAATTTGAAGTAAAATGAAATTTGTCTTTGGCAGCCATCTCACCTATTTCTGTATCCTGTTTAGATGGCAATTATATAACCCTTAATGTTGATGAAAGTTTAGTTGTAACTGGGATCAGAGTTATTTCCATTTTTTAAAAAGTATTCTTAAAGATGCCCCTCTTCTCAGGCTTAACAACTGTATCTCCCTTCCAGAAGAGTAGGATGTTGTATGTGTAACAGAGTCCTTTCTAGCAGCGCACTGGATACAATTAATATATCAGAGTATCCTCAGGATATGTTTGCTTCCACTTATTTTAGTTGAAATTTTAGGCCTACTGTAGGTGTTGTTCATATTTATGATCCTGGTACCCAGAAAAATGCTTGATACATAATAGGGAATAATAAAGACTTGATGAATTGAACAGGAAAAAAAAAAATCCTGGGTGATGCAAAATAATGTTTGCTGTCTTGAGAAGAAGGAGAAATTGAAGCAGAAATAGTATAGTCTTCTGTTGTTGCTTCTGTTGGAGGTAACTTAGATACGTTTAAGAAATGAGTAATTCCTATTAATATGTATCAGATCCTATCTTGTTGTCCTGTTAATACTGAGCAAAATATAGGCTTACTGGGAAGATGAGCTAGTATTAGGTACATAGGTTACGCTTACACATAGGATAATTTAGTTATTCAAGCCCAAATCGTGCATTCTGCTGTGGTACATGTGTAATAACAGTCAGTACCTCCAAATAAAATAATAAATATTTTCAGACTTGATCAAGCTGAAGAGAGTAACAGACCTGAATCCATTCCAGATTTCATTCCCCTTAACAACCTTTACTAAAAGATAAAGAGGCTGTTGGAAATTTCAAGTATATTATATGAACTTCTGATACCTATGTACATTTTAACAGGATTTACTTTCTTCAACACTACACCTATCTCCACCCATCAACCTTCACATCTCTTATTCATCTTACTAGAATACTTTCATTCCAAATAAATAGAACAACAAGAGCATTAATAGTGCTGATAACATAATCTTTTAGTTACAAAGGTCTGAATTTTAATTTTTTTTTTTCTTTAACCGGATAAAAGTTAAAGAAGGACTAAGGCAGCATAGTACAGTGGAACAAGCTGAACTTGGAGTCAACATACTTGTGTTCAGTCTCTTATCACTCAGTAGCTGTGTGACACATCTATAAAACAATATAAAACTGATTCCTGAAGTGCCTTTCTACTTTAAAATATGTTGTTTAAAATATCAAACTTCAGTATAAATATTCTATTAGAGAATCAAATCCTAATCAAAACCACCTTCTATTAATAAAGTAAAACAAGGCTAAAGCAAAATAAATGTGTGTAAAAAGATGATTTCTAAAATGTAAAGTAAGTTTTTTTATTGTATTTTTTGATGAGGTATTTTCAACTATCCATCTTGTTTTATACATATATATATTTATACTAGTGTCAAAATACCCTGGTTTCATTGTTGCTATTCTTTAAGCCTTTTTATTTTATTATTCAGATATAGCAAAGTTTTACAAATTCCTTGTACAAATTGTTTCATAAGTGGTTTTTAAATATAAAATAAATAAGCCTCTTAATAAATCAGGTTTCTTTAAAGGAAGGAAATCAGATGAGTAAAGAAGATGATTATATCCCTTTAAAAAATATTTCTTGATGTCTAAGGGAATTATAAAGACTCTTTTTTTTTCCCTAAAGCATGTGACTAGTTATAAAGCTAAATGTCTACTTCACTTTCTTGTTATGGCTCCCTGCATGGATAGTCATGTGATTAACAAGAGTCAGAACTATATAGGATGAGCAAAATTCATCCTGTTTTAAAGGAAGGAAGGTCGAAGGTCGCTGGTAGGAGAGAAGATAACAGCTGCGAAAAAGGAAGTGCAGTCACTAGCTTGAGATCTTTGGTTGCATTTCCATATCCACTAGCAGGAAATGTATACGTTACACTATCTCTCTTTGTGATGGAGTCTCTTTCAAAGTATTGAAAAAAAGAATAGAATCACCATCACTTATCCAAAATCCGGAATCAAATAAGTTTCATTTCTAATCCTCATAGTGAAGGATGTAGTTTCAAGTAATAATGAAGGTAAATGGTTGGCCAGACACAGAAACAGCAAGAAGAGGGGAATTAAAAGAGTAGTATTAAAGTTGTTGCTTACTCTGCCTTTGTAATCAAGGCCATGAAGAGATGTTATGGCGATCTGTGGATGTGGTCCTTAGAGTTTAGACCAATGGAAATATAACATGAGCCACATACATAATATAAAATTTTTCTATAGCCAGATTTTAAAGAGTAAAAGAAACAGGTAAAATTAATTTTAATTTTTAACCCAGTAGCTCCAAAATATTTTAACATGTAATCCAATATATTAAAAATTACTGTGATATTTTAGTCTTTTTTGTACTAAGTCTTCAATATCCAGTGTGTATTTTACACTTTCATCATATATGTGTTCGGACTAGCCACATTTTAAGTGATCAGTTGTCACATGTGGCTACTGGCTATGATTTTGGACAGTGCAGATGTAGACAATGCCGTGGAACTGGAAATGGGGAGTGAATCCAACAGCTGTTTGTTATTTACCATCCCAAATCCTGTGAAGAATTCAAAACTAAATAAAAGGGACTAGTAGGTGTTGCTCTCAAAAGCAAGTACAATTCAGGTGCAAGACTTTATAGCACAGTGCTCTGCAAGCAGTGGTCACTCAGTATCTACTGTGAACAAGTGGTAGCGCTTTATTGCCTGATGGAAACATAGAGACTGTAGTACAACTTCCTTATTTTACAGATAAGCAAATTCAGAGCTTAAGTCATTATGATCTGATTTTTCCTCTTAAATCTGTTAATCGTCTGTGAACATTCTTCCTTGAAAATGTATGATAAACTTTTTGAGATTCCTCTTCTAATCATTAACATAGAATTCTAGGAAGTCCTTTGGTATACAGAGAATTTATTTCTTCAAACTGTTACTTCAGAAGTGGCTAAGAATAGAAGATTATACAAAACAGGAAAGTTATGGCTTGCTCTCATCTTTTAATGCACATGAAGAAATTAAAAATCCTCATCTTCCTTTCTCTTGTCACATAGTCTTTTTTTAATTCTCAAAAAATTGAATATTTTAAAGTATTTTTCTTAACTGGGTCAAATGGAAACTTTGTAATTAAGGACAATTCAGGTGAAGCTGCCCCCATGTTAATAAACAGAAAACTATTTTTTTTAAGACCAGTTAATGGGATAAACTGCCTTAAGGGACTACTTTGAGAAAAAGTTCTATTTAAAATTTATATATATGTAACTGTTTAATAAACTAAAATCAGACAAAGTTTAACAAAACTGAACAATAAATTGCTACCTTATTGCTTCCATAGTCAAGTCTCGAGTTATCTTGATTTTAACCTGTATTTATTTCCTAGATCTTTATTTCAACTCTTCTCACTATATGTGTGTATAAGTGTGTGTGGATTTATGTGTGTACATAAATGTGCATGTTTATGCATGACAGGAGGCTTTTTAACCAACCTTATTTTCTAAATTTCAGTTAAAAATGTTTCTCAGCCTCTTGTAACTGGGACAAAGCAAAATGCTTATGTTTTCAGTTACATTGCTTAGGTGTCATTTTTTTGCCAAGACCAACTTGAGTTGGTTATGTTTCTGAAATCTGTTCCCTTTTCATTTCTACTTTTTCTCTCCACAAGATCTTGTGATCGTGATAAAGTCCAAATTATCCAGAATCTGGTTTCAAACCACTTTTCCTGTCTTGATCCTACCCCCTTGCCTTCACCCACCCTTGGCTCTAATCAGATGATGCCCCTGTCTTGTGAGCATGCTCTGTCCTTTTCTGGCTCAGTGCTGTTGATGTTACCTTGTCTGAGTTATCTTTTTCCCCTTTACCAGCAATTGGTTAAATCCTATCCAGTCTTTAAAGTCCACATCTTCCATATATCCTTTTTAGTCTCCTAACTAGAAGGAAGCAAGGAACCTGTGGGTTTCTCAGCTGGACTCTAGTACTTGGCACCTTTCAGATTGGGCTTACCAATGTCTACCTTGCATTATAGCTGTCTTTCTGCTTTGAGGAGTCTGTATGCTTCTTGAGGAATGACTATGCCCTTGTTACTTCTTGTAAAACCTAGTATGGTACAGCCAAGAGAGTGTAATGGGGTGATTAAAAATACAGTTATGCATCTGCCTGACAGTTTGAACCCTGGCTCAAGGATCTACATCATTGACTTTGAGCAAGTTATTTTTCTCTAAAACTTAGTTTCCTTATTTGTAAAATGGAAAGTAATAATAGTACTGTTCAGGTGCTCCTTCAGGGGATTAAGCTGATTGATGTGAATTTCTCAGCAGTAGCATGTGCTTAATAAATATTAGCTATTATGCATCCAGTAAGTGTTTACTGAATACTTAGTCTGAACAAAGTACCTGCATTTTGATTATTTTACCAGTCTTTATGGCTTCTTCAAAGCAATGGGTGTATATTTGACTGGGGTCTAGTTGGGCTTACCAGAAGGGTTCCTTCTAAGAACAGTCTGCCCCTGAGACCTGCTCTTAGAGCCCTGAGGCTGAGGATCGGAGGTGGAGAGGAAGAATGCTTGCAGTCAAAATCCGTTTTTATTCAGCCAGCAAAAGTTTAGAACTACCCCCCACTACAAAGATACTCTAGTTAAATGAGCCTTGTCAGAAACCTAGAGACCTTTAAAGAAGCCTGGGGACAAAGGAAAGAAGGGTGAGATAGAAATGTAGCAATTGCTTAGGGAAGGAAGTTTCTTTCCACACACAAACACATGTAAGAAGCTTGAATATGCTGCAGACTAAGGGAAGTAGTAATCAATGAAGAAAAAACATGGAGAATAAAAAGATCATGACAGCAATTGATGGAACAGCAATCATACAGCCAACTGATGGTGAGGGCCTGACACTGCAGTGGAAGTAGGAAAAGATATTTAGGGAGATGGAAATAAGAATGGACAAGTGTCATTCCTTCATTCACTCATTCAGTAGATATTTGTTCAGTCTCAACTGTGTCAGGCACTGAAGCAATGGATTGGGTATCAGGAAAGAACAGTAATGCCCCGATTTCTGGCTTTGATGACTTAGGGTACTGCTGCTTTGATTAACTGAGATAATATAGGAGGTACAGATTTGCAGAAAGTTATACAGGCATGTTGTAGTTTTAATTGAAGTATAGTTGATTTACAATGTTGTGTTAGTTTCTGCTGTACAGCAAAGTGATTCAGTTATATATAGTCTTTTGTATTCTTTTCCATTATGGTTTATCACAGGATATATCACAGGATATATCACAGGAATATAGTTCCTTGTGCTATACAGTAGGACCTTGTTGTTTATCAATTCCGTATGTAATAGTTTGCATCTGCTAATCCCAGCCTCCCCCCATGTTGTTTTTGATGTACCTTTGGACATTCAAGATGAAAATGTATGAAAACATAGGCAGGGCTAGGTATTGCACCATCAACTTAGAAATGTGAACATGCTTGATCCCTTAAAACCATGATTGTTAATGAATGCCTTCTCAGAGAACAAATAGAATGTGATCAGCCTACTGAGGACAAAATTCCACGTACAACTAACATCTAAGGGAAGAATGGAAGTGAAGAAGTCAGGTAGATGGAAGGAGCCTCAGGAAAAAACTATGGATGTTTCTTCCTCCAAACAAAAAGGAAGGGAAAGAAAGATATATTTGGAAACAATGCCTGAATGCTTTTAATTTATTAGTGAAATAGGAAATTAAGCCATCATCAGGGAATGATATCAGCAAAAAAGCCAAAGAAGAGATTGGGGGCCAAAGAAAAATGGTAGATGTTTAGAAAACACAAAGAAAAATGGTAGATGTTTGAAAACAAATCGAGAAGGGTAAGAGGGCTATGGATGAGTACTGACTTTCAAATAAGTTTGGAAATCAGGAATTTAAAATGAAGCCAAGGGATTTCCCTGGTGGTCCAAGGGGTAAGACACTGCGCCCTCAATGCAGGGGGTCCAGGTTGGATCCCTGGTTGGGGAGCTAGATCCCTCATGCTGCAACTAAGAGTCCACATGCCACAACTAAGAAGTCTGCATGCCACAACTAAGAAGTCTGCATGCCACAACTAAAGATCCCATGTGCTGTAACTAAGACTTGGTGCCGCCAAAAATAAATAAATATTTTAAATAATAAAATGAAGCCAACCAAGGGACTTCTGTGGTGGTCCAGTGGTTAAGACTCCACACTCCCAATGCAGGGGCCTGGGTTCGATCCCTGATCAGGGAACTAGATCCCACATGCCACAACTAAAAAAGATCCCACATGCGGCAATGAAGATCCTGTGTGCCACAACTAAGACCCAGCACAGCCAAATAAATAAATACTTTAAAATAAATAAAATGAAGCCAAACAAAGTATCATTTTTTTTCAGCCATGAAAAAGCAGGACTTAAAACAGATTGTTGGATTCATTCAAGATTAGGGATTGTTGGTGTGTGTGAGAAAAGTCAAGGGGGAAGGGATTTTGAAATAATTTAAATGACTAAAAGGAGATGAAGGCAAATGAGGTGACAGGCACAAATTGGGGAATGTAGATGTGGTGAGGTGAAAGAATCGTTTTTCTGGTAATGAGGAAATAAGAATGAAGAAAGTGGTCAAAGGAGGAAACCTAAGTTTCAGAAATGACATTAATATTTAGTGTATTGCCACTTTTTTAAAAGAATAACTATCAATATGACAACTGCGTAGAGCTCTTTTGTAGTGCAATGAAGCTAATTTCTGCGGATTCCTTTAATTTACTTTTTGATTTGCTAAAGTATTGAAAGCTTTTTGCATATTAGCAGATAAAACTCGACTTTAATCTTCTGATTTTTAGATTGTTTATCTCATCAAATCACTACATGGACATAGTCTGAAAACTGAACTAGCATTGGAAAGGCTAATTAATAAAATACAGTGTTTCTGTGCCCCACAAACTGCAATTTCCCCAGTCCTTTTCCTCAAAGATAACCTCTTTCTACTCTTAGCTGTTTCTTCTGCCATTTAAATACTTCACATTTCTAAGTAAAATACATATCCTGCTATCATTTGAATCACCAATTTTAGACATCATCCACTTATCTTTTTTATGGGAAATGAGAGTTTATTTCTCTTAGTCTGCCATCCATCTGCTTCATACACTCATCTCCCACTTCAGTGCAGTCAAAATTTTTGGTTAAATCAATATTTGCATTTTTATGCCTTTACAAATATTGTTCACTGCTGAGAGTGATAGTATATTTAATTGTGATTTTCTTCCTTTTTTAAAAAATAAACTTTATTTTTAGAACAATATTAAATTTACAGAAAAATTGTGAAGGTAGTACATACAGAGTTACCATATACTCTATACCTGGTTTCCCTTATTATTAACATATTAGTATAGTACATTTGTTATATAATTAATGAACCAATACGGTTACATTATTATTAGCTAGAGTCCATAGTTAATTCAGATTTCCTTTGTTTTTGCCTAATGTCCTTTTTCTCTTCCAGGATTCCATCCAAAAGACCACATTATATTTAGTTGTCATGTCTCCTGCTCCTCTTGGTTGTAACAGTTTCTCAGAGTTTCCTTTTTTTCAATGACTTTCCTATTTTTTTTCCCTGAGGTAGAACATGCCTTGATTTTTTTCATTTGGTTGGTGCTTTTTTTTTTTAATCTTGCTAAGTTTTTCCATGTCTTCCTACAGTCTCTTAGTACATTTCCCACAAGATCACTCAGATCAGGTAATTTAACAATTCCAATTGCTTTCCTTAGGACTCTCTCTACTGAGGACTTCTGCTTTCTCTGAACTGGTGCTCTGGGTCTGTTGTGTCTCTGGATTTGCCTTGCTCTCAGCTGTGGAATTGACCTTACATTTCTCCTGGGATCCATTCCCTATATCCTGGGTTTCATGCCTTCCTCCTTCTTGGTTTATTCTCTTGTGTTGGAATAGTATATTCTCTAGTAGTTTCTTAGGTTAAAAAGAAGATATGGCAGAAAGCATTGTGAAAGTAGCCCTCAGAATGTCTGCCTCTTGAGTCAGTTTGCTCCGGTCTGGACTGGTTACCTTTTTATGCCTGTTGCACAGACAATCCTGAAGATTCCCTTTGCTTCTCCCCAGGGTTGTATTTCCTGTTCTGTATACCCCACATTTTCCTCCTTCTTGATTTATTCTTTCATTTTGGTAGATATACAGAGTAGGTTCCTGAAAATGATGCATAGAAACTATACTCAAGACTTAAATTATCAAGGATTAAGGAAAATTAACTCATTATATGTTTGAAATCATTTTCTTTAGAATTTTGAAGACATTGCTCCATTGTCTTGTACCTTCCAGTGTTGCTGTTGAGAATTCCAAAGCCATTCTGTTTTCTGATCTTTTGTATATGAATTGTCCCCTCACCACCACCCCTTTCCAGAATATAGGATCTCTTTTATCTCCAATGTTCTAAATCTCATACTGATTTGCTATAGTATATATCTGTTTTCATCATGTGTGGGTGCTTTCAGTCTGCAAACACGATATTCAGTTCTGGACGTTTTCTTGAGTTATTTCACTCATGATTTCCTCCCTTCTATATTCTCTCTTCTCATTCTGGAAGACTCATTATTTGAATATTGGATGTCCTTGACTGATGATGTTATTGTTCTTTCTTATTTTGCATCTGTTATTTTGTTCTACTCTCTGAACTTTGTTCTACTCTCTGAGTGTACTCTTATTTTCTGATCCTATTAAGTAGCTTTCTGTTCTTGTTTCATAGATGCAATGTCTTCCTGTATCTCTCTGAGGATATTAGTGATAGTTTACTTTTTTAAAGTTTTTTACTCCTTGTTTCTGTTTTCTCAAAATTATTTTTCTATTTTTATTTCTCTCCCATGTTAGATGCTTTGCTCAGCTATTTGTTACTCCTTGGATATCTTCTCAACATTAGCAGTGGGAACTGAAAGCTGATTGGAAGCTCTGTCAAACTAAAAAAAAATGTCCAGCTTTGTTGAGGTCTAATTGACAAAAATTATATACATTAAAGGTGAATGTGATGGTTTCATATAAATATACATTGTGAAATGATCACCACAATCAAACTAATTAGCATTTATTACCTCACATAGTTACCTTTTTTTTTTCATCTCCGCATCCCCATCCCCTCTGGTAACCATGAGTTTGTTCTCTGTACCTGTGAGTCTTTTATTGTATTGTTATATTTGTTCATTTGTTTTCTTTTTTAGATTCCACATATAAGTGATATCATACAGTGTTTGTCTTTCTCTGTCTTACTTTATTTTCACTTAGCATAATGCCCACCAGGGTCATACATGTTGTCACAAATGTCAAGATTTCATTGCTTTTTATGGCTGAGTATTATTGCATCGTATGTATGTATATGTATACATATATACACACACATATATATACATATATGACATCTTTATTCATTAATCTATTGATAGACACTTAGGTTGCTTCCATACCTTGACTATTGTAGTAATGCTACAATGAACATAGGAATGCATGTATCTTTTCAAATTAATGGGCTTTTTAAAATTTTTACTCAGATATATACCCAGATGTGGGATTGCTCGGTCATATGGCAGTTCTATTTTTCATTTTTTTAAAAATTTTTTTTATTGAGGTATAATTGACATATAAGATTGTATTAGTTTCACATCTACAATATAATGATTCTACATTTGTATATATTGTGAAATGATTATCACCATCAGTCACCATATATAGTTACAAAACTTTTTTTTCTTCCAATGAGAACTTTTAAGATCTATTCTCTAAGCAACTTTCAAATTTGCAATACAGTATTATTAACTATATTGTTAACAATTATACGTCTGCATAACATTTATTTTGTAACTGGAAGTTTGTACCTTTTGACTTCCCTAACCCATTTTGCCCCCATGTCCAGCAACCACTAATTTGTTTTCTGTATCTGTGAGCTTGGTTTTTGTTTGTTTGCTTTAGATTCCACATATAAGTGAGATTATATGGTATTTGTCTTTCTCTGTCTTATTTCATAATGCCCTCGAGGTCCATCCATGTTGTCTCACTTGACAAGATTTCATTCTCTCTTTTTTTTTTTTACATCTTTATTGGAGTATAATTGCTTTACAATGGTGTGTTAGTTTCTGCTTTATAACAAAGTGAATCAGTTATACATATACATATGTTCCCATATCTCTTCCCTCTTGCGTCTCCCTCCCTCCCACCCTCCCTATTCCACCCATCCAGGCAGTCACAAAGCACCGAGCTGATCTCCCTGTGCTATGCGGCTGCTTCCCACTAGCTATCTACCTTACGTTTGTTAGTGTATATATGTCCATGCCTCTCTCTCGCTTTGTCACAGCTTACCCTTCCCCCTCCCCATATCCTCAAGTCCATTCTCTAGTAGGTCTGTGTCTTTATTCCTGTCTTACCCCTAGGTTCTTCATGACATTTTTTTTTCTTAAATTCCATATATGTGTGTTAGCATACGGTATTTGTCTTTCTCTTTCTGACTTACTTCACTCTGTATGACAGACTCTAGGTCTATCCACCTCATTACAAATAACTCAATTTCGTTTCTTTTTATGGCTGAGTAATATTCCATTGTATATATGTGCACATCTTCTTTATCCATTCATCTGATGATGGACACTTAGGTTATTTCCATCTCTGGGCTATTGTAAATAGAGCTGCAATGAACATTTTGGTACATGACTCTTTTTGAATTATGGTTTTCTCAGGGTATATGCCCAGTAGTGGGATTGCTGGGTCATATGGTAGTTCTATTTGTAGTTTTTTAAGGAACCTCCATACTGTTCTCCACAGTGGCTGTATCAATTTACATTCCCACCAACAGTGCAAGAGGGTTCCCTTTTCTCCACACCCTCTCCAGCATTTATTGTTTGTAGATATTTTGATGATGGCCATTCAGACCGTATGAGGTGATGCCTCATTGTAGTTTCGATTTGCATTTCTCTAATGATTAGTGATGCTGAGCATCCTTTCATGTGTTTGTTGGCAGTCTGTATATCTTCTCTGGAGAAATGTCTATTTAGGTCTTCTGCCCATTTTTGGATTGGGTTGTTTGCTTTTTTGATATTGAGCTGCATGAGCTGCTTGTATATTTTGGAGATTAATCTTTTGTCAGTTGCTTCATTTGCAAATGTTTTCTCCCATTCTGAGAGTTGTCTTTTCGTCTTGTTTATGGTTTCCTTTGCTGTGCAAAAGTTTTAAGTTTCATTGGGGCCCATTTGTTTGTTTTTATTTCCATTTCTCTAGGAGGTGGGTCAAAAAGGATCTTGCGGTGATGTATGTCATAGAGAGTTCTGCCTGTTTTCCTCTGAGACTTTTATAGTGTCTCATCTTACATTTAGGTCTTTAATCTATTTTGATGTTATTTTTGTGTGTGGTGTTAGAGAGTGTTCTAATTTCATTCTTTTACATGTAGCTGTCCAGTTTTCCCAACACCACTTATTGAAGAGGCTGTCTTTTCTCCATTGTATATTCTTGCCTCCTTTATCAAAGATAAGTTGACCATAGGTGCATGGGTTTATCTCTGGGCTTTCTCTTCTGTTCCATTGATCTGTATTTCTGTTTTTGTGCCAGTACCATACTGTCTTGATTACTGTAGCTTTGTAGTAGAGTCTGAAGTCCAGGAGCCTGATTCCTCCAGCTCCGTTTTCTTTCTCAAGATTGCTTTGGCTATTCAGGGTCATTTGTGTTTCCATACAAATTGTAAAATTTTTTGTTCTAGTTCTATGAAAAATGCCATTGATAGTTTGATAGGGATTGTACTGAATCTGTAGATTGCTGTGGGTAGTGTACTCATTTTCACATTGTTGATTCTTCCAATCCAAGAACATGGGATATCTCTCCATCTGTTTGTATCATCTTTAATTACTTTCATCAGTGTCTTATAGTTTTCTGCATACAGGTCTTTTGTCTCCTTAGGTAGGTATTTTATTCTTTTTGTTGCAATGGTAAATAGGGGTGTTTCCTTAATTTCTTTTTCAGGTTTTTCATCATTAGTGTATAGGAATGCAAGACATTTCTGTGCATTAATTTTGTATCCTGCTACTTTACCAGATTCATTGATTAGCTCTAGTAGTTTTCTGGTAGCGTCTTTAAGATTCTCTCTATGTATAGTATCATGTCATCTGCAAACAGTGATAGCTTTAATTCTTCTTTTCCGATTTGGATTCCTTTTATTTCCTTTTCTGCTCTGATTGCTGTGGCTAAAACTTCCAAAACTATGTTGAATAATAGTGGTGAGAGTGGACAACCTTACCTTGTTCCTGATTTTAAAGAAATGGGTTCAGTTTTTCACCATTGAGAACGATGTTGGTTGTGGGTTTGTCATATATGGCCTTTATTATGTTGAGGTAAGTTCCCTCTATGCCTACTTTCTGGAGGGTTTTTATCATAAATGGGTGTTGAATTTTGTCAAAAGCTTTTTCTGCATCTATTGAGATGATCATATGGTTTTTCTCCTTCAATTTGTTAATATGGTTTATCACATTGATTGATTTGCATATATTGAAGAATCCTTGCATTCCTGGGAGACACCCCACGTGATCATGGTGTATGATCCTTTTAATGTGCTGTTGGATTCTGTTTGCTAGTATTTTGTTGAGGATTTTTGCATCTATGGTCATCAGTGATATTGGCCTGTAGTTTCCTTTTTTGTGACATCTTTGGTTGTGGTATCAGGGTGATGGTGGCCTCATAGAATGAGTTTGAGAGTATTCCTCCCTCTGCTATATTTTGGAAGAGTTTGAGAAGGATAGGTGTTAGCTCTTCTCTAAATGTTTAGTAGAATTTGCCTGTGAAGCCATCTGGTCCTGGGCTTTTGTCTTTGGAAGATTTTTAATCACAGTCTCATTTTCAGTGCTTGTGATTGGTCTGTTTATATTTTCTATTTCTTCCTGGTTCAGTCTCAGAAGGTTGTGCTTTTCTAAGAATTTGTCCATTTCTTCTAGGTTGTCCATTTTATTGGCATAGAGTTGCTTGTAGTAATCTCTCAAGATCTTTTGTATTTCTGCAGTGTCAGTTTTTACTTCTCCTTTTTCATTTCTAATTCTATTGAGTTGAGTTTTCTCCCTTTTTTTCTTGATGAGTCTGGCTAATGGTTTATCAATTTTGTTTATCTTCTCAAATAACCAGCTTTTAGTTTTATTGATCTTTGCTATTGTTTCCTTCATTTCTTTTTCATTTATTTCTGATCTGACCTTTATGATTTCTTTCCTTCTGCTAACTTTGGGTATTTTCTGTTCTTCTTTCTCTAATGGCTTTAGGTGTAAGGTTAGGTTGTTTATTTGAGATATTTTTTGTTTCTTCTGGTAGTATTGTATTGCTATAAACTTCCCTTTTAGAACTGCTTTTGCTGCATTCCATAGGTTTTGGGTCTTCGTGTTTTCTTTGTAATTGTTTCTAGGTATTTTTCGATTTCCTCTGATTTCCTCAGTGATCTCTTGGTTATTTAGTAGTGTATTGTTTAGCCTTCATGTGTTTGTAGTTTTTACAGTAATTGATATCTAGTCTCATACTGTTGTGGTTGTAAAAGCTACTTGATATAATTTCAATTTTCTTAAATTTACCAAGGCTTGATTTGTGAACCAAGATATGATCTATCCTGGAGAATGTTCCATGAGCACTTGAGAAGGAAGTGTATTCTGTTGTTTATGGATGGAATATCCTATAAATATAAATTAAGTCCATCTTGTTTAATGTATCATTTAATTCTTATGTTTCCTTTTTTATTTTCATATTGGTTGATATGTCCATTGGTGAAAGTGGGGTGTTAAAGTCCCCTACTATGATTGTGTTACTGTCAGTTTTCCCTTTTATGGCTGTTAGCATTTGCCTTATGTATTGAGGTGCTCCTATGTTGGGTGCATATATATTTACAATTGTAGCTTCTTGGATTGACCCCTTGATCATTATGTAGTATCCTTCTTTGTCTCTTGTAATAGGCTTTATTTAATAGTCTATTTTGTCTGATATGAGAATTGCTACTCCAGCTTTCTTTTGGTTTCCATTTACATGGAATATCTTTTTCCATTCCTTCACTTTCAGTCTGTATGTGTCCCTATGTCTGAAGTGGGTCTCTTGTAGACAACATATATACGGGTCTTGTTTTTGTATCCATTCAGCCAATCTACGTCTTTTGGTTGGAGAATTTAATCCATTTACATTTAAGGTAGTTATCGATATGTATGTTCCTATTACTATTTTCTTAATTGTTTTGGGTTTGTTATTGTAGGTCATTTCCTTCCCTGTGTTTCCTGCCTTGAGAAGTTCCTTTAGCATTTGTTGTAAAGCTGGTTTGGTGGTGCTGAATTCTCTTAGCTTTAGTTTGTCTGTAAAGGTTTTAATTTCTCTGTCAAATCTGAATGAGATCCTTGCCAGGTAGAGTAAGCTTGGTTGTAGGTTTTTCCCTTTCATCACTTTAAATATGTCATGCCAGTCCCTTCTGGCCTGCAGAGTTTCTGCTGAAAGATCAGCTGTTAACCTTTTGGGGATTCCCTTGTATGTTATTTTTTGTTTTTCCCTTGCTGCTTTTAATATTTTTTCTTTGCATTTAATTTTTGATAGTTCAATTAACATGTGTCTTGGTATGTTTCTCCTTTGATTTATCCTGCATGGGACTCTCTGTGCTTCCTGGACTTGACTGTTTCCTTTCCCATATTAGAGAAGTTTTCAACTATAATCTCTTCAAATATTTTCTCAGCCCCTTTCTTTTTCTCTTCTTCTTCTGGGACCCCTATAATTCAAATGTTGGTGCATTTAATGTTGTCCCAGAGGTCTCTGAGACTGTCCTCATTTCTTTTCATTCTTTTTTCTTTATTCTGTTCTGTGGTAGTTATTTCCACAATTTTATCTTCCAGGTCACTTATCCGTTCTTCTGCCTCAGTTATTCTGCTATTGATTCCTTCTAGAGATTTTTAAATTTCATTTATTCTGTGTTCATCATTGTTTGTTTGCTCTTTAGTTCTTCTACGTCCTTATTAAACATTTCTTGTATTTTCTCCATTCTATTTCCAAGATTTTGTATCATCTTTACTGTCATTACTCTGAATTCTTTTTCAGGTAGACTGCCTATTTCCTCTTCATTTGTTTGGTCTGGTGGGTTTTTACCTTACTCCTTCATCTGCTGTGTGTTTCTCTGTCTTCTCATTTTGCTTATCTTACTGTGTTTGTGGTCTCCTTTTTGCAGGCTGAAGGTTCGTAGTTCCTGTTGTTTTTTGTGTCTGCCCCCAGTGGCTAAGGTTGGTTCAGTGGGTTGTGTAGGCTTCCTGGTGGAGGGGACTAGTGCCTGTGTTCTGTTGGATGAGGCTGGATCTTGTCTTTCTGGTGGGCAGAACTGCATCTGGTGGTGTGTTTTGGGGTGTCTGTGGACTTATTATGATTTTAGGCAGCCTCTCTGCTAATGGGTGGGGTTGTGTTCCTGTCTTGCTCATTGTTTGGCATAGGGTATCCAGCACTGTAGCTTGCTGGTCATTGCATGGAGCTGGGTCTTAGCATTGAGATGGAGATCTCTAGGAGAGCTTTCACTGTTTGATATTACCTGGAGCTGGGAGTTCTCTGGTGGACCAATATCCTGCACTCGGCTCTCCCGTCTCAGAGGCACAGGCCTGACACCCGGCTGGAGCCCCAACACCCTGTCAGCCACATGGCTTTCTCTTTTTTGTTCACATAGCTCCTGGGTTTCAGCTTTGGATTTGGCCCCGCCTCTGAATGTATGTCACTTGAGGATGTCTGTTCTTCACTCAGACGGGATAGGGTTAAAGTAGCAGGTGCTTAGGGGTCTTTGGCCTACTCAGGCCGTGGGGAGGGAGGGGTACAGTGTGCGGGGCGAGCCTGCGGCGGCAGAGGCCAGCATGACGTTGCAACAGCCTGAGGCGTGCCGTGTATTCTCCCGGGGAAGTTGTCCCTGGATCTCGGGACCCTGGCTGTGGCAGGCTGCACAGGCTCTCTGGAGGGGAGGTATGGATAGTGACTTGTGCTTGCACAGAGGGTGCTTGATGGCTCCAGCAGCAGCCTTAGTGTCTCATGCCCATCTCTGATGTCCGTGCTCGTAGCCGTGGCTCACGCCCATCTCTGGAACTTGTTTAGGCAGTGCTCTGAATCCCCTCTTCTCGTGCACCCAGAAACAATGGTTTCTTGCCTCTTAGGCAGCTCCAGACTTTTTCCCGGACTCCCTCCCGGCTAGCTGTGGTGCTCTAGCCCCCTTCAGGCTGTGTTCACGCAGCCAACCCCAGTCCTCTCCCTGGGATCTGACCTCCAAGCCGGAGCCTCAGCTCCCAGCCCCCACCCACTCCAGCGGGTGAGCAGACAGGCCTCTCCGGCTGGTGACTGCTGGTCAGCACTGATCCTCTGTGCGGGAATCCCTGCCCTTTGCCCTCTGTACCCCTGTTGCTGCGCTTTCCTCCATGGCTCCGAAGCTTCCCCGCCACCACCCCTGTCTCCACCAGTGAAGGGGCTTCCTAGTATATGGAAACTTTTCCTCCTTCACAGCTCCCTCCCATAAGTGCAGGTCTCATCTCTAATCTTTTGTCTCTGTTTTTTCTTTTTTTTTGCCCTACGTGGGGAGTTTCTTGCCTTTTGGGAAGTCTGAGGTCTTCTGCCAGCTTTCAGTAGGTGTTCTGTAGGAGTTGTTCCACATGTAGATGTATTTCTGATGTATTTGTGGGGAGGAAGGTGATCTCCATGTCTTACTCCTCTGCCATCTTCAAGGTCTCTCCCCTTTTTTTTTTCTTGTTGCAGTCTTTGTTTTAAAGTCTATTTTGTCTGATATAAGTATTGCTACCCCAGTTTTCTTTTGGTTTTCATTTGCATGGAATGCCTTTTTCCATCCCCTCACTTTCAGTCTGTATGTGTCTTTAGATCTGAAATGAGTCTCTTGTAGGCAGCATATATATGGATCTTGTTTTTGTATCCATTCAGCCACTCTGCGTCTTTTGATTGGAGCATCTAGTCCATTTACATTTAAAATAATTATTGATAGCTATGTACTTATTGCAATTTTGTTAATTGTTTTCTGGTTGCTTTTTGTAGTTTTTTGTTCCTTTCTTCTTTGACTCTCTTCCTTTGGGATTTGATGACTGTGTTTCATGTTTTGTTTTGATTTCTTTCTCTTTTTGTGTGTGTTATCTATTATACATTTTTGGTTTGTGGTTACCAGGAGGTTTATATATAAGCATATATATAATTATTTTTAAGTTGATGATCTCTTAAGTTCCAACACATTCTACCAACCCTATATCTTTACCCTCCCCACCATAAATAATGTTTTTGTCATCTTTTTGTGTTGTGTATTCCTTAATTACTTATTATGGATATAGATGATTTTACTACTTTTGTCTTAAACTTCCTACTAGCTTTATAATCTTACCTTTACTGTACTATATGTTTGCCTTTGCCAACGAGATTTTCCTTTTGTAATTTTCATATTTCGTGTTGTGTTTCTTTTCTGCTTGGAGAAGTCCCTTTATCATTTCCTGTAAAGCTGGTTTGGTGGTGCTGAACTCTTTTAACTTTTGCCTGCCTGTAAAACTCTTTATCTCTTTTTCAAATCTGAATGTTAGCCTTGCTGGGTAGAGTATTCTTTGTTGTAGGTTTTTTCCTCTCACCACTTCAAATACATCATGCCATTCCCTTCTGGCCTGGAGAGTTTCTGCTGAAAAGTCAGGTGACAGTCTTATGGGAGTTCCCTTGTATATAACTAGTTGCTTTTCCCTTGCTGCTTCTAAGATTCTGTCTTTATCTTTAATCTTGCCATTTTAATTACAATGTGTGTTGGTGTTGTTCTGTTTGGGTTCATCTTGTTTTAGACTCTGTGTTTCTTGGACTTGGATGTCTGTTTCCTTTCCCAGGTTAGGGAATTTTTCAGCTATTATTTCTTTAAATAAATTTCTGCCCTTTTCTCTCTCTCTTCTCTTTCTGGGACCCCTATAATGTGAATGTTAGTATTCTTGATGTTTTCTAAGACGTCTCTTAAACTATCTTTACTTTTTTATTTTTATTTATTTATTTATTTTTTGCAGTACGCAGGCCTCTCACTGTTGTGGCCTCTCCCGTTGCGGAGCACAGGCTCCGGACCCTCAGGCTCAGTGGCCATGGCTCACGGGCCCAGCCACTCCGCGGCATGTGGGATCTTCTCGGACCGGGGCACGAACCTGTGTCCCCTGCATCAGCAGGCAGACTCTCAACCACTGCGCCACCAAGAAAGCCCATATCTTTACTTTTTTAAATCCTTTTTCTTGGCTTAAAAAAAATAAATCTTGGGTGATTTCCACTACTCTGTCTTCCAGGTTGCCAGTCCATTCCTCTATATCATCTAATCTACTGTCAGTTTCCTTCTGTTGTATTTTTAATTTCAGTTATTATATTCTTCTGCTCTGTTTGGTTCTTCTTTATATGTTCTAATTCTTTGTTAACATTCTCAGTGTGTTCATCTATTTTTCTCCTGAGTTCATTGAGCATCTTTATGATCATCACATTGAACTCTTTTTTTTTTTCAATTGGGGTATAGTTGCTTTACAGTGTTGCTTTAGTTTCTGCTGTACAACGAAGTGAATCAGCTATGTGTATACATATATCCCCTCCCCCCCACCCCCCCACCCCCATCTTTATTGGATAGATTGCTTATCTCCATTTGGCTTAGTTCTTCTGGGGTTTCATCTTGTTGCTTCGTTTGGAACATATTCCTCTGTTGCCTCATTTTGTCTCATTCATTGCTTTTATTTCTAGGTATTAGGCAAACTGATTACATTTTCCAATCTTGAAGAAGTGGCCTTATGTGGGAGACATCCTATGGGGCTCAGGAGCATACTCCTTTTTGGTCACTTGAGCTGTACACTCTAGAGGTGCCCCCTACATGGGCTGTGTGGGCATTTCTCTTGTGGTGGGCTCACTACTAGGTGGGGCTGGCCCCCAACTTAGTTGGCTATCAGGTCCTGCCTCATATGGAGGCTGTCAGCCTGCTGATGGGTAGGGCTGGGTCCCAGTGGGGCTGACTGCTTAGGACTGGTGTTGACCTGCTCCTGGGTGCATAAGGCCCTGGTGCTGATAGGCTAGAGGGAGGACTCCAAAATGGTGCTTGCCAGCATCAGTCTCCTTGTGGAAGAATGAGCTCCCCAAAATGGATACTGCCAGTGTCTGTGTTCTCAGGGAGAGTATCAATTGCTTCCTACCTCTCCAGCAGGCCTTCCAAGATCAGCAGGTGTGTCTAACTAAGGCTCCTTTCAGATTACTGCCCCTGTACTGGGATTTGGAGTATGTGAGATTTTGCATGTGCCCTTTAAGCAGGGTCTCTGTTTCCCACAGCCCTCTGGCTCTCCTGTACACAAGCCCCATTGGCCTTCACAGCCACATGTTCTGGGGGCCTGTCTTCTCAGTGCAGGAACTCTGGGCTGGGGAGCCCCATGTGGAGTTTGAACCCCTTACTCCTTGGGGAGAACCTCTCCAGTTGTGATTATCCTTTTGTTTGTGTTGTTGCCTACCCCAGGAATGTGGGTCTTGACTATATTGATCTCTACCCCTCCTACCAGGTCTTGTTGTGGTTCGTTCTTTATATCTTTAGCTGTGGAAAATCTTTTCTGCTAGTCTTCAGGTCATTCTCATCAATGGTTTCTGTGTAAATAGTTGAAGTTTTGGTTTGCCTGTGGGAGGAGCTGAGCTCAGGGTCTTCCTGCTCCACCATCTTGGCCACACCCAAGGCCTATCAAATTTGAACATCACTGAAGAGTAATCTCATTGGGCTGTTTGTAGGGAATTTCCAATGTTGGTATTTCTAGCTTTTTTTCTCTTGGGCTTGTCAGATTTCCCAGAGAATATCTTCATGTTTCTTGCCTGGAAGGTAAAGGTGTAGCTGCCAGCCTCTATAAGGTTTCAGCATTCAGCATTCAATATGTATATGATCATTTACTCCCAGACCCCAACTATTTTTTGATAAGAGTTTCCATGCCCTCAGCTGGGCAAGTCAACTTCTGATGCAAAGACTCTCTTTTTTACTCTCTTTTGAGGAAATATCCTCTGGAACTGTGCAAAGATGGAAGAGGGGATTAAGGGATTTTTCCCAATTCTCAGCCTTCATTCAATCTTCCTTCTTTTAGCCAACTACCTCCTATTCTAGATGTATCTTCTGTTCCTCTCGCTGATCTTTTTGGGTATTGTCCTGTGTAAATCAGGTTGATTTTCAGCTTTCCCACTGCTGGCTTTAATTTGGCTTTTACTTGTTTGCTGAAAGTTACTTCTCATCTGTCTGCTTTCTAGCTTATAAAAATCTTTTTGCTATTCTCTCTTCTCCTGCTTTTCCTATCTTTATGCGTCAAAAAAAAAAGAGAGAGAGAAATTCCTTGTTGCAGTTTTACTGGGGCTAGATGGAGTGAAATTATGTATGTTCAATTTGTTATCTTAACCCATAAATCCTAACATTAGTTTTTTTTTTAAGTGCAACATAATATTCATAGTGTAGGTACACCAAAATATTTTTACCCATAATATGGTAGAATTTGTTTCTCTGCTCATGGTTATGTGTTAGCTACCCTCCACAATAGTCCCGATTAATTCTTGCCTCCTGAGACTCAAACCATTGTATAGTGGCTTTCACACTAAATAGGCTAACCTTTGTAACCAGCAGGATATTGCAGAAATGATGGAGTGTGAATTCTTAGGGTAGGTGTACTTTCTGCCCTGAGCTCTTTTGGATATTTTTGCTTTGGAGGAAGCCTCGATGTCTCTATGGAGAGGTCCAAGTGGCCAGGAACTGAAGCTTCCTGCCAACAATCAACATTAACTTACCAGGCATGTGAGTGAACCACTTTGTGAGTGGATCCTGCAGTCCAGTAGAGTCTTAAGTTGTAGCCTTGGTGTACATCTCGTCTGCAACTTAAACTGCTCCCAGATTCCTGACCAACAGAAACTATATAATAAGTACATATTGCTTTAAGCAGCTAAAATTTGGGGGTAATTTTTTACTTGATAATAGATAACTCATACAGATTTTTTTTTCTTTCTTTTTTTTTTGTCCACTTGCATGCTCTTGGGAATTGCATGTTCACACTGTGTCCATTTTTGATTGTGCCATTAAGAAAATTATGTATTCTTTACATATAAAATATACATTAATGCTTTGTCATATGTGTTGCATTTATTTTTTCAGCTTATTGAATGTTTTTTAAACTTTACGGTCTTTGGTTTACATTAATTTTAAATCTTTATCTACTCTAATATAGTATAATCTTTCCCCTAATGTCTTTGGCATTTGTTTTTTGTAATAAGACTTTGTCTGCTTTAAGGTTTTGTAGCTCTGTTTCTTCCTAGAGCTTTTTACTATACGTGGAATTCACTTTAAAAATGAATTTTACTTTTCTTTCAGATGGAGAGCCAGTTACCCATAAACTGTTCATTACACCATTTATTTATACTATTTTTAACATTTATTAAAACTTTACTATTTAAATACTGATTAAAACTATTTAAACATTCAGCTATTTATTGAATAGCTTATTTTTTTACCCTCACAGCTTTGAAATACCATTGTTGTTTCATATTATGTTCCCATCTATTAAGGGATTTATTTCTGAGCTATTTGGTTCCCTTCATCATTTGTCTAATTTTGCTCCAGGATTATACTGGTTTAAATACTATGGCTTTATAGTATGTTTTAACATCCTGTAGATTAACTTATCCTCTCTATCTCTCTTTTTTTTTTTTTTATTCAAACCTGCCCTGGCTATTCATTTTTCAGACAATCTTGTCACGTTTCTTAGCTGGTTGGGCATTTGATTGTATTAACTTTATAACTTGTTTTGGTGAAAACTTACCCAAGAAAATCAAAAAAATATTGATCCTTCCCATTCAGAAACATGATAAAACTATTTTCAGATTTTCTTTTGTGTCCTTTAATGTTTTTTTAGTTTTCTTCATATGGGTCTTGCACATTTGTTAAGTTTATCTTTAGAAATTTTATAAGTTTTTAATGCGTCGTTAATGAAGTATTTTGGTTTTCCCTGTTATTTTCTAATTGGTTAATGTTGTTGTGTAAGCAAGCTATTGAATATGAAATCTATTGATTTGTATATGATGATTTAATATCTGGCACCTTATGAAACTCTTTTATTAGTTCTAATAAGTTGTTAGTTGATTCTGTTCTATGTAGGTCATTTCATCTACAAGTAACCTTAGTTTTATATCTTCCTATCCAATATCTATACCTCTTATTTATTTTACTTGTCTTATTGCATTGGCTAGGGCCTCCAGCAGAATGTCAAACAATACTTGTGATAAAGTTATTGACACTATTCTTATGCTTCCTTATATGATGTTGAATAGGATATTTGCTATAGGGTTGTGGTAACCTTTATCAAGTTAAAGATGGTTCTTGTTATTTCCAGCCTGTTAAGAATTATTAGGAAGAGGTGTACTGATTTATTAATGTTGTTTCAAATTTTATTTTCATTTTTAAAAAATTTTTATTATTATTTTTTATTCAAACAGAAAGTCACAAAAATTATAATCATCCTCATCAGTTCACTCAGTCCCATGTAATTAATTTTTTTCATCTTGATCTTTTGTTAGCACTTTTATGAATTCATCAGTTTTCCATTAGAGTTCTGAAAATGCTTATTCATTCAGTTCAGCAGTATAGTCAGTTACCAGAAACCTGTATTTGTCAGAGTCTTTTCTATGAATTCCTTGAAGATGAAACCCTTTTATAGGAACATTTTTGCAAAAGCATCAGAGTACACCCAGAACTGTCTGTAAATGACAAAAGACTTAAAAATTAACACGGTTAAAGATTTGATGAAAGTTCATAGTAACGCAATTGACAATGAAATGTAGTTATTTCTGAGATATACATTTTAAAGTAATAACTAGAATTATGACTTATAACATTATACCAGAACATATAAGATTTTTAGAAATTTCATGTAATGTCTGAAACATTTATATTAACATATTTCCATACAAATAACCCACAGAAAGTTTAGTATTAGTCAAAATTTATTTTCATACTCATTTATTCTGGTTCTTTTCTAATCTGACAATGTTGAGAAATACGGCAACAGATTTCCTAATGTTTAACTATCTTTATATTACTGGGATAAGTCTTGTTTGGTCATGATATGTTAGTCTTATAACTGAATGTTGAATATGTAATATATTCTAGATAGATTTTGGTCAAGACTTCTAATATAAGTTGGTATTTAAAGCAGTTTATCATTAAGTTTGCTGAAATATACTTCTGCCCAATACTAGGTAAATGTGGTATTTTTAGTGTAGGGATTTCATACCCAGATTCCAGCAGAATTTTGTTATTTTTCTTATGTAATTTTCTGGCCTTTATTAACAGATACTAACTGTTCAACTTCTTACATGTGTACTTGCCATGTATTTTTATTAATGTTCTGAGAAGATATTTAGTTCACCTGTCACAGATTATAGAGCCATACTAAAAGATATGTAAGAACATCACCATAATACATTTGCCATGTTCTCTTACTTTAGTGCTATTCTCTTCTTCCCTTTACAGTGGTTACCCACAGAACTTGATTAGAAATTTAGCTCTTCTAATTATTAGCTAGTAATTTCATAGCTATTTATCCTCTCTGAGCTTTAATTATGCCATATGAAATAACAAATTATAACAATTATAGCTGCGCTGATAGACCCTCAAGAACACACCCACATTTTGAGAGCTTGTATATATTTTCAGCCAGGCAAAATTACTCAGCTATTAGTAGAAGACAGCAAAAAAGGAAGAAAAAAAAATGGATTCATTTGGACCACCTGTCACATCTTCTTGGACCCATACATTTCTGACTTTTAAGTCCAATGGGTAAATAGGTGAGCCAAGCCAGACAAAGATATATATGGCAGGCTACTAGCAGGCTGTTGTGGAAGGATCGTATAAAAAGCATATTAAAAGCTTGATCAGCAATCTGTAGCTCAAGGATTTTATGATTACATAATCCTGGTTTACATTACACACTGAGCCCTTAATAACCTGTTTCCACCAATCCTGAAATTGTTTGGGGGGGTCTTCTGCCACAGGAACACTACTTCTTAGTCCCTGAAAGCCCTACTGTACATAACACTTCCTCATGGGGTTGTTATGAAGCTTAAATGAGACATGGGATGTAATAACATCTGGCATGGTACCTGCTGGTTTTGTAAAGATGAGTATTTAAATGCTAATATAAAGCTTTAACAAAAAATGTGCCTGGCAATATGCCAAGAAGAGGATAAAAAATATTTTTTTAAAGTACTTTCTGTAGAATCTAGGGCTGAGGCAGATAAATACATGGCACAATACCGTGTGATAGTCAACAGAGGTTTAAGGGAACTTACAAGCCAGGCTCGGAACTGAGACAGCATGGAGCCCACAGAGCTGTTTGGTTACATCCGGAGGTGCTGGCCAGTGGAAGAAAAGAGAAAGCCTAGTCTGGTAATAGGGCACAGCCTATTCTGAGGCATGGCATTCTGACAGGCGGACACATCCTGGAGCTGCAAATGTGTGGTGAGAAGGTGGGGTCTTCACCTGAGGCTACTGTAGAGGGCTTTGCCGGGTCCACATCAGGCAAGTTCTTAAAGCAAAGGGCCTGATTATTCCTCTTCTGCATGACTAAGGTCTCATCATAAAGTTCAGAGTTTCAAGTTGAAATGCCCCCTGGCCTCAAGGGCAAACTGACGTAGTCACAGCTGTTCACTTGCAGCCCAAGAAACTTGCTATACAAGTCACCTTCAAGTTTCTATTCTGCCCTGTGCTCTAACCTAAGGAAGAAACTCGGAGTTTGCAAATGTAATCTGATAACCAAATTTCCTCATTGGAACACTTCATCTTTTAGGTATTTTCAGGTTATTATGTTCTGGCCTGAGGGGCAGATTCCAGCCCTCACCTTTCTTTCTTCTTTCTTTCTTTCCCCCGGCCCCCCCCCCACGTCTTCTATTTTTCTCTTATAGTTAAAAAGCCCTATACACGCAGGATTTTAGAACTGGAGCATCGGAATGTGTGTCTCAGTGAGCAACCGACTTTAGGGCTCTGTATTATAGCATCATTCCCAAGTTCGACGGCTAACTCAGAAGGAGACGCTCACCCTGGAATCGAAGGGAAACAGTTAAGTCTTGGTAGAAGTAGTGCAGGGTTCGCTGCTGTTCGTGCCAGCCGAGTGTTAAGGCGAAAATTCAACCAACAAAAAGCAAAATGAAGAGGCTCCATGCTTTTCTACTCCTTGCTGTCTGGCGATCTGTTAAGGGTGGTGTCTTGCAAATTGCAAGCCCAGCGCACGCTCGAACCTCAAGGGCAGGGAGCGTCGGGGTGCGGCCCTGTCCCCGGCGCGGTGGCGCGCACACCCCTTTTCTGCAGACTCACAGGTTTCCAGGCCCCGCCTCCTCCGGGCCCAGCTGATCTCTGCCGCCCCTTTGGGCCTGAAACCCAGGAGCCCAGAGCCACACGCCCTCGGCTCCCGGCCCCCGGCTCCGGCCCCGGGCCCGCCCAGAGAGCGGCGGGCTACAGAGTCCCCACGCCCTCGGCTGCCGGCCCTCGGGCTCCCGCCCCTGGCCCGCTCCGCGCACTCTCTGGGTCCCGTGGGCTCCGGGAAGGGAGGTGGGGCGGCTGGGCCGGGGGCGGGGCGGCGGCCGCGGCCGTGAGCCCGCCCCGCGCTCGCCCTCCGCTTGGCCGGCTGACGCGACCATGGAGGTCTACATCCCGTCCTTTCGCTACGAGGAGAGTGACCTGGAGCGGGGATACACGGTAGGCGCCGGCCGCGGCGGGACAGTGCCCCGCGAGCCAGGCCTGCGGCTGCTGAGTCCGGAAGGTTCCTCCGGCAGCCGCCGCCCCTGCGCGGGGTGGAGGGGTGGGGTCCCTTCGCTCCCCTCCCTTTCCCTCCCTCCCCGGGCCCACTGGGAAGGCTGCGCCCCGGCGCGGGTGTCAAGGAAACAGGAGCCCCTCCCTGGCGCGGCGGCGGCGGCGGGCGCTCGGGGTGCCCCGGTTTGGTCCCTTCCCCCTCCCTGCCCGGCTCCCGGCCTCTGGCTAGGAGCGCCGGGAGTCGTATCCTCGGACGCGGCGCTCGCCATTCTCCCCGCCGCCAGCCCTCTGGAGCCCGGGATGGGCTGCGTTCGTTTCTGGCACAGCTGCTCCTCTGTCCAGACAGAAGTGTCTTTGCGGGCGGGTTGATGTTGGTTTCCAAGTTACGTAGGGATTCATTCAGATGGAAAATACGCTAATTTAAAAAAATCATCATTTGTAGAATTTATTAGCCAAAGCAAACACATGTGTTGCTTTTAGATGATTCCCCAAGTTTTGTTGTTTTTTCTCGTTATGCAGTGCCATGAAATGGCAAAAATCAGGTACTCACTGAGCACCTGTTCCATACCTAGGACTGTGGTCTCTGAAGAATGAGAAACAGGATCCCTGCTTTCAAGAGTGGAGGAGTGGCAGGGAGGGCAGAGACCAGGGCCTGGAACCTTTGGGTAATAAGTTTAGTAAATGAACGGTAGGTAGTTGATTTCTCAGCGAACTTAGACATCTTCATCTAGACAGTCATTGCTAGAGGGAGAAATGCCTCAGCCTGGGATAGACCTTGGAAAATTTTATTTGCATTTAAAGAACAGGTAGGCTTTGGGGAAAATTGCACAGGGCACTCTAAAGGATTGTTATTTTATTCACTTATTCACTTGTTATTTAATTCACCCACTTGCTAAACTCCAGTTACATTAGTTTGGCAGAGAAGTATTTTAATCTTTTCTCTAAAGATTATTGGGTTTTGGTGACAACTTATTTGGAACCTTGTGTTTTCATAGCGAGGATTAAATCACCCTCTCAAAGGAATTTTTAGAATTAAGAGTAGTGATGGGAAAAAAAAAAATCCAAGGAGTATGTGGGTTTCTAGAATTAAGTAGACTACTGGGTCTACGTATCCCAAAACAAGTTCTCAAAGTGCCTTCCCTTGGGGGGAGGGGGGGACTTCAAGGAAGAGCTGAGCTCCCTGGCTGTTACTTAGATAAATAAATGAGTTACGAAATTGATTAAATATACTATATCTTACTTCAGAAAAAGGGGTGGAGGAATGAACTTAAATTTGAACCTATTCAAGTCTTTTTCCTTAAGCCTAAAACCTTGGTGGTCTTTCCTTCTTTCAGGTGTCTCATCTCTCCCATCAGCATCAACAGTCATGGAGGGCTTTCCATCTTTGGGGCATTCTTTTAGCACCTGGAGATAAACAGGCTGCTTGTCAGGGGCCTTGGTCTCAGTAATCCAAGCAAAAAGTTAATTACCTCCCCAAATAAGCACTTCGGTGGATCAGAATGGTTGGTTTTTTCTATTAGAGTGCCTGTGTTTTAACCCAAGTTTTCCTGTTTCTTTCTATTACTTGTGTTATGGCCAGCCATATGCCACACTCCAGGTTTTGAATTAAACTGATTTGGAAGGAGCCTTTTTCTTGGTAAACTTGGTAGGTAGAAGATTGCTTATGTGAGGAGAGTTTGTGTGCTTTTTGAAAATTTACTTAAAAAAAAATCCTAATTTACGTAGGTTGGTAATCATTTGTTAAGATACTTCTGCGAGTGATTTTTTTCCTTTGTGAGTTTGTGAAGCAGATACTTTCTACCCTTGGCCAGCAGTTTTGGAATTGTACAGCAGTTTATTCATTCAGCAAACATTAACTGAGTGCCTGCTATGTGTCTGTATTCCGGGTGCTGGGAAGGTAGCATCGAATAATATTTCATCTTTTTAGAAAAACCCAGAATTTAAAAATATCTTCTCAGTTCCCTAAATAAGAAACTGGTAAAATAATGTATACTTTAATGTAAAAAAGTACCTTTTTACTTTAGTGATTGTGTTTCAAATTTAAGAAATATTAAACTGCATTCTAACAAATTCAGTGACAGGAAATTTAAAGTACAGGATGATTTTTCCTCCTTCTTGTCCCATGCCCTTAGGGATAACGCATAGGGGTGCTTTCTTAGAGACTTTCCCCCTATGCTATGAAAACATGTTTGTTTCTTTTTTAGAATGAATAGCAGGATTTCACTGTAACTGTCATTGTACAGCTTATGGATATCTTTCTGTGCCAATACGGATAGGTCTGTCTCCTTCTTACTGGTAGCGAGGGGATCTTCTGCAGAAGGAATGCACCGTAATTTGTTTACACAGATCTCTGTTGGTGGCCATTGACATTTGCTTCTAGTTTTTGGCAACTGTGCCAAATGTTGAAATAAGATATCCCTGTACATGCTTTTTATGCCTACTACTAGGCTTTCTGTAGAACATTAACTAGAAGTGGTACTTCTGGGCCTTCTAAGTTTTTATCAGTATTGCTCAATTGTTATTCAAAAAGCTTATACGAAGTTATGCTTTATGTATGAAGTAATTTACCTTTAAAGAGTGAATGTTTGCCCTTTGAACATTTAAACATTTACCGTGGGCCTGCACTGTGTTAGGTGGGGAATTGAAAGGTGGAAGGATGTTGTTGCTGTCCTTAGGGACTCTCAGCCCGTGCAGCAGGGGTCAGGTGGGGAAGGGTTAGAGTGCTCTGATGTCAGCTGGAGTCCTGAGGAGGAACAGGGCGGTTCAGCTCTGCCTTAGGGTGGTGTGCTCTGGGTGGGGGTGGTGGGGGAGGAGGGGTGCTCAGGAATGCTGACATATGAAATCTGATGAGAATTTTGCTGGGATTGTGAATTACAGAAAGAGGAAGTGCGGGGCAAAATTTCATCTCAGGAAGAAGGCATGTTAAACTCCCAGATTCACCAAAAAACAAACCACACCAAACAAAAAAAGGGCCACTTCTAAATCATTTTAGTTTACAAAGAAACAGGAAGGGATATGGTAACAAAATGCAGGTGAACCCTTCCCACCCTACCCCTATCCCCCATAGTGTATTTGTTTGATATCTGTTTCCCTGCTAGGCTGTGAGCTCCTTGAGGCTAGGACAGTGTCACTCTCCACTGCTGTATCCTTGTACAGGTCTTATCACATAGTGAAAATTCACTACATCCGTGCTGAATAAATAATGAATGAGTCTTCTAATAGGAGAAGAAAGTCAGAAGCACAGTGATCCTGAGGCGTGAAGCAGCTCAGTGAGTTGGACTGGGGTTGTGCAGTGATTCCCGACAGAGAGAGGTGTGGAGAGACCAGATGGCTAGCCTTGAGAGCTATAAAGGGGTGTGGACTTCAGCTTCAGACAGTGGGAAGTCGCTGGAGTTTTAAGGAAGGAAGTAACATGATTAGCTTTGCATTTAGAAAGATGACCCTGGAGCATTAATCATGTAGGAGATGCAAAATGACCAGAAAGGAGAGGATGAGGGCTGAACTAAGGCAACTGGGAAAGGAAAGGGGAGGACTTACAGGAACCTCCAGGGTCTGGTGACCAGATGTGAGGCAGCAGGGTGACTCCTGCGAGTACTGGGTGCCAGTGACCAAAAAAAGAACTGACATGTGGGCAGTTTCATTTGGGGGCCTGCTGGGTTTTTTGTGGCAGATGAGGCTATTTCATTTTGGAATTCAGGATACATAGAGAGGTCTGGGTGAGGGGTGTGAGGCAGGAAGAGAAAGAACAGTAGGTGCTTTATAAGAAGGAAAATGCTAGATATGGCTCACTGGCCTTGTCAGGTGAGGATGGAGAACAGTCCACTGGATATGAAAGGAAGCAGGTCCTGGGTGCCAGTATAGGTTAGTATTTATATTTTCCATTTTCAGATAACATGGTTGGTAAAAACAAAAGAAAACTAGAATTACCATTCATGTAACACCATAAAAGTTTGAAGGTATTAGATTTCATTTTCCATAGCTGTAAATATCGAGGCATTCAATTAGATAGATTTTCAAGTCCATTGTTTTTTTGGTTTATTTATTTTTTTGCGGTACGCGGGCCTCTCACTGCTGTGGCCTCTTCCGTTGTGGAGCACAGGCTCCGGACGCGCAGGCTCAGCGGCCATGGCTCACGGGCCCAGCCGCTCCGCGGCATGTGGGATCTTCCCGGACCAGGGCACGGAACCCGTGTCCCCTGCATCGGCAGGCGGACTCTCAACCACTGCACCACCACGGAAGCCCTTCAAGTCCATTTTAACTGTATGTGTGTGACTGAGTGTGTTGTGTTTATATAAATACATCTTTTTCTTGAGATCTGGACTCTTTCACTGATTTACTTTATATCATGCTTTTCAATAGATAAGGCAGCTCCATATATACACGATCATAATATTGAGATATATGCAGGGATAATTATCAGTTTAATATTTTCTGGATTAAAATACACAAATAGAACAATATAATGAACCACCATTTACCCATTACTCACCTTCAATATTTTACAGTACTTATTTCGTTCACCACCCTTCATTCTTCCATTAAAAAAAAAAATTCTGGAGTATTTTAAAGCAAATCCAAAATAAAATTTCACCTGTAAATATTTTACTGTGAATATCTGACAGGCAAAGACCTTTTAAAGAAACATAACCAAAATGTAAATACTACCACAAGGTTAGCAAAACCTTAATATCATCCCAATTCTTAGTTGTTTTTGTTGTTTTTAACATAACCACAGTGCTCATATTGCCTTGGAATTAACAGTAGTCTGTGGGAAATATTATTATTGCCATTTTATATTTGTGAGAATGACACGTAAGATCAAGGGGGCCTGGCCACTTCCACTCTCTGTTTACTTTCATCCTCAGAGTCGCTTCCACCTGGTGACAAAATGGTAACATATTGCAGATTAAAAAGAAAAATCACATTCTACAAAATCCAGAGGAAGAGAGGGTGTTTCTTCAGAGCAAGGGCACTTTTCTTCCTTCATATCTCATTATCCCTAGTTAGTTCCTCAACCAATGCAGTTGCCAGAGGAATTCTGTGTGCTGATTGGCTGCCTTCACCATGATTCGTGTAATCACTGTGGCAAAGATAAGTTAACCAGATGGAGTGAAAATAGTTAGGGGGCATCCCTGGAGCTAGGAATGAGGTCAGTCCATTCCTGCCACCTAACCCTGTAGACACCGCAGCGGGAGAAGTTCAGAAGGATAGCGAGACCACAGTGCCCACAGCGATTATCTTCCAGTCACCCTTTATAAGCATCTATGATGCAGGAGGCCTTTGTGTGACAAGGACATAGCTGGCACAGTGCCTCACACGTGGTAAACTCACAGCATAGGCAAACATTAAACGTGTGTTGAGTGATTAAGTCAAGCATGTGTAAGATATGTTCCTTACCCTTAAAGACAAGAAGTACAGTTTGAAAATATTCTTGAACATTAACAAACAGAATGCTACATTCACTTGAAAACCAAAAATTTTACAAGAGGATTGAATTTTGCAGATACGGTGCTTAGAAATTGATCTATTCTTTTAAAATAAACTTTTGATTTTGAAATAATTTTAGATTTGCAGAAAAGTTGCAAAATTAGTACCAACTGTTCCGTATACCCCTCACCCAGTTCTGCTGTTGCCGTCATCCATTACCATGGTAACGTCAAAATAAGGAAACTAGCATTGGTAACTTGTTATTAACTAAGCTCCAGACTTTTTGGATTTCACCAATTTTTCCACTAACGTGCTTTTTCTGTTCCAGGATCTCATCCAGGATACCACATTGTATTTAGTTTCATCTGCTTTGATGTGATACTAAGTAGTCCAAGTTGTAGTACACTGTCTCTCAAAAATGAGACAGGCATGTTATTAGATATGAACCTGTACAGATTAAATCAAATTTTGATTATTTCAGATGCTTCCTTGGAAAGTTTTGCCACTTGGCAAAACCCTATTTATAATATTATACCAGTTTATGACAGAAGCTGACACAGCCTCACAAAAGCACAGGCTGTGGATGGACTCATGCTGTCTGCCTCAAATCTTGCCTGCAGCATTTAGCCTGAAGCCAGACTTTGGGCAAGCTACTTAATCTTCCTGTATCTTATTTTCCTCATCTGTAAAAGAGGATACTAGTACAGACATACCTCAGAGATATTTCGAGTTCAGTTCCAGACCACTGCTTATTGCAATAAAGCGAGTCACACAAATTTTTTGGTTTCCCAGAGCTATAAAAGTTATGTTTACACTATACTGTAGTCTATTAAGTGAGCAGTCTCATTATGTCTAAAAAACATTTACATAGCTTAATTAAAAAATACCTTATTGGGGCTTCCCTGGTGGCACAGTGGTTGAGAGTCCGCCTGCCGATGCAGGGGACGCGGGTTCGTGTCCCGGTCCGGGAAGATCCCACGTGCCGCGGAGCGGCTGGGCCCGTGAGCCATGGCCGCTGGGCCTGCGCGTCCGGAGCCTGTGCTCCGCAACGGGAGAGGCCACAACAGTGAGAGGCCCACGTACCGCAAGCAAAAAAAAAAAAAAAAAACCTTATTGCTAAAAGATGCAAACCATCATCAGAGCCTTCAGTGAGTTGTAATCTTTATGCTGGCGGAGAGTCTTGCCTTGACGTTGATGTCTGCTGACTGATCAGGATGATAGTTGCCGAAGGTTGTGGTGCTGTGGCTATTTCTTAAAATAAGACAACGGTGAAATTTGCTGCACTGATGGACTCTTCCTTTCATAAGTGGTTTCTCTGCAGCATGCAATGCTGTTTGATAGCATTTTACCCACAGAACTTCTTTCAAAATTGGAGTCAGTCCTCTCACACCCTGTTGCTGCTTTATCATCTCAGTTTATGTTATATTCTAAATCCGTTGTTGTCATTTCAACAATCTTCACCAGTAGCTTCCATCTTAAGAAACCACTTTCTTTGCTCATAAGAAGCAACTCCTCATCCATTGACGTTTCATCGTGAGATTGCAGCAATTCAGTTGCATCTTCAGGCTCCACTTCTAGTTCTAGTTCTCTTGCTGTTTCTAACGCATCTGCAGTGAACTCCTCCCCTGAAGTCTTGGACCTCTCAAAGTCATCCATGAAGGGTTGGAATCAACTTCTTCCAAACATCTGGTAATGTTGATATTTTGACCTCTTCCCATGAATCATGAATGTCCTTAATGGCATGTAGAATGGTGAATCCGTTCCAGAAGGTTTTCAATTTACTTTGCCTTGATCCATCAGAGGAATCACTATCTGTGGCAGCTATAGCCTTCTGAAATGTATTTCTTAAGAAATAAGACTTGAATTTTGAAACTACTCCTTAATCCATGGCACAGGCTATGGACAGATGTTGTCTTAGCAGGCATGAAAACAATATGAATCTCGTTGTACATCTTCATCAGAGCTTTTGGGTGACTAGGTGCAGTGTCAATGACTAGTCATATTTTGAAAGGAATATTTTTTTTCTGAGCAGTAGGTCTCAACAGTGGGCTTAAAATATTCAGTAAGCCATGTTGTCAACAGATGTGCTGTCATCTAGGCGTTGATATTCCATTTAGAGAGCACAGGCAGAGTAGATTTAGCCTAATTCTTAAGGGCCCTAGGATTTTTGGAATGGTGAATGAGCACTGGCTTTAGCTTCAGTCACCAGCTGCATTAGCCCCTAACAAGAGAGTCAGCTTGTCCTTTGAAGCCAGGCATTGACTTCTCTAGCTATGAAAAGTCCTAGATGACATCTTGCAAGAAAAGGCTGTTGCATCTACATTGAAAAATCTGTTGGGTAGCGTAGCCACCTTCACTCATTATCTTAGCTAGATCTTCTGGATAACTTGCTGCAGATTTCTACATCACCACTTGCTGCTTCACCTTGCACTTTGATGTTACGGAGATGGCTTCTTTCCTTAAACCTCATGAACCAAACTCTGCTAGCTTCAGACTTTTATTCTGCAGCTGCCTCACCTCTCTCAGCCTTCACAGAGTTGAAGAGAGTTAGGGACTTGTTTGAATTAGGCTTTGGCTTAAGAGAATGTTGTGGCTGGTTTGATCTTCTATCCAGACCACTAAATCTTTCTCCATATCAGCAATAAGACTGTTTCACTTTTTACCATTCATGTGTTCACTGCAGTAGCACTTTTAATTTCCTTCAAGAACTTGTCCATTCACAACTTGGATAACTGTTTGGTGCAAGAGGTCTAGCTTTTAGCTTATCTTGGCTTTCAGCATGCCTTCTTCCCTAAGCTTAATCATTTCTAGTTTTTGATTTAAAGTGAGAGATGTGCGACTCTTCCTTTCATTTGAACACTTAGAGGCCAATGTAGTGTTATTAATTGGCCTAATTTCAATATTGTTGTGTCTCAGGGAATAGGGAGGCCCAAGGAGAAGGAGAGAGATGGTGAGTGGTCAGTTTGTGGAGCAGTCAGAACACACACAACATCTATTGATTAAACTTGCTGTCTTATATGGACACAGTTTCTGGTGCCCCAAAACAATTACGATCGTAACATCAAAGATCAGTAATCACAAGATCACCATAACAAACATAATAATAATGGAAAAGTTGGAAATATTGCAAGAATTACCAAAATGTTACAGAGACATGAAGTGAACAAATGCTGTTGGAAAAATGGTGCTAATAGACTTGTTCCACGTAGGGTTGCCACAAACCTTCAATTTGTAAGAAATGCAACATCTGCAAAGTGTAATAAAGTGAAGTGCAATAAAATGAGGTCTGCCTGTAACTACCTTATAGGATGGTTTAAGGATGAAGTGAGAGAATCCTTACAAAGTGCAAGGAATGGTGTCTCTAGTTATGTTCGTGATTTATTCATATTATTTCAAGTGGGGACTGCCTTGAAGTTTACTTTTTCTTTTTTAAGTTCTGTAACGTGAATTAATAATGTAAACCAAAGTCCAGGATAAATATTTGTGCTATGTAAGATAAACTCTTTGCAGAGACTTTGAAGTACTACAGAAGCAACGATTACATTTAACCAACTTGTATTCTTATTACAACTTTCGTCAGTTCAATTCAGGTTTAGTTTTCTAGCCCTATTTACTACATATTTTTTTCCTTCCGGATCACAGAGACTAGTATGTTTATATAAATGATTGGGATGTATTATAGCGGGCATGGAGATACATATTTCCCACCTTCTCCATTCTCTTCCATCCCCCACTGCATCTCTCCAAAACAAGCAAACCATTGGGTTCATACCTTGTATTCTTATGCTAGTTTTCCAGGTACTCATTCAGGTTTTTAATGCAATTTCCTGTTATTTTGCTTTGTATTTGTCTGTTCTGTTTTAATTTTCAGTTGTTGTCTTGCTCACCCTCCCTTTTAAAAATAATCACTTATTATGGAAAATTTCAACATCTCCAGCACTGGAGGGAATAGTGACCTTTTTACTCAGCTTTTTTTTTTTTTTAATTTTTAAAAATTTATTTATTTTTGGCTGCATTGGGTCTTCGTTGATGCGCTGGCTTTCTCTAGTTGTGGCGAGCAGGGGCTACTCTTTGTTGCTGTACGCAGGCTTCTCACTGTGGTGGCTTCTCTTGCTTCAGAGCACGGGCTCTAGGTGCGCGGGCTTAGTAGCTGGGGCGAGTGGGCTCAGTAGTTGTGGGCTCTAGAGCACAGGCTCAGTAGTTGTGGCTCATGGGCTTAGTTGCTCCGAGGCATGTGGGATCTTCCCGGACCAGGGATCGAACCCGTGTCCCCTGAATTGGCAGGTGGATTCTTAACCACTGTGCCACCAGGGAAGCCCTTTACTCAGCTTTAAAAATGATAAACTCATGGCCAGTTTTGTCTCCTACTCTTTCCCACTGCTCCTTGCACAGCCTCCCCAAGATTTCATTTTGAAGGAAACCTCAGACCTGTCAGTGAATATTTTCAGTGTGTATGTGTAAAAAATAAAGATTCCCCTTTTAAAAAACAACCACTATCAGATTATTTAAAAATAAGCCATAATTCATCAATATTGTAAATATCAATCCATTTTTACATTTCCTTAATTTTCCCATTCATGTTCTTTTTTTTTAATGCAGCTTGTTTGAATTGGGATTGAAACTAGGTCTATAGAATGTGATTGCTTAATATATCTTTTTTAATCTATAGGTTCTTTTTCTACCTCTCTCCCTTGCTTTTTTTTTTTAACAATTATTTGGTTGTATAAACTGTGACATTTGTCTCACAGAGTTTCCCACACTGGATTTTGCTGATTACATTCCTGTCATTACATCCTTGTCATGTGTAATATAAAAATATTAACACATTTTTCTGTTCCTTACGTGGTAAAAAGGTAGCGGCTTGGTCATTTTCAGATTTGATTTGTGATGCTAGCAGCCCTCAAAGAACATTGCCTATTAATATTATCAATATTAATCAATTAGTATTAATTAATGTTAATTAATAAGGAATCTATTAATTCATTCGTGGTTGCTTAGCATTGCTATACTAATTTTATCATTCTCTCTTCATTTATTGGCTTGAATACATGTATAAAGAAGGAACTTTGCCTCATAAATTAGTTACTCTGAAGCCTAGTTTTTATAGGAAAGGCAGGATAAGTGCTTGATTCTTTCTCTTATTATTTATTTGTCAACATCATGGATTGGTTGCCTCCAAAGACCACAAACTAAAAGTGATCATAGAGGCTTTCTTTTTAAAATTAGCACTGTTATGAATTTATGTATATTAGCATGTTTTATGTAGTTCAGTCCACTGCCTTTGTCATTCTTAGATACTTTTTGTCCCGTCTTTGGTCATTTTCAAGTTTGGCTTTTTCAGGTGGGGTGCTGTGTCTGGTTACCTTTAGTGGGAAATGAGTTAGAGACCATGATCCGGGCACGGGGTATATATAGTCGGCTTTCCGGATCTGTGGGTTTCACACCCATTCAACCAACCTAAACCTTTTCACAGTTCGTGGAATCGGCAGATGCCAAGCACACGGATATGGAGAGCGGACTGTATTTACTGTACAGTGTCCTTTTTTGTAAAGGGCTTGAACATCCACAGAGTTTGGGGCTCCTGGAACTCATCCCCCACAGATTCCAAGGGACGACCGCATTTGTGGAGGTCTCTAGATCTTTCCTGTGGTCAAGGAAGGAATTTATTTTCTTAGTTTCTTGTGTCTTCAACTGTGTCTCCTTTCTCCCACACTGAAAATCTCAGTACAGTTGTCCCTCGTTGTCTGTGGCCCATTGATTGGTTCCAGGATCCGCTCTGCATACCCAAATCCCAGGATGCTCAAGTCCCGTGATCGGCCCTCCACATCCGCGGGATCTGCATCTCTGATAACACCAACTAGCTACCCGGTCTCATTTTATTTTGTATTCATAGGGATTTTTTAAAAATTAGTTTTGTTTTGTACTTGTGTAAAGTATCTACCGCATCAGGTTTATCTGCGGAAATCTAACTTCTGTTTATGTCCTATTCACCATTTCCTTCCTCTGCCATTAATGGCCATTAAGAAAAAAAGTTATGGTTTATCCTTGTATTACAAATATATATACACAAATACAAATATGCTTGTTCCTCTACTCCTTTTCTTAGATTAAACAGTAATACATTAAAACGTTTTCTTCCACCTGCGTTTTTTTTACATAACAGTATATCCTGGCGATGACTACATGGACATACGCAGAGATGCTGCATTCTTTTCTATAGCTCTTTGCTCTCCATCGTTGGCTGCAGTCAATAGCCTTGTCCATATGTCTTGTTGTATTTTTGTCAGTGTATCTTTTTTTTTTTTTTTTTTTTTTTTTTTTTTGGTCAGTGTATCTTTAAAACAGATTCCTAGCAGTGGGTTACGAGATCAAAAGGTAAATGCATATTTCATTTGGCCGGGCATTGTCAAATTCCCTTCCTTGAATGGTGCAATTTTGCACTCCCATAGCAGTTAATGAGAGTTCTGGTTTCCTCACAAACTTGCCAGTTGAGCATGTTGTCAGGCTTTTGGATTTTTGCCAATCTGATAGGTGAATGGTGGTATCTGAATGTAGATTCCATGTAGTTTGCTGGCTAAATTCTGATGACTGGATTGGGCATATTTGAAACATTCTGTGTCCCCCTTTTAGTTGCCCCCCCCTTTTTTGAAGGGAGTGTTGCAGGTATTTTAAATATGCTACTGTGCTCTTGTTGATTTTTATTAAAAACGCAGATTACTCAGGTTTTCACTTAAAAATTTTTATTCTAAGGAAGAACCAATATGTGGGTTGAGTCTCACCATCTGCCTTTTCTTAGTTCTTTGAGTTTAGATGAATTTAGGAATTTAGAAATTGCTTTAGAAACCGTGAGCTTCTCTCTCTTATACACCCTCCCCGTTCTCTTCACCTTGCCAGTGGAACTTAATCTTATTTTCAAAATTACACAAGCCCAGTAGAGCAACAATTCATTCTCGTGATTATTATGTGCCTCCTTTCTTGCAGGCATTGCACTGGTATTGTGGGTGCAGGGCAGCTGACATGAGAGCTTGTTCTGGAAGGATGAGTGGCAGTTTGCCAGTTTGAGAAAGGGAGGACGATGATTTCAGGTTCAAGGAAGGGCCTTGGGAAGGGTGAGAAGTCTGGGTAGTGGGTAGGTGGTGGGGTGGGACTGGAGTTTGAAGGTTGGGTTGAGTGGTTTAGTGGACTGTAGATCCCCAGGTAAAATTTTGTCCTGGAAGCTCTACAAGTAATGAGAGTGTTTGTTTGTTTGTTTGTTTTTAAGTGGAGAGAAATATCAGAGGTACAAATGACCAAAAATATATGACAAGATAGTTAGTATCGCTAGTAATTAAGGAAGGGCAAAGTTGAAACCAAGTTTTTAAAAAATTTGATAGGCGAAGTGAAAAAGATTGATAAAAACCGGTACTGATGAAAATGGGGGTGAGGGGAGACGGTTCTTTACTGTCTGTTGCTGAGACTTTCCTACTGTTGGTGAGACTATAACTTGGAGAATCTGTTTTGGAGGTCAGTTTGACAATATTTATTAAATAAAATATTTATATAACCCTTTGACCCAGGCTTCCCACTTTTTGGTCTGTATCCATGAATGCACAAGGATATACATGTAAAGTTATTCCTTGTAGCGTTGTTGATAATACCAAGAGAAAATGGAAACAGATCACTCATTTGTTAAATAAATATTTAACAAATATTTACTGACTACCTACTGAGTGGCAGGCAGTAATCCACCTGTTTGGGATATAGCAATGAACAAAACAGGCAAAGGTCTCTCTTCAAGGAGAGTCAGTCGACAGTTTCTACCCTCAAGAAGCTTACATTTTAGTTGGATGGGTGGAGAAGGGCAGAAATAAACATGATAATTAAATTATATAATATCTCAGATAGTGATAAGTGCTGAGTAAAATAAACAAGGGAAGGGGGATAAAGAGTGCCGGGGGAGCATCAGAGAAGCCCTCTCTGGGGAAGTGACATTGGAACAGAGCCCTGAAGGAGGTGAGGGGTGAGTCATGAGGTTATCTAGGGAACCTTGTCTAGGCAGCAGGAACAGTGTGTGCAAAGGGCATGAGATAGGAATGTGCCCAGTGTGTTTTAGATGTAGAAAGGAATCCAGTGAGGTTGGACTGGAGTCAGAGAATAGGGGGTAATAGGGGATTAAGTCATAGGTAGTGTGATGGGGGCAGATAATGTGAGGTAAGGTGGTGGTTTGGGCAGTGCATAGCCAGTAGGTCTGGGAAGGAGGGATAAGGCTTATTCTGAGAGAAGGGAAGCAGAGGAATGATTTGATTCACCAAGTATGTATTGATTACTAACCACATGATCAGTGTAGTGGCACTCTTCTAGATGCTGAGGACACAGTAGCAGAGAAAACAGTTGGAAATCCCCGTCCTTACATGTTAGTTACATGAGTTAACTTTGAAAAGAATCAGTCTCATTTCAGTGTGGAAAATAAACTATAGGAGGGTCAGGTACAGGCTGGAAGCTCAGTTAGGAAGCTATTGTAGTAGCCTACATAAAAGATGATGATGGCTTAGAACAGTTCTGTAGGTGAAAGTGGTGGAAGATGGATGGATTCTGGACAGATTTTGATGATGGAGCTGACAGGATTCACTGATGGATTAGATACGGAGTGTGAGAAAAAATGAGGAACGGAATGACTCCAAGATATTTAGCTTGAGCAAATGGAGGAATGGTGGCACTGTTTACTGAAATGTGGATGAATTTGGGTAGAGCACATTTTGGGGGAAAGATCAGAAGTCCTGTTTTTTGACCTGCTTAATTTGAAATGTTTGACCAGATATCTGGGCATCTTGTGGGTCAGTCAAATTGACATATAAAATTAACCATTCCAAGTCCACCCCTTACCAACTTGGCACCCATGTGCATCTCCTTAAACCATACTTAATCTCCAAATAAAGATGACAGTAAGGTCATAATTCTGCCTCACATGATACAACTATCCTGTATACGACTAAAACACTCTAACCCCTTACCCAGAAGATCAGTGAAGGTCCTTGAGTCAGGACATCCTGAAACTTAAATACTATGATGTGAAGTTAACAATACTTAAATACTCCTGTAGAAAGTCAGTGCATCTTTTTTTTATTATTATTATTTTTATTTTTGCGGTACGCGGGCCTCTCACTGCTGTGGCCTCTCCCGTTGTGGAGCACAGGCTCCAGACGCGCAGGCTCAGCAGCCATGGCTCACGGGCCCAGCCGCTTCGCGGCATGTGGGATCTTCCCAGACCGGGGCACGAACCCGTGTCCCCTGCATCAGCAGGCGGACTCTCAACCACTGCGCCACTAGGGAAGCCCTCCTTTTTGTTTTTGTTCAGATGAATATAACATGAGAAAACGAGCTTTTATATTTTATTATCTGATATTTATTTTAAACTATGGTTTAGTTCTCCCCGAAGTTGGAAAGTTTTCAAATACATACTTATGGAAGGTTTTTGTACTTCCATTTTTAAAAAGTGAGCATAGTGCAGGGAATAAAAATTTATAGAAATGGTCTGTTTTCCTTGTTTATTATTAGTGAACAATTAGATCTCACTGTTAGTAAAAATTGATGGCTGCAGCTTCCAAACTATTGAACTTGTACTAATAAATGCAACAGTTGTTCATAATTTGGTGGTAAATGACCTTTAAATGTAGATGTTTACGGAGGCTCTCCTTGGGGCACAATTTAACTTCCAAATGACACCCATGAGTACTTGTTATCATTTAAATATGCTTCCTTTTGTCAATAGCAGAATAACAAATACTGGTTAGATTTCTAATGTTGATTCAGATACCAGGAAACCTGCTGAATAAATTAGTGTACATTTGATTTATATTGACCAAAATTTTTTACATTGCTGTGTTACAGGTCAAGGTGACATGCATTTAAATGCATTGTAGAGCAGAGGTCATGCTTGACTGACATGAATGCTTACACTGTTTTTAATTAACTTTTAAATATTATCCTAAAATTCCTTCTCAAGTACCAATTGTTAGGTAGAGGATTGAAATTAACTTAGGATATTAGTGGAGACCTTATTTTGAAAGTCAATAATCTTTCCCATAAAAATTATTGGAGTAAATTATTGCTACATTTTATCTTATAATTTGTAGGGAAATCAGATCTGTTTTTTCCATCATAGACTCTGAATTCATTGTCTGTGGGTTTTCCATTGCCAGTTTTGCAGAAAAAATCTGAGATAGCATTGAAAACATTTTTCGAAGTAATGAACAAAGTCTTACCTAGTATAGGAAGTACTTTATCAAGCAAATGCATTTTTTTTAGTGCTAGGAACTTTTTCACTGATGATGTTGTGTGTGCCTGGAGGGAGGATAGTTTTCACGGTGAAAATGTAGATTAATCTTGTCAGCCATTCATTAGTAGTCCAAAATAGTATATGTTTTAGGGAAGCTTTAATCAACACCTTACTTGCCCTTTGAGAGAATATCTTCACAGTGAATGCTGCTTCTTTTGCATATAAATATTGTTGGATAAAAAGCATTTTGCTTCACTGTAGAATTTTTTTCACTTATGTCCCATGGAAGAAGGTTTACATAATTCAAAAGTTTAGAACTGAAATGTGCAAAGGTTTTTATTCTTCTCAACCATGCAGATTTGTTATTAATCAAAAAGTGTGCATTGGGAATTTCAGGATAACCTTCTGAGTTTTGCTTCTCAAGGAAAGGCAGCACAAAGCTCTTCTCTTTTACAACTTCTCATGTCAACTTTTACAGCTACCCTCTAGAGCAAACAGGATAGCAGCTCTGCCCACCTCCAGTGAATGGCAGAGTCCTGGGATGTCAGGTTAGTTTCAGCCACACTGTAGCTTTCTGCTCAGGTTCCAATGCCCAGAACAGCATCAACCCCATATGGTCCACGAGGTCAAAAAAAGTGACAGTGTTGAAAATGCCAGTGAGTGAGAAAAGGAAGTGGAGGTAATAAAACTGAAAGTGGTGAGAGAATGACCCATGTTGTGTGTGTGTGTGAGATGAATCATTCAATAGTAGGAACCATTCTGAAGGACTGAGGGGAGAGTCAGGCAGCATTTCCCATAAGTGGAAAGGCAGTTGTGACTGACAAATGGAAAGACTTTTAGGTGTCATCACCAGCCTCGGGAGAAGGCAGGGAGTCTGAGAAAAAGGCTAATCGTCGATGTGATGGCGCTGCTGGTGGATGACCCCTTGGGATGCCATCCAAATGAGGGATTGAACTTCTAGTGCAAATAATTAGCTGCTAACGCTGTGGTGCTCAGCTCTTGCTGCACCTTGGAATCACCTGGAGATCTTTATAAACTAGACACGACTGGGTCCTACCCTCAGACAGTCTAATGGTTCTGGAGTATGGGTTGAGCACTGGAATTTTTTAAAAGTCTTTGGGTGATACTGATGAGCAGTAAAAGTTAAGAACTGCACTAAAAATATCCCCACGTGCTTGTGGAGATCATTAAGGGAGGTGACTTGCCCCAGCACATCTTAATAGGGTAAGTCAGTGGTTCTTAAGAGCACTTTCAGGCTCCATCCCCAGAGATTCTCAGGTGATTGGAGCCCAGGCTTTGGTAGGTTGAGCTCTTCAGGTGATTTTAATTTGTAGCTAAGCCTGCAAACTAAGGAGGTGGCTTACCCTGTTTTGAAAAAGATGCCCTGTAGAGTGTATATTTAGCATGAAGGAGATATGTCAGCTTTGTTTTAAAGCTTTGAAGGACTGATTTACATTCTGATTCAGCCAAAGTGCACCTAAGACTGAACACTTAAAACACCCTTAGGTCTTTGGATCCATAAACAAACGAACTTAGAAAAAGGTTTCCTGATGTCAGCTAGTTTGAGGAACTTCTAAGGAGTGCCACTGGTAAGCTTTGGAGCCAGACAGACTTGGTACCACATTCTGGCTTGTAACTTCCCAGCAAGGCAACTTGTGCAAGTCATCACCCTCCCTCTGTTCCCTAAAGTGTTGACCTCAGTTTTCTCTCAAGGATCTCAAATTAAGTATCAGCCTCATAGTAAGAACTCTCTGACTGGGGCAGCTGTTGTTATTTCTAATCCTTCTAATTAAATTTTTGCCAATAGAGGTTAATATTTCATCATCTATTTTACCTTTCTTTCATCTAGTGTTAAATTTGTTTTCACCTTTGAGTAGTTTCATATTTAATTCACTGCTTTAAATGAATTATTGTTTTTTTTGTTCTTAGATTTTTATTTATTTATTTTATTGAAGTATAGTTGATTTACAATGTTGTGTTAGTTTCAGGTGTTACAGCACAGTGATTCAGGTATATATAAATATATATATTCTTTTTCAGGTATATATATATATATATATATATATATATATATATATATATATTCTTTTTCAGATTCTTTTCCCTTATAGATTATTACAAAATATTGAGTATATCTATTTTATATATAGTAGTGTGTATATTTTAATCCCAAACTCCTCATTTATTCCCCTCCCCTTTCCCTCTTGGTAACCATGTTTGTTTTCTATGTCTGTGGATCTATTTCTGTTTTGTAAATAAGTTCATTTGTATCTTTTTAAATGAATTATTTTAAAAAAGCATTATAGCTGATTCACTTTGTTATAAAGCAGAAACTAACACACCATTGTAAAGCAGTTATACTCCAATAAAGATGTAAAAAATTATACTGCAAAAAAAACTGTAAAAAAAAATAATAAAAGCATTATCAAAAGACCCTTGCAATGCTTTCAGATTAGAGAATGACATCTAAAGTGTGCTTATCACCTCATGTAAAAACAAATGAAGAATGTTGATTATGTGGTTAAACAACCCATTGTTGACAACTGCTATTTATTTATTGATCACTGAGTGCTTTGATGAAATTCCAGCCACTCTTCTTCACTGTAGACTCCTAATAGTGTTCTCAGGTAAAACTTTGAATTGTTTTCCTCCTTTCTGCTGATATAAGCAGGTCGTTTTAGAAGAAGGCAGACAACCAAACCTAAATCTGTAAGTGTTTTAGCGTATGGCTCTGGCCTGGCAGTGGGGCTGGGCCAGTCCCCACCCAGACCCATTCTTGTGTGCTTTTATCTGAGCAGAAGTAGAACTTTTGACTTCTGACTCATCAGTGTGCAGGTTTAGCCAGGTTCAGATGACGGCAGTTTGAACGAATGTCACTGTAACCTGGAGTTTTGTGTTAGAAGCTGTTTCTGCAGTCAGGGTTTGTTCCTTCAGTAAGTCCCGGTTTTAGAAAAGTTCTGTGGAGTTCATCTTTCTGTGACCTAGAGGATTCTAAATGCCTGGCTGTGGAGGCCGACAGTCTGCTTTATTGGAAGTTTAGCTCAGAGTTCACGTGATTAGGGTGAGTAAGTTCGTGTACTGGGTGCTGTGTAGGGCCCCAAGCAGGGCTGGCAGGGAGAGCCCGGCACAAGTACCAGGCGCAGGCCGGAGCCATGAGCGGTGGCAGTGGGTGAGGGCTGGGTTAAGGCATGGAGATGTGGAGTGTGAGGCACAATTTCATCAGCCCCAATATTTACTTACATTCATTTATTCAGCCAATGGTTCTTTTTTTTTTCCTTGTGTTTGGCCACGTGGCTTGGGGGATGTTAGTTCCCAGACTAGGGATTGAACCCAGGCCCTCAGCAGTGAAAGCAGAGTCCTAACCACTGGACAGTCAGGGAATTACCCAACCAATGGTTCTTTTTTCTTTTTTTTTTTTTTAAATACATTTGTTTATTTATTTTTGGCTGCATTGGGTCTTCATTGCTGTGCGCGGGCTTTCTCTAGTTGCAGCGAGCAGGGGCTACTCTCGGTTGCGGTGCACGGGCTTCTCATTGCAGTGGCTTCTCTTGTTGTGGAGCACAAGCTCTAGGCGCGCGGACTTCAGTAGTTGTGGCAGGCGGGCTCAGTAGTTGTGGCTCGCGGGCCCTAGAGTGCAGGCTCAGTAGTTGTGACACACAGGCTTAGTTGCTCTGTGGCATGTGGGGTCTTCCTGGACCAGGGCTCGAACCTGTGTCCCCTGCACTGGCAGGCAGATTCTTGACCACTGTGCCACCAGGGAAGTCCTCAACCAATGGTTCTTGAAGGCCTACAGTACACCAGGTGCTGTACTGGGCCCTAAGGTTGCCATCACTTTCAGCAGTTTCTTTCCAAGACCCTCAAGAAATCCCAGAACACTCTTTCAGAAAGATTCTTCCTGTTTGTGAACACCATGTACACCTGAGCTATAGTTAAATCAACTAATCCTGTATTGCTCCATGGAGAGTTGAATGTATAAACACAGTTATGTTAACAAGCTTCAATATGAGCAAACTGTTAACCTCAGTTTTCTTATCTTTAAAACAGGTGAACGATAATACCTAACCATACAGTCATTGCCAATATTAAATGGCATGAGGCATGTGAACTGCCTGGCAAGGGTCTGCCTCAGATTACGTTTAGTGCAAAAAGAGCTACCGCTGTAATTAGGCCTCTCTCTGCCTTCACAACCTTGGCTCAGTCCTTCTCTGAAGGCCAGGTACCAAAACACAGTCTAGAAGCCTGTGTGAAAGACAGCTGGGGGCGGGGTCTCGCAACAAGTTTCCTTGTTGCCTAACACATGGGGCAACCAGGGAGCATTAAATGGGTACGATGGTCCAAGTAGAGGGGAAAATTGATGTGCGTCCTTGGGTGCTGACAAGTGTCAGCGTGTTGTACTTGTTCTGATACTGGCCCATGCAGCATTAGAGCCAGCCTTTGTGAATCAGGCAGCTGCTTATGTTTATTTTGTAACCTTGACCTCCTTGAGAGAACTTTCTGTGAGAAGGGAAGTAGCAACACTGTTGAAGAGTGGACCTTGGATGACACCCAGCCACTTCCTAACCATGTGTTTAACAGTCCCCAGTTGTTCAAATGCTTTGAGCCTTGGTTCTCATAAATAGGCATACTAGGAATGCTTTATATCCATTAGGGATTGTTTTAATCAAGTGAAATAATAGGTGTAAAGCCCTTAACACGTGGTTGGTTCTGTAGTAGTTAGTGTTGGCATTTGTTTCTAAGAATTTAAATCTTTATGTTGGATTTCTATAGAGAGTTCCCTAAGTTAGGCTTGTGTGGGATTCCTGATTTGAGTACATTGGATACTGTGAACCCCTCTCCTGTTCCTTCACTTTACCACCAAAGCAAAACAAAAACAACAAAAATAATGCCTCTCAAGTAAACATTTCATAGAAATTCCAGTATGGCAAAGCGATTTGGGGTTCATGAAGTTGAATTAGAGTTTGACCTGTGTTTATTTTATTCATGAACTGTTTAGGATTTTCTCATGTCCGGTAGACACACTCTGTCAAAACCAATGAATGATAAAGTTTTGCCAAATGCAAAATACAGTGCCATGAAAAAAGTTTACTTAGAACTCCAGAGAGCTTGAATATTATGACTTCATTTATTATTATTTTTTATACACATCAATGTGTACATGTCAATCCCAATCGCCCAATTCATCCCACCGCCACCCCCCATCCCCCCGCCGCTTTCCCCCCCTTGGTGTCCATATGTTTGTTCTCTACATCTGTGTATGACTTCATTTTTTTTTTTTGTCTAAATGTTTTTATTGGAAACAGATAGTTGCACCAAGCAAGAGTGTACTTTCCCCACTCCAAGTTAAAACAGAGCACAACAGGGGCAAACATTTGGCAGGACAGTTCCAATGTGTGAACATCCTTCTTTCTGTGCACTGTGGTTGGGGTAACTTTATTTGTAAGCAGTCATTCTTAGATAAAATATTAACCCCAAAGTACTGATGTCACTCGAAGGGAAGTGGCCTTAATTTCATGTGTGGAGCAGTATGTTCTATAAATGCCAAAAGGTAGGAGAAGCACAAACACAAACTCTTTAAAAAAACTAAATAATTCAAAGTAGAATTTTTCCATCCCCCCACCCCTTCTCCTATAATAAAAAGTAGTGCTGGGCTCTGACACCCAGATTTAGTTTTTATCCTGGCCGTTTACAAAGTGTTCCCACATATGACTCGCATCAGTAGGGTTATGAATAATAGTTCATTCACTCTGAAGAAAGTATCTACTCCTTTCTCCCTTCTTGCCTTCGTGCTCATGTTCCTTGGGGGGGGGGCTGCTATCTGAGGGTCTTTTAGAGCCACCGTGCTGTTTGGCTTCTTCCAAAAATTTGTCCAAAGCAAAAGGATCCTCCTCAAACTGAACTGGTCCTTCTCGGCCTCTTTGTCTACTGTCTGAACCAGGAAACTCCTTATCGGGAACAAATCTGTCAGTCTTTATTCTGGCTTCTAGGTCAGCACCATACATGTCCTTGTCCAGATTTTTACTGGGCCTGTAAATATTTTGGGCCATATCTTTACCACCTCTCCAGGCTTGATCATAAACATTGTAAATTTCGTCTTCTCCACCTGCAAACCCACTGTCCATACCCTTGGATTGGTTGAAGAGCCTTTGGTCATACTGAACTTCATTGGAAGTCCGAGGATTGGGCACACCCAGAGCAATGACTTCACTGATACCTCGATTTTCATTTCTCTGCAGTTTCGACCTCTTATCTGGAGCTGCCCTGGAGAGATTCCGGTCATGCTGTCTCTCTTTTCGCCTGTCATGCTGGATTTCATCCCTCTCACGTGCCTCCCCATCCTCTTTTTCCACATGGGTTTTGATCCCAGCTCTTCTCTCCCTGGCTTTCTGGGCCATTTCTCTAAGTTTCTCTTCATGTTTCTCCTTTTCTTTTTGAGCCATCTTTCTCTCTACTTGAGCACGCATTTCCACAGCTCCACGAGCCTTCCGATCAGCAATGTAGAGGGCTTCGGCCAGTTTTGCAAAATTTTCATAGATGTGAACTGTCTGCAGCCCTCTTCCATCAGCTGCCAGATGTTCATCTAATGGAATTGTATAACCCTTCGCATTTTTCCAGTTTGAAATACAGGGAGGAGTCTTCCACTCTTCTTCTTCCTTCACGGTCATCTTTCGGCTAGGAGAGTGCATGACAGGTGCAGGAGGAGAAGGTGGTCCCCGGGGAATCTTCTTATTACTCTTGAACCTTGGAGGCTCCATCGGATCTTTCTGCATTTCTACCATTCGAATAACTCTCTGTTTAGCTCCAGAGTTGAACGCCGCTCCTTGTTGAGATGGCATGTATCGGATATACTGAGGAGCGGCCAGTTTATCAGCTGCTGCTCGGACTGGCATGGCTGCAGCAACCTTCTGCGATACGGATTTTTCTAAGGCTACCCTTGTCTTTTCTGTTATCTCTCTAATGGCTTCTTCATCAGGTCTTTGCAGGTCTGGGTCATCTGCATTCATGAGTTCTTTGGGAACCAGGTCAGTGTACTTGCTATAAACGACCTTGTCTTTTGACTGTCCCTGTCGAGCAGTTGCATCATACTTAATTTTTCCTTCAGCATGCACCTGAATGGCCAATGCATTTGACATTTTTCTCTTTTGTCCCATATCCAGGGGATACTGGGCCACGTGGCTCTCTGGAAAAGCACCTCCACCTCCCAAATCCTCTAATAACCGAGGTATCCAGCCTTTCCGGTACCCGTATGGGGGAGGTTCTCTTCGGGAGGAGACCAGGGAGGTCTGTCGTGATCTCTGCGATCTTGCCTTTTCTTCAGCCTCAAGCTGGTCCTGAGATAGCTGAGTAGGTGCAGGCAAAAAGCTGGTGAGCGCCATCTCAGGACTTCATTTTTATGGGGAAAAAGTAGATGAGTCTTATGGATTGCCCGTGCAAATATGCACTTCTAAAGAAGTCTTCTTTTAATATTTTGCCATCATTTGCTTGAGGCATGTGCAGTCTAGGGGGAGTGCAGCAGGGCGGAAAGTGTCTGGGCTTGAAGGTAAGCCAGACCTGGGTTCTTACCTGGACAGGTGTCCTAATGACTCAGTCTCTTCGTTTGTAAGGCTGAGGGAATGCTGGCACTGAGAGTTGTGAAGATAAACATGTAACTGAGATAACAAATGAAAAGCACATACTATGGTGTTGGACATACACTAAAAAATAGTTGCTGTTACTATCCTGGATCTAAAAAACAGGAGGAGAATGATAGATTTCTTTATTGCGGCAGCACGTGAGAAGCACATGTTTTACCTTTTCTCGTGTCTTCTCTACCTCTGGCCTGGGCATCCCTGCTCTCCTGCTCAGTGCCACCTGCCCAGGGGTCCGAAGTCTCTTGGAGTCGACACTGCACAGGAGGAAGCTGTTTAGCCTGCCAGGTAGATTGCATGTCGTAAGCCTTCTGTCTAGAGATTGTAATGAAGCCGGCTGTGATTCTGGTGCGGTGAGAGGTGCGGTGTGCAGAGTTATTCTTGATGGGACCAAAGTGCCAGCAGCTCCAGTGACCAGGATTCCCCCTGAACCAGTTGGATCCGAAGGGCTCTGGTGTTGTTGCTGCCCAAGTGGTCCTGGTGGAGGGGCATCATGCTAGTACCTTTTGGAATGTTCCTGGGATTTGGAGGTCAGAGTTGGAAGCCATGCACCCGGTTCATTGGGGGTTGATTTAGGAAACCAAAAAGAGTTTTCCAGTATCGTTATTAAACCCTGGAGAGAAACTTGAAACAGAAACTCAGTACAAAGGATAGCCCATGGGAGAGTGAGTTTTGGTAATTGAAGGAGGTGTTTTGTAAGCTTGAATGTCCAGTAATGTGCAGAGTTAAAATATAGGAAACATTTTCATATTGAAAATGGGTACAGAAACAAAAGTTCCAGGACCTGGCTTATTAAATAATAATGGTGAAAAGTGATTTAAAATCTTGTGTGTGTGTTTTAACGTTAGATATGCAAAAGCTAGACTAAGTACTTCTTTTGTTTGATTTATCCAGTTTTTGCTTCCTTTGGCTGCCCTGGGTCTATGCAGGAGCGCCTCCTGGCGTGATGGAGAACTGTCGAGTTGTGATCTTTCCTCCTGAATTTCTTGTGCACGATTTTATATTTAAACCTTTATAAACAGTTCCACTGATGTTCTTCAGGTGCTGTACAGATTGTTCTTAAATGAATGTGGGTAGGCCCTGGATTCTTAAGTTGACTACAGTACTGTCATTTTCAAAGTATATGTTTATTTTCCAGTTTTTTAGATTTGGAGAGTTTTTAAAAAACAACATTTGCTCTATGTTAGTAATGTATTCATTTTCATTGGCCATTTATCATAGTGTCAGTTTATAAAAATAAAGAAATATTAGTCTTTGAAAGCCCCTTAACATGTTTTGAACTGATCAACTGCTTAGTTAATATATCTGTAACATTGTAAGATAGTTAATTTTCAGGGATAGTTCCATGAAGGATAGATGGAGATTATTAAAGATCACTGCCATTTAACCTCTTGTGCTCTTAGTCTTAGCATACAAAGGAAGGAAAGCATTTATCTGTTATAAAGTAGCATAATTAATCTGTGTAACTTAGTAAATCTAGTCTTCGAATCCCTGCTTGTTGCCAGCTACGGGCAATCGACAATGATAATGCATGATTCCAGCCCTCAAGGAGTTTGCAGTTTAGTTCTACACAAATGACACAGCACCCATGAAGCAGTAATGAATGCTTTATGGTAATGGGTAGAAAAATAACAAGTTGTATTGAATGGAGGTTTTGAGAATGACATCAGTGAGGAGTAAAGTACCGGGAAGACTTCCTACAAGAAATGGCTTCAGCTGTGTTTTGAAGCATAGGTAGGATCTAGATAAGCAGATGGAAAGGATAAGCCTTTTGTGAAGGAACCCCTACCCCCCAAAAGGTAAAAACATGTAAATGAACATTATGTGATGGGGGATGGGAAGAGAGCAGTGTCCATTGTGCAGGAGGTAGTGGTAGGTGGAGGGTGAAGTATTCTGGGTACATGGGGCAGAGCCAGGTGGCAGAGGTCCCTGTGGAGGACTGCCTTTTCTCTGTTTCTCCTGGAGGGTGGCAGCGACCATCGTTGAAGTGTCAGAGTTCATTCCACTTTTGACGGGGATTGGGGAGAGGAGGGCACATTCTAGAAGGTGGCATGTCTGAGTTGCTTTGGGGGGGGTGGTGGTGGAGAGGAGAGAATGCCTGTCACCAGCAGCAGGTAAGGATGGGATCGGAAACTTTGAAATCGGATAACTTTGTGCAGAGCTAAACAGGGCTGCAGAGCATATTTCTGAACAGCCAAGTGACATGAAAATGAGGACGTCATGTTGGTTAAACTTACCTTGATGTACAGAATGTTTCCAAAGGGGGTTGATTGGAGTCAGCAATGAGACTATTGCCGTGGACCAGGCTAGGGTGGGGGGATGGAGAAGTGACAGGATGAAGGGACAGTGCCATAGGGTGGGTATGAGGGATTCCAGAACAGTGGGCTTTAGAAACTGTCTAGAATTGGTAGCTAAAAGAGGTAAATAAAAAATTGGCATGGACATATATACACTACCAGATGTAAAATAGATAGCTAGTGGGAAGCAGCCGCATAGCACAGGGAGATCAGCTCGGTGCTTTGTGTCCACCTAGAGGGGTGGGATAGGGAAGGTGGGAGGGAGACGCAAGAGGGAGGAGATATGGGGATATATGTATACATACAGCTGATTCACTTTGTTATACAGCAGCAACTAACACAATAATGTAAAGCAATTATACTCCAATAAAGAAGTTAAAATTAAATAAATAAATAAAATAAAATTTAGTCCTCCACCTCTGATCTCTTCACTTGCCACTTTCTGCCCTACATGCCTGAACTGCTGCCCCATAGCTCAGTTGCTGGAGGCCCTGGGCTTCTCATGCCTCCGAATCTCATGTTCTTCTGCCTGCAGGAAACCCATCCTGCTCTCCCACCCCCAGTTGGTTAGCTTGTGTTTTCCGTTTCTGAACCAATTCCAGTTTCACTTCCTCCTAGTAGCCAATGACAAGATTTTCACCTTTGCCCAAGAGTTTGCTTCTTATTCCTTTGACTGTGTCTTCAAGTTCACTGTTCAGATGATGCTTGAGACACAGGGTGATTCTGGACAGGAGAGGCAAGGGGAGGGGTCTGTTACCTGAAAACTGGGTTTGCCTCTTGGTGGGTATTGAGCCAAAAGATACATCCAGACCAAGGATCGGGGAGAAGGAAGGATGAATATCTGCAGCAAGTAAAGAGAACACCGGGGATCTTTCCCAAAGCAGTGTCTCCCCTAACAGCAAAACTGGGGAAGCTTTAAGCTAAGGGTTCATGCACATTCATGAAGGGGCTGCAGCAGAGAATTCAGCATAGAATTGGGGCAAAGCTCGACAGAGTCCAACAGAGAGGTCGACAGAGCTCGATACATAGGTTTTGTCCCTGTCTTCCAAGTGCCTGGTTGGTCATCAGTCCAGGTGAAGCACATGGGTAGGCGAGGCCCACTGTGTGGTTAGGGGCCCAGCAGCTGTTCTAGAGAGAACAGAGGGGTCAGGAGGAAGAGGTGAGGATGTGGACCTTTGAGGAGCAGTTTCAGTGGGGGGGATGGAAGTCAGATTGCAGTGAATTAGGGAAGTTGGAGAGAGTGAGGAAAATGGAGTGTGGACCCTTTCAGGTGCTTTGACAGTGAAAGGAGGGAAAGAAAGCACAGCAGCAAGAAGAAAAGCAGGGTCAGGTAAAGGCTCTTTCTAAATCAGAACACTGACAGTATTTCAAGGTCAAGGGGAGGGGACAGTGGTGTGAGAGCCTGAGGAATCTGAAGGGAGAAGGAGTGTAAGTGGAAAAGAGGCTTCTGCGAGGCAGACTTCTGTTCTTGGAGTTGCTTTTCTTGTCAGGTAACCGGCTTGTGCCAATGACTCAGCCATACAAAGTTTGGGATTAAGGGGTGAGTTTAGAGCACATCATCTAATGGAAATATAAAGCGAGCCACATATTTCTAGCAGCCATATTTAAAAAAGTAAAAAGAAACAGGTGAAATGAATTGTAATAATATATTTTATTTAGCCCAATAAATCCAACGTATTATTTAACTTGTCATCCATATAAAATGATGAATATTTTATATTTTTTGTAGTAGCTTTTTTTTTTTTTTGCGGTACGCGGGCCTCTCACTGTTGTGGCCTCTCCCGTTGCGGAGCACAGGCTCCGGACGCGCAGGCTCAGCAGCCATGGCTCACGGGCCCAGCCGCTCCACGGCATGTGGGATCTTCCCGGACCGGGGCACGAACCCGTGTCCGCTGCATCGGCAGGCGGACTCTCAACCACTGCGCCACCAGGGAAGCCCTGTAGTAGCTTTTTAAATTGAGTGTGTTTTACATGTAGAGGACACCTCCCTTCGGGCTAGCCGCATTTCAAATGCCCAATAGTGGTTTGTAGTGAGTGTTGCCATATTAGACAAGCCAGATTTGAAGAGTAGGAGGGGTCCAGTTTACAGCAAGTCATGTACTGAGGCAGGATCAAGGTATCCACTTTGGGGAGCTGAAATTTTATGTTTTAGATCCTTTAGCTACTGATGAGAATTTAATCTCACTATTCTTTTTCTCTACTGTCAACCTGAATACTCTCCAGGCTCTTGGTTTCTGCTTAGATGAGATATGTTGGGCTTGTGTTCCACCTGGCCTTAGGTAGATGGAATTGTGGAACTAGGAAGCCGTATTCAAGGCAGCTCAAGTCACTCTTTGGGCTCAGTTCCCAGTTGCTACCACTTAGTAGCTGTGACTCACTGAGCAAGTTACTTTACTTTTCCATGCCTCAGTTTCCTGATCTCTAAAATGGGGATAGTAATGACCAGTTTTTATTATATGAAATTCTATAGGCACGTCATAGTGTTGTTGCAAAAATTAAGTCTGGAGGGTTGATCTATATTTAAGGCTTAACAGTTTTAAAAGGGGATGTTTAGATTACTTTATTTGAGTCAGTCTTAATCATCATTATAGATTTTTTTTTAACTTTTCTGGAGACCAGAACTTTATGAAATGTTACTTGACATTGGAGTTTAAACAAAAAATCTTGTGTTTTTCTTTGGAAGAGTATGAAAGCATAAAGCTTCACATTTACTCAATTAAAATACATGGAGCAATAATCAATATATTATCCTTAGGAGCCACCGGAAGTTGGGTGATATGCTCTTTAAAATCTTCCACAAGTTGCTTTCTTCAATAGCAAACTTGGGTTTGGAGTCTCTGGTGTTTCTGAGCAGTGCACTGACATAAGACAGCTTGGTTCTAATTGCATGCATCCCGTGTTGGGAAAACTTTTTCATTATGAATATCTGAATGAGAGCTGTTAGGATGGAGCTGGAGATGAGAGGGAGGGGAACAAGGGAAGTAGAAACCTTGTTAAGAGCCACTGCCCATGTGCCCTTTATCTGTCAGTCAATATCCCATTTTTCAAATGAGGTTTTGCAATAACCAGATAGCGAGAGCACATCCTTAAGTGAGGACTGCAGGAACCTGCCTGCCTGCTTTGTCCAGCTCACCCTTTCTAACTGAGCTCAAAGTTGACTTTTGCCTATAAAAGTGGAAAATGGGCCTGATAAAAATGTTTAGTCTGCAGGGCCTTGTTTTATTTATCATATCAGAAAAGAACAATGTTTTGTGTTGTGGTCAAAATAGAAGCCGACCTTGCTTGTTCACAAAAGCTCAAATCCTGGAGATAAGGGGGGCAAAATAATAGAGTACAATGGAAAGAGTAGAGTGTAATTATTTGTAGCTTGTCAAGTGAAGCCCTTTCAGGCCCCAAGTGATTCAAATCTGGGAACTCTGCACAATTCTGTAAACTAACCACAACCAGCATCAGAGAAATCTCCCCTGGCCCGCAGACAGCACTGAAATTGCATCAGTTTGTCATGCACTGAGCATGCCAGCCTCACACAATATCATTTGGTTGCAAATGGGCCTGCCCCCAAAGCCCTGAAATACATTCTGTGGTATCTGACTCTTGGCCTGCGATTTGTCATGTCCCTGCTGCTATCAGCGTACAGTAATTTTAATAGATTCTGATGGCTTCCCGGTAGAAACGCGGGATGCATCTGGTTTGGGCATAGGACACTGAAGAGATTCTTCTGGCTGTAAACAACAGGATTGCATGCAGAAAAAACTGGAGATGCATTTTATTTCATTAAAAATTGGTTTTAGGTTACAAGCGTGTGTTTTCTGAATTATAAAATAAAAATCCCTGCACAGTTTAATAGCTGTAAAACATATTGCTTGTTTTTATCTTTAAAGTAGTTAACTCTTTAGAAGTGTATTTCTGGCAGCAGTGTCACATTTTAGAAGTCACAGCTGTAAGTATGGAATGAGTCTAGTAAATGTAATAGTTTATTTAGCCCCTTGCTACTCGATATGTGGTCCACGGAGCAGCAGCCCTGGTGGGTGTTTGTTAGAAATGCAGACTCTCAGGACCCACCCCAGACCTACGGGAATCACTCTGCATTCTCACAAGATCCCCAGGAGATGCACCTGCACAGGAAAGTTTGAGAAGCTGAGAAACTCAGGCTTAGAGCACAGGCTTCCGAGTCGGAGAGACAGAGAGCTGTATTCAGATTCCATCTTCTGACTTAGTGTGTTTGACTTTGGGTGATTTGTGCTAGACTTCAGATTTCTCATCTACAGAGTGGGGCTTATATAACTACATCATATGGTTATTTTGAGGATGACATTAAGTTATGAATACGTAGAAATATAAATATCTCTACCTATACCTCTGTATGGTGCCTGACATGGAGGGAACATACAATAAATGAAAGATGGATAGCGGTGCCTCTGTGGACTTTTGCCTTAAGAGCGTGAACAATTTGTCTAATTGTGAAATAACTCACCTGCAAATAATTTCCACAATAGAGGGATTATGAATTTTGTCGACAAACTGTGGCTGAGTATGGCTGAACTTGGTCTCCCTCCTCTCCTCACATAATCCCCTGTCGGTTCGCCTTTGTCCCGTAGTGTCATCCTGTCATGATTTAGAGTACATGGCAGAGCCATGGACAGCGCTAGCTACCTGGAAAGGTGTATAAAATGCACCTGCCGATTCCTGGAGGCTGGACTTAGTACCATCTCAGCATCTGCCAGGTCCTGGTTCTAGAGCCCGCCCCTCGGTGTCTGGCCTCCTGGCCCTGACCCTGGCCCAGTGTGGAAGAATCTCCTGCCCTCATCTGTAGGCCCTATGTTCTGGTCCCACTGTGGGTTCTCAGGGCTCTCTGTGTTCCCAAACCCTCCTGATTGTCACAGGCGGGGGCGGAGGGCGGCGCTTTTTCCTAGTATGGACCTGTGGGGAAAAAACACAAAGACAAAAAGTAACAGCCCGATATAAAACAACTTTTTTTTTTCTTGGAAAACACTGTTTTTCCCTCCCTTCATCTCTTTTTCTTTTTTTCCCCTCCCAATCTCTCAATCTTCTGTCTGTAAATGCAAAATTTTCAGCTCACTGGCTTTTAAAATTATGAATAATTACATAAAACTTTAGTTAAATCACTCAAAAGTATAATTTATTTCCATATCTGGACCAGTTAAGGCAATGGGGATGGGAAGGATGAGGGAGAAATGGGAATGGGTGAGGAATTGGGGCCGGCTGGGCACAGAGACAGGGGGATGGAGTGTAGGAATGGATGGGGCAGAGCAAAGGACAGGGGAGCAGAGAAGGAGAGATGGAGTACAGAGCAAGGAGTGTCGAGGCAAGAGGGGGAGTCAGCTGGGCTACCAATGTTTGGTCAGTGTCAGTTAACTGGCTCATCTGTGTTTCAGAAGGTAGGAGGTAACTGCCCCTCAACACAATTTCCTCATCTTGGAACTGCCTGTAAAATCTTGCATGTTATGTGTATGTATGTTTCCAGGGAGGTCTGCAGATTTTCACATCTGTGACCCCAAGAAAGGCTGAGAAATCACTTATTCCAAATCACAATTCCAGACTACTTTCTTGCCAAAGATGAAACAGCTCTTTAAGTTGTATTTCTGTATATTTGATTTCCTTTTTCGTTAAGCAGTCTTATTAATGTAATAGCATCTTCCTGTATTTGTTCATATATAGTTCGTATCTAGCTAAATCTCTTGATGTCTTGAAATGAACAGATGGCATATCTTCCTGAATATTGTATTTTTTTCTTTTCAAATTTTAAACTAATGTGATTAATTGGTTGCTTTAGAGATGGTTCACTTTTGTCATAACTCTCTGAACTTATATTAATGTTTGCGCATTACATTAAAGGGTTAATGCATCCAATAGGCTTTCAGAACTGTCAGAAATGTATTACCCAAGATTGTCACATCACTGATTCTTATGTTAGAACTTTGCTTGGATAGACTGATAAATATTTTTGTGGTAATCTCATTGGTTGTATAGAGGAAGCAGACAGTGTCAGAGGGTTAATGATACTGTTTGCTTTATTCAGTTGAATATATGTGTCCATTTTAACTTATGAAATTAGAATTTGGAAGTCTCAGACATGAAACACATTTTCTAACTTTTCCTTGGGTTCCTATAGGAATAAGTTGGTCTGATATGAATTATGGATCATCTCTCTACTTATTATTGTTATATTGAATGACCCTCAGTTGTTTCTTTATCTGACAAAACATATGTCAGACAATCCATTTCTCTCAGTAAAGTCTGCGCTCAATAATTATAGCCCCAACTGCACTTGACTCATCTTAAACTTTAATAATGCAGAATAAGCAAGAGAGGCTGTAAAGTATGTCAGGTGAGGATTAAGAGAAAGGTTCTGACGGAAGAGTCGGCAGGTGAGGTTGAACACAGACCCCTCAGCAGAGGTGCTCTCCACTCTTGGTACCCTCATAGCCCTACCCACCCCCCCACTCCTTGATACCTGTTATTCAATCAGACCAGCTTATTAAACAGAGAGAGGGCAAGTCATAGAGGTAATGGGGCCAGAGAGAATATATTTTAAACTTTATTTTGAAATAATTTCAAATGTACAAAAAAGTTGCAAGAATAGTACAAAGAATTCTCATTTCTTTCTAACCAGATTCATCAATTTTTTTTGTTTTGTTTTTGTTTTTGTTTTTTTGTTTTTGCGGTATGCGGGCCTCTCACTGTTGTGGCCTCTCCCGTTGCGGAGCACAGGCTCCGGACACGCAGGCTCAGTGGCCATGGCTCACGGGCCCAGCCGCTCCGCGGCATGTGGGATCTTCCCGGACCGGGGCACGAACCCGTGTCCCCTGCATCGGCAGGCAGACTCTCAACCACTGCACCACCAGGGAAGCCCGGATTCATCAATTTTTAAAGCTTTACCACTTTTGCTTTATCATTTTCTTCCCTACATCCCTCTTTTTATATATGTAATCTTTTTCTGAACCCTTTGAGAGTAGGTTGTGTATATTATACCTCTTTACTCCTCATTATTTCAATCTGTGTGTCCTAAAATAGGAATATTCTCTTAACGTAACCACAATGAAATTGTCAAATCAGGAAATTTAACATTGACCCAGGATTATTTTGTAGTCTGTATCACAAATTTGTCAGTTGTCTCAATAATATCCTTTAGAGCATTTTTTTTTCTCCTGGTACAGTATCCAGATAAGCATTACGTTTAGTTGTCATGTCTTTTTAGTCCCCTTTAATCTGGAACTCTCTCTCAGTCTTTCTTTGTCTTCCATGACATTGTCATTTTTATAAAAGACAGGTCAAAATAGACTGTCCTTCAATTTAGCTTTGTCTGATGGCTCCTGCTGGGTAGACTCAGGTCACGGATTTGGAGCTGGAAATCTCCATTAATGTTACTATGTCCTTGTTAGGGTATCCTATCCAGAGGCACATGGTATTTGTTTGCCCCTAATTGGTGATACTAGTTTTGAGCACTTGGTTAGGTTTTGTTGGTTTTCACTGTTGTATATTTACTATTTTTCCTTTTGTAATTAATAAGTAACATTTGGAGAGACATTTTGCAATTATATAAATGTTCTCTTCCTTATCAAATGGTTCCTCCCTGGTTCAGCATCCATTGATGATTCCTGCCTGAATAAGTTTTTACTGTGTTGTTGGCAAAATGGAAATTTTCTAACGCCATCATTCCTTCTCTTATAAGGAAGAGGTTTCCCTTTAGAGCGGCTTTTAAAAGCGTGGACTTAGAGCCCTGTCTGGACCGTTAAGTCCCCAATGTTATCCTTTCTTTGACTATAATTGACTATTTTTAACGAAATGAGCCCTAGATATGCCATAAGTTTAGTCATAATCTTTTCTTATACCTATTCAAAAACAATTATAGTTAAAACTTTCATCCCTTCAATAACTTCCTGCAAGAATTTTAAATAAAATTTAAATAATACAGAAGGGTATGAAATAAAAGCTAAAAGCCTCTTTTCCTCCCTTTCTCTGATCTCTGATCGGTAATAGTTTGGTATATCCTCCTTCAGACAGAAGTGGAATGATAACATACTTATTATTTTGCAAATTGTTTTTCCAAATTGAGGATTTATGTATCAAATCTTTTTTTTTTTTTTTTGCGGTACGCGGGCCTCTCACTGTTGTGGCCTCTCCCGTTGTGGAGCACAGGCTCCGGACGCGCAGGCTCAGTGGCCATGGCTCACGGGCCCAGCCGCTCCGCGGCACGTGGGATCTTCCCGGACCGGGGCACGAACCTGTGTCCCCTGCATCGGCAGGCGGACTCTCAACCACTGCGCCACCACGGAAGCCCTACAATCTATTTTTTTAAAGTATAAGTTTTGCATTACCTCAGATTTTCATTTGTCTTCTCCCACACTTATTGGTATTTCAGCAATAATGCATCCTCCCCAAAAAGGCCTCTCATTATTCTGGAGAAATATTACTAGATCTTCAAGTCTTATTAAAAATTAAATTGGCTTTGGTCTGATTTATTTACATATAGACTGATTTTTTTTCAAACTCTTGTTGTTATATTCAGCTATATTATTCTTTGAATATATTTTGGCGGCTGGCTAGGAAAGTTAATGTTTCTGTGAAGAAATGTGTTGTCAGTAGTAGATATTGACTTATGAGCAAACACATAAGAACAAAGTATGTATGTATGTTGGAGACCATCTAGTGACCAAAACGATGCTTCTGTCAGTGAAATAGGAATTGTAAGTTTAAGAATATGAGTGTTGTGAGGTCAAAGGCATATGTCTTTATAACATAGTTAGCACCTACAAACAATGGAGTAGTCATTGTAGCAAACCTATTTCTTTTTATTTTTTCCCCCAATGTTTAATTTTGAAAAAATATTGATAGCACAGTACAAAGAGTACTTATATTCACTCAGATTCACCAGTTGTTAACGTTTTGCCACCTTTGCTTTGTTCTCTCTCTCTGTCTCACACATACACAGAAACACACACACACATATTTATTTTTTTATTTTGGGTGAATCCTTTGAAAATAATTTGCACACTTACTTTCACCCCTAAATTACAACATTTCACTCCTTTGACCCAGTGGTTAACAGGAATAATGATCTTTGGTCTGGTTAAGCTATTAAATTGATAGTTGCAAAATGATGATTTTTCTAATTCCATCATTTCTTCCACGTTTATTAACTGGCATTCTTCTGTGAAGAGGAGCTTCTCCCCTTCCTTGTTCTCCCCTCATATCTCTATAGACTCATGGATATTTTTTTTAAGTATAAGTTTTTTCTAGTGTTGTCATTATTCTTTTTAGTGCCCAAATTATCCCAAATTTGTCCCATGGGATCTCATTCAATTTGACTCGTGTCCTTTTGACATGACCGCATTTGTCTTTGATCACTGTTTCTTTCTGTCCAACAAGATATGAAGGTTCACTGTGGACTTGCCCAATTTGAGACTTTTCCCATGGATGCCTGCTTCTTTTTAGTGGGGAATAGCATCTAGAAACTAAGATAGGGATGCTAAGTGTCCTATGGTTTATCATTGCCACCAGACCCTCTCAGTTGCTAGAACTATGAAATATATTACATATATACTTATAATAGGCATATATGTGTGTATATATCTGAATATATACTATATATCATACTCATATGAGTATGAGTAGATACCCATTTTAAATTATGACTACATTTCATGTATCTCCTTTTTCTTCATGCATAAAAATTCCAGCATTTCAAGCCCCAAATTATTCTAACACAAAGCCTACCAAATAAAATTTAAGACCTTTATGCAGTCCTTTTTGTATTAAAATATGTCCCATTATGTTTGTGTAGTTAGAATACTATGTTCAAAATTTACCTGCATTATTTACTCTATATTGTTATGTAAAAAAATTTAATGTACAGTTAGGTTATTTTCTCTGTTTATATTCAATTTGTGGGTTTTTCCATCTTTTTTGTTTAAATTTATTAATATATAGAACAACTTATTTGGTTCGAAACTATATACAAAGGTATTTTTGGAAAAGTCTCGCTCTCCTTGCCTTCTATGCACATGTCTATAGGTAACCAGTGTTATTAGGTTCTGGTTTATACTTCTTGTGTTTCTTTTCTGTACACACACACACACACACACACACACTCTCTCTCTCTCTCTCTCTCTCTCTCTCTCTCTCTCTCTTAACCTAATATAGCTCCATCTCTTATTATATCTTCATTCCTTATTTTCCCTTTCATAACAATTAACATACTATATGTAATCTTTCTTCCTTGATGTTTTTTTTCAGTCAGTATATCCTAGAAAGCTCTCTGTATGAGTTCATAAGAATCCTCCTCATTTGTAATGGCTACATGGTACTTCATTGTGTGGCTAGTCTCCTATGGATGGGCATTTGGGTTTTCATTATTTTGCTCTTACAAATAATACTTTTGCAGCAATTTTTTAATGAGCAACTGCTATGGACACAGCATTCTTTTAGTTCTGCTTTGTGATATAGTGAAAAATAAGGTTTGTTTTCTGCCCTTGAAGTGTTATAGTCCAGTGGAGGGATGTTTTTAGAAGTGGGCTAGGAAGAGAAATGGCCCGGTATCTAGTAGTTTAATATAATCTAGATATTCTCAGTAATTTTTAGTTATCTGACTGCACATTCTCATAGAAACAACATGAGACAAATATGTGGGAGCACATATTATGCTGTTGTCTAGCTTCCAAGTAAAAATAAAAGGAAACCTTTTAAGGTAAGATAAATACTCTTCAGTAAATCAACATTAAGTAATTTTATTGAGCTACAAGTGCTAGGTTTCATGAAATCGTTTTAGTTTAGCCGCACTTTCTAAAAGTAAAATATAGTTAGGGAAATTTTTCTCTTATTGGTATTATTCAGCCAAAATAGGAACTCTCTTATTTATTTTATCTTTTTTAAGAACCTTATATCTAACTTTCATTCCTGCATAGTAAAAACACATATGGTTGCACAAACCATTCATGGTTTGGGGGGACTTGTTGCCTTGGTTTTCAGAGAATTTGTTTGACTTTAAAATACTGTCTTTAGAATCACGTATTTAATCCAAATTCATGGATCCAAATTCCTTTTTAGTCTCATGCGGTAATTGCACGGTATTACAGAATATTTAATGTACATGTAGACAGGTACTCTGAATATGTTGGCATTGCTACATTCGTTGTAAATTACATGCAGTGAGTTACCCATATGTGATGATTACCATTGTGGTTGTTGGTTTGTGGTTGTACCTGGACTCTACATCTTGGCTCAGGGAACCTAGGAATCGAGCACATGGACATGGTTACAGTTTTCTAGTCGACTATGAGCAGTATTTGGCCTCTCTCTTTCTGAGTTCTCCTTCCTTATTGTGTAGATTTGTCCTACCCTTGTAACCACCCATTGCCTCTTCCCACCTTGACATTCATTCTGCCATGGTCAAACCCTAAAACCTATAGGAATTAATTTTTAGAGAGAGTTTCAAATAAATATTCCCTGTATTTAAAGGACAGTTTTGTAAGTTTTGTTAAGTTGTTTCAGAGATAGTTTCCATTTTATTTTAATTAGGCCAACACCCCCGCTTCCCAAACCTACGAAAAGCTTAGAGATATACAGTTTTTAACAGTTGTGGAAGAAATAGAGATCTTTTGTTTTTAAAATACTTTAAAAGAAAGTAATATATATCTGTAATAGAAAAGTTATAAGACAGAAAAGTATAGAGGAGGAAATAAACCTAGGGGATGGGTCTAGCCATTAACTTGTTCATGATAAAGTTATTCCATTTGTATTAATTTTAGGTAAAACACATCTAATTTTAACATGATATCATCTCTAACTAATGTAATACATGATAGGCTGGTTAAAGGTCACATAATTTACTGGTGGAGAAGAGAGTTCATTGTTGTTTGGATTTAAGCATCAGCCCCCCTGAGATAATTCACACCCTCTTGCATCCCACATCTTGGGCCAAGGGTGTAGGCACCCTGGTGTCCTCGTGACTTGACACAGAGCCTGGGCTGTGTTCTTTGTGTTAAAGACCCTCAGCTGGGGGATCAGCTGTCACCCCTGTCAGGGGAGACCTCTGCATAGTGTGTTCCATGAGTGCCAGCAGTTACGCCCTTTCCAGGTCAGTGCTCTGCTTCATCAGTTGTCCCTGCCACCTTCCCCATGTTTTTTCTAGCTAGCCAAAGAAAACCTCCTCTTCTCCTCATTTGAGCCAAGATAGGGCTGTTTTCAAAATAAATTTCACTTGGAAACAAAGGCAAAGACCAAATATACAAGCAAAAAAGTGCAGCAGGATAGAAGTGGATGAAGTTATGAAGCAGAGTTTTTTGAAATCTTAGGATAACGAGGTAGCAGATCTTTGGCACATGCATTGTAATTTTCCTCCTCCTTTTCCATGGCAGACATTGCTAATCAATCCCAATGCTCTTTTCTGTTGACTCAGCCTTGGAAACCTTAGCACTACAGTGTAGCCATCCTCAGTGATCTGAGTTGGTATGGGAGATGCATATCCTTTTCTTAAGATACATTCAGTCAACAAGTTGACTTCATAGTCAGAATTTACCAGGCACATATTCGTGGCATTCTGTCTGGTTCTGCCTGACTGATGCTATTTCAGTTGCGGCTGGCAAGGGCTCGTCTGCTCTCATACTTTGGTGGCCTCCATGGCAGCCAGCCACCATTCCTATCATCTTGGAAACCTCCTGTCCTGTACCAACCCTTCCGTTTCTATTTTAAAGTTAGACCACCTGTAGTTTACCAGATTTCTCATGGATGCTCTATTCACTTGCCCATATTTTTCCCACCTGCTTCGTCTAGAGTTTATTTCTCTCCCTATGGCCAGATTCAACATTAGCACATACACAATCGGAAAAAAAAAAGTCTTATAAGTCTTGCCTTGTTTCTGTGATAGACCACAGCTTATTTATAATAGGACACAGTTTATTTATAATAGCCCACAGCTTGTTTATAAAGCAGCTAAGTCTCCCAACTACTATTTTCTTGGTTTATATAGTTTTTAAAAATTATCACGTTATGTGACTGCCCTCAACCAAACATATTGACTTTATGAGGTCTGAGGTTTAACTCCAGCCACCAAAAATAAATGCTTATGGCTTTTGGAAAATGTGAACGGAACGCTTAAGTCTCCAGAACCCCGTGTGTGTCATTCTCACAGCACTCAGTAATTTAAAATTGAAAGCCAGAAATGTGGGCTTTCCTCTAGCTTATTTCTAACATTAGATCAATACAGAGTTTTAGAATATCGTACTTAACTGAAGTGTCATTTAACATGAGGGGCATGAACATATGTATTTCAGAGGTCTCTGCTTATGCATCAATTTCAGATCTGGTCGTCTTTGCCTCATCAGTAATGCCAGTAGGTGTCACTGTGTGCATTAAATGGAAATCAAAGCTGTCATTAAATGAATTTCTAAAATTAAGTGTCATTACAGTTTTTTTCAAAAAGAGAGCTCCTAAGGGTAAGCAAGAATATTGTTACCCTTTCCTATTTTTATTAAAAATAAATTACCTTCTTAGGCTATTTTAGAAAACATGATCCCATTGTTTCTTTTCCCATCCTATCTTACTATTTCTATGAGCTCTTAGATACATATACAAATATTTGTTTGGGGTGCATTCACAAGAGGCAGAAGACAGTATACAACCTAGCATATTAAATGGAGAAGGTTGGTCATTTTGCACTCTCCTGATGTATGTCACTCTCCTGATACAGAACTTCACTGCTGTTTGTCGGAAGGGGTAGGATTTTGTCACTCCAAATATTTAGTTGTAACAACATAAGAGTATTTTTTAAAAACCTCCTAACATTGGGGCTTCCCTGGTGGTGCAGTGGTTGAGAGTCCGCCTGCCTATGCAGGGGACACGGGTTCGTGCCCCGGTCCGGGAAGATCCCACATGCCGCGGATCGGCTGGGCCCGTGAGCCATGGCCGCTGGGCCTGTGCGTCCGGAGCCTGTGCTTCGCAACGGGAGAGGCCGCAACAGTGAGAGGCCCGCATACCGCAAAAAAAAAAAAAAAGAAATCTCCTATCAAGAGGCAGTGAATAAATCTGTGTGGGTACAAGTACATACACATTTGCACCTGAAGATTTTTTTAAACAAGTAGTTTTAGATACTCTCCATATTTATTAGGCTGCTTTTCAGATTTCTAAATTTTTCTGTAACAGGAAAATCTGTTCACTGATCATGTTTCTTATAATATTAGTAGGACTTAATTCTTTAAATATCTGGAACTTTCTGTGGGTTCACTCTTCCACTGAGCCCTTCAAAAAAAGTGAAAGTATTTGACTTTTTGTCTTCTGTTGCTTTGGGGGGAAAATAAAATGCTCATTTCTTCATTTACAAGTCTTTGATGTTAAGATCAGCAGTATCATAGAATCTTCTCTTCAGTTTAGTAATTACAAATCGAGACTATACAAATGTTCTGGAAAGCTCTGTGTGTGTGTGTATTGTGATCTGTTGGGTAAAACACTTATGTGATTTTTTTCTGTTCAGAAGAGAGTTGATGTTACCTTCATATACAGTGACTTAGAGAAGGTTCACAGTAGTGTGCCTGTGTGAAACTTTAGGGCATAGATGTGCTCCTACAGAGTCAGTGTTAAATTGCCTTCAACCTTATTTTCCCTTATACACATCGTAAAAATGGAGGTGTATTCTATCTGATGGCAAGGGGAAAATTGGCTGCAAGACATAATACACATGCAATTGAAACGCTGTGGGGCTTACTCAGAATTCCTTTCTATTTATAACTTTCTAAATAATAATCAAAACCCAAGTTCCTACAGGCAAGGTGGTGTAGTGCAGCTAGCCATGTGCCTGGGGTCAGAGGGTCAGGCTCTGGCCAGTCCGTCAGCACTCCCAGTTGTGTATTTATGGGCAGAGCTCAGACCAGGGAAAGAAGGGGGCGGTCGTGGTGTGAAGGTTAACTATGGGTTTAGCTGAGTCAATAACATTTTATTTCTTAAAGTGAAATCAAAGTCAATATGGAAAAATGTAAACATCTGTCAAATCTTGATGATCGTGGATGTGTCTGTTTACACTGTTTTCTGTCCAGAAACTTGGGGCTAATTGGTCAGCTTGGAGGCCTGGACATTAATAATTTCAAACCATCCTGCAGATCACTAATTTACAGCCAGGTTTGAGAACCGTTGGTCTACAGGGGTTTTTGTTAACAAGCAGGTGGACCAAATGTGGTGATGATCAGGGCAGTTTCCAAATCAGAGTCCAGGAGTTGGAGGCAAAGAACCTTGTAAGTGGTTCCCAACCTTTGGTGGATGTGTATGTGTTATTTGGTGGCTAGAGGCTTACTGTGTGTATGCATTATTGGTGGCGGCTGTCCTGGACATTGTTGAGAACTCTTTCTTGATGTGAAAACTTTGCTTTTTGCCATTCCTGTTGGCATAACTTTCACCACCTCCTGCCAACCTCCACCATGAGATCTCTGCTTCATCTGAAAGAGCCTGGTCTTCTCTGCTCTTTCCCTGCTGTAGTCGTCAGCATCCACCTGGAAGGGGTCATGATGACTTCGGAGCTAGCGTGGTACATCCCTTGCTGTTGGTAGGGTTCTGGCATCAGATGCTCCAAGGAGAGGGTTGGTGCTGGCTGTAGTGTCAGTAGCTTCAGTGGACTTATTTCTTCAACTATCGTGAAGTCAATGGAAATTTACTACTGCACCAGGAAAAAAGTCTGAGCATATAGTCTATTAGTTATGCTTCTGTTGAATAATATAAAATTCCTTCGACAGTTACTTGAGCTTCACTGTTTGCTGGGTGCTTCCTACCATGATGAAGGAATTCAGTGAGTTCTTAATCTTCAGGACAGCATATGCACTTGTGAGGATAATTCTCATAGCAGAGGAAGGGGAAACTTTTTAAAGAATGATTAGCTCACAGGTAGAAAAAAAACAAGGGCCTTAGTAGAAGCGGTTTTTAAAATGTGAAATATAAAACCTTTTAAAAATTAGGAGCAGGGAAAATGCAATTCTATGCATTAGAAAGTAATATGTTTAAATTTCGGTTCTATAAGGCCATGTGGAAATGGGTATCGTGTGGTATCAGTGTAACTGGAAGAAGATAAAATCTTACCTGTGAAGACCTGAGGACCATAATTTTTTTCCTTTGCTAATATAAGCATTTTTTTTCAGTGGGAAAAAGAATCTAGATATTTTAAAAAGACAAAGCATTGCTAGTATTTATTATGAGGAACTATTCCATATGACCTAAGTGTTGGAATTCTTGAAATATAGCTTGTTTTCTTTTCATTTAGCTAGTATTTATTATGTTCCTACTTTATGCCTTGTACTGTGGGTGACAGAAAGGAGAATGTAGAAGATATATAAAATATAAAGGTTTCTTTCCTTTTGGAAATAGCCTATTTGAAGAGATTATAGTTACAACAATGAAAACCAATATATGGTTAAGGACAAAGTACCAAGAGATAATAAGTGGTCTTAAAATTCGGGGAAGATCAGCCTGGTCCAGAGGGGCTGGTATGCAGTAGATATTTGAGCATTCCTGTCTCATTTACTGCCATGTCCTGGGCCTTGTTGCTCCTCTGATGTCTTTGTTCCCTACTGCACTCCAATGGAAGGTTTACCTGGCTTCCAACTTTTTTGACTTTGTCTCCTGTCATTGCCCCATGGACGCCACAAATTTATCTTTCAGGATCTTGACCCTCCATCCTCTCCCTTAGAGTGTCTTGCATACTTGTTCCTTTTCTATCTGACCCTGGCCTCTGGAGGTAAACACAGTGCCCTCCTCCGCTGTGGCCTATTTGGAATCACTCTGCCCTGTCTTACTTCTTACTGGGTGTCTACATCTCGATTTCCTGTAGGTACCTGAGTTCAAGATGCCCCAAACTGATTTTATTATCTCCATTCTTTCTCTCTTCCAAAGACAAACAATATTTTTTTGCCCTCTGTACCTTTGAGTCTGGGTACCACCATCGACCCAGGTTTCCAACGTAAAACATAAGGATAATCATTGTCTCTCCCTTGACTGGGCATTCAACGATTTACCAGAAGTATCTATGGCCTTGGGTCCCTGCTCCTGGTCTCCTACACCTCCCCTGTGTTCTCAGTGGTGACAGTGCCACCTCACTCTTCTAGAGGAGGCTCTCCCTCACTGTGTCCTTCCATGCCTCTTTTGAGTTTGCCTTTCTGCTGCCTCTTGGCTCTCTACAGTCCAAAGCTCAGACTTATGGGTATGAAAAGGGGTAAGAAAAGCCCCTTCCTGATCTTGTCCCAATCTGCCTCTTAACCTCCTCTCAGCAGTGCCCTCTCCCCTAACCTCCCCTCCCCCAAGACTCAGCCAAGCTTCACCTCACATCAGTTTATTAATGTCGTGCAGATGTATCATATCAATTCTGGATCTCTGTCTTTGTCCTTGTTGTTCCCTAGTCCTAGGGCCGTGTCTGCCCTGTAGACAGAGAGCGCAGTCAACACCGAGCTCAGACATTTGCCTCTCTGCAGACCATTGCCTAACTGCCCCAGGTAGAGTTGTTTGTACTCTCCTCTTTGCCTGTATACTGTTTATGTCTCTTTTTTTTTTTTTAACGGAATGCGGGCCTCTCACTGTTGTGGCCTCTCCTGTTGCGGAGCACAGGCTCCGGACGCGCAGGCTCAGCAGCCATGACTCACGGGCCCAGCCGGTCCACGGCATGTGGGATCTTCCCGGACCGGGGCACGAACCCGTGTCCCCTGCATCGGCCGGCGGACTCTCAACCACTGCGCCACCAGGGAAGCCCCCTATGTCTCTTTTATACCAGTTTTTGCACTGTGTTATAATGATCAATGAGCAGGTGTGTCCCCCCCCACTGGTCTATGAACTCTGACCTACAGATTATGTTTTATGCATCCACCTATGTCCCATGTACTGGGCACCTACACGGTGTTCAGTTCATCTTTGTTGGATGAAAGAAGGGCCACATTGAATGGATTTTTAAAACCTGAGAAGTTTGTGGCTATATATTTAATGTTGAGTCTTGTTTCCTAATTATCCTTAAATTTTGGTTTATTGTAGTATATCTGCCCCATGCTCCTATAATTTAAAGCACAAGTACTTTTTTTATAAATTTATTTATAGTTTTATTTATTTTTGGCTGCATTGGGTCTTCGTTGCTGTGCGGGGTTTCTCTAGTTGCGGCGAGCGGGGGCTACTCTTTGTGGTGCATGGGCTTCTCATTGCCGTGGCTTCTGTTGTGGAGCACAGGCTTTAGGCGTGCAGGCTTCAGTAGTTGTGGCACGTGGGCTCAGCAGTTGTGGCTCGCGGGCTCTAGAGCGCAGTATCAGTAGTTGTGGTGCACGGGCTTAGTTGCTCCGCGGCATGTGGGATCTTCCCAGACCAGGGCTTGAACCCGTGTCCCCTGCATTGGCAGGCGGACTCTTAACCACTGCACCACCAGGGAAGCCCTAAAGCACAAGTACTTTGTGAGTCTGTTTGAGAAGGGTATGTTTCTAAATTTTCCTACTTTTGATAACCTGCTTTGTTCCATTTGTGATGTGGTTCCATCTAGTGGACTACTGTTCTTGATTGAAACACTCCATTTACTGTACAGATGCATCTGGTTCTCTTCTTTTCCTAGTTATACAATATTTTCCAATAACTACATTAAGAGATGTACAAAAATAATGCATATTAAAATAAAAAACATAAATTTATGAGTATTGTGTCTGGTTGTGGCACAGTAGGGACAGGCGACCTCATGTTTGGTTTTTGCAGCCCTTGTAGAGTCTTGAGTTATGTGGGTTTAGTTTAACATAGTTTTAAAACTAGAGCAAGAGAAGCTTGAGAATAATCAGTTCTTGAAGTCACCCAATGGAATGCTTAGTCTTTAAAAAAAATTATAATATCTATTTCTTAATTATTTTAAGGTCATTAAATGTCTAAGTGCTTTTTTTACAAATCCAAAATTATATGCTCCTAGGTTTAAAAAAGTGTCTTATAGTTACAACTTTGTCTATATTTTATAAACTCTTAAATTATTAGTAATTTACATAGTCATCAGTAATTTGGCTTCATGTGTTTAATCCTGTTCAACATGCTGTTTAAAATGAACTTTGTGACCAAGGAAACACAGTTATGAATGCCTAATGTTTCTTTTTTTTTTAAGGATCTTTTTTTTTTTTAGATGTTGGGGGTAGGAGTTTATTAATTAGTTTATTTATTTTTGCTGTGTTGGGTCTTCGTTTCTGTGCGAGGGCTTTCTCTAGTTGTGGCAACCGGGGGCCACTCCTCATCACGGTGCGCAGGCCTCTCACTATCACAGCCTCTCTTGTCGTGGAGCACAGGCTCCAGACGCGCAGGCCCAGTAGTTGTGACTCACGGGCCCAGCCGCTCCGCGGCATGTGGGATCCTCCCAGACCAGGGCTCGAACCCGTGTCCCGTGCATTAGCAGGCAGATTCTCAACCACTGCGCCACCAGGGAAGCCCTGCCTAATGTTTCTTGATAATAAATCTGAGATTAGGTTTTCTTTTGATTTTGAGTTAAACTCCATGGAGTTTAACTGGAAAAAAATGCCACTGTGTTAGGCCATGGGCCATGTGGAAGAAGACAGCCTTGGTCTTCGGGCATCTGCCCACCCCTGAGCTGTCTCACCATCAGCTTCTGGGGCCCTGGCGAGGTTCTTAGCTCCAGGAGTCCTTTTAAGTGAAACATAGATATTTCAGTTCAGAAAAGTTCTTCGAAGTCCTTAATTTCCTCAGTGGAAGTATATGTTAAAATATAGTGTATATTTATAACCCACATTCCAGCCGTACAGTTGTGAAACAGGACTCCAGTAGGCATGTTTGATTTCAAGGGTTTTTTTGTGGGTAAGTATCCTGATTTCACTTGGAGGTTATCAGCAAGGGGTGAAGGGAGATGGGAGGCAGGAGACTGGGAGGTGGGAAGGGTGTGTGGGAGGGTTAGTTCCTGACAGTTGGGTTCATTCTGCCAGTGCACCTGAGAGATGCCACCACCCATGAGAAGAAGCCTGTGATTCTATGTCTTCACTGTATTGATTAGGGGTGGCCTGTCTCAGCCAGTCATTCTAGAGGTTCAGCAAATACAGGTAATACTGGTTAACTGCATCCAGAAATCTTTATCATAAAGCATTGCAGCTTGCCCCTGAGAACACTTATTTGAAGACCTGCCAACATTTTCCAAGCACTAGTTTGAGGTCCTTCTCACTTTCCAGCTCAGATATTACTCATGTCTGTAAGATAAAGTTTGTAATTTTGGTTTTCATATTCACAGACATTACTTAAGAATTTAAGTTTAAATGAATTTCACCTGACCATTCACTAGCTTCCTTGGTTAAATTCCATCCCATCAGTTATGTTCTAGTCCATTGAGTTGTGGATGTCTCGGGTTTAATCATTCAACCACAATTAAGTACCTACTATATGTCAAGGTCTCAGGCACTAGACACAGAGTTAGAATAACAGCTAAGAGTCAGGGGGGAAGCTATGTATATTAAAACAAATACATATAGAACAATGAACCTCAAAGACATCGGGTGTATATAAAGAGCTTTAAGACCACAAAATCTGCATGTGGTGAGATGTTCCTCCGCATTCTTAGGGTGACCACAGAATTTATCATCCAAACTAACATACTTTTGAAAGTAAAAGGCCAGTGTCGATCATTGTGCTGCGATGCGGGCATTAAACCTGGGCTGTATGGGGCTGGCAGGGTGCGTGCTAACTCTCTCCACTCACCACCTGCACTGTCTCGCTCTGGGTTCCACCATGCTGCCGTGTCTATTTCCTGTCATCACGCCCCTTACAAGATTATATATAACGGCTGTGGTGTGCCTTATTAATTGTAAGTACAGCAGAGTGAGTCTGATTTGAGTCAATTTTTTGCTTCCATTTAGGAAGCATTTAGTGCACGAAGCAAAAGTATTTGGAAAATAACATGTGGTCTGTGGTTCACAAGCAGCACTGAGTTACAGATGCCCTAAGGCATACATTTGGTTCAGGTGATTAAAAAAGATTTTATTCTAGTGATCTCAAAATACAAAAAAATGAAGCAGAAACATTTTATATGTTGGGATTTTTGAAAAGTCAAAACTTACAGTATTTCTTCAAATACCTGACATGTTTGAAATAAAGGCACTTAATACCTTTCTGCTTTTCTGTTACATGTTTTCGTTACGCAAGCCAGTGTTATAAGTAAAAAGTCAGAAGGTATGCCAAAAAAGGCCTTGTTCAGACCTACATAAATCTCCCCCACAAGGCCTGGGTAGTGCTGGCCGTTGCCTTCCGAAGGGAGAGTGATCTGTGTGCGTTCATTTCAGCCACTTCACCCCATGCTTGTAGCTGGCCTGGTGCTCTGCTGGGCCCTGAGGATGCCGGAGTTGCGGCGGGGGGGAAGTTTTGGGGGGAGATGAGGCCTCTGTCTTCAAGGAGCCTCAGATCTGAGAGTGAGGCCCACCATAAAGCAGGCAGCTGAGTCTGAGCAAAGTGTTACTGGAGCCCAGAGGAGAGCAGTGATCTGTGCCAGAAAGAAAGAATCAGAACCTGGGTGAGGTGGGCAAGGAGAGCTTTGCCAGCAAGGAAGCTGCAAAACTGAGTTCGAAAAGCCCCTTCTTTTTCAGATTTCATTTTTTCTTTGTTAATCTATGTACTTCTCGTTCCCCTTTATTCCATTTCTTTCTTTTCTTAAAACTTATTTATTTTATTTTTATTTTTTGGCTTCATTGGGTCTTCGTTGCTGTGCGCAGGCTTTCACTAGTTGCGGTGAGCGGGGGCTACTCTTTGTTGCAGTGGCTTCTCTTGTTGCGGAGTGCAGGCTCTAGCCATGCGGGCTTCGGTAGTTGTGGCATGAGGGCTCAGTAGTTGTGGCTCGTGGGCTCTAGAGAGCAGGCTCAGTAGTTGTGGCACACGGGCTTAGTTGCTCCATGGCATGTGGGATCTTCCCGGACCAGGGCTCAATCCCATGTCCCCTGCATTGGCAGGCGGACTCTTAACCACTGCACCACCAGGGAAGTCTCTCCATTTCTTTCTTTTCTTCATGAACCCTCTGCCTTGAGTGTCTTCTGTCCTCCATCCTTTTATTTTTAAACTGAAGTTGTTCACAAGGAGATGGGAAGAAAGGAGTAATAACATTTATTAACCAATATTAACTAATATTCTTAGTATTGTGTACTATGCTATGTCGTTTACACGCATGATCTCTTTTACTCCTCAGAGCAGTTGTCTAAGGTTTATATGTGGTCAGTACCTCCTTTTATAGGTGAGAGGAAAATGAGGCTTGCAGAGGTTAAATAATTTGATGGGGGCCATACAGGAGGTGGGAGGGATGGAATTCGAGCCCAGCCCCTGCTCATTCAGTGTACTGTGCCTGTGTTCCCTGGGTTTAGATACAGGCCACCAGTGCTACAAGGCATGATTTCAGTGGTGCCTACACCTTCAGTAATGCTGATAGATAGGGAAGAGAGTCATTCCCATTCCCTTACCTTTTCATCCTACACCACTGGCCCCACCCCCCGTAAAATTTTTCCAAAACCTTTAACTTGGCTTTACTTTGCTAATCTCTTTTTCTCAGGACTGGAGAGCAGGCTTCAGGCTCAGAAGCTTCAGCAGGAAACATGATTTTAAAACAAGTGTTTCTTTTCATACTCACCTTAAAGTTCTTTTTAACTTTTATTGAAATAAAAAGGCTATTTAAAGAAAAATACTGAGACCAGATAGGATGCAGGTGTGGACAGGTTGTGAAGGTGCTGTGGGAATGTGTAATTTGGGAGAACATGCCTGCCTCAAGGGAGGAATTAAAGACAGAAGATGAAAGCCAGACCACCCTCAGGGTAAAGTTTTCGCATTTTTTCATCTAGGAGTCAGGGAGGGCTGGTGATTCTGTTCCATTTGCTGCCTTTTCTTTCTCTTGTATGTTGGTGGCAAAATGTTTGGAGTCTCCTTGGCTTAATGATCCTTCTTTCAGACGTGTACTATTTATAACTTTATAGTCATCTCTCTGCCTACATTGGCAATGGAAATGGGAAGCTGTTGAAACTGTTATCTTTAAAACCAAAATGAATTTGCATATAAATTTATGCAGAGGGCCTTAATCTGGTGTTTTAGTTCTTAGAAATACCTCAATTTTTCTGTTTATAAGTAAATTTTCAGTGCATCTCAAGTTATCATTTTGTTTTATTTTGCTCTCCTGACAGTGTCATAAGAATCAAAGAAATGCCCATTTAAATTTCTTTACCCAGTGGTATAAAAGTTTTAAACTACATAGTTACGGCTCACTAAGTGGTAATTCTATTTTTCTTTTTTTCAAGGACTGCACAATTAGATTTTAGTAAGATTGAGATTTCAGTGTCTCTTGGTATATTTGTCAGGACAGACTTACAAGCAGTTTGCAAGCATCCATGAACAAATCAGGTTAGCAACACATTTAAACCAGTGCAGATAGATTATCCTCATCACCACGGAGACAAAGCAGTCAGGAGATGAGTTTGGTGCAGTAAGCACAAGTGGCATGATATAATGAAGTTGTATTCCATTAAGCTCTTGTGTACGGGGAGCAAAATGTCATCACCTGAATGTGGCTGCATTTCTGTGATACAACCTCATCTGTTCCGTCAACTAGTTTTGCTCTGATCAATAAGCAGTTTTCTGTGGCCTTTCACTGCTGTCAGATGTCATTGAGTGATGTAAATGCACGTCAGAAACTAGAAACTTGACAGCTCACCCAGAGTGGGAAGGGAGAGAGAAGAGGGAAATCGCTGCAAAAGACATGGTTGACAGCTGACATCTCCTTGGGGTAACTGATTGAATACTGTAGCAGCCAGCACTTTCCCCATATAAACACGAAGGAAAATGATCCCAGAACATGCAAAATACAGAACAGATGTCTTAAAATAATTTAAGGGAAAAAGTATTATTGTGAACTGTAGCATAATGATTGTGTAAATTGTTTAGGTAAAATACATCAAAAAAAATTAGTTGCTGTTCGTTTTTGACTAAGAACAATTTAGCCAAATGAAAATATAAGATTTCTAACCATTTCTCCATCTCCCACTGCCAAAACTACAGTTAGGAAAGTTTCTGTCAGTGCAGAAAGAGATGTAGCCAAAAAGACATTTATTATGATAGTATCCATGTAAGAGAATATTATGTAGTGATAAAAGGGAAAGGACAGTCTTTATATCCTCATATGGGAAGGTGCCAGGGTCCATTGCTAAGTGAAAAAGCAGTGGGTAGAACAGTGTGTGATGTGCTGCCTTTTGTATAGAAGGGAAGGACATAAGGCTGACTCAGTTCAGACGTGAACATAGCAAGCCTGAAAGGACCTGTTCACAGCATCTGGTGCAGGGTGCGGGATGTGGGGTGTGACCTGGTCAAAGAGTGTCAGAGTTTCAAGGGAGGCTTTACTGTATATGTTTTCATATCTTTAAAAAAAAACTTAAAAAAAAACAAAAAAAACCTTAAAACCATATGGATGTGTTACCTATTCAACTTGTTGAATTAGAAAGAGATGTTTCTTTATTTCACATATGAAATTGTCTTAAATGTGCAAACAGAAATACAGTAGTTACCATATTTAACGAAGGACACATATTCCAAGAGCAGTCTGGTTAGACTCTTTATTACCAAAGCGAGTAAAAGGCATTCAGATGGATTAAATGAGGGTGATTAAATAGTAGTTCAAATAATTTTAGTAGCATTGACTAAAATTCAGGGACACTTAGGTCATGAAAATAAAAAAAACCTGTTATTTGTTGAGTGCTTACTATATGCCAGATGCCATGCAATGCACTTTATAAATGTTAACGTATTTAAATCCTCACAGAGAAGCTATTATTTCTATTTAACAGATGAAAAAGTTGATGCCCAGTGCGTTTAAATAACTGTAGACACACAGCCAGTAAAGCTGGAGTTTGAACCTGGGTTTTTGGTCTCCAAAGGTAAGTCCAGGGTCTGAGTAGCAGAGTGGAGAAAGCTGAAAGCAACATGGGCATGTGTAAATGTGAGGACAGTTGCCTTAGCCTGTCCATGTCGTCAGGAGTAGAGTGCAGTGTTAAGTATTGGGGGTGTCCTCTGTTGCCCAGGTTTCCCTGTTAAGATGCCTTCTGCACCATTTCCATGTCCTTCCAGGTCCTATTTCCGTCATAATCATGTGCTTACAATTAGTTAATCTGTAGCTCTTCTCTGAGTTCCAAGGGGGAGAGACTGTGTCTTTTACACTGCCCTGCTGTAGGCCAGCTCAGAGCCTGATCCATGAAAGTACTTAATAAATGCTGAGGGAATGACTTAAAGAGGAAGGCCCTGTAGTAGTGACTAGATTACATTACATTGGTGTGGTTATCTTGTGCAAACTACCTAATGGAATAATCCTTTCTAGTATATGCTTTTCGCTAATGAGGAATGCAGCTTTGAGACCAGAGTGGATTGAGGGCTTGTAGGTTCAAGGCAGAAAGATATCAGTTTATTCTATAAATAGTGAACCATCACTTTACTATTAGGAGTAACAACTGTAAAGGGAGAAGATTAGGAAGTTAAAATCACCAGAGATAAAGTTTACTTTGACAATGGGAAATGTAACTAAAAGAATCCAGTAGGGCTTCCCTGGTGGCACGGTGGTTGGGAGTCCGCCTGCCGATGCATGGGACGCGGGTTCGTGCCCTGGTCTGGGAGGATCCCACGTGTCGTGGAGCCATGGCCACTGGGCCTGCGCGTCCGTAGTCTGTGCTCCGCGACAGGAGAGGCTGCAGTGGTGAGAGGCCCGCGTACTGCCAAAAAAAAAAAAAAAAAGAATCCAGTAGAACAAAGTTGCATCAGAACTTCCACCTTACCACTGTGATGTTCAGCATTTGAGGAACTCTTTGCCTCGTGTCTGGGTGTCTTGAGACCTGCCCTCTCCTGAACTCATCCCCTGGGAAACAGCCCAGGCTGCTGCTCTGTTCGTGGCTGCCACATCACCACTTTCTTTTACTTTTGAGGTTTTTTTCCTCTTCATTTCAGGACCAAGATTATAAGAATATGGCAAGGGGTTCAAAATAGGGCCATCCCCACTGCTCCTCCAAGGCCCAGCCTGAGGGAAGACAGGTTTTGATGGGTGAGTGAGGATAGGATAGGGGAAGGATACTAGGTGGGAAGTGGCCCTGCTGAGCATGGAGGCAGAGTGGGTGGTTCCTGGCCATCTCTCCCTTTGATCAGATCAGGTGGAGAGCAGGGTGGGGGGATGCTGCTAATGAATACATGGAAAACTCTACTTTGGATACTATCAGTCCCTTCCCCACCCATCCCCTTTTTAAGACTGGCTTTGGGTACCTTCCCTGTCCTCAAGTACTTCCCACAGTGCATGAATAGGCTACACATCCATGTGCCCTTGTCCTCTTCTCTCAGTCATGTGCTGGGTAGGAACCAGACCCTTGGTTGGTACTTCTTTCTTATACTTCAGAGTTGTGTCACCAGCCGAATCGTTACATAGTTTTGACGGAACCCAGAGTTGATCATTGTAACATGGAATCCCAGTCACAAATGGAAGCACTGTTTCATGCTGATGAAGAAGAACCTAGAGCTTGTAGATCATAACCCATATTTACCTGGGTCCCTATCATCAGATACTGAGCATGTAGAGTTAATCTGGGGACCTCAAAGTTTTCCCCCTGCAGTATCCTTTGTAGGACAAGTGAAATAGTCCTAATTCTCTTTCAAAATTCTGTTCACTTAGTGGTCATACCCCAATGGTGATTCTGGTATTCCTGTATCCTTTGACTTCTCTTTTCCATTTCACCTAAGCAGCCAACTGACTTCACTCTTTTTTTTTTTTTTTAAAAAACATCCTTATTGGAGTATCATTGCTTTACATTATTGTGTTAGTTGCTGCTGTATAACAAAGTGAATCAGCTATACATATACATATATCCCCATATCTCCTCCCTCTTGCGTCTCCCTCCCACCCTCCCTATCCCACCCCTCTAGGTGGTCACAAAGCACCAAGCTGATCTCCCTGTGCTATGCAGCTGCTTCCCACTAGCTAGCTATTTTACATTTGGTAGATTATATAAATCCATGGCCACTCTCTCACCTTGTCCCAGCTTACACTTCCCCCTCCCGTGTCCTCAAGTCCATTCTCTATGTCTGCGTCTTTATTCCTGTCCTGCCCCTAGGTTCTTCAGAACCATTGGGTTTTTTTTAGATTCCATATATATATGTGTTAGCATACAGTATTTGTTTTTCTCTTTCTGACTTACTTCACTCTGTATGACAGACTCTAGGTCCATCCACCTCACTACAAATAACTGAATTTCGTTTCTTTTTACGGCTGAGTAATATTCCATTGTATATATATGTAACACATCTTCTTTATCCATTCATCTGTCGATGAACACTTAAGTTGCTTCCATGTCCTGGCTATTGTAAATAGAGCTGCAATGAACATTGTGGTACATGACTCTTTTTGAATTATGGTTTTCTCAGCGTATATGCCCAGTAGTGGGATTCCTGGGTCGTAGGGTAGTTCTATTTTTAGTTTTTTAAGGAACCTCCATACTGTTCTCCATAGTGGCTGTATCAATTTACATTCCCACCAACAGTGCAAGAGGGTTCCCTTTTCTCCACACCCTCTCCAGCATTTATTGTTTGTAGATTTTTTTGATGATGGCCGTTCTTACTGGTGTAAGGTGATACCTCATTGTACTTTTGATTTGCATTTCTCTAATGATTAGTGATCCTGAGCATCCTTTCATGTGTTTGCTGGCCATCTGTATATCTTCTTTGGAGAAATGTCTATTTAGGTCTTCTGCTCATTTGTGGATTGGGTTGTTTGTTTTTTTGATATTGAGCTGAATGAGCTGCTTGTAAATTTTGGAAATTAATCCTTTGTCAGTTGCTTCATTTGCAAATATTTTCTCGCATTCTGAGGGTTGTCTTTTCATCTTATTTATGGTTTCCTTTGCTGTGCAAAAGCTTTTAAGTTTCATTAGGTCCCATTTGTTTATTTTTGTTTTTATTTCCATTTCTCTAGGAGGTGGGTCAAAAAGGATCTTGCCGTGATTTATGTCATAGAGTGTTCTGCCTATGCTTTCCTCTAAGAGTTTGATAGTGTCTGGTCTTATGTTTAGGTCTTTAATCCATTTTGAGTTTATTTTTGTGTATGGTGTTAAGGAGTGTTCTAATTTCATTCTTTTACATGTAGCTGTCCAGGTTTCCCAGCACCACTTATTGAAGAGGCTGTCTTTTCTCCATTGTATATTCTTGCCTCCTTTATCAAAAATAAGGTGACCATATGTGCATGGGTTTATCTCTGGTCTTTCTATCCTGTTCCATTAATCTATATTTCTGTTTTTGTGCCACTACCATACTGTCTTGATTAAAGTAGCTTTGTAGTGTAGTCTGAAGTCTGGGAGCCTGATTCCTCCAGCTCCGTTTTACTTTCTCCAGATTGCTTTGGCTATTCGGGGTCTTTTGTGTTTCCATACAAATTGTGAAATTTTTTGTTCTAGTTCTGTGAAAAATGCCATTGGTAGTTTGATAGGGATTATATTGAATATGTAGGTTGCTTTGGGTAGTATAGTCATTTTCATAATGTTGATTCTTCCAATTCAAGAACATGGTGTATCTCTCCATCTGTTTGTATCATCTTTAATTTCTTTCATCAGTGTTTTATAGTTTTCTGCATATAGGTCTTTTGCCTGCTTAGGTAGGTTTATTCCTAGATATTTTATTCATTTTGTTGCAGTGGTAAATGGGAGTAGTTCCTTAATTTCTCTTTCAGATTTTTCATCATTAGTGTATAGGAATGCAAGACATTTCTGTGCATTAGTTTTGTATCCTGCTACTTTACCAAATTCATTGATTAGCTCTAGTAGTTTTCTGGTATCATCTTTAGGATTCTCTATGTATAGGATCATGTCATCTGCAAACAGTGACAGCTTTACTTCTTCTTTTCCAATTTGGATTCCTTTTATTTCCTTTTCTTCTCTGATTGCTGTGGCTAAAACTTCCAAAACTATGTTGAATAAGAGTGGTGAGAGTGGGCAACCTTGTCTTGTTCCTGATCTTAGTGGAAATGCTTTCAGTTTTTCACCATTGAGGACAATGTTGGCTGTGGGTTTGTCATATATGGCCTTTATTATGTTGAGGAAAGTTCCCTCTATGCCTACTTTCTAGAGGATTTTCATCATAAATGCGTGTTGAATTGTGTCGAAAGCTTTTCCTGCATCTATTGATGTGAGCTTACAGTTTTCCTCCTTCAGTTTGTTAATATGGTTTATCACCTTGATTGATTTGCATACATTGAAGAATACTTGCATTCCTGGGATAAACCCCTCTTGATCATGGTGTATGATCCTTTAAATGTGCTGTTGGATTCTGTTTGCTAGTATTTTGTGGAGGATTTTTGTATCTATGTTCATCCATGATATTGGCCTGTAGTTTTCCTACTTTCTGACATCTTGTGTGGTTTTGGTATCAGGGTGATGGTGGCCTCATAGAATGAGTTTTGGAGTGTTCCTCCCTCTTCTATATTTTGGAAGAGTTTGAGAAGGATAGCTCTTCTCTAAATGTTTAGTAGAATTTGCCTGTGAAGCCATCTGGTCCTGGGCTTTTGTTTGTTGGAAGATTTTTAATCACAGTCTCAATTTCAGTTCTTGTGATTGGTCTGTTTATATTTTCTGTTTCTTTCTTGTTCAGTCTTGGAAGGTTGTGCTTTTCTAAGAATTTGTCCATTTCTTCCAGGTTGTCCATTTTATTGGCATAGAGTTGCTTGTAGTAGTAATCTCTCATGATCCTTTGTATTTCTGCAGTGTCAGTTGTTACTTCTCCTTTTTCATTTCCAGTTTTATTGACTTTAGTCTTCTCCCTTTTTTTCTTGATGAGTCTGGCTAATGGTTTATCAATTTTGTTTATCTTCTCAAAAACTCAGCTTTTAGTTTTGTTGATCTTTGCTATTGTTTCCTTCATTTCTTTTTCATTTATTTCTGATTTGATCTTTATGATTTCTTTCCTTCTGCTAACTTTGGTGGGTTTTTTTCCTTCTGTCTCTAATGGCTTTAGGTGTAAGGTTAGGTTGGTTATTTGAGATGTTTCTTGTTTTTTGAGATAGGATTGTATTGCTATAAACTTTCCTCTTATGGCTGCTTTTGCTGCATCCCATAGGGTTTGGGTCATTGTGTTTTCATTGTCATTTGTTTCTAGGTATTTTTTTATTTCCCCTTTGATTTCTTCAGTGATCTCTTGGTTATTAAGTAGTGTATTGTTTAGCCTCCAAGTGTTTGTATTTTTTACAAATTTTTTCCTGTAATTGATATCTAGTCTCATAGTGTTGTGTTCGGAAAAGATACTTGATATGATTTTAATTATCTTAAATTTACCAAGGTTTGGTTTGCGACCCAAGATATGATCTATCTTGGAAGATGTTCCATGAGCACTTGAGAAGAAAGTGTATTCTGCTGTTTTTGGATGGAAAGTCCTATAAATATCAATTAAGTCCATCTTGTTTAATGTATCATTTAAAGCTTGTGTTTCCTTATTTATTTTCATTTTGGATGATCTGTCCATTGGTGACAGTGGGGTGTTAAAATCCCCTACTATGATTGTGTTACTGTCGATTTCCCCTTTTTTGGCTGTTAACATTTGCCTTATGTATTGAGGTGCTCCTATGTTGGGTGCATAAATATTTACAATTGTTATATCTTCTTCTTGGATCGATCCCTTGATCATTATGTAGTGTCCTTCTTTGTCTCTTGTAATAGTCTTGATTTTGAAGTCTATTTTGTCTGATATGAGAATTGCTACTCCAGCTTTCTTTTGATTTCCATTTGCATGGAATATCTTTTTCCATCCCCTCCCTTTCAGTCTGTATGTGTCCCTAGGTCTTAAGTGGGTCTCTTGTAGACAGCATATATACGGGTCTTGTTTTTGTATCCATTCAGCCAGTCTGTGTCTTTTGGTTGGAGCATTTAATCCATTTACATTTAAGGTAGTTATCGATATGTTTGTTCCTGTTACCATTTTCTTAATTGATTTGGGTTTGTTATTGTAGGCCTTTTCCATCTCTTGTGTTTCCTGCCTAGAGAAATTCCTTTAGTATTTGTTATAAAGCTGGTGACGGTGCTGAATTAGCCTTTGCTTGTCTGTAACGGTTTTAATTTCTCTGTCAAATCTGAATGAGATCCTTGCTGGGTAGAGTAATCTTGGTTGTAGGTTTTTCCCTTTCATCACTTTAAATATGTCATGCCACTCCCTTCTGGTCTGCAGAGTTTCTGCTGAAAGATCAGCTGTTAACCTTATGGAGATTCCCTTGTATGTTATTTGTTGTCTTTCCCTTGCTGCTTTTAATATTTTTTCTTTGTATTTAATTTTTATTAGTTTGATTAATATGTGTCTTGGCATGTTTCTCCTTGGATTTATCCTGCATGGGACTCTCTGTGCTTCCTGGACTTGACTATTTCCTTTCCCATATTAGAGAAGTTTTCAACTACAGTCTCTTCAAATATTTTCTCAGCCCCTTTCTTTTTCTCTTCTTCTGGGACCCCTATAATTCAAATGCTGGTGCATTTAATGTTGTCCCAGAGGTCTCTGAGACTGTCTTCAATTATTCTTTTTTCTTTATTCTGTTCTGTGGTAGTTTTTTCCACTATTTTATCTTCCAGGTCACTTATCCGTTCTTCTGCCTCAGTTATTCTGCTATTGATTCCTTCTAGAGAATTTTAAATTCCATTTATTGTGTTTTCATCATTGTGTATTTACTCCTTAGTTCTTCTAGGTCCTTGTTAAACGTTTCTTGTATTTTCTCCATTCTATTTCCAAGATTTTGGATCATCTTTACTATCATTACTCTGCTTCTTTTTCATGTAGACTACCTATTTTCTCTTCATTTGTTTGGTCTGGTGGGTTTTTACCTTGCTCCTTCATCTGCTGTGTGTTTCTCTGTCTTCTCATTTTGCTTAACTTACTATTTTTGGGGGTTCCTTTTCGCAGGCTACAGGTTCGTAGTTCCCATTGTTTTTGGTGTCTGCCCCCCGCGGCTAAGGTTGGTTCAGTGGGTTGTGTAGGCTTGCTGGTGGAGGAGACTGGTGCCTGTGTTCTGGTGGATGAGGCTGGATCTTGTCTTTCAGATGGGCAGGACCACATCCGGTGGTGTGTTTTGGGGTGTCTGTGACCTTATTATGATGTTAGGCAGCCTCTGTGCTAATGGGTGGGCTTGTGTTCCTTTCTTGCTAGTTGTTTGGCATAGTGTGTCCAGCACTGTAGCTTGCTGGTCGTTGAGTGGAGCTGGGTCTTAGTGTTGAGATGGAGATCTCTGGGAGAGCTTTTGCCAGTTGATATTACGTGGTCCGGTAGGTCTCTGGTGGACCAATGTCCTGAACTCGGTTCTCCCATCTCAGAGGCACAGGCCTGACACCTGGTCAGAGCACCAAGCTCCTGTCAGCCACTCGGCCAGGTACGTGGGGAGTTTCTTGCCTTTTGGGATGTCTGATGTCTTCTCAGCATTCAGTAGGTGTTCTCTAGGCGTTGTTCCACATGTAGATGTATTTCTGATGTATTTGTGGTGAGGAAGGTGATCTCTACTTCTTACTCCTCCACCATCTTGCAGGTCTCTGACTTCACTTTTTTTTTTTTTAAATTTTATTAATTTTATTTTTTGGCTGCATTCAGTCTTCGTTGCCGTAGGCAGGTTTTCTCTAGTTGTGGTGAGTGGGGGCTACTCTTCGTTGCCATGTGCAGACTTCTCATTGCAGTGGCTTCTCTTGTTGCGGATCACGGGCTCTAAGCACGCGGGCTTCAGTAGTTGCGGCACGTGGGCTCGGTAGTTACCTCGCACGGGCTTAGTTCCTCCGCGGCATGTGAGATCTTCCTGGGCCAGGGCTTGGACCCGTGTCCCCTGCATTGGCAGGCGGATTCTTAACTGCTGCACCACCAGCGAAGCCCCGACTTCACTTTTGATCCAGCATTGATAGAGCCCTGAGGATGCCTTCTGCTTTTGCATTCTCCTTCAGCCAGCCTTTGTAGTGTTCCCATCCCCCCCACCTCTCCCCTCACTGCGCCCACACTCCCACCCCTACTTTTTCTTGATTGGTTTTGTTTCTTCTGGGACCACCTGCAAACTGCCTTCATTACTCAGGAGGGGGCTCCACACATTCCAGGTGAGGTGGAGGACGACCAGCCCTCTCTTTCCCTCCTTAGACGGGTGCCCACACACCTACAGTGGTTTTCTCTGTTGTCTTAACCAGCAGAGCAGCCTTCTCTTGGTCTTGCATGGATGAGGAAGGGAGAACAGCCTTTGATGAGAGGGCTCTTAAAAGATCCTAGTGACTTCACTTTTAAAAGGCCAACTATCCAACTTTTAAAGGCTGAGTTTTGTAATTTTTATGATTAAGTTCATTTTTAAATTGATATATTGTAATTATAAAATGCTTAAATGAAAACGTAAGGAACAGAAAATTTTCAGTGTGAAACAGAACTTTGGAGAAGACTTAATAACTTCCTACTCAGTCTTCCCCATCCACTCCAAACTCTTTGGAATCCATAGTTTTGCAGTCAGCAGGATTCTTCTGCACATCTGATCAAGTCAGCTCCTGCTTCAATCACTGAGCAGCTCCTCATTGCTCATCTGGTAAAGGCCAGTCGATCTCTAGTGTTGCTTAAAAGACCCGGTGTGGTCTGGCCCCTCTCTACCTAAGGACTATTCTTTTTTTTTTTTTTTGCGGTACGCGGGCCTCTCACTGTTGTGGCCTCTCCCGTTGCGGAGCACACGCTCCGGACGCGCAGGCTCAGCGGCCATGGCTCACGGGCCTAGCCACTCCACGGCATGTGGGATCTTCCCTGACCGGGGCACGAACCCGTGTCCCCTGAATCGGCAGGCGGACTCTCAACCACGGCGCCACCAGGGAAGCCCCTAAGGAATATTCTTGATACTCCTTCCCCCCAGCCCCCCACTCCTCGAGCTCCAGTCTCACAGTCTGGCTGCTCAAGTGAATCTGCTTTAGTTAAGTAACCTTCCGCCTTGGCCCTGTCCACCTCCACTCTCACCTCTTTCTGAGGTGTCAGATCTCAGTTTCTGTACCACTTTCTCAGGGACTTAGCCCTGACTGGGATGTCCTATTTCAGGCTCTCAGTAGTCTGTCCTTTCCCACAGAGCATTTATAAGACTATACATTGTGCTGTTAGTTCACTGTATGCCCAGTGTCTAGCACATGTATACATGTAGAAGTGATCAGTACATTTTCACTAAATAAATAAATAAAGTAACTAAAGCCGAAGTGAGAGTAAATGACCTATCCAGGAGAGCATGGCTACCTAGTATCAGAATTAAGACAAAACCCACAGCATTTTTCACTGTGTCTGGTTTTTGTTTCTTCATTAGGAGTCTGTGTCCACACATGTGACTTGTCCATTCTGATTGCGTGAGGAAAATGTGCTCCTGACTCTGTTTCCAGGTATCTCTGCTTTTTGTTTCCGGCTCCTCTGTGTAATTGGATCCTTCTGGTACATTTTCTATGGCCCCTCTTAAGGTTCATCACTGGAGCCCTGCTTTGTTCTCTTGGTATTTTAAAGCTAGAAGTTGGATGTGTACCCACTTTTCTTAATTCTTTCAAGTGACTATTTCAGATTTAGTGTTTCTAATTATTTGTGCTTTTGTGTTTTAGAAGCTTTTACTCTGAGTCTTGATCTTGGTGCTTCTTTGTAAAATGTTTTTCTTTGCGCAGTAGATCTGGGTTCTTTAACATTCTGCATCTCAGATTTTATGTTAGCTACTTCTCTGGCTTAATGACACCCCTGCCCTTATTGACTCACTTGAAAGACAGGGGCTGTTTGCTTAACAGTGGCATGTAGTCTGTTTTCCCAAAATACAATCACTGACCAGAAAGTGGGTTGAATAGTAATCCTTCTTCACATAAGGTGCCTGGAAACTGTCAGTTCAGCCTTATCTGGTGGGTGATTTGAGATGTGGGCTCGTCATGCTTGCATGGCAAACTCTTAAGTCATGATCCTTTTCCTCAGCTTTAGACTATACAGAAAAGTTACTAGCTGGCCTTAATTTTGTTCTTGAGATTGACAAAACTTCATTGTGATCCCTTTACTCATTTGCTCTGCAAATACTTAAAGACTGCATTTGCTCCCCCTGGGTAAACATCTTTCCTTGCTCCTCAAATGCCATAGGGAAAGACCTCTGGTCCTGCCTTGGCTTCTCCATGGAAAAGACTATCTCATGTGACAGTGATGTTCTTAAAATGTAGCATCCAGAGTGAAGGGTGATTCAGTATGGACGTAGTATACAGGTTTTCAACTTAGAATTAAAAGAATAAGTGTGTCGTTTGTTTGCCTGATGATTTCTGTTCTTCATTTTTTCCCTTGACTTCAAATTTGGTTCTTAGACCTTCATGAAGGAGGCTTTGAAGAAACCACTGCAGTGTGGTTTTGAGTTTGCAGATGTTCCTTCAGATAATGGTGGTAGCGACGTTACTGAATATAAATTTTAAGGCCTTGGTGTAAGGACCCTGTCCAAAATCCATTAGCACAGATTTCTAGAAGTCATGAAGGTAAGTTCTTCACATACCAGCTAAATTCATATAAGGTAGAATTAGAGCTGTTGCTGTAGCTTATGGTAAATTGCAGGCACCATTTTGAATGGTGCTGACAAACCAAGGGACATCATTAAGAGAAATGAAGATTTTTCTGGGGAGTGAAAAAGTCACAGGGACAGGGCTCCTATGGCCTATTCACTAATTAATTTTGTGGAAAGGTTGCCCATGATCATATTCTGGAAAACAGACTGCTGATTAGCTATGAGACTTTAAAAGTCATTTACTTTTCTCATTTGCAGTCTTCTCGTGTGTAAAACAGTGATAGTAACCTGCTCCTTCTGCCTCTCGTGAGTTAATAAATAATATCACCGTACTGAAATAAGTATGCTCAGTGATCGCTACATGACTACTAAACGTTTCAGAGGCGTTTTGGTTTGGGGACAGTGACTCCATTCAGAGTTTGTTGTTTGCCCAAGGCCAGTGTTAAGTGACCGAATAATGAATGTTCCACTGTTTGCCTATAGATAGAAAGCCAGATTATATAGTTTGGATGACTGTCAAAGAAGCTGTATCCTCCATTCGCATGTGAAGCTTATTCCTTAGGACACTTTGGAAAATTAATTTGGTGTATATCACTGGAATAACACTTTTACATATTGCTTTATATTATTAATATTAATTATATTGTCCTTCTTTACTAAATTTAAAGCTTTGGAAGCTCTGTGTGTGTGTAATACTGAGCCTAGCAGAGATGAAGAATTTAATAAATAGTTCTTAGAACTTTAGAGCTGAGAGAGCACTTAGTAGCCGTCTAGTTTAACATTCTCACATATTTACAGATGGTGGGACAAAGGAGATCCAGGGGAGTTAAGTGGTGTACCAAAGTCACAGAGTCCTGGAGAAAGATCAGAATGTAGTCTTTCTGAAATGTCCTTTCCTACTCTTTCCAGCATAGATCACTGCCTTTGAATAAAATTTCAATGCAGGTTAAAACTTGTGTTTTAAGAGAGCATGCTTTATATACTGTTTTAAATATGTCTCTCCATATACAGATTCAAGGGTGTGTATATATCTAATCCATAGAAAAATTTATTTTATACTCTTAGTGCAATCACAGCTTTTTGCCACTTATTAAGACTTCAGAAGTACAAACCGGTAGCTCAGTAATTGCTTTCTTGAATCTGCCTTTAATAATTACATTTAGTAAAGCTGTATGGAAAATTAGAAAGGCAGAGACTAATGGAAAACTAGATTTTTCACTGAATTAGAAAGCAAGACAATCCATATATTGACAACACTTCAAGTTGAAACAGATCAGGAAAACTATTTTGGACTGTTTGTGCAAAGAGGCAAACCTGGGCCTGATGCGCAGTGGCACCCACATTTTATGGAAGCAGAGAAACTCTAAGAGATTTCATGTAAATTGGATGTTGAGAGGAGAGAGTCCAGGTCTGATTTTGATGTAAGTCATGTGAATCTTTTAAAGCCAGGAATTTCTCCTTGGTACTAACAAAGAAGTAAAAAATGAAGAATTGTGTTAATGAAGTAGGAATATCTTTGAATTAAAAAAAGCACAAAACTCAGTTGGAGGTCATATCTTGCACACAGAAGAAAACCTGAACAGGAAAATAGTGGAGGGCTTGTTTTGACTTGCTTCTGTGGGGTTTGGTGTGGTGTTTTGACTTTGTGGCCAGAAAAATTAGTCATTTTAGTTATATTTATTTCAGAAAGCATATTAAAGAGATCCCAACAGTAGATTAACTCAGGTGGTTCAGATATTAGGAAAATAATTAAAATGAGATCTAATGATGTTAACTAAAAAAGCAAAACAAAACTGGTACCTCTTCTTCACCTGTCAAATGGACAGTGTGCTTTTTGCCCAGTAGCAGGAGAGGGGCCAGCCGGGTAGCCGGCTGATGGACTAGCTCCCCACTGGCACCAGACTGGCTACAAACTTCACACACATTGGGACCCAATGAACCTTCTCATACTGTGGAGGCCCAAGATTATAACAACTTTAGAAAAATGCCTTCAGAAGGACCTGATTTTATGTGTCACTTTATCATGGATATCCTAGCTGAATCTTTTTAACAGCGAACTATTGGCCTCGTCCGTCCCTTCCTGAGAGTGAGTGCAAGTGTTTGCTCACAACCTCTGACAGTGGGATGTTGTATGTTCCCCTCCAAGGCAAGGGGAAACATCTAGAAACTAGAGAGCTCAGGTAAATAGTTCTACACAGGTTCTGCTGCACTCAGTTGCAGGCTGAGGGAGAAAGAGGGGTGAGCATTTTGTAAAAGAAAAAGAAGAGGTGGGATGAGAAGACATGAGAAGTGAGCAGAGGGCATGTAGTCCAGTCTTTTTGAAAGACACTGTCCGCCCCAGATGAACCTGGGGCTTACATTTAATAAAGCCCTCTGATTTCACAGCCAGAAATTACACACAGGGACTTCTCTGGTGGTGCAGTGGATTAAGAATCCGCCTGCCAATGTAGGGGACTCCCACGGGTTTGAACCCTGGTCTGGGAAGATCCCACATGCCACAGAGCAACTAAGCCCGTGCGCCACAACTACTGAGCCTGCACTCTAGAGCCCGTGAGCCACAACTACAGAGCTCTCATGCCACAACTACTGAAGCCCGCGCGTCTAGAGCCCATGCTCTTAAACAAGAGAAGCCACCACAATGAGAAGCCCGTGCACCACAACGAAGACCCAAAGCAACAAATAAATAAATAACTAAAATAATTAATTAATTAATTTAAAAAAGGAAATTACACACAGGGTAGAAGAGTAGGGGAGAGTGGGTAGAGTAAAGAGCAGGGTTGTCTGCCTTGAGAACTGAATTTGCTATTTGGTAAGGGAGAGAGAGTGTAAGACAACTAACTAAATAGAATCTGACCCTGAAGGTAGTGATTTTTTAACAGTAGGGGTTAGCATGCACCATTAGTTGTGAATGAGTTAACATTTGTTTGCCCTGATCAGTGTGTAAAACAAAGCGCAAGAATATATGCATATGGCACAGTCTCTGCCTTCGAGTGGATGTGGAGAGAAATATATGTGACAAAGCAATACGCAATTGTATGATATACATAAGTAAAATAGTAAGATGTTAGAAAGCATCTGGTCAACCCCTGCATGTTATAGATGATGAACAGGCATAATGCTGAGAAGTGATTTTTCTGTCTGTATGGCTAAGTGTCAAAGAGGGACCTGGAACCCAGGATATCTGATTCACAGCTTATTTTTCTCATTAGAGAATATTTTCACTCAAAACTTCAGAAAACGGTTTGAGGTATAAATCTTCAGTGCAGAAAAAAATTGGAGAAAAAAATCTTGACAAGTGAAAAGAAGAAAAAACATTCTCCATCCCTTCAAAACATTTTGGTGTGTTTTTTTTTCTTCCAGCTTTTTTGGTACATACACATATACGTACACTCTTATGATAATATATTTCCTTAAACATGAAAATGCACTCTCTATAGCCTGCTCTTATTTTTAAAAATTTTAACAAGATTAACCATCTCATGTTAATACATCTTCTGGGACATTATGTGCTATGATTTATTAATCATTTTTCTACTAAATATTAGGTCATTTACATTTTTATTATTATGAAAATACTTTTTCACTTTTAAAAGTCATATTTCAATTTCAGTTTGGTGCCACTGTGTTGAACAAATAATTCATATCCATTTATGTGCACATATTAGTTGAGAAATAATTATACATTTTTTGTTCTATGTCTATTCTTCATATGTATCTTTGCAGATTAATTTACTTTTGCCATATATCCCATGAAAAGTTGCATAATGAATATAACTCTTCTACTCTCAACTATGTTTAAATTGGATATACTATTTATCTTTGAGGGCCAAGCAGCTCTTCTGTCTGGAAATGCTTTCATGGGTCCATATTACACTGATCTTGTACATTTTAGTTTGTAAAATTTAGGATGGACTTGGCAAAGCCATGGTGAGGAGTAGAGTGCTCAAACACTCACAGAGCAAATGTTTGGAAAAGGAATGAACCAGTGGTGGCTGGAGGTGTTAGTTCCCTATCTTGCGAACCATTTTTTTTTTTGGTCTGGGAAAGGACTTCAGTAGAGTTCCCTTCAAATCGGTGTGTTGTGCCCTGAAGGGGAATGCCTGGCACGAGGTTCACGGTTGCACTGGCTCTGCTTGTGCAGAAACACTGTGGAGAGAAAGAAGAAAATGATCATGTCCAGTTGATGAAGGTAATTTAATTGTGAGTGTCCAGCACATTAAATCTAGAGATAAGGCTTAGAGAAGAAGCTTTCTCCTTCCTGCCCTCAGGAGCAGTTTTAGAGTTTTCACATTTTGGCTGCTTTAGATTTAGCTCAGGCTCTTGGGAATGACGGGAATTAGCCTTAATGCATTTTCCGATTCTCTGTAGAGGCCACCTATATCACTAAGGGAAAGTGACCCATACAAACAACAGAATCTTGCAAAATGATTATGTTTTTACAAGTCAACACCTTTTCTTGAATCCATTGTTCTTTCTTTAAAGGAGTCAGGCAAATTAAGTGATTATGACGTATCTTGTTACTAGGAGAATCTCTTTGTTTGGGAAAAAAGAAATCAATACAAGAAACTCTTGGAATGTCCTTTTTTTTTTTTTTTCCTCTTCAGCAGTTCCTAATATATGGGCTAGAAATGCTGATTCTACTTGAAGAATGACAGTGATACATGCTGAGGCCTGGCCTCTTTAGATTCCAGACTTCGCTCTGAGAGTCTTTGGCACTGGTGTGTGTTATATAGATTTAGAAAAGTTGGTACTTGGTTAAACCCAGAAATTTAGTTGTAAATTTTTCATTAGGTAAACTTAGGTTTTAAACAATCATGTATCTGCATTTTTAAAAGTAGGTTAACGTAAATGTTTTTTTAATTTAAGTATAGTTGATTTACAGTGTTTTGTTAGTTTCAGGTATCAGCACAGTGATTCAGTTATGTATATATATATATTCTTTTTAGATTCTTTTCCATTATAGGTTAGTACAAGACACTGAATATAGTTCCTTGTGCTGTACAGTAGGTCCTTGTTGATTATTTTATATATAGTAGTGTATATATATTAATCCCAACCCCCTAATTTATTCCTCTACCCCCTTTCCCCTTTGATAACCATAAGTTTGTTTTCTATGTCTGTGAGCCTTTTTCTGTTTTGTAGATAAGTTCATTTGTATCTTTCTTTTTTTTTTTTGATTCCACATATAAGTGATAACATATTTGTCTCTCTTTGGCTGACTTAACTTCACTTGGTATGATAATCTCTAAGTCCATCCATGTTGCTACAAATGGCATTATTTCATTCTTTTTTTTATGGTTGAGTAATAGGTTAATTTAAATTTAGGATGATAAATAAAAGCTCTTACTAAGTTAAGTTCTGTGATGCAACTTTATCATCTGCATATGCCATCTTCTCAGTGCTGCCCACTCTGACCATTCTATTTAAAATTACAACTTTCCCCCCAGCACTCCCAGTTCCTTTTACTTGGCTCTGTTTTTCCCCTCATACCAGGTAATCACTTTCTAAAACATACCGTATAATTTACTTATTTTTATTTTATTTTATTTATTTTATTTTTGCAGTACGCGGGCCTCTCACTGTTGTGGCCTCTCTCCCGTTGCGGGGCACGGGCTCCGGACGCGCAGGCTCAGCGGCCATGGCTCACGGGCCCAGCCACTCCGCAGCACGTGGGATCCTCCCGGACCGGGGCACGAACTCGCGTCCCCTGCATTGGCAGGCGGACTGTCAGCCACTGCGCCACCAGGGAAGCCCCTACTTATTTTTTAAATATATCTATTGTTATCTGTCTCCCCCGCTAGAATGTAAATTTCATGAGGGCAATGCTCTTTGACACTTTACTTCACTGATAGATATCAGACACCTTGAATGGGAATTAGCACATAGCACATAGGAATTAGCACTTACTATGTGCTAGTAAAGAAATGTCATCATCATCATCTTTTTTTACAGTGTAACAGTTTTAAACCAAACATATATTGGGAGAGTAAAATACTTGATAAATGCTATTTTGTTTTTTTAGGAAGAATTAAAATATGGAGTTTTGAAAGAAGGTTGAGAACTCTACAATCTTTAAGAGCTTCCTTTCTTTGCGTAGGTGGGCATTTTAAAACTGTGGATGTGTGCCCTCTAACAGCTGTTTGTAGAATAGAACCACTTCTTTCTCCTCAGCAGGAACAACAGGGTGCCTCTTCAGGATCCTTGATTGTAGAGCCTATAAAATGGTCTGCATTTTTTTAGGGCATAGAGTTTGATCCTCTCCACCTGCTCTCTGCCCATGTTTCAGGGCTGAGCAGCAGAGCTTTGAAACTGGCAGGCATATTGCAAACTGCCTGTGCCCAAGTAACCTTCCTCTGTGGGGTCCAGTGAGTACCGTAAGTTCAATATTGAGAGAACACAGGAGGATCTTGAATCTCATCTCCTTGATGCCTGTAGAAAGGAGCCTGACTCGTCATGGATGACCAGTAATTCTCCACCACCCAAGCTTACCTTTGCACCTTTTTGGGTCAAAAAAGTAATTACCTACCTATTTCTGTTTATCTATCTGCATATATATATTTATGTGTATATGTATGTATATCTGTATAGAGGGAATACTTTAACTTTTGAATTTCATGATTTTTTTGGTGAGACTATGTTTTTTAAGAAATAAGCGTAGCGCATCATAGGACTTCATGGTGTGTTAGAGAAATGAAGGATGTTAATAGCCTCAAATTCCATTTAGATTTGGGAGAAACCCAGTAATATTCGGGAAGAGACTAGAATGTGTTGAGCACCAGTCATGTGCCAGGCTGGGTGCTAAGTGCTTTATATACCTTGTCTTATTTGTTTACTCTGTCACCAGTCCTAAGAAATAGGTATTTTCATCCCCACTTTCCATATGAGGAAATGAAGGCTCCAAGTGGATAAGCGCTATCGGTGAGGAATCACAGCTAGCAAGTGCCGGATCTGGGTGTCGGGGGTGTCTGACTCTAGATTGGCATTCTTCCCACCATATCGTGTAGCTTCTCCCAAATGGTACTAATTATTAAGACTGATAGTTTCTTTTTAATAAAAGGGCTATATTTCAAAGCTATTTTCATAGCTCTCAGGCCCTCATGAACAGTATTCTTTTGATCAGCTGCAACAAACTTTCTACAAGAATCCGTCTTATTCAGCACTGTCTGCCTCTGTCGTGTCTAACTTACTGATCGTTCTAAGAAAAATAACTCATCTTACCCTTTTCACTATCAGACTGCTGAGCTGGACTGAGGTGTAGACATGTCCTTCCCAGTGTGTTGTCCTGCGCTTTATTACTCGCTCACTTCCCTTCCTCATTTATTTCCTGTACTCAGCCTGCTTTGTTGCCAGGTGCTCTTTAAGGCAGTGGGGCTACGACAGTGAACAAAACAGATGAGGTTCCTGTCCTTATGGAGCTTTTAACTTAGTGGGGGAACAGACAGTAAACCAACAAGCTGACCAGCCAGCCAATTTTGTGTGTGTGTGTGTGTGTGTGTGTGTGTGTGTGTGTGTGTGTGTTAATGCCAGACCATGGTAAATGCAAAGAAGAAAAATAAGCCAGGTCTGAGGGTAGAGAAGGGTGGGGGGCTAGAGGCACTGTTTTAGATGGAGTGCCTAGATAATACCTCTCTGAGAAGGTGACCTGGAACAGCAGTTGAACAAAATGAGGGGAAAGCTTTCTAGGTAGAAAAAAAAGCACTGCAAAACTTAGAGTTGGCCTTCCCAGAACAATGTTTTAAAATATAATAAAATCCCATTAAACTATTTTTAACTACGACAAAAACAAAAATGAAAACCAAGAAAACGTAGAGTTGGGCAAGTGCTTGATACATTTGATGGTCAGTAAGGAGGCTGGTGCGGATAGACCAGGGTAAGTAAGAGGGGTGTGTTCGGAGCTGAAGAAAAGAAGGGGGCTCTGAAGCTGGCTGGTATAGGGCCTTGTGGGCTGGAGCAGGGACTGGAATTTTGTTCCAGGAGTGATGGAAATCCATCAGAAGGAGTTCAGCAGGGGAGTCACATGACCTGATGCCTGAAAAGGGCCGCTGTGGCTGCTGTGAAACGCAGATTGTTACAGGACAGGAGTGGAGCAGGGAGACCAGCTGGGAGGTTGTAGAGAGAACTCTCGGGCCTGGATGAAAGAAGGACTGCAGATTCGCAGATAACACAAGTCTTGGCAAAAACACTGGCTCCTGATTTCGATGACAGCATCAATTTTCAGAAAAGTTACAACATCCTTGTATGATGGGTTGAAATGGACATGATCCTATTTAACAGGTCATTTGTTAGCCTGACCTCAGTTCTCACAATCACTTGTTCCAGAACTCTTGGGAAAGACCTGGGGTTTTATTTGACCTCCAGGGCCCTGTGATCCAACAGTGAGATATGGCTTCCAAAAACCGTCAGAAGAATACGGGTCGAAGATATGGAATCTTAAACTAAGATGGAGGGAAGACAGGGTTCCTCTAAGTCTTAGTGGTCAGGCCTCATCAGGAATGCAGGGTTCTGAGTAGGCGCTGACAAAGGTGAGTGCAGAGGCTACCACGTGTGTGCATTGCAGGCTCAACTAGCTCTGGGATGGGGAGAAAAGTACCTTCTCCCTTGTAGAGATGGATGGGTGTGGTGAGTAGGTCGCACTCCTGAGGAATCATCTCTTTCCCTCTCTATCCACCAAGTCTCCCTCCCCCATGCTGATAAAGAAACAGTTGTAACAATGACTAGATGTTAATAACGATATTAATAGATAACATTCTTGTTTGAATTCTTGCTAAATGCCAGACAATGTGGTAAATTATTGACACTGATAATCACATTTAATCCTGACAACAAACCTATTGGAAAGGTACCATTGTAAACTTCATGTTATAGCTGGGGAAACAGGTTTGTAAAGCTTAAATAACTTGCCCCAAATCATGGAGTGTTAGCCGAGCCCAGAGGAGAGCAATAGAAGACACAGGATTCAAACCCGGGCAGTTTGATTCAAGAGCCAGAACTCTTAGCCACTGTGTTATACTGCAAAGCTGCTGGGTGAAATAAAAATATAATTATTGTAATTTATGCATATTATGGGCTAAACAGGGTTTTTTATGAGTTGAAATCTATCTTTTATACTGATTCTATGAGAAAATCTGTGCTGAGTTTTAAACTACCTCAACTGTGGATTTGGGAGATACAATCCATTCACTAATTGGGAAATGGCTATAGATTCCCTCAAGTCCTGGATTCTACAGTTTAGGGGGATCAGTGACGAACTATGTTTTAACTGGAAGGTGGTCAGTAGTGCAAGACCTGAAGACCAGGTCTTCTGAAGGACAGCTGGAGGAGCTAGAGAAGTTTAATTTGGAAGGGGGAGACTTTTAAAAAGTAGCAAAGGTTTCTCATGCTAGAATGGAAAACCATAAGCCCTAATAGGATCTCAAGACCTCAAAGTAAACTTCTCTTCCTAGGTGATCAGATCCAGTCTTCTGATTTTAGATCACATTCACACTTTGTTGATTCCCAAATTTATATCTCTGGCCAAGACCTCTCCCTGAGCCCCAGACGTGTTAATTCAGTCTTACTGAACATCTCCACTTAATGTCTATCTAACACGCATCTCAGCCTTAACGCGGCCAGTGCAGGGCTCCTGTTTGCCCCCAAAGACTGTCTTCCCAGCTCAGTTACTGACACCACCATCCTTCTGGTTGCTCAGGCCCCAAACCTCACCATTATATTTGATTCCTCCTTTTTTTTCTTTCTTTTTTTTTTTTTTTAAAGAAACTCCACATCCAGTTATCAGCCTGTCCTGTTGTTTCTACTTCCACTCACCTCTCCCCACCACCGCTCAGACCTTCCCTCTAACTCTTCTCCCTCCTCATCACTCTAGGCATATAAACATATCAAGCATTTAATCTTCCACCTGCCCGGACCACCCTGCTCCCACAACCAGATATTCTCACTTCCTTCAGGTCTGTGGTAAAGAGAAGGATGGGCCTCCCAAAATGTTTACACCCTAATGCCCAGAACCTGTGAATATGTTTCCTTACATGCAAAAGGGACTTAATGGATGTGATGAAGGTTAAGGACCCTGAGATCACAGAGACAATTTAGATTATCTGGGTGGGGCCAATATAGTCCCATGAGTCTTCCACTTAAAAGTGGAAGAGGAAGTAGAAAAGTAGATCACAGAAATGTGACATAAGAAAGTCTTGATCTTCTGTTGCTGGCTTTGAAGATTGAGAAAGGAGACCATGAGCTGAGGAATACAGGTGCTTTCTAGAAGCTGGAAATTTTGCTCTTAGCTGATAGCCAGCAAGAAAATGGGGACCACAGTCCTACAACCACAAGGAGACAGAAACTGGTTTTCTCCCAGTGAACCACCAAAAGGAACCCAGCCATGCCAATACCTTGATATTAGCCCAGTGAGACTTGAAGTGGAGAAACCAGTCAAGTGCACTGGACTTCTGACCTATGGGACTGTGAGATAATGAATGGGTGTTGTGTTTGTTACAGCAGTAATAGAAAACTAATACAAGGTCTCTGCTCAAATACACCTTTATCAGTAAGAACTTCCCTGACCAGCCCATGTACTAGTCATACACACGCTCATCCAGCCCCTCTCTGTCCTTATTAACTCTGATTTATTTTTCTCCATAGCACTTATCATCAGCTAGTGTGCATTTATTTGTGTGATTGTCTTTGTCATCCTTCTATTAAAATATAAGTACGCTTTGTTAGGGATCTCTGTTTGTATTGTTCACTGTTTTATCTGCAGTGACTAGAACTGAGCCTGGCACGTCCTAGAATTAATCCTTGTTGAGCAGTTGATGAAGCTAGCCTTTTCTTTCCTCTCCAGCCTCTTGCAGAGATGCTCTTCTTACAAGCTGGCTGTACTGCACTCAGCTTCTTCCATCCTCTTACCTTCTGCTTCAGGACATTTGCACATGTGCTGCCTATAATGCTTGCGCCTCCTTTTTGCCTACTTTTACTGTAGATCTATTCAGAAACAGCTCCTGAGAGAAAGCTCTCCTGATCCCTGAGAGCAAATCCTGTCCTCTTATGCACTCATCTGTTTTTAAAGTAAGCGTTTCATATTGAGTATAGCTCAGATACCTTTTTATACTTTTCCTTTATAATAATATAAAGGCTAGGACTATGAGTCTGCTCACCGTTGTTTCTAGTGATAGAATTCTAGGGCTTAAGATTGTGGAGTTTGGAACCAGACTATCTGGGTTTATGAATCAGCTCCTAGCTCTGTGCCTTGAAGTTACGTAACTCACTCTGACTTGGCTTCCTCACATATGGAGTGGGGATAATAACAGTACCTACATTATAGGATCTTGTGTGGACTAAATCAGTTAATAAATGAAGTGCTTTGAGCACTGCATGGTCCATAGTAAGCACTCAAAAATGGTAGCTGCTGCTGCTGTTGTATACAGCATAGCAGAGTGCTTGGCACATAGCAGATGCTCAATGAATATATATGGAAATACAAAAATGAATTTCATAAGAACTTGATGGTTGTATTAAAAACGAATAATTATCATTTATTAGATTTACTCCAGTGCAACTTTAGAAGGCAGAAATTTGATTAAACTTTCTCCTAATTACAAGAATGATATATGCTCTGGTGAAAACTATAGATTATAGAGAAAATTATAATAATTTGTAATTCTACCACTCAGACATCGTTTTGACCTATTTCCTTTGTTATCTTTTATGTGTATTTTATATAGGCAACAGCATAGTATGCATAAAGTATTTTATACTGCTCTTTCAATTAGTATTATATTACAGATGCTTTCTGAAAACATCTTATATGTTCTTCTTGATGATTATTGTCCCCTAAAAAAATTCCATTGGCGCACATAATACATATTTATATGACATAGTCAAGAGGAATACATTTGTTCAAAATTAGAGAGTGTGACTGTATTTTAAATAATACGATTGTGCCACTTAGATGATCTGTTTAAGGGGAAGGTATGGAAAACAGTGATGCCTGACGTTCCAGAAGGCTCTGGGATGGAGGCAGAATTTCACTTGACTGCTGAAGGGAGGATAGGAGGACTCCTTGGCAGAGGGAGGCTCCTGCGTGAACAGAAGCCCCCAGTGCCTAGAGTGGGGAAAATATAGGAAGGACTTGGCTGATTGGCTCCTGCAGGAGAGCTGTGGGAAATAAGATTGAATTGATGTGTTGGGGCTGGTTCTGGAGGATTTGGGAGGGAGGTGAGGCGTTGCTCCTCTTTGCAGAAGCCAAGAGCTTGTGATAAGGAGATGAAGTCTATAACTAAGTAGTTTGAGAGAAGAATGAAGGATTTTTTTTGCTCCTCTGTATGAAAGCTATTTCAACCACAAATCCATTCCTTAAGCAGCCTGTCAGGAAGGCTGTCCTCAAATGCCCATGGAAGCCCTTCTGTTCTTCCTGCTGGCATCTTTGTCAACCACTTCATAGTTATCAATTCTTCATTCCATGTCAGAGCATCTTACAAAGCACCAAGACATTTATTATCTGACAAACTAATACAGTAGACATCATTTTATCATTCTTATTTTATTAATGAAGATACTGTGGCTCAAAGATACTTAGAGATTTGCCCAAGTTAGTAAGTAGTACAGATAAAACTTATCTATTTTCCTTCTTTCAAAGCAGGTCATAAAATAGAATAATAAAGCTCATAGAGCATCTATCTTCCAGAATGCTTGTTTAACATAGTATGTGATTTATTGCCATAACAATTCAGGTAAGCAAAGAACTAGCAGCATTCACACTTTATAGAAAATCTAAGTCAAAGATTTTGACTAACAATGGTATTGAAACTAATGAAAAACTATGGTAACAAATCAACATGTATGACCTGATGTATTTGAGTGCATTGTTTCCCTCACCCTGAATTGATTGATTGGTTTTGTGTCATAGATATAGCTGAGGAGGAAAAGAAAAATGAAGACTTTTCATAATCAAGTAATCAGTTGGGGAGCTAAAATTAGTCAGTAGTAGGGTTTAGACTGAAAACCTGTAATTCTATAAATATCAATAAACTCAACAAAATATTTCCTTTATAACCAGAGAGATTTTGAAACAAAAATTTTTAGCAGAGGTTATGTCATTTTTAGGCTATTTAAAAGTACTTCATATACATGGAAAAAATTTCAGCATAAACATGTAAAAGGAAAAATTAAATGTCTAGTACCTTCCAGAACCAGAAGTTAGTTGAAAAGTTGCTTATTTGTTTTAAGCACTGTTACTCTAAGTAATATATCTGAATCTCTATTTCTTGGTGTCTTAGAAAATCTCTTATGTCCCTCCAGTTAGAAATATGAATTGAATTCACTCCACTCCTGTATTTCACTCCCCTCCACTCCATTTTCACTATGTATATGATTTTAATTTCATCATTGAAATTATAACTTTATATTTGTTACTCTGTAATTTGAACCACTTTCTTCATCCACCAATTTTTAAGCAGTGTCCTTTGACTGCCAATTATGTAAGATGAAAAGATTTGGACCCCATTTAATTCCTTTACACCCAGTTCCTCCCCCATTCATCTCCTATTTTCTGCTCGTTATGCCATTATTTTTTATACTGACAAAAAAAATTTACAGTCTGTTCTGTAAAAATAATTGTCTTCTGTGTTGTATAGATTGATTTTAAAAGCTGAGTTCAATAATTAATGTTCCCAAATGTTCCCAGTATTATAATTATATATGTGTGTGTACAGATATTTATATTTTCACTGTGTAATCAAGTTTTTGGAACTGTAAGGAAGGAAATGTAGCCGTATAAATTACTAAACCTGTACTGCTCAGTGGAGAATGTTTCAAGCGTTACTTCAAATGGACACTCTTATCCTCTAAACTGTACCAGGTCATGTTACATTTATTTTGCTTTATATTTGGAACTGTACCTTGTATACAGTTTTGTTTAGTTGGTTTTCTTGGAATTCTTAAGCACTTTTTTTTTTTCTTGGCAGAGAAAGGTGAATGCTTTGATTCTGTCACTAAAACCTTTTTAATGATATTAGGTGTTAATCATACCCATTTTCTTCTTGAAAGCATTCTTCTTGGAACCCTTTGGCTTCTTACTCTAATTTGAATACTTTTTAGGCTGCATAGCTGGCATTTTAGTATACCCCCCACACCCCCATATTGTCTGTAGATTAGGTCCACAGTTTCTTGGCTTCTTTTTTGAATTCCATTTTTAAAAAATCTTCAAAGAGAATTTCCTGAATGTGTACCTAGTACATAAAATACTCTCCCTCTTGCATGTTTGAAACGAGCACTTTCCTGGCTTCCTGGTAGAAAATTTGCCTGGATATGGAATTCTAGGTTAAAGGTCATTCACCATCAACCTTTGAAGGCATATGAAGCCAAAATTTGGAACCAGGTTTCCGATGGATTTCTGTGGATTCTTTTGTCACTCTATGAACCAGGCTACTTCGACTACAAGCCTTTCAGTTGTAGAGGAGAGCCTCAGGGCAGCCTGTGAGGAGGCCAGCTCCAAATGGCGGTGAAACCTCTGTGTGCTTTCTGCTGGAGTTGTCCTCAGCTTCTTAGAGTAGCAGCCACTTTATAACGTCTTTCTTTGTACTCATTTACTCCTTCCCTGGATCAGAGTCTTTGATGATAACAAAAACAATGGCTGGCCTTTTATATTACTGTATTTTGAGTGCTTAATTTTGATTAATCTTTCCATTGGCAGTGCTATGTCTTCAGTAATTTTTTTCCGAAAGGCTGGGTGGGTTATTTGTTTTCTGAGTTTGCCCACAACTGAGATTGACTTTCTGTTGCCTTCACATGTGAATAATAATTTGCACGATTATAAAATAATATTCTCATAAAATTCTACAGACATTGCTCTACTTTTCGAGGAGCGGGGAGGCATTTAGTGAAGCATAGAAAAAGTTTGGTCATCCTGATCTCTGTTCCTACTTTATTCCATCAGTATATTGGCAGCACTTTTTTTTCATTATTGTAATTTTAAAAGATCCAGAGTATTAGGTACATTATTTTCCCTGGGAGATGGTAAACCCTTTTGATCTTTCCAGCTTAGGAAACAGGTTTCTTTTGTCTTTGATGTTTGTTCTTGCTGTAATTTTGTTTTTGTTTTTATTATTTTTGTTCTTTTATCAGTGATTTTAATCATTTTGGGTCGTTTTTGGTATCATGAATTTTCTTTGCAAAGAAGAATCATATTAAAAAATGTATATGTACACACAAATTTAATCAGGCCCAACTCTTACACAGCTATTCTCTAGTGGCAATTATCTAGAGAATTATTCTTCTTCTTTAAGCAGTGGTTTATTTGAAGCAATATGTTTTTCTCTTAAAAACATTAAAAAATTTCTGAAATTTAGATGTTTTCAAAGATATGGAAAAAAAAGTTGTCAGCTTCTCCACAACCGAAAATAGTATAATTAAATTAATAATATCTCACGGTTTGGCATCTTAGAACAGAGGAAGTTTGATTTAAGGCTGAGTAGGAGCAAATTAAAATTTTACACTAGTTTTATTGAATCTTAAATTTATTTAGTCATCAAATATCATAAAATTTTATGATTAGAGGATCTCATCATCTTTCCCTTATTTAAAAAAAAAAAAAAAAACTTTGTGTGATGTGAATTAATACCTTTGAGAGCTTGGCCCTCAGTAGACACACAGTAGATCACTCTTTTAGAGATACAACTTTTTATAGTATCTAAATAACAGCCTTTTAAATTTTATCTTTCTTGCTTATTCCAACTCAAGAAGGAGAATATGTTGATTTCAAGCCCAGAGTTAATATTTGGTACATCTTGCACTAACTGAACAAATACTAAACAAACAAACAAGCAAACAAAAAATATATATATATGAAAGGTCACTAAAACTTTATTTTTATATAGAATCCCCATGTGTATTTGGAAGTTATTTATTAGACATTTTTATTTAGGAAAAACTTTTTTTTTTTTTTGCTTTTGTTGAAAGTAAATAACTTTGTAAGGTATGAGCTTCTGAAGACAGAGATCATTCAACCTGGAATATGGGTCCATCTTTAGTTTAAGTTTATTTTGTTTTTTAGATACATTCCTGAAAAAAGTAGGTGTAAACCAAATTATGAAATATTTTATCATTGATTTACAGTTTATTTTCAGAAATGTTACTGAAAAGGAAAAAAAAATTGGCTCTAACATATAATCAAAACCATACTTACAAATTGAAATCTTCTCTTTAAAGTAGTATTTATTTTACTTTTCAGTTTGAATCCTAAGGATTTAATGTTCTTAGGACTGTGGCTAGAATTTAGTCACAGGAACAATATAATTTCTGTTTTTTTAAACAAATCTAAATGAAAACCTTAATATGTTTATTTAGTTACACGAAGCTTCCTTAGCTTTATACTGGGGAATTTCTGGAAAAATCTGAGGGCAAGGATGTCTACAAGAGCAGAGGCCTAGACAGGTACATCAGGTCTCTGTGATTTTATGTGAGATAGTTGGAATGGACACCTATGCCGCTATAAACACTGGTCAAAATATACCCAATTAGTTCTCACTTCCTAATCATATTGTCAAAGTGACGAATAGCCAGTGTTGATCAGGATGGGCCAGGCGTTCCATATCCTATTGGTGGCAGGGGGACTTAGTACATTTGAGGGGATAAATTTGGCAAAATTTTTGGTAATTTATCTTATATATATATGTGTGTAAGTACATGTACAGGAAAAAGGATGAGATATATCTCTCTATATATAGATACATTAATCATTAATATATGTAAATAAAATGTAAGTATATATAGAGACATATAAACATGTTTTATATATATTGATATATAAGTAAACATATATAAACATATTAAAAAGTATACAGTGCAAAATACTACAGTAACTTAATATCCATCTTAGGGTCCGAATTAAACAAAGTATGGTAACAATCGTACATGGTAGTACTATGTAGCCAGTAAAGAATGAGGTATGTCAAAATGTGCTGATTAATGAAGATGTCTGATATGTATTAAATAAAGTAAAAAATAAAAGTAGTAGAAAAAATAAAGCAGTAGAACTATATACTATAGCTCTAGTTGTGTAAGAAAATAAAATAACTTCTATTACATGTACACATACAGAGCTTATATGAGTATAGACAATTTCTGAAAGGATATTTAAGATACCTCTTAAGTTGGCAAGGACCTATACAAGTCTCTTATGGAAGAAACATACTTTTCAGTTTATATCCTTTGGACTTTTTGAAAATTCTTTTGCATAAGCACATATTATTATTATTTTTTAATAGATCTTTATTGGAGTATAATTGCTTCACAATACCATGTTAGTTTCTGTTGCACAACAAAGCGAATCAGCCATATGCATACACGTCCCCATATCCCCTCCCTCTTGAGCCTCCCTCCCATCCTCGCTATCCCACCCCTCTAGGTCATCTCAAAATACTGAGCCGATCTCTCTGTGCTATGCTGCTACTTCCCACCAGGCAAGTTTTACGTTCGGTAGTGTATATATCTCAATGCTATTCCCACTTCACCCCAGCTTCACCCTCCCACCCCCTGTCCTCAAGTGCATTCTCTATGCCTGCTTCTTTATTCCTGCCCTGCAACTAGGTTCATCAGTACCGTTTCTTTTTTTTTTTAGATTCCATATATATGCGTTAGCATACGGTATTTGTTTTTCTCTTTCTGACTTACTTCATCCTGTATGACAGACTCTAGGTTCATCCACCTCACTATAAATAACTCAATTTTGTTTTTTTATGGCTGAGTAATATTCCATTGTATATATGTGCCACATCTCCTTTATCCATTCATCTGTCGATGGACGTTTAGGTTGCTTCCATGTCCTGGCTATTGTAAATAGTGCTGCAATGAACATTGTGGTGCATGTCTCTTTTTGAATTATGGTTTTCTCCGGGTATATGCCCAGTAGTAGGATTTCTGGGTCATATGGTAGTTCTATTTTTAGTTTTTTAAGGAACCTCCATACTGTTCTCCATAGTGGCTGTATCAGTTTACATTCCCACCAACAGTGCAAGAGGGTTCCCTTTTCACCACACCCTTTCCACCATTTATTGTTTCTAGCGTTTTTGATGATGGCTATTCTGACTGGCATGAGGTGATACCTCATTGTGGTTTTGATTTGCATTTCGCTAATAATTAGTAATGTTGAGCATCTTTTCATGTGCCTCTTGGCCATATGTATGTCTTCCTTGGTGAAATGTCTATTTAGGTCTTATGCCCATTTTTTAATTGGATTGTTTTTTTGATATTGAGCTCCATGAGCTGTTTGTATATTTTGGAGGCTAATCCTTTGTCTCTTGTTTCATTTGCAAATATTTTCTCCCATTCTGAGGGTTGTCTTTTTGTCTTGTTTATGGTTTTCTTTGCGGTGCAAAAGCTTTTAAGTTTAATTAGCAAAAGCCATACAAGCTGAGATTTGGAACCACAGTGTAAGGAGACTGAGGGGGTGGTATGGGTACAGATCCTGACAAGAAAAGGTAATATAAAAAGTATTTTTCTACTCTATAGAATTGTATGCTTTTTATATAGATCAGTGTTTGCTTGAGAGGAGCACAAGCTCCAAATAGTTAGGGGTAAGGAACTCATGCCAAGACCGCCACCACCCCTGTGCCCAGGGTGCTCTGTTCCTGCAAAGCCCCTCCAGAGGACAGAACCTTGGGAGGAGACTGGATGGAAGGCATTGTCCTCACTCCAGAACGTTTCTCCCACTTGCACGTGTTTCATTTCCCCCAGTGAACAGGACTATGTAAGGGATTCTGTTTATTGGGAATCAGTATTGTGCAGTGATTAAGAAGCAGATTCAGGAACCAAATTGCTGAATTCAAAATGTATCAGTAGCTACCATGGGCAAGATACTTAATCCATGCCTCAGTTTCCTCACCTGTAAAATGGAGATAATAGTACCTATCCCATGTGGGGTTGTTGTGACAATTAAATGAGTGATTTTCATGGTAAAGGAGCTTGGAGCAGTGCCTTTATATAAGTGTTATAAAAGTCTTTGTTGTTATTGTTGTTGTTGTTATTACTGGTGTTACCATTTGGGAAAAATTACCTAAATACTTTAAAAATAATAATTAAAAATTTAACTGGGGCTTCCCTGGTGGCACGGTGGTTGAGAGTCCGCCTGCCGATGCAGGGGACACGGGTTCGTGCCCCAGTCGGGAGGATCCCACATGCCGCGGAGCGGCTGGGCCCGTGAGCCATGGCCGCTGAGCCTGCGCGTCCGGAGCCTGTGCTCCGCAACGGGAGAGGCCACAGCAGTGAGAGGCCTGCGTACAGCAAAAAAAAAAAAAAAAAAAAAAAAAAATTTAACTGACATTAAATTGTACATTGATTTTGTACATGCTACTTTACATAGAACATATTTACATAACTGAAGTATATATGCATTGACTCACTCTTATAGGGTTGGTTATTTATAGAAATATTTGAAAAGTTTACTCTCAAACTTATTTTTCTTCCTTTTCTATGTATTGTCTCTGTTTTCTGGCCGCTTTCTCAGATTTTTCTCTTTCTGAATGGTTTTAAACAATCTGATTCTGATTTGCCTTGGATTTTTGCTTTTTATTTTATGTTTCTTGAGCTTGGGTCCGTTGGTCTTCTTGAATCTGTGGGTTTATAGTTTCTATCAAATCGAGAAAATTTTGGTCAAGATTTCTTCAAATATATTTGTCTTTCTCCCCAGCCCCTCTCCCCCATCTCACCTCTACTGTGAGGACTCCAATTACACATGCATTTTGATGTTTAAAGTCATCCCATAGTTCACAGATGCTCTGTTGATTTACCTTTTAGTTTTTTCCTCCTCTATTTTGTTTTGTACGGTTTCTCTTGCCAGGTCTTTAAGTTTACTTACCTTTTCTTCTGTGGTGTCTCACCCACTATTAATCCCATCCAGTGTTTGTTTTTTTTTAATCACAGACATTTTTTATCTCCTCAATAGGACCCAGACCTGTTGTCTAAGTCTTTTTTATAGCTTCCATATCTCCAGTTAACATAGTCAACCTTTCTTCTAGATTCTTTTTTTTTAAATTTATTTATTTATTTATTTTTGGCTGTGTCGGGTCTTAGTTGCTGCACACGGGCTTTCTCTAGTTGCCGCGAGTGGGGGCTCCTCTTCGTTGTGGTGCGCAGGCTTCTCATTGCGGTAGCTTCTCTTGTTACAGAGCACAGGCTCTAGGCATATGGGCTTCAGTACTTGCAGCATGTGGGCTCAGTAGTTGTGACTTGAGCACAGGCTCAGTAGTTGTAGCGAACGGGGCTTAGTTGTTCTGCAGCATGTGGGATCCTCCCGGACCAGGGATTGAACCCATGTCCCCTGCACTGGCAGGCGGACTGTCAACCACTGTGTCACCAGTGAGGCCCTCTTCTAGGTTCTTGAACATAAGAAATTTTCTTATAACAAGTTTAATGCTTTTGTCTACTAATTTCATCATCTGTGTCATTTCTGGATTAGTTTCTATTGATTGTTTTTTCTTTTCATTATGAGTTGAATTTTCTTGCTTCTTTTTGCTTAGATGCTAGACTTTGTACATTTTATCTTGTTGGGTGCTGAATATTTTTATATTCCTAAAAATATTCTTGAGCTTTGCTCTGGCATGTGGTTACGTTACTCAGAAATAATTTGCTCTCTTCAGGTCTTGCTTTTAAGCTTTGTTGCTCTGGACTAAAAGAGCTTTTAGTCTACGTTACTTTAGCTCCACTCCTGAGACAAGACCCTTCTGAATTCTCTAAGGAACACTTCATGAATTAAGAGGTTTTCTACCCTGGCTTTTGGGAACAGGCACTGTGCCCAGGTGTCTAAGCTCTGAGCGCTGTTCTCTCTAATCTCTTCTTGTCCTTGGGTAGTTTCCCCAGTCTTACGTGCTGCTGAGGATTCAGCTGAATGCTGGAGGGAGACCTCTGACAGGTCTCAGGAGTTCCGTTTGTGTGCAACTCACTCCTCTCCAAAACTCTCCCCCGGGAACTTGAATTGCTATGGCTTTCCCTCACTCTCCCCTCCCTGTCCTTGACTCAGGAGGCCTCATGGCTCTGCCTGGGGTAACCTTAGGGCTCACTCTGCTTGTTTCCCATCTCTCACTGTCATTCATTTCCTCATGTCCAATGTCTTAAGAGTCACTTTCCCCACGTACTTGTCCAGTTTTTTAGTTGTTTCAAGTGGGAGGGTTACTGCTCCCTGTTACTCTTTCTTGGCCAGAAGTGGATATCACCCTGCTCTAGGCTCTACCTTAAATTAAAAAAAAAAAATTAAAAAAAGGATAAAAACAAATAGCCCTTGTCCACCCACTCCCGGTCTGAAATTCCAGAGGCAGCCACATTCAACTCTCATTACACGTTCTCCTGGTGTCCCTCTAGATTTTGTACCTCTCACTGCCCCTCTGTTCAGAGAGGCCTCCTCTTACCACAGTCTAAAACAGCACCCTTGTCTAGCTCTGTCTCATCACTCTGCTGTATTCTTTTTTTTTTTTTTTTTTTTGCGGTATGCGGGCCTCTCACTGTTGTGGCCTCTCCCGTTGCGGAGCACAGGCTCCGGACGCGCAGGCTCAGCGGCCATGGCTCACGGGCCCAGCCGCTCCGCGGCATGTGGGATCTTTCCGGACCGGGGCACGAACCCGTGTCCCCTGCATCGGCAGGCGGACTCTCAACCACTGCGCCACCAGGGAAGCCCCTCTGCTGTATTCTTCACTGCACTTTTTGTGTTTCAACTTTACCATATTTGTTTATATGTTTATGATTGGCCTTCCTCACTAGAAAGGATGTGTGCTCCATGAAGACACGAAGACTGGGCTTTTCTCTGTTTTCTTCTCTGCTGAATCCTCAGAGCCTAGAACAACTAACTCCTGGGCACATTGTAGTCCCTTAGTAAATATCTGTTAAATAATTAAATGAATGAATGCCAGATACTGTGCTACGTGTTTTCCAAATATCATCCTTTGCTGCCCCCACCTTAGAGGTAGATAACAAGTACTAGGAGCTTGCCAGGAAAGCCAAGAAAGACGAGAGTTTTCCTGGCAGCCGGGAAAACACGTATCAGAAACTATAAAAAAAAAAAGTCTGGTATGGAATTTAGGAACATAAGATTTATTAAACTGACTCCATTTCTTGCTTCATTCATATTGTCATGGAAATTCTGATTAACCAACTTCCTTTCCAAGGTGTTTTCCCAGAATTTAAAAGAAAAAAGTCTTAACAGTATTAGGTATATTGTGCATTTTAAAAATGGCAACATAATAAAAATATTAGAATTAAAATTTATCACATACTTTTCCCTATGTGTGCACGTGTGCGTATTTATAATACTTCCCCCCACCCCCGCACCCAAAGTGAATTTAGCGATTGTGAAAAGTAACTGTGGACCTTGGTAATGGAGCCGTCTGGTCGATAGAAGGGATGACATTCCATGAGACAGCTGCTGTGTAATGTGTCTTATCCGTGGCTTTCAGGAGGGGGCACCTGAGGGGCAACCTAGTAGGTTGAACCTTACTGAGTCTTCAGCTTTCTTCTCCTTCTGTGGATTCTTCAGCAGACGTGCCAATTAAAGTGATGGTTTTTGTGATGAAGCCTCAAGTAACTGGACTCAAAACGTAACTTCATTTTATTTCACATAGCTCAGCAGTTGGAAACTACTTTCATTGCTCCCACATTGTCCTGATTTAAATCTGGGACCTGACACTAAAAAGGGGGCTCTGTATGCTATTAAACAAGCCCCCAAGTTGAAGCTGTGTTTCTTTTGTTGGTGTTTCTCAGGGTGCTTTCCTCATTGTATTCCTGGCTTTGAATGGTCTTTGCAGAAGAATAATTTTCTTTAGTGAACTAGTAAACAAAATTTTTTTCTAAAAAATAATGTACGTATATCCGAGAGTTTGAAGCATATGCATATGTTTTTAGAAGAAAATATTTTCACTAATTCACCAAAGTATTTTTTAGGGGGATTTCTTGGGGGAAAAAAACAGTTGATTAAATTGATAGAAATTTACCACTTTAATAAAAGCAGGTTTCTTAAACTGAGTCATGGAACAGAAGATTTTGTTTCTAATTGGAAGGAGTGCAAAAATATGAACACATTTTATGTTTGATGATATAGTTTCTGGCTTTCCAAAAAAGTCACATTTACATATAAGGCAGAAATATAGAGCCATAGAGATCTATTTTCATAATGAAGGTGTGTGACCTCATATCTCATATTCTAACTTTAAGTAGCTCTTTTTAGGGCTAAAGTAAGCCTGCTTTTAACACTCTTCAGTGTCACATGACCTCAACTTTAGTTTCGTTTTCTTCAGAAGGGCAATTGAAATGGGAACCCAGGCTTACTAAGTCATGGAACAATTCCGCTTCATCTTGGTGATGACAAACTCTCGCTCAGCAAAGCAGGAGTCAAAGACAAACTCTAGGAAATAACAGAGCACCTTCTCTTCAGCTCCTGTCAAGCAGCCTTCCCCCACCCACTTTAACATCGTGTTCTCATGAGCATTTCATAATATTCCTCATCCCTTGTTCCCCGTCTTGACCCACTGACCTAAGAATCAAGAAAGTGTCATGTTAGTGCCTACTAATTAGTGCACCCAGAGAGCCTTTTCATCTGGCCTTTCAACCTCCTGGAGGTGGGAGCACAAGCTGTCACTCGTATCACGCAGGGAAAATGAACCTTTACTACATTTTCCCTGTTTTGCAAACAGCAGAATTAGCCAGCTGAGGCGAGATGAATATGCAGGTTAGGAAGAAATTAACCTAAAAGGCACTACTGTTTGCATTATTGTCTTAGAGATGACACAGCACTGCCCGCATTGAAATACCCATAACGCAATGCTGTGGGCCTGCGATTTTTGCCAGACTGTCGCTGTGGCATCGCACTTGTATTTCAATGCCGTCATATGCATTTGGTGAAGTAATTTTAGGAGAGAAGTGTTCTCTGATTAAAAAGTTAAGGAGCATTTTAAGGTATTTAAGTTGCCACTGTTTTTAGACACGTTTGTGGGGATACTGCCGTTTGTTAGTGAGCATTTGGCTCCAGGGCTCATTAATCAGTGCTGTTGGGCCAGGGTCTCCTGAGCCTTCTGGGTTTTGGGAGATCAGCTACTGTAATTAAAGGGATGAAATATATCATGGTCACAAACTTACCACATCAGACAATTGAGGGTTTGGAACTGGTGGAATTAATCTTTTTTATTTTTTTCTTAGGTGTTTAAGATAGAAGTGCTAATGAATGGAAGAAAACATTTTGTTGAAAAAAGGTACAGCGAATTTCATGCCCTGCACAAAAAGGTAACTTCGCTCCCCCCCCCTTTTCTCTATAAGGCAGATGGTGTAACACTAAGCCTGCTTTCTGTGGTTCCTAAGAGCTTTAATAGTTCTTGGAACAGGTTGACTTCTTTTATCACGAAGTAAATTTCCTTTTAAAATAAATTGTTCCGTCCTTTCAAGGTGTGCTTTCTGAGTAGGTGGGTTTTCTGTTAAGATCTTTTGCATAAATAGATGTGTGACAGCAAGCTGTTTATATTATACTGTGCTGGGTATTGTAGGTTCAGAAAGAATAAGACCCAGACCCTATTTTATCCATAAAATACACTTAATGTGTTTTACACAAAGGAAAAAAAAAAAAGAAATGAACATTTTACAGGAAGAAATTTATTAAAATCAACTTATACTTACATATACATGGAAAAAAATATACATGTCACATGTATTCAAGGACTGTTTGGGGATCATGTAAAGGGGGATCATAGCTTCTTTTGAATTATAAAGGCCGTCTACAAGCCTGGTGTTTCAGTTCTCAGATCCCTTTCATTAAAAGCCTTTGATAAAAGAAACAAGAAGGCAAAAGGAATAGCTGAGTTTTGGGAGACATGGTCAGTAAAGAATAGAAGAGGGAATAATTTTTATTTTCTACCAAAATTTAATGTTTTGAAGGTTATAAATTAGTGTTGAGGTGATGAAATTACCTTAATAACTAGAAATAACCTCATGAAATTGCCTAGAAAATCACCACATGAGTTAATGCAGTTTTACCATTTTTTCTTTTGTATACATATATATTCATATCTGTGTGTGTGTGTATATATATATATATATATATATATATATACTTCCTATATATGAATATATATATTTATACACACACATATATAAAATGTATGGCACGGTTCAGTTTCTTCACTTTTGTTACTTTGTTAGGTAAGAAGTTAGTGGAAAGATACTGAGTAAGTATGTTCAGAAAGAATCTATTCTTTTAACTTCCTTAAGGACCGCTTAAATTTTCTGGAAAATGTCAGTGCATAAATGATGTGATAGTGTGCTTACTCTGTATTAAAAGCTCTGTAGCTAAAATTAAAATTTCTTACTTTTTGGTAGTCAGGAGAATAGAGTATTGAGTAAAAACTTTCACAGGTTATATTGAGAAGTGAGTGAGCCTCTATCCCTCTGTTTTCTTTTGAAGAGGAGCTGTCAGTTATCTGTACACTTTTCCATTAGGATGGCAAGGGATAATTTACCTTGAATTTTTCAGTTAACATTGTGTTACATCCAGGTTTACTTCCAAAAGAAGCAACACAGGTGAAATACAGATTTAGGCTGGGTGTTGCCAGCTGACTTTACAAAAGCCCTACCCCTCAACCCGGAGCCTCAAAGAGAAACAAACATGGGGTCTGGGTCTCACGTCCTTCTCAAGAATTTCTGGCTTTGTTCACTTGTTTATGGAGGAAACAGATTCTAGAGAGATTTCTGCGGGGTACCTCATGAAATAAGTCTGTACAATGGGATTAAAACCAGAACTCCTCCCCTCCCCAGCCTCTGATGCCAGAGTCTGGACCAGGCAGCCTGTCACATGCAAGCCTCCTTCCTAACCTGCCAGGTCTCCATTACCCCGACACAGCCCAGCTGTCCCCACCAGATACTTGGGGACCAACTCCACACGAGGCACAGCTGGGTGACTGCCAATTAGGCCCGCCCTGAGCAAGAGGCTGCCCATGCTTCTTACGAGTGGAGGGTGACTCACTCTGCTCTCTTTTCTAGTACGATTTATTTTCTTCTGCAGAAGAGGACCCTTTCCCCAGTGATTACAGGCAGTTCTTAGATTCTCACAGTCAAAAAAGATTTCTAGATTTTCTAGGACTCTTCTCTCAACTTCTGCAATTTTGTTAATAATTTTAGCTATTCTTAAAATTATATCAAGTCTATTAGAATTAAGAGAGTAGAAATTCTCAGACCTCTCAATTTTGCATGTTTTTGGCAGCCTCGTTAAAACATCCTTACAGGGACTTAGAGAAAAAAATAACATTGTGGGGCAGAGTTTTAGTTGGCAGACACTAAATCTTGTGTGTTATAGAGCAGAAAGGGGCTTCTAGAAGTCCCCTTTATTTGTCCCATTTGATAATTGTATTAGATTTGATGAAAAGGTAACTTATTATAAAAGACAATTAAGTACAAATAATGGCAGGGTGTAAAAATAAACATAAATCTGTAACCTTGACTGTAAAGTTGTGTGTTAAGGAGGATTGAAATGGGCAAAAAAATTAATCAGAATATACAAGCTTTAGTGATTACTGCTGCCACCTTCTACAACTTTATCCTTTTATTAGAATTTTGGTACCCTAGTTTCCATTTTTGAATTTTGTGATGTGCTTTGAATGTTCTGTTTTTACATGAAATACCTTCCCTTTAAATTCAAGTTAAATCTATTCCTGTTTAATTTTTTTGAATATTCAGTTATTTCTGCAGTGGATGCCATTTGCTCTGTTGTCAGTGTCCTGTTTTCCCTTACACTTTATATTACACTTGTTAAAGTTTTTAGTCAATGTCCCCAAGTTAATTCTAAAATCATATAGGAACTATTAATAAGTGCTTTGTACCTTTAGAGTAGTAGTTGCATGGCTCATCTCCATATACCACAAACACACAAAAATGCCTCCTGGCTTGTTGTCAGGCTCATTTTGAGGCAGAAACTAAAACCATTACCCATTTGACAGTTCATCTGGTTGGTTGAAGTTCTTAATGATTACTACTTCTCCCAAACTTTTATAATTTTTGATATTAAAGTATGAAAACAATATTCTCATCCTCTACACTTTTCTTAGGATTCCTTTCTAATTTTTGGAAAAATTCAAGAGTTTTTTTTTTTTTCCTATATGCTTTATTTTCGTCCCCTCAAGTAAGTTTAGTTTTTTAGATTATAAAGCTAAATCTTGCAGAAAGTTTGGGAACAGGAGAAATAACTCCTTGTTACCAACATATATTTCTGCTATGCTAATACAATTGCTGTTTTCCTTCTTTTCTTGCTGTTTTTTTTTTTTTTTTTTTTGCGTTACGTGGGCCTCTCACTGTTGTGGCCTCTCCCGTTGCGGAGCACAGGCTCCGGACGCGCAGGCTCAGCGGCCATGGCTCACGGGCCCAGCCGCTCCGCGGCATGTGGGATCCTCCCGGACCGGGACACAAACCCGCTTCCCCTGCATCGGCAGGCGGACTCTCAACCACTGCGCCGCCAGGGAAGCCCTCTTGCATTTTTTAATGGAACAAATGCCGCTGTGCTAGTGGGGTTCCTTCATGGTGATAATTATGGTGTAGAAGTTAAGTGTGGAAGCTCTGGCAGCAGAATGTTCCTGAGCCTGCCTTTACCTCTTAAGTCCGTGGAGCAAGTTGAGTGATCTTTCTGTGCCTCCGGTTCCCCCGTTTTAATATGGGAACAGTGAATGTGCTAACTTCACAAGACTGTTTTCCAGACTAAACGAAATCGTGTGCATTGCATGGTCAACTTCTAATGATTGATAGCCTTCATTACATATAACTTTTTTTTTCCATTTTCAAGACTGTTTCCTTTAAGCTAGATTACAAAAGAAGCATTCTCTGTTAAAGGGTATAGATATTTTTACAGCTCCAGTTATATATTACCAAATTACTTTTTTCCAAAATGGTTATAGCAGATTTGTAATGCAACCAGCAAGCATGAAAGTATCTCACCAGCTTTGCATATTACCCCCCCAATGATACGTATTTAGCAGGCGATATATGTTGCCTTTTTGCTCTTTTCATTGGTATTTCTTAAGCTTATGATTGTAGCCCCTCTATTTGGAATTCTCTTTATGTGCTGTCCCATTTTTCTGCTAGGGTCTCTGGTTTTGATCATTAGTTTGCATGGCCTATTAATAAAATACTAGCCGCTTGATGAAGCTGTTTTTCACCATGGACTTTTTAAATTTTGGCTATGATATTTATTTTAATTTTCAAAAGTTTTACCTTTTTATGGTCTCTAATATGTCAGTTTCACCCTTTCAGACTATGTGTAAGATTAGTTTTTCTTCCAGAGCTCTGGAAGTATTCGATTTCACTTTCTTTTAGTTTTTCTGGATTGGTACTTTTTGAAGTGTGAACTTTGGGTGACCTGAAGCCGAACAGTATTTATTAAATTGCAGATTCCTGGGCACCACCAGGCATGCTGAATCAGAATCTTTGTGATAGAGCCCAGTAATCAGCATCCCAGGTGATCTTAATGCCTGTTGAAGTTTGAGAATTCCTATTTGTGTCGTTATATTTTTAAAGGCATCTCTTAGACACAACCCTCCCTACCTCCCCCTGCATCACACACTGAAGCCACAAGGTGTGAGACCTTGGAAGTCTTTCCTACCTTTCTCTTATCTTTCACTTCCAGGGTGTCAGCAAGTCCTGTTGATTCATTCTTCCAAACTTCTGTAATAAGCACCATTTAATTTTTCATTTTGTACTCCTACCATCTCAATCTAGAGTCTTGCTACTTTATGTAAGTATTTCTTTAACTGTTTCTCATCCTTGTCTTCTTATTCATCCTCCGCTGCAGGCAATTTTCCTAGAGCACTATTTTCATCTTCATTTTATTGGTCAAAAACCTTGAAATGTGTCTGTATTATCTACCAAATCATGGACATTGACTTTTGAGACCAATAGTCTTAAACTGTGCATTAGTTTTCTATTACTGTTGTAACAAATCATCACAGACTTAGTGGCTTAAGACAACACACATTTGTAATCTTACTCTAAACGTGTCGGCAGGACTATGTTCCTTCTGGGGGGCTTTAGGAGAGAATCAGTTTCCTTGCCTTTTCCAGCTTCTAGAGGCTGCCACCTTTCTTGGCTCATCACCTTCTTTTGTCTTCAGAGCCAGCAGCCACATCACTCCAACTTCTGTTTCCATCGTCACATCTCCTGTCATCACATCTCCTCTCTCTGACTTGGTCACCTCTGCCTCCGCCTTGAGATTACATCGGGCCTACCTGGATAATCCAGGATAATCTTCCCATTTCAAGATACTTGATTTAATCACACCTGTAAGGCAGTGCGTTCACAGGTTCCGAGGCTGACGATGTTGACATCTTTGGGAGGACCATGATTTTGTCTACCACAAACCCCTTTACTGGCCAGCCTTAGTTTCTCACTGCTTCTCCCAAGAAAAAGTTAGTGGCAGCCAAGCCAGTCTTCCCTGTCACCCCCGTATATGAAAATCACTGCCTCTCTGTCTTTGCCATGCTGAATGTCCTTCCCTCTGTGTTCTCATCTATTCAAACAAAACTAAAACGTTTCAGGTTCTTCTTTCAAGCGATTTTCTTTTATTCCTTCATCTCTTTGTTCTTGGAACTCCTTTTCCATTTAGGAGGTTTCTACTTAAATTTAAAACGTCTGAGATAATTAAAACTCAGTTATCCCTAAGCTTTGTGTAACTAGAAGATATATTTTAAAAAACTAGGGACGATGTCCTTAACTAGACTTTTCCTGGTGATCATTTTGTATTGTATAGAAATATCAAGTCACTGCCAGGAACTAACATAGTGTTGTAGGTCAATTACACTTCAAAAACAAACAAACTCATAGAAAAAGAGATCAAATGTGTGGTTACCAGAGTCCGGGGGGGGGGTAGAGGGAGGTGGAATTGAATAAAGGCAGTTAAAAGACACAAACTTACAGTTATAAGATAAATAAGTACTAGGGATATAATGTACAACATGATAAATATAATCAACACTGCCGTACATTATATATGAAAGTTAAGAGAGTAAATCCTAAGAGTTCTCATCACAAGGAAAAAGATTTTTTTCTTTTTCTTTAATTTTGTATCTATAGACGAGACAATGGATATTCATTAAACTTACTGTGGCAATCGTTTCATGATGTATGTAAGTAAAATCGTTACGCTGCACACCTTAAACTTACGCAGTGCTGTATGTCACTTATAGCTCAATAAAACTAGAAGGAAATAAATAAATAAAGTAGGGACCACGTCTTATTTTTTGTACCTTCCTCACTGTCTGTTAGTGTTGGGCACTTATTAGGCGTTAAATAAGTATTTGGCAAATGGGATATTTGGAGAATATTATGCATTTTTATGAATTGCTGGAGGAATGCTTTGGTCAGCAAGAACAGTTTCTACTGTGGGAGTTTAGTTCACTGTGAGTCTAACCCCAGGTTACACTTGCCCCTGTTTCGTAGCTCTGCCAGTACAGGGTGGGAAAACACCACCACCATACTGAAACCAGAACAGACCCCCACCCTGTTCTTCTCTGGTCACTCTCAGCAGGGTATTTAAAAAAAAAAATAAAGTTATAGGGTGCTCTCCTCACGGCTCAGGCCCAGGCTGTGACAGGGTAAGAGCTTTCTCTGTGACCCCCTGCCCTGCACCACAGGCTGCGCCCCGCTACAGCCAGGTAACTTGCACCGTCAATGGGGGTCCTGGAAAGCAGCTTCCGTCCCGAGGCCCCAGTCCCCGGTGTGGAGAGGAAAGCCTTCCCTGCATGGCAGACTGCTGAGCCCAGTCTGCATTGCCTTCCCAGCTGTCAGTTCCAGCCCAGCCTTTTATTCACAAAAGTTTCAGGGAAATATGGTGCTGGTTCATTCCTAAATGAATGAGTTCTTGTGACTGCCTACTTTTGGCCTGAGTAGACTATTGCATTCTCATATTTAATTTAACGAAGTCCACATTTCAGAAAAACCAAAAAACTGCTGTATGGGGCTAAACCTGGGGTACAGCACCTCGTGAAGTGTCTCTAAAGGGAACCCTGAGGAGGTAGGGTGACAACATGGAATAAAAGATTGAATGCTCCCCCAAGTGTCCCCCACGTCTTCCCTTAACCTTTTTTCCCTTTTTCATCTTTTTATTCACGTGCTTGGGAAAAGTATTTCTGTTCCTTTCGGTGGAAAATGGTTGCTATCACCAACGTATATGCAGCAGGTCTTTACGGAGTAAGTTCTGTGTCAGCTCCTCTAACAGTATGAGAAGGGAAGGGAGTGGTCATGCCAGGCAGAGGGGATTGTGTTTGTGGTATCGTGGAATCTGGTCACTATCTGTGGGGATCAGAAAGGCCATTTGGCTGGACGCAGCCTGGACGCAGTTAATCATCGGATGGAGTGGCAGAGGGGTATTTATCTTGTAAGCAGCTGAGCCCTCCTGGACACATACTGTCTTGGGTCTGTCTCTCCTCATCTAGAGCCCTTCATCACTCACCTACAAACGCTGTCACCGAGCCCAGCAGCTATGATGATCGGCTTCCTCAGTACTTCTGACATAAATAAAAAGGAAAAATCTTTTCAGTACTATATCTTCAAGAATTTTTATAAGAAGGAGAGAAGGACAGATAATGGAGTTGATTTTCTATTCTGAAATGTAAGGAATGTTGTGGTTCAGTAGTGTTAAAGAAGTTTCTTTTTGTTTAAAGTGAAACTTGATAAGCTTTTTACCTCCAAGTAATTAGCATTTTCTGGCTTTGTTCTTGTTTGAGAAATACCTCAAATAGTGTGGAGATGAGATATGTATTTATTACCTTACAGATAATCATAAATTACTCCTCTCTCTCTCTCTCTCCCCTCCCCCAATACTGAATCAGTCTCATCAATAAATTAATATATTATAGTATTTCCCATTGAATGAAATAGAACTCATCTTTGACCCCATGCTTCCCTCCCATGTTCACCCCCTTGCTCTCCTCTCTCAGTATAATTCCTGGGAAGAGGAGCCTCTGCCTTCCCGCTTCCCGCTCTTCTTTACCCAGTGTCTTTGACTTTGCAGGATCGCTCTGCACAGTCTGATCATGCCCCTTCTAGAAACACTTCCCTGACCCAACTTACCATTTCACCGCCTCCTCACTGTTTGCCCTGCCTCTCTTCCCTGCCCCTCAGAGTTGGATGTCTCAGGCCGTGGACTTTGTATTAGTTTTCTCCTGCAGGGTAACAGATTGCCACAAATATAGCAGCTTTAACCACACAAATGTGTTACTTCAGTGTCCCCGTGGGTCAGGAGTCAGGGCACAGGTTAGCTGGCTTCTCTGCTCAGAGTCTCATCGGGCTGAAATCAGGTGTTGCCAAGACTGTGATCTCATCTGAGGCTCGGGGTCCTCTTCACGTTGTCATGTCCTCATTTGGGTAGAATTCAGTTCCTTGCAGTCATAGGACTGAGGTCCACTGTTTTCTTGGTGACGGTTAGCCAGAGGTGGTTCTCCCCTCCTCGAGGCCACCCTCAGGTCCTAGCCATGTGGCCTTGTCATAACACACAGCTCACTTCTTCAAAGCCAGCAGTCCGCTGGGACTGGGTTTCATAAAGTGGGACCTGATCAAGGGATTGCCTGTCTCGTTGTGTAATGTAACCCAGTCAAAGGAGTGACTATCTCACCACATTCACAGGTCCTATCCAGACCCAAGGGAAGGAATTTTATAGGCATGTGCACCACGAGGCAGCATCTTGAGAGCTTCTCAGGATTATGCCCCTCACAGACCTTTTCCTCCATCTGTACCGAACTCCCAATGTCGTGGCCTCTAGTTCCGTGGCTCTCAATACCACTTAGATATTCTCACTCCCAGTTTACAGACTCATATACAACTGCCTGCAAATTATCTCCACTTGGTTGCCTGTTGGGCATCTCTGACTTGAAATCACCAAAACGGAACAATTGATTCCTCTGTGTCAGGATTATCTTTGGTTGGATATAATAGAAACTTGACTAGGTCCCTTAAACAAGTGAGAGATTAATAATTCTCACATTGCGGCTTCCCTGGTGGCACAGTGGTTGAGAGTCCGCCTGCTGATGCAGGGGACACGGGTTCGTGCCCCGGTCCGGGAAGATCCCACATGCCGTGGAGTGGCTGGGCACGTGAGCCATGGCCGCTGAGCCTGTGCGTCCGGAGCCTGTGTTCCACAACAGGAGAGGCCACAACAAGTGAGAGGCCCGCGTACCGCAAAAAATAAAAAATAAAACTAATTCTCACATTTACAAGAAAACTAAAAGCAGGCAGTCCAAGTTGATGTATCGATTCTGTAATATCTATGTTCCAGGCTCCTTTTATCTTTCCACTTCACCATCTTTACTTTAACATGTGACTTTCACCCTCTGGTTACAACATAGCTGCTGTCCCTCCAGGCATTGTTTCCACATTTCTGGCAGAAAGAAGAGCCAGTTTCTCTTTTTCAGGAAAACAGGAGCCCAACCCAGTGGACTTAAACTGCATTTCATTAACAACTCTGTCATATTATAAAGGATCCTGGGAAATCAAGATTTTTTTGCTTAGCATTTTGGCCCTCTGAATGACACTGGTGTTTTTTTGCTTGTTTTGTTTTGTTTTATTTTACAAGAAGAAGAAGGGAGTGAATATTGGATAGGCAGCTTGCAGTATCAGCCATATCCCCACTGTGGTATTCCATTTTGCTGCAGGTGACGCTAGAACTAAAATAATGGTGACCTTAACAGTGAGATACACGTTTATTTCTCTCTCACATAAATATCTAAGGCCGGTGTGGCAGTTTCATGGGCCTCAGGGACCCAGGCTTTCCTCTTGTGGTTTCCCTCTTCTCAACACAAGGCTTCCATCTCATGGTGGAAGGTGACTGCTCCAGGTCTAGCCGTTACATGGGCAAGTCAGCCGGCAGGAAGGAGGAAAGGAAAGAAGGAACAGTCCTTCCCTTTAAGAACACTTCCTGAAAGTTGCACAGACATGTCTGTTTACTTGCCTTTGTCCAGAATTCAGTCATACAGCCACACATAGCTTCCAGGGAGATTGGGAGATGTGTTCTTTATTCTGGGCAATCATGTACTTAGCTCAAAATTAGGAGTTCTGTTCTACAGAAGAGAGGGACGGTGGATTTGGGGAGATAACTAATGTTCTCTGCCACCTAGTCTAAACCTGGCATTCCTACCACCTTTCATAAACAGGGCGCTGCCAGCTGAGGTCAAAGACCTGAAACAGTCAAAGTCTTGGGGTCATTCTATCACCTCCACTTTTCACCTACTCTGCAGCCTTCTGCTTCTCCCCACCTCCACTGCCACGACCATAGTCCACGTCACCGTCGTCTTTTGCCTGGACTCCTACAGGAGCTGCTGACTGGTCTCCCTGCTTTGATTCCACCCCCTTACAGTCCATCTTGTTCATAGAATCTAGCACGAGCTCTTTGAAGTAAAAATTTTATCAGATCATTCCCTTGCTTAAGACATTCAGTTTGCTTCCCATGTAAAATGATAAGCAAATTCCCTCTGCGGCCTGCAAGGCCCTACAGTGTCTGATGCTGCACCTCTCTGAACCGTCTCCTCCTTGCTGAGTTTGGAACACCAGGCTCGGCCCTCCCTTTCCATTGCTGCCTCTGCTGCAGTGGCCCTTCTCCAGCTCCTAACCGTGGCTCCCTCCCAGCATGATTCAGGTGGTTCCTGAGACATTCTCACCTCACACAGTCATTTCCCCAGCTGCCCCCCAGCTCACACCCCCGTCTGTTACTCTCTGCCCTCACCCTGTTTTATTAACATGTTTATTGTTTTTTTTGTCCATTTCCCGGTATGCCAGCCCCATGAAGGCAGGAGTGTCCCTAACACATAGGAGGAGCTTGGTGTCTTCTGTTCCATGACCTTCCTCAGGGGCGCTTTGTTTACCCTAGAACTTATTTTTTCTGACAGACAAAAGAATAATGTACTTTAACGAATCCTAAATTTATCCATCTTCTCCATACTCTCTGCTACATGGAATCCACCTTCTTCCTGGAGGTTTTTGTTTTAACCTAGACTGATAGTTCTCTAGGCCTGCTGTGTTCAGCTGCCCTTGGGTTTCCCTTCCCCATGCTGATGGGGAAGAGCTATGAGTCCTGATCCTATTTTTCCTCTTTGTTGGTTTAATTTCTCAGTTTTCCGGAATTACATGCTCAAATTTGGGTAAAAGAAGGCACGGGAGGTAAACTTTCTCTCACACTTAATTGATGAGATTCTGGTTATAAAAATCCATGTCAAATTGGATCTTTGGAGCATTGATCTTCTAGCATCCATTGTTGCTGGTGACAAGTCAGTTGCCAATACAGTTCTGCTTCCTTTGTTTGCCAACTAATGTTTTTCCCTCTGTCTTCTCTCTGTCCTCAATATTCTGAAATCTCAACTGATAAATGTCAGTAAACGTGGATCCTTTTTTATACATTATGCTGGTACTCAATAGGTCCTTAATCTGAAGACATATATTAGGTCCTATAAAAATTGCTTTTCTTTGAAAATGTCTTCTATTCTTTATGAAAGGCTTATTACTTTCATATTAAATCTCCTAGATTAATCCGATATGTGTTTTATCTTTTCACCTACCCTTTCTCTCATTTTGTTTATTCTACACTTTGAGAGACTTCCATCATTTTATATTCTACCTCTTTTAACTTATTTCTCTGTCATGTTTTTTTAATTTCTGTCATCTCTTTCTTCTTCTCTGATGGTTTCTTTTTCATAGCAACCTGTTCTTGGGTTTTTTAAAAACCTGTTCTTGTTTTATAGAAGCAATATCTTCTCAAATCTCCCTGCGGATATTAAAGATCTCTTCTGTTATTTGATTTCTCTCTTTCCTTTGGGATTAGTTGTTCCATTTGTTTTTCTTGTCCTTTCTGTTTCATAGTGCTGGCTTTCCTATGAAAGTGATCTTTGATTGCCCATCCAGTTATTCCGGGTATTTGTCACTGGTCCCTCTGCTTTGGGTACATAAGTCTAGTACCTCTGTAGGGTGTGTCAACTTAAGGGCTTCATTATAGGGAATGAGGGTAGAGAGGCAGATATTAAGATATTAGGCTGGGGACCCCATGAAAATCAGAATGACTAGAATGGCAAATACCCTTCTTCAACCCAAACACTTCATTCAGTTTCTTTAGGAGCACTGACCCTTTTTTACTGGGGGAGGGTGTGCATGCTTAGGGATGACACTGGGCTGCTAGTCATCTCTGTGGTCTTTGGCACAGGCTGGGGCATAGACTGATCCCTCTTCCCATTCCCTCCTCCTCTTATGCCAGTCCTGAGCACAGAGCCTCTCAGGCTGCTGAGAAGATTGATGTCCAGACCCTCTGTAGTCCCTTCCTGATGAGGTCTGGGCTGGGGCTTCCTCTGCTCCAGTGTTTTCTTTAGATCATGCTTCTGCTTTCCGTCTTTTTAGAAAGCTGTTAATCTCTTGCTTGGTGATTGCCCCTTCCTCCCTGCCCTGTTCTCTGTGTTGTTCTGAGGCCTATTCCCTTTGGCCTTTTTCTTTTTCTAATATCTACCAGGACTGAATTCAGGTATATGAAACAGGAAGTCCAAATACCAGTAACCTTAAAAAAAGAGGGAGGGGGCTCTTTTTTTCCCCTTAAAAAGCAAGTCTGGAGGCGGGCAGTCTGGGGTGTTGTGGCAGCTCCAGGCAGTGTGCAGGCACCAAGTCCTTTTCTCTGCTTGCTCATCTGGACACCTGTCTTCCATCCTAAGAGTTTCCTCATGGTGGCAAACGGTCACAGCAGCTCCAGCCATCATAGTCGCATTCTAGGCAGGAAGGGGTGAAAGGGGAGTAGTATAGAAGGTACCAGCTAGCTGAGTCTGTTCCACTTTAAAAGAGATTTTATGGAACGCTTTTCTCAGTGGTTTCTGATTACCTTTGACCTCCGCTCTCTGCAAGGGGGTGTGGGAAATTTAGCTTTTTAAGCTGAATTTAGCTGAATGCAGTATTGTTTCCAATAATTTAGGAGTTTGGTGAGGAAGACAAGGAGGATAGATTTGGGCTTGCAGCTAATAGTTTCACAGTGTTCTGTTAGTGGCGCTTCAGCTATGGAGGGAGAAGGCAAGCATGGGCTTAGCCTAATGTCTTGAGACAAGTGCTCATCTTTGAAATGCACAAAGACCCCTTTTTCATAGTGTACAACAAATTTCAGCTTACATGGTTAATGAAGATATGCTTATGTATGAGAACTTTTTTTATTACAGTTTTAGGTGCTGGGGTTTAGCTGTGTGCATTTTCTTAGAGGTCATTATGCCATTTCTTTGCATGTGTAGTAAAGGAGCAGTCTCAGTTGAGTTTTCCAGCTTTTTACTCAGAGCATTAAAAGTCTTTCCATTTTAGAGGCAGTGTGTTAGCTTCGTCTGTGTTGCCGTTGTAACAAGTTAGCATAAACTTAGTGGCTTAAAACAACAGAAATTTATTATCTTATACCTCTCAAGGTCAGAAATCCAAATTGATTTTCACTGGGCTAAAGTTAAGGTATCAATGGGCTAGAGGAGACAATCCATTCCTTTCCCTTTTCTGGCTTCCATAGGTCAGCGGGGCTCATGACCCTTCCTCCATCACCTAAGCCAGTCATGTAGCATCTTCCAGTCTCTCCCTGACCCTGGTCCTCGTGCCTCCCTCCCGATAAATCAGGATCCTTACGATTACATTGAGCCCACCTGGATAATCTGTGGTAATCTCTCCATTGTAAGACACTTAATTTAATCAGATATATAAAGTACTTGGCCCTGTAAGGTAATATTCACAGATTTAGGCTGCGGATGTGATAGGATGCACCTGTGACAGGCAGCTCTAACTCAACATCCGATAGAATTTTCCTTTATCTATATAGTCCCTTAAGACTGCTGCCCAGGAAGGCTTAGCTGAGAACCGTCACTCAGTTTTCATGAACAAAATTTAGACCTAATGCTTAGGAATTTTGGAAGGATCAGTCTTTTCTTTTTAGAACTTTTTTTTAATAGAACTTTTAAGAAACTCTCCATATGATGTGGTCTAGTTCATATGGCATTTCCAGGGATGATGGTTATAAACAATTGCATTCTGTTTTCCTTTTTTATGTGAAAAATATGTAGAAAGACTTTTCATCAGAAAAGTACTTCTTTGGGCTTCCCTGGTGGCGCAGTGGTTGAGGATCCACCTGCCAGTGCAGGGGACGTGGGTTTGAGCCCTGGTCCGGGAAGATCCCACATGCCCAACTAAGCCCATGTGACAAAACTACTGAGCCTGCACTCTACAGCCTGCGTGCCACAACTACTGAAGCCTGCGCGCCTAGAGCCCGTGCTCTGCAACAAGGGGAGCCACTGCAATGAGAAGCCCAGGCACCACAACAGGGAGTAGCCCCCACTCGCTGCAACAAGAGAAAGCCCAAGCCCAGCAACAAAAGACCCAACGTAGCCAAAAATAAATAAATAAATAAATTTATTAAAAAAAGAAAAGTACTTCTTCCAACTAAAATTTTGTTGTATTAATTGTTTTTGGAAATTATAAACTTCTATACTTCCTTTATAGTTCATTTACTGAACTCTTAATTCTTCAGGAAAAATAATTCCCATCTGAAATGCCAGATGGTGTATAACAATAACAACAACTACCAAAACACAGAACTCTTGTCCTGAAACCTGAACATTTAGGACAGCTAAAGAAAGAATTTTTGATGAAATTTCAGTGTATATATATTTTCCTCTATATTTTTATTGGAGATAGCAGTGGTTCACTTCCTTTTATTAGCTTTTCCCTCAAATAATGTCGTTATAATTAAAACACATTTTCTATGTTTTTTTCTGTCTTTATAGCTTAAGAAATGTATTAAAACTCCAGAAATCCCTTCCAAACATGTTCGGAACTGGGTCCCAAAAGTCTTGGAACAACGACGACAAGGTTTGGAAACGTATTTACAGGTAAGATGTGTTTAGATCCTCAATTAATGTAGCTTAAAGAGTCATATATCTCAATATTTTTTTCTCAGAACTTATGGGTAAGGTACAGAATATATCAAGCAACCAAACATTCTGAGTGACAAGAAAGTTTAAAATTATAAATATGTTGTTGGTTGGTTCTTTTAGCTTTAGTTAAGTTCTATTTAAAATTGGTTATGTGGATTCGGAAAGTGAAAAATTAGTATAAAAGTAAAAAGCGATTCAGAGGGGTCCATTCGTGTTTTTGTTCAGCCCTACAAATTACTTTCTGTTTTTTGTTTTCCCCTCCAAGATTTGCTGCTTCTTCATAGCATTCCCAGCCTTTAGGTGTTGGGTGTTGGGGAGATAATGAGAGAAACTGCATTTTCAGTGGGCCTGGCTAGTACACCTATGGAATCAAATTGAGAATGAGTATATAAAAATTACTTCTGTTGAAGCGCCAACTTCTTTGAAAATTAAAATGTATGTTTTTAAAAGAATGCAGAGGATGCTCTTTTCTGTAGCTAAGCGGAGCAAACAGAACTACCTAAAAGTAAGATAAGACAAAGCAGTCTGTCTGCCAAGTGACAGAAAAAGCAAAAGGAAAGCGTGAGGTGGTGTCAGCTTCTCTGAGTTTTAAACAAAAAGGGCTAGTGGCCTCAGGTGAATATTCAGTGTAGTCATCATTAATCCAAAGAGTACTGCATGAGGCAAGTGCTGAGAGAAGGGTTGGGGGGCTGTGGGAGCCTTGTGTTCACCAGGACACATGAGTCCACTTGAGGGGCTGACGCATGAGACTGCCCGAGGTGAGCATGGCCAGGAGGGAAGGGGTGGGGAATCTTGGCTCTCAAAGAATGAAGAGCTGGACATCACCTCGGAGTTCTGAGTTTACCGCGATGATCTATCTAAGACATGTTGCATCAAAGAAGTCGGCAGCCATGACTGTGTTCATCCATTGCTATCTTCATCACCCCCTTAAGCATTAACCCTTGGTGGATTTTATTTGGGCGGGCAACTGTGGACTGTGTGAAGCCATATGCTGTGTCCTCTACAGAGCTTTTCTGGTTGGTCTTGCCTGAATGACTAGTAACTAGAAGCTGAGGAGAAGGTGTCACCACAGGCTTGTACTTAGCGATCAGTTCACAGGACTCTGTCCCAGTAGAAAGATGCCAAGAGTCCATCCCTGGTCTCCTGCAGTTTTCTTGGTCTTTACAGTATTCAAATAGGAAAGCTGACACGTGGAGGCCCTCTGAACCACAGAGGAGGGCTCTCTTCACTGCCTTTGTTCTGCTTTGGGACGTGGTGGATGGATCCTTCACTGCCTCTCCCTGGCAGTGAGAGATTAAAGGAAGTGGAGGCCACAAATGACAGGAAACTGTGTGGCCATGTGCCTTGAGACTCTGTATATGGAGCTATGAGACTTCCAGAGCCTCGGGCTGCACTGCACAGCAAAACCAAACCAAAAAACGAGACATTAGATGTTGTATGCAAAGGGTAAAAATGCACATTCTCTATAATTAAATGGAATAGGTAAACAATGCGTTCTAATTTGTAAGCCAGATTTTCCACAGATATTGTATATCTTCAAGCTTTAGTTCTGAAGAAAGCTTTGCTCTTTTTCCTACCATTGTATTTGACACATGACTCCCATTACTACTCAGTGTAAACATTTTAAGTTGTTTGTACTTTGGATATAAATATGTGGTTAAAATCATCTGGCATAGAGAGGAGTTTACAGTGACACTCAAATTGAGCTTAGAATTTTCTATTCTCAGAAAGAGAGCTTGAACGATGTGGTTGAAGGACTGAGAGGGCTTGTTTGCTCTTGTGCGTTTAATATTCAGTTTGTTGTCAGTTAAGTCCTGAAGGAGTTCAGGGGCACTTTTTCTCTTCTCCCTCTTCTCCCTCTTCCCCCTCTTCCCCCTGATTCTATTTGCATGCCCTGGGAGCCAAATGGAGGTTACAAAGATGAGTGTGGATGCTTGATCGACCGCCAGTGAAATGAAAACCCTGGCTTAGGTGTCATTTCTTGATAGCGTTTGGTGTTTAAGTCTCTTTGGAAGTAAGACAGTTATCACTGTTCCTTCTACTCACCTTTGTAACTCCAGTTAGAATCCCACTCACCCTCAGCACCAGTCTGAACCCCTGAGTTTAAGTGCCACTAGCACTTCTCAGCAGGCACTATCGTGCAGCGAATGCATCTCAGCTTGAGGTACATAGGATGGCCCTGTTCAGGCCCGTAAACCTAAGAAAGTATTAATACCCTCAAGCCATAGCATCTTAAGCTCACAGGGAACTTAGACCTTATCTAGTCCAGCTTGTCTCCTGCCCTTCAATTAAGTTCATGATCATCCCTCTGGTCTCAGTTTACCACCCATAAAACAGGCAGATTAGCTCTTGGAAGGGCCAGAGAAAACTCTTCCTTTTGTTCAAGAAGCAACTAGTACACGCTAGACCATGGATGGATTCAACACACATTTCCTAAGTTAGCCCACACCGCTCTTTTATTTTAGAGTTGGAGAAACAAGTCCGGTGGAATTAAGAAATTTGCCTCACTTCCTAAGTACATTAGTTAAAGAGATGGGACTGGAATTTTAGTTTCTTAACTCCCAGTATAGGCTCTTTTTGTTATGCATTGTAGATTTTTTAAATCAGGAGAAAACTTTCAGCCTTGAGGTAGAGTTTTTCTTAAGGATATAATAATAAAAGTAAAGGAAAATATAATCATAAACCATCACAATTTAATTGGCTATCCCCAACTTCCTTGATCAATAGATTTTTTTTAAATCTTTGATTTGAATATTTAGAATCCTTTGAAAATTGTGAGTATACATCTGTTTTCTGTGTTAAGTCATCTGCATAGAAACAAAAATCTTAAGAATAAATTAATTTGGTTTTCCCAAACTGATTTGACCATCAGACATGGTTTATATAATAGTTTTATCTCCTGGTTTGAAGTGACTTTCCACCTTTCCTGAGACCCCACTGAAACAAAAGTATAAAAACTTAAAAAGAAGGGACTTCCCTGGTGGTGCAGTGATTAAGAATCCACCTGCCAATGCAGGGGACACGGGTTCGAGCCCTGGTCCGGGAGGATCCCACATGCTGCGGAGCAACTAAGCCCGTGAGTCACAACTACTGAAGCCTGCACTCTAGAGCCCAGGAGCCACAACTACTGAGCCCACGTGCCTAGAGCCCATGCTCCACAACAAGAGAAGCCACCGTAATGAGGAGCCCGCGTGCCTCAACGAAGAGTAGCCCCCGCTCACCACAACTAGAGAAAGCTCGTGCACAGCAACAAAGACCCGACACAGCCAAAAGTAAATAAATAAAATAAATAAATTTATTAAAAAAAAGAAGTCATTTTAAAAAAGAAACACTTAAAAAGGAATAAACCCCAACAGTTAGGTGGTGGATGGGCAAGGAAAAGAGGGCCTCGTCAAAGGAAGAAAACATTTTAACAGTTTCCTGGAAGATGGAATGTTCTGGGAGCATGTGAATAGGTGCAACAAAGCAAAAAGCAGGGCCCAAGCTCAGCCATGAGAGCTGCGGTGGGTGCGGGAGATGGCCCGCCCACAGCTGTGCTGGAGACGCAGCTTCTGGACCTAGAGCTGGCAGGTGAGGCCGAGGTGAGCAGTGAAACTGAACACACGTGGGTCATTCAAGGTGTACACATGGGACGGGTGCTCAGGCCACTTATTCTGTACAGAATACATACTGATGTTTATGACCACACCAAAAATTTGTAAGACTATTTTCTTGAAAATAAAACAATACAACAAAACACTGAACAGAATGGCTGAGGAAAGCTAAAGCTTCTGATGTGGATATTAGGGCCCCCAAGTTGGCAACCCCCTCCCCATCCCCTTACCTCAAGGAAAAGCCCACCACGTCTTTCCCACACTCAGAAGGAAGCCTGTGAGGAGCGCTCCTACTGGCCTACTAGCAGAGGAAGCCCACCGAAGCTGCTTTCTGCAGTGAGATCTGATAACCAGGGATCACCAGGCATTGAAGAAAAAGACCAAGATGAATGAAAGCACTGACTCTTCAGGAAGGAGATAATTCAGAACACAACATATATCTTACAAATTGATGTAATATATCTAGAGAACTTCTCAAAGGTATTACCTCCAAAAGATGACACTAGGATACTATGAAAAAGGAACAATCGGAGAGCACATGAGAATTCTTAGAATTAGTTGTTTTCTCCAATTGAAAACATTTGGGTTGCTCTCTCTAGTTGGGAAACTGTTCCGTAGAGTACAGAGACAAAAGTTGCAACAGAAGACAAGAGACACAGAAGACCAATTCAAGTCTAATGTCCTCTTTCATTCTGGAGGCCCAGAGAGAAAGAAGAGGGGAAAATGCAAAAGTAGGGAAGAGAATAATCAAAAGAAAAATCACTTGAAAATTTCCCCAAACTGGAGGATATGGGACTTTACACAGACAAGATTCCACAAGGACAGAGCACAACGAATGAAGAAACCCTCTGATGCCAGACATAACCTGGCAACATTTCAGTACATCAGAGATGAAGCCCACAATCTTACAGAAAGAAAAAACAAATGGTCAGCAAGGTTGAGGTTTAGCTGTGGCTTCATTTATTTATTTGAGGCTGGTTTAATGGTCAGGTCCCTTGCCATTCTTCAGTAGTAGCTTTAAATGGCAAGCTCTTATAATTTTTAGACAAAGATTCTTCACGGAAATTTTGTGTACATCACTTGTGCTGTTTGTTGAAATAATGTGAAATTTATCTTTCTGAGAAAGGGACCCACATCTTATGTCACTAACTTAGGAAAAAACAGTTATGTTTTCATCCTTTTCATAAGGAGTGAAAAATAATTAAATGTACAGTGAGTTTTGGGAGCTGAACAGAAATAGCTCATAGCAACTCATGACTAAAGATAATCGAAGCTAATATTAATCCCTAAAAAAAGGTTCATTCAAAGAAAACATTGCCACAGCTGGAGTTAAGCTGTTTTGTTAGACAGTAGATGCAGAGTGCTGTCTTCAGAAGACCCTATTGACCTGACTAGCCTGCCCCTCGTTCGTTATTTAAATTATACTATGCAGTATAATGTTCCGTTTGGTTAGAAGTCTGCACTGGATTAAACAGTATTGTATTTTTAACTTCTCCAGTAGTGCATGAAGCATCTGTTAAAATTGAACATGTGTGCTTGCAATATGTGTATTCTTGAATTCTTGAGTACAATGAACTGTGTAAAATCAGATGAAGTTTTTAAAGCAAATCTCTTACATCATAACTTGGCTGCTTAATCTATAAGAAGAAAGGTATATTAAAAATTGCCACATGTTTTTATGATAACTGATATAGTTGGGCTTAGTTCAAACATCCATGTTTTGGTTTTGTTTTTAATAGATCTTTATTGGAGTATAATTGCTTCGCAATACTGTGTTAGTTTCTGTTGTACAACAAAGTGAATCAGCCATATGCATACATACATCCCCACATTCCCTCCCTCTTGAGCCTCCCTCCCACCCTCCCTATCCCACCCTTCTAGCTGGTCATAAAGCACCGAGCTGATCTCCCTGTGCTATGCTGCTGCTTCCCACTAGCTATCTGTTTTACATTTGGTAGTGAATATATGTCCATGCCACTCTCTCACTTCATCCCAACTTACCCTTCCCCCTCCCTGTGTCCTCAAGTCCATTCTCTATATCTATGTCTTTATTCCTGCCCTGCCACTAGGTTCATCAGTACCTTTTTTTTTTTAAGATTCCATATATATGCATTAGCATACGGTATTTGTTTTTCTCTTTCTGACTTACTTCATTCTGTATGACAGTCTCTAGGTCCATCCACCTCATTACAAATAACTCAATTTCGTTTATTTTTATGGCTGAGTAATATTCCATTGTATATACGTGCCACATCTTTATCCATTTTTCTGTCGATGGACATTTAGGTTGCTTCCATGTCCTGGCTATTGTAAATAGTGCTGCAATTAACATTGTGGTGCATGTGTCTTTTTGATTTGTGGTTTTCTCAAGGTATATGCCCAGTAGTGGGATTGCTGGGTCATATGGTAGTTCTATTTTTAGTTTTTAAGGAACCTCCATACTGTTATCCACAGTGGTTGTATCAATTTACATTCCCACCAACAGTGCAGGAAGATTCCCTTTTCACCACACCCTTTCCACCATTTATTGTTTCTAGATTTTTTGATGATGGCCATTCTGACCAGTGTGAGGTAATAATACCTCATTGTAGTTTTGGCTTGCATTTCTCTAATAATCAGGGATGTTGAGCATCTTTTCATGTGCCTCTTGGCCATCTGTATGTCTTCTTTGGTGAAATGTCCATTTAGGTCTTCCGCCCATTTTTTAATTGGGTTGTTTGTTTTTTTTATATTGAGCTCCATGAGCTGTTTATATATTTTGGAGATTAATCCTTTGTCCGTTGTTTCATTTGCAAATATTTTTGCCCATGCTGAGGGTTGTCTTTTCATCTTGCTTATGGTTTCCTTTGCTGTGCAAAAGCTTTTAAGTTTCATTTGGTCCCATTTGTTTATTTTTGTTTTCATTACTCTTAAGAGGTGGGTCAAAAAAGATCTTGCTGTGGTTTATGTCAAAGAGTATTTTCCTATCTTTTCCTCTAAGCATTTTATAGTGTCTGGTCTTACATTTAGGTCTTTAATCCACTTGGAGTTTATTTTTACGTATGCTGTTAGGTAGTGTACTAATTTCATTCTTTTACATGTAGCTGTCCAGTTTTCCCAGCCCCACTTATTGAAGAGGCTGTGTTTTCTCCATCATATGTTCTTGCCTCCTTTGTCATAAATTAGGTGACCATATGTGCATGCGTTTATGTCTGGGCTTTCTATCCTGTACCATTGATCTATATTTCTGTTTTCCTGCCAGTACCATACTGTCTTGATTACTGTAGCTTTGTAGTATAGTTTGAAGTCAGGGAGCCTGATTCTTCCAGCTCCATTTTTCTTTCTCAAGAATTGCTTTGGCTCTTCGGGGTCTTTTGTGTTTCCATACGAATTGTAAAATTTTTTGTTCTAATTCTGTGAAGAATGCCATTGGTAGTTTGATAAGGATTGCATTGAATCTGTAGATTGCTTTGGGTAGTATAATCAGTTTCACAGTATTGATTCTTCCAATCCAAGAACATGGTATATCTCTCCATCTGTTTATGTCATCTTTGATTTCTTTCATCAGTGTTTTATAGTTTTCTGAGTACAAGTCTTTCGCCTCCTTAGGTAGGTTTATTCCTAGTATTTTATTCTTTTTGTTGCGATGGTAAATGGGATTGGTTCCTTAATTTCTCTTTCTGATTTTTCGTTGTTAGTGTATAGGAATGCCACAGATTTCTATGTATTAATTTTGTATCCTGCAAACCTTACCAAATTCATTGATTAGTTCTAGTAGTTTCATGGTAGCATCTTTAGGATTTTCTGTGTATAGTATCATGTCATCTGCAAACAGTGACAGTTTTACTTCTTCTTTTCCAATTTGTATTCCTTTTATTTCTTTTTCATCTCTGATTGCCATGGCTACTAGGACTTCCAAAACTATGTTGAAAAAGAGTGATGAGAGTGTCTTGTCTTGTTCCTGATCTTAGTGGAAATGCTTTCAGTTTTTCACCATTGAGTATGATGTTTGCTGTGGGTTTGTCATATATGGCCTTTATTATGTTGAGGTAGGTTCCCTCTATGCCCATTTTCTGGAGAGAGTTTATCATAAATGGGTGTTGAATTTTGTCTAAAGCTTTTTCTGTATCTATTGAGATGATCATATGGTTTTTATTCCTTAATTTGTTAATATTGTGTGTCACATTGATTGATTTGCGTATATTGGAGAATCCTTGCATCCCTGGGATTAATCCCACTTGATCATGGTGTATGATCCTTTTAATGTGTTTCTGGAATCTGTTTGCTAGTATTTTGTTGAGGGTTTTTGCATCTATGTTCATCCGAGATATTGGTCTATAATTTTCTTTTTTTGTGATACCTTTTTCTGGTTTTGGTTTCAGGGTGATGGTGCCTTCGTGGAATGAATTTGGGAGTCTTCCTCCCTCTGCTATTTTTTGGAAGAGCTTGAGAAGGATAGGTGTTAGCTTTTCTCTAAATATTTGATAGAATTCACCTGTGAAGCCATCTGGTCCTGGACTTTTGTTTGTTGGAAGATATTTAATTATGGTTTCAGTTTCATTACTTGGGATAGGTCTGTTTATATTTTCTAATTCTTCTTGGTTCAGTCTTAGAAAATTGTACTTTTCCAAGAATTTGTCCCTTTCTTCATGGTTGTCCATTTTATTGGCATATAGTTGTTTTTAATAGTTTCTTATAATTCTTTGTATTTCTGTGGTGTCAGTTGCGATTTCTCCTTTTTCATTTCTAATTTTATTTATTTGTGTCCTCTCCCTTTTTTCTAAGGGTTTATCAATTTTGTTTATGTTCTCAAAGAACCAGCTATCAGGTTTTTTTGTTTTGTTTTGTTTTTTCACGGTACGCGGGCCTCTCACTGTTGTGGCCTCTCCCGTTGTGGAGCACAGGCTCCGGACGTGCAGGCTCAGCGGCCATGGCTCACGGGCCCAGCCTCTCCGCGGCATGTGGGATCCTCCCAGACCAGGGCACGAACTCGTGTCCCCTGAATCGGCAGGTGGACTCTCAACCACTGCGCCACCAGGGAAGCCCAGCTTTCAGTTTTATTGACCTTAGCTATTGTTTTTTCATTTCTATTTCATTTATTTCTGCTTGGATCTTTATGATTTCTTTCCTTCTACTGACTTTGGGTTTTCTTTGTTCTTCTTTCTCTAGTTGCTTTAGGTGTAGGGCTAGATTGTTTATTTGAGGTTTTTCTTGTTTCTTGAGGTGAGATTGAATTGCTGTAAACTTCCCTCTTAGAACTGCTTTTGCTGTGTCCCGTAGGTTTTGGGTCATCGTGTTTTCATTGTCATTTGTTTCTATGTATTTTTTTATTTCTTGTTTTTTTCAGTGATTTCTTGGTTATTTTTTAGTGCACTGTTTAGCCTCCATGTATTTGTGGTTTTTACAGTTTTTTTCCTGTAATTGATTTCCAGTCTCACAGTGTTGTGGTCAGAAAAGGTGATTGATACAATTTCAATTTTCTTAAATTTTCCGAGGCTTGATTTGTGACCCAAAATGTGATCTGTCCTGGAGAATGTTCCATGTGCACTTGAGAAGAAAGTGTATTCTGCCACTTTTGAGTGGAATGTTCTATAAATATCAATTAAATCCCTCTGGTCTATTGTGTCATTTAAAGTTTGTGTTTCCTTATTTATTTTCTGTTTGGATGATCTGTCCATTGGTGTAAGTGGGGTGTTAAAGTCCCCTGCTATTATTGTGTTACTGTTGATTTCCCCTTTCATGGTTGTTAGCATTTGCCTCATGTATTGAGGTGCTCCTCTGTTGGGTGCATAAACATTTATAACAGTCTTTATTTTAAAGTCTATTTTATCTGATACAAGTATTGCTACTCCAGCTTTCTTTTGATTTCCATTTGCATGGAATATCTTTTTCCATCCCTTCACTTTCAGTCTGTATGTGTCCCCAGGTCTGAAGTGGGTCTCTTGTAGACAGCATATATATGGGTCTTGTGTTTGTATCCATTCAGCCAGTCTGTGTCTTTTGGTTGGGGCATTTAATCCATTTACATTCAAGGTTCTTATTGATATATATGTTCCTATTACCATTTTCTTAATTGTTTTGGGTTTGTTTTTGTGCGTCTTTTTCTTCTCTTGTGTTTCCTGCCTAGAGAAGTTTCTTTAGCATTTGTTGTAAAACTGGTTCAGTGGTGCTGAATTCTCTTACCTTTTGCTTGTCTGAAAAGCCTTTGATTTCTCTGTCGAATCTGAATGAGATCCTTGCTGGGTAGAGTAATCTTGGTTGTAGGTTTTTCCCTTTCATCACTTTAAGTATCTCCTGCCACTCCCTTCTGGCCTGCAGAGTTTCTGCTGAAAAATCATCTGATAACCTTATGGGGATTCCTTTGTATGTTATTTTTGGTTTTTCCCTTGCTGCTTTTAATAGTTTTTTCTTTGAATTTAATTTTTATTAGTTTGATTAATATGTGTCTGGTGTGTTTTTCCTAGGGTTTATCTTATATGGACTCGGTGCTTCCTGAACTTGGGTGACTATTTCCTTTCCCATGTTAGGGAAGTTTTCAACTATAATCTATTTAAATATTTTTTCAGACCCTTTCTTTTTCTCTTCTTCTTCTGGGACCCCTATAATTCGAATGTTGCTACATTTAGTGTTATCCCAGAAGTCTCTGAGATTGTCTTCAGTTCTTTTCATTCTTTTTTCTTTATTCTGCTCCTTGGCAAGTATTTCCACCATTTTGTTTTCCAGCTCACTTATTCGTTCTTCTGCCTCAGTTATCCTGTTATTGATTCCTTCTAGTGTATTTTTCATTTCAGTTATTGTGTTGTTCATCTCTGTTTGTTTGTTTTTTAGTTCTTCTAGATCTTTGTTAAACATTTCTTGTATTTTCTCAATCTGTGCCTCCATTCTATTTCTGAGATTCTGGATCATCTTTACTATCATTACTCTGAATTCTTTTTCAAGTAGATTGCCTATTTCCTCTTCATTTATTTGGTCTTGTAGGTTTTTACCTTGCTCCTTTATCTGTGATGTATTTTTTTGCTGTATCTTTTTTTTTTTTTTGATGAGTAGGATTGTGTTCCTGTCTTACTGGTTGTCTGGCCTGAGGCTTCCAACACTGGAGTTTGTAGGCTGTTGGGTAGAGCTGGGTCTTGTTGCCGAGATGAGGACCTCCAGGAGCCCTCACTCTGATAGATATTCCCTGGGGTCTGAGGTTCTCTGTTAGTCCAGTGGTTCGGACTCAGAGCTCCTACCTGAGGAGCTTTGACCCAACTCCCAGCTCGTGACCAAGTTCCTACAAGCCACATGGGGCCTAAGCAGGGGCAGGGTTTGGGTGGGCGTGCAGAGCCTATGCTTAGGACCCACAGGGCTGGAAAAGGCCCTGGGGGGTGTGGGGGTGGGGCTTAGGCTCAAAGGAACAGAAGGGGCCCAGGTATGCCTCCCGCCTCTGGTCTCAGAGGGTGGGAGACCCCACCTGGGAGCCCAGCAGGCTTCCTGGGCTCAAGTGGGCAGGTCAAACACCCTCCACTCCTCTCCTGCTCCTCAGTCCTGGAGGGCCCCTCCCGCCTGCCTATCTGCTTTTACCCCAGCCTCCTTCCTATGCCCCCAGGACGAACATGGCCCAGAGGGGGGCTCTGAGAGCATAGGACCCAGCCCGAGAGCTGGGCAGACTTCCCTGGCCGATTGGGCAGGGGATACGCTGGGTGTGCTTCCCCCTGATCCAAGCCCCCAAGGGTCCCTCCAGGCATGGGAACCCCTTCTGCCTCTCAGCCACCCCTCAGGGGCGCTGGTCCTGTCTGGCCTCCACTTCTCCTCCCGCCTCAGTCCCCCCACATCCTACTGTTTCACTTGGGGTTTCCTTCTGTCTCTTTGGGCATTAAGGTCCCCCCCCCAGCGTCCTGCAGGCGCCCTAGTTGTGGGGAGACATGAACTCTGAGTCTTTGCACACTGCCATCTTGACTCCTTCCTCTCCATGCTTTTTTATTAGTCCCTTTTTTTCTGAATTGTTTCTTTCCTTGCCTGCTTTTGGATTGGTGGCAGATTTTTTTTCCCTTTTTCTCTTTCCATTTTCCCCCTTGTTAGTATGTATCTGTTCTTTTCATGGTTACCTATTATCTTTAGTTTCCTGCTGAACATTACGAGGACCTTAGAATGTTTTAAGTCTGATCACCCTGGATGTAAGATTCTGGGTTGACAGTTCAGTTTTTTTTCAGCACTTGGAAAATATTGTGACACTTCATTTTGGCTCCTGTGGTTTCTGATAAAAAATCCACTGTCGTATTAATTGTTTTTCCTCTATATGTAAGATGTTGTTTTAAACTGGCTGTTTTCATAGTCTGTGCCTACCTCAACCTCTGGCATGGTGAAGGCAAGGTATTTTGTTTATTTTGTTTACTGAAACAGTATTATTGTTCAAATACTGTCCATGCATTTAAACAGCTCTGGGCACAGAATAGTTACTTCATAAATGTTAGTTAAAGGAAGGAAGAAATATGGAAAGATTTTGTGCTTGAAAAATAAAAATAAAATTCCAGTTTTCAAGATTTTATCTTTGTTATTGGTTTTCAGAAGTTTAATTATGATGTGTCTTGGTTTGCGTTTCTTTTTAAGTTTTTCCTGTTTGGAGTTCTCCCAACTTCTTGAATCAGTAGGTTTATCTCTTTTGCTACATTTGGAAGCTTTTAGCCATTATTTCTTTGGGTATTTTTTTCAGCCCCTTCCTCTTTCTCCTTTCCTTCCAGTACTCCAATAATGGAAATGTTAGATTTTTTATTATAGTGTCACAAGGGCCTAAGCCCTTTTTAATTTATTTTTACTGTTTCTCTCCATTGGTCAGATTAGATAATTTCTGTTGTTCTATCTTCCAGTTCACTGATTCTCCTCTGTTCCTTCCATTCTGGCACTGAACCCTTTTACTGAGCCTTTTCTTTATGTTACTGTATTTTTCAGCTCTAAAATCCTCATTTGATTCTTCTTTATAGCTTTTATTTTTTGCTGAGACTTTATATTTCTTTTTTTTTTTTTTTTTTTGGCCACACCACACAGCTTGTGGGCTCTCAGTTCCCTGACCAGGGATTGAACCCAAGCCATGGCAGTGAAAGTGCCAAATCCTAACCACTAGACCACCAGGGAACTGAGACTTTTTATTTCTTTGTTGAATTTTTCTATTTTTTCCTTTTGTTTCAAATATGTTTATGATTACTCTTGAAACATTTTTATCATGGCTGCCTTAAAACCATTATCAGATAATTTTAACATATCTCTGTCATCTCAATATTGGCATGATTGACTTTTTCATTCAGTTTGAGATCTTCCAGATTTTTGATATGATGAATGATTCTGATTGAATTCTAGACATTTTTGTATTATGTTATGAGACTCTGGATCTTATTTAAACCTTCTGTTTTAGCTGGCTTTCTCTGACACTGCTCAGTCAAGGCAGGGGATTCCACCTTGTTTCAACCATGTGAAGATGGAAGACCAGGTTCCCTACCTAACATCACTGACAGCTGGGTTGGGAGGGGTGCTACTCATTACTGCTGTGAGGATGGGAGTTCCAGCTCCCCACATGGTCTCCACTGACCCTGTAGGTGGGGGCACATTACTGGCAGGTGGGGATGAAAGTCCTGGCTGCTTTCTTGGCTTTCTCTGACACCACACCAGTGCTGGGTTCTTCATTACCAGCCTCAGAAGGGTTGAAGTCTAGGCTTCCCACAGGACTTTGCTGGCGTGAGTAGAGGTGGGCCACAGTTTCTCCTGTGGTGTTTGGCTGGAATAGAGTGGTTTAGGGTTGGAGCGTTTTCTTTCTTGCTAGGCTACCTCTTTTATGGTCCTTTTGCTAAAGGAAACATGATTTTATTGGGGCCTTATTTGTCTGCATCTGTTGGTATTTCCTGGTTGTTAGCTTTTGCTTCTCCAAGTCAAGATATATGAGGCAAAATGAAAACCCAGGAAAGCTAAAGCTCACCACTGTGTCATTCCTCAGTCCTGGAAGGTCTCCTTTCTTCCTTCAACCTTTCATAATCTTTTTATGTTTGTTTTATATACAATGTGCAGTGGTTTAATTATATTGGGTTGGCCAAAAAGATGTCACGGAAAAACCCGAATGAACTTTTTGGCCAACCCAATACTTAGCAGGAAGAATGGGGAAAAGTATATCCACTCCACCTTATTGGAAGTAGAAGTCCATCCATTGATTTTTTTTTTTTTTGGAAATAAAATCACTTTATTCTAATTAATTCACAAACAAAAGCATGTTTAAGAGGCCACACAAACATTCACCTAGCCCCAAACTCAGTATCATCTCAGGGAGCTTCTATATGGTGAGAATACCCTCTTCCACTGCAATCCTGAAGCACAAAAGCTACTAATGATTGAGGAGTGGTTAACTGGTGGCTTCACACTTTATATCTTCACTATCAATTATATTTTTAATGCTAAATCAACCTGGTCATGAGAGATGATTTTTCATACCTTCAACTGGAACTTCTTGATTAAGCTAACCCGTTCGCCAGTCTGCACTGTTTCGGCACCTCACTGAAACCTTCACAAAGCTTAAGGTCACCCTGGTTCTGGGCACACTCCAAAAACTGTTTCACCTCAAAAAGGCATGGGCCATTCTGCTGCTGCTGTGCCAGCTGGGTTCCCTGAGGCTCCTGGTAAGTGATGTCAGGCCTTGAGGGCTCAGCATTACTTCCTCCACTGAAGCCACCAGTGATGGCATGACCCAGAGTGTGGCCGACGGCAGAACCCACAGCCACGCCGGCCGCAGTGGTTGCCATCTGGGCCATCAGACCTGGCTGCCAAGGAGCAGCAGCAGGTGAGCCAACAGCAGATGGTGGAGCCACTGCTGGTGGCTGAGCTGCGGGCGCTGGCCTGGGTGCAGTTCTCATCTGAGGCGCCCGGCTGGCCGGAGGGGCTACGCGGGAAGTGTGGCTTCGGCTTCCACGAGGCATCTTAAACGCGGGACGAAGCAGGGTCTACAAACGCAACACTCCATCCATTGATTTTTGAATTTAATATTATGGTTTTTGTTTTTTTTGGGGTTTTTTTTAATATTATGGTTTTTTGTTTCTGTGAGTTCTGTTTGCTTTATTTTTTTCCTAATCTGACTGGGTTTTAGGGTTTTTTCTTTTAATAGTCCTTCTATTTTTGCTCATATTTTAAAACCTCTATTTTATCTCTTTAGACACATTAACTCTCATTTTCTCAGGAAAAATGGTCATCACCACCTATCATTTGAATTCAATGGACCATGTTTAGTTTTATCTGATTATAAGATATTTTATGAATAGTTTACAGCAATTCATATTAAAAGAAAGACAACTTCATTAGAATTTTTATCAGAATTTCAACATAGCAAATCCAAATTCTTAGCCCATATTTTCCTGATTTTTAAAGGGCAGCATCCTTTGACAGTACACCTAACTGCTCATCAGCTTCTATGCATGAACATGAAACATAAACCATCTTGTAGATACTGATTCCAGATTTTAGATTCATCTCTAATAGGTTCTAGTGTATCATTGTTTCTGGTTCTTTTCTTTGGACATGCATTGTTAAAGTCCAAAACCTGAATGGTTAATAGTTTTGTTGAGGAGACAGTGGCTAATATCTTTGCTACATAATTGCAAAATATTTTCATTTTTAGATTTACAAATACCAACTAGAATGACTAAATCAATAAAATTAAAAAGAATTTCTGTATTATCTGTTTCCTTCTAGTCATTTTTGTATACCCTTTTGTCAAGTAAAGTAAAGCATTTGTCAAATAAATCTTGGTACAGAAACATCAGGATAAGTGAAAGAATACTGTTCACATTGTTTTAGTGAAATGAGGTCGTCCAGGTTCTTTATGCAAAGTATTGTATGGTAAAACAATTCTTATTCATAGTTAGAACTACCTCTCTGCCTTTTGAAAGTAATCTGTCACTTTTCTCTGATTCATTTAGAATCTTCTTTTTATCTTTGGTGTTATTTCATTTCACTGTAGAACTTTATTACTATAGTTATTCTGTATCTAGGTGTATTTTTTGTAGATATTTTTAATTAATATTTTTGAGGATTTTTTTGAGTCTGATAATGTAATAACTGATATCTTCATAGGTCTAAGTTCACTGCTGTTTCTGCTGGTTCTTGCTCATTGTGCTTTGTTTCTTCATAGTATATGTGTGTAGTTTTTAAATTTTTTGTGGGGTTTTTTGGTTTGTTTTTTTTGTTTTTGTATTTTTGGCTGAGTATCTTTATCTTTGGGGTTTTTTTTTTTTTTCTTTTTTACTGACCAGGACTTAACTGAATTTACACAGAGTTTTGTGGAGATTTTTTTGGGTCTTTTGTTTGTTTGTGTGTTTGTTTTTTGCTTTGCTGGTTACCTAGGAGCATTGTCTACTGAGACTTCATAGCTGAGGGGCTTTTTTTGACCGCCAGAAGGCATTAATTTAGATGCAAACTTGTGAAGGGGCCAAACTGTGGTTATAAGTTCTCAAAGGACATTTCTTCTCCTCCCCTTTACTCCACAGGACCATTCTTCACAGTGGATTTGTTTCTCATTCTCCCCTTCCCTGGGGAGAAAGCAGCTTTACATCTTTTAGATCCTCCACACCCCCCTACCTTGAGCAAACCTTAGGCTTTATCTTCATTTCCTTTGTCCATACACTCCCAAACCAGATGCTCAAAGTTACAGAGTTCACAGCATGTCCACAGGATAGAGATATGTGATTTTAGGATCTTAATGATTCCTTTCCAGGATAATCTGAGCCTTAGTAAGTATTAAATGCTAAATTACTCTTCACAGTTAGCCAGGATCTACATTGGAGACTACATACTTTCCTATAACACATTCTTCAAACATACACAGAGAGGTTTGGAAAACAAGTTTAATTATTTTACTGACTATAAGATTTTATTTGACAGTGTTTGCTTCCCAAATCAAAATGGATTTTATGTTCTGTTCATTTAGGGGTGAGATTGTGGTTATGCAGGAACCTCTGGTAGGGTCCACCTGTGGTGGAGAGTGACTAGTAGTACAGATAGTGCATTTCAACTCAAGCCAAGCTGGAACATGCACCTTTATAAAATGCAGCTGTTACACTTGTACACACACGGTGTAGAATAGACCTTCAGTGTTCCCACAAGATAATCCCCAAAGAGGTTGCATCATGACCTAAACTTTTATTTTTTTAATTATATAGCCTGTATGTAGGCTTAATGTTATGGAGTTCACAGAATAATAGTCTCTTCAGTTTGCCTTTGACCCTTTTTAACCACCCCCCAGTGCCTCAGAAGACATTTTCTTGCACAGTAGGCTGCCTTCCGACTTCCACTGGCATGTTTTCCAGCCCGTTATCTTTCATTTCCACGAGCTTCTTTACTGAAGACAAGATTCTGTGGTAACTTGGTCCTCTTCCCTATTATGCAGCAGAAACTGCTTCTAAAATGCTGGAATAGTGTTTTCCTTTGAAAAAAGTTGGGTTAACAGCTGCTTTGCTGTCTCATCACCTGTTGCTACATGCCAGTGCTTGACAAGGCCTCAGTTACCTCCAGAATCAGGTGGTCATGAAGCCTCAGGCCAGCGTGTCCAATACCACTGTGTTGTCTTCTCAGAAGTTCTCTCTTTCACTTGATGAGCAGTTTCTGTACTAGTTGCCTTTAAACATTTTGTGAACCATATTTTCTTACTTCCACACTAGAGTATATTTGTGAACTTAATTTTCACAACTGTAAACCACTTATGAATTTGACATTTTACTCTTAAATTACTAAAAGGATCTGTTTTATGGCCAAAAGCCATTTTATGGCTTTATATATTTTCACCTTTTCTTCTTTAAAAAGTACCAGCAGTTAGTATTCTTTTGGGGGGCCTTTTATTCTTTTGGGGAGTCCTATATAGACCCCCAAAGTTTTTTGGTTTTTGTTTTGGAATCACTCCATGAGAATTGTAGGGTAGGCATAATTGAGCTGAGAACAACAGACTAAATTATACTGAACTGAGATTCTGTTTTTAATGTTTTCATTTTCCACTTACCAGAGAAGGAGCTTCCTCTTGTTCATGTCAGCAAAATTGCAAACCACCACTTATCAAACTGCTGGGATTGTGAGCAGTCAGGACTGCAAAGATTAAGTTTAGAACAGGTTTCTAATCAAGATGTCAGATTTATAATAATCTCTAAGTTAGTTTTACTTCTTAAAGGAGTTTTCTCATTATTATTATTCATGTAATCATAGCTATCTATAAAGGTAAAAAAAATCTGTTATGTAAAATAATTCTTTATTTTTCTCCACTTTTTATTTTTGTGGTTTTTAAGTCATACATCTGCATATCTGTTCCTAGCCATTCAACTCGGCCTGAGGACTAATTGAGCATTTCTCTTTTAATCCGATGTTGGCACGGTAAAGGCCTTAAGGAAACTGAGTAAACTCGGAGTACAGCAGAGAAGCCCTGTGCCAGCTGATGGCCACCCTATCCCTTATAGCCCAGGTCCTTAGAATTTTGAGTTTAATTCACAGATTAAGAAATGATGTAATGGCAGCTTCACTTCTTATAAATGACTCTCTTAAACTGCAACTGAAGAACAGGACCTTACGTATTTTTTAAAAATAAATAATGAGCTTTTATTATCCTCAACAACTGAAGAAAATCAAGCCTGAAATCTATGGCCTTAAGTAGCCCCACTATGGATGGTGGAAGACCTTATGTATTTTTCTGAAGGATGTACAGTTTGAATTTCATAAAACCCCTGTAGAAGCCTATAGAAGTAAGAGTATCTGTGAAAGTCCTGCTCGTAACATGAGACGAACTGTTCTTTGTTCTCGTTGAAGATTGTGAACAGTGTGTTAAATAATATTAATGGCTGGGACTGTCAGTACTTAACAGTACTTTCCTTGTACAAGTGATTTTATTGATTGATACAGACTCAATGTAACGGGAGCAGATTATTTTTACTGATTTTATCGAAACCTTAACCAAGTTTGTTAGTGCACCACTTATCTTTAAATAGATCTAGATGATGATGTAGATTAAGAAAAGCAGACCACCATCCATCTCTTTTTGATCTGTTAATAACTTAAATCCATCATGGCTAGCAAGTGTTTTCAGATTCTGTTGTGCATACATGTTTCTCTTGTCCTCGGTTAGAAATCCTATAACTTTGTTTCAGTGGTTGGTTTTTCATGCAGGAAAACCCTAACCACTTATCCAGAATTTGGCAGACAAGTTTGTCATCATAATTGGTGAAGTAATTGACAAAATGTGAAGGAAAAAAAAAAACTTTAGAAGTCTCTGTTATTAAATTTCATTTTTGTAGGCAGTAAGCTATAGATTTTTAGGTTTTATGGTGGTTATGTGAGAGTTTTTTGTGCTAAGTTGAAAACACTTTATGAAGCCTAACTACACTCTAATAACTTAGGACAATGTATGATATTTCTTCTCATTATACTATATTTTAAAGGTTTTGCATTTTAATTATAGAGAATTGTGCTGCTTAATTTCAAATGCCTTTTTTCCCCAGTGATTTGCCTGCTTCCCATTGATCTCAAAATAATACTTTGTTTAAAATAATTTTTAGTGCAGAAAAATATAAGTTTCTGAAGGCATACATGTTATTTCTTTAAAGATCACAGTACACTTTCCTTTCAAAAAAATAAACCAATATTTAAAATTTTCTGATGATGCATTCTTGCTCACCTTCCGTGGATAAGCCGGGTGGAAGCCTGTCCTACATAACTGTGGATAATGAGCCTTCACAGGTCAGATGGGTCAGTGGAGGTGAGATCAGTAATGGCAAATTGAGAAGTTTTAGGAGCCTCAGAAACGTTTATGATTTCATGGAGAGGAACCTGTGTGAAAGAAGGAGATGGAAAGAAAATATGTGTTGCAGTGCTCCGTGGCCCCAAAGCTTTGATCAGGCTTAAAACTTACAACTTTGGGAGTTATAAATCTATGAATTATCAGGTGTTGACCACCTGGTTTGGCAGTCTGTACTGATATAAAAAATACTCTCAGTAGTCATTAACTAAGGTTCAATGCCCTAAACTAGAGCGCCGGGTTAATAAGATGAGTGTTTTGGGTTGAGTCTTCCTCTCGAGCCTGCTGTTCTTTGGCAGGGCTCAGGGCTGATGCTGTTTCTAGAAAAAGAATGGGTGAGAACACACAGACCTTTCCTCATTTCTGGGAGTCCAGCTCAAAGCCCCTTCTAGAAACAGGTATCCAATAGTTGGTGATGCCATTTCATGCATGTGGAGAGAAAGACAGACAACCTATTACTTTTTCTTCACATTCACACTTCTCTTAAAAAGTAGATGGTTTTATCTGACAAAAACTTAACACCTTGAGCTAGCATTATATTTCTGTGACTGTCAGTTTCTTTAAGGTAGCTACAGTGGTCTTGAGTCTCTCTTTACTACTGCAGTTTTCTATTCAGAGAAGATTTTAGGAAGCCTGACATTCTTGAGATATTTTTGTATTTTATCAGATTTGTATATGATGGATTCATGAATTTTTAAAAGAACTGGCTTTTGTAGTGAGGTTCACTTTTAGTTTGATGACTGTAGTTTAATCAAAGGAAGATCATAATGTATCTATTCTATGGCCATTTATTTTCTGATCTTAGTCTATTTCTTCACAGACATCAAGAGTTCTCTCCTTGCAGGTTAATATATTTTTAATATTACAGTATTTTTTGTTATTGTTCTGATTTACACGTATGTTCATATTCAACAACTTTGAAAAACACAAAAGAATAAAAATAATTATCTGTAATTCTTCCACGTAGACCATTGGTTCTGAACCAGGGGCAATTTTACCTCACAGTGGACATCTGGTGATGCACAGAGACATTTTTGGTTACCACAGCTGAGGATGCGGGTGCTGCTAGCATCTAGCGAGTAGTTCAGGGAAGCTAACCATCCTACAGTGCACAGGACAGCCCCAAGCAAACAGGCATTTGGCCCACAATGTTAACATTGGCAAGGATGAGAAGCCCTGATTTAGACATCTCAAAATTATAGTGTGCTTCCTTTGTCTTCTTCCTATGCATATTTTTAATCTTACATTTTAAAATACTTGTTACATCATCTATAATGCTTTATAAACTCTTTTAAAAATATATCACAAACATTTTTCATGTGTTAAATATTCCTCTAAGAGAAGGGTTTTTTTTTTAATGTTTTAACTATTATTATGGAAATTTTCAGCATGTAAAGACCAGACAGAATAACGTAATAAACTCAAATACTCATCATGCAGCATCATGGTTGATAATCAACCATTATCAGCTCAGGGGCAGTCTCATCTGTATTTTATCCTACTCTCCCATGTTATTTTGAAAAAACTCCAAGATATCATAGTTTCATCTATAAATATTTCAGTATGTATCTCTAATAGATAAAGATGCTTTTTAAAAACAATTTTAATAAAGGCTTCATAATATTTTACCCTATCCTGTGGATACATTATAATTTATTTAACCAAGAGTCTACTGTTGAGTTTTGGGATTATTTCTAGTTTCTCCCTAAAAAAAATTTTTTTTAATCTTCATATGACATATTTTCCTTGTTCTACAGGTGAAGTAGAAAGTGTGCAAACTAAGCAAGGCAAGAATGAGCACAAGACCCTTAATTTCATTAAGCACTGTGTAACTGGTAAAGATTAATGTACATATCTCTTGCTAATTCTTTCCAATTACTTAGTTCATATAAATTCCCAAGCCTGGTTAATTATGCTGAAGTCAGGTAGTAATTTTGAGCCAGCGTTCCAACGACAAGGGAATTTTCCTGGTAAAACCTTGCCCTCTCACACAGACTCTCAGCAGATTAGGCCCTCAGCCTGGAGTCCATTCATTTTCTGCTCAGGCCTAATTGCTGCCGACTGGCTGCCACAGGTACCTGGATAGCCTGTGTTTAAGGAGGCAGGGACTTCTGAGAACAAATCAGGAAAGATTAATTGTTTGTTTTGTTCCCTCCCAAGAGAAATGTGGGTGCTTAATCAAGAAAAATAATTTCTTCTGTTGATTTAGCTTATTTGGAGAAAAGATAATCGTGTAAAGCTAGGTACAAAATGATGCCTTTTATAAGAGGTATTGCCACTTACCTACACAAGAGACAAGGATACAGGGAAATAAACGTGAGACACTGATGAAATGGATGAGGATGGCTCACATTTCTCACAGTAAGTAATCTGGCTGTTGGGCTTTTATTTGTACCAGTAGTGCTAGCTAGTATTGTCATTTGTTTTGTCTGGGTCTTCGGAAATCTAATCAAGGAGACAATAGTGTAAAAAAAAAATCAACAACACTTTTCCAAATTGTTCTTAATTGCTCGAGTATAAAGTGAGCTAAATGCTGTGATGTTTCCAATTAAGGGACCTATTTTAAGCAAGCAGTATTAAATCTATCTTTCCCGATCTGATAAATAAGCAGTCAAAGAGCGGAGTAGATTAATTGAGAGCCCTTAGTTCCAGATTCCTTATAACAGGTAGTGTGAGCCAACATTTATTCATGATTTGGGGCAATTTTTGGCATGGTAACTGTATCTTGTATCACTTGTATCTTCTGGTCAGTCGAAAAAGGAAATTGATTAAATGTTATATCATATTGCTTATGATTTTTTTGTACCCCAAACCACTTGCTTTCCAAAATCTCAAGTTATATGAAAAGGATTTTTGATATGTTCTAAATCAAAGTTTACCTTTGACTCTGGAAGGTGAAAGGGAGTGAATTACACGAGGAATGTGTATTGTCCCTCTGACAGGAAGGGATAGAGCTATAAACACAAGAGTGTCTACACTAGGCAAGAGTCGACACAATTTTTTCTGTAAAACAACAGCTAGTAACTATTTTAGACAATACACACTGTACGGGCTGTCACACCCTTCACCTCTGCCACTGTAGTGTGAAAGCTGCCGTAGATGATGTATAAAACAAGGAGAGGGGCTGTGTTCCAATAAAACTTTATTTGTAAAAGCAGGCAGCAGGCCAGATTTGGCCCTCGGGCTATAGTTGACCCCTGGACTTAGAGGCTGATAGCAGATTGGGGTGGATGGGTAACAGCAGAGGGCTGGAATGAAGAGCGTGGCCTGGCATCAGGTGGATGTGGGTTCAGAGTCCTGAATCTCTGCTTGCTGCTGTGTAAGCTAGGGTAGTTAATTAAATTCTCTGAGCACTAGTCACCTTTTCTGTAAAGAGGGATGAAAAGATATACCTCATAGAGTTGTTAATGAGGATTACATGAGCTAATATACATGAGGCATTATCCAGTTCCTGAAATAGAATAGCATACAATAAAAAAATACCTATCATTTTTTTCCCTCAGATCCAGGTTATATGTGACACATTTGTTTGTCTTCATTTTTCTGAAATCCCAGAATATTCCTGGGACTCCAAGGAGCCACAGGGATTAATGCCTAATCTTAATTATTTAGCCATGAAAATTAAATTAGAAAATATTCTTTCAGGAACCTATCTAACCAATTCAGCTAAAACCATGACTAATTAAAAATGCTTTTGGAGGCCATACAAGGCAGAAATTTTGAAAATGATACAGAATGTTGTCACTAGGAAGTGTTGGTAAAATCTTTTATCCATTCACTCCCTTATTCATTACAGTAATTCATAAAATAAACACTTTTTCAAGACCTATTCAGGATCGGATACTCTGCATCATACTTTACATTTATTACTTCACAGTCCTCACCACCGTCCTTGCTCAGTAGCACCGTCTGGTATTTGAAGTCAGTCTGCTTAAATACGGACCGTTTTGTATAGGATGACATGTGTAAGCCTATTTGTAAAGTACCCCCGTTTTCCTCAGTAGACAAAATAGTAGCAACCAGCAGGCAATTTGGCTTGAACTTTTTAAAGAATCTGCTGGTCAAGGGAGAGATCTGAGGAGTGCTGGGGTGGGACTCTTGTCCCTAGAGGAGCAATACATGTGGCATTCTCGGTAGCAGGTCTCCAAGGTGGAGTGTACCTGATGACCCACTGGGATGCAGGAAGCAGTCATGCAACTTGCAATTATATTGATTTTTAAAAATCTGATAAAGAAGTAAGTTTAAGCTTTATTAATATTGCTGTACAGGGAATTACCTGGTGGTCCAGTGGTTAGGACTCAGCGCTTTCACTGCCTGGGCCCAGGTTCAATCCCTAGTTAGGGAACTAAGATCCTACGAGCCATGCAGCGCAGCCAAGAGGACAAAAAAAAGTGCTGTACAGACCGATACTGGCCCTCTTGTGAGTCCAAACATCAGTCAGCCTGGGGTCCACAACCAGACGCCTGACTCTGGTGCCCTCGCTTGCTTGAACATTCTAGTCTGTTGCAGTTTGCAGTGCCCGATTAGGTGGATTTATGGGGTATATTACCTACTTTCAGCTAAATCTCACAGAAGGCTCAAGTAGCTTAATAAGAGCCCTAGAAAGAAACCACAGATGGAAGACAAAGCTAGAAGATGCTAGCCCAGGTGCATGGCGAACAGCAGGAAAATGGCAGCACTGGCGCCAGTGCTGCTTCTGTTCCTGCAAGCTCTGCAGCCCTCCCTTAACCTGGCCCTTCAGACAGAAGGCCCTTGGAACACCAGGTGGGAAGGAAGGTGGCTTGTGAAAGAACACAAGCCTGGGAGGGAACATAATAAAATTGGATGTTTGAAAACTTTTCTATCATTGTGGGATTTTGTTGCCAGAATTAATGTGTATAACCTGAAATTCTCTCTAGCTCCCTTAAAACTTGGAAAGGGCATTTTCTAACCTGTTCAACATCTTTCACAAGAAGAGTTTCAGTGGGTCTTGGACCCAGATTTTTTCTAAACGCAACATTTTCCAGTTGTTCTGTAAGAACAACTGTGTGACACCAGGAAAGATTTCCTGGCCACATTTCATTGAAAAGTCTTAGTGTTATTGGAGAATGGAATTGGAAAAATTAGTATTAGGATTCAGTAAGTACAGCTGTTGGATCTATTTGTCTTTCTGAGATACTGTTTTCTACAATAGCAGTCATTAAAACCAAATATTATGAAATAGAATTTTCAGTCACTCTTGAACACAACGGAGAAAAATCACTGTGTTCCAACCTAAGATAGCATAGTCAATCACGTTACTCTCATGTTGAAATACCATTATCTGGAATTTTTAATAAGAACAGAAATGTTCTTTGTATCATTAATAAATACAACAAAGGAAAATTTGTTTTAAATATTAGTTCATCTTTATATTACTTTAAAATTTCCCTTGTGTATGTTTTAAATAGTACATAATTAATACAGTAGTACCTTTACATCAGGTACAATTAAATAAGTATTTTTTAGGGTGAGACCTCAGCCCTTTATCATTTGAGACGTGTACGATAAAAAATGTTCGGGAGGCATTGCCCTAAGGCACTGCTCCATGTCACTGGAAGCCCCTGTTCCATTCATGCCAATGTGTTTTAAGTAAGTAAAATGTGTTTAGAACTTTTTTTTTTAATATTCTTCCTGTGGTACTTCCTTGTAGTGTATTAGATAAAGTGCTCTATTTCTAAAATTATTTATTTTAAAAGGCCGTTCTCTATGCAGAATTTGGCAAACTCCCATTTTGCTTGTGGGGTGTAGATGGTGGGTGGATTTCAGGCTGGATGAAGAGGCTCACCTCCACACACCGGAAGCCGAGGGAATTGTGGTTCTGATGGTTGGAATTAAGGTCTAAAGAAAGTCTGAAGCTTTTTAAAACATTCTGTGGCTTTGCCTTCTCTACTTTATCTTGTTCTGATTTACAGAATGAGTTTTTCCACAGGGGATGCCCTCTTCCTCGGTGGGTAATTGTGGCTTTTATCCCATTTCCTGTGTTCCCCACCCCACGTAGTGATTCGAGAAGGCTAGTCGTTGCCTCTTGTCCCAGAGTGCCTTTTAGGCAGCAGGCACACCAGTAAATTGAATTCTCACCGTTGTCTCCCTCATCCACCTGGGTAGGAGGATAGGGTCACAACATCTGAACAGAGGATAGGATGTTGGAGCTCTGATCATCTGTCTCTGCTACGATTTCAAGCCATTTGTGATAGGAGACTCCCCTCCTTCCTTACATTCCACGCGCACAACCCAATTCAGCAGCATCATACCCAGGATGCTCTTGAGCTTATTTCAGGTGTCACTGTTCTTTGCCTTGTCATCCCGCTGTTGGAGACTTTCTCCACAGAGCCTCTCATACTGTTTTGGAAAAATTTGGACCATTCTTAGGTTCCTTTATGAAATCACCTTTTCACTAAAAACAGTCCCAGGACTGTGTCCTGGAAGCTATTCGTGATCAGTCAGAGGAGTACTTAGCTTGTCATCCCCACTGCCATTTTCACTGTTTGTGCTTTGCTCCTTTTCTCCAAGATCGTCACGGTAGTTTCCTCAGGAGCTCTGGCTACTCTGCGTAGTTTCTGGGTAAATATTTCTTCTCAGCTTCGTCTCTAATCATGATACCCACCTACCAAGAAATTATTTCATGGCTCCTTGTCAGCTACTAAATTGTGATGTTCTTACGCCAGGAGTTCAGAATGGCAGCCTTACTCTGCACGGAGCTTACGTGACAGCCACACTAGCCTACTAACTGCCCCTTGTCTTGGCTCTTGTGTTTACCGTACCCTGCACCTGGTACACCCCCTTTTCTCATCTCTGTTTACCAACACATCCCACAAAGCTCATTTCCAGTACCTCCTCTTTATGGGTCCTTTCTCAGTTCTCCACACCCAGATGTAATATTCTCAAACCCTAATGCACTTTAGTTGACCATTATCCCATCCCATTTTACTTTCTGTTACAGCTTTTAGGGTACTAATTTATTTCTCCACACCTGGTTACCAGTCCTGCATGCCACCCATCTGGCCTCCCCCAGCATCTCCTAACTGTAGCTCAGCCCACCCTGAATGCTACTTCAGGACTGCCAGATAGATAGTTTGGTTTTAATGGTACTTGATGTTATTCTAATTCTTCCTTTTGTTATTTTTGTCCCTCTCTGATAGTTTGGGATAGAATATTAGATTCAAATATAAGGAATACTGACTTTGATTATGCAGTATTTCATTGCATATACTCTCTGAGTTGATAGTGGTATTTTTGTATTATTTGTTATGTGCAACATTTAAAATTTGGCTACATGAAATTTAAAAATTCTCTTTAGCAAAAAGTCACCACAAATTCAAATCATAAGACAAACAGACTAAAAAACTGTACAATATATACAACAAAGGTCTAATTCCCACCATATGCGAAGTGCTTTTATGAGTCACTAGGGGGAAAACAATCAAATAGGAAAATGGGCAGAATTCATTCATTAAAAAATAATTACAAATGGTCAGTAAAAAAGAGAAAAATACTTTATTATTAATCAGAGAATAGTATATTAAAATGAGATAACATATTTACTTATAGATCTGCAAAGATCTATAAGTTAAACAAACATTTAAAACAAACATTTATACTGTTAAAACAAACACTTATACTCATTGTTGGTAAGGAGTAAACATTCTCACATACCTTTAAGGCATCTGCCAATTGTGGCAACATTTTGGAAAAACAACTTGGCAATTTCGTTTCTGAATTTATCCAACAATTATTCTTGCATAATTGGGCTATGCTGTATGTAAGGCATTTATTTCATTTCAATATAATTACAAAAGTTTCCCAATAAGAGTAGAATTGGTTAAAAGTATTAGAATATCCATACAGTGGAAGGCTATACAAAATACTCAATAGCAGTTCAAAAGAATACTGTAATTCTATATATACAGATAGGAAAAGATGTCCAGGACCTATGGACTGATACAGAAAGAAAGAAAGAGAGAAAGGGAGAAAGAGAGAAAGAGGGAGGAAGGGAGGAAGGGAGAAAGGGAGAAAGGAAGGAAGAGGGGAAGTTCTCCAGAGATAAAAAAATTTTCAAGTAATGCTTTGTCTTATGGTCAGTAACATTCACAATTTAGAGCTCTGTGAAGACCAGAATACCGGTAAATCTTGTAATCAGAGTTATAGAAAACAAGCAGATAAAAGACCTTATCTTTTTATGGTTGAAGTTTTTAAAAGCCTTTTTAAAGTATAAGAAATCTGTGTTATCTATTCTCATAACCACAATTTTTTATTGTTATTCTTCTTTTTGGCAAGACAAATCCCATGAGTTTAGTAATCCTGCAGTATTATCACCAGCCAAATAAGAAAATTTGCTGTAGAAGTGTAAGGATGACAGTCGCTTTTCCAGATTGATGCTATTTATTTTTCATTGGCACAGGAAAGGTTGCTGAGCATCTCCTGGTCAGTTTCTGCCAGCCCTTTACGCCGGTAATTGCATTGTTCCGTGTCTTTATCGAGGAATCCCTTGCCAGTAAATTTTTGGGAGGGACAAGTGTCAAGGATGAGAAGCCACAATGAAGTACCCGGGACTGAGCAAAGATTACACTACTCAGGTCGTTCTACAAAACTTGTCAGTTTGCTGCCCAAATAAATGCCTCGAGTGCGTAAAAAACGGAGCATAGTGACCCTAGGAAGAAAAATCAATTGCAATTCATATTTCATATGTCTGTAATTGCTTGTGAAAGCATGGCAGCGGTTTGTTTGCAGGGCAGCTCTTCCTCTCCTGTTGTTTCCTTTCTTTTCTCAGTTCTAATGGTCACGTCTTTCATGTGCTCAGATTTACAGTGAAGCAAAATTTGGGGCTTTTTTTTTTTTTTCCACATCACCATTCTTATTACTGGTGCCCTGTACTGGATTTGATCTGTGCATTGAACTGTAGACAGGCTAAGACCATGCACTAGAAATGGCTAGTTTGCTCTGTGATTCTTGAAGGTTTGGGTGTTTTCTTATTTGTTCATCCGTTTTGCTTTGAGGTGAGAAGGGGGGTTGTGGAAGGAATCATCTTTCATCAGGACAGTTATTCATTTATTAGGATTGTAAACAACAAAAGTGAATTTTGTGTGTGTGTGGAGGTGATCTTAAATGCTTTTTATTTTTTTAATCAAAAGAGGGGATTCATAATACCTGCTAATTTTGAAAATCACCCAATCCGTCAACCCTATCAACCCTCTTTTGCTCCAATATCCCCACCGCAGTTCTTTCTCATGTGAAGCTACTTTTGGATTCGTAAACCTTCTGCGGACTGAGATGTCATAGGGATGGAGAAAATGCTGCTCACTTTATGGATTACTGTTAAGTCAACAAAACTTTGGCAGCATTGATTAACTTGACCGTGAGTACAGCAGTACATTTATCACTTATGGCTGTGCTGTAGAAAATCTAATAAGAGGCAAACAATTCCCTTTAGAGCAGTAACAGGTTCACTGTGGCTAACGGTGCATGCACTGGAAATTTCTGCCTTTAAATTATACCCTTGCCGCTGGTTGGGTCATTGACTCAAAGCTACTGCACTTCTGTAGTCATGCTGTTGTTATTAATTTTATCACAGTTATTTGATTTAAATACATATTTAAATTTTTATGTATATGTAGTGTTTTAAAAAAAGCTGAGTAGATGAATTAAATACAGTTCTAGAATGATGATCTTAAATAGCTAGAAATAGAGAGTTCTATTGTATGAAGCTAGGAATATCACAAGGAAATTACTTCCCACAGTCAATGCTGTGTAATTTAGCTTGTTTCATAAAGGAGAACTTTGAGAAAATTTTAGTCTCAGCTGAATACTTTGTAAAGAAAAGTACTTATGATAGTGTTTGATGTGAAATTACTACAAACATGTACTGATAGAAATTTGGTAGGATTTTTCTTTTTTTTCTTCATACTAAAGATATCCCATTAAGACTTTAAATTTTATTTTCTTTCCTTCTGTGTATTAAATAGCATTACTCATTTCCCCCATATATCATTAAGATCTTTAATGGTGCACTTAGGTAAATGTGAGAAAATAGGACAAAATATGTTTATTAGATACCACTAATTATATCTAATGACCGGAGAGGTGTGTATAAGTGTGATGAATTTAGTAGATCAGGGTAAGGAGCAAAAAGGTTAGGTTTTTAAACTTGTAATAGTATCTAGAAAACTAAAACTATTTGATTAATAGGTAACTGTTGTCACTTTTATAGTAATCTGAAAATATGCTAAAAAAAACAAAAAAAACACCTTGTTGGGGAACTTCTTATTTCACAGGGCAAGGTTTTTCTTTCTATTAAACTGTATTTTAGACTTTCTAGAAAGGTACCTAATTTATCTTTTAAAAAAATTCTTGTGTTGTGCTTAAATTCACAATTCAGCTGAAGAGAGCTGGTCAGAATGGAAAAAAATCCATTTTTTTAGTGCTTTGTATTTTGCTAGAAAACAGTCTTGAATTGAGGGCTTTTTTACACAGTAGCATCTGTGAGATGATATAGTTTTCTTTGTTGGGAGAAAAGTATTCTGCCTGAATCAATTGTCAAGAGGTTTACTATAATAAGGCAGCTTGTGGTATGACTAAAAGAAACACTGTGCACAAGAAATTCCCACAGCAGTTTGTTTTTAGAAGAAAAACTGAGTTCACCTGAAACATGAATACATTGAAAACCAGGACTTAATAAGACAGAGCTTAGAAAGGGTTGCTGTCCAAAGGTCCATGTCAGGGATCTCATCCAATATCTGTCTGTGAGATTCTAAAAGGCATATAAACCAAAATTACTTTTTCTTGAGCTTTGAGAAGTACTGGCCTGAATCAGTAACATTCAAGCCTGTTGATGTTAGTGTTTGTTTGGATTTAATTCAGTGAGAATGTGTTCTCCTTTTTAACCTGCAGGGTAAACGTAAGGTACCCCCCTTCTAAAAACAGTCTTTTCTGCCACGTCGGCCACTCTGGATTTCACAGGTTACAACAGGAGTGCGCTCACACTTGCCCTGGGGAACAGAGGCCGGGTATTGATTAACTATCACGCTGGCATCAGAACTACTCTTAGGATTCCATTTTTTTGTTGTTTTGCATATTTTATTGATCAAAGTGGTAAATGAGCATCAAGCGTGCAAGAAGACGATGAATTGTTTACTTGCATAAAATAACCTTTCAATAAGGGAAGATGCATGGCTTACACTTTGGTTCTGTTCTGCGGCCCGAAGCAGATGGCATTCAGCTGCTATTGATTTGCTTCCATAGTTAAGGAGCAGCCTGCAGCCCTGCATGCCCACTGCATTGTGAGAAGGGGTGTAGATTTGGGGACCAGAATGGCAGCCAAGAAGGACTGACTAACCTTCACTAAAATCCTAAGGAAAAAAAATCTTATTTGGAAACCATGAATATCTACTAAAATGGAAACTTGAATTAATGTAATCAGATGTGTGCTGATGCTTTTAAAGAAAGAACATTTGTGGTCATCACTTATGCAGATGTCTCCAATGAATAGCAAATAGAGTAATAATCACAGAATACTAATTTTAAACATATTTAAAGAAAGCTAGATAAAAATTTTCCTCCTACCTTTGGGATAGAATTATATAATCTTCAGATGTACATGTAATGTCCACTGCTGAGCCTTCTGGCCTTAACATAAATGTGCACAAAAGTTGTGCTGACAGCCTCCTTATTTACAGGTTGTGTGATCTCCATTTATACAACAGTCCACCCATATCCTTTGTCAGCAATCACATTTGGTTTTAAAATGTCTTTCCATAATAGGTGGTTACAGATGTTGAATTTATAAATATTTTCCTTGAAGCTGTGTCCAACAATGATTTTACATCTCAAAAACGAAGGATAGGCTGACCTACCAATTGTGGCTTTTTTTTTTTCCCTTCCAGACTCATGAAATACTGAAAACCACTTGTCAAAAACAATATGAACAAATAGTAGATATATTTACATGACAAAACATGCATTTATTATTCAGTAATACACATATTAGTCAAGCTTAGCTAAATAACTTAATATTTTCTTGCAATTTATAATTTTAAATACGAGTAAAATATTCTTAACAAAAATTTATAATGAATCTGCTTGCCCGTAATAGCAGAACTTTGCAGACGTACTTTACTGGGTTCTTTCTCGTAAATAAACTGTTATTACAAATGATTGTTCTGAAAGCATTTTCATATGCTTTTCAATAACTGTTATTCTTTATAATGGAAACGTTTTATTATAAGCTATGTTCCTTCTTTGTGGGGGAGAGGGGCAAGTTCACTTCTATTGGTCCTGAGTAAATGTTAGCTCTGTCTCTTCCCTCCTTCTACTCCTACCCTCGTGATAAAGGTTTGGGAGGTAAATTTAACAAAAAGCAGTTGCCTTCACATTTCTTTTTCTTCTCTTCTTCTAATACCAGAAAACCCAACTAATTTCTCAAACCTTTCACACAAGAGACAAGCTTGGAGGGCAGAGGGCTTTAAGGTGAAAGAAGCCATGCTGGAAATGCTGGCGTGTTGAGTGGCTTTTGTGCCCTTATTGGTCACCACCACGTTTTACGTTCTCTGTGTCGCTTCCGATGTCTGGTGTGATGCAGAGAATGTCTACTCCGTGCTTCTTCTGTGAAATACGAGATCTCATTTCCAAGGTAGGGAGAGAAGACTAGTTGGCATCAGGGTTGTCAGACTCAAAAGAAAGTTGAAAAGAGAGAAGCCCTTCTCTTCCCTGCCCACTGTGTGGCAGGGAGCAGGGCATGTCTGGGAAAGGAGAGCCAAGCCAGGGCCTCTGATTTTGGCAGTGCTCACGCCTTGTCTCAAACAAACAAGAGCTGTGTTCGTGAAGCCAAAAGGTAATCAGCAAGCTGAAGGTGTAGATGATGCCATAGGAGAGATACTAGAATGCTTCAAAACCAAGTTACCAGCACATTTGCGTGGCAATGTGCCCATGGTGAAAAAAACTTAAGCAAGATGATTAGGATCATTTTGCTTAAATCCTAATCCAAGGTTAGGATTGATGGTCTCAGTTAGTTAGGTGTAGTCACTGAAATCAACTTAAAATTCCTCATTTTGAACTTGTCCTGATTCAGGCAAGGCATGTAATCTGGGCCAATTTAATATGTTTTTAGCAGGTAATTACTATTTCTACCTGACATAAAATTGTGTATACAAAAAGTGGTATGTTTAATTAGTTTTTCATCAGAAAAAAAATCCCCCTATTCCATTCTCTTGGCAACATCTAACACCAAGTATCAGCCGTATTTAACAATCTTTTTGCTGACCCAGGAAAAACTTCGCCAGCATCTTACAGTATTATTTAGCCAAATCAACTGACAGACTCTTGAAGGTCAACTACAGGAGAGTGAAAAGACAGAAGAGATACGCTTTTTAATAGCTTTACTGAGGTATAAACTATATACCATGAAATACCATAAGTGTACAATCATTTTTATTAAATTTATAGAGTTATAATAGCACAATCCAGTTTTGGAACATTTAGCACAGTCCAGTTTTAGAACATTTCTATCACCCCCAAAATTTCCCTCATGCCCACAGAATCTACTTTTTTGCCTACACATTTTGAGCAACTCTTATCATAAACTTGAGAAAGCAAATACATGTTAACAATTGGTGGTACCTCCCTTTTCTTATTCATTAGCCTTTGAATCTCATTAGTGTGCTTCAGGTTTGGAAGGTGACTCATCCTTGCAATGTAGATCATCCTGAAAGGTGATAACTCTTTCTTTTTTTTTTAACATCTTTATTGGAGTATAATTGCTTTACAATGGTGTGTTAGTTTCTGCTTTATAACAAAGTTAATCAGCTATATGTATACATATATCCCCATATCCCCTCCCTTTTGCATCTCCCTCCCTCCCACCCTCCCTGTCCCACCCCTCTATATGGTCACAAAGCACCGAGATGATCTCCCTGTGCTATGCGGCTGCTTCCCACTAGCTATCTATTTTACATTTGGTAGTGTATATATATCAATGCCACTCTCTCACTTTGTCCCAGCTTACCCTTCCCCCTCCCCGTGTCCTCAGGTCCACTCTCTACGTCTGCATCTTTATTCCTGTTCTGCTCCTAGGTTCTTCAGAACCTTTTTTTTTTTTAGATTCCATATATATGTGTTAATATATGGTATTTGTTTTTCTCTTTCCGACTTCACTCTGTATGACAGACTCTAGGTCCATCCACCTCACTACAAGTAACTCAATTTCGTTTCTTTTTGTGGCTGAGTACTATTCCATTGTATATATGTGCCACATCTTCTTTATCCATTCATCTGTTGATGGACACTTAGGTTGCTTCCAGATAACTGTATCTTAAAATGTGGCTTTTGGAGCCCCAGACAGTCAAAAGAACAAAAATAGAACGTAGGAAGTGGGGAAAAGGAAAGGCAGGAAGGCAGTAATTTAACTCATTCTCTTTGGTGCACACATTTGTTTTCCAGGGAAGAATGGCTGGTAGATAATAGAAACCTCTTCTGTACTAACTTCATCCCTGACTCCCCGATAGGAGCGAATGCTACTGGAAAGAGAGGGGGAACTTACACTGTCAAGCTGCATTTCAAGCCCCTCCAGTGCTCCTACGTGTGATAGAATTGAACTGAAGGAGGTGTTGTGTAGATCCCACTGCTACTTATTCTCCTGCTGAAGACTGCAGTCTCCTTTCTTTTGAACAGTTCTTTTAGCACGTTTGATCGTATTCCATTTAGCATGTAAAAAGTAGTATTTTGCAGCAAATTAAACTGCTTTATGTATTACAAAACTTTACATTTATAGGCAACTTAATTATTTTGCTTCTGGAAAAAAAGACCTATGGGTCATCTAAAATGATAACTGATAACAAAAGCATTTCTCATGGAATGGATTTTGTAGTTATCAGAATACATAGCGTACTGTCAACAGCTGAGAAAAAGATGTCAATGTTCAATAGATATTTATTGAGCATCTACTGTGCGAGCTGCCTAGCACAGAGCAAATTATTTGCACCTAACCCTTGCCTTTGAGGAATTTGGTTTGGCCATTCAGTATCTAAACAAATAACTACAAAGTAGTATTTGTGTTTAGAAGAAATGTATACAAAATACACAAATACTAAAGGGATCAATTTGTTTTGTTATGTGGATAGTTCAGAGAAGTTACTTAACTTTCAACAAGCATTTTAGAATAAAAACTGGCATTAAATTTGAAAGTAAGAATAACAAAAGTTAAATTTTTCCACAGGGGAGTTTCCTGTATTATCTACAATGGACAATACGTTAAGTATATACCTATTCATCAGGTATATCCATTTTGAAAACTAGTAACTCTTTTTTTAAAGCACATTTAGTAATAGTAGTAGTAGTGCTAATAATGATACAAGATATCACTAGTTATTGATAAAATAAAATAAAATTTTGAATATTTACTTCCAAATCTTGCCTGTCAGCTTTACTAAGAAATTGAGGAAATCAGAATAAAAGAAGGTTCTATTTTCAGTAATATTTTCTTCTCAATGCTTAAAAGAATAACTATTCAATTAGTCCCAGAGGTGGAAGTAAATGAAATTCATGTCTACTCTTTTATTTATTTATTTATTTAATTTTGGCTGTGTTGGGTCTTTGTTGCTGCCCACGGGCTTTCCTTAGTTGCGGTGAGTGGGGGCTACCCTTCATTGCGGTGCACGGGCTTCTCATCGTGGTGGCTTCTCTTGTTGCGAAGCACGGGGTCTAGGCGCGGGCTTCAGAAGTTGTGGCACACGGGCTTAGTTGCTCCGCGGCATGTCGGATCTTCCCAGGACCAGGACCCGTGTTCCCTGCATTGGCAGGTGGATTCTTAACCACCGTGCCACCAGGGAAGCCCACATGTCTACTCTTAATAAGGGATTCAAGTGAACTTTCCTGACGTTGTTGTTTGCAAGTGCAGTAATTAGGTTGTATTTTGATTGTTCTTTAAATTCCATTCCTTTATTTTTTTTCTCTTAAATATTACTTAAATTTTGCATGTCTTATTGACTTCTACGTAACTAAAGGGCATCTTATAGTTTTTCTTCTCTTTTGTTCTTTGCCTGCCTTAAGGCAATTAGAACCTGTGATTTTTAAGCACTGTTGAATGTTTGGCTCTACCCTATACCATATACATAAAATATAAATAATTTTCCTTAGATTCTGTTCATCTCAAAGTCAAATTCATTTGAGTCATTGATCAGAACAGACTTTCAGGCCAAGATCAGGAGTTAGCTTACAGCATTAGCATGACTGGTCACTCAGACTTCATCATGATCCTTCAAATACAAGCAGCAAAGTAATGCGCAGTTATTTTAAAACTATGATTGTATTGCTTCTATTTTTATTTATAGTGAAGTAGGTATACTTGAAAAGGTATACTTTGGGGTTTGCTAAAATTTCTTATTAATTGTGGTAGTCATTCATCAAATTAATAACAGAAGGCCACTGAAAAATCATTGAGATCCATTGGTTTGGTATAGCATCAGCATCAATGTTTTTCCAGAGTATCCCTCTTTGCATTAATTAGTGAAGAAATGCCTATTCTATCAAAACTGAGTTTACTGGTAGAAAGTTCAAACACAGATACAGATCTATCACCCTTCTCTCTGCAGCCTGTTCCCGCCTTACACGTATATGATCACGGCAGCAATCTGTTGAAAGTCTCAACTAGAAAGGGAGTATTTCCCCAATTAGTTTTTAAGCACTTAAACATTTCAGAGTGCATTCTAAGATCAGCTCCCGTACAGCCAAAAAATTGCATTTTGTTTCATTTCTCCCCCCCAGTTTATCAGATTGATCCTTCTTTTATCTCTGCACAAATGACACCGCTAGTGGAGCTGGGGATATCTAAGCTTAAAGAAGCTCCTAAAAGATGAGAACATTAACCTCAAGTGCACTGACTTCCCGGAATGTCTTGCATTCTCCTGCTCAGTCTTGAAGTGAGCACCTGCTGTTTAAAGTAATTAGTTTCAAAGGGAATGTCAGATCAGTCCTCAGGAGTTTACTCTGACCCAAAAACCCTCGTAAGAAAATATCAGTGAGACAAAACAAGAAAAGTTATCACAGTTGGGACGCTCCCTCTCACTGTGTTATTCGTTATTCAGGGGCATGTTTTAAGAGTCCTATTTGCTGTCTCGCTCAGTTATTTTCTGGTTGCAAAATTGTGCTCAAGGCAGAATTGCTCTAGCAGGTAGCTGTTTTCCTCTTCTCAAAATGAAGACGTGGTGGGCTGAGTACAAAAAAAATTAGAAAACATTTGAAATTTTAACAATAGTTTTTAGTATTTCTTATGATAATAAGATTTAAAAATTAAAGACAAATTAAGCTTGTTAATTTTCAACTTACATTTTCCCCTGAAAAAGTGTACCGAACAAGGCTATTTCCAGTTTCTCTTTTTATCCTTATTGATGTTCAGCATTATGAGCTGTAATAAAGAGGTTGAAAAGGGTCTCATTTGAGTAGCAGGATAAGTCTGACAACAAACGGCAGCATCACGGTTCCGTTTGGTTTATTCTCCCTAAGACTTAGGTGAGCAATTGCTTAATTTGCTGGTGATTTGTAAGCCACTGGTCTCATGACCCTCTTTGTTTGTTTCCCTCTGTCATCCACCTTGGTTGAGTCTTGCTGATACATTCAGCCACACCCTGGCTGAGCTCCAGAGCTTAAGGGAGGGGCTGTGGGCCCCCTTCTTGCCAGAGGGTGAGAGGAGAGCAGCTGACCCTTGAAGGACCAGAAGGTTATTAAAGAAGGAACTGCAAGTACCCTTTAGGGAGACAGTGCAACTGGGAACCAGTACAAGGCCTGGATGCTCAACTCACCTACCTCAAGGGGCACACTCTCCACCTTAGAGGATCAGGGCTTGGTGTTATTAACAGCTAGTCATTTAACATCACAGAATTAGTTTTCCCATAAAATGCTCTTGATCTTATCTACCTCAAAGGTGGTGATGAGAATTAGGTGACCCAGTATATGTGGGGCCATTTGGCAATCCATAAAATATTATGCTGATACCAGATATTACTGTGTTTTTTTAATTAATTAATTTTTATTTTTGGCTGCATTGGGTCTTCGTTGCTGCGCACGGGCTTCTCATTGCGGTGGCTTCTCTTGTTGCAGGGCACAGGCTCTAGGTGCACGGGCTTCAGTAGTTGTGGCTCATGGGCTTAGTTGCTCTGTGGCATGTGGGATCTTCCCGGACCAGGGCTCGAACCCATGTCCCCTGCATTGGCAGGCGGATTCTTAACCACTGCACCACCAGGGAAGCCCCAATATTACTGTTTTTCTTAGCAAATACCTTGCTTAATTTCCTGACTGTCTATAAATTCTTGCTACAACATTCTGTAGCAGCTGGGCCTCAACTACTTTTGGTAATGTATTTGCTGGGGTGGTACTTGTTATCTCCCAAAGTATAACCTTCCATCAGAGACTTCAGTTACAAAGTTTCTCTTTATATTAAGCCAAAATTTGCCTCCTCAGTATTTGCCTGTGTTGGGTTCTGCCTCTGGAGTAACCCTCATGCATGCAAAACTGTTTTGGATGCAGAGGTGAAGGGTGAATAAAGCAGGCTCAGTCCTGCCATCTTGGAGCTGGAGTTGAAGGGACAAAAACCAAGTAAACTTATAAATAAAATAATTGCAAGCGCTATAAGGGAAACAGAAAATAAGGGAGCAAGAAAAAGATCTGGGAATGAGAGCAAGTGCTTGAGTTTGAGTGATCAGGGAAGGCACCTCTGAGGCGACATTTAGACCAAGACCTAAGACTGAGGAAAGTTAACCATGTCGAATATGAGAAGAAGGCTAAGGGAACAGCAGATGTAGAGGCTATGGGAAGGAGCATAGGCCCACCGGTGGCTCTGAAGACCGCTCCGGCTGTAGCTTTATGAGCGAATGGGAGAGGAGCTCCAGGTGACGCTGATGATAGGCTGAATGTGGAAGGTGAAGGGAAGGAAGCTTTCAGCTTTGGCAGCTGGGTGGGTGGTGCTCTCATTTGCTGAGGTGAAGAAGGTGGTGGAGAAGGGGATGGCAGGTTTTGTTTTTTTTTTTTAAGGAAACAGCAATTTCTGCTTTGCACATTTTGAATTGAAGATATCTTTAAGAAGCTCAAGTGGAGAAGTTAAATAGGTATTTAGTTCTATGAGTCTGGAACCCAGAAGAAAGTTCCAGCCTGGAGATATGAATATGCATCTCATCAGCATAAAGGTTTTAAAATCCGTGGCGGTTGGTACATTCAGATAAGACTGGGGAGAAAAGAGGGACTGGCTAAGCCTTGAAAAATCCCAACATTTTGAGGTCAGGTGGAAAAGGAAGAGGTAACAAAGGAGAGTGAAAACAAGATAGGAGGAAACCGGAGGGTTGCAAAAGCAAAGAAAGGAGTATTTCAGGAAGTGGGAGAGGGGTTGTTTGGCTGAATGCTGGCTACTCAGAAGTTGAGTATGTTAAGGACAAAAGTGGCCATTGAATTTAGCAACACAGAAGAGATCTGTGACCTTGACAGGCTGAAAATGGTGGAAACCAAAGCCATTTTTGTAGAGGGTTGAGTAATGGATGAACTGGAGATAAGAAAAGGAAACAGCATCTGTAGAACATTCATGAGAATGTATGCCATGAAAAGAAGCAGAGAAGTAAGCTGTGTTCTCTGAGAGGTTTTTTCGATTTGTTTATTTTGTTCTGTGAGATACTAGAGCATATTTGTAAGCTGATAGGAATGATTCAGCAGAGATGATAGAAAGATGGATGGATGGATGGAAGGATGGAAGGAAGGAAGGAAGGAAGGAAGGAATTAGATAGTGAATAGGCAGAGGAGATAAGCGTTATAACTAAAGAAATACTTGAGAAAGTCAAGAGGTGGGCTGAGAGCCAGAGTATAACTAGAGGAATTGGCCTCTGAGAGAAGGAGTGGCACTTCCTCCACTATAGCAGAAGAAGGAAGAGAGGATGATGGAAGGGTAATGTAGATAGAGAGGGGTGAAGATGAGGGACATCAAGTCTGGTGGCTTCTGTATTCTCACTGGAGTGTGAAGACTGTTTCTCAGCTTAGGGGGAGGGTGGAGGAAGGGGTAAGGGAGATTCAAAGAGAAGAGGAGGAGGTATGAAATGGATGATGGTGGTTCTTCTAGAGCAGTGGTTCTCAAAGAGTGGTTCCTGGACCAGTAGCATCAGCATCACCTGGGAACCTGGGAATTTTTCAGAAATGCAATTTCTAAGGTCCCATACCAGACCTACTGGATCAGAAACTTGGGAGGTGGAACCCAGCAATCTGTGTTTTAACAAGCCCTCTAGGTGATACTGCTGCTGGCTAAAGTTGGAGAACCATTGTTCTAGAGAAGAGTAGCAAGACAATATTTTGTAGATAAGACCTTGAATTTAATGTGAAACCAGTTTCTTTGTACTGTGTGGTTTTCTTGTGGTGTTTAACAGCTGGGGTTGAGGCATGGATAAGAGATGCCAGGATTCAGCCAGAACTGAGGGATTCTGAGCACACAGAGAGGGGGGCCTGATGGGGTTGGAGGCATTTCAGGGAACTGATTATGATGGTCAATCATGGAATCTGAAGCTGGACAAGGAGGACTGACAAGTCAAAGGGGGCTGATGGAAGTGAGAAATCTCCAGATCAATTGTTTGGACGTTTCACTGATAGGGGCGCAGCATCATTGCAAAGAAGGGCTCTGTATAGCACAGCTAGGTCATGTCTAACCTCATTGGTCCACAGAGATAGTGCTTTAAAGATCTGACTAAAGGGGTTCTGTGTAAAAATTCCATAAAACAGATATTTTGGCCTGCGTGCATGCATTAGTGTATGCATTAAGAGGCCAGGAAGTTACGAGATAGTTGGATCTTATGCAAAGCACAAGCTTTTTTAAAAAAATTAACAATGACACAAGTAAAACCATATAGGAAAATGTTTACTTTCTTTAAATCAGCTTTTTAAATTATTCAGCTTCTGTGATAGATTATTTTTGTTCATCTTAAATTACTGCTACTACTAAGAATCATAATAATAAATGATATTTATTAGGTACTTACAGTACAGTAGGCACTGTAGCAGTTTCTTTATAGGCATGAGTCTTATTTCATCACGACTACAACCTCTGAGGTAGATAATATTATTGACCTTGTTGAAGCACGGAGGACCTAAGAAACTTACCTATGATTAATTTTAAACAATTTAAGTGAATAAATGTCCAAAAGTGCATAAAATTCTTATAAACAGAAACAACCTATTTACCATTTCTCCGTAACTATAAGATAATAAGGTGTAGTGTTCACTTGATCAGTGGCCACCCCCAGGTGATGACACCCAGCTGAGCCTTGGGGAAACATACATGAAAAAGATTTGCTGGCAGAAAATAGGAGCTTGCCTGTCAGGTGCTCCCTGGTGCCTCCCTGGATCCCTCCCTGGGGCATAGCTGGGCCAGGCTGGGGGTAAGCATGGTTGAGTAGACCACTACCTGGGATGGTTGGTCTGGTAGACTAGTATGGTTAGTGTGTAGGCCTGACAAGGTGTCCAGGTTGTGCATTGGTCCCTCTGTTGTATTTGTACCCTTGTGTTTCTCCAGTATCTCTGCCTAACCCCAGTGATGTCTGGCTTCTCAGCAGGCTGTGTACCAGGGACAGCCATGGGCAGGGAGCAGAAGTGAATCCAAAAATGTTATCTTCAGAAGAGGCACATCTTCCAGCTTTTTCTTCTTCTTCTTTTTTAATAAATTAGTGTTTTACCCTCAAACTGCTAAGATCTTCAAAATATAAAACTTCTGCTTGAAAATGTATATAGTCATTTTAACTTGCTAGAGTATCAGCGTAAATCTTTGCTGTCTCCCTTTAATTGCTCTTAACAGAAAGCTGTTAAAAGATCATAAAATTGGGCTTCCCTGGTGGCGCAGTGGTTGGGAGTCCGCCTGCAGATGCAGGGGGCGCGGGTTCGTGCCCCGGTCCGGGAGGATCCCACGTGCCGTGGAGCGGCTGGGCCCGTGAGCCGTGGCCGTTGGGCCTGCGCGTCCGGAGCCTGTGCTCCGCAACAGGAGATGCCACAGCGGTGAGAGGCCCGCGTACCGCAAAAAAAAAAAAAAAAAAAAAATCATAAAATTTGTGATTAAAAAGTTAAAGTAGAATTGTATTTTCTTCCACCCGCCAATGCCAGATTATTCCCTCTGGGTCACTTTACAGTGATTTGGACAATCCTTTGTAAAATAAGTTTAATGAAACACTTTCCATTTCCGTAGGGATACTGTCTGTGATTTGGTAGGATATTTTTCTGGATAATCAGCTTACATTTTTATTTAGTTAGTCTCATTACCTATGTGCTTGATTTCTTTACTATTGGTAATGTGTGTTCTTGGCACCTGCTGTGTTAGGCAGACAAGTTTGTCATGTATTTGTCCTTTTCTTGCTTGTTACAGACACTGCAATGTATGTGTGAATCTAATGGCTTTTTGATTTTTCATAGACTATTCTTTATGTTGTGGACTTTTTTAAAGTAGTAAGTTAAAAATAAAAATATCAGGGTTAGTTCTTTCCTCCCTTCCTTCCCCCCTTCCCTCTCCCCTTCCTTCCCCCCTTCCATCTCCCCTTCCTTCCCTCCTTCCTTCCTCCCTCCCTCCCTCCCTCCCTCTCTCCCTTCCTCCCTTACTCCCTTACTCCCTTCATTCCTTCTTAAAGTATTCTACCCAGTACTAAAATAGTGAATTAAAAGTAAATAGCAGAGTTGGGTTTTTCCTTTTCTTCTCTCTATTTGTTAAAATATTCTACCCAGTACTCTGCTCTTTGGGCCAAAAATTGGACTTTATGATCTGCGGAGGCAAGAAGTCTGTATCGGCAGGGGTTTGTGTTCTACCACAGGTAACAGTCCAAATAAAAGGACTTAACTAAAAGTGGGGTTTCGCTTTCTCAGGCATATTATTTCCTCAAGCGTTACCGGTGGTGGGTAATTGTGGGGTTTGTTTCCGTAGCTCAAGATCGTCAGGGATTGGATCTCTTTGATTCTTTTGGCCTTTTCCTTATGATCACAAGGTAACATATGAACTCAGAAACTACACTCATGTTCCAAGAAAGAGGGGAGGGGAAAGGGGTGAATAGATGAGGAAAAAGATGAGGGCCAGCGGAGCCTGACTGTTCACTTTTAGGGAACTTTTTGGGTCTTTCCCATCCGGTGACCTCCACTGACATCTTAGTGGCCAGGTCTGCAACACGTGGCAGGGGAATCTGGGAAATGTGGGAGGGGTGTTATTGTCATTGTTTTTTGTGATTCCCATTTGCTTTCTTTAGCTTGGCAATTTGCCAGAACCACCACCACCACCACCAAAACTTGGTGCTCCATTAATAAGGAAGAAGAGGAGCATGGATTTTGGGTAGGCAACCAACAGTCTGTGCTACAGCCTCCAGTGGCAGCAGGCAGGCAGAGAATTCAAGCTTAAGTGTAGAGTAGCTTTCCCTGCAGTCATTCTCTGCCTACTTCCTGGGAAACCTGGGAGCCTATCAGAGGAAGGCTGGTATAATCTGGAATCCCCCAGAAAAGGGTCCATGTTCACTGTTGAGTGTAAATCCCTAAATAGACATCGATAATTTAATTCCAAGTTATGGGAGGACTTATTTCAGCATCAGATTTGGGGGAAGGACCAGAGTAGGTGTGTTCTTCTTTCCATGGACTGAGAGCACAGGCTCCTGCTTGGATGTGATGCGGTGACTAGCAGCCAGGTGCATATAGACCCACTCTCTCTTCTTTCATGCTGTCGTATTCCATCTCCCTTGGTGTAGTCCTTTTGGGCTACTGTTAACCCACCTGTGTATTTTATGTGAACAATTTCATTAACTGCATTTTTTGTTGCAGCCAAGAGGTCAAGGACCTCTTCCCCACTTCCTTTATTATTTCCTATATAGACTTGTTTTTAACTTTAGACCTATGAACCATCTCCACAAGGGCCGCTTTTCATTTTTGGTACATTTCTCTGAGGACTTGCTACTGCATCTCAGAATAAGTCTCTGTCTCACTCTCTAGCTGCTTCCCACTAAGCGTTCCCACTGAGCACCATGCACTATGAACTTTCAAGTTCAGCCTCATTCAAGGTTCTTAAATTCATGTAAAACAGTAGTTGCGTAACTTTAGCATATAAACAGGAGACTCAATGCAGTGCTTATACCTGGACAAATATAAAATACTGTTGGTGGTCTTCATTCAAAATTTTAAAAAGATATTTGCCCGGTACACTATGTCTTAGCTAAAGTGCAGTGAGAATGTGTATACCTCGGAAGGCCTAATTGATCTAAACTACACCTCTTGAAACTCAGCTGTGCTGGAGCTGTGTCAAAGTGCACAGTATGTGAAGAAAGAGAATGCTAAATAAATCAGAGGAATAAAGTAGATAGTTGGGAGCATGTTTAAGGAACTTGAGAGAGCAAATTGTTTTCAAGCACTTTAAACACTTTAAAAACATCAATTCCTCAACACACATAGGCTATGCTAATTGTAAATCTTTCATTAAAAACCAATCTCCAGAGGCTCTCTCCAGGCAACATCTTACAAGCCTAGTTCTGATTTCTATTTCTTCTTTAAAAAGATAGCACTTCCATAAGCATATTCTATAATTTGTATTTCAATCGGTGTCTTGCCATATTGTTTGAATAACTAAATCAGTTTTGGTTTGCTTTGTAATACATGATTTTATTCAAATGTATTAGTCCCCTGATTTTAGTTTTGACTTATAGGTAAGTAGCTAGTTTATTATTGCTTTTAGAATTTTTTCTTCTCTATTTGAAGATCAAGAAAATGCCTCATAAATCTGGTGTTATCTATAATGTGTAATTGAGCCACATTGTTCTTCAACATATAGTTAAGTAATTTAAATGGATCAAAAGTATGTAAAATATGGCTTTAAAGCATTTTACCCAGTCAAAGAAGAATTGAACAGGTCAGAATTTGCCAAATAGGTTTTGAAATGTTGTGAGGCCAGATAATTTTGGTCTTGCTTTTGCTTTATCCTCAATTTTTTTTTTTAATGTAGGACAGAAATTAATGGAATTTATTGTTCTTCTTCTTGGAGTCTTTATATACTTATAAGAATTAGTTGCGATGTTAAGCAAAAATTTAAATCCAAAGAAAATTAGAAATGTATTTTAAGGGAGCTAAATTTCAGTAGTTCCATTAAATTTATCTATGGGTTCCATTAAATTTATAAATACAGTAGAAAAATATATATTGGAAAAGATAAAGGATTCCAATAAAATTTACTAAGAAAAGAATTAAACTATGTAGCCCAGTGCTGTTGTGCATGCATAAACATCAGTAAATATTTATGGAATGAATGAATGACTCAGTGAATAGGTACATCTGTAGATCAGTAGTTTTAGAGCTAGGGAGACCTAGGTTCCAGTCCTGCCTGACCCCTTACCCTTTAAGAAACATTGTACAGGTGATTTAGACTTTCTGAGCCCCAAATTCTTCATAGGTAGAATGTGAATAATGAAAGTATGTCATTGTTTTGTGAAAATTAAATAAGATAAAGAGCCCAGCACAGACCAGGTGTTAAATAAATATTGTTGTTATAAACTATATGAAAACTGCCTTATGTGGTAGGTTAAAATTGTTGAAAGTTAATATGACTCAGTCCAGTATTAATCATCACATCACATAAAATGATTCTTTTATTTCACACATAAAAAATGATAACTTAGCCCAACCTGAGGGTCTCAGGAATGTTTTCTAAGGGAGGTAACACTTGAGCTGAAACTTGAAGGAGAAGTAGGAGTTGGCCTGTTGAGAAGAGGTGGGAAGGGCATTTCTAATAATAGAGCTATACCCTAGTAAAAGGATAACCAAGGCTAAGGTAGACTATTTCAGTAGTGTTGTTTCGATAGATTGGGCCTTACTGGCTCTCATAAACTCTTTATGCACTGTAGTCAGAGTAATAGTCTATTGACCTAGGACTATATATCCTTATGAAAAAATAGTTGAGCATAATACTTCAATATATGCATATTTAATAATGTTTTATACATGTACTGCTATAAATCCATTAAAAATTAGAAAAGATAGTTTTTTTATTTTTTTGTTATTTTTTATTTTAAATCTTTTTCTTACATATTTTCAATCTTTTTTAACATTTGTTTTTCTGAATCACAATTAATTATCTTATTTAACTCTCCACATCTCTGTAACCCACTTTGGAGACCATTGGCCTATGAAAATCCATTGAATATGGACAAAAGTTTTCCTAACAAAGTTTCTCAACCATGTTTCATGAGAGTTTAGGGTTTATAGTTTCTGTATCTGCATGATCTCATGCCTCCAATCTAGAAAATTAATATATCATTTCACAAAGCTGACTACATCTCATTCAGGGCTGTACTTCCTCAGAGCAGAAGCAAAACCACTTGTGGGGGTGGGGAGGGGCATTCCCTGAACCTGGCCTAGCCTTTCCCACAGATAAAGCCCTGCAGAAGATGAGCTCATGAACCTAAACTACAAAACAGAAGAAAATGAACAGCTATGAGTGAGAGACACAAAAACAGGATTAAATCCCAAGAAGTTCAAGTAAAAGGACAATTGAATGGAAACCCAAAATTAAAATGTCTAAAATAATTGAAAGCATAAGAAAAGATCATGAGCCTAAGAAAAGCAGAACAGGCAGATTTGAAAAGGAACCAAATATGAAATGAAAATCTAATGGTTAAAATTAACTCAGTAGATTAAGAAGCTGTTTAGAGACAGCCGAAGAGAGGCTATAATGCAGTCACTGGATCCGAGGAACACCACTGCTGTTCCAGTTGTAGTCAAAATACAAGTCATCCTTCACATAACGCAGAAGTCCTGCCCCACCTCTCCAGCTCAGGCTCTCCTACTTTATTGCTCAGCTTCATTGTTTCCTCAGGCACAGCCTCACTGGCCTTTCAGTTTTTCTAATGCCATGCTTCCACCTTCCACAAGTCTTTGAACACATTGTGTTTTGAACAGTGTGCTGTGCTTTGCATCTGAAATACCCCACTCCCTTTATGCTATTAGCTCATTCAACTCCCAGCCCAAGGGTCACTTTCCCAGGGAAGCTTTGTTAGTACTTCACAGGTTAATAGGGTGCTTTTTTTTTTTTTTTACTGTTGCTTAAAGAAGGGATTTACTTCCCTTTAAGGTACTTATATCAGTTTGTAATCTCACATTCATCACTGTGATTATTTGAAAACCATCCATCTCCCCCACTAGATTGTAAGTCCTGGGAGGACAAGACCATGTTTGTTTGGTTCCCCATTGTGCCAGTGGTTGTACTTAGTACCTGGTAAACAAATGTCTTTTTATGAATAGATATTCCAGAAACACAGAGGACATAAATTTTGGTATTAAAATACTTCAAAAGATGGTTGGTTTTCCAGTTGCTATTGTTCCATGGTTAGTTTTATCTTTTTAGCCATATTATCAGAAATTAGATTTCTTCTGTCAAATCTTTCTGAAGCCAAATGACTTTGTTTCTTTGCACAGATTCTTTACCATTTTAAATGGGCCCTTGTCAGCAGCCTTCAGCTTTTAGTGCAAGTCCTCAGATTTCTTGCAAGATAGTCTGTAAAGCCCTGTGAAATGATAGCAGATATCTATTTGAATCTATGAATGGTGCAGTTTTCACCAGACACCGAGGAGACGTGTCTTGGGAAGGGTGGCACACACAAAGAAGGATGCGTGGTACACTGGGTTCTTCCAGAGCACATCTGATTTTTATTTTTTAGGTGGTCATGAGCCTTCGTTAGATCCATTTACCAGCTGACTTTTCAAAAAAGTGTTCCTTTGGTAACCTTACTGTGGTTCATTTTGTGAAATTGTGAGCAAGTGCTGGGGAAGGGTAAGTGGAGGACTGAGGACAGCAAAGCCTCTGTGAGCTGGTAGGTTTTGTTCCCAGAGGACAGGGACACGGCAGCCCACTTACTGCCGTGAGGAGGTATTGATTTTTCTCCCTCCCTGTTCTTAGCTGCACCTCTGAAGCAGGTGTGGTGTGAAGCATCTTTCCTGGTGAAGAGAGGAAAAACTGTCATGAACTTTGTCACCTCAACCGTCGGGCATTTCAAACCAAACAAGGTGGAATAGGAAAAGAGCTTTCAGGACTCTTGGAAACCTCCCGACTTAGTTCAGTACCCTGGCTTTTGTGACTGAGCGGTTCCTTGCGGTTGTTAAAAAACCTTGATAGACAATGGGAAGAAATGTGGTGGGTTTTTTTTTTTAATGTTTTGAAAAGAGAATAAAAGGATCAAATCAGTGAAAACAGCGCAGCTTTGTGCAGTGATCTTGGAAGGTTAGCAAAGTGGTCTTGTCCAAGTTTTCAGCAAGATGTTCCGTTCCTGTTATAATTGGCTGTTGGGTAGGTTTGGACCTAACTAGAATGCCAGCGTTCGATTTCACCGTGTCCTCGGTGGAGATATGTCACCGTTTATGCTCGCCTTAGTGACAATTTTCTAAAATGGAAACTCATGGGAAATCATTACAGTGTTTATATGTCTCCCTTTTCGGACGGCGTTATCCTGTGATATTTTACCAGTGTTTTCCACTGCATGATGGCATCTAGCGAAGGTTAAGGCAGAACAGGTCCCTCTGTAATTTTGTGACTACATTTTACTTACTGAAGAAGAAAAGATAACTGACAATTAAGTATTTGGGATGTCACAGAAAGAACATGTGCAACTAATCAATGGTATCCTTTGGGAACATGATTTTATAAAGCTGATAATGTAGAAAAATTGGGATTTTGTGATTTCTGTTACATGATGATAATTGCACCTTTTCAATAAAAGAGACATTTCTCCTGGAGTAAACATTGAGCTGGAGGAGGATGCTGCTATCAATGCTATTGTTTTTCTGCTCCCTTTAGGCAATTTTTTGGTAAATATTTTCATAGAGAATTTTTTTCCATTCTTTTTTTAGAGTGATATTTCTGGTCTATAATAAGGAAAGTTATTTATTCTTCTGTAACTGAGTAACATAGTTGTAAAGAATAATAATTATTTTTTTCTTCTTACAAGGTACACTCAATTGCCCATTTTAATATTTATCAGAGTTGGATATAGTCTTAGCAAAGTCCATTACATAATATATCACACGCTTGTTACAGTTCTTTGATTTAGCCCCATTTCCTTTGTGCATCTTAATAACAACCTGATTTTCAGCCTGTGTACTTCCTAAGTGGTAAATTGGCTGGAAATGACTGTGGTTTTCTGTTAATTCTGTAGCATCTCCAGTCTGCATGTGTATGAAAGAGCAACTAAAAGATGTTCAGAACCCAGATATTTAGAAGCTCTTATGATTCCTACTCTTCCCATGCATGTGCCACTTTTCCTAGTTTTATGGCACAGGCTTCAGCTAGAGATAGATTCCTTCTCTGCTGGTTTGGACAGTAGTTTCTTCTCGTTCCAGCAGCTTTGGAAACTGCCACCCTCCTTAACAGAATGGTTAGTTAACTTAAAGACCACATTATCTCCTTGGTCCTCCACCACCTCATTCCATGCTTGTTACCCACTGTTGAGTGACTTCTTCATATGGACACTATTTTCATCTTTTAGCCATTTTCATTGCTTGCCTCTAGCTCTTCCTGAGTTTATTCTTATTTCCCTTTACTTGGGGATTAAATAATATTGCTTTCAGTGGAGTGAGAGGACTGCTCAGCTCATTTTACACCTTTGTGGAAGCAGGACTTTCTTGCTGACCTACCACTTGTGACCAACAGCACTTGTGACCTACTCTCCAACTTGCATCTGGAGATTAATTAATTCTGCCTCTTACAGTATTTGACTCAGTACTTTAACCTGTAAGATTTAATGGGATTATTTCCAACTTTTTCTTCAACTTGTTATGCTCATTTTGAATTCTGACGTTTTACTGTGTAAATTAGCTACCCAGCCATGCATTCCAACTTGCATGCAGTGTCAGGACTCTACCATCAGAGTAATTAGTTAATCAGTTAGAAAGCACCAGGCCTGGGACCTATCACTGCCCAGTGGTTCAAAATGCCCATCTCATAACAGGTGTGGCATACTAGTGCTTCATCAGCTGTACTCTGTAGAAATAGAGTTTAAATCTTACTTTCCCTCCTTTTTTGCTAACTTTGGGAACCTTCAACACCACAGCTTATTGAATTCTAGAGTTATATTTAGAAGACGTAGAAGCCATAAATATGAACTGCTTTCTAAATCCGGTACAGCAGTAGATTTTGGACTTTAAGAAAAAAATCCTTCACCAGACACGGCCAGACAAATATTTTCAACCACAGCCTAAAGCTGAAAGCACTCATGAATTCTAATGGCAAGGCAGCACACACTCCAGCGGGGTTCTAATTGACAAAGAGGTAGAAAACTGAAACAAGAAGGCTAGCGTGTCCTTTGGGGAGCTGGCGTCCAGCATGGGCCCAGCAGTGCTTCAGGCTCCAGGCCAAATGAAAAGTGTGCCCAGCAGCGTTGCTGCCACATCAGAGCTACAAGCAGGCATCTTTGGCTGGGCTGTCAGGGGCCTATTGGACCCCCTACCACTGGCAGCACAATTATATATGTGTGTGTATTTTTCAGCAAGCAAGATTCTCAGCTTTCATCATTTTCAAAGGGATCCACGAATTGTAGAGGACTAAGAAGCTCTGTTTGTTAGATAGACAATAATCCAAACCTCCAAAACCAATAAAATAGATGGTTGAGAATTGATACAACAAAAAAATTCAAAGGAAACAGAATTAACATTTATCGAATGCTAATTGCATGCCAGAGACTCTTGGAGACATCACCTAATCCTCACAATGACCTTTAAGGTAGACAGAGGAGATACTCAAACCCAGGTCTTGCTCTAAAACTACATATTTCCACTACACCACTTGCCTCTGTAAAGAATGAAAATGACCATTCAATTTACCATTGAAGATAAATCAAAAATAAAGATAAGCAAGCTAAAACAACAGGGAAATATTATTTGATGTTTAAAATGTTGTTTATATATATATTTTTTAATTTTTATTATTATTTTTTTTAATCAAAAGCTTATCTAGTGAATAGGTCCGGTGATTTAGACCAGACCGGGGTCCCAAGCATGTGGGAGGGCCCAGGGTGCAGCGTCAAGGAGTGGTTCTTCTTGAGTGGAAGCTTTTCAAGAAACTGAAGAGGATTTAAATGAAACAGTTGTGAGGCCGCACTTCACTGATGGGTCACTCATGGAACGTGGTCATGTGTTTCTGAACCAAAAGATTTGGTTGACCTAATACATTTTCTCTGTTGCATCTCTGTACTAACTAATGACAGTCATTTCACTTATACGTATGTATTAAATTAGGTAAATTCTACTCTATTATACTCTGTTTCTGGGCTTAAGTATTAATTATTTTCTTGCCTTCTTAGCACAGTTTAGGAGATATTCCCTCCGCATAACCGAAAGCTTGACTAACACCCTCCCCCCGCTAGTGCTGCTTTCTTACAACTGCAAATCCTGAAATCCACATTGGTCATTGTTTTATAGAAAATATTATTTGAGAATAACAATTTAACAAAAATGCTCACAAATTTTTGAAGTTTTCGATATTCTTTTTTTCTAGTATATCTGACCTAAAACAACATGATCATCTATTTGGAGTACTCTGGGGAGGTTGAGCAGGATTAATTCCTGTCCCAGTGTTGCAGTGTAAACAGCTTTTTGCCTGTCTTTTGTCATTAATGATCACGCTGTAGATGTAGTCAGTGCGTTGTAAGCCAATCTGTCAAGGCAAATAAACAATTCACCTTGTTAAAATTCCCTAAATCTTGCATTAATAAAACGAAAGTAACCCCCCCCCCCCGAACACTCAAGAGATGTCTTCCTCCATGCTACAGTGATGGATGACATGTCTAAAGATCCTGGAAATTAAGTAGTTCAGGTCATTAAAAGTGTCCCGCACTTGTTATTGATTTAATTTATTTTAAAAGATGGGGGTGGAGATAATGGTTACCCCCTCCGCTGTTTTTTTTTAATCTGAAAGCTACCACTTGTTCCCATAATTAAAACTATTGCCAGGGTGAACAGCTCTGTATTTGTTACAACATTAAGCTTTATTATTCAAATGGGTATTATCCTCTTGAATAGATATCTACAAGTACAAGCTGATAATCACTGCAACTTGTATTATGGCAAAAACAATTCTTTCGAACTTCATATGTATCATGATTCCTAGAACCTTTGATTTTGGACACTGAAATAATGACCTTCTGGGCACCCCAAAAATATTCTCGGATAGATAAAAATTTAGATGAAAGCCAAATGGATTGAAGGAAAGAAACAGAAATAGTAATGGAAGAATGCCCCTGGATAGGGGAGTGGTTTTTTTCTCTCCATTTTATGAATTTTTCATTTTTCTACTTTATAATCAAGAAAAAAGTAAACATTTTAGAAAGATGGAGGGATGGATGCGAAGGCATTTAGAGAGTGCAGATTGTGTGTCACTGTATTCTAAGGCAAGTTTAACTTATGTGTGTGTTTACTTGTTTATCACTAATTTTCTCCACCAGCCCACATTCTACTGACCTGTAGTATTCACTGCCATATCCCAGTGCCTAACATAATAGGTGCTCCGTAAATATTTGTTTAGTGAATAAAGTATTACCCCAGATATCTTTATTTTCCTCTTTTTTATTTCTTAAACTTCAGTGGGTACAATGGCCATGTAAGGAATAGTAAGAGCCCCAGACAAGGCTGGATCTCCAGATTACCCCTCTCTAGGAACTGAACAGCAGGATGGTTGAGCACTAGTATAGTACAGAGGTCAGTGTGCTAGCACTGGTGATCTCTGTAGTAGCTTATTCCATTTATATGTCCTGAACTGGGTAACAGAATTCCAAAGCATGGTGAGAAATGGGCAGCTCCACATGTAAATTATGGCTAAAAACAATACATTATATAGAATTATGTGTATACAAGAAACACACAATTTGACCTTTTTTCATGTGTTATGTATCTTTTACATCACCTTGCATAGCTGTTCCTGATCAGCTGAGTGAATGACATTTCAGCATCAATTCTCATTGGTTTTTTTGGGGTTTTTTTTAACATTTTTATTGGAGTATAATTGCTTTACAATGGTGTGTTAGTTTCTGCTTTATAACAAAGTGAATCAGTTATACATACACATATATCCCCATACCTCTTCCCTCTTGCGTCTCCCTCCCTCCACCCTCCCTATCCCACCCCTCTAGGTGGTCACAAAGCACCGGGCTGATCTCCCTGTGCTATGCGGCTGCTTCCCACTAGCTATCTATTTTACATTTGGTAGTGTATATATGTCCATCAATTCTCATTGTTTTTTAAATAATATGTACTTACTGGGGGAAAAAAAGCCATGGTAAATTATAAAAATGACCCTTAAGAATCGTTACATTAATTTTAGAGATTACTGCACAACGTCTGATGCTTTTCCCGTGGTCTTTGTAAAAAAAAGGGCGGGGGGAGCAAACGTACAATCATTGCTCTGGCAGACTCTTTCAAAACTAAATATATATGAAAATGCACTCTTACAGTTCTCTATTAGATTTCTCCTTGAAATTGCATAATTTGGATATCTGAGAACTGACATGGTTATGCCATTATGGCAGCCATTTAGCAGAGCTCCCTAAATGGAAGAACTCTATAGATTTTTTTTTTTCAGCATATACACTGATTTACACTTAGTGGTGAAACTGTTACTGACCCTTTAAGTGGAGCTGTCCAAATAGCAATAAATGTCAGTTGATCCTATTGCTGAAACAGGTGTTAGCTGAAGGATCTTGACTAAATCTTCCAGTTAAAAAAGCCGTGTATAGTATTTCCTGAACAGTAGTGGTTTCTTGTAGATAGACACACACACACACACACACACACACACAATTTCAGATCACTTTATCACTACATAAGGAAAACTTGATGTAACTCTCTTAGCAGTATTATTGATGTTCCCAGGTTTTTTAAATACTCATTCTGGATTAGTACCTCCATGAAGGCAGGAACTGTGTCTACCTGGTGCCTGGCTGTCTTGCCCCCCGTCAGCATCTGAAGTATATATAGTAGATGCTCCGTAAATGCTGCTTGGGTGAAAGAATAGATAAAATGGAGCATTTGCTGACGCTGAATAACGTGTGTGTTGGCCTAAAATCTTGGTGGGTGAAATGGGTAATTTTGTTTTTGGGTAATAATGCTGGTAAGAACTTTGGTGGATGGTTATGACTTTTCAAAATAGTTTATTTGATTGATTGCCTAGCAAACTTCACTTTCTAATTGTTTTCTGTTTTCACAGGCTGTCATTTTAGAAAATGAAGAACTTCCCAAACTGTTTCTTGATTTCCTAAATGTGCGACATTTGCCCTCTCTACCAAAGGCAGAGAGCTGTGGGTAAGAGTTGTTTACCTATTGGACATGTATCTTAAGTTACTTTTCAATCACTTATTGGCCTAACAGATAACACAGGTGGTGCGGAGGGCCAACCTGGCCACACCCATTCTTTTGGCTTGGGACAGCACTCGCTCGCCCCCTGCTTGTAGTCAAAGGAATTGCTCCTGAGTCTTGTGGCCAGGTGACCAACACTCATTAATTCAGGTTTCAACTTGAAGAATTGACTTTTTAAATTATACTTTTATATGGAATGGTGTTACATGATGGGAATTATAAATCTAGATAGCTTATTTAGAGACTAATGTTTATTTGTGAATATTTGTGCAAAGTCTGTATCCCCTTGGCACGTTTATTCATATAATTTTTAAAGCTGTAAATGACCTTAGAAGTGATTTTATCCAACTCGCTCCATTTTAGAGTTAAGCAAACGGAGACACAGGAGTAAAGTGCCTTTCCTAAGGTCGCTTACCTTGGAGCTGGCAGAGCCCAGGCCTCTGGCGTAAGCTCTTTCCCCACTGTCCTGCTGCCTCTCCCTCAGGAACTTCTAAATGGGGGGGCTGCAGACCCTAACCCCTCTCTACCAAGAAACCAGACATCTGATATCAGCAGCAACTGGGAAAAGTTCTCCTAAAGCATTAACTCTGAAACGAGCCACTCGCCCAGCTCTGGGCACCTGTGTTGATCTGGCCTCCGAAGGCAGTCGGCAACATCTCTTACATGTTAAATCTATTTACAAAGAACCACGTCATCACAAACTCTCTGCAAATCCAAGGTGGGGAGATTCTATCCATCTTCTTGCTGCCTCCAGACCTGCCTGAATGACTCACACTAACTACAAGATGTTCAAGCTAACCACACCCAGAGTTGTGTTAAAACCCAGCCATCCACTGGATGAGAGGCTAACACCCGTCACAGCTCCCTCACCAGCAGTGTTTACTCGGGGCCACTTTTCAGTCACCTCAGAACAAGAATCGTACACCGCACTCACCAAGTCATGTGTATGGTCAGTGCTTCCTGTTCCAGCTTGGTGCATTTGCTGGGAGGTTGGGCTTCATATGTAGTTGTGTATTTTTTAAGAAGAGATAGTGGGAATGAAATGAGTGAAATCTTTTCTCCATTATATAAGTCCAAAAGCAAAACCATAGGATTTCTGAGTCATCTCCAGGAAAACTGAAATTCAAGAATATTGCAGCCTTGGGGTTCCTTAGAATGAGGCATCAGCCACGCTGTGACTCTGGGAAAATACCTAAGTCTCTTTTCAAAATGTCTCCCAATTCAGAGCTCTAAGAATACTGGCTATTTCTTCCTTTGTTGACATAAATACTGACCCAACTTTTATGGTCTTCTTTTCTTTTTTAAAAAAAATTTAGATCTTTTGACGAGACAGAATCTGAAGAGTCAAGGTAAGAACAAACACCAGTCAGTCAGGAGTTATACAAACCAAGAATAAGACTAAGGTTTTGTTAAACATTTACTTACCATCATCTAATTGTTTCAAGTCAAGGTTTTCTTGAAAACCTTTGCTAGAAAGTTGATTTTAAGATGATAAATATTTGATGGGAAGTTACAGAAGTAACCATTCTATTTAAGGCTAGAGGAATAAAGTCCTACATGATTTCATACAAGTAATAAGAATACATTTCATCAATAATCGTACTACAAGATTTAAAAAAAAAAATCACTTTGCAGCAGTGATTTATGGTATAGATTGTATATCTGCTTCAAATTCCACAAAGACATGTTTAGAAGATGAGCGCACTGCTGGTTTGTTCCTCCAGCTCTGCTTGCTATTATTCACCCGTACCGTTAGATACATAAACCTTGAGGTGTCCCCGCACAGCAGTTTGATCCCCTCAAAGCTAGTTTGTAGTGTTTTCTGTTTACCATCGTCCCCTGATGCTGACATGCCTGTTCTTGACCTTTCCAGCAAACTGTCCCACCAGCCGGTGCTGCTGTTCCTCAGGGATCCATACGTCTTGCCTGCAGCCAGCGGTAATCAAACCTGTCATCTGCTAACAGCTCTTTACTGATCTGACCCTACACCACATAAACCACGTTTTTAATACAGGTCTAACAGAGTGACATTGGCCAGGGCTTAATAATCTGCCAATAAACCAGTGCTCTTGGTGTAAGAGACATTCAGAATTTTAATTGGGGCAGGCCTTTCAGGAGGAAATGTAATTTTTCTTTCTCTCTTGCCAGACTGTTTCGAATTAGAGTAATAAGAGGGAAAGGGATTTATTGTCCTTAATTTTGGGGGTGGTGTTATTTTGGCTTCTGCTGGTTTTTATCTAGGGTTTGAATCCAAGGTTCCGGTCCTTTTTTAAAATGCTTCTTTCCAAAAGCTGTGTATATACGTTGCATGTGTATCTCCATTTCCATTTAGATTACAGCATCTTTGACATTCAGATACACATTTTTAAAGTTGTATCTTTAAGTATAATGAATTAATTTAAGCGTAAATGTAATTTGGTATTTTAGCCTGAGTCCTTTCTTTGTGCCAAGAAATTTAAATGATTCAGAGTCCCTCTCAAAGTGTTCTGATATGCAGCTCTTCATGAGTACATTCTCAGACATTAGCTCATTTAATTTCCTTAACAACCTCATGAAATAGGCAGGGCAGGTATCATCATTCGCTCCTGAGCAAACTGGGGCTCAGGGAGGTCCCTGATTTGCCCAGTCTCACAGGTCTGGTGGGTGGATCCCTTTTTGCCTAATCTCTCCTTCTGTGCTCTTTGCATATAGTGAATTTTCAGCCTTTGTTTCTGAGAGTAACTAAATAGCATGGCAGCTAAATAGCAATAGATAAATTATCTATGGACACCATTCCTACATTCTGACAATAAAACCTTATCACCAGCAAGAGAGAGGGGACTGTTCTCTGTGGCAGGGATGCTTGTGTGCTCAGATCACCCACTTAGCTATCAGCTTAAAGAAGGCCGACTGGGACACAGCCCCGCTCTGTTGAGGGACGTTCTAGAAGAAAGCTGCCTTTGCTATACAACCACACATGAATATGGTCTCGTAGTATTTTCTCTATAAAATCCCTTCAGTGAGGAATAATCCCCTTTCTTTAACATTTGCTTCCCATGTGTGAGAAATATACCTGGTGTGTTTGTTGATATTATGTTAACAAGATGTTACATTTAACAAATATTCATGATGTAACCTAGTCTAGATTAAGTGGGCAGTGGTCTTTTTTCCTCAACCAAATGAACTTCCTTTTTTTTTTTTTAATACAGCAGGTTCTTATTAGTCATCAATTTTATACACATCAGTGTATACATGTCAATCCCAATCTCCCAGTTCATCACACCACCACCTCCACCCACCGCCGCTTTCCCCCCTTGGTGTCCATACGTTTGTTCTCTACATCTGTGTCTCAATTTCTGCTCTGCAAGCCGGTTCATCTGTACCATTTTTCTAGGTTCCACATATATGCATTAATATATGATACTTGTTTTTCTCTTTCTGACTTACTTCACTCTGTATGGGGCAGTGTTTTATGAAGTATTCTTACTAGCTTTTAAAAATGGTTCCACAAGTACTTTCTCCAGGTATTGTTTCTGCTCAGATATTTTAAGCATTTGACTGAAATTCCTATAAAAGTGTAGAGAGTAGAACGATCACTGTGGACTGGAGTAGCCACGATGCTTCCTGGAAGAGGGAAGATATTTTATGATCCTTAAATCCAATTCATCCAGCTTCTTAAGCAGCATGTGCTGTGCACTTGGCTTGACCATGAAGAACGGGAGGAACTTTCCGGGAAATAGCCTCAGGGGCGAATGTCTGGAGTTAGAAAGAATAAGAGGTATGGATCATTGGTAGAATATTGATGTAGTTGAGCAACTTGCACAGAAAGGGGATTCCTCCTTGAGAGTAAATGTCAATCATGAATTTGATGTAAAGGACGGAACGAAGTATGAGAGAGCCAGCCACTACGTCTCCTTTTGTGGAACTTTGGCTGAGCCCACGTCATAAATCAGATTCCTATTGTCTTAGAAGTATTATACTAGTGATACATTATTGCAACTCTTTAGCATTTAATTTAAAGATAAATTTTACTTGCATCACATGTTCGTGTTCTAAGGCCTCTTAACTGTTCCAGGTACAGAATCTGGAAGTACCTGCACAGATACACTGACACCCATAAAAATCAGAGGAGTGTCTGTCTTTAAAATTCTGACAGTTAAACACTTTCTTCATATAAAATGCTAAAGATAAAACATTCTTCTCTTAGCATATGCTTTTTGGCCTTCGTTTTGAGTTTTCTGGGGAATTCAAAATAACTTTGGCTCAGGTCCCCAGCAACTGCAGTGTGGCTAAACTCCGTGGACTTTTCTCAGTCCTCCTCCTTGACCTCTCATTAACTTTAGCCACTGGTGACCACGTTCCCCTCCTTCAGACACTATCTCCCCTTGGCTTTCCCACCTTCCTGCTTTTCTTCCAGGCTCTGGCAGCTCTCCTGAAGGCTGTCCTAGACCCTCTGCTCTTCTCATTTTACTTTCTTTGGAACAATCCCCTTGCTGTGGCCTTGATGGCCTTGAGTATACAGCTGCGTCACAATACTGTTTTTCCATCCCAACCCTCTCTGCGAGCCCCAGACTCTCACCGTGGTTGATGAGGCCCGCCGTGGGCTGGCCCTGGCCCGCGTGTCTGCCGGGACCCCCTCACACACTCTGGTCCAGCCACACTGCAGTTCTTTCTGGGCCTCAGATGCGCTGAACTCATTCCCCGCAGGGCACTTGCTGCTTCCTCCTCCTGGAGCCCTCTTGGCCTCACACATTGTTGGCCCTCTCCTCTTTCAGGTGCATCTTCAGGGAGCCTTTGCTGGCTCTCCTTTCAAGTAGCCTCCAAGAGCCCCTCCACCCCCTTACTTTTTTTTTTAAGCTTCACAATAGATGTTTATAAAAATAAATGAAAACCAACAAAACCTTTCCCAAATCACATTCCTTCTCATCATCTCTCAAAGGGAAGCAAAGGCAAGGGCAGTTTTCTGAGTAGTTTAAGCAGTGATGGACATTGTATCAAATGATACATGGAATGAAGCCAAAATCCAGTTTAGAGTGGAGTAAACTGTAACAGATGAGAAAAAAAAAAGACCTCTGATTATCTCATCAGTTACTCGTTGGTGGACCTCATTATAAAATATCTCTATTCCATTCACTTTTATCAGAGCGCCCTCTTTGCTTCCTTTAGAACAATGATCACAAATTGTGTTGCCTTCTCTCTCTCTCTCCTTCTGTCACCTTCACCCTCTAAATCTCCAGCATCTGGCATATGCTTAGCGCTTGCTGGACGGTGAGCACAGGGCCTGGGCATGCTCTGTTCCCCCTGTGGGATTGCTCTTCATCCAGACACCCTCACAGCTGGCTGCTCCACCACTTCACTCAAATGGCATCTTTGCACAAAGGTCCTTCTTCACCTTCCCGTCCCCTATCACTCTCTGGCCCCGTGCCCTGCTTTACTTTTTCTCCTTGCCTTTAAACCACTGCTTGACCTATTAGAGTGCTGTAGAATTACCCAAAGTATTTCATGTTATTTTCCTTTTTGTCCTTTTTGCTGAACTTACTGATTTGGATCAAAATGTTTACACTAAATAAGCTTATGATATCACTAACCTTAAGCAGACTCTTATATTTTGAGTGGTAAAGGATAAATGCGTATATGCTGATGCGTGTAATATGTCTAATTGGGGCATTTTATTGAAAATTAATCAACAGCTTCATTTATGGCTATTGATATCAATACACGTCTGCGTGTGAGAAATGTGTTTGGAATTAAAATTAACTTAGCTGAGTCATTGCTTTTGATTGGTATCTAAGTATGTAGGCGTAAGTCCACTGCAAACTTTTAAAGATATGTTTTATTAAAAATTATGTGACTTCATGTTGGGTAAAAGCAAACATTAAGAAATCAAGTGAGTGTCATCAACCAAAAGTAATTGAGTACTTGCGTATTGGAGATATTTTAAAAACACATTTTATTTGTTTATTCACTTGACTCCCTGACTAGCATGTAAGTTCCGTGGCAGGCACTGTTACTTAAATTCCCAGTAATTAGGCAGTGCTTGGTATGTGATAATAGCTGGTACTTACGATGTGCCAAGTTCAGGTCCAAGCACTTTGTTTCATTCATCAATTTTTACAACAGCCTGTTAAGTAGGTACTGTTAGGAAATCCCTCACTACTACCATCGAATCCATCACCACTCTGAAATTGCTCCAGTCGCTCTTTGAATGGCAGCCACAGTCATCTTTTCAAAACAATTCATTGCTGTCTCACTCTGCTTGAAATCCCTCAGTAGCTACTCACTGCTTTTCAGATAAAGCCAGAATTCCTGTCCATTCTTACCAGGCTTGAATTGCCCCCCTGCCCTTCAGCCACTCCACTTGCTACACTAGCCTCAGGCTCCTGCCTGCCACAGACTTTCCACCTGGTCAGAGCCCTCTCCTCCAAGAGCCTGATGAGGTCCAATCCCCTTGTAAGTGGTTTTATGTAGTAGGTACTCTGTAGAGGTTGAATTAATCAGTGAACATATTATTTGGAAGCTCAAAGTATTGGACCACTTAATTTCCATATACAATCACTATATTTATTTAAATCCTAGATATAATTATGTGCAGACTAAAGTTTATAAATGAAAATTCTGAACCGTGTGATAGATCGGTTCTCCTGTTCAACTTATCTGTTCATATTTTACCTGCTGTGATGACTAAACTGAGATACAACATAACATACACCTCTGAATTTCCTTTGCATTTCCTATAAAAATGTAGCTGATTTTTCAAGTTTGACAAGTGTGGCTTTTGTCAGGAATCTGCCCTTTTACGTTAGGAAGGCAGGCCCCTGTCCTCCTGCCCTCTAGAAGCTAGTATAATAGAACAAGCATACTCAAGACCACTTGGACTAAACGCCACTGTAAACCACAGCGGAAAAACTGCAGCAAAGTATTCCCAGTAGAAATCTTGGAATTCCTTCAAGTATATTGAGATTTTGTTAGAAATTGAATTGCCAGTGTAATCCATCTTCCTTGGGAGAAAACATTCAGATAAAGAGCTGGGGCCTAGCAGCATTAACCATTAGAACATCCCTTAAATCAATAAGCTACAAATCTGGCCGTGTATTCCTGCAGCGCCTGGTGGTACACTCACGTGGCTCGAGGCCGAAGCAGCATGACTGATGGCACATCCGAAACAAGGGCAAACTGTATGGTGATGCAGATCCCTGAGTTATGCCTAGGCCTTACCTTGTTTCGTTCTAGGAGATGCACGTGTGTTTTATTGATGTACGTAAGAAAAGCAGTTTTACTTTTGTTTTTCAGATTTTCCAAATGTGGTTATTGAAGGAGTTCTCCATGGGATATTTTACCCTCATCTACAGCCCAGGTAGAAATCCTCCATGGCTAGAAGAAGCTGAAGCAAGTTTCGAAGTCGTAGTCAAGGAAATCGATACCTACCAAATTAACCTAAACTCTATGACATGATGGCTCTCGCTAGTGGTAAAATTCACAGCGGCAGCTTAATTCAGAGCAGGGACATTTCCATTAGAATGGTGCTTTTAAAAATAGAAACCGAACCAGGGCGGTGCTGAGGTTAAGGCCAAGTGTTTAAGAAGTAGAATGTAGCTGCCAATTTAGAAACCCAGGAAAAGAAAGCTAAAGAAGATCTTTGGGAGCTCCGAGTGTAGCAAAACAGTTACTCTCTGCTTCAGTCACACCATTTGCTAATTGAAAATCTTATCCCGAATCATAGTGAGACTGATCAACTTTGGTAGCTGTTTTGTTCAGATTTCATGACACACTAATCTTTTCATCATGAGATTTTTCTCAGCCAGTGATGGGTAACATTCTGAAGTGCTGGCACCAGGAGAGCGTCACAGAAACACACTGTGCCAAATGTGAGGAAGGAACTAAACTGGGAATGAAATTATACTGACAATATTAGGGCATTTTTAAAATCATGGCATTTTAATTTACATTACAGTGGGGCTGCGTCATATCCAGGGGTTAGCTTCTAATGTCGGCACATAAGAGAAAATGGGGTCCCAAGATTATCCTTGAAAGCCCTTTAGAATGGTACCATATTGGAAGTCTCCATCCACGGCAGCCAGTTTTTCCTCCAGTGTTGGAAGAGGTAACTGTTTCTTCCGTTGAAGACCAATTGAAGTTGTTGGTGTTTAGGGGCTATTTTGTAGGAAAAAACACATAACTTTAAACACTAGAATGATACTTAGCCTTGCAAGATGCTTGCCCTCTAAGAGACAGATATGAACTTACAGTGACTGAGGGAACACCAGACTGACAACACTCATCTTGGTTTACTTGAGGGCATCCACTCATTGAATAGGTGGTATGTAATTGCCAGATTGATTGTTATTTTCCTTATTCCTTATCGTTTCCTTTTCACTGATCTCATGTACTGAATTAAATGTGTTTATGATATAACTCCACTGTACATCTTACAGGCATTCACATTTTGAGTAGTAAAGGATAAAAGCATATATGCAGCCTGTATATATGTGCCACATTTGGACATGTCCTTGAAAACCAGTTAATAGCTAGCCTATTTATGGTTATTAGTTAATAAGCTTCTGTGTGGGAGAAAAATATTTAGATATAAAACTAATAATTAAATCATGGTTTTTGATTAGGATCTAAATATACAGGTTTAAAGCTTGCTGCAGACTCTTAGAGATTTATTTATGATAGATGTGTTACTACATGCTGGAAATAAGCAAGAACTAAATAATCAAGTGTCATCAACCAAAAATGACTGAATAGTCAAGTGTTGGAGATATTTTTTAAATGTTTTTGTTATTAGCTATTTTGAGTTAAATAAAAATGAAGAACAAGAAGTGTTTGGATATGTCTTGTACTGCCAGGATTTTATTGGAAACATATAAATTGTGTCTTGTCTCTTTATACACACACACACACACACACACACACACACACACACACACACACACCTTCTCACATATTCATATAGACATTTACTTCTAATCTGACAAGGTAACTGTTAAATTACCTCATCTATTAAGCCAATAGGTACTCATTAAGTAGTTGATTTACCAAGATAGTGAGGGTTTTTTAAAAAAATAAAGCCCAAGCATCTTTGGTAGCACACTATCAAGAACTTTGGTGGCACTACTACTCTTTTTTGAGAATTGAATTTTTTTTTTTAGTGATGACTTTCTAATTTTTATTTAAATGTTTAATATTCCATTTCAGTTCCATTGCAGGAAATAGAAACCACAGTAGGTATTTTAAGCAGAATGGAATAATAAGAAGCAGTGCTTACAGAATCTTTTGGAAGGATGAGGGGAATGAACTCCTGGTGGGTCTCTAGGCATGACTTCCAGAATGCTCCAGCAATTTCCAATACCCGCCTGCCAGGGGAGCTACAGCCTCTGTCTTTAGCAGGAATTCAGGGAGCTGGGAGGCTGCTACTGAAGGTATTGAAGTCAAAAACAGCACATGTAGCTTCGATCCAGGGATCAGCACGTAGGATCAGGAGGTAACTTACTACCATAACTACCTCATGGCAGCACCCAGGCAGCTGGTGACTGGGCACTAGAACAAAGTGTTCAGCTGTCACCACCTATACCACAGTTGCCTCTCAACGCCCATGACTTTGCTTGTCAGCAACCGCAGCCTAAAGCAGCAGGAAGATGGCATTCACCCACTTCCATCTTTTACAGCTCATGAAAGCACATGCAATTGGCAGAACCTTATTCTTGATCCCCAGCTTCAAGGGAGTCTGGGAAGGAGTTGGAACTTTCTGGTGTCAGCACCTCAGAAATGCACATTGGAAAGAGGATGGAATATATTTCCACAGTCAAAATTTTAATAAAAACATATGAAAGGATATATAAAAAGAAAAGTCTTCTCCCATCCTGTCTCCTAGATTCCCAGTTCCCCTCCCAGAGACAACCACTGTTCTTGGTTTACATGTATACTTCCAGAGAGATTTCATCCACATGCAAGCAAATAATGTATATTTACTGTACATATATTCCGTTTCCCCTTTTTTTATGACACATGGATATTTCAAAGCATGGATTCATAGCCAATAAAGAAGTAGAGTAGAGGGAAGAAAACAGAATAAAGAAGAGGAAAAGAAATCCTCTTAACCACTTAAGCCAGGATATGGGGACAGCCCTCACACTCCCTTATCCCCCGGTTCTTGGATTTGATGGTTTGCCTGGGGCTGATATCAGAATGTCCCCCAGTTGCTGTTGTATGCAGAGTCTTTCTCAGGCCTAACCTCCATCACCTGGCAAATTTGCATATGGCAGCCCCGGTGTCCATTCTCCTGGTGTCCTCCTCCTCTCCCCAATTTCAAACAGTGGACCATGTATACAAATGGCACCAATAACACTGTGACTATCCCCACATGGTAAATTCTTCAGTCATTTCACTTTGAAAAGTATAGAAATCTCACAATCACAGTTTAGAAATAACAAATGGCTTTCATCTCATTTGTCAACTCTGATCAATTGATAATGGCTCATAAAGCACCCAGGTAAGGATTCTGACACACCGATTTGAGTGGATACTATCCAAAGAAAGCAGAAAATAACAAGTGTTGACAAGGATGTGAAGACCTTGAAACCTTTATACATTGCTTTTTGGAAGTAAAATAGTGCAGCCTCTGTGGAAAATGGTATGGCAGTTCTTAAAAAAATTAAACATAAAATTACCACATGATTTAGCAATTCCACTTCTGGATATATACCCAAAAGAAGTGAAAGCAGGGACTCGAGCAGTTATTTCTACACCCAAGTTTTTGCCAGCATTATTCACAACCAAAAGGTGGAAGCAACCCAAGTGTCCACTGATGGATAAATGGCTAAAATGTGGTCTATACATACAGTGGATTATTCAGCCTTAAAAAGGAAGGAAACTCTGACACCTGCTACAACATGGATAAATCTTGAAGACATTATGCCAAGTGAAATAAGCCAGTCACAAAAGGATGACTACTGTATGATTCCACTTATTTGAGGTACCTGAAATAGTCGAACTCATGGAAACAGAAAATAGAGTGGTGGTTGCCAGGGGCTTGGGGGAGGGGAAAATGGGGAATTAGCGTTCAGTGGGTTTCAGCTGGGGAAGATGAGAAAGTTCTGAAGATGGATGGTGATGGTTGCACAACAGTGTGAGTGTACTTAATGCCTCTGAACTAGACACGTAAAAAATGGTAAATTTTATGTCATGTAATTTTACTACAATTTTTTTAAAAAGCTTTTTTAAGAAAAGGATATTGAGTGAATACAGGCTCAGTGAGTAAGAGTATAGCAACCAATTAGTGATATTTGTCTAGGGTGCAGGAGGAGTTTGGGCAGACATACCAGGTGCTATTCTTGTATCCCTGACAACCTCTGAGATTCTAAACCAATAGTTCTAAACCAGAGATGTGCATCAGAATCACCTAAAACTCTGAATCAATAAATCTGGGCTGGGGTCTGTCCTTGGGTACTAAGAGAAACTTCTCAGTTGATTCTGATACACACATAGGTTAGGAACCACTGTTTGAGGGATGTGAGAGATGGTTTATGAACTCCCCTTCTTTGGTGGTTATTGGCTTTCCTACCTCCTGCAGAATCTACTATGAAAAGAACAGCAGCTCAACTCTCAGAGTATTGCATGTGGCCATGGGGAGGAGGGACTTGTCTTAGTCCATTCTGGCTGCTGTAACAAAAATACCATAGACTGGGTGGCTTACAAACAACAAACATTTATTCCTCACTGTTCTGGAGTCTGGGAATTGCAAGATCAGGGCACTGGCACATTTGGTGTCTGGTAAGGGGCTCTCTTTTTCACTGTGTCCTCACATGGCGGGAAAGGCACCAGGGATCTCTATGGGGCCTCTGTCATAAGGGCACTACTCCCTAATCACCTCCCAAAGGCTCCACCCCCAAACATCATCACATAGGAGATTAGTTTTCACCATATGAATTAGGAGGGGGTGGGGGGAGCAGACACAAACAGTCTATAGCAGGACTCTTTGAAGAAGCAGCAAGGATGACAGACAAGTTTGGGTAGTGGTTTCAATAGACACCCTATGTGAATATGTATTCATTTACTCATCCACTCATTCAGTGAAATGCATTTGAGATTTCTTGCTGCACTAAGGCATGGTGTTAGTTATCTAAAAATAGAGGGCTTCCCTGGTGGTGCAGTGGTTAAGAATCTGCCTGCCAATGCAGGGGACACGGGTTCGAGCCCTGGTCTGGGAAGATCCCACATGCCGCAGAGCAACTAAGCCCGTGCGCCACAACTACTGAGCCTGTGCTCTAGAGCCCGCGAGCCACAACTACTGATGCCCGCATGCCACTACTACTGAAGCCTGTGCACCTAGAGCCCATGCTCTGCAACAGGAGAAGCCACAGCAATGAGAAGCCCTCACTGCAACAAAGAGTAGCCCCCACTTGCCGCAACTAGAGAAAGCCCACGCGCAGCAACGAAGACCCCATGCAGCCAAAAATAATTAATAAATTTATTTTTTTAAATAAATAAAGAATATAGACAAAATCCTTGTTTTCTGGAATTTTTGGCCATTTACTAGGGAATGTCTTTCCATTTAACTGAATTGGATGTAGAGTTCAGTGATTAGGACTATCTTCTCCAGTCTCTACTCAGCTTCAAAGCAATCACTTTCATCTTGGCTTTGTTTTGGTTTTCATCCTTGATGATAATTATAGATTTTGAATTCAGCAGCAGAAACCCAGGGAAGTAGCAGACACTAACTCAAAACAGAAAATACTGCAACATTTATGTTTTCTGTCCATACAGAAGCAGAGTGACGGTCTGGATTGGTGATGAGGGTGAAGAGGTATTTATTTTTGTGTGAGGGGGAGGAGGGTACATTGAAATGTTAAGCCTTTGAAGTACATGTAATTGACTGTAGAAAATTTTGTTTTATATTCTCAGAGTATAGTTGTAAATCTGACCCATACAATGTGAAACACTTTCTGCCTTCTTCTACTCTAACATCAGCCATGGCGCCATCAACAGTGTCTCCAGCCCTGATATTCTCTTCACTTAGATGCTGTTACGTAGTGAGCTCCTCTGGGCGCCACATGTGGTGAGACTAAGGCCATTATAACTGGACAAAGCTTTTACAAACCTTTATAGAAGAAGAAAGCAAAGATCGGGAGTGACTAATAAGTAGCTAACATGATAAAGCACTAATTTGGGCTAAGTTCTATCCACAGATTATCCCATTGAAGCCTCACAACATCTTTCTGAGGTATGTATTCTTATTTTTTCCCCTCTACAGTGAAAAAAATGAAAGTAGAAAGGCAAGATAGCTTGACTAAGGCCACCAGTTAGTAAAGGGGATCAGGATTTGCACTGTTGATCCACACAGTTCAGGCTAAGCTAATCCGCCCCACCCCTGCCCCCGTCAGCCTCACGTTAGAACTGTTTGTATTTATGTGCATTTTTGAACAACACGTGAATACTCAGGTCGGAAAGAACTAGTATTGGGACAATTGCTCATCTTTCTACACTACATTATAAATCAGAGTGCTGTCCCATCTCCCTTGATTAAACCAAGCTCTGTGCTCTCAGCTGCAGCCTCCTCCCAGGTCTCTCTGCTTCCACTTGTACTCTAGTCCATCCTCCACATGAGAGCCAGAGCCATCTTTTTAACATGTCCGTCAAATCATGTCACTGTTGCTCAAAATTATCCAGTGGCTTCCATCCCCACTTAAAATCTAAACTCCTGCCACCCTCTCCCAAGTTCCTCGCCCTCCTCTTCCTGGTATTTATCTCACTGGCGACATTGGTCTTTCTCTTCCCAGGACTTGCCAAATTTGGTTCTCACTTAAGCCCTTTGAACCTGCTGGTCTCTGCCTGAAATACCCTTCTCACCTCTCATCAGAAGACTGGCCCACTCTCACATCAACTTAGATGTCCCCTCGTCCAAGAGCCCCTCCACGTCACCCAATCTTATGTGGCACCCCAACTCTCGCTCTGCCCCATTATTCTATCATAGCACAATTGTATTCTGTCATAGCAGTTACCACCGTCTGTAGTATTCTGTTGATTTGTTTAAGGTCTTTCTCCCCCTCCAAAGAGCATGAGCTCCCTGAGGGCAGGGGCAGCTAACGACTTGTTTATCCTGTTTCTCAGTGGGGGTGGGGAGGTGCGGGAGTAGATCCCAGAATCGCTGCTGAAGGAGTGGGTGGCCTGCAGCCTGTGTTCCCATCAGCCAGCTCAGAGCTGGCTACACACTTCACAGCAGGGCCTTCAGAAACGTTTGCGGAGTGAACGACCTTGCAATCAGGGTTTACTAACATCTTCCCAGATTTGCGTAATGATTCGTTACCTCCTGATTGTTCTAAAACAGTGGTTTTCTAAAGTTTGCTCACCAGTTTGATACACAGAATGGTGATGGTTTGAATGATTTCTTAAACGTCTATCCTTTACAAATGAGTTACTAAGCTAATTCAGTGGTTTAAAAAACATGGTTTTGTGACATCTCAGGGCAGTGGTTTTCAAAGTTGGAACCTTGGACCAAGGTGATGGTTCAGCATCACCCAAGAACTTGTTAGAAGTACACATTCTCGGGCTCTGCCCCAGACACTCGGAGAATGGGACCCAGAAATCTAACAAGCCTTCCAGGTGATTCTGATGCACAATAAAGTTTGAGAACCGCAACCCTTCATGTCGCACATTTTAAAAATATTTTAACTTTTTTAATTAAAAAAAACCCTCACTACTTCTAGGAGGAGCGGGCACAAAATCAAACAATGCCAGATGGTTACTGCAGAAGGCTGATAATACCTTTAAGACACCAGCCCATCAGAAACTCAACAAAACCAATAAGGTATTTTAAATGAAATAAGAGGTATCTTACCCATAGAAATTATCTTCTTTTGCATAAGCTTTTATATCTGGTATCATGGTAATTTTTTTTCATCACAGAAGGCATCATGGTGTCATTCTAAATCATTGATACCTTTAAATGTGAATCTGAGTAAACTAGAATCCTTGACTTCATGGAACTTACAGAATAATGTGATATTAGATGGATAAATATGCCCCCAAATGTCATTATAAAATGTGTTACATGCTATAAAGGAAAAATAAGGAGGTTTACTTATGTGCAGGGAAGATACGTAACTTAGGTTTGGGCAGGTCAAGAACCTTCTCTGAGGTAGTGACACTGAAGTAGAGACAAAGGATGTTGGAGGAATTAACTGGCAAGAATGGGGGAAGGGAGAGGGTGTCACAGAGACATCAGAAGGTTTCAAAGCCCAACCAAGGAGAGAGCTTCAGTCAGGGTCCCCAAGGAAACGGATGAGTGTAGAGGATAGTGGAGGGCTGGGGCTGGATCCCACAGGGCCCTCCTTGGGACATGGCATTCAAGGCTTATAGCCTATGTGCAATGGGAAACAATTCACTGGTTTTACACAGGAGGGATTTGATCTGTTATTATTTTATTTTATTTGGCTTTATTGAGGTATAATTGACAAATAATGATTTATTTTATTTGTTTATACCCATTTATATTTCTTTACCAGGCATGAAATTTATATTTCATTACCAGGCATGAAATTTTTAAAAACATGAATTAAAAAAAAGTCCTCCAAACAGCTCCCAGTGTCTGCAGCTGCATAGAAGCAGACTAGGTGCAACACTGACTGACCAGCAGAAGGAAGCTAAGCTAGATTTTTCTCATTGTGGTGACAGATTTATGCTGCTGAACTATTTCTAACTTCGTGCCTTGCTCACGAGAGTCAGGAATACGCTCCGTAGCCAGGAACAAAGCCAAGCACAGAGAGCAAACCTGTGACTTTGACCACAAAGGGCATCATGTTATTACCTAACTGGGTTTGCACGTGGTGGAGCCATGTGACTGTGCAGTTTTCTCACTGAACCACATAAATTGCCCAACAAATGAGGATTCAAGTGTAAAGGTTTCCAAGGTGGATACCATGACTTCCGCAGTACTTAAGACTCGAGAGAGAGTGGTTTCTCATCACTTCTCGGGTCAAATCCACACTGCTCAGCTCAGGGCTGGGCCTCACCGACTGCCAGCAGCTTGGCACGCTCATGACCAAGGTGTGTCACCCAAGCCAGCTGCCACTCACCACGGACACTGCCACTGAAGGCTCACCACCACTTGGGGCTTTTCTTCTACTGTTTGACACCCACATCATTTTTGCCAGTCTACTTCTATCATGCCCTTCTAACCTCAACTCAGAAAATAAAGAGGGAAAGTTTATTTTTTTTGAAAAAGGTAACAGTCTTTGAAAAAGGGTAGAAAGAGTCAAAAGACAAATGCCAATGTTTAACAATATTTCTAGTCCTGAGAGAGTTTAAATCCCTCATAGTATAATTGTAGGTGGGTTATTTTTGGTTACCGATTCTGAACATACTTATTGAGCATCAGTTATGTGTGAAACACTGTCTCAGGGGGAGATGAGTATGATCTAATCCTTGGCCGAGAGCAAATTCCAGTCCAAGGAGGAGACAGGAGACACCCAGGAAGCAAGCAGTTAGAACACGGTGTGAGGAAGTTTCCAGTGAAGGCTCCTCGAGGTAGGGATCCCAGGTACTGAGTCCTGAAGAATGGCAGGGAGCAGATAGGGTGGCAGGGGCTCAGTAGGCAGAGAGAGCAGCTTGTACAGGCTTGGAGGCAAGTCAGAAGTCCTTAGGTCTTTCTAAGAGACGTGTACTTCCAGGACAGCAGGGATAAATCAAGTCTTGACTTTCTCTGCTCCAGGCTGACCAGTTCTTACTCCTCTCCTCAAGACAGTCTGTCCCAGTGTAGGTCTTGGTGTCCAGAAGAGGCACAGGCAGGAGACCTGTGTTTTGTGTCCAGGTTGGAAGAAAAAGGTTCAGGTTTTCAAACTGAGATATCTATCCAAATGACAGGACATAATATTTACCACCTAGGACAGATGGTGACCGTAGTTTTAATAGCACTTTAAAGGCCCAGTGTGCTTCAGGAAGAAAGTCCTTCACACCCTCTGAAAAAGTAATGGATGTGGAAACTTACATGACTCCTAATAAAACTTTAGAAGTAGGCAATAGAAGGGATATTGGCATGTTGAGTCCCTTCCAAATCCTCCAAATTTGTGACTCCCAAGCATTGTGATGAAACTAGTGATGGGCTTACAATTCCATTTATGGATTTTGTAATGCATTTTGTTTTGACTCTTGCTATGTGTCACATGGACTTCTTTTTCCCCCCAGATGGGACTTCTGTGACTAGTCACTCTAATTCTGCATCAGTGCCAGTTGTTTTTCCATCACTCTAGAATATCAGTAACACTAGCAAATCTCCAAGCAGGTGATGTATCACACCTGACACTTAGACTTGGCCAAAATCAAGTCCAAGAGATGAACTGCAGACAAGTAAAAGCCGTTATGTACTTAACAGCACCAAAATTTTCCATTACAAATACTGTTTTTACTTTTTCTTAAAAAAAAAAAAAGTGCTTTGAGGGGCTTTGAATTTCTAAGCCTTCGAGATCAAAGATTTCTTCAGCTGCCTGAATTATAGGAATTTTGAAAAACAAAAACAAATCCTTTTCCTGCTATAAAATCCTTGCCATATTTTTGTCTTTATGTAATTCAAAACAGCTGAACTAAAAATGAGGTTAATGAGTTCTAAAAACTCATCGGAAATGGAGTAGTCAATCATTTTGCAAGTGTCATTCTAATTAATCTGACCCAAGAATAAATTTTACTAAATTCTTATCTGATATTCCAGAAAATTGCTAAATAGCACTTGGAATTAAACAACTTGTGGCTAAGGATACCAAAATGTTTAAATTGTTTATTAAAGTGATTCAAGACTGAATTATAATAATGTGGGCATGGCGGTGGTAGCAGCCAGTGTAATTTTCCTGTGATTCCACACACACCCTTGGCTACGTTTGTGTCCTTTTAGCAGCATGATTGGCTAAATAGCGAGCTGTTTATTTCAAAAGCCTTTGCAGAAAACATAGACCTTGTTATAAAGCAATAGTTTATATGTAGTTATCAGTTTGCTGATGTTTTTAGTATACAGCCTGACCCTCAGGATAAACTGCTTTTAGCAGGGGGGTGACGTTAGCTCATAGATCATCTGGGATAACAGACACCCTGACAGTTTTCTACCTGTGCACTAGTGGTCTCAGAATTTCAGCACTTCCAAAATGAACCAATTTTTGCTTTATCACAAGAGAGATCTCATTATGTTCATACTCATGGAAAAGCTAGATGGCAAATATGGTAGAAAGTACATGTCCTTATGCATGGGGGCATAGCCGTGGCTTATGTGCTTTCTGACATTTGAGACTTAAGGCACTTTATATGTACGAGGACATTTGTTTCCAATTTCCTCCTGTGTTACCTTTAAAAAAAATTTTTAATAAGTTTTTTCCCAAGTATTGTATTATAAAGAAATACACTCTAGAGAAAAATTCGAAGACAAAAAGTAAAGAAAATATAAACATGAGTTTTAAAAATCCCACCATTTGCATTTGTTTTTATGTCAATCTACATTTTGTTGATTTTGCTTTATGAGAATGTATTTACATAATTGAGATCGTGCTGCATACAGAATTTCTACTTTTTTCTTTATAACACGGTACTCTTAAGTTTTGTAGCATCAGTCTTAATGAATGCATACTACTCCTTTATACCATTTTGGGACAGTCAAGTTGCTTCCAGTATTTTGCAATCATAAACAATTCTGCAGTTCACATCTTTATACGTAAAACTTTTCCAATATTGCTGTATTAGACAAAGACTTTAGGCTGTAAGTCACAAGAAATCAATTCACCCTGGCTTAGGCAAAAGAGGAACTGTATTAGCTTGGGTAATTAAAAAGCTAGGGGTAGAGATTGGCTTCAGGCATGGCTAGACTTAGGGGCTCAGCAGTGTCTTCAGGAATCCATCTTCCATCTCCTGGACCAGCTTCCCTTTGTGCTGATTTCATTCTCACGCCTGCTCCTTTACCTCTTCCCATAAGAAACAGCAGCTCTGTCCTAGCATTTCTCCCAGCAGAACTCCCACAGTTGAAGCTCACTAATATGACTGGGGTCAAACATGTAACTCTGAGCCTGTCACTGGGGCCAGGACAAGGGAATGTTCCGACTGGCCTATAGGACCCCCTGCTCCCTTTCCCACCTCTCCCATCTGACTCCTCCACTGCCCTCACTCTGCACACCTGGACCCTTTGCTGTTTCTTGAGCCCACCAGTCTGCCCTTCATCCGGGGCCACTACTCTTGTCCCCTCTGCCTTGCTCACTCTTCCCCCAATGTCCCCATGGTTTGCTGCCCTCTCACTTCCTTCAGGCCCTACTCAGGGACTGCCCTGATCCCCTCTTCACTCTCTAGTCTCTCTCCCTGTTTCTCTTTGTGGACTTATGACTACCTGATGTTCTGTTATATATTCACGTGGTATATGTGCGAATTATTTGTCTCCTTCCACGGGAACCACGAGGGCTGGCAGTTTCGTTTGCAGCTCTCTCCAGCATCTAGTATTTATCAAGTGAGTTAATGAATGAGTTTGCCAGGCCAGGCATGTACCCATCTGTAGGGTCAGCCCACCCTAGGGATAAGAGGTGTCTGAAAGGATGGTGTGATTCCTCAAAGAAAACAGGTGGCCATCTCCGGACCAAGGGGGACGGGTTGCCAGACCGTCCACAGCATTGTCACGCTTTCAAGTTCAGATCACCGTCTACAGCAAAGTCCCAGGAGTGGGATTCCACAGGATACGAATGTTTTGAGTTTCCTGGTATGTACTTCAACCCCCTATAAAACTCCTCCTCGTAGTAGACAAAATAGTCTTACATGCAGATCATATCATGCCCCCCCACAACTTAAACCCGATAGCTCCCCACTGTACTGGGAATAAAAGAAGAGCTCTGCCCTGGCACCCCAGGCCCCAAATGCTCCATTATCAGCCTTACTCTCTGACCTCTCAGGCTGCAGCACACTGGCTTTCTCTTCTGCCCTGGAATCCACACATTCCACCTCAGGACCCTCGTGTTATCTCTCCCCTCTCTGCCTGGAAGGCCTGGATCACAGATCTGGCCTGACAGCCGCCTCTTCTCTCTCCTCAGAGCTCAGCTCAAATGTCCCTCCATGAGACCACCCAAACAGCGCCCCTCTCCCTCACCCACACCTGGGCCTTTCCAGCAAACCTGGTGTGTTTTCTTTACAGTGTCAACACCCTTTTATTTGTTACCTCATTTATTCTGTCTTCATCACTAGAATGTAAGTTCCATGATGCCTTTTTCTCGCTGTCCGCTGCTGTATTCCCCAAACTCAAAAACTGGTACCTGGCATATCAAAGGCCTTTAATGAAGTTTTTTGCAAAAAAATAACAAAATGCTCTTCAGGAGGACTGCAGCAATTAACACCCCTATCAGCAGTAAGAATGCTCATTTCACCTCATCTCTCATTGAAGCGGTTTTCTTAGAATACAGCTCAAGAGATGTAATTTTGGGGAGAAGCAATGGGGCCGTTTAACAACGACCACTCCCATTTGAACAGAGATCAGGCACATTCTGGTACAGCCAGGTATGTTACAACAAGGCCCCACCAATAAGATTTTACTTTCCCATCTAGTTTAAGTACAGCCCGAATCTTCATCCCCACTATGTAAGTGGAGAAAGACTCCTTTTTGTTGCAGCTGGACTCAAGGGAAATTTCTAAACATGTTACACCGAGTAAAAATTAGTGAATAATCAGATCAAGTATTTGGGATATGAGTGGGCATCCTTTCTGTGCATTCCCATCCCAAATTACCCAGCTGTGCTAATATTTTGACTTATAGAACCTTCGCTAATCTTTCATTATTAACATAAAATGCATATATTTTGTATATTTTGTTTTAAAGCACTTCAGGTTAAAAGAAAGTCTTGCAAAAATAATTGATCCACATAAAAAGTATTTAATATAGAGAATACCACAGCACCTTTCATTAGGTAAAAGTCCCTGTGACATATATCAGATAATACTAATCAAATCTCCCTTTACCTGAAAAGAATTTCTGTTTGAATACAAAGTAATAAACTTCTTGTTCCCATCTTTTTTCAGACAAAGCTTCAGCATCACTGAATCTGGGGGTCACAATTAATCCAGCAAAGAAATGATTGTGTTCTTCAAAAGAAAACAGCCAATACAAAGTTTTCTAATTTAAAAACAGCACCATTGGAGGAAACGGATAGGTCTTTTAAGTGCAAAGTCCCTCAACAAGTGATTTACCAAAATTCATGCTAACTAAACTTTGAGTGGTTGCTTTCTATAACCTTCCTGTGATCTGGGGTAGAAAACAGAATAAAGTTAAAAAACAAAGCAAAACAGTAACTTTTAAGAATCAACACACAGACACACACACACACACACACCCCCCTGGCAGAGTGTGTTCTTCTTTGTTTTCTGCCAATTGTATCACCAGTCAGCGACCTCTACCACAAAGGGCGTTTTCACATCTATCTTGCCACTGTTGATGATGGAGCAGTTGGTGAGTGGACGGTCATGCCCATCAGTTGCCTGCAGTTCTATGGAGTGGACCACTGTCTGGTGAGAGAAAAGTAGACCCATGGATCACTTCTGACCAGCAACTGTGGTGATCAAGAGGTAAAATCAATGTGAAGTCTGAAAGCCCTAGTGGGAAATAAGTTGTTTTTGCTTTTTCTATAATTACAAAAACCATGCAAGATAACTATGGAAAATTTAGTCAGGAAATTTATATATAACAGAATAAAATTTACCCACTAGCTTGCTAATCAGCATATTTGTGTATTTCCTCTCTTCTTTTTATTAGCATTTTATATTCTAAAAAAATTAGATATTTTTGCAAACATCTAGTGCTAATAGAAAGTATTTCTATTCACTTGTTACAACCCAACTTAAGAGTTAATGTGGAGTTTGAGACAATTTCAGCTCCACTCTATAAGAGGTCTAGGCATAAGAAAATGAGCCAGAAAGCAGATCTAGTAGTGGAGCTAGTTTTGGGTTTGTCCATTTTAAAGCCGACCCCAGCCAGTAATCTACAGGTTGAGTCTGACACTAATGTAACCCCAACCCCACAGTCGTGTAAAAGGCCCCTTTCTCTACTCCGGAAGGCTTCACAAGCTCATGGACTAATTTATGTCACATACTGGGCCAGGACTAGGCAAGTGGACTTCTGATGAGTTTCCCAAACAGCGTTGAGACAAAAATAGCAACAAAGTCTCTGAGCGCTTTGGACATGGTGTCAGCTAATCCAGTCTCTGGCTGACTTAGGTTAATTTAAGATAAACGACCAGCATTCTAATAATATCAATAATATATATTTCTAAATAGATTGTGTGTGTGGGTTCATATGTGCACACGTGTACCTAAAGCAGCAGCTACACATCCAAATTACCTGTGGCACTTTAAAAACTGCTTATTTAATGGTTAAAATGGAAATTTCTATGTTGTGTACATTTTACCACAATTTTTTAACACGCTTATTCGCGGGCCCACCTCTGGAGGCTCAGGGGTTTTAAAAATAAACCACATGGGGCTCAGGGCTTTTAAAAATATTTTATTTTGAATTGTGGTAAGAAACACATAACATAAAATTTGCCGTCTTATCCATTTCTAAGTGTACAGTTCATTAGTTTAAGCATATTCACACTATTGTGCAACTAAACTTCAGAACTTTTTCATCTTATAAAACTGAAGATCTATAGAGATACCCACTGAAACGAGCTCCCGATTTCCTCATCCCCCCAGCCCCTGGCAACCACCATCCTGCTTTATGTTCCCATGTATTTGACTACATTAGATACCTCATTTGAATGGACTCATACAGCCTTTTTGTGACTGGCTTGTTTTCTTTAACATTCCAAAGGTTTATTCATGTTGTAGCATGTGACAGGATCTCCTTCCTTTTTAAGGCTGAATAATATTTCATTGTATGTACATATGGGATTTTATCTGGTTACTTTAAAAAGAGTTTCCACTTATTTCAAGTGTGAGATGAATTAAGTACTCAACTTCTCCCTGTCAAGTCCCCAGCTTCTGCCCCAATGCTCCTAACAATTAAAAATACCACACCATATATAATTTATTCACCTTTGAAGAGGCCAGTCAGCATATAATTATGGCTCTCTAACAAGCACGTTTGGAGATTAAATCACTAAGAGTACTCTCATTATAAATCTTTGAATGAGAAAAAATAATACATCAAGTTACCATTCCATCAATGACTTTTCCAAATACCACATGTTTGCCATCCAACCAGGTGGGCTTGGTCAAGGTGATAAAGAACTGAGAGCCATTGGTGTCAGGCCCAGCATTGGCCATGCTGACCCACCCAATGCCATAATGCTTCAGTTTGAAGTTCTCATCTGGAAATGTCTCACCATAAATGCTTATACCTGAGTGAGACAAAACAAAAAGGGGAGAGACAACAGATGTTCTATGAAAGTAAATTCTTCAAAGGGGAATATAAGGTTTGAGTAGATTGGTTAATAGAACCCTGTAGGAGGTGGGGATGGGGAAAAGATGGTCAAATATAAGGAGAAATAAAGCAGAGGATAAAATTAACGGGGACTTCCCTGGAGGTCCAGTAGTTAAGATCCCATGCTTCCACTGCAGGGGGCATGGGTTAGATCCCTGGCTGGGGAACTAGGATCCTGCATGCCACGCAGCACAGCCAAAAAAATTAAAAAAAAAAAAATTAGCTCCTTAAGGAAACAGGGCATCAGGGACCAAAACAAATAAACAAAAGCCTTAAGTATGACACAAGATGGAAGGATGCCCTCTGGCCTCAAACCAAGACCCAAACCCTGAACAAGCAAGTCAGTGATTTCACTCTGAAACGAGAAGGAACTGAAGGGCAGGATGACATTGTGAAGCCCAATGGAAAGGTGGATAAGCGAACCTAGTGGCTCCACCTCTGTCCTGAGGTTCAGGTCACTTGCCCTGGATCACTCCTACCTCTGCAGCCAACCAGAGTACAATACGCACTTAATATACACCCTTAGTAAATTCTCACAACAATCCTGTAGAATAGGTTTTCTCATTTCCATTTTGAATGGGAAACAGAGGTTATCAAACTTGAAAACAGCAGAGTAGAACTTGACCTTCTGGCTCTAACTCTGGTTCCCTAAGCATGAAGAGCCTCAGCACTGAGAAGAGCGCAAGCCTGGAAGTCATTAGGCTTGATGACTTCAGGGCTCATCAGGATACAGAGGATCACAGCAACTGAGAGCACCCAGGGAGCCAACCTTGGACGGAAGAACCAAAGGCAGGCATGGGGGCTGGAGATCAAGCACAGCAGCAGGGAGAGCAGAACACATTTTTCCTATAAAACAACAGTACAGACCATGAAAAGTATCTGCTCCATCCCCTAACACCCTGAGTGACTGTCACACCCACCTCCTCCGCTGCAGGGCTCCTTATCCATTGGTGGCCAGCCTTAAAGTCCTGGCTCAGTTAGCTCTTGTGTCATCTCCTTTCTTACTATGCAGTACTTGTGAAGGACCAGGCAAAAATTCTACTTCCTTAAGACTTGGGTCTCACATAAGGCGTTTTTCTTCATTTATATACAACCAAAACTTCTTCACAGCTAATGTAGTTAACTTTTAAAACACAATATCTACAAAGTGTTGCAGTAGAGGAATTAGTAAGGACATTCTGTGAATCCTAATTATTTTCCTTCTTAAGGTTTACATCTTGCAATATATGGCTTTTGAATGAATAACTAGATATTTTAACAACTTCACTCCTTTGTAATTGTCTTATTTTATACTTATCTGAGTAATTAATACAATATTTAATAATTTAAGGAAACCTGACTTTTTTTTTTTTTTTTTTTGTAGACTAGATCAAATATAATTCATCTTACCCAGAAAAAAAAAATCCTGGCTCAGTTAGAAGGACCAGAAGTGGATACCAAAGGCAAGCCATTTATAGCTGGTTGGTAAGTGACATATGAGGTGGGCTGGTAGCAAAGTTTAAATGATTCAAAAGGTCCTATCTACAAATCTCATGTGAACCCATACACACACACAGAGCAGGGAAAGCAGAGAGAGAGAGGGACACAGAAAAGAGGACACAGTAGAACTCCATCACCATTCTTGCTGGGCCCCAGGCAGGGCGGTGGGGTGCCAGTCCTGAGGGGACCCGTACTGGAGCTGCAGGCTTTTCCCCTGAGACCCAGCTCTGCAGCAGCTGGGGTTGCTACCCTGAGCATCCTCACCAACCCCATGAAACCAAGTAACCTGAACATGTTCCTGTGCTCCATTCTACATTCCCATACCCGGCAGCATTTCTGCAGGGACTAAAAGTAATCCTCCTGAAGTGTCTGGCAAATCCAAACATTTAATGGCAGCCATTTTGTTATTTAAAAAATTGCAATAAACATAAAATTAACAATAGTGCTTGAAAATGGCTTGTTTCTTGAAAAAGTTAGCAATTTAATATCCACCAAAACCAGTATTTGCTGAATTAAAAATCTTAAACCTGAAGTAAATTTAAATTCTGTGTGGTTATATACTGTGTGTGTGTTCAGGAATTCACTACATTTCTGGGGAAAAATAGTCCAGGGAGCTGGGTAGCTGGAATCCTCAATGAGAAACAATAAGCTCAGAGATACTTAAACTCTATAAATTGAATTATTTGTACTTTATAGAATTCTAACTTTGTTGATAAAAATTAATGTATACTGTAATTTTGACAAGTTGTCTATTAATTTTTTTATTGTTGAAAAAGCTGACAATTAAAATGAAAGAATTTTGAAAGAAGGAGGTACATTCACCTATAATCCTGCCACCTAAATACCAGCCTCGTCATTCTGGCGTGATGTCCCCAGACCCCCTCCACCAACGTGCACATCTGTAGCTGGCTGCCACCCCAGGGTACAGTTTTTCAGTCTACGTTTCCTTGCTATGACAGACATCTTTCTGTATTGCTACATACCCGAAGTCTAGGATTTTAAGCACTGCAAAACAGCCTACTAAATGAATATACCTCCACTATGGAAAGATAATGAACACCAAAGCAATACTGTTACAAATTAGGAGCCCTCACTCATTCACACCTACCAAGATTTTGTTAGATACGGCACCCCCACCCCAACTCAATCCTTCTTGAAAAATTAGTCTGGCTGTCTTTATGACTTTGTTCCTTAAATCTGGGAATTCAATATGCTGGGTAAATACATCATCTTAATCTTAGGTTTCACCTGGGTAAGCAGGAAAGGAAAAATGTTAGACAACATTACCGCCAGTGCCATCTCCACTGGTGAAGTCTCCTCCTTGAATCATGAAATCTTTGATGACGCGATGAAATTTGCTTCCTCTATATCCATATCCTTTCTAAAGAGATTATGTCAATTGAATACACAAGTAGATATAACCCATACTGTAAGATAAACCCCAGTGTTTATCTGGAAATGACAAAATGAGAAAATTACACAAAATATCTACAGAACTAGATTAGGTGCCTGCAATAATTTACTGATAGAAATTTATCATTAGCTGACTGAAAAGTAAACACATAAACTATAGAGGTAAAGTATTAACCTGCACAAGTAAAAAGAGAGAAGTCTGCATTTTCACTTGATGACTGTTTCCTGTCAGTTTCTAGAACCCTGAGGAAACTGAGGGCTTGAAGAATAGCGATTTTCTAGGAAAATAAAGTAAAATATTGTTAGATGTCTCAAGTTCATCTCATCTACTAATTTAATACTTATTTTCCCAGAATACATCTTTACGTTTGGCTTAAAAGAAGGAAGATCTACTTCTGCCCAGTTAAAGGGAATAAAACTGAGACATACCTCTCCTGTTGCCAGAGCGATAAAATTTTCCACAGTCTTGGGCACAACTTTTCCAAAGAGGCCAATCACAATTCTGCCAACATCTTTATCTCCAATCCTCACATCAAAGAAGACCTGCGTGTGGTTGAAAGGCAGAGCAGAAGGTTATAATGTGAAAAAGCCACAATACAAGGTAAGGGAACATGATAATCTGAGAACGGATCCCCATGCAAGGGCCCTCCTTTATAAAGGAGCACGAAGGAGCTATTTTATGAAGGAGCATGATATAAATTAAAGGAGCTCTGAAACCATCTTGTGGGTGCATTTCACTCACAAATATTCATTCACCAAACAGTTACGGAGCACCACCTCTAGGCCAGGCACTGTACTAGAAACTGGGTTTAAAGTTGGACTCAATACTGTCAGAGTCAGCCAGTAATGTCTTCAAGAATTCCTCTCCCCTCCACAATCCAGACCAGCACTGCTCTGGCCTCCCGTTTCCTAGCTCTGCGGACACGGGTTAGAGTGGAGACTGTTGGTCTCCTGAGAGGTAATGCTCTCCAGTCTTGGCAGGAGGGAAAAAAATGGTGAGGAGAGAAACAGTCTAACCATCCAGATTTATTTTTTCGTAACTTCGAGCAGTGCTAAATTCCCAATGAGTTCTCAGTAGACATCTGCTGTCAAGGGGACCGTGAAAGATTATCACAACACACAACACTCCTCCAGAAGGCCTGCCACTCACGTCCAGACACACTAAGGCACCAGGGCCACAGCTGCACCCAAAATACAACAAACATTACACTCAGGTCCTGACAGAACCATTTACCCTGTAAACTCAGACACCAGATTCAGTCATCATGTCCCCAAAGCTGCACATGTACAATGTGTCCTTACTCTGTCACAACAGTTTAGAACAGAAAAGAGCAAGCACACATCCAGAAATGAGTCACTTTTTTTTTTGCAGATAAACTTTAAAAGCTCTCTTGGACTTTTTTTTAACTGTTTCATCTGAAATGAAATTACATACATCTTGCTTCACAAATCACTGTGTTGAGATGATTCTGAGATAGAATGCTTGAAAAGGCCATGGAGTCAAAGGGCGTTCTATTAGCGAGTTTAGATTATACGAACCAATGTACTGTTTGAATGGGTAAAAAAGACATGCAAGAGATGGCTTTAAAAAATATAAGAAGGATTGTCAAAGACAAAAGATATCGTACAGTTTAGAAAAATCACGAAGTAAAGACTGTCAAGCTTTAGTTCAAGACAAGAGCTTCTGTCAATACGTCAGGACGTCTGTCACAGGATGATGTGGTATTTTGCAATTTTACATGGCCAAAGCAGCAAAGACTTTATTATTATTTATATGGTAAAACTTCATAGAATGCACAGAAGACAGTGCCCTTGAGAATGGGCAGTGCAGTGGAGTAGGACAATTCAGGAAGCTGCATTAACACCCACAGGAGCCCAGCATGCAGAGCTGGGGTCAAAGAGAAGCAGGTTCTCCAAAGGGATTTGTGAACCAAGGAGTAAATTCAACAACAGGCAATAATGAAGCAGCACTGGGACAAGAATTGGGTATGTAATTGTAAAGAAGCACCCTATAAGACACTAGAAAAGCCTATCAGACTTTTAAAATAAAGAAGAGGAAATAAAGCCTGTGAACACTTCAACAGCAAAGAGAAACAAATATGGGAGGGCAGCATAAGAAGATGAAGCAAAAGTGTCTGTCACCCAGCATAACTCTTCAGTAAAAATCTTATTTTCTTACACGCAGCCTAGCACACATATTAATATGATTTTTTTCCCAAACCACAGCATCCTTCAACTTCATGCGTGATGGCAAGAAAATATAGCAGAGTTTCCCTAACTCTAATGGAAATGATGAAATCAAATCTTATTGTCAACAAGTACTTGTCAAAGATCCATGCAGAAGGCAGCGTGAGGGTACAAGCTACTGGAGGGAGTCCCTGTCCTAAGGGAGCTTATGTAAACAGGCCAAGTAAACGAACAACCATAGCACAAGGCCCCAGGTTACAAATGACCCAAGAACACTGTACACCCCCTGTTCTGGAGGAATGTTAAGGCTGAAGGAAGGCATCCTGGCAAAGGTGTGATGGGAGGCAGGCCTGGAAGGAGGGGAGCAGCCTCCAGGGACAAGGATGGGCAGTTCTTTCTGGGACCAAAGCACTGAGTCAGGAAAAGTGATCCATGTGCAGAGAAGCAACACAGCCCTTCTGACCGCAACCGGCTGGGAAGGGAGACTCTCACCAGTTCCAGAGGCAAAGGAAGGATGCCAGCTAAGAGATCCAGCTTTTATTAGGCAACACTAGGAGCATGAAAGACAAAATTTCAGTTTGAGGCTGCGTTCACTTGGACTGCGATTTATGATGAATATGGCTCTGTCTAGGCAGGGAACCCTTAAGGGGTAGAAATGGTGTTTTTAGATACCCAGTGCTCTGCAGTGTCAGCTCACGCAGGTACTCAAAAAATCCTAAATAGTTCAATGCCAGTTGATACTAAATGAGGACCAGGGCGCACACACACCTAGACAGAGGGTGAAGGTGGGCCCGGGGTGGCTGCCAGGCAAACCCTCTCACCCTGATATCGTCTGTGACTTCGCTGCGTGTCCTTGGGAACAGGCCCCGTGCTAGACAAGGGGTGGGGCTGCAAAGTCCCTACCCTCCTGGAGCTTACCGTCCCACAGAAGAGAAAGCATATAGATACTCGCTATAATATAATGGGAAGTCAGGTTTCACGAGAAGATATGTACAGATAAAATGTCATGGTTAGAGTGATGATTATCTGTGGAGATCTGGGCAGGCTTCCTGGAAAAGGTGGCACTTGAATTCCATGTTGCACTTCAAGAGCTGGCCCCTCAGTCACTCCTTTTTTCCCTTGAGGCTGCCCTTGAAAGTCATTTGAAAATTACGGGGGGACTTCCCTGGTGGTGCAGTGGTTAAGAATCCTCCTGCCAACACAGGGGACATGGGTTCGAGCCCTGGTCCGGGAAGATCCCACATGCCGCGGAGCAACTAAGTCCGTGCGTCACTGAGCCTGTGCTCTAGAGCCCGCGAGCCACGACTACTGAGCCCATGTGCCACAACTATGGAAGCCCACGTGCCTAGAGTCTGTGCTCCACAACAAGAGAAGCCACTGCAATGAGAAGCCCGCACACTGTAACGAAGAGTAGCCCCTGCTCGCTGCAACTAGAGAAAGCCCACACGCAGCGACGAAGACCCAACGCAGCCAAAAATAAATAAGTAAATAAATTTATTTTTTTTTTAAATTACAGGGCACTGGAGGTGGGGAGAGACAGGGGAAGAGGCAAGAGGCACTCACATAGCCTGGCCCAAACCCTGTAGGGTTAATCCTGCTTCCATTTCCAAAGTAACTGGGGAAGACACCAAGGACACGAGCTGTGAGGTCCAGGAAACTGTCCTCAAACCAGCTCCAGCACTAACTGGCCATGGGACCTTGGGCAGCTCTGAGCTCCTGTTTGTCATCTGTACCCAGATGGTGATTTCTCTCAGGGCTGCACTGCCACAGGAGGATTAATAACATAACACAAATAACACTAACAATTGACCTCTTTAATCAGGAACTTCAATCAGGGCTAAGCATTTTACATGCTTTATCACATCTAATATGCAAAACCCTGCAGGTAGGTATTATTTCTCTTTCCACTTACAGAGGAAATAGAAATGGAACAGAGGAGGAGCCTCAGACATTAGGTAACTTGTTGTTACCCCAGCTGAAGCCTCTTGGCCACTCCAAGAGCTGCGGGAGGTGCCAGCAGAGTGTGACACGAGTGCAGCTGGAAAGATGGCAGCAGTATTTTCTACAGTCTCGGTGTCTGACCCTGCACAGAGCCCATGGCATCTGCTGGAAAGTGCAGGGCTGCAAACACTAATGCGGTGGATTTTGAGACCAGTGAGCTGGAGCCCAAACCTGAGGCTCCACGGATGGGCAGGAGGCTGAGGTGTCCAGCTGGCCGCAGGATTCATGGACAAGGTGAGTGCCATTAAAGGGCCCTGGGGGGAATAGCACTTCACACCTCTCATTTACAGATTCCTGTTTTTAAACAAAATCAGAGGAAAAGGTAAAGACTGCTGGGGAAAACAATAAACTAGAGTGATGGCCAATTAATCTACTTTTCCACACTCAGAGAAATCATTTTTTAATGTTTCCACTTTCCAATAGATTAGTTGTTTTAAAATGTCCACTGAAAAAGTAATTCAACAGAGTTGAAACTGTGGAAGGACATGCCTACACAGTTTTTAGAACGTAATGACAAATGGGGTGGGAAAAAAGGAGATAGATTGAGTGACTGTTCCAAAAGTAGAGTCCTGAAAACTCCCTCAGTGACAGCACCCTGGACTTGGGGCTAAGATGCCCCAACTCTTCCCCTCTTGCAGCCACCAGCTTCCTCCCCTCTCCTCGAGGTTCCCAACCGCAGCTCCACACTCCCAGAGACTGTGATTACTGATTACTTGCTCTGGGGTAGTCTCTGCACTGGTAGGTCTAAAAGCTTCCCAGGTAAGCCTGTTCCCAAATACTATAGGTGATGTTCTCACAGTAACAAATTATTCGTTGCATATCTGAAATTCACATCTCACTGGGCATCCTGTATTTCATCTGACAGTCCTACTCCCTTTCTCCCACCCTTATCTAAACAGTCAGCAAGTCCTGTTAGTTACACTTCAAAAGTCGATTTCTAGTCCCTCCCTGGCTCCCCATTTCCACCATTACCCCCCCTAATCCAAGCCACCACCATCCAGATTCTGACCTGGAGCCCTGAAGACCTCCCAGTTCACTCTCCACTGAACAACCACAGTAATTGTTTAAAAGCATATATGAGATCATGTCAGTCCCATGCTTAAAACCATTCAGCAGCTATAACTGCACTTAGAATAAGACCTCAAATTATGAGAATAATTGCCTTAAAACCCATACTCCAAACTGTGGCCCGGAAGGCACTACCTGATCTTGCTGCTGCTCACCCAGAACCTCATCTCAAGCCACTACCCCTCTCATCCCTGGGCTGAAGCCACACCATCCCTTCTCCATCCTCTGAACATACTTTTCTGTCTGGAGGCCTTGCATATGCAGTTCCCTTTGCCTCCTAAGTCTTTGCCAGGCTTTTTTTTTTTTTCTTACCCTTTAGGTATTTTTAAATGTCACCCAATCTATTTCCGGGTTTATTTCCTTCATCATTTCAACTTCATCAATTTTATGTTTAAGGCTTATTCCATGAGACCCAAATAGTATCTGCAGATTGAAAGAACACCCCCCCACTTCCCCCCCTTCAGCTATGTGGCTTTGTATAAGCCGTTTCCCAAAGCTAGATAAGCCCCAAAGATCAAGGGGCTGGGAGGAGAATCAGTGCTCAAAGCCAGCAAGCTCATTTTATCACCGCACATACTCCGCAGCACGGCCTTTCTGTTCCCTCTTAGGCTACGTCAGATGTTGGGCTGAACCTCCCCCGCCCCTTGTCCTCCCCCCTCCTCGGGTGGGGTGTGTGGTAGAGGATTTAAGCATCCAACAGTATCATTTCTACTGGCAGACACCGGACCGATTGTTAAGACCACCTGCAGCTGCCCCCTCCTTCCAGATTCCAAGACACCCCTGCCACTGGGTTTTCTAGAAGTGGTCATCAAGGGCCCCAAATCATCCCCTCCCTCCCTCCCTCTATCTCTCCCTGCACCCTCCCATTATCCTCTAACGTTGGCTAAATATGGTGGGGAAAGACCTGAAGCTGTAAAGACCCAGTCTATGGCAGATGTCCCCCCACCCCACCCCCCAATCGTGATCAAAAGGGTGGCCTCAGTTATACTGGAGCCGCCTGTGCCTTGCTAGCACCGTCCCCAAGCCCTGGGGTCCACCCACCAGCCGCCAGAGTCTGAAAAGCGCACCTCTCCCTCCCCGGGGAGGACGGTCGTTCCTAAATACAGGAAAAGGAGGATAGCCCTTGGTTTCAGCAAGGCCACGTAATGCCTGCCCCGACCCCACCGCGACAGGGGCTGGACCTGGGATCTGCCAGGTCAGGTGACACCCGCGGCGGGCGGCCCAGCTGCAACCCCTCCGCTCGCAACGCGTCTCCTCCGCCAGTCCCCGTCCCTCCCGCATTCTTCCTGCTTCTATTCCCTAGTCCCCGCCAAGGCGAAGGAAGTACTCGGCGGTCTCCTTCCTGAAGAAAGGGCCCGCCGGTTCCGGAAGCTTCTCCCAACTCCCAGGCAAAGTTCAGACAGCCGGCGGCGGGGGCCCAGCGCCCCCACAGTCTCCCGGGAGAGCGCGGGCCCCCGCGCGCGGGCAGCCTCCTGCCACCTAGCCCCCCGGCCGCCTCCCGTCCTCTGCGCCCGGGAAGCTCCCTCCTCGCCGCCCCTGACCCTGAGGTTCCAGTCCCCAAAGCTCTCCCATCCCCTCGGCCAGCACGAGGGGAAACTGCTGCCCGCCGCCCAGTCACCTTGGCCGTCACCGAGGGGCCTCGCTTGCGGACGCCTGACGCTCCCGCAGGAGGTACGAGAGCGCTGAGCCCCACGCAAAGCACCAGAGGTAGCAGCAGCCGGGGACCCGGGCCCATCGTGAGGGGTGGCAGCGGGGGCAGCGCCTCGGGCGCAACCGCAGGCTCCGGTACCGCTGGTGGAACTCTCGGCAGGCTGCGCCTGCGCGCTCCCGGTTCGGGGCGGCGGGGGGGCGGGGGTGATGGGGATGGGGCAGTCTGGGCAGGCCCGGAACCGAGGGCGCCTCCTCCCAAGTTCAGCCCAGCGACCCGAGCTAAGGACTCGGGAGTGGCGCGCCACGGAGGGCGCAGCCGAATCCAGCCACCCAGAGGCTGCTCTGGGCTCCGGGATCCGGAGCGAGCCAGCGCTGCTCGGGTGCTGCGGGCTCGGCCCGGACCCGGGAGCTGAGGGGTGTGCGCTGGGGTATTGCCAGGAACTTACAGCGTAGACGCGTATTAAACCTGATGGAAAGTCGAGGACTCTCCGGGCTCCGGGTCCTCCTGGCAACTTACGCGCCTTAGGGCTGGGGACTCTGCGGACGGGTCCCGGTCTGTGACCGCAGCTGCCCTTGGAGCAGCCTCCGCCGCGCCTGCCAGGTTCCAATGTTCCATCAGAGGCTTTAGCTAAGTTTTGGACGCCTCTCAGAACTCTGGGACCCCGGATGTTTCGACTCGATTACACAAGATGAATGACCTCTCATTGAGATGTTTCAGGTTGGGGATATAATTTTTACAAACTTAAGAATTATGTTTAGGAAAGTTATTTAATGACATGGGGAAATGCTCATATTTTTAAATGGAAAGCTCAGTTTGCAAAATCACGTAGAAATTCGGATGTCAACTGTGAAAATAAATGTATAAAGGCATTTTAAAAATGGAAAGAAATGTACCAAAACATTTACAGTAGCTATGGTGATAGAAAAATGGATTTTTGTTTTCTTTGTAATTTTCTGATTTCCCAGATGTTCTACGTTGAGCATGTATTTTATAATCAGGACAATGTTGTTTTGAAACTCAATGCTTTTTGCATTAGAACTTCAAAGAACTTTTTTATTTTAGTGTAATAGCTCCAAAATTAACTGCAAATTAATAATAGTATTCTCTTGGTTTTCTTAGGGGCTAGTGCCATGACTTTCGAGACAAGATTTTACTTAGGTAAGCAGATAGGATTCCTATGTATAATTAAGTGTAGATCTCAAATTACCCTGGAACCTTCCAGTGTATACAAAGAGTAACCACCACTTTTGAGGGTTGGACAGAACACTTCTGAACTATTTTGATGTTTCAGCCCAGTGAAGGATCTAATGGCTTTCCTTATCACCTTCACCCCACATAAAGAGGGAGTCCCCCTTTCGTAGCAAGCTAAGGGTATCACAGGGCTTATGCCTATATTTATTCCTTTTGATTCAGATCTAGTACAATGTCTGGTGTATAGTGATTTCTCAATAAATATTTGTTTAGTGAGTGAATGTGTCTACTTTTAAAAAATTTTATTGGGAAGATTAATACAAATAAAGAAAAGTGCACAAAATGTAAATGTACAAATCAACGAATTATCACAAAGCAAATGCAGCTAGAACCCCACCCATCTAAAGAAATGAAATATTCACCAGCTCTCTAGAAACTCCTCTTGTACCCACTCGCAACTACTAACACTTTTTTCTCCCTAAATTAACCACAATCCTGACTTCTTCCAATGTGATTTAGTTTCGTTTTAACTTTGTGTGAATGGAATCTTATGTATTCTTTTGCTCAAATTTGTTTGTGAAATTCATCCACGTTTTTGGGTGTAGCTATTTTGGTTCATAGCACAAGCTAGGGGTCGAATTTTTTTTTCCATATGAATTCCACTTGTCTCAGCATAATTTACTGAAACGTGTTTTCTTTACTTACTGCTCTGTAATGCTACTTCTGTCATGGAACAAGTGTCCCTACATGCATGGGTCTGTTTGTGGGCCCTCTTTTCTGTCCCATTGGCATGTTTGTCTATCTTTGTGCCAATACCACATTGTCTTAATGAAAATAGACTTATAGTAAGTCTTCATTTTTACTAGTACAAGTCTCAGCACTTTGTACAACAGATTTTTGGCTATTCTTGACGCTTTCTGTGTTCATATAAACTTGAGTTCATATCAGCTTGTCAGTTTCCATAAACTGGGATTTTGATTGGAATTGCATTGCATGTATACATCATTTTGGAAAGACTTGTAACATTGAGTCTTCCAGTTCATGAATGTGTTATATTCCTCTATTTATTTAGATCTTCTTTAATTTCTCTCAGTAAGATTTCATAATGTCTTACACATGTTAGATTGATTTCAAGGTGTTTGGTTTTTGGTTTTGTTTTGTTTTTTTGCTATTATAAATTATATCTTTTTAAACACTTATTTTTGTTTTTTGGTATTACATCATAGTAAAATAAATTTTGTTTATTAATCTTGAATAGACCAGTTTGTTAAATTTATTAATTCTAATATTTTATCTGTGAATTATTTAGGATTTTCTACAGAGACAACTATATTATTCATGAATAATGACAGTTTTACTTCTTCCTTTCTAATCTTTATACCTTTTATTTCTTTTTCTTGCCTTATTGCATGGCCAGGACCTTCAGTACAAAAAGAAGTGACAATAGGGTGAGTCCTTGTTTTTTGGATTAAATTTTGCCCCCAAAAGTGTACGTTGAAGTCCTAAACCCCAGTATATGTGAATGTGACCCTATTTCCAAATAGGGTTTTTTGCAGATGTAATCAAGTTAAGATGAGATTGTACTGGAGTAGGTTGGCCCTACTGCAATACGACTGGTGTCCTTGTAAAAAGAGGAGTGACAAAGACACACACAGAGGAAGACACCACGTGAAGACCCTAGGAAACTAATAATAAACTTGTCCGTCCTAATGCCAGAAGGAAAGCTTTCAATATTTTATCATTAAGTCTGATATTTGCTGAATGTTCTTTTGGGTGGGGATATTCTTTTTTGACTGAAGAAAATTCCTTTCTTAGTCCTAGTTTGTTAAGAGGTTTTATCATGAATTAAATCAACATCATGTATTGAAATCAACCAAAATAATCAGGTGATATTCCCTTAATCTGTAAATGTGGTGAATTGCATTGATTTTTAAATCTTAACCTATCCTTGCTTTCTGGAATATGCCCAACATGTATTGACCTTTTTTTCTATTGCTGTATATATATATATATATATATATATATATATATATATATATATATATATATAAAACAAACTTAACAAGAACTGAAAAAAGGCATTACTTCTGAAATGAATTCAGGAAAACAAAAACAGTAAATAAATTGATTCTGGCTTTCCAGTTCAGACCAAGCAAATCACCAACATTCCATTTTTATGTTAATGGGTAAGTTTGTTATTCTTAAGTTCAGGATATTTGCATCTATATTCACAAATCAGACCAGCTTAAAAATTTCTTTTTTGGAATTTCCTGTCAGTACTTTTTTTTTAAATCAGGGTTATTCTAGCACCTTAACGTGAATCGGCAAATGGTAGGTATCTTTCCTGTTCTCTGAAAAGACTTGTGAAAGATTGCCGTTATTTCTTCCTTGAATGTTTCTTACAAGCCATCTGTGCCCAGAGTTTTCTTTATTGTAAAGTTTTAAATTATAGGTTTAATTTTTTTAATGGTTGAAGGATTATTTAAATTTTCTATTCTTCTGTCAGTTTTTACATGTATATTTTGAGGAATTTGCTTCATTTATATTTTAAAATTTACTTACATAAAGTTATTTAATATATCTTTTTATAATTTTGTAGGTCTGCAGAACTTATAGTCAGGTCTTCTTTTTTCATTCCTGACATTGGCTATTTATTTTTCTTTTTTCTTCAACAGCTCCATCAATGGAACTGATGATTATGTTTGGTTTGATTTTATTTCATTAGTTTATGTTCTTAACTTTATTTCCTTCCTTCTCTTTCTTTGAGTTTAATTTCCTATTATTTTCTATGTCCTTGAAGTAGACTCTTTTTTTTTGCACTTAGCAGTATGCATTTATATTTCCTCCATGTCAGTTAATGGCTTAATAACTCATTTGTTTTTATTGCTGAATAACACTCCATGGTATGGTGTACCACTGTTTATGCATTCACCTACTGCTTCCAAGTTATGGAATTATGAATAAAGATGCTATTAACTCTGTGCACAGGTTTTTGTGTAGGTATAAGTTTTCAACTCCTTTGGGTAAATACCTCTTAGAGTGATACCTGGATCATACGGTAAGAGTATGTTTCATTTTGTAAGAAACTGCCAAACTGTCTTCCATAGTGGCTGTACCATTATGCATTTCCACCAGCAATAAGTGAGTGTTCCTGTTCTTCCACATCCTTGTCAGCATTTGGTGTTGTCAGTGTTTTGGATTTTAGCCATTCTAATAGGTGTGTGTGTCGGGGGCAAGTATTTTAGCTCTCACTGTTGTGTAAGCCAAATTCTTCTTTTTATTAATCCATGAATAACAACATTCCTGAGAAGAAAGAATCCTGAAAACTAAGACACAAAGAACTTAGGTTATTTTTTTCAATTTATTTAAACTAAAAATAAAACCAAAAAAATAGATACCCATTTCTCCCATCCCTAACTGCCACCTCTGACAGTCACCATCTCTCCTCTGTATGAGCTCAGTTGTTTTTTTTTGTTTGTTTGCTTGCTTTTTTTTTTTTAAGATACCACCTATAAGAGATCATATAGTACTTGTCTTTGTCTGACTTACTTTCCTCAATTCATCAATTTTTTTAGCCTTTCTTCTTTTATTGCTCTATGTGCAATTAAAATGATAAAATTCCCCAGAAGAAGCACAACTTTAGGTGCTTTCCACATCTAAAGTTTTGATATGTAGTATTTTCATTATCATTCAGTTAAAAATATTTTCTAATTTACACTTTAGAAAAAAGCCATGTTACTTAGAAGTGTAGTACTTTATTTCCACAACATAACATTTAAAAAATCTTTTTGTTAGTGATTTCTAGCTTAGTTGTATTGTGGTGAGAAAATATACTTTTTATTATCTCATTCTTTGAAAACATATGGAGAGTTGGTTTATGACATTGGATCTAGTCGATTTTGTGGGGGAAACTGTTTCCCATGTATTAAGTGCATTCTGTCCTTGCTGGACTCAATATTCTATGTATTAGATCAAGTTTGTCAATCCTGCATTTCATCTCTATCCTTACTGACTTTTTATCTGCGTGTTATAAGGGTTATAAAAGTTACTATAGGAGTGCATTAAAATCTCTCATTATGACTGCAGATAGTCTATTTCTCCTCATAGATCTGTAAATTTTTCTTTATGTGTTTTAGGCAACTTTATTGAGTGCAAAAAAATCCAATATTATTTTTCAATAAATTGAATTTTTTTGTAATTATGAAGTGTTGCTCTTTCTAGTAATGTTTTTTGCCTTAAAGTCTGTGATAGTGCTATAACTCACCATCTTTCTTTTGGCTACTGAATGCCTGCTTTATCTTTTCCTATGATTCTACTTTCAATCTATCTGTCCTTATAGCGTAATATATTTCTTGTAAATAGCATAAATTGTTTTTCTAATGAAGTTTGGTCATCTTTATCTTACGTAGAATACGTAGCCTGTTTATACTTAATGTATTTACTTAACATGTTTGTATTTAAATCTAATGTCTTCATATTTTATTTCTGTTGGTACCCTATTTTATGTTCCTCTTTCTCTCTCTTCTTGGCTTACTCTGAGCTGATGGAACAGATGTTAGTATTCTCTATTCCTCCTCTACTAGTCTGACATTTACTCATCCTTTTAATACTGTCTCGGTAGTTTTACTAGAGATTACAACATGCAGTCTTGATTTTTCAAAGTCTAGTGTTACCTGTTAGTCTTACTCTCTTTCTGGATAATGTAAACCCTCAGGACACTTTACTTCCATTTGCCTTCTCTGCAATTGTATGCAGGTCTTGTCATGTATTGTATTTTTACCCCCACAACACATAAAAATCAGTATTGCCTAATAAAATCTTACACATTTAGATTTATCCGCACATTTACATTATCTTTGCTCTTCAGTACTTCCTGTATATCTAACTTTATACACTGACCATTTTTCTCCTGCCTGAACAACTCCATTTGGTATTTCCTGAAGTGCTGGTCTGCTGATGAGAAGTTATTTTATTTTTATCTGGAAATGTCATTCCTGAAGGATATTTTTGTTCGGTATAAAATTATTTCCTTTCAGCAGTTTGCATATGCCATTTCTTTTGACTTCTAGTTTCCATTATCTCTACTGAGAAATCTGCTATTACTCCTTTGGAAGTAATCTATCTTTTCAAAATCTGGATGATTTTAATATTTTTCTCTCTATATTAGATTTTTAAAGCAGTTATACTAGAATTTGCTTAAGCGTAGATTTCTTTTTATTTATCCTGCTTGGGATGCATAAGCCTTCTTAATTCTGTGACTTGATGTCTCTTACCAGCTTTAGAAAACTCTCAGTCATTAACTATGCAAAAGTCACTTACAATCAGTGTTACTACAAAATACAGTTACTTTCATTTGTGTGCATTCTTTATGGTCTCTTTCACATGTTTCAAGAGCACTTGTGTGATATATCATAGTGTAAATTGTATAATTAAAATTACTGATGAAATGTAAGATTAATATAAAATGTATACATTATGTATTGCATGTATGGATTATAAAAGGGATTAGCCAGTCTGTTGGCAGTTATCTTTTGTAGTGGCAAAATAAACAGTGGAGGTATATATTTATAGCTTGCCACTTTTGTTGTAGTTTTGATTCATCACAAAGAAAGAGTGCTTTCGAGTGTGAAATTTCACAATTATCTAACTTAAAGAGTGCTTACTAATGATTTATGAGTACCAGAGACTACAGTTTTATCATATTTAGGTTTTTTTCTAGTATATCATAAGGAAGTTTTACATTTCTGCTGCTTTTAACATAAATGTGACTCTCAAAGCTACATTTCAGTGTCATTCAACCCTTTATGTTTTGTCCACTGTGTTAACTTTTTTCCTCATTTGTAAATAATGCCTTAGTTGAGTCAAATATTACCTTCCCTCAAACTACAATGAAACTTTGCTAAATTAAATTCATGTTTAGCAAATAAATGCCTAAGGCTTTTGTTGACTATAGCATTTGAATGGTGAGTTTTTGCCTGGAAAATTTCTTTCAAGTGTTAAGATGAGGGTGCAGTCACCTTAGATCACAGAGAGGCACTGGGGTCTGGCTAGGACTCAGTATTGGAATGAAATTACTGGGGCTCTCTCCATCTTTAATGTGCATAGCACGTTTTTTTCTAGAGCTACATATTTACTCAAAGGTTCTCCCTTAGTGGACTGCCCATGCCAAACTTCAGTGAAAAAGTCTTAAAGGAGTTAAAAAGTAATCTTGCCTTTATTTGCTAACCAGGATGCCCCATTCGCACCCTCCCAGACCTCCTTCGCCAACCAGAAGAGAAGCAGTAGCACTGACTTTTGTTGACACTTACACACGCTAGGAACTGGGGTACAAAAATGAAGATTTGAAGATGCATGTTTCCTGCTCTCAAGGATCTTCAGAGGTAGGATGAGTATATGAAATGGGTTTAAACTATGTAATGTGACTTTTCTTTCATGCCAATCAATGTCCCTGAGAGTATGAGGTGGAGATTCAACCCACTGAGAAAGACTGCAGAAGGGAAATCTCACCTTCATTGAGTGCCTACTATGTGCAAGACACTTGCTTACAATATCCCCTTTAACCGTGTGAGCTAAGGTTGTTAGGAACAGATAAGACTGAGGAATTGAAGTTCATCTGAAACTCTAATATGCCTGTTTCTATGAATTTCGAGTGTGAAATTTCACAATTATCTAACTTAAAGTCAGTGGTCAAAAATGGTTACTTTAGGGAACATAGAAGCATAGTTGGGTTTGAGTATGATGACTGGGAAGGGAGGAGAGGTGGAGAGCCAGTGAATATGATTCTTGCAACTTAAAGTGAAATAGATTGATTTAACACTGATTATATTCCAAAAATTAGGGAAAATCTATTTACTTGAGAGAACTAAAGTTGAATGCTATGAAACCCTAATGATTCCTACTTCATCCTGCATTGACCTGAGTGCTGGATGTGTCTACCTCGACAGGCAACATTTTAAAAAATTCTTTGGAGGCAATCTGTTATTTAATTGATCTGCATATTTATGTTCACTCCTATTCACTGTTATTTACTATTCACCAAGGCTGCCAACTTTTACAGTCTTGGTATAAATGTTTGTTCCTAAACCTTTACAGATAGATGTGTCTTATGTAACAGTTATGGAGTCCATTAACATGAAGCACTAAAGCACAAAAAAGAAATGAAAGAGATTTATAAGCATATGAAATGCCCTCACCAGAGACAGTTGAAATAATAAATCCAAAGTCAAAGGAACATTTGTGAAGTTACTACAAGTAGATTTATCTACTTCAAAACATGTTTTGTGGGACTGAATCATACCATCTATTATGCTTAATTTAAAAGGTAAAATATACAAATTGACTCTCATTTATTGGTTTAACGATACCTCACTGTATTAAAGGAAACCTTACTATTGTAGAAGAGAGAAATCTCACTTTAAATACTTCTCTGTCATTTGCATTCTTGGGGATAGAAATTGCCTTAATGATTTTTTTTTAAAAATTGGAAATTTGGGAAAGCTTAAAATATTTGTATTTTTAAGTGACGTTAAAAGACTTCCAGCACTACTGTTTCACAAAAATACCCAGTTATGAGCCCAAGCGCTGGTAGCAACAGTAGTCTAGAGGGCAACTTTTCCTTGGCTGCAACTTGAGATATAATTAGTATCTTCAGAAACAACATCATCCCCCCCACCAAAAATAAAGTTGACGAAGTAAAATGGTGGCATCTATTTCCTCGTTAAAACATCAGATTGACAAAGTCCATGTACTACTCTGTTTCAAAAAGTTCCAGCTCTTTTAAACACTGGCATTCTTATCATTTTGTGCGTTCAGTGCTGGTCACTGGCTAACAGTGTCTGCATGGATTTCTCCTTGAATATCTTTCTTCCATCAACTGATAAGCCAGTCTCTCCTAGGATTTCTGGTCAAGAGCACTGCTCAAAAAAGAAAGCTGGTAGTACATATTTGAAATTGTTGCAGACAACATTCCTTCTCTTCTTGTTCAGTTTGTTTGTTTCTATTTGAAGGTAAGTCTAAAGGCTACTTACTGAGCTTTCAGGTTGAGATGGCCCCGGCACCAGAGTGGGAGTTTAATATGCTTTCCTTGGAGAAGAAAGACACTGACATTGTAAATCTAGCCTGTATTTGCTGTCGTAGGGCTAATCCCTGGCCATAAAATTAGAGTTAAATATAAAATAAACGGCAAGCCACTGTTTTCACATCAATCTATACAAACAAGCTAATGTATTATTTTAGGAGTGAAAACAAAATTCTTAATTGCTCCCTAAACATGTAGTAAAATTCCTGTATGTACAAATTTTTTTTTACAATAAAAATGTTAAAATTCAAGAAAAGAGAAGGAAAAAATCATCAAAGTCCTAATCTCCCCAAATAAATACCTTTAATGCTTTGTTGTTTTTCCTTTCAGCCTTTTGGTTATTCTGCTCATCCAACTTTGCATTTTATTTTTTCATTGAGTTCAATTAATAGAATGGTCTCTGGGATGTCTTTTATGATGATCTGTAAGTTATGAGTTTAAAACACGTTTTTGGAAGACATAAGATGGTTTACAGAAATGAAAAACTGTTAAATATTGTCTCTCCTGCCACAACAAAAACATTGTTCAAAAGAAAAAATTTTTGAATCTTGTAACCATGGCACAGTCATTTTCAAAAGTACCAACTGAAAATCGAATTTGAAAAGAAAGTGGGAAGAAGGAAAAAGAATCCCCAGCCCAGGCAGGCACAGGTGTGGAGAGTCATGCATTTCTCAGGTAAGCCCTGTGCGCTCACCTGCTCTCGGGATGATACCAGCTCCTTGCAAACAAACCTCAGCACTCCCTCTGTGCTGCTGCCCCCGACCAGGCCCAGCTTTAATCCAGCGCCTCTCAACTGGACAGATAAGAATGGTGATGGCTGGGGAAGGGAAACAACTCTGTGCAGGGCTGGCTCTGTCACCAGCAGCCTGAAGGGGAGCGGCCCCTCAGGGCTGCCAGGAGGGCACTTCCCTGCAGGAGTGGCCACACTCAGTCTGTTCTCAAGCATAAGCCAGGTGAAAGTTTTGAAATAAGGGAGAAGGGAGGATTTTTACCTCTCTTTCTATGAAGGGCCCATCATAAACTCATTTGAATGATCTGAAAAGCCCCTAAGATTTCATTCAGTGAGGGAGCATGCCAGAGACACTTGAAAACTATGACATTTTCAGTAACAGGAGCCAATAGAGTCCTTTGAGCCTTAATGTAGGTCCTGGAATTCTAGACTCTTGGGGCTTGGAGGGGCTTTTTTTTTTTTTTGCGGTACGCGGGCCTCTCACTGTTGCGGCCTCTCCCATTGCGGAGCACACGCTCCGGACGTGCAGGCTCAGCGGCCATGGCTTATGGGCCCAGCTGCTCCACGGCATGTGGGATCTTCCCGGACCGGGGCACGAACCCGTGTCCCCTGCATTGGCAGGCGGACTCTCAACCACTGCGCCACCAGGGAAGCCCTGGAGGGGCCTTTTGAAGGTAATATTTCTGTTATGAGTGGATTACTTTTAAGCTACAATTTAAAAAACCTAAGGAGCTTATTCATTTCATCATGAAGTGGTTACTGAAAAGTTCTGCCTTCAACTACAGTAGTGCAAAAATCGTTTTTCAATTTTTCTGAATTTCAAGGAAAACAGCGGGAAATTATTAATCACAATGACGGTTGTGTTTGCCTTGTTAAGAAGATTGGTATTGAACTTGGAATTTCTGTATCATCACTGAATCCTTAATTATTGTGTCAGTTCTGAATTTACCTCCTGTGTGTGATGGATTGTTTAGTGACAACAGATCCTGTCCCCCTGCCCCTCCCCCATGCCCACATCCCAGGAGGCACTCCCTTTTTTAGTGTGACTTTGGGGCTCATCTCATCCAGAGGTAGTGTCCATTTCTCCACTCTCTTGAATTTGGACTGGCCTTGTTTGCTTTGACCAATAGAACGTGGTGAAAGTGAGGTGGCTTGGTTCCTACATGGCCTTGCAGTGCTGCCCGCACTTTCCGGAGCACTGGGAGAGATGGGTCTCTGTCAACCCGAGGCAGTGAATCTAGCCTACAGGAGACTGAGAGACCGATGGAGCAGAATCAGGCAACCACAGCCAGTACCAATGACCAGACACATGAGGGAGGCCAACTTAGACTGCCCTCCCAGCCAACCAGCCAGCTGCATGCAGCTGTGTGGGTGAACAAAAACAAGACCAGCAGAGGAATTGCCCAGCCAACTCACAGAAGAATGAGAGATAATAAGTTGTTGTTTGAAGGCACTAAGTTTTGGGGGTGATTTGTTACACAGTACTAGATAACTGATACAACCCATCAAACCTTTTAATCTGTAATTATGATATAGGAGCTCATTTGCTTAAGGGAATCCTTTGTAATTCCTCTGCAATTTTCTGTTGTTCCTCAGGTAGAGAGACAGGCTCCCTGTGTAAGGAGAACTATTCACTTTCTTCCTCTTCTTCTTTTTATTTTACTATTTTAAAAATTGAAGTATAGTTCATTTACAATGTTGTTTTAGTTTCAGGTGTACAGCAAAGTGATTCAGATATATGTATATATATTATTTTTCAGATTCTTTTCCATTATAGGTTATTATAAGATATTGAATATAGTTCCCTGTACTATACAGTAGGTCCTTGTTGTTTATCATTTTATATATAGTAGTGTGTAAGTCCAAACTCTTAATTTGTCTTTCTTAATAAAAGAATACTCCGATCTTCCAAGGTTAATAATAGAGAGAGAATGTCATGTAGGAAGGGCTACTCCTCCCCTTCTCTCTCATCACTGTCACCACCTTAGCATGGATACAGACCCATTACCAGGGAAAGCTGGACCTAGACACACACAAACACACACATGTGCAGACACATACACATGCACGACACACATATATACGTATATAAAACCGAAGGTCACACAGCTAATAAGGGTGGATCTTGCATTCAAGCCCAGCAGACTGGCTCCGGAGTCTGTACTGTTAACAACTGTACTCCACTGTCACAGAGAGTCATGTATGGTGTCTCCTAGATGTGGCTATCTTAGGAGCCCCTCAGGTACCAAGCCATTCTAGCAGATTCTCTGCTGCATTAACTCCTTATCTATCTCCCAGCCTGCCTCCCTGGCCAGACACTGTTTTCCCTCCACCACCCAGGAACATCCTCCTGTCTAGACTCCCAGAACCCAGGCCCAAAGATGGGAACTCCTTCATCCCAGATGAGTTACGTGGGGAGTTCCCATTCCCTTTAGGGTGGGGTGGATATTGCAGATGCCTCACTCAACACCCTTTCTAACTTCCCTCTAGTGTTCCTTCTTGTTCTGGGAGGCTGGAATGCTAAAACTACATTCCCCAAGACTCCCTTGTAGGTAGTCTCAGCATGTGACCTGTCTTTCACCAAGAAGACACACTGCTTAGGATTAGGAGACAGAGATGACCAGTGTGAGTACTGGCTCTGCAAAGAGAGATCAAATCTGACAAGTGTCATGAGTGAGGCACCTGGACTTCCTGGTTCAGCTTCACTGGAGGTTTTGGAGTCCATCCCTGGTGTCCAGGGTGTGGCAAATGGCAGTGGCAGGGAAGTTTCACGAACAGTCCAGTGCAGTGGTTGGCCATTTCTCGCGGCTGTTTTGAAACTTGCTAACAACCAAGCCCAGTTCTCTAGCCTCTCCAGAAATTCTATAAAATACCTAATACCTGGTTCAAATAGCAACTGTTGGGTCAGGGATAGGCTGAGCCAGCAACAAAAAGTCGACCCACAGAGACCTCAGGTCCTACCAAAAATGAAGGAAAGAATCCACATCTGGAGAGCAAGGTCAAGTTGGTTGAAGAAGGAAAGAAGCCAGGATACCAGCTCCAAATCGAGCTATCTAGACAGCATTTAACTGAGTCAGGAACCCTGGCCTCCTACCACAGACTTGCCATATACTCATTTTAGTGGCACAATATATAGGACATGTCTTAAGTATAATCGGTGACCTTTTCCTCCTGTGGCATGAGGAAATGAGGAATGATATCTCCTACCCAGATATCAGAGAGGTTTTTAGAGATTATTCTTTGGATCTCTCACGTTAAGAATGAAATAACTTTCACTCTGAATAAGCTAATGTCAGAGCAAGAATTCGTTTTGGTTTAAGATATAAAATAAATCAAAGGTAATTTGTTTCAGTCAGCCAGTATATCATTAAAAAATGTTTCCATTCCAAGTGTTACTTTATAAGTAAGATAAAGTAGAGCCAATGGGAAGAAACAAAAGCAAACCAAAGTCAAGTTATTGCTTCTGATGAGGTAAACCCTGTCGGGAGGAATTGTCAAGGACCAGCTTTTCTCTGATTGACAGGTGGGGGTGGGATTTGGGGAGGGGAGGGAACCTTATGGGGTGAAGGAGTGTACTGCTGCAAAACACAGCTTGTTTGTCTAGGTGTAGCACTGAACCACAACTCAATCCCCATGGCATCCACCTTGGGAGAAGCCCAGGCACTTGACCAGCAGTGAGGGATCTTTTTACATCATGCCTGGCATTGGCTGCATCTCCCTGAAGGGAGAATGCCCAGACTTTGAGAATGTCATTCCTTAGGGCTTCCCCTTTATCCTCTTTGCCCATAACAGTGCAACAAATATGCTTTAAAAAAAATAATATATTTGACTGAAGATTTTTCATAAACTCTTTCCTCTTGCCCACATTCTTCTAGCTAATTCTGAGATGCCATTTGCAATGCCCAGTGGCCCAGGTATCTGACACTGACTCTTTTAACAGGTCTCTTTGTGAAACTTAGAGGAGGGAGGCCTAAGAGGAAGTGCAGGGTGTTACAGATGACAGTCGTTTGGCACTTTCCACATTTTAATTCCTGCTTCTTTAGTGAAAAAGTCATTGCTTTGAGGGACCATCTCCTTTCAGTTGTTCACACGAGGAGCCATACATGTTAACTGCATGGCTGTAGATTGCAGTAGATTTCAGCTGTCCTACAGGAATCTATAGATTAATGTGCATCTAAAATATAATATAGACTTTGGTTGTTTATGTAAAATATAAAAGGGGGACTGATCAGGGTTTGTTTATATCAAACACTCAATAAAATGTCATTGATTATTTTCAACTTTTATTACTGCATATATCAATGTCAGGGTTTTTTCCTGGAACCGTCTCTCCCGTTGTTTGATTGCCCTTTAAGGGGGATTTAGTCTACATTTATCCTTTTCCACCTAGTCGTTTCTGTTTTCTCTGTTGGAAGTTGAAACGTATAATATCACGTACAGTAAATTAAAGTTTTTCTGTTCTCACCTTTTTTAAACATTCCTTCCCTTTAAAATTCGGTGCCTCTGGTTATTACCTCATGGTTTCATCTGATATGGCTACTTTAGCTGATTAGAGTGGTTATTTATATTAAAAGTATCATAGTTATCTTTATCATATAATCTTGAATTATATACTTTACAAAATTTGTACAATGTTTTTAATGGAGTAGAAAAATCACAATAGAGCTTCCTAGATGATATAACAGATTGAACACATTTGCTTAATTTTGCTGAAACCCTATGAAAACTACAGTAAAGTGATTTAAAATAAAAGACAAACTCATCAGGGCCAGGTGGATGCAACAGGAGATAACAACAACAATTTTGCAAATTGGAAAGCAGATGTACAGCAGGCATCTTTAAAAATGCAGGAAACTAAATTCTAAACCTGGACTGGAGAAAGCAGAGAACAACCTGATTTCTATGCACAGTCGGTCCCCAGAAGGCAGTGCAAGGACTTCTGGAAGAGCCGGCCCCCTCCCAGCCCCACAATGCACTGGAGGTTTCTTCCCTGCAGAGGGGAAACTGAGGCTATCTGGATTGGCGGGTGCCAGGCAGTGCTAAGGGCAGGGCTACCATATCAAAACAGGGAAATGAAGCAAATGTTTGCGCTCTGAATGATGATTCCTTTCAGCTTTTTTTCATATTTAACTCTCAGAATACAGGAAGCCAGATGTTGACCTTCTAGACAGGAGAAAGAGAAAAGTATTCCAGCTGGAAACTGCCCAGCCCTAAGGGAAAGACCTAAACCTACCGACATCCAAAGTTCCCCAACAAACAACCTCAGCCAGATCATTTTACAGTGAAGTGCAATATGGATAAGCCCAAACCAAACATCTCAAAACTTCCAATCAGCTTTCTGGTTCCCCATATTAAACATAAGTAGACAGTCAAGGATTGCCACATATCTGCGGGATGTCATGAACCTTGAAGGCAGAAGCTAAAATGAACCAACAGGGAAAAAGGCAATTTGGAGAAATTGGAAGCAATGCAGAGAAAAGAAAACAACAACAAAAAAACTGAACACTAAAAAGATCATTACTATCCTCAGAGAGTTGAGAAGACGCTGCATTTAGGAAACAAATGCTATTAGGCAAAAACAAACAAACAAAAACCCCTGAAAACCCAAACACTTTCAAAGAACAAAAACCAGTTTTTAGCAATTAAAAGCATAATAGCAGAAATGGTATTAGGGATGGAATTAGAAATGTTGAAGAGAAAGTTGAATAAATTTTCTGGAAAATAAAGAAAAAAAGACAAAGAAGGGGAAGAAAGCATCAAAAAGAAGTTCAAAAAAATTTCCCAGAATTGAAGAACATGAATCTTGACTGAATGGGCCCACTAGATGTCCAGCATCACAAATCACAGTGATCCACATCAAAAGACGTCATGCAAAAATTTCAAAATAGGAGTAAGATTCTACAAGTTTCAACAAAGGAAAAACAAGTCGTATGCAAAGGATCAGGGATCAGAATTATTTCAGACTTCTCACCTGCATCACTGGAAGCTAAAAGACAATGGAGGAATGACTCCAAACTCTGCAGGAAAATTACTTCCAGCCTGGAATGCATTGTCAGCCAAAATATCAGCCAAGCGTAGAATAAAGACATTTTCAGACATGAAAGTTCGAAAGAATTTTACCTCCCATGCACTGTTTCTCAGGAAGCTCCTGGAGACTGTGTTCCACCAAAGCAAGGGAGTAAATAAGCCAAGAAAGAGGAAGAGATGGTACACGGTGCTCGGAGCTGGATCACAGGAGCTGGTGACAGGAGTCCTCAGGATAAATGGAAACAGGAGGACATCTGCACACCAGGTGAGTAGTGAAAACAGTCCTGACTGGAGCAGCGTGACTCAAGAAATAGAAGTGGTCCTTTATGCTTTCCTTTTTTCCTCATGAGCCTGTTAGAGGCTCTGTTGCATCGAGACAAGGGAGTACATCAAGCATGAGACCAGGAGACCCGGAATCTAGACTTGGAGATCGGCAAAGGCGGGTCAAGGATGACAGCCAAGGGAGAATGGAGAGCTCCAGGAGGGAGGTCTAAAGACAAAAACCAAAACCAAATCTATAGATAGATAGATAGATTATAGCTATAAATATGTCAGTAAAATGTTTTAAAAGGCTTTTGGAAGATGTCAAAGGAATGAATAAGAAACTAAGCGAAGAAAGTAAGCAAATGAAAAATAAAGGCAGTTATTAATTTCAGGAGAAACAAAGATTATACAACGTTGAATATATTTAAACAAAAATTGTACTATAATGACACAGAGTGGATGTGAGCTGTGAAACAGTTGGATGGTGGTGTAAGAAAACTAAACGCTCCACAACCATAAGAGAAAGTCAGGTGATAATGTCTAAAACAAGGGAAGCAAAGATAGCATAATTTTATATTTAGTATTACTACATAGTATTTAGGAGTGAAGTGTCATGATGCTTCCAACTTTTTAAATAATTTATCTAAAGTGTATGTATAGTTTTATATGTATATATTTATTTGACATTTCTTTCATAATGAAAAATTAGGGATAAAAGTCAATGATATAGAAAATGATGATGTATAAACACTGGAAGCAACAGATCAGAGAGGAGCTCCCTGAATACGGAGACTAGCGCTGTGGTGAGAGGCGGGTCAGGGGCTGGTGTTTTTTGGTGAGAAGGCTTTTAGTTGTTACTTTTTGACTCTCTAAGCTATGAGCCTGCTTCACTTAGAAAAAATTAAAAATTTATTTAGAAAGGAAAGGAAAGAAGGACTCACAGTCCAATTACATTCTACCCCTACTAGTTTCATGACCATGGGCAAGTCCTTATCCATAGAAGACCGTGGGGTTCTGAACTATTGTATGAAAAATGTTCAACTACACCCTCTACTTCAAGTCAAAACTGCTGATTCTTTTATCAGACACAAGCTTATTTGTTTATTTAAACTTTGTCTTTCTTCATTACTTTAAATTTTGTATGTCTAAAGGTCTAAAACTTTTTCCAGATTATCAAATTTCGTCAAATAGAAAAATAATTCTTAATAAACATTACAAAAAGGATTTAGCTGTCACAAAAATGTGCAGTTAGACTTGAGTTTGTCCTCTTCACTGTCAACAAGAAACCTGGTCTTCCTAGATTCCTGGTCTCTGACATGGAAAAAAATATGGAGCATGTGTAACAAAAATAGCTCAAATGTAGAATCACTTGGGGAATAATTTGGACTTACATAGTTAAACGAAAAATCTCCAAAGTCATATTTGCCAGAATTACATCCAAGAACAACGTTTTATTTAGCAACTAACTGAGATGAATAGCAGCTTCAGTAGCTCTAAGCAAAGGCTCTATTCATCAAATTTAAGGACACAGGCAAAGGAAATTGATTCATTTCTGGACCTGATTGAGTTTCCACAGTTAGATGCATTGGAGGGAGACAGGGCCTGAATGCTTCAATTCTGTGGTCATTGCCTGCATGTAATCTGGTCTGGAACACCCCACCCTTGTGTCCTCAAGTCCAGCCAGGCTCCCCCCATGGAAGAGGCTCTTATCTCCATGCCACTTTTAGAATAATCAATGAGATCTTTAATAACTATCTGAGATCTTTCAACGGAAGTACAGCTTTCTCTCAGGAGATGCCGGTGTGCCTGAAACAGCAGAAGCATGAAATATTGGAATACCTCGTGAAAGGGAGGGCCTTGCGCTTAGTCGGTGCTCTATCAATGCTTGTTAAATCAATTGAAGGTCTCATGTTAAACTTATTATGTTTGACACAGTTGTAAGACTTATTTTCACCTCCTCCCTATCATCCTGAGAGGCTGCTTGGGAGCCAGAAGAGCTTACTGCGGTGGCATGTTATCACTGCCACTTCCATAGTTCTTTTGAGTATTTGAGTCATACTGGCTCAGTGTCTCAGCTTACGTCTCGAGGGTAAAGCTCTGTGAAGGGAGGTTCAAAAAGGCTAAGGATAGTTATATTTACTTATTATAATAGTAATGAAAATGTTAAGCTTTTTGGAAATCAACTTGCTGACTCATGCTAGTCAGCGATCTCTCTTGATACATACATGTCTCAGATTAATTAGAAATGAGAAAATGAACTATTCAGGTATGTAACTGAGTATAAAACCTCAAAATATGGAGTTTATGAGGTGTCCTTGGTTACTTGCAACTACAATGGAAGTTACTCAGAAGCATGTGTTGGTTACTTGGTTACTCAGAAGCATGTGTTTTGAATCTGGCCCTCAACTCAAGAATTTATGATGAGCTTACAGAATTTGGGGAGCTGAAGTGTTTGCTGCTGGGCACTCCAAGTGTGTTTAGCAACAAAACTAAACCAGTTTCACCACAATAAGAACACACGTGCTGGCTAGACTGAGCTGTTGTAATTTTTCTTGAAACTCATAACAACTACATATGTCTAGTTCATGTAAGAGGATTTTATTGCAAATTACTAAATAGTGGATAATGAATAATTTTACCACAGGCTTTTATTACTAGATGTCCAGAATCTCACATTGGCATGAAATGACTATGGCATTCTAAAGCAAAATATATACATATATATATATATATATATATATATATATTTTTTTTTTTTTTTTTTTTTTTTTTTTTTGCGGTACGCGGGCCTCTCACTGTTGTGGCCTCTCCCGTTGTGGAGCACAGGCTCCGGACGCGCAGGCTCAGCGGCCATGGCTCACGGGCCCAGCCGCTCCGCGGCATGTGGGATCTTCCCGGACCGGGGCACGACCCGTGTCCCCTGCATCAGCAGGCGGACTCTCAACCACTGCGCCACCAGGGAAGCCCTAGAGTTATATTTATACAGTCCAGATTATTTGTGAAATCCTATAAACCCTCAACTCTCTTGTATTTTATCCTTTAAAATGTTTCAAGAAATTATCAGCTAGTATACTTTGAGGAGATAGTGTAGAGATATAAAATCAGAGAAAAGAGACTATTTACTAGCCTCATAAATATGTTATAAAAATCCTAATGATTTCATCATACTTCCTTTGTTTATTACCACATTCTTTCCAAATTCCTATGGGACTGCTTATGGTATGAGAGAAAGAAAGAAAAAGAGAGGAAGAGAGAGATCTTTTGATCTCTGGGTAGTATTTCCTGACTCCTTTAGCATGCGGATGATTTTATGTTATTTTGTATTGTTAAGTCAAATTTCCCATTTTCCTTATCTGAACTAGACTGAAGCCAGATTGAAATTTGGGAGGGTATTTTTTACTAAGAGGGAAATTAAACGTTAAGCCATTGCAACCATAAATCCTGTTCACGTTTCCTTAAACTAAAAATGTTTTTACTCCTCCAACCCATATTTTTATTATTACTCTCTTGAATATATTGTGAAAATCTGCTCCACAGAAGATAGATATACCACAAGTAACCATGTATCATTTGTGCCTGTTGGGCATTTAAAATACTCACATCTCTGTCTCCTGTCCATGAAGAATTTGTGAGATGTATTTTATCTTCCTCCCCGTGGGTCAATTATCTAATGAGACTTGATACCCTATATAAAATTTTAAGATGTTGCCTACTTATTGGGATAAGAATTATCTATTTTAATTCTTTGCTTGCAAAATATGAAATAATTAAAAATAGAACTTTGTGAGTACATTTATGGCAACGTGGATCTTACAAAAGTATGAAAGGAAGCTTTCAGTTTTCTTACTGAGTGTACGTTTTAAGGACTGTTACCTCAGTAACAATTATAGCTAGCATTTTATCATTGTTACATGATATAAATATGTAATAAACAATACCTGATTTTGTTTCTACAATAACCCTGTGAAATAGATGGTACAAACGTTATCAGCCTTATTTTACAGATAAATAAGCCTCAGGAAACTGAGGCAAGAGGGATTTTAAGTTACTTGCCCATAGTGAAATGGCTAATAAGTACTAAAATCAGGACTCAATCTCTGGTCCTCTTCCTCCTAGTTCTGTATTGCTTTTTCCCTTCATAAAAAAATGAGGTGAAATTCACGTAACATGAAATTAACTATTTTAATGTATGTGATTAAATAACATTTAGTCCATTCACAATACTGTGCAATTATTACCTCTTTCTAGTTTCAAAACATTTTCATCACCCCAAAAGGAAACTCTGTACCCATTAAGCTGGCAACCACCAGCCCCTGGCAACCACTAACTAATACAGTTTCTGTCTCTATAGATTTACCTGAACTGGATATTTCATATAAATGAAATCATATAATATGTGACCTTTTGTGTCTGGCTTCTTTCACTTAGTATAATGTTTTTGAGGTTCTTCCACATTGTACTTCATTCCTTTTTATGGATGAGTAATAGTCCATGCTTTGCATGCACTACAATTTCTTTACTCATGGATGGGTGTTTGAATTGTTTCCACTTTTTGGTTTTTGTTAACAGTGGTGCTGAGAACATCTGGACATCGGTTCAAATAATGCTAATTATTGTTAATGAATATTTGGATTGTTTCCATTTGGGGGCCATTATGAATAATGCTGCTATGAACATTCACGTTCAGGTTTTTGTGTGAGCATATGTTTGAATTCTCTGTGTACATACCTAGGAGTGGAAATGCTGCGTCGTATGATAATTCTATATTCAACTTTTTGAGGAACTGCCAAACTGTGTTCCATAGCAGCTGTACCATTTTATATTCCCACCAGAAATGTATGAAGGTTCTAATTTATCCACATCCTCACTGACACTTTTTATTTTCTGGTTTTGTTTTTTATTTAATAATAGCCATCCTAGTGAGTGTGACGTGGTATCTCATTGTAGTTTTGACTTGCATTTCCCTATTGACTAATGATGTTGAACATCTTTTCATATGCTTATTGGTCCTTTACATATCTTCTTTGGAGAAATTTGTTGAGTCCTTTGCCCACTTTTAATTTGGGTTGCTTTTGTATTTAAAAATAATAATAAATCATTCTTTTCCCCCCAAAATTCCACTTTTGCTCCCTTGGAAAATTTACCTTCCTGCTCCATTAGTGTGTCTTTACGCAGGGAAAATATAGTTGACGTGTTCTTGAGATATTTTCGTGTGTGTGTATGTGATCGGGGTCATTCCTACCTATGAATAAGATATAAAGTTCTCCACAGGTGATGGAGTTGATAACCTAACATGAAGACTGAGACCATCCATTTGTCAGTCACCATGGTGCTATCCTCAGACTGGGGTGCCCTTCAGAGGGTGAACCAGGGTGGATGGCAGATTTGGGAACATGGGCTTCTGTTTAACTTGGATCAGGAAAAGGAGAAGTTGCCTGGTTTGCTGCCCTGTGTCAGGGGATAATGGGGCGCCTGCTTTGGAGTGAAAGGTCAGGATGGGGTGGCAGTGGGGTTGAAGGGAGAAAGCCAGACATTCTTCATATGTGGCTGGACCTCTTGGCTGCTACAAGGGTGTTTTCACGGTCAGACAGTTGCCCGAGGGAGTCATGATACTTTTTATGCTGTTTGTATTTTGTGTGCCTTTTTGTCTGTCTTGGTACTGAGTGCAGCTCTTTGTAGCAGTGCCAGCCTGTCTCAGGTATGCTAAGGAGAACATGGGCAGAGGCTCTGGGCAGATTTGGGCCAATGTTTCGAAGGGGAAGCAGCTCAAAGAGCCAAGTGAGGCGGTGGCTGCCGTAGAAATAAGGGTGAGAAGACACCAGAGGGAGGGAGAGGCTTGGGAGCCAGACTTCTGGCAGGTTTTCTCTGGGGCCCCACCCTGACACTCCTCAGTGTTTACCCCTCACAAGAGCCTCTGTTCTTCTGCAAATGTGACTGGATAATACTTTGAGATATTAATTTACAGACTTTTCTCATATTTCCCCCTTTTACCTCCCCCCTTTTAATCAAATGGTCGACTCTGCTCCCTAATCTCAGGAGAAGGAGGTGACTGGCCAAAAAGCAGAAGCACACTATAAGTTACTTTTTGTATGTGCTCTGAAAGTCCAAGTAGTTAGGGGAGCAGAGGAGATTCCGGGTTTGAACTAAATGGTTGGGTGAGGGAGGGGCTTTCCTTTTACCCCCAGACTTGAAGAAAGATCCTCCTGGGCTGGCGTGGGGATGAGGAGAGCTAAGGTGGGTACATGGGCACGAACACAGAGAGGAGTATGGGTCCCAGAGCAGAAGGGCCCATCCCCTGCTTTCCAGGAGAGCCTGGGAGGCCCCAAGGAGGGAACAATCGTGTTGGATGTGCTAGGCTGAATAACGCTCCCCCCAACAAATGTCCACATTCTAATCCCAGTACCTGTGAATATGTTATCTTACATAGCAAAAAGGGACATTGCAGGTAAGATTAAGTTAAGGATCTTGAGACGGGGAAAATTATCCTGGCGGGTGCAATGTAATCACAAGATCCTTACGAGAGGGAGGCAGGTGAGCAGAATCAGTGAAGATGTTGTGATGATCTTGCACTGCCGGCTTGGAAGAGGGAGGTAAAGGCTGCAAGTCGAGGAGTGCCCATGGCCTTCAGAGGTTGGCGAAAGCGAGAAAACGGATTCTGCCCTAGAGGAAGAACCAACCCTGCTGACACCTTGATTTTGCTCATCAGACCCATTTTGGACTTCTGACCTCCAGAACTGTAAGGTAATACTTTCTCATTGTTTTAAGCCAGAGTTTGCGGTCACTTGTTGCAGCAGCACTTGGGAACTAACAGTGGGGATGGAGGCAGGGATGACGGAAGGCCATGCCCTGCATCTCCTGTACCCCAAGTGGGCCCAGCAACAGCAGGACACCAGAAGTAGAGGTTAAGGAGCCACACGCAGGCGCAAGAAAAGCCCCAGCTGACTGTTTGGACTGGGCACCAAGGGCCCAGTGGGCTCCCAACCCAGTGCCCTGGTGTGACAGGAGCACCCCAGAACTTCCTGTCGTAGTCCTAGGGAAGGCTGGAAGCTCCCTCCAAGTGATATTAAATTTCTGTCACCCAGCCTAAGTGAGCACTTAAAATATAAATGAAGGAAGTGATTATTCTTGCCCTGAGCTTGGTAGCTGAAATTCCAACTCTCTATGTAAGGTTCATTCTCACAACCCAATGAGGTAAGTATGCCTCATTATCAATTTAATTTGCTCCTGAAAATGTGCCAGATAGAGGAATTTTGGAATGAGTGAGACTATGTTTTATTTTCTTAAATCTAAAAAAATAATTCCAGGCTTACCCAAAAATGCAATTAGTTTGCTCCAGATATCACAGAACATCTTAAACATCTAGATAACAATCCGTCAAGGATTTCTGCCTCATATAAAGCCTAAAGAACACCAATCGTCTAATTATTAAACACATCAGTGGGTGTTTTGTGTTTGATACACAATACTGTCCAGTATTCCATACCGACTCTATTTTCATTCTACACTGAAATGAACTGTAATGAAAATAAGCAAAACACATATATGTTAAAGATACAAAATGAATGCAAATATCACAAAATGCAACCCTCTAGGCGAATGGCTGAGATATGACTGTGGCTCAGGTGTGCAAATTTACTTTTTCTCCATGAGAATTCCTCAAAACTTGGGTGATCATATAATTCAGGGTCAAGTTTTTGTGAGTAAAAGAACCGTTAATAACTATGTTGGGTTAATAGCTGAAACGGGAACTATCTGGGGCAAAGTGAGATATATAGTCATTCTACTTAAAGCAGTTTTGCAATTTGGAGAGTGAATTTTGCAAGTTTTATGGGAAATATTTGGATAGTAAGAGTTCAGTGTTTTCTTAGGCCTGTTTTTCAGACAAGAGAAACTAGTACTCAAAGACTGTAGGCGCTTGCCCAGAGTGCCGCAGTAATTTCACCCGTTGTGTAGGAATTCAAACCCAGGTCTGTGTGCTTCACACTGTGGTTTTTGTGAGTGGGTTCAAAGACTTTAGACTTGGACCTCTTTTCTGAGGCCCCAGAGAACTTGTTCCACCCCCAAAACAGGCATGGAGGGCCCAGGGAACTCCTTCCCATCCCCTAACTCACAACCTCTGGTGCGGGCGGGAGCCACTTGGAATGGTCCTTCATCTTAAGTACCTGGGTGTACTTCAGGGGCTTCCCTGCAGCAGGGGAGATGGGACACAGTCATCCCACTGTCATTCATTTATTCTTTTTAAAACATTTTTTTATTGAAGTACAGTTGATTTACAATGTTTCAGGTGTACAGCAAAGCGATTCACTATATATATACATATGTATTCTTTTTCAGTCTCTTTTCCATTATAGGTCACTACAACATATTGAATAGAGTTCCCTGTGCTATATAGTAGGACCTTGTTATTTATCTATTTTATGTTTATCTATTTTATATATAGTAGTGTGTATCTTGTTAATCTTGTTAATGCCAAATTCCTAATTTATCCCCCCCCCCACTTTCCCCTTTGGTCACTTCGGTCACCATAAGTTTGTTTTCAATGTCTGTGAGTCTATTTCTGTTTTATAACTAAGTTCATTTGTATCTTTTTTTTAGATTCCACATATAAATGATATCAAATGGTATTTGTTTTCATCTGTCTGACTTATTCACTTAGTGTGATAATCTCTAGGTCCATCCATGTTGCTGCAAATGGCATTATTTCATTCTTTTTCATGGCTGAGTAATATTGCATTTTATATATGTACCACATCTTCTTTATCCATTCATCTGTCAATGGATATTTAAGTTACTTCCATGTCTTGGCTATTGTAAATAGTGCTGCAAAGGATATTGGGGTGCATGTATCTTTTTTTTTAATCTTTATTGGAGTATAATTGCTTTATTGGAGTATAATTGCTTTACAATGGTGTGTTAGTTTTGTTGTATAACAAAGTGAATCAGCTATATGTATACATACACCCCTATATCCCCTCCCTCTTGCTTCTCCCTCCCACCCTCCCTATCCCACCCCTCTAGGTGGTCACAAAGCACTGAGCTGATCTCCCTGTGCTATGTGGCTGCTTCCCACTAGCTATCTATTTTACATTTGGTAGTGTATATATGTCCACGCCACTCTCTCACTTCGTCCCAGCTTACCCTTCCCTCTCCCCATGTCGCCAAGTCCATTCTCTACATCTGCGTCTTTATTCCTGTCCTGACCCTAGGTTCTTCAGAACCTTTTTTTTTTTTTTTAAGATTCCATATATATGTGTTAGCATACGGTATTTGTTTTTCTCTTTCTGTGGGGTGCATGTATCTTTTCGAATTAGAGTTTTCTCTGGATATATGCCCAGGAATGGGATTGCAGGATTGTATGGTAGCTCTATTTTTAGTTTTGTAAGGTACCTCCATACTGTTTTCCATAGTGGCTGCACCAATTTACATTCTCCCCAACAGTGTAGGAGGTTCCCTTTTCTCCATACCCTGTCATTCATTCTTTCAACTGATGCCTATTGCTTTTAACCATGATTCTTTTCATGACCCCTGTATTCGTTTCCTCAGGTTGCTCTGACAAAGTACCACAAACTGGATGGCTTAAAACAATAGAAATGTATTCTTTCATGGTTCAGGGCCCAGAAATCTGAAATCAAGGTTTCAGCAGGGTCATGCTCCCTTCAAAGGCTCTAGGGGAGAATCCTTCCTGCTTCTTCCAGCTTCTGGTGGCTCCTGGTGTTTCTTGACTTCTGGCAGCATAACTCCAGTCTCTGGTTCCATCTTCCCATGGCCGTCTTTCTGTGTGTCATTGTCTCCACATGGCCTTCTTATAGGGACACCAGTCATTGGATTTAGGACCCACTCTAATCCAATATGACCTTATCTTAACTTAAATACTTACATCTGCAAAGACCTCCTTTACAAATAAGATCACACTGTGAGCTTTCAAGTGGACATGAATTTCGTGGGACACTATTCAACCCAGCACAACTCCCCCTTTGACTTCTCACAGAATCACCACTTCTGTGCTCTTGCCAAGGCATGATCAAGAGTTAAACACCACTGGAATATCCATATGGGAAGAGTCTTGAGTGCCACAGTCTGGTGGTAAAAGATGGGGTGGGGGGCAGGGCTAGGGGCCTTGTCTTGAAGCCATGTTTGCACAGCTCTTTTTATGAGATTGGAGAAAAGTTCATTTCCTTTTCAATGAATAGGGGTTAAAGGGTGGGAAGTTCTCATGGAAATTTGGGAGCCTTAGAACTATCCAGAGACACTTCTTGCCATCACCGCTATCAGAGGAGGTCTTTAGAACGAAGAATTTTTCTCCACCTTATTTTTTAAAAAATCAATCTTTAAATCAATTCGTTGAGTTGAATGGATATTACTTGAGCGATTTGATTTTTAGAGTTAAGGAATTTGAAAAATTATTCTTCCTATATTTTGCCCTCAATTTGTTTGTGTCAGATCCTGAACTGTGGAGTCTTGTCTTAAACATATTCCTTCCTTTAAAAAATTTTTTACATTTTCTTAAATGTGGTATATTCTTGTCACATCTAGCTATCACTATGTCATGGGCCAAATGCCTTATACATCACTTAGTTTTCCTGACTTGCCTCAATATCTTTGTGCAACGTACACATTGTCACTAGGACTGTGTACATCTTGCCCCTATCCATCTTGGCATCCCCTGGATTTCACAGCGTGCCTGGTGCAGAGATGGTATTCAACCACATGTTTGTTGAAGGAAGGACGTCTACATGTGACAGAGGGACAAATTTTACCACCTCTAATTGGATGTACTAATCTACTTTAGAGCGTTTCCCTCTTCTCTCTGGCTGCCACATGGAATTACACATTCGTTCCTGTTACTGTCTTGTAGCCTCTGCTGGTACCTCTGCTAATATGTTAGCCTGTGATTCATCCCTCCATCTAATAGCTATTGCTGCTCTGTGGACCTTATAACAAAGAGCATGTGAGCTGCCAGTTAATCATAATCTGAATCTTCTGGAATCCAGGTACATATTCAGATGTACAGCACCTCATAAATGTGTAAAGGAGCTGCCTTGACACACGCCAGATGAGATTACTGCTCAGATTCCATGCAGGACAGGCACACTGCCCTGCTGTCTTGTAAATTCGCCCTGGTTTTTATAGAAAGAAAATAGTCTAATGAAGTTCACGCTCCATGAAGAGTACAGATGTGCTCCATGAAGAGAAATTATGGGTAATTTGTGAACCAATTCTAGGACAAAATATGGATCATTAAAACCAGCTTGCCTCAATCGAAGCTTTCAATACTCACAACTTTGGACTTTTCAGGCAGGCACACTTCAACCATTTCAAATCCTAGTTTTGGTGGGTAATTGTTCCTAGAAAACTGTCTCCTAACTTAGCTAGTTGTCTAGAGAATACTAACAATAATTTTTTTTTCTTAAATCTCTCTCGTTTTGCCCACCATTAATTTTGGTGATAAAGGGATATCCTGAACATTATATAATGTATAGTGCATTTCAATCCAGACAGAGAGGTGAAGATGAAGTATTTCAGTCCATAGAAAATCAAATAAGTTATCTAACTTCCTTCCTTTCATTTCCCTCATGGTAAGCAAGATGGTGACATTGAAGTGGTGGGGTTCACTTTTGGTCTTTCATCTGTCTAGCTTCTCTCCTTGATCCTGTGAGACTTTATGAGGATTCAAACACCAAATGATGATGTCTTCTGTCATTGCTACCACTTACCTTTCTGCCACAGTTTACAAAATCTGTATGGAATGATATTGCTAAGCCTTTGGAACGTAGCTGATCACTTAACCTAAGTGGACAAACTCTCCACTCAGTTTTGATCTCATTTCAGTGGTACACGTGCAGTCACTTGCACTGGGTCACTCGAGGTCCTGCATGTGGCCCTCGACACTGTGTAGCCATCCTGTGATTACCCAGTGGCACCCTACTGTTCCCACCTAGTGGTGGGCTGAGTGGTGCCTGAGTTCAGAGTTGCTCACTGGGGACATGACAGGGCATAATGGGAGATGAAGCTCTGGGACGCCTGCACCTCACAACGTTGCACATCCATTCAAAATTCAACAAGTGTTTCTTGAGAGCAGGAACTGTTCTTGGCGCTGAGTAAGAATAGGAAACAAAACAGGTAGAGATTCTGGCCCTCAAGAAGCTTACATTCAATTATGGGAGACAGACACTAAGCAAGATAAATAAATTAAACACACTCTATCCAAAATAAAGATACACCCCATGGAGAAAAATGGAGCAAGGAAGGAAGAAATCAAGGCAGGCCTCACTGCGAAGGTGACATTTTCATAAAGGCCTGCAAGGGAAGAAGTGTTGTACCATGAGGCTATCTAGGGAAAAAAGCATTCCAGGCAGGGGAAAGAGCAAGTGCGAAGGCCCTGATTTGGGAGCGTGCCTGTTTGAATAACAGTGAAGAGGCCGGTGTGGCCAGAGGACAGGTGACAAGGAGGAGAGGAGAAGGGGATGAGGTCTTTCAAAGACTTCAGCAGGCATTTAGGATTTCCCAAGGAAAGTCTTATTTCCAGAATTTAAAAAGAAGAGTTGTAAGGTATCTGATGGAAAGGAGAGTAGATGTGACTTTGTCTTTGATGAGATCAAGGTTCCTTTTCTTAGCTCAAGAGCAAGAATGTTAGAAGAAGAAGGAGAGGGGTCAAGGGTAAGAGGGAAGTGGAGAGAGGGAAGAGAGGAAAAGGAGGAAGCTTGTCCAGCCCAACCTGGCCTTTACCCCAAACCTGACCCCAGATCTCTGTGTCTGGATCTGTGCAGGACATTTAGAAACCTCAGACAACTGACCTGTCTGGGGTGGAACTCAGCAGCTTCTCTGAGACACATCTGTCTGCCCTGCTTGCAGACTTACCTTTCACAGCTCAACATCTAGCAAGACAGCAGGACTGAGTTACATTTTCCTGACCCTAATAGAAAGAAAGAGAGAGGGATTATAGGGAAGTTTATTTATCCAACATTTGTTCATTGAACAAACATCTGTTGAAGTCCTACTATGTGCCAGCCACTGCTACATGGGATCAGACACTCTTAACTCTTTTGTCCAAGGAACTTAGATGCCCAACATAAGTACAGGACACACTCTTTAGGTGGTGGGGCTGCATCTTTTCATCTGAAGGCAAAATAAGCACAAGAAATGCTCAAACAGCCTCTGTGCACCTGAAAGACCCCAGGCAGGGAATAATTCTGAATATGTGTGTTGGTACTTCAGGTGTAAAAGAAGGAAACTCACTCAGAATGCCTTAAAGAGCCCAGCCCCACTAAAACTGTGCTGTCCTTCAAGAAACAACCCAACTTTAGAGAAGGGATCACATTGTGCCTTCAACGGCTGGCATCTTTCTATTCCTCACTTCTCTACTTTGCTGCTGTGGAAGGACTTAGCTTCTTTCTCTCTTCTTCCAAAGAACCTGCTCTTGGAGACCCAAGATTCTATTTGAAATTCTCACTACCCAAGAGAAATGATCTGATTGGTCAGTCAATCCCCCTCTAATGCAGAATGTGCCTCTGGGCAGAGACTGTGATGAGGCTACCTTAGTCATGTATAAATAGCTGTGATGGCATCAGTCTTCCATTCCTGGTCAAATTAGCAGTGGCCAGTGTACTGGTTTCAGATGATAACACCTCTATGTTACATCTACTTCTTAAGGGGAAGTGATTGAAATGGCAGATACAATGAAGTTTCCCAGAAGGCTCCTAACTTAATTTCCCCACCCTGGCATGCTGTTCTTTCAGAGAAGTGAGAGGAGTTCTCTGTTCTTTGTCCCCACTTTTTTCTTTCCTCATTAGACCTCCATCTACCCTGGCCTACCATATTCCTCACTCCACCCCAGTACCATAACATTCAACTGTCCAGGGTTTCTCTCCTGAGTGTGTATATTTGCTCAGTTTTGACTCAGAAATCTGTGAATTTGGTGTGTTTAATAAATGAAAATTTATCCCATTGTTCCAGGAGCTGATGGAGCTTATGTTAATTCCAAACTCTATATTTCATGTGGAATTCATGAAAGCCACAGAGTTCAAAATTCATTTGTTCTTTCAGATTATTTGGGTCTTTGCTAGGACTGGTCAAGTTTCTGCTTCTTTCCTCTGGGTTGATTAGATCACATAATGTTTTATACTTAGATTTCTCCACACCATTATTACACTCAACGGACTTCATTTAGAATGTCGTGGCGTCACTCTGGTGTGAGATATGAGTGCATTCTGCCAGTCCACAGACGTGTGCTGGCATTCCCTATTAAAAAGAAAATGGACCGCACACTTCTTGCTGTGCTTATGAGGTCTTAATGGGAATTATTAGACCAGAGGGAAGATGTGATCATTTTATCGGTCATTCTATTTGAAGGAAGGAATCGCTTAATTTTCCTTCCTTCATTGGAAGAACTGTTTACGAAGGTATAGTTCATTGAGTCCAGAGGGCTGTGTGAGGGCCATGTGGGAATCTCAGACAAAGACCCTCTTCTTCAGGAAGGATATAGGAGTATAAACAGATACTAATGGGGAAATAATTCAGTTTGTACTTACTCTTGCCTGGCATTATAATAGTGAGCTCTGTATGCCTAGGGCACCAGACAGCACTCTCCTGACACAGGGAAAGGAGCTGGACTCAAACTCTCTCTCCAGATGTTCCAGCCCCATCTTCTACCCCTGCCATGGGCTTTGAACATCATGAGTCACTTACTGGCTTTGACCTTTCTGGTTTTGTCTCTGACAAGCCTCCACATGGTGGGGCCTTGGGGATAATTCCTTCATTCACTTGTACATGTATTTATGTGTACCCTTGTTCATTCGTTCATTCACTCACTAAGGCACTCATTTGACAATGATTCAACAGTATGTTAAAAAAATTGTTTTAATATTTTTTAATTTTATGTATTTATTTTTCGCCATGTCAGGTCTTAGTTGTGACATGCTGGATCTTCATTGTGGGTTCTTTTGTTGTAGCACACGGGCATAGTTGCCCCGCAGCATGTGGGATCTTAGTTCCCCAACCAGGGATCGAACCCCTGTCCCCTCATTGGAAGGCAGATTCTTTACCACTGGACCCCCAGGGAAGTCCCGATTTAACCGTATTTGATGAGAGCCTCTATGTGCCTTGCAGCATATCAGGTACTAAGCAGTATATCCCTATTCTCCAGAAAGTTATTGTCTTATTTGAGAGACGAATCTAGCACATAATTTAGAGTTTAGTACAATACATTGAGTTCAGAGTATCAGTACCAAAAATACGACCCAGACAGTAAGAGCTGGGGGAGTTCCTGGGAAGGTGAGTATGAGCAGTGGAGGCTACCTGGATAAAGTAGGACTTGAGCAGGACCCTAAAATAAGGGCATTTGGCAGGTATGGAATAAGGAGAAGGAAACTCAAAGCAGAAAACACAGAATAAGCTAAGGCAGAAAGTCATAAATGACAGTGGTGCTTATGGGGGAGAGTGGAGAGACCACTCTGGCCAGAGAAAAGGGGCCATGTCTGGAGTTATAGGAGGTGAATGTCAAATTAGATCAGGGCCAGACTGATGAAAGAATTTGAATGAAAGAAACAGCACATTTGGACTTTATTCAGTACAGGTCTGAGAGCCATTGGCACTCTTGAATATAAATGTGATGCTGTTGCAACAAACTTAAAATAGTTTAGGATTTCACTATTACCCAATAGTCAGTTGGTGTGCCTGGGAGTGCAGGGTGGAGGTGAACCCTGATAAAGATGACCTCCTTGATAGGCAATGGGAAGGGGACAGGAAAAAAGAACAAGGAGGGTTAATGTCTAATTTTCCTAACCTTGTGTGATACGCTGAAGAACTTTCTGATATACATTTACATGGGTAAACTTGAATCAAACAGGGTTTACCAGTGAGAGAAAGCCTTGTGTGCAGTGGCTCATTTAGAAAGGAGTATGTACTGGCTCATATGACTAAACTGTAGGAAGGGCTAAGGATGTGGCTCAGGGCAAAGAGGGAGGATTTTATTTATAACTCCAGTAATTTTACATGAAGTTGAAGACAATCACTTTTATTTGTTTTTTGATTAATGTCCCAATAATTCACGTATTTAACCAATTATGTTTCTCTTAAACATTTAGCATCAGTTACATATCCAAATTCCCACAATTTTAAACAAGAACATACTTACTATATACAGATATAATAATGCAATAATAAACACTTATATAGCACTTACTATATACCAGGCACTGTTGTAAGCACTTTATATATATTGTTCATATAATCCTCAAAACAACCTTATCAGATAGGTTATTGTCAACCCAATTTTTGAAATGAAAAAAGTGGATGCCCATTGTGTTTATACATTTAACAAGTTATATAGATTGGATTCCAACCTTGTCATCCAGACTTCAGAGTTCATGTTCTTAACCATTACACTTCTACTACCTCTCCATTTAAAATGTTAGCATCATTATTTAACAATATTCTGGTGATATTAAACAATGTAACTACATATGAGAAAGAAATTACAAATGTGAAACATTGAAAATCAGGAGGTAAAGTAATTATTTGTAGATACTGTGATTCTACACCTGGAAAACAATAAGAGAAGCAATAGAAAAACTACTGCAAATAATAAGAGAATTCAGTCTATCAACGTTATAAAATGAAATATAAAATTTAGTCATATTCATATGTAAAAACCACCTAGATAGAAGATATAATTTAACAAAAACCCCATTTGCAATAGTAAGAAGAAAGCTAAAACTCTTCAAGATAAACCAAACAAAATTTATGCAAGATGCACCTAAAGAAAACTTTAAAACACTTAAGGACACAGAAAAAGACATGAAGAAATAGAAAGGCATACCATGTTCTTGGATAGGTTGTTTCAATATCATAAAGGTGTCAATTCAAGTATCTTAATTTAAGGATTAACTGGAACTTAGTAAAATTTCAAAAGCTAACTTTATAGTTCATGTAGGGAAACTATGTATAAATAAGCAAATATAGCTAGGATAATTTTTCAAAGGAAGAATAATGAGCCTTGCCAGATGTGAAAATTTGTTATAAAGCTATGATAGCTAAGACAACATGATATGACAAGTCAGACATGAATGTGGAACAGAATGTAAAGCCTAGCAATGGACAAAAATAAATCAAGGATTCAGGATATGATAAAGCCCACATTTGATTATTTGTAAATGGTGTTAGGATGACTACATAGCTATGTGAAGAAAAATAAAGTTATATCGCCACCATATAATTTGTACCAAAATAAATTCTAGATGTACTAAATATTTAAATATGGGAAATGAAAACATAAAAATACTAAAAGAAAAAATGGGAGAATTTTTAGTACTCTCAGAGTAAGGAAGGCTTTTACAATGCAAAAACCATAAGAGCACCACTACAGATCTCATAGGAATAAAAATGATTAGAAGAGAATACTGTGTACAACTATATGCCAAAAAATTGCATTAACTAGATGAAACTGGACAATTCCTAGAAAGACGCAAACTACCAAAACTGACTTGAGAAGCAACAGAAAATCTCAATAGACCTATAACAAGTAAAAAGGTTGAATTGGTAATTTTAAAACTTCCCACAAATAATCCCAGGCCCAGATAGCTTTACTGATGAATTCTGTCAAACATTCAAAGAAGAAATAATATTAATCCATTACAGACTCTTCCAAAAATAGGAGGAATACTTCTTCACTCATATCAAAATTTGACAGACATTACAAGAAAAGAAAACTACAAATGAATATCCCTTTAGAATATAGATGTAAAAATCCTCAACAAAATACTAGCAAACAAAATTCAGCAATATGTGAAAAGGATTATCACCATGACAAATCTGGATTTATCACACTGTTAAGATTGGTTTAACATCTAAAATCAATCAATGTAACACACTGTATTAATAGAAGAAAGAACAAAATTGCATGTTCATCTCAATGAACCAGAAAAAGAATTGACAAAATCCAATACCTTTTCATGGTAAACAAACAAACAATCAATCAAACAAAACCTGAGAAACTTGGAAAAGAAAGGAACTTAATCTAACTGATAAAGGTCATCTATGAAAAATTCACAGCTAACCTAGTGAAAGACTGATTGCTTTCCCCCTAAAATCAGAAAAAAGTCAAGGATGTTCACTCTCACTGCTTCTATTCAATATTGTACTGGAGGATCTAGCCAAGTCAGCTAGACAAGAGAAAGAAATATAAGGCATCCAGACTGGAAGGTAAGAAGTAAAACTGTCTCTATTAGCAGATGACATGATCTATTATAAAAAATCCTAAGGAGGGCTTCCCTGGTGGTGCAGTGGTTGAGAGTCCGCCTGCCGATGCAGGGGACACGGGTTCGTGCCCCAGTCCGGGAAGATCCCACATGCCGTGGAGCGGCTGGGCCCGTGAGCCATGGCCACTGAGCCTGCACGTCCGGAGCCTGTGCTCTGCAATGGGAAAGGCCACAACAGTGGGAGGCCTGCGTACCGCAAAAAAAAAAAAAAAAAATCCCAAGGAATCATAATAACTATTAGAGCTAATAATAAAAAAAAAAAAAACTATTAGAATTAACTAAGCTCAGCAAGGTGGCAGGATACCAGATCAACATAAAAAATCAACACAGCGATGAATAATGCAAAAGTGAAATTAAGAAAACAACTCCACTTGTAATTACACCAAAAAGAATAAAATACTTAGAAATAAATTTAACAAAAGAAGTGCAAGACTTGTAACTGAAAACTATAAGACGTTGAAAAAAATTAAAGACAAATAAATGGCAAAAGATCTCATGTTCCTACATCGGATGACTTAATATTGTTAAATTACAATATTCCCTAAATTGATCTACAGATTCGATGCAGTCCTTATCAAAATTTCAGGTGGCTTTTTTGCAGGATTTGACAAGCTGATTTTAAAACACATATGGAAATTCAAGAGGCCCAGAATAGCAAAGAAAATAAAAACCTTGAAAAAGAATAGCAAAGTTTGAAGACTCACACTTCCTTACTTCAAAACTTAAAACACAGCTGCAGTAATTAAGACAGTGTAATACAAGCATAAGGATAGGTATATAATTCAGTGGAATAAAACTGAGAGTACAGAAATAAACATTTATGGTCAGTTGATTTTCCACAAGGATGCCAAGACCATTCAATGGTGAAAGAATAGTCTTTTCAACATATAGTGCTCAGAAACTGGATTTCTACATACAAAAGAATTAAGTTGGACCCCCCTACCTCACATCAAATACAGAATAATTCAAAATAGATCAGAGACTTAAATGTAAGAGCTAACTAGAAAACTCTTAGAAGAAAAAAATGAGAGTAAATCTTTGTGACCTTGATCACAAAAGGACACCAAAAGCCCAGTGACAAAAGAATAAATTGATAAATTGGACCTCATCAAAGTCACCAACTTTTTGCTTCAAAGGTCACCATCAAGAGATTGAAAAGCCAACCCACAGCATGAGAGAAAATATTTGTACACTATGTATCTGATAGCGACTTGTATCCAGAATACACAAAGAATTCTTAGAATGCAACAGTAAAAACATAAATAACCTAAATTGAAAATGGGCAAAGGACTTAAAAAGCCATATCTCCAAAGAAGATATACAAGTGGCCCATAAACTCATAAAAAGTTTCTTAACATCATAAGCTGTCTGGGAAATGCAAACCAAAACCACAACAAGAAATCCATACCAAAAAGAATGGGTTTCTTTTGGGGTGATGAAGATGTTCTGGAATTAGATAGTGATGGTTGTTGCACAACTCTGTGAATATACTATGAACTGTTGAATTGTTCACTGTAAAAAGATGAATTTCATGATTTGTAAATTATTTTTCAATAAAGCAGTTATTTAAAAAAAGTCATAAGAGAAAATGTTGATTAATTTAGTTATGTAAATCATTTAGATTAATCTGCATTACAAAAACTACCATAACAAATTTAAATAGCACATAATATTCTGGAGAAAATATAGGAACAACTCATATCCCAGAATAGGGCTAATCTCCTTAAAATAATAGGAGGCTTTGTAAAAAAAACCCAAAAACCCACAATCTGAAGTGGAAAATAGGCAAAGGATATGAATAGAGATTTTTTATTAAAAAAATTAAAACTCAAAAAGATACAAAAAGATGTTAATTTTCAATAATAAGTGATATATTACAACCTCATTGAGAAACCAATTACCCCCATCAAATTGGCAAAAGTCAATAATTTTGATAACACTGTTGATGAGATTCTAGGAATACGTTGCTAGTAAAAATGTTTGAAGGGCAATTTGGCTATATATATCAAGATTGCAAATGCACATACCCTTTGATCCAGCAATTCCACTATTCGAAATGAATTCAGTGGAAGCTGACCAACTCTCTGCCCCCATCCCCGCCCCAGCCAAAAGGAAATGGGGTCCTTTTACTTGTAGACTTTGCCAGTTTTAATGGTGTGAATACTTCCACCATGGTCAATTTCAAGCTATTCTCCTGACGTCAATCAGCTTTACAAATTCCTGAAATTTTAATAATTGGCTCTTGCAAGCCCAGATGAGCCTGCCCCAGCATATCACTGAATATTCACTAGAATTTGCAAAAGGATATATGTATGAAATTGCACCATTATGTATAATGACATAAGAGTTGAAACATTTTAAGTAGCCAACAATAAAGAACTGCTTAAATTAATGATTAGATAATAAAGTTGTTTAAAAAATTGAGAAAGCTCTTTATTTACAGATATGGAAAGTCTCTAAGCTATATTTTAAGTTAAAAAAACTAAGGTGCATAACAGTGCATATCATATAACACTTGAGGAAAGGGGGGGATATATATGCGTGGAATATCTCTGAAAGGGTATGTAAGAAACGAGAATCATTGATTTCCTCGGGGGAAGAGAAATGGGGGTGATTCACACGCATATACTGAGCAGCACTGTGCTGAAAACTCTAGGGAGTTCTTTCTCTGGAGTTCTTCCTCTATTTAGCTCTCTCTTGAGTCCCCTGTTCTGCAAACTTTAGCTGCCTTGGACTCCCCAGAATCTTGGCTCTATATTCTCAATTCAGGGAGTCTGCTGGTCTCCATGTGGTTTCCTCCTCCTTGTGCTGTGCCCTGGAAGCTGCCTCACGGCAGTAGACTGAAGCAATCAAAGAGTTCATCTCATTTGCTTTTGACCTCTTGGGAATCACTGTCCTTCATGGCCTGATGTTAATATTTTGACAGTGATTGTTTTATATATTTTGTTCAGTTTCTCTGTTCTCTTGGACAGGAGGGTAAATCCATTCCCTGTTATCCCATTTTGACTGGAAATGGAAGTGAAATACAATTTTTAGAAAAAAATAGAATACCTTCATGACCTCAGGATAGGGGAAGATTTCTTAAACATTGAACATTGCTCACACAAAATTAAGATTTTATTTTAAAATTAAGACCCCATAAAGAGAGTGAATATATAAGTCACAGAAGAGGAGAAGATATCTGCAATGCATATAATTGACAAACAACTCATAAATAGACTATATGAGATGAAAAAAAGAAAACCCCTCTGCAGATTAAGATTTAAAAAATATAACCCAAGATAAAATAGTGCAAAAGCCATTGATAGACACCACACAAAAGAGAAACTCTAAATAGCCAATGACCATATACAGTGGTGTTCAACTCATTAGTAATCAGGGAAATGCAAACTCATATCAAAATGTCAAACATTGCCACCAGGTAGACAAACATTTTAAAAACTAACAACTCCAAGTGTTCATAAAGTGTGGTATGCCAAGAACTCTCTACCTTTGATTGTGGGAGTACAAATTAATGTAACTATTTTGGAAAACAGTTTGATACTTTCTAGTAAAGTTTAAAATATACAAACCCTATGACCCAGCAAATTCACTTATGGGTCTATACCATACAGAACCTCATGCATACATGTAAAAGCATACAGGTTCAAGAATGTTCATAGGGACATAATAACCAAATAATGAAGACAATTCAAATGTTCATCAGCAGTAAAATGGATAAAGTAAGGTATATTCTTACAATATGCAACGTTAAAAATGGATGTGCTGTGTCATACAATGTGGATAAAACTTACAAATATAATTTTGACCAAAGGAGTAAAATTCTAAAGAAAGCATTCATTATAATTCTATTCATCAAGTTCAAAAACAGGTGAAATGAAGTATATTATTTAGAGATGCACTCTTAAGTAGTAAAACTATTAAAAAAAAACACTAAACATTTCCCTTAAAAAAATAACTCATATCAGGGCCGAGTCAAGAGGTCAGTGAGGGAAGACACTGAGTTAGCATTTCCCCACAACTAGGGCACCTGCCGGCCGCTGATGGGGGACCCTGACACCCAAGGAGACGAGAGGAACCCCCAAGTGAACCAATGAGGGTTGGGCCTAAGCTCCTGCCGTGGGAGCTCCATGGTGGAACCACTGGACTAACAGAGAACCTCAGACTCCAGGGAATATTCATCGGAGTGAGATCTCATGGAGTTCCTCACCTCAGCACCAAGACCCAGCTCTACCCAACAGCCTACAAACTCCAGTGTTGGAAGCCTCAGGTCAGACAACCAGTAAGACAGGAACACAATCCTACTCATCAAAAAAAAAAAGGGGAAAAAATATGTCACAGATGAAGGAGCAAGGTAAAAACCTACAGACCAAATAAATGAAGAGGAAATAGGCAATCTACCTGAAAAAGAATTCAGAGTAATGATAGTAAAGATGATCCAGAATCTTGGAAACAGAATGGAGGCATGGATTGAGAAAGTACAAGAAATGTTTAACAAAGATCTAGAAGAACTAAAGAACAAACAAATAAACAGACATGAACAACACAATAACTGAAATGAAAAATACACTAGAAGGAATCAATAACAGAATAACTGAGGCAGAAGAATGAACAAGTGAGCTAGAAGACAAAATGGTGGAAATAATTGCTGAGGAGCAGAATAAAGAAAAAAGAATGAAAAGAATTGAAGACAATCTCAGAGACTTCTGGGATAACACTAAATGCACCAAAATTCGAAGTATAAAGGTCCCAGAAGAAGAAGAGAAAAAGAAAGGGTGTGAGAAAATATTTGAAGAGATTGTAGTCGAAAACTTCCCTAACATGGGAAAGGAAATAGTCACCGAAGTCCAGGAAGTACACAGAGTCCAAACAGGATAAACCCTAGGAAAAACACACCAGACACATATTAATCAAACTAACAAAAATTAAATTCAAAGAAAAAATATTAAAAGCAGCAAGGGAAAAACAACAAATAACATACAAAGGAATCCCCATAATGTTATCAGCCGATTTTTCAGCAGAAACACTGCAGGCCAGAAGGGACTGGCAGGATATACTTAAAACCTATGGCCAAGATTACTCTACCCAGCAAGGATCTCATTCAGGTTTGACAGAGAAATCAAAAGCTTTTCAGACAAGCAAAAGCTAAGAGAATTCAGCACCACTGAACCAGCTTTACAACAAATGCTAAAGAAAGTTCCCTAGCTGTGACACACAAGAGAAGAAAAAGACCCACAAAAACAAACCCAAAACAATTAAGAAAATGGTAATAGGAACATACATATCGATAATAACCTTGAATGTAAGTGGATTAAATGCCCCAACCAAAAGACACAGACTGGCTGAATGGGTACAAAAACAAGACACATATATATGCTGTCTACAAGAGACCCATTTCAGACTTAGGGACATATACAGAATGAAGGTGAAGGGATGGAAAAAGATATTCCATGCAAATGGAAATCAAAAGAAAGCTGGAATAGCAATACTCGTATCCAATAAAATAGACTTTAAAGACTATTACAAGAGACAAAGAAGGACACTACATAATGATCAAAGGATCAATCCAAGAAGAATATATAACAATTGTAAATGTTTATGCACCCAACATAGGAGCACCTCAATACATAAGGCAACTGCTAACAACCATGAAAGGAGAAATCGACAGTAACACAGTAATAGTAGGGGGCTTTAACACACCACTTACATCAATGGACAGATCATCCTAACAGAAAATAAATAAGGAAACACAAGCTTTAAATGACACAATAGACCAGATAGATTTAATTGATATTTATAGAATATTCCACCCAAAAGTGGCAGAATACACTTTCTTCTCAAGTGCACATGGAACATTCTCCAGGACAGATCACATCTTGGGTCACAAAGCAAGCCTTGGAAAATTTAAGAAAATTGAAATTGTATAAAGCATCTTTTCTGACCACAATGCTCTGAGATTGGAAGTCAATTACAGGAAAAAAACTGTAAAAAACACAAATACATGGAGACTAAATAGTGTGCTACTAAATAACAAAGAGATCACTGAAGAAATCAAAGAAGAAATTAAAAAATACATATGAAACAAATGACAACAAAAACATGACAACCCAAAATCTATGGGATGCAGCAAAAGCAGCTCCAAGAGGGAAGTTTATAGCAATTCAATCTCGCCTCAAGAAACAAGAAAAATCTCAAATAAACAATCTAACCCTACACTTAAAACAACTAGAGAAAGAAGAACAAAGAAAACCCAAAGTCAGTAGAAGGAAAGAAATCATAAAAAGCAGAGCAGAAATAAATGAAATAGAAACGAAGATAACAACTGCAAATATCAATAAAACTAAAAGCTAGTTCTTTGAGAAGATAAACAAAATTGCTAAACCCTTAGCTAGACTCATTAAGAAAAAAAGGGAGAGGACGCAAATTAATAAAATTAGAAATGAAAAAGGAGAGATCACAACTGACACCGCAGAAATACTAAGTATTATAAGAGACTACTAAAAACAACTGTATGCCAATAAAATGGACAGCCATGAAGAAATGGACAAATTCTTGGAAAGGTACAATTTTCCAAGACTGAACCAGGAAGAATTAGAAAATATAAACAGACTTATCACAAGTAATGAAGTTGGAACCATAATTAAAAATCTTCCAACAAACAGAAGTCCAAGACCAGAAGGCTTCACAGGTTAATTCTATCAAACATTTAGAGAAGAGCTAACACTGATCCTTCTCAAACTCTTCCAAAAAATTGGAGAGGGAGAAACACTCCCAAATTCATTCTATGAAGCCACCATCACCCTGATACCAAAACCAGAAAAGAATCACAAAAAAAGAAAATTATAGACAAATATCACGGATGAATATAGATGCAAAAATCCTGACAAAATAATAGCAAACAGACTCCAACAACACACTAAAAGGATCATACACCATGATCAAGTGGGATTTATCCCAGGGATGCAAGGATTCTTCAATATAGGCAAATCAATCAATCTGATACACCACATTAACAAATTAAGGAATAAAAACAATACAATCATCTCAGTAGATGCAGAAAAAGCTTTTGACAAAATTCAACACCCATTTATGATAAAAACTCTCCAGAAAATGGGCATAGAGGGAAACTACCTCAACATAATAAAGGCCATATATGACAAATCCACAACAAACATCATACTCAATGGTGAAAAACTGAAAGCATTTCCACTAAGATCAGGAACAAGACAAGGATGTCCACTCTCGCCACTCTTTTTCAACATAGTTTTGGAAGTCCTAGCCACAGCAATCAGAGAAGAAAAAGAAATAAAAGGAATACAAATTGGAAAAGAAGTAAAACTGTCACTGTTTGCAGATGACATGATACTACCCGTAGAAAATCCTAAAGATGCCACCAGAAAACTGCTAGATCTAATCAGTGAATTTGGTAAGGTTGCATGATACAAAATTAATGCACAGAAATCTCTGGCATTCCTATACATCAACAATGAAAAATCAGAAAGAGAAATTAAGGAACCAATCCCATTTACCATCACAACAAAATGAATAAAATACCTAGGAATAAACCTGCCTAATGAGGCGAAAGACTTGTACTCAGAAAAGTATAAAACACTGATGAAAGAAATCAAAGATGACATAAACAGATGGAGAAATATACCATGTTCCTGGATTGGAAGAATCAATATTGTGAAAATGACTATACTATCCAAAGCAATCTACAGATTCAATGCAATTCCTATCAAACTACCAATGGCATTCTTCACAGAATTAGAACAAAACATTTTACAATTTGTATGGAAACATAAAATACCCCGAATAGCCAAAGTAATCTTGAGAAAGAAAAAGAGTTGGCGGAGTCAGGCTTCCTGACTTCAAACTATACCACAAAGCTACAGTAATCAAGACAGTATGGTACTGGCAGGAAAACAGACATGTAGATCAATGGTACAGGATAGAATGCCCAGAGATAAACCCACCCACATATGGTCACCTAATTTACAACAAGGGAGGCAAGAACATACAATGGAGAAAGGACAGCCTCTTCAATAAGTGGTGCTGGGAAAACTGGACAGCTACATGTAAAAGAATGAAATTAGAACACTCCCTAACACCACACACAAAAATAAATTCAAAAATACCTAAATGTGGGCTTCCCTGGTGGCACTGTGGTTGAGAGTCCGCCTGCTGATGCAGGGGACACGGGTTCATGCCCCGGTCTGGGAAGATCCCACATGCTGCGGAGCGGCTAGGCCCGTGAGCCATGGCTGCTGAGCCTGCGTGTCCAGAGCCTGTGCTCTGCAACGGGAGAGGCCACAACAGTGAGAGGCCCGTGTACCGCAAAAAAAAAAAAAAAGGAAAAGAAAAAGAAAAAGCTTTTGCACAGCAAAGGAAACATAAACAAGACAAAAAGACGACCCTCAGAATGGGAGAAAATATTTGCAAATGAAACAACAGACAAAGGATTAATCTCCAAAATATACAAACAGCTCATGGAGCTTAACATCAAAAAAACAAATAATCCAATTTAAAAATGGGTGGAAGACCTAAATAGACATTTCACCAAGACATCACTAATTATTAGACAAATGCAAATCAAAACTACAATGAGGTATTGATTCACACCGGTCAGAATGGCTATTATCAAGAAATCTAGCAACAATAAATGCTGAACAGGGTGTGGTGAAAAGGGAATCCTCCTGCACTGTTGGTGGGAACGTAAATTGATACAACCACTATGGAAAACAGTATGGAGGTCCCTTAAAAGGCTAAAAATAGAACTACCATATGACCCAGCAATCCCACTACTGGGCATATACCCTGAGAAAACCATAATTCAAAAAGAGTCATGTACCACAATGTTCACTGCAGCACTATTTACAATAGCCAGGACATGGTACCAACCTAAATGTCCATCAACAGATGAATGGATAAAGAAGATGTGGCACATATATACAATGGAATATTACTCAGCCATAAAAAGAAACGAAATTGAGTTATTTGCAGTGAGGTGGATGGACCTAGAGTCTGTCATACAGAGTGAAGTAAGTCAGAAAGAGAAAAACAAATACTGTATTCTAACACATATATATGGAATCTAAGGAAAAAAATGGTACTGATGAATCTAGTTGCAGGGCAGGAATAAAGATGTTGACATAGAGAATGGACTTGAGGACACGGGGGGGGAGGGGGGAAGCTGGGTAGAAGTGAGAGTAGCATCGACATATATACACTACAGGATGTAAAATAGCTAGTGGGAAGCAGCCACATAGCACAGGGAGATCAGTTTGGTGCTTTGTGATGACCTAGAGGGGTGGGATGGGAGGATGGGAGGGAGGCTCAAGAGGGAGGGGATATGGGGACATATGTATACATATGGCTGATTCACTTTGTTGTACAACAGAAACTAACACAGTATCATGAAGCAATTATACTCCATTAAAGATCTATTAAAAAAAAGTAACTCATATCAAAGTGAACATTACATGAAATAATACATGAAAAACACTTAGTCCACGAATGGGCACACAGTCTATGCTCAATAAATTTTAGCTGAAAGTATTTATCTTTATCCTGAAACCCAGTCCTTTTCCTGGCAAACAGCATGTACTTGGGTTGTGGGTCTGAGGTGGTAAGTTAACCAGTTAACTCCAAGATGAGTGTCCTAATGATCAAGAAAGTGACCAGCTACTTAGCCTACTTCTTATGGACTCTAAATGGCATATATTTCTCCTGAGGCATTTCTTTTTGTGTGAAATATGTATGTTCTCAATCATAATTATTGATTTCATATCCAGCTTTTTCTTACAGTCAAAGAGAGGATACATTCAGCCAAAGCAAATTAACGTGCATTTAAAAGATCAGCCCAAACAGAATAAATATCTTGAAAGTGACTGGAATCAAGTTGCAGGAGAAAGGATGTGGTATATGGTGAAGATGGCACTGACTGTCCTGACACACAGTCTCTATAGATAGGGCTGTGATTCAAAAACATTTAGAGGTAAAAATATAATTAGCCTTGGTTTTTAGCAGGAGTTGAATAAGCAAACTGGTGGCATGATTTTGGAACTGCCAGCTGTCCTTGGAGCCAACCATCTCCAAACTATGGAAGTGGGAAGACAAGAAGACAAGGAACTGAACAATTAACCATCTCTGTCTACATGCTGTGTGTCCATTGCCAAGCCATACGTGTTAGCTGGAGTTACCTCCATGATACCAAAATGTAGTGGACATAAATCTTAAAAAAATTTTAAAAAGACAATGTACGTTATAAGATATATAGAGAGTGCTATGTTCTAACTATTTTTTCAAGGACTAGCACATTGAATGCTCAGGATAACACTAGGGATTTACAGATGAGGTCTGTGGGGTGCATAAAAATGTTAAGTAACTTATCTAAGGTCATACAGCTGCTAATTTAAGTATGGAACTAGGTTTGAATTTAAATGCTCTGATTTAGTGTTATATCCACTAACTATACTGTCTGTCTGACTCTACTGCCTATGTTGACAGGATACATCTTTCTAAAGCATAGAAACTATGAGCTTAGCACCTAGTTAGCAAGAATAATTAATAAAAATAGGGAGCCACCAGGTGGTGTCCTGATTAATAAAACCTTTTGGTATTACATGGATGATTTGGAGGTTTGTGTATTGATTTTTGCATTTGGCTGCATGTAAAGTGTTTTTCGTCTTGCTCAAAGAGAAGTTTAGGAATAGATAGTCCCAGGCTAGGATTGTAGCTCAGTGATTCCACAAGGGCTCCTTCTATATTCTGGCTCTTCTGTCTTTAGCCTGTAACTTTCTTCTTGAGCATTGTAAGATAATTTTTACCTCCACTCATTATGTTTGTGTTCCAGGATGGAAGAAATAGGAAGAGGCAAAAGACAAAAGTCACAAATCTAAAGGGCATGGCAGCTGAGGCTATATCTTCTTAAAAAATTCCTTAGAAGTTTCACTCAAGGACTTCTACTTGTATTTCACTGGCTACTTCTAAATCAATCCTAGAAAGTGAGTAGGGAGAAGAGAGTTGCGAATGGGAGCTGAGTCAGGCAACTGTTGTGTGTTACAGAATGACTTGCTCTTGGAGCCATAATTGTCAGTTAAGGCTCTGCTCCTAGGAGACAATCATGGTGGCTTTGGTAGGGAAGGCTAAGGACTGCTGCCCATTGTCCAATGAATGAATAGAGATTTGCTATGAGCAGCCTAGGGCTTGCCAATGGTAATACTCCTTACCAAAAGGGACCTGAAAGTATTAGCAGGCAGAACCTTCCTAGTGGAGAGGACATCTGCTATTGACTTGTCAGCATTCACTCCCCCTTTTCTAGGAGTAGCACCCTGGTTTTCCTTCAGAAAGCTATTCCTGCCTAACTTCAGTCTATGTGGTTTGGTCAGGGCCAATGTCCAGGCCTGGGCAGTCAACATACTGCACTTCTTTGATTACAATGATTAGTTCAGGGGTAGTTGGGCGACTCAAATTAGCCTGTTAAGACTCAACCCCAGAATTTTTGTTGAAACAATTGGGAAATATGTGATCTTCTCCCTTGGATTGCTGTTTAGAAGAATAAGGTAAGTTTGGAGCTTCTGGGGGTAACCACATGGCTGCCTGAGATTCAAGTTAGAACAGAGGAAGGCAGACCAAGAAATGAAGAGAAAGACTGAGACTTCATGCGGTTGTTTGAACCTCTGAATCCATTTATAGCTGAAATCCCATAACCTGGTTTTTCATAAGTCATCGAATTGTTCCTTTATAAAGCTGTTATCAGTTAATTTAATTTCTGTCACCTGAAGTTGAAAGAGTCCTCAGTAATATAGTCAGATACGTCAGCCCTGATTCTTCTTAATGTCCCTCTCAGACTCGGGACAAATCACAGTGGTTCTCTTTCTTCGTACTCACATATACAGTCACTCAGAGACTCACACCAACTCGATCCGCTCTCCTTTTTATCAGGGAGAAGGGAGTGGAGGGGCCTGTGTTGCCCACTTTCACAACTCTGTATCTGGAAATGAGAAGACAGATGGTACCAATAATCAAATCACAAATAAAATGGCATCTACGCAAATGAAATGAAACATTGCAAAATGTGTACGTGCTTCTGATCCATTTTTACCAAGAACAAATCATTTTGAAAACGCTTGACCTTTTCTTACAAAGCATTTTGGGCGGTAGCCTTGTAAAGCAACCCATGGAAATCTGTAAGGGAATGTGACCAATAGAAAATCTTGAAGGTGGCAGAATCGTAGTGATGGACGTATGGAAGAAGTTTTCTGGAATGTTTGGCTGGCTCCAAGACAAACATTTATTTTGAGGAAACAATTGTGAGAAATGCTGCTGTTTGAAAACATTTGCATACAGAGCAAACATTTGATTTTGAAATCTATACTTAAAGTATTAATGGTACTTAAACTATTAAGTACTATTAAATTTTAATCTATACTTAAACTATTAGGTTGCTGCCAAATACAATACTTGTCCGCCTAAACATACGTTTCAATGAAAAATGCTTACCAGTGTAGACAGACAAGAAGGAAATGTCTGAAACATGGTCAAACTTAACAGTATTTTAAAAAGCCGAAGTGTTAATTACTGAATTTTTAGAACGTTAATTTTCCGATCAAGGTTTCAGTGTCATTTGTCAATTGCTGTATTATAAAAATGAACTAAGAATGTATAGCCTTTTTTTAAAAGTTCGATTTAAGAATCCAGCAGTCTTGTCAATGAAAAAAAAATGATTGTTTTTTCTTTGAGACTCAAGAATCTTGTCGTTTTTCTGTAGTTCCTTTTTTTTCTTTTAAAGAGGGATTAACCATAGTAAGGATCCTTGGAAAACATATCTGCTTATTCTAAAACACTTTCCTATACAGTTTTTACTTCAGAAGGATCTAGATCACTCTCTTATATATATATGATATATATATATGATGTATATGATATGATATATATATGATAAATATATATGATATATATATGATAAATGTATATTATATATGTATTTTTGCATAGTTCTTTACAGTTTAAAAAGAGCAGTTCAGAGAATCATAGCTTGTATCTTCCAGAGTCAGGAAATGGCATTGTCAAGCTTACCAAATCATGGTCCAGTGAAATTTCTGCTGTGTTGATGGCTTTATCTTGGACCCCTCAACTGTTTTTGTTATCTTAATTGTGAGTTGATTTCAGACTTGAACTTGAGCATATTGGGTCAGGACACTTCTCATAAAAACTTCTTTCTGAATCTATGGAATATGACTGCAGGATCCCCCAAGGAAATGGAGTTCTGGCCCTTGGAGACGGGGCAGCCAGCCAGCCAATCATTATTCTCATGAATGGAGGAAAAAGTCACCTGGCCTCCCAGTTTATCTGTACAGACAGTTTATTTGCTCAGGCAGCTCCCCTGTACTAGAATGCCTCTTCTCAGTTCCTCTCTACCTGCCTGAATGCAGAAAAATTTTATGGCCCATCTCGTCTGTGAAGCTCTGCTTGATCATCTCCTCACCTAAAGTGATGGCTTCCTCTTCTGAAATATTATGCCACTCACTGGCCCCAGGTCCTAGGAACTAGAGAGGGGAAGTTGAGTCTCTGAAAGATTTCCCCAGTATAAGATCATTGAGGACAGGGGCACTGCAATTTACATTCTTTTGGGTTTCCCCGCAGTAACCTCCATAGTGTCTTTATTTATTTTGATTTAAAGACAAGTTTTCCGGTTCCAAAAAGGAAACTGAGAATAGGTGTTTGTTGTTCTTGTTGTTTTAACTGAGAGGCTCTTACACAGAGAACATAGACTCACCAGAAATAATACAATAAAAACAAGACTTTGTGTCATCCTCTGACACACTAACTCAGAGGAGGGAAAGGGCAGGCACCAATCCAGGCAGTAGAGTGTAGGCTGGAGGGGCAGACGGGCTTCCAGGGTTCCCAGTAAGAGCCTCTGTGGGAGTATGGGTCTTGTTTCCTCAGGCTGCCTTGCGGGGAAGGCCTCAGGGCTCCCTCACTTATGAGGCTACCTGTAGGCCATCCTGGCTCTTAGAGACTATGGAGCACTCAGGGGAACTCAACATGCACTAGGACCCACCAACCCTCAGGATGTGAATCAACTATAGCATATGTTCCTAATTTCAAACAGATGCACTGCAATATGCTTGCCTCATCCTGATTATAACTTAAGGCCTACAGGCTTCAACTAAGTTAGGCGACAAACTGGTGACCAAAGGAAGACTGTGTTAGAACCAGGTCGCATTTGCTAGAAGAGTTTCAAAGGAGATTGTCCCAAAGATCCCTACAAAGAGTCACTTGCACACGGTAGGTGCTCGTTAGATATTATGTATAGCTGTTAATTTGTAGGTAGGTAACTTCGATTGGGCTTGTCTATTCTTACAGATTCTTGGAAAAATGGAAGAGTGAATTTTGGGGGGAAGGGTGGATGTGATGGAGATAACGAAGGGAACATATGAGTTTCTGAAGGGCCAGTTCCCCTTGTCTAATTATTACTCTTTTCCTTTACTTATTAAGACTTAAAGAAAAAAGAGCAGTTGTTTTACACTCAATGGCTATTCATTAAATCTTTATGGGATTGAACTGCCCCAGTATGTTTTAAATGCACCGAGGCCTTTGTAAATAATAATAGCTGATTTCCCTGCAAAAAGAAAGGATATATTTAGAGGCTTTTCTGGGAGAATGAACTGGCCCCGGGGAATTGTAATGGACTGTTGAGCCTTTCACCTCGAGGTCAGTAGGTCAAATCCAAATCAGGCCTGGGGTGGCTGAGAAGCATTGTTTGAGTGACAGCTGTCCGGTGACCAGGGTGAGAGGAGCTGGAGGGTTGGGCTGCATTTCAAGTGCAATGAACAGGTGCTGTCTGCGGTGATCTTGGTGGAGCTTGAGAGACTGTGGTCAGAAATAGGCTGAGCTTGGTCTCTTGGCCCCAGAGGCCATCTTCGACTTGGCAAAGTGAGGAGCTTGCCTTTCCAGTACTGTTGTGACAGGAGGAAAGCTGAGGAGACTACACGTACAAAACAGCCAAGGCCTCAGAAGAACAGCGAGGCTCATGAAGCATCATCAGAGGAAGGGCTGACTTCTCCCGGCTAAGCTCTAAAGTGCTTCCCCGCCTGTTTCTTATTTCTCACGCTCTTGCTTTCCGAAAGTAGCTGGCCCTGTTTTCTAAAACTGAGTAAGGACAAACGAGTGAAGATGCAAAAGGATCAATGGGAAGATGGCAGTGATTCAAGTAAATGGTGTGGGTTTTCTTGTTTTCAGTTTCTCAAATACATTTTACATACCACTCGCCTTAGGCTCATGGCGTCTGGGAGGTGGGGTAGAAAACGGGTGGTGGAGAGGGAGGGCAGAATTTGGTAGTTGCTTGAGAAAGAGCTTAGAGTGGAAAGCTACATTAGTCCCATCCTTTTGTTTGGCCATGGAAGAAACTGAGGCTCAGATAGTTTGGAACAGATCACTGTGTAAAGTTTAAGTCACCAGCAGCACAGGTGACTTAAGCTGATGTAAACAGCGAACAGATGTATTTGAAAGGATATTGAGTAGCTCACAGCATCTTGTGGGAACCACGTGGGAACAGGTACCACCGGAAGCCAAGGGTGGCCAGAGGCTGAGGATGCAGGAGCCTTCCCCAGTGCCTTGGGGGTTCTTCAGGGGAAGCCCCTTTCACTGTGTTCACCCCTGAGCCACAGGTTAGGGCAGGGACTGTCTCCAGTCCAGGCACAAAACTGGCATTCTTTTGCTTTAAGTCTCTACCCAAATTTCACCTTATGAGAGAAGCCTTCTCTCACCACTATATTTAAAATAGTGACACACTGCACCTGCTGCTCTCATCTTTGCTCTCCATAGCACTTACTACCTACCATCTGACAATTACTTGTTTATTGTTTACTCTCTGTCTCTATGCCCCACAGTGTAAGCTTCATGGGGATCTGGACATTTCTGGTTTGGTTTGGTTCTGCTTTAAAGCCCCTACAGCCCCTTTCTGAAGAGATAGAGTGGCCACCAGAAGCTGCTTGTCCCTTTAGGATGGCAGCCTCCTTGAGATCCCAGGTCTGGGCAAGTGGCAAAGCTCCTCCGTTGGGAACGTCATAGGGATGGGGAGTAGGGTAATCTTTTTTCAGGGGTTTCCCCCTTTTGCCTGCATTCCCAAGTTCTCAGGTGGCTCTCCCCGATCCTAAAGAATGGAGGAGTGGAGCTGTCAGAACAAGCGTGAATGAACAGATGCGGAAATAGGGAAAGGAGTACCGGAGGCAGAGCCCTGTGCTCTTTGGCTGCCACGTTTTCAGCCACGTTTTTAATGGCAGGCTAGAGGGATCTGTCCACTAATCTGGCTAAACAAAGATTCTTCCTGTGTCCAACCACCCTTTTCATTTTCCTTTTTCTCCTCCCCTTCTTTCACCTGCAGTCCCCCCCCACCCCGTCCCATCCCATCCATTTCCCAGGAAAATAAATCTCTGGGAGGAGATCAGGAGAGTGGATCTCAGAGAACGCTTCTGAATAAACGTCTATATTAATGAATTATTAACTCAGCCACCCATGACCTTAAACCTAGAAGAGGGAGCGCCGAGGGCAGAGAGGAGAGCTGCTGAATTCTTTATTGGAGTCCTGTCAAAGGCAACCGACCATTTGTTCCCCTCCTCCATCAGGAAAAAATAATTAATATGAAAGGCAAACTTTAAAAATGTATGTCAAACGAAATCAGATAGAGAGTCTCCCAGACAGAAGCCTCTTCTTTCTTTCCTGCCCCTTCTGGCCTCTCCCTCTCTGCCCTGCCCCCCACTCCCACCCACCACTTCCCCTCCGAGCTAAGGGTACAGTGCTTCCTAAGGATAATTTTCTGGAAAAAAAAATTGCTCGAGAAAATGATGAATTTGGGTAGTTAATTTATCGATCCTGGCTCCTCTTCCCACATGTTTTATTTTAGAGGTCATTAATCAATGAAGAAAAACACCACCGTGTCCCCCCGTTTGCATTTAATACACTCTCGCTCCTTATTTATTCCTCTGGAACAAATTCCCAGCAAATATTCACCCATCGATTTGGGAGCGATGGATTTTTAGAAAGATTGGATCGCTTCCTAAGTGGTCGAAGTGATTTGTTTCATTGGTCTTCTAAATAATGAAGAGGAGGGGCACGGATTTGAGGGGGCGCAGGTCGGCGGGCTCACTTTCTGAAAATTTCCGAGTCATGGCAGTGTGGTTGTGACCAAGCCGTCCGGGACCAGCTGGGTGAGCGGAAAGCGGCCTGGGGCGCCGGCTGTCCCGCCTAGGCAGCGGTGGTGCGCCCCGGGGTGGACTGCGCGGACCTCTGCCCCAACCTAGCCCCGCCGGCCTCCTGCAGATCGCGGTCGGAGCAAAGGCCCCGCCCCGCCTTGTGAGCCTGCAGGTAGGCTCTGGGGATGCTCGGACCCCCGCGACACTGCCCTTGAGAGCTTTTCGTGCGCTCCTGGACTCCCGGGCCCTCTGAGCGCCCCCTCTAACGTTAACCCACCTCCTGCATGTGAGTCCCCTAAGGCCTTTGGGCCCTGGGGTCCCGTCGCCTCCAGACCCGCGTACCCTGGGGCCGCTGGGGGCGGACGGTGGTCCTCGAACCTGGCGGGTCAGGGAGACCGCACACGGGCATAGAGGGAGAGGTGGGCTCCGCTACAGTTCTGCTTCTCCCCTTGGCAAAGCGAGCCAAATCCCTGCCATGTGTCTCTGTACCCCTCTGGCGTCAGTTCTTCCGGACTAGGGTGGGCAGGAAAATGCACTTCGTGCCTCACTGACCGGGGTTTGAATCTGCCTCCATTACTCATTAATGGCGTGACCTCATGCAACATACCTAACTTTCTGAGCCTCAGTGTCCCCATCTGTAATATGGGGGTTAATGATAATGCTTTCTCCGCATGGTTGCTGGGCGGACTTGAAGCTTGTACCCGCACCTGGCCTGTCGAAAGCTCTCACAAACGGTCAGCTAGTTTTGTTAGGAAGGGAACTCCCGGGCTTCCCAGAGTGTGGGCGGCAAGAGGCCTCGGGAGCAGTTGCTGCAGCTAGCATCTCAAAATTCCGAGATTTTCAAGTGTGTTTGGGGGTCAGTTCAGGGAGGAGTTCTTCGGAACGGCCAGTTCTGGGGAGCGAGCACTTGCAAGTAGCAGGTTTGCGCAAAAACAAGAAGGCAGTGGGGCCGCTGCCGCAGTGTCCGGTCTCCGAGCCTCGGTACTGTCTTTCCGGGAGAACAGAGAAAGAGTGTGAGAAAGAGAGTATGCCTCTTCTCCTGTGGCCCGACAGCTACTCTTCGGCAGCTCTGCGAGCAGCTTAATTGAAAGGGGCCTAGAACTTCACCCTGTCCTCCCATGGAGTTGTTCAAAGCCCGAGGAGACTGCGTAGTTAGCCTCGGGGTCCAAAGCACCGTGGGTTTTCCCTCGCGGTGTTTGCCTTAAACTTGGGTACTATCAATCTATCCAGGGATGACTGATGACCTTGTCACAGCGACGCCAGTCAAAATATTTTCGGTCCAGCTCTGTTCCAACCAGCACCGCGAAGCATCCTGAGTGAGACCCGGACAAGGTCTAAACAGCGCGTTTCCCAGGCTCAGACGAAATGAGCGGTGGGAAGACAAAAAGAAACAAGCAGAAATCAGGAAAGAATGGCTATTAATTGTTCGGAGTGGTAGGTGCTAAATGAATTGGTTTGTTTGGGGAAAGACAAATGTTATTTCTTCTCTTTGAGGTGTGGACAGAACTCCGGCGTTGGGAAAGCGCCCGAGCCGGTCAATTTCACACAGCGGGTCGGTGCCCTCCGCCCACCGACTTCTGTGAACGCCTTGAAGAACTCGGGGCGGGTTTCTAATTCCTTGATGTGAGACCACGCCTGGAAGGGCTGCCACGGTCCAAGGCGCCAGGAGTAGGTAAGGTGGGTGTGGGGCTGCGCTCGCACCCTACACCTCGGACGCCAGGTTTGGGGGAGAGGGACCTATACATGACCCTTCGGGGCAGCCCCGGGCAGCCAAAGGCAAATAAGCCTTGTCTGTGTCCGGGAGCAGTTGTACCACCAGACGTAGCTCTGGATACTTGCCTTGTATGTCAAAAGGGAGAAGGAGCCAGCCCCCCAGGAAGACAACTCGAGAGTGGGTTGGCTCAGCGCTGGGCGGTGTGAGACTCCATTGCAGCCGCCTTCCAGCCCCGCGGCCAGGCCTGAGTCCCGCCAGGACCAGCGCCCTTTAGAGACCCTCGGTCTCACGCCTCCCAGCTCGCAAAGCCTGCCTCCTCCGCCGCCGACTGAGGGTTTCATTCCAGCGCGCGCCCCGCCCCGCCCCCGACTCCCCCTTCACCCCCACCTCCGCCAAGATTTATGTGAGAGATTGCGTGGAGGGCTAGTCGACTCTGGCACCCAGCAGTACTCCTGAAAAAACGGAGCCCGGGAAAAGCGCAAACCCGCTGCGGGGACTCGGTCCTCTCGCCTGGCCGCGCGCGCCCGCCCGGATGCGGACAGCCGAGCGCGTGCCGAGATGCGTTCCGGTTTCCGCGTTTCCACTGCTTTCAGGACCAGGGCGGTGAGCCGGCACCTAGAAAAGACATATCATGGGCAGAAAGAGACAACAGGCGAACGGGAGACGTCACGCCAAAAAAAAAAAAGTGGGGGGTGGGAGGGAGGAGGAGGTTTTTGTGCAGGAGAGGCGCACGAGCTGTGTGTGGATACAGCCGAGTTAGAACTTCCTTCTCCCCTCTCCCCTCCCCTCCGTTCTTCTGGCCTGCCTCCCGCCTCCCCCCCACCCCCACCCCCATCGCGCGCTCTCTCTCTCTCTCCCTCCCTTCCTCCCTCTCCCTCTCTCTCTTCTCTCTCTCTCTCTCCCCCTCTCTCTCTTTCTCTCTCCCTCTCCCTCTCCCCCCCTCTCTTTCACACACACACACACACACACACACACACACACACACTTGTATTTTGTGCTGTTGTAAAACCCACGTGTCCAGCGGGGAGGCTGCCAGATCGTGGAGCGGAGGAGCCGGGACGCGGCAGCGGCCGAGCGCAGCAGCCCGCCGCGGCTCCGGCGCCCGCGTCCGCCCGCACTCCCGCGTTCAGCGTAACTGTTCTCACGCCCTCCGCAGGCCTCTACACCCCTGGCTTGCGGCCCCGGAGGGTCCCGGGCGGGCGGATCTCTAGGGCTCTGCTCCCGCGCTGCCCAGGGGCATGTAGCGTAGCCGGGGCGCACACTCTCCCGCACGCTCACCAAGACACACGCACGCACGCACCCGCCGGCGGCTCCGAGTTTTCAGGTAAGCGTGGCTTGTCTAGGGCTGAGGGTCTTGGACCCGGGGAATAGGAGGCTGGAGGTCCTGCGCTGGGGGCGGGGGGCGAGACTGTCCCGCCTCCTGGCGCCGGAGGCCAGCGCGGCTCAGGCGCTGCGCCACTCCAGTTCGGGTCGGCTCCGGGCGGGGGCAGAGGGTGGGGGCTGCGTGCTGCCGCCGAGTTCTGCTGGGAAGCGCCCTCTCTCCGGGCTTCAACAGTGCCGGGTGGGCGCTGGGCGCCTCGGGCTGGGAGGCAAGGCAGGGTGCACACAGCTCCCCCCGCGCGGCGCTGCGGCTTCAGAGTAAACTTTGCGCCCCAGCCGAATTGGGAGGAGGGAGCCTCCGAACTGGGTTGCCGCCGGCGGAGCCAAGGACTCAAAACTCTCGCTCCAGTGTCTTGGCGGCGGTCTTCCCCGCCCCTCTCGCACCAGGCCCTGAGTCCGGCTCACGCGCACCCTCCTCTTTGCCCTCTGCCCCCAGCTTGAAGCGTCGGACATGCTGAAGCCCGGAGACCCCGGCGGCTCGGCATTCCTCAAAGTGGACCCAGCTTATCTGCAGCACTGGCAGCAACTCTTCCCGCACAGCGGCGGCGGCCCGCTCAAGGGCGGCGGTGCCGCGGGTCCCCTGGGCGCACCGCAGCCTCTCCAGCCGCCGCCCCCCCCGGAGCGCACTGAGCCCCAGCCGGACAGCCTGCGCCCGCGGCCCGCCTCGCTCTCCTCCGCCTCCTCCACTCCGGCTTCCTCCTCCACCTCGGCCTCCTCTGCCTCCTCCTGCGCCGCGGCGGCAGCCGCCGCCGCCGCCGCCGCGCTGGCCGGTCTCTCGGCCCTGCCCGTGGCGCAGCTGCCAGTGTTCGCGCCTCTGGCTGCCGCCGCCGTCGCCGCGGAGCCGCTGCCCTCCAAGGACCTGTGCCTCGGCGCCGTCTCGGGCCCGGGGCCCTCCAAGTGCGGAGGCGGAGGCGGCGGCTGTGGCGGCGGCGGCGGCGGCGTCGGGGATGTCCGGGGCGCCCCGCGCTTCCGCTGCAGCGCAGAGGAGCTGGACTATTACCTGTACGGCCAGCAGCGCATGGAGATCATCCCGCTCAACCAGCACACCAGCGACCCCAACAACCGTACGTAGCAGCAGCCCGCGCGCTCTCTTTCGGGGCGCTGGCTCCGTCGAGCGCGGGCGCCGGTCCGGGAGGCAGGTCGAATGAGGGGGACACCGGCTTGTGGGCTTTCCAGGCCGCGGGCCCGCACCTCTCAGACCACTGTAACCAAAGTTTTATGGGTTAGAGAAGGAAGGAGAACGGTTGGGACGGCCGGGTGACACCTCTGGGTTACCTTTCCCCCCTCCTCCCATTCCCTGCTTCCCAGCTCCGAATCTTTAAGACCCGAGTTGCTCGCGGACCGGAGAGTACAGATCACAGCCCTCCCGCGGCGTACTGCGCCTCGCGCGGGGCGGGTACTAGCGGCGCGCGATGGGAGTGTCCGGGGACCGGCCTGGCCTGGCCTTAGAGGGGACAGGGCAGGGACTGTCAGCGGTCCTGGGGAGCGTGGATTCCAGAGCTAATTTCTCCTTCTCGCTGTCTTACCTCTGGGGTTAACTTCGTCAGCTCATTTTCGGACCGCGGGGTTGTCGGGGGACCGGCCGGGAGCTGCTTGCTGGCCCGGCCTCGCTGGAGTAGGAGTTTTGGATGACACTGGGTCAGTCTCTCCCTGCAGGCAGGCATTATTCTTAGGTTTACTATTTATTTTAGAGAAGAAGGAAGAGAAAAAGAATGCCAGTTGCTTAGTGAGAAAACATTTCCGACTTCAGGGCAGGGTCGTTCCCTGCGGATCCCGCATTCTCCGTGCACCCTGGACCCTGCAAACGTTTACAGTCCGTAGCCACGCTTGTCGGCTTAACGTATTTTTTTAAGTGAGGGTAACAGTAATTTAGTATAAGAAGCTTGCTCTTCTTTTCCCGAAATAAATGACAAAATGCCTAAATTAACATCAATTTTCTTCTAGCTTCCGTTCCTGTATTCACAATTTCAAACTCTTGATCCCAAGTGTAGTTCCATTTTCAGGTTTTGAACCAAAACTCTAAATGAAGATCAAGGATGAGTCATTTATTTTTCATATCCAATTCTTTTTGGTAATTTCAGAAGTTATGCTATGTTTACACTTAATGTGTTGAGATAAATGCTAAGTATACTTCCAGAGACCCCAGGAGAGAACATTAAAGCAGGTCAAGAGTTAGGTTGAAAGCAATACGGGATTTGAAACAGCGCGCAGCTTCTTTCTTCGTCTCATTCCTTCATCTAGCTTCTGTATGAGGAAAGTTAATTGTAAATGTATATGATCATTCTATTTTGAACAAGTTCCTTCTTGCAGAATGTCTACTAATCCGTGAGCTTCTTAATTCGTTGTAAAAGCAAAATAACTACAGGTTGTAGTTATTTAAAGGACTCCCAAATGTATTACTTTGATTAAAAACACTGAGCATGACCCTAGTGATTGAGGTGTATTAATCTTTTCATAATGGTTGGAGATAATCGTTCTAATGGAGATAATTATTATTAATAAAAAGAGTAGTTGTATTTACTTTTTTCCTTTCTAGAGTCTGAGGGTAAAGTATTTGGTTTAAAATGAGGGTTTCAACTCAGATTTGCCCTGCAGTTAAGAAAACTCCTATATTTCAGAGTTCCAGAAAATTTTATAAAACTATGTTGTCTTAATGGATTTCAAAAAATACATATCTCCTACTGAATTTCTTGATTGTTTTTTTCAAAGCAGTTCTTTAAAAATGTAAAATACAAAGATAAGAAATGCTTTCATAAAAGGTATTTCTTACCTCTAAGTGAAATGTAGTCACTGTGGACTGAGAGTGCTTCATCAAACTTGCAGTCTTTCTTCTGAATTAAATTAGTGCTGGAAAAGACACTAGCAGTGCACCCCAAAGCCCCGGCTGTGCGCTGAGCTCCATGTGCTGTTTACAGTGCAATCTTGAGGTTCAATACATTTTCACCAGAGAAAAACCTAGACTAATCAGAGAAAGAATTGGGACAGATTCCTAATTAATATGTGCCTATTGAACCAGTTTATTGTCTAGCTACCCTTTTTCATGGCTGGAGGAAATGAATTATGATTTATTCAAATTATTCCTATTGTGTTAATCTTCTGCTATCTCCTTTTGAGTCGACTGGACTGCTTCAGTGTGCAAAGTGCAGAGGCAAGGACAGGAGAGAAAGGAAGTCAGATTGTCTCATTAGAGTTACGCTTCACGTTGCTGTCTAATTAAAGGGCAACTGAGAAAGAAAATAGAAAGCTGAGGTAGCTCTCCATGTAATGCTGGGAGACTAGGTCTGCCATGCTTCCAGGAACTTCTCTGGGCAAGAGTAGGCATTCATTTGAAACCATGAGATGTGTTTTACAAAGATGAAGTGAGAAGCGATTGAGTTTAATCTAACTAGGGGATCAGAACAACTCAGAAATGCAAGCAGTGCGAAACTGTTTTTTCCCTTGGCAGGGAAAGTTGATATATCACTTGAAAGATGGTGAATAACAGCTTCTCCCCATTCCCAGGTTGTATGTGGGTCGGGGGTGGGGTGAGAGGCGGGCAGAAGGGAAGCACCTATTAATTTATCAGGCACAGATCATCCTAGTTTTCCTTTTAGTCTATTGCCCTTTCCCTCTAAAAGAATTCTGTGAAGTGACCACTCAGCATTGCTTCGTTTTATTACTTTGTATTTAAAAACATATTGAGTCGTATTCTCTTTTTCTTACAAGGCAAAGAAAGGGGCCTCCGTACTTCTCCTTTTAGAAGAGTAACTTTTTGCCTGGGATCAGCAACCCAGTAACACCTGTGACTCAGTATCACCTTCACCTTGAAACTTTATTGCCACCTATGGCAAATGCCATAGTGAAGGGTGTTGTAGCTCTCTGTCACACATAAAAAGATTTAAAACCAGCAGAAACTATACAAGCTGGCCCCGGTGAGCTCTTCCAGTATATATCTAACTAACTCCGTGTATGAAGTTATTCTATGATTGAAGTACACTTTCCACTGAGGCTCTCAATGCTTGCTTAGTTGCCTCTTTTTTCATCTCTAAAGTCAGGTGGAGCTTGTGTAATGCAAATGGGGGATGGGTACCTTTCTTCCTCCTGTATTACTGCCCTCATTTGCTGCCGGTTTGCCTGAAGCCATTGATTCCGTCAGGCTCCTTTGCGGTGGCCTCTTCTCGGGTTCCGGGAGCTGGTGCGTTGTTTGAGACCCTGTCAGTACGCTTGGAAGGTATTGAGCAGCGGCCAAGGGGAGCGCCGGACGTTTGTGTTTGTTCGGAGACAGCCGGCCGAGCCAGGTAGCTTTTCACCCCCCGCCCCGTTTGTTTTTTTTTTTTTTTTTTTTTTTTTTTTTTTTTTTTTTGGTTAAGACATTCCTCCCTCGTATCTGGGAGAGAGCAGGGGACTAATCCCGCCTGGGGTCTCTCTGCGGAGAATTGAGTCGGGGCAGTCCGCAACTTCCCCAGCTGGAGGTCTCTATCTCCTCCGTATTTCGGGGAGCCCTGCTGCGCAGGGAACAGCACCGGCGTGTGCGCAGGTGTTGGAGTTGGGCCCGAGGCCCCCCTGTTGGTAGTGCCATCCTTTCCAAGGGTTTGAGGAGAGATATTGGGGAGAGAAGGAAATCTGGGGTTTGTTTGGTTGAGAGGTCAGGGAAAGAGAGAAAAGGAGGGCGAGTGTTTACTGACCCTCCCTAATCTCTTCCCACCCAGTTGGAAAACGCAGGTCCTGTTTGGGAAGCTCCCGAGCCCAGTAACCCACCAGTGGGATTCTCCTGACGCCAAGGCACACTCGGTGCGCTACTCCCCGCTGTCAATGGCCAGCAAGCGACTTAGATTTCAGACCTGGTCTCCGGTGGGAGGGAGGCTCGGCGTCACTGTGTGGGCTCTTGTGTTGTTCTCTTTTTCTTTTTCTTTGCTCTCTTTTTGTGCGCACGCCCAGCCCCATCCCGTAACACACATAATTTAGATATTTTACATCATTCGTTATCTAGCGCCCTGAAACTGAACATAGAGCCATATATTAGATTGAGGTTAGAAGAGGTGGTGACTGTTTATTTAAGGTGATAAAACGGTTCATCAGCAGTAATCTCTATCGATATGTGCCACCAGAAGATGAAGGATGAGGGGACAAGCCACAATTAATTGCCCTATAGTTTTGTAGGAGAGAGTGGAGCCAGCCCAGACCCGCTTCGATCTCCTCTCGCGCCTCCTATTCATCATCTCCGCAATGTATATGGCGGCCTCGCAGGGGCAGGGGCCGGCGAGGTTTATCTCGGCGCAATATTCTATCACCCTCACACACTGGCGCTGCCATTTAATTTATTAATACAGTCATCAGGAGACAAATAAAACCCACATTTCCTCCCTCCCTCTTTCTCTCCCCCTTTTGTCTCTCCCTCTTGGTCCCAGGGCCAAGCCGGCAGCCAGGCCGAGCAGGGAAAGCCCAGCGCGTAGGGAAGCCTTAAACTCTTCTAGAGAGAGGCTCCCAGAAGGTTCCTGGGAGCTGGGCCGCCCCGCGGGGGCAAGAACACAATCGGTCCCCCTAGCGGGCCTGCCTCGCCTCTAGACCTGCTCCTAGACCCGCTCCTGGGAGCCTAGAAGACCCCTTCCCGCTGGCAGGAAATGGGCAAGGCCTTCAACATACAGCTTAAGTGCTGGGGGGCCTGGCGCCCACCCCGTGCACGGTCCACCGCCATCCCAGCCAGCCAGTGGCTTGGCGCGGGGAGGGATAAGCAGGGAGTGCGGGCTGGAGGGGGACGTGGAACTCTGGTGCGAGAGACTCCCAGCCACAGCGCTCCGCCTGCCCTTGGCCCCCTCGGCCAGCGCCCTCGGCGACCCCAAGGCCCAGTGCCCCCGCCACGAAGCACGCGGAGCTGCCAGCAGGCGGCACTCCCGGGGCCGCGTCGCCGTCACCGGGCGGCGATCGATGGGCGCCGGCCCCCACCCGGCTCGGCCTGTGGGACAGAGGGCCGCGACCTCGGCGGCGGTCGCAGAGAATTTATAGCCGGGCGGTTACCGCCGCCCAGGCGGGGAGACAGCCTTTTCAGCTGCTCCTCGGTTGCCTTCCCGGAGGATACGTGAGGGCAGGCGAAAGCGGCGGAGAGGCTTTGGGGAGCGAAGGCCCAGCGCGGCAGGCGCGTCCCGAGGGTCCCCGCTCCGCCTGCGCCCACGCGCTCCTGCCCACCTCTCCAGAAGGCGAAAGAGCCCTGAGACGTTTTATATTTCGCCTTTCCTGGAACGAGAAATGAGATACCAGAGAACTCTGGCTTGCTTTGCCCCCTTTACCTTAAAATAGATCCATTTTCAATTACACAAGTCGCACGTGCCCTTGTAAAAACATTCGAACAATACAGGATAAGGAGGGAAGAGTGAGAGTCTGGTCTTCACTCCACTTGGCCTGGCCTTCTGAAGCCAGTGGGTGAACTAGTCTATAACTTAATGATACCTCCTTCTCTTACTCAGAGACCCATAAACAAGAGTATTAACAGATCTATTCAAGAGAGAGAAGAGACCATGATCTCTTACATTCCCTCATGCTAAAATGGCATTTCAAAGTATCTTGCTTGGGGAATATAATATCTCTCACAGATATAGACAACATTTTATGAATAATAATTATGAAGTTGTGGAAAAAACTTACCCTGATTTTAAGAGAAAATAGGAACATTTACTTGCCTCTTCTTTATGAATACAAATAGATGTACTATGTATTGTTTGGCCTGGAATGCTGTATCATGTATATAATACATACGTATTTTTTATGTGTAGTTTAGGCATCTAGCCCACTTTTTTCCTCAAATCTTTTCAAATCTTTTCATGTAGGTGTTAGTGGCTTGCTGTCTAGAAAACACTCTGCTAGAATGTTTGTCCACTTGGGCCACATTTGTCAACCCCAGCTAATCAGTTACTTGTTTTAGTCGTCCTCAGGCTCCTTTGGGACTCCGAGACATAAGTCAGAAGCCACATGTTTTCAGTGGCAGAAGTTTTGTGTATTAAGAAACAGTAACGTTAGGATATAACATGTATTTTGACGTAGTCTTTCAGGTAGAGTATTTTGAAATAGCATGAAATGGTTTATAAATGAAGAAAACCTATACTGGATGGACTAATGATGGTGGGTTGGCCTTGCCTACCCTGCAGGTGTTCTTCTACATATTGGGAGAGCCTCAGCTTGTCACTCTGCAGAATGCTGCTATTAAATATTTCAATACTTCATGGAGACAAATGAAATTTAATAAGTTGAAGAAGTACTTTAGAGGACTTCTTAGAGAAAGGACTAGCCATACTCTATCGTGCATAACAAATAACAGGAGTGTGCTTGTTGTCTGTGTGGGTGGTGGCCGGAGTTGGCACCTTTCCTCATTTTATTGCTGATGTAGTGGGTGTGACGTTACAGGTTGTGGAGATCTTGTAAGTTGACAGAATCTCTGGTATGGACTGTTAGGGAGGAAATACCAAATGCTCTTTCTTCTCACCCTTTGTTTCACTGAGCCAACCAGAAAGGGAAAGTCTGTTAACTCCCTGGGGTGATTTATTTTTATTTTTATGGGCATATTGCCTTTGCTTATTGTCATTTGTTTTAAGCTATTTTTGCTAAGGTGCTGAAAGCTCATTTCTGAAGTTAGGCACTGAAATTCAAAATCATGGACATCATCTACTTACTTTTCAAATCATCCTCTTACGTTAACCTCCCCAAACCCAAGAGTGTGGGAAAAAGAGAGAAATCTCTTTAGTTCAATCATGCTACAACAGTTTTGCAGCCCCCAAATAGTGACTTCAGTGAAATATTTCAATGATATTGATTGAGTTATGAGTTTGGATATAAAATTCTCCTAGTTTTCATTAATCTTAGATCTCTAGGTTTGGAGGCTTTGGAGTCAGGCAGACCTGATTGTGAATCCTTCTCAGCCACTTTCTAGTTTCTGATCCTTGGTCAAGTTACATTGCTCATGAAGCCTCCGTTGCCTCATCTACAAAATGGAAATTGTGATATTTAGATAATATGGTGGTTGTTTGGTTGAAGGTAGGTGTCTGGCACATAGTAGGCACTTGGTAATTGTGAGTTTTTATTGTCTTTCCTTCTATCCCCCCTTTATCTTAAGGTTTTTGTTTTCACAGTCAGAAGCTTGAGAGGGTGTGTGAAGTGTCTGCATTCTGGAGGAGTTGACTTACGGTGAGACTGCCTCCTTCCATCTAGCCCTAGAGTCAAAAGCAGAGCCTGGCACAGTTTTGACATTAGTTTGTCTTGCTGCAAGAGGGGTCCTTTGTGTGATGGAGGTCCAGGAGGCATGGCCACTTCACTACCTGCAGAAACAGGTTGCTACTTTTCACTTGAGAGGCCTGGGGACACCCTCAAGAAGCTGAGGTCAAAGGTCCCCTCATTCCCTGGGCTCTTTTGGGGGAAGTGGAGGAGTAGCTGCCGGAGGGGAAGGCGCCGTGGGCTGGAGCCCTTCTTCACTGAAATAGGATACTCACCTAGTCAACCTTCAGTTCGCGGTGAAGCGAATGGCAAAATGGTATCGCACATCATGCTGGGTTGCGATTAGGTGTTCCTCGAAGGTTCCTCAGTGACTCACTTTTCACAAGTTCTTTGGGCATTTCAATTGTTCAAGCACGGGTAGGGCACACCCAGGGCGATCCACCAGGACTAGCTGTGACCAAGGCTGGGCGCAGGAGCCCAGAGGGGGACCCGCCGCCTAGCGCTGGCGCATCCGCTGGTGCCCAGCTCTTGCCATCTCCGCCAGTCGGGGCTCGCCCGATATCAGGCCCAGTGCCACAGGGCTCTGTTGCGCAGGGGCGCCGTGGCTCCCCAGGGAAGCTGGGCCAGGGAGGCCGGTTTCGCCGGCGGGCGCGGAGGCCGCCTCCCAGAGGCCGGTCCGCCAGGCCAGGGCGCAGACACGGCGGCTCCGCCAGGCCCATTAATAACCCGGAGGGCGCTGCGATCCGACAGCATGGTCGCCGCAGGCCTGCTTCCCGCGGCTGCTTGACCTGTTCCTGCCCAGTTTGAGTCGAGGGACACTGGGGGTCCACGGCCGGCCGCCCCAGAGGGTGGGGGATCCCTCGCGCGCCGGCTGCTCTGAGGAACATAGGAGAGAGTAGGCTTTACTACAGCTCTCACTTAATTTATAACGCAGAATAATTGCATTTAGCCTCGGGCTCAACCGTCTGGGCAGGATTTGGGGCCCTCTCCATTGAACGTTTATCCTCATCATTAAAGACCCATTATCTTGATCGTTAAATTTGCTGTTGGTTTTTTAGGGGGCGTGCTTCCGGGAAGAGCTTGCACGCAAGCACAGGGCACCCCAAACCCGACAGAACAGCACCCCCTTTCCCTACCCGTCCCCACCTGGCCGGAGTGCCCGGAGCGGGCGCTTCCGGGGCGCTCGAGAGACCCTAGCGCCAGTGCGCCCTCTGTGGCCGGGGTCTAGAACTGGGGCTCCGCGGGGCCAAGGCCGGCTCCGCCCACTTACGTGGACGTTCTCGCGGGAAGGGAGCGTGGGTCGAGGAGTGGGGATGGCGTACAGCGCCGGACCGGTCGCCCATCTGCTGTGGTGATTTTGAAAGTCTCTTCTATAACTGTAAAGAAAGGAAAACCAGACATACCCTGGCGACCAAGGTAGAATCTCTCCGAGATATCAGATTGGTCGAGAGACCGCCTTTTCTCTTGGTACAACGATAAATACACTGAAACACCACTGAGAGAGAACCCGAGGGAACAGGGGAGAGGGTCAGAGGGAGCTAGAGGCAGAAGGGAAGAGGGACAGAAAGGGGCAGAGGCCGGGGAGAAAAGCCAAGAGCCATCGGTTCCTTGGAGACGACAACGCCGTCCGCGCCCAACTCGGGAGGCTTTTGGAGGCGCTCGGGGCCTCGACCCTGTGCCAGATGGATTTGGGTGCGACGAATTCCAAGGGAGCGCGTCGGGTCACCTCTTCCCCTGCTCCCAGTGGCCTCGGCGCCCTCCGGCGTCACTTCCCTCGCAGGTGGCTCACCCGGGCGGGGATGCTGTTGGCACGGGGTTTACCCGGGGTTAACCCTCTCCCTTTCCTCCCTCCCTCTCGCGTGTCTCCGGCAGGTTGCGACATGTGCGCAGACAACCGCAACGGCGAGTGCCCCATGCACGGGCCGCTGCACTCGCTGCGCCGGCTCGTGGGTACCAGCAGCGCTGCGGCCGCCGCGCCCCCTCCGGAGCTGCCCGAGTGGCTTCGGGACTTGCCACGGGAGGTGTGTCTGTGCACCAGCACCGTGCCCGGCCTGGCCTACGGCATCTGCGCGGCGCAGAGGATCCAGCAGGGCACCTGGATTGGGCCCTTCCAGGGCGTGCTCCTGCCGCCGGAGAAGGTGCAGGCCGGCGCCGTGAGGAACACGCAGCATCTCTGGGAGGTAAGTCGGCCGCCACCGAGAACCTTGCCACCCAGCTGGAGCTTTGGCCGCCAAAGAGCCTCCCTTGTTCCCCAGAGGGTAGTGGAGGCTCGATTTCTCTGGTCACGCAGATGCCGGGTATTTGCAGCACCTGCAGTGAAGAGGTGCAGAGCCAGGCCCAGCACTACAGCAACCCAGCCAGGAAGACAGGGCTTACAGGTTTCTGAAGATGGAATCACCATAACAAGCTTCCATTCTAGCTGTGATAGATTTGACTGTTGTCTCCCTTGATCTTGAGAAAAAGAGAAACACCTGAGGAGATAGAACCTGAGGAGAGGAGGCTGGGCATTGGGATGTGAGCTAGGTGAATTTTGTGTCCTATTTTAAGCTCTTCCAACATGTTGTTTTTGTTTTTGCCCACTGGGCAAGAAGGAACATAAGCATAAACAGGAGGAAGGAGAGTCAGGTTCATTTTCTCAGATAAAAACAATTTAGTAAACGCTGAATGTGAGAGACTGTAACATGTTTCACAACTTTCAAAGTGCCCAAAGTAAAGCAAAATCATACTGCGAATCAGATACCACAAATTCTACTTCTCTGACAAAGTACAGTTATTCAGTCTTCAACAAGGTACTGTAGGAAAACTCTGGGCAGTTGGGTATAACCCAATTCATAGTACTTCAATGGTACAATCTTACCTGATGCTATTACTTAAAAGTCAACAACGTATCTGAAAACTATTAACCAGAGATTTGCCTCAAATCTTCATGGTTGATTATTGAGGTCCATTCCGGAAGAGACAGACCCTTAATGTAGGTTTCCCCCACAACAATTTTAGATACTCCCACCATGGAGAGTTATTTATGAAAATGAAGTGCCAGAAGTCTTACTCTTAAGCAGTATGTACATCTGACTGAGGCCAGGCAATATAATGGAGCGGGATTTGCCAGAAGACAAACTTTTTTAAATGCCAGGGGCCAAGTTGGCATGGACCTTAAGGCTCCATTAATGGCTCATTTCTGCAATAGCTTGCCCCCCACTCTTGGCTCAGTAGCCTGCAAGATGATCATTTTTCACTGCAAGTTGCCTTATAGTCACTAACTCATGCGATTCAATAATCCACTCAGATTTTGCTGAGCACCCACTCTGGCCAGCACTATAACTTGGTCTCCAGAACGCTTGTATGACTGTTGGCAGTGGGTACTAAGGCCTGTGTCTGCAGAGCTGCCTTTGATTAAAGGGGAGGAACTAAATCTATGAGCTCATAGCCAAGCAGCCCAAGATGACCACATGGTAGCCACTGGACTGTGTACCCTACAGTTATCCACTGGTGCACTGCACTGTGCCCAGGCTCCCAGGTTCCATTTCACGCCTAAACTATTGTGAAATTATTACTGGAAAACAATTATACATTTTTAATCTTTCAGAATAGAATTCTTAAATGAGGAAAAATGAGGCATATTTATGTTGCCAAATAGTTCCTTTTTTTTTTTTTAACAAATTTTACATAGGGAAATGGGGCAGGAGAAAATGGTCAATACATTGAGTCAAGTTAGACTTTAGAGCTTTTGGATAGGAAAAACTGACATGTAGGAAATAAAGCATCTGGTTTTGAAATATTTTCTAGCTGGTTTTTGTTTTTGACTAATTAGTTGTTACCTCCACTGTGGTTTCAAGTTTATAAAACAATTCCAGTCACTTTTCTTGTTCCAGTGGTATTATTAGGAACTCTATACCGTACAGTTAAAGATCTGCCAGTACTTTTCTGAGGAAATCGTAAAGCAATTGCTTAGTGGTACAGATTTGTTCTATCTGAAAATGTTAAAACTGAGCACTATTACATTGCCCTCTGATGCCTTGGGTTTAGTGCCTGTCTACTTTTAGAGTGCCAGGGGACAAAGCCACAAATATGAAAAAAATCCCATAGCTTATTGTGGTTGTTGGTTTTTGTTTTCCTAAAAGGCTTTGAATGATTGGGATGTTGGCAGGAGACCACTATACAGATAGAATATGATGATATATAGCAATACTGAAAACTATGGAGCCTTTTTTCTGCACCTTTACTTGTACTTGATGAAGTTAAAATTCTGTTGTAGCAAAGAGACTGGGGAATTTAATTAGTTTGTTGTTGTTGATGATACTTCGGTGGATATAAAGTGAGTTTTACCTGTTGTTTAGGGTATGTGAGTTGAGTGTGTTGGGGGGTGGTACATAGACTTGGTTCTGTGTTACAAAAAAAGACTTGCTGAGTTTATGCTTGAATGATCTACTTCTAAAAAGGACATAATCTGTTTATTTTTATCATCTGTAAGAATAGTTACAATAACATGCATTTAGGGGGATTGAAGGGATATTAAAACTGAGTCCATGTAATATGTATCAGACTCCTGGGAGATCATATAAATGTGACCGACCAGGGTCAGGTAACTTAGTGCCAATGTCCATGTGTAAGATAAAATACTTATTTAATAGGTTTCAGAGTTTTACCAGTATAATTATTTTTAAGATATGAAGTGTAAGTTTATTTTTAATTTTTAAGCATTATAATTTATTATTTTTATAAAATGTGACCATTTGAATTGTTATATTTATAACAGAAAATTCTAAACGTGGGATTGTTCCTCAGATTTTAGTCTTTCCTTTCAAATCTAAATTTTATTTGAAAAAATTCTAATTATTATATTTTTTATATTAGAAAGAATCAGTAATTGGAATACACTGTAGGTCTATAGGAAACTTTTGGCAATAATTGTTTAATGACTCATGTAATAATTATCCATTTTGAAAACATACTTTTAAAGATATCTTCCAGACTATCAGATCGACATAAAGCAGATCTTGAAAAAATTAAAAGCAATCGATCATTACTATTTCATTTTAAAAGTCAACTGGAATCGTTTCTCTTTCTCACATGTTTTTTCAAGTCACTTGCAGGTGAAGAAATGTCTTTATATTTAGAGTTCAATACTCAGGTCCTGATGGATCTTACCAAGGTTACTTATCTTTATTTCAGTACAATAAATGGATTGCTAGTCACTGTTTCCAAGTAGATGATGGATTTTTGTTTCAGTTTACAGTTCATTGTTTTTAGTAAGGTTGTACTTTATTATACACATGAAGGCTTATTACAGAAACAATCAGATTCACTTTAGTTACTCCTTTTGTTGAAGCATTAAAAGCTCTTTTTGTTTTTTGTAGAAAAATGACTTTTTAAATATTTAACATATATCATTTACGGAGAGCTTGTTTGATTGGTTTGTAAGTGTGCTATCATCTTTTAGTTAATATTTTCTTTATGTATAACCCTGGTTCATAAAAATACAATTTAAAGAAAGTTTAATATCATGCCACTACCTTCATTATGTTTTGACTCTTTTGGGTATTTGTAGTTTAAGGAGGTTAACAAGCTAAAAGTCAAATTATTAGTCCTTTTTTGGGCCAATTTCTTTTAGAATCAGAATTTTAATGTGTTTTACAAAAAAATAATAAGTTCAGATACTTTAAAAGAGAAATATTACGGGATGGATTAAACAATCACTTGCCTTGCTTATATACCTGTATTCCAGCAAGACTTGGGTGCATGATATATTTCTAGCTATTTGGCCATGACGGGAAAGATCTTTCTGAATGTTTTGCAAAGAAAGCATAGTCTTTCTCAGCAATTAGGTCTTATTGATGAGAGGGAGATAATTTTGTCCTAATGTGTTTTCTAATAAAGAAGTGAAAAGGCACATTTGATTCCAACATTTATGAAAACATTATCTCAATTATTAATGTGCCCCTTTTCCCTTGAGATAAATTAATCTAGTCGTACATGGTTTCCCCTTTCTGCTTAACATCAGAATTTAATACGACTGGACCTGAGGAATGTACATGGTGTATACTTTAAATTCTACTGGAAGAAAATACGGAAATTTAAAATTAAGTTACAGTTTAAGATAGCCTAGAATTACTCAAGCCTTTCAACTCAAAGTCTGATTTGACAAGAAATTTTACCAACATTGACAAAATAAATTGTACTTATTTTCACCCTAGAAAAGTTTTTCTGTTAATTGAAATAATGCAGTAACTTGTTAGGATTACAGTCAAGGTACTAATTTTACAGAATTTCTCTTTGCCTGAGTAAAATTTGAGTGTCTCATTTTCAATTGCACTACGTAGAAAGCCTCATTATTTTTCTTCAGAAAATCAAGGGGTATAACATAATGTGGTCCTTTTTGTGGTTTGATTTTGTGCCATAATATTTTAGATTTAATAAGAGTTTTACTTTGAAGCAAATGGTCTATTTTTCATCATTACTATTTAGCTTAGGTCAAAAGACATTAATGAAAATCAATTTTAAAAATACATTACATGCTGCTAAATGTTTATATTTCAAAGCCATCACAGGTAACTGGTACTAGAAGAAAATGAATTGATTTCATATTTTAAGTGTATTATGTATGTTTCCATAAGTGACCCAAATCCATCTATAGTACTGTACCCATTTGTATATATTTAGATGTTGAAAAAAATCACTTGAAAATAATAATTTTAAACTCAATAAAAATCATTTTTAAATTCAATTAAAATCACTTAAAAATTGTTCCAGTGATAGTGCTGTAACTGTATACTCCATATTTTGCTTTATAGACGTGGGCTCATTTTGGCCTTATTCACCAAAACACCAGGGTACAGAATTATGTGGCTGTCACAGCTATATTGAAGTAAAAATTGTGTTTCTTAGCAATTTATCATTTAATATAGCAGAGTGCTTGTCATTTTAGTTTTGAATATATCAACTCCATGAAATCCAAGTAATGTCTCCTTCAAAATAAACCATAGTCAAGTTACTATTATGTTTTTAATTATGCAGAGTAACAGCTGGTGCATCTCTTTGGCTTTGCCTCATTTGATTTTAAGATATCTTTTATAGTGGTGCCCATTTGATCGAGTGTGAGCATTTTGTAGTTTTACATAAACTGTAAAACCATCTGCCGCCTCTTGAAATGGTTTCCAGAATTGTGTTAAAAATCAAAACTTAGTACTTAAAGTTGGCTTTGAAAAGGTCCATTTAAAGTCCTGGTCCTCTTGGTTTATGTACCAAATGCCACCCTTGGTTTTCTAAGTCCAAAAATGACTCTGCTTTAAAAAAAATTATAACAGCCGTTTGGAAATTCTCATGTTAGTGAAGTTTAATCCAAATATGCATGTGACACTACAGTGTTTTAGTTGCAGATACTTTATAAAGAATGATGTGTTCTGTATCTGCAGGACTATTTTTCTCATTGGTCAGTGCAGTTTATTGTTTACAGATTGCTTCTTTTGATAGCATTTTGTCCATGTGAAGAAAGTAATTCATAAGTATTTCCTGGTCCATAACTGCCTATTTTCTTACATTGTATAATTTTTTTCCTTTTTCCACACTGCCTTAAAAATAGGGTATGGAAATTAAAATCAGAATTGCAGAGGTTACTGGACAGATGAAATCTGCTGTCCCCAATCACTGCGTGGCAGCACGTGATCTGATGAAAATGTGATTTTGGTAACACTGGGTCAGAGAAACCTGCAGGGGAGCCTTTTAATTTCACTGTCAATTAAGGCAGTTTTAATTATTCAAGGAAATCTACTGTGTTACCCAGAAACCACGTGTAGTTGTCGTATAATATTATGAGTTTTAAACATTTTTGGTTGAATACGGAAAACTGCCTATTACTCAGCTGAGGAATCATGTCCACAGTATCAAAATCCTCTTTTCTCAGAGGGTGGATGTGATGCATTGGTGTTTGGCTTTTCTAAAAAGTGCTGTGCATGGGACCACTATGAAACTGCCTTGCTCTCCTTTTTTCTTTTTCTTTTTTAGAATCATATATACTCCACAATTTCATGAGTTCAGACATTCCTTGTGTATTTACACAAGAAATACAGACTCCGGTATAACTACTTAGCATAAAAGCCAGAGCAGCCAGAACAGCGTATACTTTTCCTTGTAAGCATTTGCCACCTCGCTCAGATAAGTTACAGAATTCCATTATCCAAATTGTTACACATGTGTGACAGAGGTTGACCTTTTGTCATGTCAATCCTTTTTGTGTAGGCCCCAGGCTCCAGCCTAATGGCTCAAACCCTGATTTACTCACTGTAATAAGGGCAGGAGGTCGAGCAATTGTCAGGCTGCCTGTTCGTACTCTTCTTGGAGCCTGGTTGAAGGCTGTTAACACAAAGCTTTTCAAAGTGAATTTACAACCAGCACCACTGACAGAGGCCAATCAGTGCACCATAAATGTCAGGTTAGTGAGATTGAGCAGTAAGTAAAGTACTGACAGCACACTATTGGCTGGAATCAATTGGCCAAGGTTTAACTGAGAAGAGCAATCTCTGTGTGGTGGGCTTAGGGAAAGAGCAAAGTGTGCAGTCTGGGTTTCCAGGTGGAGTCTGTAGATTTACCTGTAAGGGTTGGGATGTCACCCATTTGCTGCGGTGCATCCAGCATCATCGTGTCGATATGCTTCACAATCTGGGAGTTCAGAGCGGCAGAGCCTGCTGATTCTGAGTTGGGTGGTAAAAAATGCCCCTAGCATTAGACAGGAGAGAGAGAAAAAAAAAACTATTAAAATATGGGGCTGTCCGAACTGGGAGACACATCCAGTGCGTTACAGTTCAGTGAAAGGTAATTTGTTTAAGTTGCAAAACTGTAACAGGGCTTTCTACCAAGGCAGAGAGACAGATAAGCCCGTTCTTTTGCTCTTCCTGGGGCTCAGCAGGGTGAAACTTTCATGGAAGTCACTAATGACTGATTATGGGTTGAGGGTCTGAAGGTTTCCCCACCAGACAAATGTTTTTATCATTTTGTGTAATGACAGCCTGGACAACAATTCATTTAACTCTGAAGGCATCAGCATTAAAATGGAGGAATCCATTAAAATGCTGTATGCAAGGATTTATAAATTAGGCAATTTCCTTGATTATTGCAGTCATTTACAAAATTGATTGTTCCAGTGTGGTATAGACAGATTTCAGCAACGATCATTGACAACAAGCACATTCTGATATCTATAGCTACTGGTCACTAAACCAGGTCAGTATGCCTCACCCCCCTTCTGTTCTTGATCTCAAGGTCAGGCAGACTGATTTCAAATAAGCTTATAATTATGAAGTTTCATTTGTCTTCAGAGGAGACTAACCTAGACTGTGAGGGTAGGTGTGTGTTGCTCTTAAAGGTTGTAGCATTCTATTTACAATAGCCAGGACATGGAAGCAACCTAAGTGTCCATTGACAGATGAATGGATAAAGAAGATGTGGCACATATATACAATGGAATATTACTCAGCCATAAAAAGAAACAAAATTGAGTTATTTGTAGTGAGGTGGATGGACCTAGAGTCTGTCATACAGAGTGAAGTAAGTCAGAAAGAGAAAAACAAATACTGTATGCTAACATATATATGGAATCTAAAAAAAAAAGATCATGAAGAACCTAGGGGCAAGATGGGAATAAAGACGCAGACCTACTAGAGAATGGACTTGAGGACATGGGGAGGGGGAGGGGGAGGCGGGGACAAAGTGAGAGAGTGGTAGTGTATATATGGATATATATACACTACCAAATGTCAAAGAGATAGCTAGTGAGAAGCAGCTGCATAGCACAGGGAGATCAGCTCGCTGCTTTGTGACCACCTAGAAGGGTGGGATAAGGAGAGTGGGAGAGAGGGAGACGCAAGAGGGAAGAGATATGGGGATATATGTGTATGTATAACTGATTCACTTTATTATAAAGCAGAAACTAACACACCATTGTAAAGCAATTATACTCCAATAAAAATGTTAAGGAAAAAAAAAGGTTGGAGCATTGTTTTTATATTTTAATCATACTTTGTGGGGAGGGTATTGATGATCCCGATATGCTTCAGATCAGTAGCACAGATTTTGAGATGTTTCCAACTTAAAAGGAAATAAGTTTTGCAAATTGCATCTGTAAATATTTGTTTGATTGAAGATCTAAAAGTCAATAATGTGTTTTATTTGTTGGTCCTTAGAGTTCTAATTACCCAATAGATACATCAGAGAGTCACTGGATTTTAGATCAATTAATTCTGGAAAGCCTAATAAAGACTTGTTACAAGTGTGAAATGCTCAGAATGCTGCAGATTTTCCTATATAAGAATGCACACAAGTTCACTTGGTGTTTAATCATTAACCACAAACCACAAAGTTGTCTTTATTTCTGAAATATCAGAGATGGGCATGCCAGATGTGTCTGCAGAGCTCTATCCAATGAAAGCTGGCCGTGCAGTTTATGCTTAGTACAGAATAACTAACTTTAGACATTTGTTTTCAATCATCATTTTGTTTTTAATCATAATTTTCCCCTTTTGGAAATCTAACACAAACTGGGGCTTGTAAAACAATAACACTTTAGAAAATTGTTTAACACTGTTGGGAAGGCAAAAAATGTTCAGTTTGTCCTGATTTGAATATATAATAATTTGATCTCAAGGTAGTTCTTTGTTTTAAATTGAAGATGTATGTTTTGGGGAGTCCTGTGGCTTGGGGGCACTTTGCACTTATCTGGCTGCTGTTACTTAATACTGTAAGTCAGAAGTTCATTTTCATTTTTAATTAGTTGTAAAATTCACTGCTTAAAAATTGAGTAAAAAAGGCAGTGTTTCAATTCAGTGTCTTGATATGATCTCTTCATTTTTATTTAAATTTTTTTTTACACAGTATTCTGGTTTCTGTTAAGACTTAAAAAGCCGTGTGACTAGATCTGTCTCGGGGGAACTCTGAACGAAGCACTCAGTTTTATAGGTGTTTTTGCCAGTCCCCTTGTAAATTTATTTAATAAACCAGCACCTACAGCATGCAATTGTGAAATAATGATATGGGATTAAGCCCATTTTATTAAAATGAACAGTGTTTTTCACTCTCTGTGATCATTTTAAACTAAGCCTGCCTCAGATAATGAAGCGTCTGTAGAAACATTCGGTGTAATCTAATTCAGTAGAAAGTTCTTAAGTGCTTTTTATAATTGAAATTAAATGTAATCAAGTCATGTTTTCAGTATCTTGTACAGCACCAGGGCCTCAAGTGTTGTTAGCACACGTGGGAATATTATCGCAAAAGCAACAGTACTAAATTCCTAGATAGCCCTGCAAACTCCAAAATGGTAGATAACCCGTAAATAAATTCTAGGTTAGAATATAATGTTTTTAGAACCTGTTGTGTTTGTCCCACACTAATATTAAAATCTATTTTTAGTATACAAAATGCACAAATAGTTCCTGGGAGACAGAGTCCTGAAAAATATTGGTCTACTGAGGAAAACACTTAATTTCAATTTATTGCAATTAATTGCAATTTAAAATTTGACCTGGATAATCTACAAAGTAGAAAATCTAATTGCTAAACTTTAAAATGGTAGAAATGAACTTTTCTATTAAAAATAATTCTTATCATAAGAAATTTAAACTGTATGAAAGTATAAACCAGTGGTAACTATTATTGACAATTTTTATAATGGTCTTTTGAGAGATGACTATTTAATATAATATACATCAGTTTGTATTTGCATTGTATATACATTGAATCACAGTTTTGCTGAAAGATACTTGTGCTATCTCCTTGATACTGCAAAACACATTTTAAAAGCAGCAACTAATGACACTGTTTTCATAGGGTCTCCTGCAGATGTTTAAAGTTGGCTCACCCATGAATAGATTTTGATTTTGTGTCTAGTCCCATCCTCCGCTCTCTGTATCTTCCCTGGTGGGAAATTTCATTAACAGTCTGCAGACCCTACTGATACTACAGAAGCATTTCTACTGATATTTTCATGTTTTATAGCACATCTTTAATAAGACCAGAGCCTTTCTGAGATCTATAGGGAGATTTTAATAGTCCTCAGGGAGGAAGGAAAAAAATTTTGTGTTTCTTTTTATACATCAAGGTATTAACAAAAAAGAATCAAATCTCTTTGAAATGCTTTTCTAAGTAAGAAGACTCCTTGATTTATGTAGCTGTGTGTGAGACTTGAGGGAAACTACTTAATTTCTTTGTACCTCTCATTTCTCCATATGTAAAAGAGAGCCATATTGTACTATTACACAAATTTGAGTGACAATATTTATGATGCTTGTTTAACAAAAGAGATTTTCCCTTTTTCAATTGGGGTTTTTTTTTTTTATTCTTCATTTAAAATTTTTATTTTATATTGTAGTATAGTTAATTTACAACGTTGTGTTCTAGGTATATCAATTGGGGTTTTAATAATAATTTTTAAGTCTGTAGGGGACTTGCATATAGTAATAAAGAATCTCATTATTTGTCTGTAGAAACAAAAGACTGTACATGGTAGCCCATGATACACAGTTTGGATTTAATTACTTACTATAAAATCAGGCTTAATATTTAAATGCAAATTTATTTAGCACTGCTTACAAGTAAGAAAGGATTATGTATTAAGGGGATACCATACAACATGGATGTACAAAAAATCATTGCTGGCTTTAATTTTTAAAAGAACATTTCTAATGGAGGGCAACAGGGTAACTACAAATATTAGACACATAAAGCACATTTCCTAGAGGTACATGATTTCAGTAAGTGAAATGGTCACTCATAATCCTCACAACAGAGAACTGACTTGCAATATGAACATGCAAGGGGAAGCACTTAGTAAAATCACCAGGCAGCCCTAAACCTGAAGGTCTTTTGACCATGGGCCTTGAATCAGGAGCAATTCATTAGGTAGGTTTGACCCTGGATATTGAATTCTGAATAGAAAAACATCTCAATGCCCAGCATATCGTGACTTGTCAATAAATATTAAATGACAACAAATCAACATAGTGGCACTTTTGCCACTGTCCATAAAAATGTGTGTGCAGCTATGTGTGTACCAGTGAATACCTACATAAGAGTACATTATACAACTTATGAATCTGTGTCAGTGTTGATTCCAAGTGACAGAAAATTTTAAATGAAAAGATAAACATAAATACCAAAACTTGTCATAGAGAACAAAAATTAAACTGAAATTAATATTTTTCTAATATATATTTATTGAATATTAACCATATCTCTTATGTTATCTGGAGTTTTTACTTTGATGATAATCTAATCGGGGTGACAGTCAAAATATTTGACAACCAATCCAGCTTAGACCCTGCCTCATAAACCTGGATGCCTACAGTTGTATCTGTGCTCCATGGGCTACGTATCAGCTCCAGAGCTAGGATAGTTAGCAAAGCTTTAGCAAAGCCATTAAACAAATAGTCTGTAATGGGTATAAGTTTCAGTTTTGCAAGATGAAAAAGTTCTGGAGATTGTACAATATGGTGGATATTCTGAACACTACTAAACTATATGGTAACTTTTATGTGTATTTTACCACAATAAGAAAAGAATAATAACTGTATTTTCAGTGATTTTTCTTCCAGCTCAGTGATTCTTAAACTCTCACATCCTGGAGACAAGAATCTCCAGGTGCAGGGAGCCCAGCAAAATTCAGTCTGGGGACCTGCCCCCAAAAGATTCTGATTCAGTGGTCCTGCATTGGGACCCAGGAATCAATTTTCTGAACCAATGTCCCACGTGGTGCTGGAACTACAGTTTGGGGAACGAAATGCTAAGCTCCCCCTTTGTCGGCCTTACTCCTGAGGTTGTCAACTTCCCTTCGTGCTTCTTCCCTTGTCTTGGCTGCTCTTGAGCAAACCTGGCGTCTCTTCGGTTTCCCTTCTATATCTGGTCTCGTCTGTTCCTATGTTAATTCCAGTCTCACCCCTTGCTTTCATTCCTGCTACACCTTGCTAATCTCTGGGCATTTCCAGTCTCCTCCTTTACCACCCACACCCCAAGATAGGTAAATAGACAGGTAAAAATAGATATAAATATTAAAGAACTACTAACAGCAAAATGGACTTGCCTGACTTTCATATTTTCTGTCTTTCTGAAGTCCTTCTGGCCAGGTATAAGGAAGCAGCCAAAAAGGCAGAAAGCTTTCCACTGCGTGTCAGCTGCAGTGTGTAATTAGCCCCTTAGCAATCAAGGTGTGCTTCAGGAGGAGGTGGCCCTCTGGAAGGCATTTGGTGGCGTTCACAGGGCCTGAGTTCCAGCCCTCACTGGGTGTGAGCTGTGTGACTGCAAGCAGAAACCTTCACTGCCTCGGCTCTTACCAGCACTATATCTGACGGCACTGTCCTTTCCATGTCTCCTGCCAGCTCCTTCTGTACAGCCCTATATCGTAGAGAGGCCATATACTCCTTGCATGATATTTGTGATTTGCGGTCTGTAAATTTTCCATATGCTAACTTTATCTGCAGATGTTCTGATTGTTTTCTGTCTTCCTCTTCGGGTTCCCATTTCTGCCCGTTGAGGGAGCATGCAGCCTGTATTCTGATCACAGCGTACTGTACCTGCTCTTACTGTTTCAGTTGCTCCCTGTGAGAGGTGGCTCTCAGACTCCGTTTCCCACACTGGGTCTGAGATCCTCTATCCTCGCTTGTCTGTGGGACATCTCCATTTAGGTATCCTGACATTGTTTCAAATTGAGTTCACTAACAGCGACCACCTCACACCTCCTCAAATAGGAATCCACTTATCCTTAACTTACCGTTCTCTCATTCTGCTTTTTGGCCTATGAGCCTAGCATTTTTGGAGTTACTGTAATGGCTTTTTAAAATATTTGTATTTCTGGCAACTAACAGAATAGCACACAAAAAGCACTTAATAAACACTGTTGATCTTTTTTTTTTTTTAGAGTTGGAGTTGTTATATGAACAAATTTGAAAAAAAGTAAATTTGAGGATCACTCAAGTAAAAGTTAATAGTGCATATAAATTATTTTGTAAAAAAAATAAAGTCCAAATATGAATCCTAAATTGCATCCTTGCTTCTGTCCAGAAGTATCCATTACTGAAAGGCAAGTATCCTCTATTGCTAATAAAAAATAAAAGATTTCTTTTTATTCTTGAAATTTGAGAACACATTTGACATTACTAAAGATGTCTAAAGAAATCTTATCTGTGACACTTTTATAAACAAGGTATTAAAAATTGCAGTGGGACATCTTAGACACAAGCCTCAATTGGTGCTAAGATCCACTTTCAGAGCCTACTTCTGTAAAAAGTAAGGAGGTAATAATCTGACACTGGAAACGCTGTTGATCTGACAGCAGTATTAACAACTAATACATTTAAGCTGAGACTTTGTGCCAGGCATTCTGCTGAGAGCTTTATAGGAGTTATCTTAATTCACCCACAGAATAACCCAATAAGGTAAAGACTACCACAGTATTTTTCAGATGAAGCAAGTTTTCGGATGAAGGCAGAGAGAAGTTAAGTAATTTGCCCAAGGTTGTAGGTAGTAAAGGTAGGATTTCCACTGAGTTGTGTGAGCTGCAGAGCTTTTGCTCTGAACCCATCTGTTGCTGTGCTGCCTGCCCTTTGCACTCTCAGACCTGAACTCCCATCATATTACAGGGCTCCAGTCTCTGCCACAGACTTCTCTGTGCATCCAACCTGGTCTCTGGACCTGACTGGGAACACTCCCTCCTTGGTGGGCACTGCTTTGGTTTCTCAGACACAGCCCAGCCAGCTTCACAAGAGACCCCATAGCTCAGGCCCTTGAGATTAGTCCACCTTGTGTTCCAGGATCATGGGCTCCACATTTATCATCCCAGAAAATGTAAACTCCCCAGCATTCAGGGAAGCACATTTATGGAGAAACGACTGTGCATGGGGTGTTGTGCATGTCACAGAGATGGGCAAGACCAACTCTGCCCTCAAGTACTGTAGAGTAGTAGGATTGCAAGTAATTCCAGTTGAAAACAGTGTCCGGAAAGTGCTTTTTGAGGTACACAGAGGGGAGAGGTTCCTGCTGAGATCAGGGAAGGAGGAGAAATTTGACCTCGGGACATAGATAGTTAATACCCAGAGAGTCAGGGATTGGGAGGAAAGATGCTCCTAGGGGAAGCTCAGCCATCCCCTCCTGGTCCTTAGAAGCCCAGTTTTCTCCCTCTGCTCCTTCATTCTAAGTGAACTGCTTCCTGTTCTTTGTCAATGTCTTGCTAATTTCCACTGCTGTGCTTTCTGCCTAAGCTATTACTTCACCTAGAAGGTTTTTGCTTCTTATTCTGGTCAACCTATATATTTTTTACTTTTTTAGAGTCATATCTTCCAAGAATTCATTGGGGGTTAACCCCAGGTCTCCACCACCCTTTCCACATTCTCTTTCCTTCAACCCTGTTCTTGACAGTTGTTAAAGTTTTACTCTTTCGCCTGATATTGCTTGCAGCCTCGGTTTGGTAAGCTCATTTTGGGGACATACTTTGACTAAAAAATTGCGTATTGTTTGTCAGTGATTCAGCTTTGACTGAGTGTCCTGTATTTTTATGTGTGAAATGTGCAGTCCTATTAAGGTGACAGTTGAGGAGAGACCTGATGAAAAAAGGAATGAACTGTCAGGGAGGCCAGTGTGCTGTAGCCCAGTGAGTTCAGAGGAGCTTTGTGGGAGAGAAGGTCGGAGGTATCTGGGATCAGGTAAATTAGACCATGGGAAAGACTGCATTTTATCCTGAGTGAAGTAGATCTTGAGAGAGGAGTAGCACAGGCCAACTTATGTTGTTGTTGTTTTTTAAAAATAAATTTATTTATTTTTGGCTGCGTTGGGTCTTCATTGCTGTGTGCAGGCTTTCTCTAGTTACGGTGAGCGGGGGCTACTCTGTTGTGGTGTGCAGGCTTCTCATTGTGGCGGCTTCTCTTGTTGCAGAGTGTGGGCTCTAGGTGTGTGGGCTTCAGTAGTTGCAGCATGTGGGCTCAATAGTTGTGGCTCATGGTTCTAGAGCACAGGCTCAGTAGTTGCAGTGCATGGCCTCAGCTGCTCCGCGGCATGTGGGATCTTCCCAGACCAGGGCTCGAACCCTGGTATTGGCAGGTGGATTCTTAACCACTGCGCCACCAGGGAAGTCCCAACCTCTGTTTTAAAAGGATCACTCTGGGGTGCTGTGTGGAGAACAAGTCTGTGGCGGGACAAGGGTGGATGCTGGTAGGAGGAACTCAGAGGACAGGATGTGACTGGAGAAATAAATAGGAGTTGTGAGCATTTGGCTGTTATTTAAATCCATAGGACTACTTGAGGTCAGCTGGGCAGTGTGGGTAGGCAGAGCTTTGACTAGAGGAGAGCTACGATGTCTCTAGTTCTAGAAACCTCTGTGAATTGGATCTGCAGGTTGAATGTGGATGAAGGACCATGTAGTTAGGTATAGCTGTGGATGCCTCACCTCATTTCCCTCCTGCGCCAGTAATGGGAACTATCCTTACTTTTGCCTCTGTGGTTGAACGGCAGTGAGGCAGTAATACAGTGACTTGGAATGATGCTGCCGCTCTGAAATGTGTTGGCATCTGTGAACCATGAAGCCATTATATGTCCTAGATGCGGTCTATACCAGGGTCCTTCCCCAAGGAGAGGATGCTTAATCTGACTCACCTACATGTTCTGTGGAAAATCTCATGTATGTCCTCTATTCGTAGTGAGTCATCCCCATGTTCTCTTGCATTTTTCATCATGCTTTTTGCGAGGTCTTTATTTTATTTTTTTTTACGATTATAAGTGCTAAACATATTTATGAAAGGGAATTTGGAAAATGCAGAAAAATATTTTTAAAAGAAAAGAAAAATGAGCTGTAATTAATTTGGTGTCATTCTTATTGCAGTTAGTTTTTTCATTTACTATACAGACGAAAGCATGCTGTTTGCCTTTTATCATAAAATCAATAAGCATTTTCCCCATTTTGAAAATTCTTTGAGTATATAGCCAGTGATGTTGATTGGCTATATACTCTTAATATGGTTGAATCCAATTGTTGAGTACTTGTGTTGGCCCTCCCTCACTCCCTCCCTCCTTCCCTCCTTCCTTTCCTCCCTTCCTTCCTTCCACCCTCTCTCCTTACTTTCAAAGTGTTACTAATCATTTGATATTCTGAGTGTATTGGATCATGCTTGCCAAAATACCTGCAGGAAAAAACACACACAGAAAAACTCTGTTTATACTAACAAAAATAACATTAAGAACAACAGGAGACACTTGTCCTGCACTTTCTAATTTAGTCAAGATTTCACAACCGGCTCACTGATTTTGTTGCTGCTGCAGCCTCTCAAATGCAGGGAGTGCTCTGTGCTGCCTGGTACGAGTGAGATGGGGAAGCTGGGTCCTGGGGGCTGCCTGCTCTGCTCTTTGGAAGGCCTGGCGGGTGGAGCTGGCTCTTTTGACCCGACTGCTCCAGGGGAGCTTTCCATCTGTCCAAATGTTAGCCTGGAACGAAACGCCTCCATACAGTGATGAAATCCCTAACAAATGTAGTGACAACACTGAACATAAGGGCTTCATTTTTTTCAAATCGCTTGCATTTACCGTTAATTCAATTTGAATTATAAGTCACCTCCACGTGAATGACTCACGCACTCATTATTGTGAGCTTTGTTTTTGAAAATGTACAAAACAGGAGAAGTTGGTTTGCAAACTCTGCATTGCCGAGGTAGTACTGAACTGGTTTCCAACTGAGAAAATTGTTTTACGTCTTTGCACATCTTGTATTCCAGACCTGGAGTTCTACAAGAAAACAGAAATATCTTTTATTTTTTAATTTAATTTAATTTTTTTAACATCTTTATTGGAGTATAATTGCTTTACAATGTTGTGTTAGTTTCTGCTGTATAACAAAGTGAATCAGCTATATGCATACATATATCCCCATATCCCCTCCAGAAATATCTTTTAAAAGCACACTTGGATCACTGTCCACAGTGGCTCTTGGAGGGGATAAATATGCAAATCAAACTTAACTGTGTAGCAAAATGAAAATTTTTTTTTTCTATTTCAGGACATTTCGTTTCAGGCCAGTTGAAACCCTTTTCCAAGTCCGTACCTTCTGGGGTCTAGAGGGGTGGATAGATTAGGCCTTATAGGTTGTGACGGAAGTGGGGAAATGGTTTCAAAAGCAAATCACTTTCACACTGTATAAAATACTGGAGAGAAACAGTAAGGATATATTCAGAAAACAGCCATATAAATAGGTAATTGCTGAAATATTTGGATAATTTTGAGAATAAATGCAGGCTAACATTTTTGGACAGTGAAATCAGCTTTTCATAATAACTCTGTCTCCCAGCCAGTAATTTCCTTGTTCTCCCTAATTTACTTCACTTTTCTGTAGCTGACAAATTCCTGTACCTCAAGTTCTGTACCTCAAATAAACCGACTTTCCAGCTACCAAGTTCTGTTGTGAGACTCTTGTGTTACCTCCTGCTTTTATGCACAAACTGGTTCCCGCCACCCTGCCAGGGAGCTCTGGAGCCCTGAAAGCTCTGGGCTTTCTGATGACTTTCCCCATGGGGCTTCCAAGGATGCCTGATATCCCAACAGTTCATTTAATTTTGGACCCAGGTCCAGAGTAATTCTAGAGTTATGCAACTTTTAGGGCTCCTAATGAGGGGTGTGGGTACTGGGAGAGGGCAGTGAACACACCCAGCAGTCTCTGCTAGGGGGCTTATGGCTAAGTGGTCACAGCCAGGATTGGACTGCCCTAGAAGGCAGTGGGTCATTTGAGGTACCTTGGGTTTTTGGCTTTTTTTTCCTGGCCAAGGAAGAGGAACGGTAGTGACTTCTGAAAACTGTTTAGTAGCCTGGCATGATGGAAATTTTCACGCTCTTAACTTTGGATCGCAGCAAGTTTGTGTCTGGAAAGTTTAAAATGCCTGTTTTAGGAACACATTCTAAAGGACTAGGTAACCAGTAGGAAATAAGATGGGTTTCATTTTGGTGTCTTATCACCTCTCCTGTTTGGCTAGAGTCACCGATGGGTTTTGCTCAGATTTACCCCACTGGCATAAGATGTCTAACGATGGAAGTTCTATTTCAATCTTGGTGAAGTTACCAGAGCAGAGAGCATCACTTGAAGCAACTGTGGAGAGTGTCACATAGGAATGAATGTAAAATCCAAGTAGCATTTGCTTTGCATGCATGATGACCAGCACGCTGAAAACTGGAGCAGAAGCTGTGGAGATGTGTAAAGTGTTAACAGAGGCAGTCCCAGATCTGGAAGAGTTCACACTGTGACCGAGGAGAGCCGCTCAACCGGTCAGTCTGTATACTGGGGCTGCCCAAAAATGTTCGTTTTCTTCCGTAAGATGGCTCTAGTAGCGCTTAGTTGTCTTTAACTTCATTTGAAACAATTTTGTTAGGTTGTGTTGTGACAGCTGTCATATCAGCGTGGAAGTAAAAAAAAAAAAAAACTATCAAAATCGGTGAATTTTTGTGTAGCCATTTTAATATTTAAGATGGAAGGAAAAAAGCAGCATTTTCGGCATATTATGCTTTACTATTTCAAGAAAGGTAAAATTGAAATGCAAAAAACGATTTGTGCAGTATATGGAGAAAGTGTTGTGACTGATTGAACGTGTCAAAAGTGGTTTGTGAAGTTTTGTGCTGGAGACTTCTCGTTGGGCAATGCTCCACGGTTGGGTGGACCAGTTGAAGTTGATAGCGACCAAATTGAGACGTTAATTGAGAACAATCAGCATTATACCACCTGGGAGATAGCCGACGTACTCCAAATATCCAAATCAAGAGTTGAAAATCATTTGCACCAGATTGGTTATGTTCATCACTCTGATGTTTGGGTTCTACACAAGTTAAGCGGAAAAGAAACCTTCTTGATCATATTTCTGCATGTGATTCTCTACTTAAACGTAATGAAAATGTTCTGTTTTTAAAACAAATTGTGATGGGTGATGAAAAGCGGATACTGTACAATAATGTGGAACGGAAGAGATTGTGGGGCAAGTGAAATGAACCACCACCAACCACACCAAAGGCTGGTCTTCATCCAGAGAAGGTGATGTTGTGTATATGGTGCAATTGGAAGGGAGTCCTCTATTAATGAGCTCCTTCTGGAAAGCCGAATAATTAATTCCAACAAGTACTGTTCTCAGACCAAATGAAAGCAGCACTCGACGAAAAGCGTCCAGAATTAGTCAACAGAAAACACATAATCTTCCATTAGGATAACGCAAGAGCACATGTTTCTTCGATGACCAGGCAGAAGCTGTTATAGCTTGGCTATAACTGTTCCTCTCCACTCCTGCTACAGTGACCAGCAGCTTCTGCCCGTGATGCCTAGCCCTGCCCCCTCTTGGAATTAGAGGAATGCATCTGTTTGTGGGCTGGAGATTAGAGTTTCGGGTGGGGGACTACAAGGAAAGCTGTCTTTTTGGGTGGCCTCACAAGACATGCTTCAGACCCGAAGCTGATACTTCTAAACTTCCTTCTCTGATAATCTATAATTTTCTGTTTTTAGAACTACATTGTCAGCGATGTCAGAGAGACCCTTCTCAGATGATTCATCCATTTAAGACTAGCAGTAATATCTCTTGTTTGGAAATTAAGCAACAGAAAGGACTTCAAGAGGGCAAGCTAAATAAAGACATTTTAAATTAAAATATGTCTCTGCTTATACTATCAAGTTAAGTCAGGTCAGTTTTATTCCAGAGCTTTAAACAAGGTTGAAAAATTATATTTTAATTTATATTTTTAAATTTCTTTAATCTGAACATTTTAAGTTAAAAATTATTTTTACAGGATTTTCCTTCATCATGTCTTCTACAGTGCCCAGTATACATTAGCTATTTTGTAAAGAGTTATTGCTTAGTTTTTAACATCTTTCATTTTTTCAAGGTGTTTATTTATTCTCATTTTACCTTGTTCCGAAAAGATTTAAAATGGCTCTTAGAGAGTCTGCATTTAGAGACTGATAAATATATTAGGGATATGAAAATGGAAAATAGCAACAAATGTGCATAGCTTAAAAATATTCTAGGTAGGCTTCCCTGGTGGTGCAGTGGTTGAGAGTCCGCCTGTCGATGCAGGGGACGTGGGTTCGTGCCCCGGTCTGGGAGGATCCCACATGCCGCGGAGCAGCTGGGCCTGTGAGCCATGGCCTCTGGGCCTGCGCGTCCGGAGCCTGTGCAAAAAAAAAAAAAAATTCTAGGTATTGTTTTGGTGCTAGAACATGTTATATCCAAATAGTGTTGTCTTGACATGGTTACCTGATTTACTCCCCCTCCAGGTGTTCTGTTGTTTATTTGCTTGCAGAATGGGTATGATGCTACCATCATCTGGAGGCAACAGAGCGACACATGCAGAGTTGCGCAGGCTGAAATCTGTCTGTGGGGTGTAGCTGACTGTAGCTGTGAAATACTGTGTTTCTTTCTTTCTTTCTTTTTTTTTTTTTTTTTTGCTTATAAAACAAGTAATTGATGTTTATTGTCAAAAATTTAAAAAAAACAGAAAAAAAATTAAATTCTCATAGCCCACCACCTGGCAACAAACTCTAAATTTTATTTTATTTTACAAACTCTAAATTTTAAATGTATTTTTAAAGAAAGATATATATGTGTGTATTATGTTGAAAAAAATTTTACTTAAAATTATTGCCTAAGCATGTTGGAGTATAATTAATATTCTTGTAATCACTTTATTTAATATATTGTCCAGCAAATGGATGAGTCAGGATTAGCTTAACTGTTTTCTTATTGTTAGATATTTAGCATCTGTGTTGTTTACAGGTTTTCATTATTTTTATGAACATATTTAGACATGCTACTTACCATGCTTTTGACCTCTGTATATTGGGAATTATTTCTCTCTTACAGGGTTATTGATAATAATGAATAAGGTAATATATGACAAATAGTGGGTTCTTATTAAATATGGGCCCCCATTTTCTTTACCTTTGGCCTGAATAGGGCTGTCTTAAGATCTTTGAGTTGATGTTTATAAACAGTAACTTACTGATATTTTGAAAATGATAATTACAAAAATGTAAAATTCCTAACTTTATACAAGAGAGAGTTCTGAAAAATTGCTTTAGGTTCAGTTTTGCAAACTGAATATTTTTAAATCACTAGGGCAGTGGTTCCCAAGCCACTGGGAAGCTTTTTCCCTAACTTTCTATAGAAATTTAAAATCTACCCAAAGGAAGGGAGAACTAGTACAAGTCCTCCTGTACCCAGCATCTGTTTTGAATAATTTTTCTTTACATTCTCTTCCTTCTATTCTATCCTGCCATTTTTTTGCTTTGTTTTAATTTTGTTTTGTATTTTTTGTTATTGTTCGAATATTTTAAAGTAAATCCCAGGCACCATAGCATCTTACCTACAGATACTTTCTCTAAAAGATACAGATTTTAAAAACCCACATAACCATAATACCATTATCACACTCAGCTGTATTAACAATAATTTCTTAATATTATCTAATTTCCATATTCCCTCATTTCCTCCCAAGTATCGTTTTTACAGTTGGTTTGTTTGAATAATGATCAAAACAAGATCGTCACATTGCGCTTTGTTGAAATTTCTCTTAGGTCTCTTTTAATCTATAACTATTGAATAGTTGTGGAGCTTTTTTTTTTTTCTTTTATGAAAGTTCTTGAGTCTTCCCCTCTAACCTACTGAATCAGGATCATCAGGGAGGTAGTCTGACGGTCTGCGTTTTGTAGAAGCTCTAGCAGTGATTCTGATGGAGAAACAGAGAATCTCTGTATCAAGGAGCATACTTAAGACACCTTTGGAGTGAATTTTTTAGTAGAGGAGTAAACTTTTTGAAATACTAAAATAATCACCCCCTAATTCCCTGCTTTATTTATTTTATAAATGTGAACCCTTTATTTATTGGGTTTTCCCCAAATGAGAATTACTTCTTGTATGGGTGATGATTGAGGTGATTTATGGTTTCTTTTCACAATAACTTCTTTTTCTCTTGATGATTGTTCCTCCTGATAGGTGCTTTTACTGTTTCCTGTTAAGAAATCAGTACTAAAATTTCTCAGTCTATTTGTATCATATATGTAGTTATCTATCTTTGTAAAAAATTTTTTAAATGAGGATATGTAGGGAAATAAGAAGAAAATAAAAATTATCTATACTCTCTGTTTAGAGGTAATCACTGATAGTATTTTCACTATTTCATTGTAGTCTTTTCCTATGGCAGTCAACTTTTTAAAAAAACAAAGTTTTAAGTTCTATTATGAACATTTTGGTAACTTTCTAACATGATATATTGTAAATGTTTTTTTCAGCGACTAAACATTCTTTACTATAAATTTAATGGCTGCCTAGTATCCCAGCATATGGGTATGGTCTAATGTTGGGTATTTGTCTTGTTAATTTTTTTCCCTGGTATGGATAATACTCTAATAGAATCAGTATAGATTTTTTTTACGTATGTTTGATTGTTTTCCTGGTTTAACTTTTTATATTTCTAAGCTAAAATGTTTTTACACTTTAAAGGCTTTTAATCTTGCCTAATTTGCCTTCGGAAGGGTTGTATCAGTTTACATTCTTCTGAGTGGATGAGAAACTATTTCCCTGACCCCATATCTACATTGTGCTCTTTTTCTATTATAAACCAGTTATTTGTCATTCCCTCTTTCATATTAGTGGTTTTTAATATAGGACCTCACTTACATTCAGTTATGCTTTCTGAAGCACGTGGTACCTGATGATTCAGTATTTGATCCTTTTGACTCTTGGAGTATTAGGAAACACACTTTGGAGGTCAGGGATTCCACCTGTGGTCAGTTCAAAGCCCTCAGCTCTCATTACAGGGATAAAGGATGGTAGAATCATGTAGCTGCTATTGAGTTTTTTTGTGTAGTTTGATCATTTTAAATATTGCATTGTGACATAGATAATGAAATGTCCTAGTTCTAGAGGTAGCTGCATTTTGTGGATAAGCAAAATGAATCCAAAATAAATGAACTTTGTCAATTATCTTTAGTAACGTCAGAGACCAAATTTGCAGACAAAATATTTTACAATTGGTTGTATAGTTTCCATTTTTATTGCCCTTCATTCTTTTCAACATTTATACTGATGCCATAATAGGCATATGTTCTCTCTCTCCTCCCATGCAAACTCTGATACCACTCTGATACAGTTTGAAACTTTAGACCTGGGTGACATAGACCCTTAATGTACCTGATTTATTATCTAGCTTTTCTGGCTCCCCTTCAGTCCAGTCTCTTGTGTCAGATGGGAGCTCTAGGGGCTGTCATTACAGGGTGACTGAAAAAGGAATACCATGGAAAGACAGCTAAGGTTTGGATGGAGAAAGGGAGACCTGGGGTCTTTGAATATTTTTTAAAAACTGTTGAAAACCATGGTTTGGAGTAGATGACAGTCCTTAAACAAAGCTCATCAGAGTGGAATGAGCAAAGTCAGGGAAGACAGGATCCCTTGTAAGTTTCAGCTTGGCCCAGGGTGGGCCAACCTTGGAGCCTGACCAGACAGGCTGAGCTGCTGTTACTTTTGTGTTGAAGGCAAGTCAGTTGTGCATCTCTGTTGTGTGCGGCAAGTGTCCTGAGCAACCACACCAAAATACTTTGCATTTGTGACTTTTTATGCAGCACAACAGGAAGAGTCAATCTGGTGATTTTCTGAATAATTATTTCAGTCTAGATGGCTAGCAGGATAACTTAGACTCCAATGGAAATGATTTTATCTTAAATTGTCCAGTGTGGCTACTCACATTGGTACAATGAATGTTGCCAAATTTTAGCTTCCTTTTGTGCTGTTTATACACACTTCATACGGTGCTTTGTTTTAAAAGACCTCAAAGTATTTTTATGGAAGTATTTACAGGAAGTTTGGTTCTCAAGGGCTAAGGCAAAAATATTGTTACTTCATTGGTAAATGTATTTATCCAAATCTGCTTTTTAAGACAATAGCCTAACATAGAGCTGGCATTCAGTGGAATGATTCTGGTCTTTCACAGATACAGTGTCTAATTCAGAAACTCTGCTGTTTTTGGCAATCACACTGCCTTGATTTAGGTGGGACAGGGATCAGGGAATAAAATGACTCCACCCAGGAGCAAAGTGGACAAGTTTGACAGCAGTGAAAACTAAGACATTGCCACATCCGGAATATTTATGGTTACGGCCAGGGAAGTCTGGAAAGTTAGACAACTCTGTCATTTATTAATTTATTAGCCTTTGCATCATGCTTTACTTTAGAAGACTGATCTATGGCCTCTGAAAGGATGTCTTCTACCTCTGTATTTTTTCTCTTCATATAAAATAAAGATACTCTACTTACAGTTTTCTAAAAAAATAAAATAAAGGGAAAAGCCATCCATGCTTTTGCATCCAGATCTGTGAAAAAACTGCTCTCTCTAGTCACATATTGTGTACCCCAAAGATTTGATACTAGAAACTCATCATTACAGATATTTCCCTGGAGACGTAGTGTGGGCAACTTATAAAACATTTTTTTTTTGAAACCTTGTGTTGCATTTTCCTGAAAACTCTCCCAGTACCCTGCTCAGTGCACATAAACACACACACACACACACACACACACACACACACACACACACACACACACACACACACACACACACACACACACACACACACACACACACACACACACACACACGGACTCTTCAGCTGTGGGTGCCTTTCGTGCTGCTAACCCAGCTAGGCTTGTAGTCCATTTAAGTCTGGTGACTCACAGTCTATTTGGTTTTATTTTTGCCTCATTTAAATTGCGGTATCATAAATAACTCCATTTTTTAAAAATCATTTGAGTAGCAGACACCCCAAAGCATTAAAATTAAACAATGTTAATGGGGATTTACTTTGGCTGCTATTGTTTTAATATGACAAATGGCCATGCATCAAGCTGCGTAGCACAGTTTATTTATGCAGACATAATTGGGCCTTTGAAATGAAATATGCAGTGAGCCATTTGCCAGAAATTCAAAGTCGACTTGACATGGTCCCTCCTCCAATCTTACTCCTTCTGTGTGCTTGATAAGTTTACAGCAAAATGTAAGCTAGATGAATACTCTTGGGTGGGGGACATTGTAATTAGGCTTAGGAAAGAAGCTACCTGATACTCAAAATGGAACACTTCCTCCTGCATTTCTTTGGTGTTTTTTGGTGACTTCTAGTGGGAGAGACTTGAAAGGTAGAAAAAAAAATATTTTTGGTTTCAGATGTCTGAAAAAGAGGCCGTTTCCCAAAGTGTTCTCATTGAAGAGTTTCGTGGTCTGAAGGACACTGAGCCCTAACATGCAGGCTTTTGGAGAGAAACCATAGAATGTCCTTTCTCAGAGATCATGGAGAACAGTGTACACGCTCTCATTTCCAAGTCCTTGTCAAGCCCATATAGGGTCCTGTCCTTCTCTCTCTATGTTCATTCTGTTGTGCTTATGTGAATGGAGGGAGGAATAGAGATATAGTCGTTCATTTATGGCTGGACAGATGTTACTTTAAGGTTGTAATTACTTTTTAACAGTTAGTAAATAGGGACTAAGTTGGCACAGCAGATAAGTTCTGGGAATGAGGAACCAACCTGCCAGGAATTCTCCCCAATTCATTTCAGCTTCTCACTCTTGTTCATGCCTAACTAGGCCCAATCCCTCATTAATCTGAGAGGGTATTGGGTCGTATCAATAAAGGCAAAGAGAAGGGAGCAGGAGTCCATGAGTTATGTCACATTTGTGACAATCACTATATCTCATGCTTGGAATGAAATGTCAAAGAACACCTCCTTTGTCCTTAGGTAACTGCTTTGAAGTCTGAAAGAAGGGATTGTTTGTTTTGTTTTTTTTAACATCTTTATTGGAATGTAGTTGCTGTACAATTGTGTGTTAGTTTCTACTGTATAACAAAGTGAATCAGCTATACACATACATATATCCCCATACCTCCTCCCTCTTGCGTCTCCCTCCCACCCTCCCTATCCCACCCCTCTAGATGGTCACAAAGCACCGAGCTGATCTCCCTGTGCTATGCGGCTGCTTCCCACTAGCTATCTATTTTACATTTGGTAGTGTATATATGTCAGTGTTACTCTCTCACTTCGTCCCAGCTTACCCTTCCCCCTCCCTGTGTCCTCAAGTCCATTCTCTACCTCTGCGTCTTTATTCCTGTCCTGCCCTTAGGTTCTTCAGAACCTTTTTTTTTTTTTAGATTCCATATATATGTGTTAGCATACGGTATTTGTTTTCTCTTTCTGACTTACTTCACTCTGTATGACAGACTCTAGGTCCAGCAGGGATTGTTGACTATAATTGATGATGATTTTCGTAGTGAAGTTTCGAATTAGCTTCTCTGTAGTGGATCTCTGTAGATCTGAGACCCCTGGCAGTGACCAGTGAACTAGTTCTGTTTGGGAAGAGCATTTTCTCTGGGCTTAGCTAATTAGTTATGGAAATGGTGTCATACCAGCCACCACCATACCCGGGTTCTGAAACAGTCTCAGAACCGGTCCAGTTCTTTTTAAGACATTACCAATTTCTTAGATTCTGTTTTAACCAAGTTTTGTTTGTTTAAGCAAGATTTATTTCCTAGACAACAGGTCATATATATTCCTACATTTTCTTAGAATGTAGGAAATAAGATTAATTTTAAGGAGAATATTCCTTGCCAATGACAGGAATATCCAAAGGTTTTACACAAAAGAAATCTTCCAGATACTCACCTGATCCTAGTCTCCAAAGATTTTTTTTAACAATCATAATTATTAATAAGATTTTTTGTCTTATAATGTGATACAAAGTGGTTTCTTCTGTTGGTGTAAGGAAAGTTGATAAATGTTTATTGTTTTTGTTGTTTTGGTACAAACGACTGAGCAGTAAGTTTAACTGAAAAGCCAGACTCCCAAAACTTAGACAAAGACCGCACCCCACTCCCAACACTTACTTCCTTTTACTCCTATTAATCAGAAGCACTGGGAAAATCTGACAGTTGAGGTGGAAAGGAAAAAAAATCAAGAGGTTCGGAAAAAGTTCTTATTTCTAATCCTTAGAATTGTAAGTTTGAAGGTAAAATATGTGGTCTCTGTATGCAGCACCGTTGAGAGAAGTAAATGGAGAAGTGACTACATATTTGGGGTTGAAAAAAATGAAAACACTGTTAGTAATGAGTCTTAACCCTTTTCAAGGTTTGTTAACTTTTAAATCCATGCCTTGGAAAGATCTGTGGATGAAAATAAAGCAAAGGATTTTGATCCTAAAACAGAACTTTTAGAGGAATGATATTCTAAGGGATTTCTTGATAATATTTTAGTATTTTGAAGTCATTTAAGATTATATGGAATTCAGGACTTAGTATATGGATTATTATTAACAAACAACATCTCCAAAATCTAAGCATAGTAAGAGACTCCTGAGGTGTTCATTAAGCTTTAGTTCTACCCTGAATATACTAATTCAAAGTGTCTGAAAAACACTTTGCATTGTAAACAAGCACAACACCATTTTAGGACATTAAGTAAAGGTTGTTGTGTGATCTTCCCAAGCATCTTCCTTCCTTCCAGTGCTGTATGAAGAGTGAGCCTTTATGTGAAAGGAGCTACGTGGGGTGATGTAACGAATAAGGCCTTGGTAATCATGCAGGTTGTTCAAACCCTGACTCCACTTCATGTGATTTGGGACAAGTCACTTTTAACTTTTCTTAGCCTCAGGTTTCTCATTTGTCAAATGAGGAATACCAGTCTTATCTAACTTTGATAAGAATTAAATACAACTAAGTTATGTAAATGAAGCATGCTGCTTGTTACATAGTCAGTTCTCAGTAAATGTTTCCTTCCCTTCACTGCATTTTCAAAAAAAATCTAGAGTATGAAGTTCTGCTCCATTTAACATCTAAGCCAGAGAGAATCAGCAAATCTACTATGTCAGACCTAAGCAATTCCTGTTAATAAAAATAGCATCTGAAAGGGCTGGCACCCTTTCTTCCTCCCTCCCTCCCTCCCTCCCTCCCTCCTTCCCTCACTCCTTCCCTCTTTCCTTCCTCCCTCCCTTTCTCCCTCCCTCCTTCCTTTCTTCCCTTCCTTCCTTCCCTTCTCATCCTTCTCATCCCTTCTCTCTTTATCTTTCCTCCACAGAGGTTAGCCCTGAAACACATCTTGAAGAATCAGGAAATCTTCAACCATGGGGAATAACTCATTTCTTAATACATGCAACAATGCACGTATATCTTTGGATTAGAATCAGGCACAGAGGATCTCTTTTGTAATGACTTTATTTAAATACTCTCATTTATTTAGGGATTTTTTTTTTACATGATAAAGTCCATGTGTTCCATTAAAGTGTTTCCAGTATTAAGAGATTAAAAATTGCATTTGAGCCAAATGATAGTCAATAAGCAGTTATGAATTCTCTCAAGAGATGGTCTGAGAAGTTAATACAGCTGCAATTCCACTTGTATTCTTGACAGCACACAGTATTCCAGGCTACTACATTCTGTTCATTATGTTAAAAGTTATCGTTATTAATATTAACAGCATTTACCATGTGCCAGGCATTGTTCTGTGCACTTTGCACACGTTATCCATCTTAATCTTGAATCATCCCTCTGAGGGTGGTTTAATTATGCCCATTTTATACATCAAGAACTGAGGTCTTGGGAAGCTATATCTATCATACCATCATGGTGCATTGTAGTCATAAAGTTTAATATCTGTATTTCTCAGTAGACTGAATAAAAACAACTTGAAGTCAAAGGTCATGTCTGACTCAAGTGTCCAGCTGACTCTTGAACATCGCGGGGTGTTAGGGGTGCCAACCCTCTGCCCAGTTGAAAATCCACATATAACTTCCATTCGCTCCTCTGTATCTGTGGTTCCTCCCCATCGCGGCTCTGCACAGAGATTTCAACCAACCTCAGATCTGTGATACTATAGTATTTACTATCGAACAAGCTTGTGTATAATGGAGACTTGCTCAATTCAAACCGATGTTGTTCAAGGGTCAACTGTATATTTTCAGTTTTGATAAATATTTGGTGGATGAACAATGATGATAAGAGTTATCATTTTGAGTACTTACTCTGTGCCGAGATGTTTTGCATCTAGAATGATCTAGGTTTGTGTCTCAACTTAGTCCTCTAATAGGAGTGTGTCCTTGGGTAGGTTGCTTAGCCTTTCTGTGCCTCAGGTGCATCAAAGGCAAACTGGGCATAATAATAGTATCTTTTCTGTAATGCATCTTGAGGAGTGAATGAGTTAACATATAAAGCTTTTAGTGCCTGGGACAGAGCAAGCAGCCTGTAAATATTAACTATCATTATTATTTCTAACCCGGGCATGTCTCATTCCAAAGTATGTGCTCTTTTTATAAAAACACCTATATTTCTTTTTAAAAAAACTATTTGCATATCTTTAAATAAAAATCGTGTATATGTAAGGTGACAGCTTGAGGATTTTGATATATATATATATATATATATATATATATATATATATATATATAGTGAAATGATTACATAGTCAAGCTAATTGACAAATCATCTCCTTGCATAGTTACTGCTTTTTGGTATGTGATCATGCACTTGAAATCTATATTTTAGCATATTTCTACTGTTCAGTATGGTGTTACTAAGTATAGTTATCATGACTGTACATTAGCTTTCTTGCTGCTATGCTTAGAAATGTTCATGTAGAGAGATCCAGACTTCCTTTGTCTATTACTCAAGCTAAATTCCTACATTGTGGTCTTTTCAGCACTGAGAAGCCCATCCATTAACACACAGGATACATAAATGTGGAGAAACACCTCAGGCCTTTCAAAATTAGAATTATTGCTGGCTCAACCTTCACATAAGCGGGATAAACATATTCCTCTGTCCAAGTAACAACGAGTTATGCGGGGTTTTTTGTTTCCTCTTCCTAACTTATCAAAGAGAAGTTTCCAAATCCTGGATGTTCTGTAAGTACTTTCTAATGGGTTTCCTTGTTTAGTTTTCCACAAGGGCAGGTATAACATCCCCATATCTCTGGTGGAGCACTCTTAAAGTGTGTTGACATTTCAGGAAGCTTTGAATGTTTCTAAATGCATCGGTGTTTTGGGCTGAGTGGTTGGCCCAGGCCCAGAGAAATGTGCCTACACAAGATAGCTTCCAAGATGATTTCTAACATGGTAGAATTTTGGTTGTACACACATATGTATTATACAGGTTGATATCTCTTCCAGAGCACTGCCTTTCTCTTATTGTCATTATTTTAGAGGTTTTAATTATTTATTAAACATTTACTCTCTCAGATGTGTTAGGTTTTGTTAATTTTATTCTATTTTTCCAGTATGTAGATACTATATCTTTACAGTTGAACTTTGATAAACTCTTACATATTATCTTTGGCAAATATTATCTAGAAGGCTATTTTCTGCCGAACAGGACATATTGTCCATCCAGTTCTCCAAGCCCTGGAAACGTACAGTATCTCCTAGTGAAGGGCCTTGTAAGGAGAAAGGACACGTTGATATTGATAACACATTTTAAGTTTTGGAAAGAAGATACAAAGTCAGCGACACCTAGTGTGAGATGGCTATAAATATGGAAGTAAAAAGAAAAGAATGTCTTGATTGCAGAAATAGTGTTAATTACCTTTGTTATAATCTCCTTTTCCATTTGAAGCAAAGTATTCTTATTATCACAGGTTATGCATTTTGCCAAACTAAGGAGAGAGTAGGAATCTCATATAAATTCTTCCTGTTCAAACATGTATGTTCCTCCTATAACTGAGAGAAATAACCACCTTTGATAGTACTGGTAGTTTTCTCCTTTTGAAGTGGAATCAGAGTCAAAGCTTCTACCATAGAAAAGGACAAAAAGAAAAAAGAAAAAAAAGTTCTGGTAGCTTATTATACCTTCTTAAAAAGAAAAAAAAAAGACAGAAGAACAAAACACAACCAAAATATCTTTTTTCATTAAAAGTCATAATTAGCATTGCAGATACAAGCCAGAACTTCAGCACTGTCACATAGGGTGAACCTTTTGATAAATTGAATCTTGATATTTACAGAATCTATTAAAACACAACCAATAGTATGTTTGTTTATATGTTGACAAGATGATATACACCCTGAAGGTCAAGGGTGATGTGAACTGTTATGGTGTTCTTGTCAAAGTAGCTAAGAAAGGGGGTCTATTTAAAGAGTTTTGATGGAATAATGGCTTCACCAGAAGTGTGACAGCAAATACAAGGATCATCCTGAAGAAGTTCAATTGATTTGAAACAAAAATCTGTGATGTTTATCAATCAAAAAAATAAAAGGGAAAGTTTCTCTTCCTTCTGTAGCATGTTAAAAAATTGGCAGCTCAAATGGAAAAACAAATAGTGAAATTAAACAGAAAAGCATTGATTTAACTTCTTGGGTGGTTTATCAAATGCCACACCGAACTTTTCATTCTGTCTTGTCATTTATTAATTACCCTCTTTTAATCAAACCAGTTAAGGATCACTTTATAAACTTTTGGGTTACTTCTGTATAAATAGTTCCAGCAACTCAGAGTCACTTTGTCTTTTTACAAAGAGCTTTCTCTAATTGTCAGCCAAGTTGTAGTTCTTTTCCCCTTGTAAAAAACTCAGAATGTATCTGAAAAATAAATGTGAGGTTTACATAATATTTTCCTAGCGTGATTTTACCACTGCATTTGGGTTCCTTGTTTTCTTTTTCTTAACAGTTGTAATGGCTTTAATTATTGGAAACTAAAATGTAACACCAAAAAGAATGCGGATGCATTCAAAATCAGTAAGTTTTTAAAGAGATCTTATTTTGGTACTTCAAATGAGCATCTAGAAGAAACGTAGTAAAAATTGTACGTGTTAATTTCAAAGTAATAGATTAAGCTTACTTTAATGAAGAGGGTTGGTACAGTCTGTTAACAAATTATGAATCGGTATAAGGAAATAGATTTAGATGTTCGATCCCCTCCATCTATTTAGAAAGCTTTTTAATTTGTATGTATTTTAAATTATTGTAGCACACAGAAAGCTAATTTACGGGCATATTTTAATTTATTTTTGGAAGGACCTGAACTTGTTCATGTGTTTGTCATAAAATGGAGTCATTAAATGAAATTAAGACAGAATAACTGTAAACAGCCATATAAAAATTATTAACCTCACATCTCCACCAGTCATTTTCAGTTAAGATTTCTGCTAAACAGTCTATGTGGTTTAGCTTGCAGGAATTAGTTCTTTGAGTACATTTCAGTAGACTGGTTCATCTCTAGTTACTGCTCAGCATGCAGAGATGTGTAATAGAACGTTAGAGAAGATGTCAGTGTTTTAAGAAACTGATCACATTGCAGTGCAGGAACATTTAACCTGCAATGGTTGACACATTCAGCCTCTGCAGGATATGAGGACACCCAGATCGTACCAAATAAATGCATAAAAAGAGGCAAAATATTCTTTAAGAAAAGCTCATGGATCCCTGTTCTCCTTAAGTAATTAGAAACTTTTGCTGAAAATCAATCTCCATGGCTGTCTTGATTTAAAAGATCATGGTCATCCCAGAATTAGCAATTATTGGATGGTTTACACAGGCTAGAAACTATAGTGAGGTAAAATATATGAGAGTGTTTTGAGAACAGTAAAGTTCTACACAAATGCACCGTGATGTCAGATAAACTTGGATGAAACTATAAGCATTGAAAACGTTTTACTCATCCTAACGGAGGGAGGGTTAGAAGTCAGCAGTTCAGATAAAAGTGTTTGTGGAACATCTTTAAGGCAGTGTAGGATTGTGAAACTCACCACACTGAAAAAGGTAAGGCCATTCCCGCAAACAATACACAACAAACCAGAAAGCCATCCCTGGCTCCAAGAGTGAATGCAGGAGTTTCTCCACTGATGTGACTCCACTCTGTGTTCATGTCTGAAGGCTGTATTTCAGCTTCGTATTAAAGACTGTGGATTTAATAAAACTTGAGGGTGTGTCCTTGAAGGGTCGCTATAGATAAGATGTTGGTAATGCAACATTATCCCAAATCACCCTCATCTTCCTAGCCCAGAGCCCCAGGAACTATATCTAAGACACTAAACTATTATTAAAGCTGATTAATCACCCCTGACTGCTTTGAAATAAGACAAATGATTTAAGAATTAAACTTTCTGTAGCCTATTATCAAACTCATTAAGTCATCTCAAACTGCTGGATTTTGGGTGAATTTCTGAATTCCTTAGAATCTGTTCATGCACCATCACCCCCCAACAAACACACACACACACACATATTTATCCATGTTACACAAATATTAAAATAACCAGACCAATCTATTTGGACAGCAGAGTACAACATAATTATTTAAGAATTTCATTAGTTTGTTTTGTTAGCTGTCACATTGCCCTGGGATATTTTTTTCAATTTTTTATTACTTTTTCACTCTCACCAAGTGAAGGAACGTATTAAAATTATATTTGCAGATGGTCTAAGATCTTACAATAAAAATGAAACTTTCTTGTTAGGCCAAGTCTCGCTGTTCTGCTGACATTCATGGGTTGAGAGCGACCAGGTTTCTTATGGGAACTTTAGGGGAAGAGTTAAATTATAAGGCTATATTTTAAGCCTCATCATACTATGAAGTCAGACCTTTTTTTTTTTTTTTTTTTTTTTTTTTTGTGGTACACGGGCCTCTCACTGTTGTGGCCTCTCCCATTGCAGAGCACAGGCTCCGGACACGCAGGCTCAGTGGCCATGGCTCACGGGCCCAGCCACTCCGCGGCATGCGGGATCCTCCCGGACCGGGGCACGAACCCGTGTCCCCTGCATCGGCAGGCGGACTCTCAACCACTGCGCCACCAGGGAAGCCCTGAAGTCAGACCTTTTATCTCCTTTCAGAAATTGTTCCATTTAAGTTTTAGGGCTGTGATCATATGACTGCAACTCTGAATGTATTCTGTGGCATGTTGCATGGTGTAATGTGAACTATGTAGGCCTAATACGAATCACACCACTTCTATTTTATTTCTGCTCTAATTGTTTTAATGTGTTTATAGGGTTCGTGTTGGCCAAGAATGGCAGTGAGATATATGACGTTATTCGCCCAATACAGTAGACTGTTTCACAAACTAAATACCTAAGAGACCGAAGTGTTTCCAATCGTTATTATTTTCTGCTCTTTTGTAGAAAGAATGAACATGTAAAAAGAAAAAAAATAACCTAATTGCAAATTATTTAATTAGCCACTAAATCTAAGAGACTGCAAGTACATTTTAGGCCACAATTTTTCTTTTTAATATGAATCCTTTTGTGGGGGCGGGGCAGGGAGATGCTGGGTATGGATTATTTGGGTTTTTTATTTTTCAGTTGATTGTAGTGCTATTAAAAGGTTTAATGTTACTGATGGCATTTAAGCTAAATTTAATCTAAAGAATATATGTTGCAGTGTATTTCATTTCAGTTTCCTTTTCATTTTCCAGCTGTCATTCGCTTTCCATATTACTTTTTGGTTCTCTCTCTGCCTCTCCTGCTGCTCTCCTCACGTCCTCAGAGTTCTGTCAGTACAGTGTGCATGGGAACCTAAAAGTCCACACTGCAGGCAGGCTTCTGGGGCTCCAGTTCCCAGCTACATCACCTCCTACCTAACCCTATAATCTTGTGCAAGTTCCTTCTCTTCATGCTCCAGTTTCCTATCTGTGAAATAGGCTAAAGAATGGTTGTGAGGATTAAGTGAGATAATATATGGTGCATCCATGGCACCATCCCTGAGACAAGGTAAGCACTAGGTAGATGTTTGCTGTCATTTCCCAATATGCTTATTTCCAAGCCACTTGCAAATTTGTGTGCAAGGTAGGATGAGGATGAAGGAGCACTAAATTGGGAGTCAAGAAACCCGAGGTCTGGATCTGGTTCTGCTCTGGCTTTCTGTGTGCGATGACGGTGCAGATCATTCTAGGAGTCCTGAGATCATCACATTTTAGAATTTAGAAGAGACTTGAGGTTACCCTGACATTACTTATGGCCGAGCAAACCGGGAGATCCACAGAGCCTGTAATTACTCCCTGCGTGCCACATATAACTAGGGCAGAGCTGGCCTTGGAAGCCAATGCAGTGTTCTTATTTCTTATGTCAGTGTTTGCCAAAGTGTGTATGTTGTTGTAGTTAAAATAATTTTAGGTAGCATACAGAAAAATGTTTTCAATACTACCATATTAGTGGTATTAAAGTAGTATTAAACTCACTACAGGGTTAGTAGTATTAAAGTAGTAGCATTAGTAGTATACAGCAAACCCACAATTTTATAAATAGTGTTGATTACGTCAAGGCTATGTTATGTGAACAAATTGAATTAAAGTCATTTAAAAAAAGACATCAAGTAGGTAATGGTATAGATAGTGTAAAGATAAAGCAAAAATCATTCATGCCGACCCTGAGGTATGGGAAATCCTGCTATTCCAGGTTCACCCCTGTCCCTTCAGATACTGACAGAGGCCAGAACTATGTGACAGCCCGCACGGTTTTCTATGATTTAAGATCTTTTTTTAATTCATGATTATATGCCCAAAGAGACTTGTTTGGCCGGAGGAGTTTTTCCTGTTCTAGTAACTTAAAAAACGGATAAACGGATATTGGTTAACCGTATGACATCCTGTTCTAGAATCCTAAGTACAAAGGGAAGCAGTAGTTGTTGGCACTGGCACCAAGCTGAGGGAAGTGTGAGATGCACTTTAGAGAGAAAAGGCAGATATGAAAACCCACATGTCAGGAATGGTTCTGATAGTGGGTTATCTTATCACACGCAGATGCATATTTACCCATTCACGTTCCACAAAGATTGTGAAGCACCCATATCATCCCTTCTCTGTAGCTGTATGTGCACACACAGGTAAACCCTCTTTCAAACAGTAGCTATATTTTTGAAACATTATAAATACTTTGAATTTGTTTTATTTGGGTTATCCCTTAGGGTTCTGCAGAAGTTGAATATTCTAAGGAAAACTAGTAAAGCTTTTTGTCAAACAAAATCACCCCTTTATCTCGTATAAATTTGGATATTTATATATCACATTTTTTTTAAAGCAAAGCAGACATAATTAGAATGTTCAAGATTTGAGCATATTAGGTAACAAATACTTGGTTTTGTTTCAGTTATTTGTGCTGTTTGTTGATTGTTTTTGAAGACATGGAGGGAAGCCCTTGGAAATGTCAGCCGGGTTCATCGAGAGGAGTGACAGGGCTCTCACCCACCCTTGTTTTTTGTTTTTTTTTTTAACTTTTTATTTGATATTGGAGTACAGTTGATTAACAATGTTGTGATAGTTCAGGTGATGTTATACATATATATGTATCTCTTCTTTTTCAAATTCTTTTCCCATTTAGGTTGTTACAATATTGAGCAGAGTTCCCTGTGCTATACAGTAGGTCCTTGTTGGTTATCTATTTTAAATATAGCAGTGTGTCTACGTCAATCCCAAACTCCCTAACTATCCCTCTCCCCCTGGTAACCATAAGTTTGTTCTCTAAGTCTGTGAGTCTGTTCATGTTTTATAAATAAGTTCATTTATATAATTTTTTTTAAGATTCTGCATATAAGCCATATCATACGATATTTCTTCCTCTGTCTGACTTACTTTACTCGGTATGACAATCTCTAGCTCCATCCATGTTGTTTCACCCACCCTTGTTAAGCACCATTTCTCTCTCTCTCCCTCCAGGAAAGTACACTAGGTCATTTTTTAAATGAATGAAATTCTAATATTAAATTGGCTGTTCTTCGACAAATAAGAAAAAGGAGAAGTTGCTTATTATCCCTCCAACTAGGGAGCTAGCCTGGCTCAAATAAGCTTTAAAGTATAACTTGGAATCTTGGTAGATTCTGAAAGCCAGTTCTTTTTTAGGTGGTTTGTGAACTAATCTCCTCATGTGGATGATTCAGAAGCACAGCTGGTCATTTACAGATAATATTTAGTGAAAGTTAGGTCTTGCTGTTGTGTTAAAATTAGCACCCATTTTTTGGGTAATTTCTTTTGTATGTAGTTTGGGATAGTGTGCTTGAGAGAGAGGAGGATACAGGACAGTGTGGGCCACAGGGTCTTTGCCATTCTTGAAGGGATCTTTGGAGAGTCATTTCCGTACTGGTGTACGCTGAGCCCATCCTTGAGGTCACAGTCTTCCCTTGGTGTGTGCAGACTGTGCTGGACCCTGATGCCTTATTTCTATAAAGTCACTGCACCTACTATTTTGATTCCATTGACTGATCCAACCAATGCTTAAAATGTGGGAATTTGGGGACTTAGGGTTTATTACAGAGGTAGAGTTGAATTGAAAGAGGGCAGAACTTCTTGCTCATTGAGTTGAACTAAATAGGGGAGAGAGGAGTACGAAGGTTGGGCTGAGTAATGGGGGAGGATGATCAGGAACAGGGACAGATGGGTGGCAAAAAGGAGGCTGCAGGAATGGCCTCTATTTGATGCAAATGTTTTTGTAATTTGTTTGTTAAAAGATGTTGACATAATTGTATAATTTATTTCAAACCGTAGTAAGCCCGGCATTTGATATTTAAAAAAAAAAGAGCTGTGTATTTGATAGTCACAGTTTGTATCAAACCATTCAAAAAATACTGTAAGCACAACTGCAAGGTCATAGATTTCCTAAGTGACATCATAATTTCAGATCATAATTATATCATAATTACCATGCTTATGAGTTACCATGCTGAGTTCTAAGATATAAGAACATCTTTAATCTGAAATTATCTGTGCTTGGCCAAATCAGCTTGCCTGTATTTTCTTTCACAAAACATTTGGTCTCAATTGTAGATTTCTTTCTTTAAAAAAAAAAAGGTCAGGAAAAGTTCAAAATGACATGATGAAATATGTATTTGTTTGGAAAAATGATCTGGTTATTGCCATGGCAGCTATATTAAATTTTTAGGGTTATGTGATATAGTTCTTATATTAATACCATCTTTGAAATTTATTTATATGATGTAACAGCTCCAGTGGTCACATTACATCCTTGAAAGCAAAAATGTACAAACTAGTCAAGATTTATGCAGCTTCTTAGCAGGACAAAATTATTCAACTTACAGGAAAATGTATATTTGTTGGATTTTAATTATGCCATTTAGAATTTGACATGTATTTAATTTATGACAAAAGAAATGTAAAGACAGTTATAGGAAAAAAGTCAATTAAATAATGACTTGGTAAGACTGTATAATTTAACTTATCTTGGTAAGACTATATTATTTTGCTTTCTAATGAAAGCAGAGGTCTGAGAAATGGGTGTTATGAATGAGAGAATCTTTGTATTCAGTCTTCCCTCTGGTGCGTGAAATGGTTATACATATTTACTCTTGCTGCTGATTTGTAAATGGTTTACTGATCAAGAGAAGGTAAGTTGTTAATTCTTAAATAAATTATAGGTATTATTGTTTTTAACTATTTTTATTGACCTATATTTCATCAGTCATGTCCTCCCATTTAAATTGAACATCAGGTTCTAAGGTAAAAAATTCTTTTAAATGAAGTCAGTTATTTTTTAGGGTTAATTATGGTAGTTGTTGCAAGGGTGATTATAGAAACTAAATATTTCTATTGAGGATAGAGAAAAATACAGTTTTTTTAAAAATTAATTTTTATTGGAGTATAGTTGTTTTACAATGTTGTGTTAGTTTCTACCATACAACAAAGTGAATCAGCTATACGTACAAATATATCCCCTCTTTTCTGGATTTCCTTCCCATTTAGTTCACCACAGAAAAATATAAATTCTGTGAAGCTTCTTGTGATTATACTTCCTTGGTTTTATAACCCGGTTTTGAGTAATTATATCCCAAGCTCAGAATTGTTCTGTAAAATAAATATATCAAATTCTGATTCTTTTGAGGACATAGAAGTAGTATTTATTTTCCCCCTCTAAACTTATTTTAACCTAAAAAGAAATAACGATGTGTTACAATGAAATGAGATAAAACTGAAATGACGTGGACATTTATTTTCAAGTTGGAATGTGCCTCAGTTAATATTTTAAACATTGAGTACCGTGGCATTTATGTTTTTAATTAAAAATAATTGTATAGAGTTTTTTTCAGAATTTGTTATTATTTGGCTCTCTTAGTATTTAAGATAATGGGGCCACTGAACTACAGAAAAATTTTTAATTTTTCTAGTAATTCTTTTTTGTAGCTGTGTGTCTGCCACTATTCTCAGCCTTTGTTGTGTGCCTTATTTTTCTCAATCCTAGCACAGCCTATTATTCTCTTTTTACACATGAAAAAATGAACTTGGAAATATTAAGCAATTTGCTCAAAGTCACCCACAACTCAAAGTCACACAGCTGAGATTTGATTCCTATTCTGCCCAATTCCATTGAACACACAACACCCAAGGGATGAAAATTCTGTCATTTTCTTCTGTACTTAGTTTTTCAGAAATATTGAAGTAAAGGGAAATTTGTTTTGGAAAGGAAAACTCAAACCCACCAGTAAAAAGCAATGATAATTGGTGTTATTTATTGAGCACTTACTATGTGTCAGGCACTTATATGGATCATCTCATTTCAGCCTAACAAAACCCTTTGGAAGTTGCACTAACATCTTCCTCATCTTACAAATGAGATAAGTGTTTTGCCCAAGATGACACAGCTCCTAATTGCTGAATCTATGATTCAGACTCAGGCTGTCTGATTCTATTCCATGACTGTGTCTACTTTTCACTGAAATCTGAATGTATCCATTACATATTTGCATAATTGAATTCACTTTCAATTACATGGAATTTAAAAATATATAACTGTTGAAGAGTTTATTTTTGACTTAGGTATACTCTATAGCTTGGAAGGTATGAATTATAATTAAATTGGCACAGATATAATGAAAAAGTATGTGACTTAAGGTTGTTATTCTACCCCCCCACCTTACTGGACATCAAAATATTTTTATATGTACTCAAAATGGTTGTTATAGCTTTTATCCTTCCGAGTTCCAGCAACCAAGTACTTATATTTAAGACATATTTACACAGTCATCAATTCATAGGATCGTGGAAGTTGAGCTGGAGGATCCCGAAAGTCATCTAATTTAACATCCATACTTCACATTGGAGGACTTGAAAAGTCAGGTTAGGTGACTTATCTACATCACAAAGTTACTACTGGCCAAGTCAGAATTAGAACCCAGGATTCCTATTTTGTAGCTCATCTACCAATGAATTAATTAGGAAATATAAAGGCATAAGGCCGAAGAAGGTAAATAATGCCTTAATTTAGAAAAACTTTACAATTTACAAAGCAAGCGGTTCTATTGGGTGGGCTGATTTAGTGTGACTATATACTTTCTTTTTAGTAGGAAAAAATGGTGGCATCGAAGGGTTTGATCAAAGCTGAAAGGGAATGCTTTGGAGTATTACTAATCATTGACTCACTAAATCCAGAATGCTTAATGTCCACCGAGCTGAAACACTGAGCCATCCAGTGTAATCTGGCCCACTCACATGATCTCTAAGCTAAAAATATGTCTTATGAAATCAACCAACCAAAGGTTTACTATTCCAGTTTACTTTTCTAATGGTCATGAAAATGTGGTCAGAGTTTTAGGCAAAACCAGTACAACAAAACACAATTGTAATCAAATACAAAATGAGCCAGTAAAGGGATCACGGAAAGCTCAGGGTCCCTAGCTTCAGAGAAGAGGAAATGAGAATGAGATCAGACAGTTCAGAGGCCCAAAGAAGCTTATCAGTCCTTAAAGAGAACCTCACCAAAAGTACGTAAAACACTTCAAGGATTCTAACTCATCCACAGATAGTTTCATTTCCATTTCTTCATTCAGTACTTTCTCCTGTCTGAATGTGTAGAACCTGGCAGTAGTTTCATGTGTGTGTGTGTGTGTGTGTGTGTGTGTGTGTGTAAACACACCCCCTTTGAGAATCCACTAACTCTACAGAACTTCTTCCCAGAAGATTACCCATATGCACGTATGTCATTTTCTTGAGATTCAAGGTATTTGTAGTCTTACCTGAAACCTCACTATGGACCCCAGTGTGAGAGATCTCTTTCCATTCTTTACTTTCATCCCACAGATGCTTCCTGTGGAAAGAAAGGAATCCTAAGTCTTGTCTAAAAGTTAGGAAGCATGCATGTTCTAACAATGTGATAACTAGGTGTTGGTTTTCTTTGGGTGTTGACATTAGTCACACCTCCGCTAGCCAGAGATTTGCAAACCTTGTGCCTCAGACGTTCAGGTTTACTACTTTTCTTGGTTGGATTTCTGGGGAATCATGCCTTGAGGACTTGACTGCGGATCCAGGAACACAGGACTGTCTCTCTGTGGGAAAATATCATGTCGGCTACACACTGGCCAGCCCCCTGGCCTGACTGTGTAAAAGGAGCTTTATTAACAAGCCCTAACCAGGGCTGTTTAGAGACCTGGGCAACTTCCATTTTTTGAGGTCCTTGATATATGGAAAAATGAAAAAATGCCGAAACAGGGTTACAAAAACAGTGGTATACTTTAAATGTTTATCTTTAACAGCTTAATGCTTTTAATACCAGAAACATACAATTGTGCTATTCATAAGTTAATTACAGGATTTATAAAAATGTTAATTTATGGTTTACTTCAGGCAGTGTGGTCTGGTCAAAGGACCCAAGTTCAGAGTTTGCAAAGGCTGCCTTCTTTTAATCCTGTCAGTCTGTCTCCTGATTGTATGTATAACCTCATTTGGAAATGACTTCAAAGGTCTAAATTTGAGGCTCTTTATGTAAGTGAGGCTGAGTGGCACTGCCGGCACACCCTGGAGAGGATCTGCAGAAAACGCTTCTGCAGGAGGAGCTGGGGTTGCCCAGAGTCCCTGACCTTCTCCTCCAGGCCCCCCACACTTCCGAAGCTACCTGTGCCCTTGACCTGGAGCTGAAGCAGCACAGTCAGCGGCCTAACCCTGCATCTCTACTGACGACCAAAATGGACCATCTATCTGTGCAATAGAAGGGTCCCAGGGATGCTCATTTGTCCTCCCCAGGATGACTTCAGCCCCTATTATGGTACTTCAAATTCCTTTCAAAAGGCAGACCCCCTTTCAAGCCTCACTTGAAGATAAAGCTCTAAATGTAAATATTCTTTCCAGGAGCAGCATGTTGACCTATACTCAAAACTGGATGTAAGTCTCAGTTACTGGGAGCCTGATGAGGGCAAGCACTGGGCCCAGAAGAGAGGGCTGGAAGGATGATGGAAGGTAGACAATGAGCCACCTAAAGAGAAGACTAGGGATAGTAACAGTGACCCACAGCAGGGGGCAGATTTGTGGGGGCGGGTGAGCGGCACGAGAGGGGACAACTGCAGAGAGGCAGGTATGTGCCAGGCTCTGGCCTTGCCGTTGACTGAAGTCTCCATCCAGCTGCTTTGCAGTGACCTCTGCTCTGCAGAGACAACTGAACATTTTTAAAGGAACTTAAATGTTCTTACCAAAAAGAAAAAAAAGATAAGTCTGTGAAGTGATGGATGTGTTAAGTAACTAGAAGAGGAGGAAATCCTTTTACAGTGTATATCAAATTACCACCATGTACACTTTAAATGTCTTACAATTTTATTTGTCAGTTATACTTCAGTAAAACTGAAATTTAAAAAAGAAACAAAGAACTAGGGGAAAAATAATAAAAGTACTGTTAATTTTAATTAGTAAGGAAAAGTACACTTTTTCGGCAATGTTGCATTCCTTAAAATTTTCCCAGTTGGATATTCATTTCTGCCTTAGATGTGTTGGCCTGCCCAAAGGGCAGAGAGACATGGTCCAGCCTTTAATGCTTGGGTACCGAGAAGGCACCTTATCCTATCACCTGTATCCTTCTGACTCTCTATTCATTCATCTATGTACCCAGCCACCCATCCACCCACCTACCCATCCACCCTCCCATCCACCCACCCACCTTCCCATCCACTCACCCATCCACCCTCCCACCCTCCCATCCACCCTCCCACCCTCCCATCCACCCTCTCATCCACCCTCCCATTCACCCACCACCCACCCATCCACCCTTCCACCCTCCCACCCACCCATCCACCCATCCATCCTCTCATCCACCCATCCACCGTCTCATCCACCCATCCACCCTCTCATCCACCCTCTCATCCACCCTCTCATCCACCCTCTCATCCACCCTCTCATCCACCCATCCACCCTCTCATCCACCCATCCATCCTCTCATCCACCCATCCATCCTCTCATCCACCCATCCATCCTCTCATCCACCCATCCACCTTCTCATCCACCTTCTCATCCACCCTCTCATCCACCTTCTCATCCACCCTCTCATCCACCCATCCACCCTCTCATCCACCCATCCACCCTCTCATCCACCCATCCACCTTCTCATCCACCCATCCACCTTCTCATCCACCCACCCACCTTCTCATCCACCCACCCATCCACCCATCCACCCTCCCATCCACCCTCCCATCCACCCTCCCATCCACCCTCCCATCCACCCTCCCATCCACCCCCCCATCCACCCTCCCATCCACCCCCCCATCCACCCACCCTCCGATCCACCCACCCTCCGATCCACCCACCCACCCACCCACCCACCCATCCACCCTCCCATCCACCCACCCACCTATCCACCCTCCCATCCACCCTCCCATCCACCCATCCACCCTCCCATCCACCCATCCACCCACCCACCCACCCTTCCACCCTCCCACCCACCCACCCACCCATCCACCCTCCCACCCACCCACCCACCCATCCACCCTCCCACCCACCCACCCACCCATCCACCCTCCCATCCACCCATCCACCCTCCCATCCACCCATCCACCCACCCACCCATCCACCCTCCCACCCACCCATCCACCCACCCATCCATCCACCCTCCCACCCACCCATCCACCCACCCATCCACCCACCCTCCCACCCACCCATCCACCCACCCATCCACCCACCCTCCCACCCACCCACCCACCCACCCATCCACCCTCCCACCCACCCACCCACCCATCCACCCTCCCACCCACCCACCCACCCATCCACCCTCCCATCCACCCATCCACCCACCCACCCACCCACCAATCCACCCATCCACCCTCCCATCCACCCATCCACCCATCCACCCATCCACCCATCCACCCATCCACCCATCCACTCATCCACCCTCCCATCCACCCATCCACCCTCCCATCCACCCATCCACTCATCCACCCATCCACTCATCCACCCATCCACCCACTAAACCAACTAACCAACAGACATTTATTGAACACCAAGCACTACAGTATGCTGAGCTCTCTGTTAACCGTTAGGGAAACTATAGCAAACAAGACATTTTATCTTTGCCCTCATTGAGGTTATAGTCTGGCAGATTTTAATTAAATGTTTGTTTAATGCTGCCTTCACAGTCTACAATTTGTTTAAATAGCTAGCTTTAACTCTTTAAGTCCTGATGTCCTTTTTACAGAATTGTAATGGATTACCCTTCCTACACCTAGGAACCCCATTCTAGACAAATGTTCAAAGATTGGATGGGAAAATCTACAGATCGTCATGCCAGAATAAATGTCTTCTGATTTAAGTGTGTGTCTCTCCTATTGAACTGTTAATTGCTTGAGGGTAGGGACCGGGGCTTAAGTTTTTAATGCCCTGCACTAAGCACGGTGGCTGGCACGTAGTAGCTGCTTTCTAAATGTTTGTTGAAAGAATGCTGTCTGGGAAGTCAGAAGTCTCCATTCAGGGCTCACCATTACTGCCATGACCTTCTGTCCTTGCTGCCTCATCTCCTGGATCTTGATGGGGAGGAGATCTATGGCAAACGAATGTGTTCATTCAGTCCTCTGCACAACTGTGCAAACCTTCCTTCAAGAAGAATGGTTCTGAGAAGCCAAATTTCATCCCTCTCCCATGTTTCTTGCTCCAGGACAAACTTAGAATTTCAGTCGGTTTTGCTTGTAAGCAGTTATCTTGGGAGGACAGCAAGCTCAGGGGGCTCTCCCTTGAGACCACCTGGTTTAGGCCTGCTTTAGCCTCCACTCTCTCACTTTCTTGAGCACCCTGAATCTAGGATTTATTTTGTTCCTTCCATTCTCCTGTGATCCAGGGCATGATGGTGTAAATTGGGAATTGAGGGCACGCTTGGTACTGTCCCAACTTGACGTAAGGAATGTCTCCTAGATTATTTAAGATCTGAAAATAGGTTTTCTACGCTTGACAGATGGTCACCTTCCCCTTAATAAAGCGTGTCTGACAATCACACTTTATTGGTGTGGTTAGGAAAAGAATGTCGTAGACTTGAGAAAACATAATAATTTAGAGAGTGACACATTGCAGTGAAGAAATAAAGCTGTAGACTACTTTGAAAAGAAGTAAAACCATAGGAAACCATGATTTCATTGGAACAAACGTTCTGTGTCTTCAGAAAGTTCTTACTAAAAAAAGAAGGGTGACCTCTAGGGCATGGTGTGTGTGTGTCTACACATACATGGAAGTAGCCTCGCTCTGATTTTTTAGGGACATTCTCTTTGCAAACATTCCCCACTTAGTACCTTGTAAGTTTTTTAATATGATCACTAACATAGCAGTTTGCACCTAGGCTTTGGTCTGGGCTGCTTCTTGGAAATCATAGCTACCATGCTGAAGTATAAAATCACTTATCATTTTTATCAAGGTCTAAAGGTCTGTATAGTATCATACCCCGTGGAATTTATAAACCAGTAATTTCCACTACAGTAAGGGTTAAATAATACCCCATAAGATACAGTGCATGAACCATATGGAGAATTCAAGTGCTTACCACAATGCACTCACTTTACTGTGTTCTTTTGTGGCTTTCAAGTGTAGAACTATTTGGTACACTATCATAGATAATGTGCAAATCCCAGCAGTTCACACTGGTAATATTTCTAGGATTATTTTAACAAAATAATGGTCCCCTTTCCTATTTGGTAGAAAACTAAGGCTTTGTTTTTCCAACTGTAGGAGTATGTTCATTCAAATTTCCCTGTGGTTTAATTTTCCAAAATTGATGCTTTCTCACAAGGAGCACGTTGTTGTTTATTTTTTTCAAAACCCACCTCTCACTGATTTGAGAAAGGATGGAGTGTAGCTGTGCATGTTCACTAGTCAGAGTCTGAGATTAGTCATAAGGCAGGATTCTCTGATGCTCAGTGCTGAGATCTGGTTCCACGGATCCCTTTCCACCTCAGCAAAAGTGAAAATGAGAGAGAAGATCAAGAAGGGCCAGAATGGGAGGGTAGCTGGAAGCTGTGGTGTTTCGCTCGTTCATCTCAGTAGATACAGAAAAACGTGGTAATACTGTGAGCTGCCCTTTGCTTATAATACATACAGTTCATGGCAGCAGTCTATATAAGCCCCAGTGGCATTTAACAAATATGAGAAGATATAGACTTTCTTGATTACTTAGATCTGAATGTTTATTCAAGCTTTCATGAGAGTTTTTCTTCATTTACACAGAGCTCTCTCCACTGAGCAAATGTCCATTTTTAAGTGTGGACCCAGTACATATGAAACAAGTTTTCACAGGATTCAAATTCATTTCATTTGGTCAGGACTTCTTGCTGGTTACTTTAATTAAAACTGGATTTTTTTAAAAAAGAGTAAAAGCAGTCTTTAAATGGGTGGCTTACATCAAAGATTTTACAGTTTGTGAAAAACATTAGTGCTGATACAAAAAGAAAAAAAGGAAAGAAATGAAAGATAAATTGCTGCATGAAAATATTTCCAAGGCTGTTCTTAGCAATATAGGATTAGCGGTATTTTCCTTTTCAGTATAGGTGTTGTATGGATACTGGAGACAGTTGTGCACTGTGGGTATTACTGCTGTGACAGAGGAGAGGGGAAAAGATAGGTTTGCAGCCGAGCCTGCAGATGGCACCAAGCCAGTGCCCTGAAAAATGGCAAACGTGTCACAGCTAACAGCTGGATGCAGAAATATTTCTCTTTAATTTGGATGGATAAAACTTTTTTCACAGCAGGGCACTCTCAAAAGAGGACAACATCAAAGAGGGTGGGTCTCCCCAGTCAGACATCAGCGGGCTCCAGGATGGAGCAAAATGAATGAACTGTCAGGACTTTTCCAGCATATATGCTTCTGCCAAGTGAAAAGTTAAAGGTTCAGTGCCTTGTTCGGATCACAGACAAAGTCCTGATAATGCAAGCCTGATCCCCAAAGTCTTCCCTCTGATCAACAGACAGAGGATGTCTGAAGAAGAATCTGGATTGATGGATGGCAGGCTTTGTATGGGTGACCACCGCCATCCTCGGAGATAAAGGGATTCACCAAACGCTCAGAGGCTCTCGGGAGCTCCCGATCTCCATTCTGGAATCCTCAGTCACCCACTCTCCTCTGCCAGCCTGCAGCCTAACAGCTGCTACCCCACAGTGTGACCAAAACACCCATCTCATCTCTTCCCACGCCTGGCTCTCTGAGGCAGTCTTCACGGATACCCCCACCAGTGTTTTACGGTTTATTGACACTTTTCAACTGTTTTTCTGATTACCATATTTCAGTCTTGACTTATGTGTTAGTATTATCTGCAAAGTCAACATAAACCTCTAATGATTTTCTAATATTTCTGGAACTTGATGAATGTGAATTGACAAAGTACAGTATATAGCTTTATATCAGCATTACTGAAAATACGGCAACGGTGTATATAACCATTACTCATTTCTTGACCTTTGAAACCTCAACTCAAAACCTTGGCATTCCAGATATTCCAAAATACTCCAAACCAAAATGAGAGGGAAGAGTTTTCTTATGAAAAATAACAACAAAATAAGTTAATTCTAATGGAGAAATTTTTGAAATGAAAAAACATGTATAGTATTATATATTTGAGAAAAAAGTGGAAAAACTGAACACAAATAAATCTGGCCACAGTAACGAGTATTTGCTTTAATGAAGAAACTTTCATTTTAGAATATGCATCTTCATCCACAGACTTATGCTTTGGCCGTTTTTTTGGTGGTCCTGGTCATTATGGCACATTGCCAGTGGAAGGAGAGTGGGTTTTACAGAGTGGGGGAGTGGTGGCTTTGTCCATTGCGTGGTTGCTTTGTGTAAATTTGACTAACAGGTTAAGTAATTCTCACTAAATTGACGTTTGCTCTGAAAATAGGAATTTGATAATGACATTATTAATCATTATGGACATTTTCATGGCCCTCATTCCTTCCTTTGAAGAGTTTCAGGTGCTTTTAATGAAAAAGCTCAGCTAGTTCTCCCTGATAAGACAAATGGGATGTGATAAAAACAACAGTCACATGGTGGCCCATGATTCAGGAGGGTTTCATCCTTGTCACACTCACAGACCCACTCTATGACTGTGGGCAAGTCATTTCACCCTTCTCAGCCCAAAGTTTCTGATCTGTAAAATGGAATAAGTGTTCCAGCCTACCTTCTAGGTCAGTTGTAAGGATCAATTAAGCTTGGGAAAGTATTTTATAAACTAAAATCCTTCTCAAATGTGTATGACTTGGTTATTAGCTGCTGTTCTTTCTTTGTGTTAAGGTGGAGGCAGATGCTTCACTCATTATTTTTTTTTTTTTTGGTGGAGCCACACAGCTTGCAGGATCTTAGTTCCCTGACCAGGGATCAGACCCGTACCCTCAGCAGTGAAAACACAGAGTCCTAACCACTGGACCGCCAGGGAATTCCTGCTTAACTCATTCCTAAAGTATTGTTTTGTGGTCTCTCTTCTCAAGGTTTGACTTAGCTTGAGTTGAAAGTTTACAAGTAGAGCTTTTAGGAGACCACAGTGGTGTGGTTCTTGCTGTCTTCCTCTCTAGATTGGGAAGCAGTGCCCGGAAGCCATGGCTGACAGTGCTCCCTGTTGATCTGATGCTCAAGGCTGCCATCCACAAATGTCCCCTGCTCCTCCTCCAGGTACATTTGACTGCACAGACAGCTCACCTACCTTGACCATGCTCAGTGCTCATGTAGACATGAGGCACTGTGAGTTGGAGCCTCCTCTGGCCAGAAATGTCAGTGTCTTCAGAGGTCAAGCAGCTGCATGGTAGGGAATGTTTAGTAAGAGGGCTGAAGCCACAATTAATTAAAATGCTTGTAACAACCTGTTAGTTACAGAGATACTCCAGGAATGCTCTTAAAGGTGTGGTGGGTGTCTGTGTCTTTTGGATTTCATGTTTGTAACACTGTGTTAACTTTAAGAAATGGAAAATGTAGAACTGACGAAATGCTTCCTTACTGTTTTCTAGATAGTATTCACATTCATCCAGCATTTTTTATATTTTGTTTTATTTTTGGATAGACTCATTGGGGGGGCAAAAACATAAACTAGAACGACTAGTTTATTCCTACACCCCCTTTATGTTATTCCCAGTTTTTCCTTCTCTCTCTTTGAACAAAAGTTGATTTCCTGTTATGTACAAAGCTTTGTGTAAGGTACTGATGGTTAAAATCTTAAAATATTTAAAATGCATTCCTGCCCTCAATGAGCTTGTAATGTTCCGGTCTTGTAATCTTAGCAATACTGAGTTTGCAAATGCCACATGTATTATCTTGTGGTCAGTGTGCATGAGCAGGTTAGTAGATGAAGTCCAGGCTGACATTTCCCATCTAATTATAGTGATGGCCTAAGGATAGCTAATGCTTTCTGGACTCTTACCATGTGCCCAGCGCTGATTTAAGTCCTTTACATATACTAGCTCATTTGATTTTCATATCAGCCCTTTGACTGGGACTGTCATTAGCACCCTTTTTTTCCAAGAAGGTCTCAGCTTCCTCAAGAGGTTAAGTAACTGCCCAAAGTCACTTGGCCATCCAAGGTGAAGCTATGATTGTAACTCACACACATTGGAGCTGACACCCACACGCGTGCTCTTAACCTCTGCCCTCTACCCTCTCCAGTTCCTCCTGACTGGGGTGGCTCCTATTGCATGTTTCCATTGGTAATACTTTAGAAAGTCTCCTCTAACAACCATACTATTTATTTTATTTTATTTTATTTTTTTTGTGGTATGCGGGCCTCTCACTGCTGTGGCCTCTCCCGTTGCGGAGCACAGGCTCTGGACGCGCAGGCTCAACAGCCATGGCTCACGGGCCCAGCCGCTCCGCGGCATGTGGGATCCTCCCGGATCGGGGCACGAACCCGCGTCCCCTGCACCGGCAGGCGGACCCCCATCCACTGCGCCACCAGGGAAGCCCCAACCATACTATTAAAAGTAAAATCTTTTATTGAGCAACAAAGGTATTGTGTTTTTTTAACTTTTCAGTCCAAACAGTCAAGAATTATTCTTTTGTGTAAATAGTTGTATAACAAAATATTGCACCTCTATCTTCTGATACAAAGGAATCTCACGGTAAAACATTTTTATCCATCTTGCCAAACAGTATAGTTTTCAATTCAGTTTCTCAAATTACTAATACACTTGATAATTGAAGCCCTTGTTTTCTGAATTTTACAGAAAGATGGGGTCATCTAAAGGTAGTGTGTAGAGAATAGGTGGAGGAGATCTGAGAAACCCTCTTTGTATCTGTTCTTCCCTGGATCTTCCATGTGCTGTGAAGGGACTTAAAACAGTGCTGGGCTCTGAGGTTTAAACTGGAAAACTCCCCAAGAACTCTTCTTGACCCTTTTCTATGGTAATTGTTTATTACATTTTAATCATCATATGAAAACCACCTTCGCATTTCATAGAATTGAAAGAAGTTAGGTTCAAAAAGGATGTAATATTTTCTTTAAAAAGCCCTGGTTGTTAGTGCTTAGAATGAAGTTTTAATTGCATTTAGTGGCGATTTCTTCTCAAGCTTTGAATAAATCTGAGATCTTTAAGAAGCTATAGAATTATTGTGAGAATTCAATTCAGTTCACTTCAGCATGTTTTGAATTTTGCCAACGTGTTAGGCCTTGTGTTAGATGTTTGGACGTAAAATATGCACCCTCACCTCAAATTTTGGGGGAAAACTGAAGGAGACTGGTGTTTCAGCACATGACCAAATGCTGCTGCTTGGGCCTAGGCACGGGGACATGCCACGGTGTGGAATCGTAGGAGAGGGAGCCTGAGATGTCTCCCTACTCTCTGAAAATTGGCTAATACTTTCAAATAAAACCTTTGGACATTTTCTTTTTCCTTTTTTCCATGCCAAAATTCAGAGATCCCAGTTCTGGGAGGAGCAGATTAATGTTTAAGTTATAATTCAAGTTCCTTTTGTTTAAGGTCCGTGGCTCTCTTTAGAATATCTGTAGGATTAAATGAGGTGTGAGGAGGCCTCATTCTGCCATTGACTAGAGTCTCAGTTTGTCTAAGTCACTAACTTTTGGAGACCCCTTTTCCTTAGGTATATAGTCGTCCCTTGGTATCTGTAGGGGATCAGTTCCAGGACCCACCATGGATACCCCATTCTGTGGATGCTCAAGTCCCCTATATCAGGGGTCCCCAACCCCTGGGCCACGGACCGGCACTGGTCAGTGGCCTGTTAGGAACCGGGCCGCACAGCAGGAGGCCAGTGGCGGGTGAGCGAGCGAAGCTTCATCTGTATTTACAGCTGTTCCCCATCGCTCGCATTACCGCGTGAGCTCCGCCTCCTGTCAGATCAGTGTTGGCATTAGATTCTCACAGGAGCGCAAACCCTACTGTGAACTGCGCATATGTGAGGAATCTAGGTTGTGTGCTCCTTATGAGAATCTAATGCCTGATGATCTGTGGAGCTGAGGCTGGGCGCTGGGGAGCGGCTGCAAATATAGATTATCATTAGCAGAGAGGTTTGACTGCACAGAGACCATTATAAATCAATTGCTTGCAGACTCATATCAAAACTTTATCAGTGAAAACAAGCTCAGGGCTCCCACTGATTCTGCATGTGACTGAGTAGTTATGGTGAGTTGTATAATTATTTCATTATATATTACAGTGTAATAATAATAGAAATAAAGTGCACAATAAACGTAATGCTCTTGAATCATCCCGAAACCATTCCCACCCCCTACCCCGGTCCGTGGAAAAATTGTCTTCTGGGAAACTGGTCCCGGTGCCAGAAAGGTTGGGGACCGCTGCCCTGTATAAGCCAGCATGGTGCATTCGGCCCTCTGCCCTCATGTCTGTGCGCCCTCCGCGATTGGCTGAATACGCGGATGCGGAACTTGCGCGAGAACCAAGGGCTGACTGCAAACTGATCAGGTTAGAACAGGCCATCTCTGAGATTTCTTCCAAATCTCATTTCCCTGGCCTCTAAACTTAGCCAAGGTACTCAGCTGTCTAGCAGAGTTGTTGACTGAAGCCTATCTAGTGGAGGAAGTGCTCTGCCTGTGATTTTTCAAACAGGGTCCCTGCTTCACTGTGGGCCCTTGGTGATGTCCCAGTGACTGCGGCAGACAGCAAAGGTGAGGTTCGCTGAGCTGGTGGGGTGCTTCCTGGTGGACTTGCTTTTTGTCTGTTATTATAGTAGATCACAGCAACTTTTATCTGTTTCTATAGTGTAATTACATTTATGACTTCTTTGAATTAAAACGGACCCCTTGCTTAAAAAGATTATTGAAACCCTCTTCTGGTAAAAATAAAAGAAATGAACTCTCTTCTCTGCACTCCCACTCCCTGGAAAACTACAGCACAGATGCTTGGATCTTGGTCAGATGATGGCTTCTGTGCAGCACCCAAGTGATCAATGTTTGCAGTGTTTCCAGGCTATCAGTTCAAACAGGTTTTCCTGAAAGTGCCCCCAGCGGTAGCAGACTGATTTTCACGGGGTAGCAATAATTCCTTTACAGCTGGAATTACCAACTTAAATGCTTTATGAGGCCAAGCAGCTAAGTAAATGAGTGAAGTAAGGAACACTTAAGGATAGGGAGTAGTAGGGAGTATGGGGAATGAGAAAAGCCCATGGCTAATCTAAAGAGGCCGCATTGAAGGGGCCTTGGATGTTTCCGTGGATTAGTGCCAGAGATTGGGGACCCATCTTCTGATTTTTTTTTCTCAAGAAAAATTAGAAATTAGATAAAATTTCCAAAATTTTAAAACACCGGAGAGAAAACAAAATTGGTCAATTATGTGAATTCAGCAGGAGGGCCACCAGTTTGCAAATCTTGCTTTAGAGAAACATTGCTCAGAGCCACCAATATACACAAATTCTTATCATTCAGAAGATGGTTTTCTTACTATTATGTTAAAATGGGCCCAAGTCAGTCACTGGCTTACATTGTTTGTATGATTATTATTATTGTTAATGTTAATTGGCAGCATTCATAAATGACAAAGTTGTGGACAAGCCACTCACGACCAGTGTTTTTAGGACACAACACTGGTACAGTTTTTACTCATGTTGTTCTCATGTAAAATAGATTCTTGTTCTAGGAAAATAAGATCGTAGGAGAGAATGCAGTTTCCTGATCTTCAGGATTGCATGAAATACCTTTCACATGGTGGTTTTCAGTTAATCTATGCATGGTTTATAATGAGCGACAATTTGTGTGATCATTATCTCAACCACATGTGTGGTATTTCAGTAAATATTGGGTTGAAAACTATAAAAATTTCCTTAAAAAGGTAAGAATGAGCTCTCCCCCTTACTTATCTTTCTATTCCCACTGATACAGGGTAAAAGAAAAAGTACAGACCAAAACCAGTGGTTTTAAAATAGCAACAAAACAATCAGGAAGGAAATCAGTGGCTGATAATGTAGTGATACATATTACCAAGAGTTTCCCAGGAAGATAACACAGATACAGTTTTTAACCTTGGGTAAGATAGTAGGCTTCTCTATTTTAACAACACATGCAAAAATTGAAGTACAGAGAAATAAATGGCTAGGCTTTCTTTTCATTTATTTTTCTCTCTTTGATTTAAAAAAAAAAATCAGAAAAGTCCAAAGTATAATATATAAATGCCATATACAAGCCACCAAAAAAGTGAGTGTTAACACTTTGCCATATTTGCTTCAGAATCTTTTTTTTTTTTTAAGATAAATGAAGCATTTCAGATACATGTGAGTTCCCTTTGTTTTCCTTCCATCCCCTTCTTTCCAAAGCCATGACTCTGATGAAGTTACCGTGAATCCTTCCTGTGTGTCTGTTCAGAATTGTACTATATGTATAGATACATATAGATAGGCACATTGCTATATGTATATTACAATATACACTCATAAAAGATACTATTGGGTGTTATTTTGTATATTTTGAAATGTTGACAAATGATATCATATACTTTAATCTGCAACCTGATTTTCTCAATCAACATTACGTTTTTGATGTTTATATCAACTAGATCTTAATGCAAACAGATCTAGTTCATTCATTTTAAGTGTTTTGTACTTTTTTGTTGAATAAATAAACCACAATGAATTTATTCTTCTGATGATGGATATTTCTCTTATTTATAATTATTTACTGTTATAAGCTGTGCTACAGTGAATGCCCTTGAACTCATCTCCTTAGGCACATGTATCAGAGTTTCACTGGAATAATTTCCTAGAAGTGAAATTGCTGAGTCACAGGAAATATGCATTGTCAACTTTATTTTGTTGCCAAAATGTTGCCAAAATGTTCTCCAGTGTGACTGTGCCATTTTATATTCCCTTTCAGCAATGCTAGGACTAGCTTTGTAAAATGAATATACTTTCTACAGCTTTGAGGGGTTTCCATTACAAAATTTAACCCTTTTCCTACCAAGTGTCCTGTGTGTTTCTTTACATGTGTTTCCCCTACCTCCAGAGGGTCATTTGTTCAGCTTCTTTAGAAAAAACAGAGCAAATATTAAAACTTTGGTGGTTCATATTCTTTCAGAATAAAGTACACAGTTTCCAGAAAAACTATGCTTGATTCAAGGGTTCTTTCAAGGAATTTTTTTCCTAATCTAAATTTAACTCTTACCTTCATTCTCACCATTTGAATGAATACAATTTCTGACCTTTTTGACATTTTCATCAGTCCTGAGGAGATTGTCTAAACACTTTATGCATGATTTTTGATATTTTTCTGCTTATTTTAAACCTTTTGAAAGGTAATGAAAACAAAATAACTCTTGGTCTTGGCATTAATACATCTCCTTAGATTCCTTAAATTTTTTAGACCTATTAGGTATCTAGCTTAAAATTACATTTTAACGTCACACAAATGTAGATGTTAATGCGGCTTCCAAGAACAACTTCCCGACCTTGAAATTGTTGCAGCTGCTCTAGACCAAAATCTGCTGAAACATTTCCCCACTCGTGGTTCCTTCTCTCCTAGAAGGAATAATGTCAGCCCCTCTGGATACAGGGACAGTGTCCTTGTATAGTTCAGATACATGCAGAATTTTATCGCCCTCTTTAAAAAAAATTTTTTTTAACTAAGCTCTTAGATGGAAGCAAACTTGAGCTAATGATGGAGAGTAATAATAATACTCAAATTAGGACCCAGAGCTTTTCTGAGAAGTCGTCTTTAGTTCCTCTTTGGCGTGCACATGTGGGTATCTTGGTTTTCCCAATTTTATTCTACTTCTATTAGGAAAATGAACAGAAATAGGCATCACTGCCTTCTGGCCCATTGTTTCACTTTCAAGAAACACAGTTTAAATGTTAACTCCTAACAGCAGAAGTCAGAAAGTGCTCCAGGATGGTCTTGAGCCAACTGCAAAGGCATGTGTTTTCCACCCACCTCCCTAAATAACGTAGGTTGGAGGTGCTGCCCGTATTAGCGTGATGGGCCCCCATGACGAAATTTCACATGCTGTGAATATGTGTTGTTATGACTGGACATTTTATGACATTTATGAAGTTTTTATTTTGGGGGGGTTGAAAAGCATATCATCAGATTCGTGTTTTGAAAGATCACTCTGGCTGTACTTTAGAGACTAGGTTGGAAGGGCCTGAAGAAGGTGCAGGAAGATCAGTTAAGGGACTTTTGTCTTCCTTCAGGCAAGAGAGGAAACTGGTTTGGGCAGGATGGTGATGGTGGAGAAGGAGAGATGTTTAGGAGGCAGATTCAGCTGGATCTGGTGATAGCTAGGCTCTGGGGGGTTGAGGGAAAGAACAGTGTCAAGGTTGAATGAGCTTCCTCACCTCTGACTGGATGCACACTTGTGCGATCCAACTAGGTACATGGGATTTTCATCAGTTTCATGTGAAATCGTGTGATGTCGGTATCAGGCTGAAGCCAGGGAGGCTCAGCCTCGTGCTATGCGCTCATTGTGTGATATTTGGGGAAAGCCTGACAAATAGCCATCTACTTTCCTCAAGGCGAGAGGAGTTTCACCAGGTAGGCAAAAATTGTAGGATTCCTGTAATCACAATATACTTAGTTTAAGGAGACTATTGTTGAAACAGTGTGGGAGGAAACACTTTATTTTTTTTAACATCTTTATTGGAGTATAATTGTTTACAATGGTGTGTCAGTTTCTGCTTCATAACAAAGTGAATCAGCTATACGTATACATGAATGGATAAAGAAGGAAACACTTTTTTATACTCATTTTCAAGACTGACTGGCTAGTGTCTGGTGTTCAAATGAGCTAACGCCCAAGGCAACACCCACAACTACATATAAACGTTAGAGAGTTTTACTTGCTGTTGAGGACATCAGCTACAAGCACAAAGGAGAACTGCGCTTCTCCAAATGTGTCGTTATTTTCACTAGCAGCTGTCATGGGTGGTTTGTTCATGGGGGAAGGACAGGGCAGGGGACTGGATCATCAACGTTTTGGGCTCCATTATAGATAAACAGTGGCATTCAGAGAACTGATGGCTGTGTTCAGTGTTGCATGGGTTGTCAACAGCAGACTCAGGGTTGAGACTTGGAGCCTTTGAACCAGTTTCCTAAAACGAAAACAAAGACAACAACAACAAAATAAGTACAGTGTAATAACCTAACCTAAATATGAAATCTGTCATTAGGTTGCTCGAAGAGCAGATGTATCCACTGCATGAAATGTTTCCGTTCTCTGCCATCATCCCCGAGCTAGGAATTTAAAATCATTAATCTTAAATATAATATAATCCAGGAATCTCTTCATTCTTCTCAGGCTACATTGATTATCAGCTGTAATCACTCTGGCCTGCTACCCAGTTATAACTTCTCCAACAATTGCATTGGTTAGATTGGTGTCTCTCTTCTGTTTCTGGGGGTTAGTGGAAAGATTGGGGGTGAAGACAAATGAGTTCAAGAAAAGCCAAAAAAAGAAAAAAATCAGCTATTTTAAAATGACTGGTGATGATAAAAAGAACTGTCATCACTAAGCCCTTTGGCCTCCAGAATAGAAATACTGAGCTAAATTAATATGAATGACCCTACTAATTTTAGGCCCGAAATGTAACCAGTGAGGCTCTCTGTGAGACTTATCTCTGTGTCTCTTTGGAAAGGAAAAGTGGAAAGGCTGATTAGCAAAGGTAAAAAATATTTTCTCAGGATGCTCTGGGGAACAGAATCTTACTGCTGATTTTATTTGAAAAGGTCCAGTTTTGCCATGGTCCTTCTGAGAACTGTACCCCTTGCTTCCTGGCTGCCCCTAGGGCTGAGGATGACCTTTGAGAATTGCTGTACATATATAACCCCGGATCTCCCACTCCTCTAGATACCACAGCCTTCAAGGTACCCAGGGCTGACCTGGTTTCTGGAAGTGAGAGCCGATTGTCTCTGCTGTCAGCACTGACTCCGCATGTCCTAGGCTGGCCAGTTGTTTCGCAGAAGACTTTTTGTCCCACGCTTATTGCCTGGTTTGAAGCAGATTTCATTTCCTTGAAGGTGCTTGAAAGAAAATCTGCTTGAGGTAGCCTAAGGCAATAATTATTAGACCAACCTTAGTTAAGACATTAAAAATCCATAGGAAACAGTTATTATTATTTTTTCTTTCCCTTTGTGAGGGTCTCTCTTTTTTCATGACTCCTCTCCTAATAGTTTCAGGTCCTGACAGCTGAAGTCCTACATCTTCTGCGAGGTGAGAGTCCATTTATTTCATCTGAATCAGAGTCTGCTTTATCAGTGTGATACAGCTCCATAATGCTCCAGCCTCTGCTAGGTGTCACCCAGCTTGTTAAGCAGACGGTCCCTGCCTCCCGAATGCCTTCGAGCAGTTATGTGTTTGAGAGGAGGGCCTCTCGTGTGGATGTTCCAGCCATGTCAGCGTGGCCTCGCCTCTCAGCTTGCTTTGTTTACCCAGCAGCTCATTACTTAAGAGTAGCCTGTCAAAAGAGGTTAAATATTCTTTGGGAAACATGGTCACTCACATCCTTGAGATGCCACAAATGTATTTAATAAAGGGAAGATTGGCTTGATAAGAAAAACGTGATTAACTTGCATCACCAGAAAATGTTTTTCTTCTGTTATTCCAGTTGAGTTTCCACAAGCATTTATAAGCACTAGCAAACCTACGGGCAATAAATTGCTGCAGCCGACACATACAGACACCAAGGGAAGCAGGGAAAATGATTGCTGATGATTCGTTCTAACTACTTGACCTTCTGACCTCTTCTCTAGATATATGACCAAGATGGGACACTACAGCACTTTATTGATGGTGGGGAACCTAGTAAGTCGAGCTGGATGAGGTATATCCGATGTGCAAGGCACTGCGGAGAACAGAATCTAACAGTAGTTCAGTACAGGTAAAGTATACCTTGATTTACCGCTTACAAAGCCGAAGCCCTTTGCCTTGCATATATAAATTCAGGCTTGCTGCTAGTTTTGAAAAAATCGTGCAGAGTCCTGAAGAACTCTGCAAGGACTGGCAGGAGTTTTTTTGCTAGGTTTGTGATATCTCCTTAGTTCTTCTAACAGTAATTTCTTGAGAATTCGGGAAGAAAGATGCTAGGAGAAGGCCTTTTTTCACTCACTGCATGTGATAAAGTTACTTCCACATCATCACCTGAACTTTCATAATGGCCTGAGTGAGCCCGGCGAACTCACTGACTCGGAGTGATTTCCCCCGGAGCAGACGTGTCCACACGTAAACAGGAGTTTAGAGATTCAGCCCCAGGTCGCTTGCCTTCAGTCCCCTGTGGTCTGGCTGTCTCCTAGGGAGAACAGTTTGATTTGTACAAAGGCATGGGAAATCAAGAACTCTCAACACTCCCAAAGCTGCTTTTCTAAAACCGTCATGCTCGGCAGCCTTGGCTGAGTCAGAGCAACCTCTTCTGATCCCTTGAAAGGTGCCAAAGCGTTTGGCTTTGGTCCTGCGACAATTCAGAGTACGTTTCAGGGGATGAGGTAGTTCCGGAGCATAGAGAAGGCCCTGGTCTCCTGAGATGTTTGGGCAAAGCCCAAAGGGTAACAAAGATGAGGTGAGCCACCCCCATTGCCCAGAGTCTCATAGGGAGGCCTGGGGTGGGGTAGGGGCATAGAAGCAGGGTGGATTCCCAGAGCCTAAGCCACACCTGCCCAGTGCACCTGTTGGTCAGGCATTTCCATTTAATGCTAAAAGCTGGAGTGGAGACAAAAAGGCAAAGACAGATCCCATAGGAAAAAAGCCCTGCCACTAAGCCTTCTTTTCTCAGAATCCCTCGAAAACATGTGCCCTGTAAATATATGACCTCAGTTATAAACAGCCGTATTCCCTTTCGGATCAGAAGCAACTGTTTAGCTTTACCAGGCACCACAGACACATCAAAGCAGAAGAGCCCTTGCTCGGCAACTTGGAGTCCTGCCTATGACGATTTATTTTCATTCTCATTTTTTTTTTTTTAAATGAAGACTTAAAAAAAAAAAAAGCTTTATTCCCCTTATAGGTTAAAGGCTGCACAAATCTGGCTTGCTCTCCAAAGGCCTCCAAATTCAAAAGGAACATATTTGGGCAGCATGTGACTCACTGCCTTGGTTTCCTAGGCAGTTATCTTTCATTACATAAGGGTTTAAACGAACTTGTGTACGACGGGATCTGGTTACAGTCTGTATATGGGCTTCACCCACCTTCCCTGCAGCTGCATCTCTGTCATGAAGTTTTTATAAAACTCGGAGCTAAAAAATTAGTAAAGGTTGTGCTTCTCCATTTGGCAAGAGATAGATTGGCTGGTTCTGTCATGGGCACCCAGGGAGCTCTTGAGGCAAATTCTGACTTTGGGAAAATAAGAAACCCCTACGAGGAAGGTGGGTATGAGCGAGTCATTACCTTTCTGTCAATGTTAAGTGGGTTTTATTGCTCCCTTTCCTGATGGCACTTACACATCAAGTTCTCTCTGCCGATCTGTTTTCGATTACTTCAGATCTTTATAAAATGAACTACAAAAACACAATTTAAAAACTGGCATCCGTCACCAGTGACCACGTCCAAGAGTAAGAAAATAGAAAAGTTGGACCCCGAAGAGCTAGCCTAATTTTTATTGTACATGAATGTCCTCTTCACAAAAAGTCAGCTGGTTTAGATTCATTCTGTTATGATTTGTAATATCTAAATGGAATTTTCTTCAAAGAACCCTTGATTGATTGACCCTTAGCTGAACGTTTTGTTTTTATTTTGAGGCTGACAATAATGTTTGTTGGCGTGTGTTCTGCTTCAGCTGCGTTGGGACGCCATGAAGCTATCTTTATGAGTCATCCAACCACAATACTAAATACATGTCAGCAAAGGAAATATTATCTGAAAAGGGAAAAATCCCTTTGATGTGCTTCAACATGCAGAGATTTCTGCGAGTTTTGGAAGCTCTGCCCGCTTGTAAAGAACGGTGTACGCTTACACATTTTTTTCCCCCTTTCGGCCTACTCTGTGCCTCAAAAGACCACCCATTGCTCGAAAACAGTTCTGCTCTTTCAGCGGCAAAGTGTGTCATTTGGTTTTAGCACATTCATTTGCCGGGCGCTGTGTTTATATTAAGGGAAGCCAAACCGAGAGATGAAATGTTACAAGGGTGAAGTACAAAGTCGACTCAATTTTTCTCAAGTTAGGAGATGCCAGTGATTTATAGCCCGGCTCCAATTTTGATTTTTTTATGTAGCAGTGGAAAGAATTAATAAAATGCACAGCTCTTGGAGGTGCGGAGGGAGGAAGGGGAGTGAGGTCCGGACAGCTGGCTGGAGTTTTTGTCAGATATTCATAGAATGTTGGGAGAAAACACTCTGCTTAGCTAGCAGTGCCCTCGTGAGACAGAATGGCAGCAAGTAAGGAAAATAACAAGATAAATGAAATTTTTGCAGCTGCAAGTAAAATATTGAGAATCTGCACTTTTTTTTATTGATCTTTATGATCCTGTTGCCAAGAGCCACTTTGTGGTGACAAAATATGTTGACAAGTGCATATCTCACTGCCATGAAAAATGTGGTGAAGGCTTCGCATTATGTCTGCAGTGTTACACAAGGAACAAATTGCCCTGCTACGGCCAATTCCTTACAGAAAGGCTAAACTTAAGGTCCACCAACCCTAAACACTTTTATCTTGAACTTGAGGCTAATATTTGTAGCAATTCTTCATTGAGAAAACCCGTCGCAGGCTCCTCTTTCTTTTAATCTGTAGATTTTTCTTTACAGTGCCACAGCTGTTATAAAAAAGTGGTTATTTCTTGGTACCTTCACTCCATCATTTCAGAGTGTAATCTTTCAGCCAGAGTAAAGTGCTCCTCTTGTATTTACTGAATTTCCATCCATTTCACATAAGAGGGTTTTTCTCTTCTCCTGTATCAAAGTTTAGAAAAAAAGCAATGGGGAAGACTTTTATTTCTTTCAGTCCTTATATCACAAAGCTGCTTAATTTTATTACGAATTAGAGAACTCCCAATGCCAAGTTGTAAGAATATACGCAACACTTTCCCTTCAAATAAGAAATCAATAGTATTAATTTATATGTGAGGTTGAGGCACCGGAGTCTGCAATTTGCCAATAGAGAGACTCTTCTCATTAGTATGAGATGGAATTTTTTTTTTTTTTTTAATGAACTCTTCCTTTCTGCTGTCTCCCGGGCCAAATATCTTGTCTCTTCAGCCAAGAGGTTCTGTGGAGGGACACTGTGGAAATAAACTGTGAGCTATTTATCATACCAGGTTACAGGCTCTAATTGGTTGTTGGGAACGATAAGGTGGGTGCAGATTTTATTACAAACAGAAACTGTTTAGGTGGAAAGCTGGGCAGAACTTTTTCGGGGCAATAAAAGTGTGGATGGGGCACATGAGTCCTACCGATTACTAAGCTGGGTTTTCTTTTGTTTTGAATAGGTCGAATATATTCTACCGAGCCTGTATAGATATTCCCAGGGGTACCGAGCTTCTGGTGTGGTACAATGACAGCTATACGTCTTTCTTTGGGATCCCTTTACAATGCATTGCCCAGGATGAAAACTGTAAGAATTTATTTTAGCTCTGAATTCACATTTCCAAATACCTATTTCAAAGCTAACTTTTTAAGAGTGTTGTTTGAAACTCCTGAAATGCGGTTCACTCTGCTGTGTAACACAAATGTGCACGTCTGTTCCATCATTTTCTTTTCCTTGTATGTCCTTTGCTTTTTCACAGGGAGTCTTGACTTGTACAGGACAATTTTTCTTCGCCTGCTTATGATTTTAAAACCTTTGTCCTTTGTCCTGGTTTTAAATCATTGCCAGCAGAAATGTTAAGGCAGTTGGTATTTACTGAGCACCTACTATGTGTCTGTTTACAAGAGCAGCATAAGATACAACTTCTTCTCTGAAGGGATGCACAGTCTTGCTGGAGTCGCATTATTTGCAAAAATGAAATAATGAGAAAACACTGTTGTTTAATCAGGAGTAACACCCCTCCAGTCGTTTGGTTTTGCTTCCTCTTAAGTAGTCATTGGAATGAGAAATGGTAGGAAAAATCATAGACGTATGGTTGAGGAATATGTCTCTCTCTAAGCAACTTAGTCTAAAGTGAACCATGTAATTTTCTTCTATCTTTCTTACCATGGCAATCATTATGTTTAAAAAATAATCTAATGTCTAGGCAGATGCAAACTTCTGCAGCAATTTTCACCTAAACTTTATATATTTGTTTTTATCAATTCTTTGGGAAAATGTTATGAAGTGATTTCCAGTATTTGGAACAGAATTAAGTGATTCTGATGTGCTTCAGTGAGAAACGCTGGTTTTAATGACACTGTTTTTTCTTGTCATCAAATTGACTAATCTGTGAACTGATAATTTGGGATTATACAGTAGAAAAAGACGCAGAGAGAACAGATCTATTTAAGAAACTTCATTTTGGGAAAAAAATGTGTTATTTTAATTTTTCCTTCTCTACTTACTTTCTCTCACACACATATAAACTCCAAAAAAATGTTTATAATACTACTGATTGAAATGCTGATCAGGTATTTCTTTTCCATGTTATCTTTATTTTCTTTGTAAAAAATAGAATCCTCAAAAAAGCATATTACTCTCAACTTTCCTTTTCCACTTTACCCTAACCCCAAACCAATCTCAAATCAAAAAATGAATCTCTGGACATGTAAGTACATTCTTCTTACTTCCCAAGTTTCCATTGGAAAGTTTCTCTTCTGCAGTCCTACTCCTGTTTGAGGGAGTGTCTGTTTCATAGGAGAAAATCTCAGTGTTGGACATGAGTGTGTGGTTGGTATTACAGGCAGAAATGACCATGGCGGCCAGTGTGCTGTCTTCCCACAATGGCTCCATGCCCAGGTCCCCTAAAACTAGATGTAGATCCACACACGGAAAAGCACCAGGATCAACTCCCCTGATCTGCTGACATGGGCCTGTCTATACATTAGAACCTTGGTGTAACTTCGCCTTCTAAAGGATAGAATCTGATCCAAAAAGATTCCAGAAATCTTATAAGGCCTTCTGTTTCCTCCTTTAGTACAGCCTGCTCCAGACTCTGAAAATATTGTGGTATGTGTGTCAAGGGATGTCTGGGAGTAAACATATCAAAGTCTAGAGTTGTAAAGTACATGGCACACAGTCCAAAAATAAATTCATTCATTCATTCATTCATTCATTGATATTTGTTGAATACTTACTAAGGACCAGCATCATTGCTGGGTGCTACAAACATAGCAGTGAACAAAACAGACAAGAATTCCTGCCCTCCTAGAGCATAGAGTCTAGTAGAGGGAGACAGATTATCAACCTGTATATGAGTAAATAAATAGTTTGTCAGGTAATGATAAGTGTCATAGAGTTAACAAAGCAGAGAAGGGGTGAGGAGTGCCAGGAGTTGGGAGTTGCAATTTTAGAGATGATTGGGGTGGGCCCTACTAGGAAGGTGGCCTTTGGGCAAAGACTTAAGGAGATGAAGGAACAAGCCATGTGTTCTTTGGGAGCAGAGTGTTGCAGGCAGCTGGACTCCAAGTGTAAAGACCCAAGATGGAAATGCTACTGACCTGTCAGAAGAGCATCACAAAGATTGACATAGGTGTGTCAGTTGGAGTGTATTGGTTGAAGTGGGGAGGGGTTACCTTAGATTTGGGGGAAGGGATCTTGTAGGGCCCAGGAGGTCACTGTCAGGACCCTGGCTTTTACTCTGTGTGCCTTGGACAAAGGGGGTATTGCAGAGTTTTGAGCAGAAGAGTGATATGATCTGACTGAAGTTGTAACAGGATTACTCTGGCTACTGAGTGGGGACCTGACAGTGAGGGTGAGGATGGAGCAGGACCCAGTTAGAGGCTGTTGCTGGAATCCAGTGAGGGGAGGTAATGGTGGTTTGGACCAGTGTAAAAGTGGTGGAGGTGGTGAGAAGTGGTTGGATTCTTGATATATTTTGAAAGTAAAGTCAACAGCATTTGCTGACACATTGGATGCTGAGTGAGAGAAAGGAGTCAAAGATAACTCCAGGGCTTTGGTCTGAGGAGCTGGATGGATGGAATGGCCATTTACTGAGTTATGAGTCAGACATGGGAACTGTGGAATGACTGCTCAGGGAATGTGTTTCTTCCCCTTGACGTGGATCTCTGGGGTGGAAGTCTCACATCTACGACATTGCTTCCACCTCATGATGCTGTTACATGGACGAGAGGGATTTAGGGGCTGAGCTGGAGGATTGGGGGTTGTATGTGCCATTCACAGCCACCTGACGATGGTGTCTAAGAGCGTACCATCTGGTCTCCAGTTTCAGTGTGATAGTGCCATCAAAAATGTACTTTCTGGCAACACCAAGTGCTTTGCTTCTGAGGCCTTCTTTCTCCCATTGTCCAACCTGCGTGAAGCATTCTTGAGGTTGCTGATTAGAGGATTGAATAAACTCTCCCGGGGCACATGTTATGTATCATTTAGCAACTGAAATCCTTGGAAGAAAATTCACAAAGCTAACGCACCTCGAAGTATTGTGGATTCAGTAGGTAAACTATGCAGCTCTTTTAGGTTGAGTTCAGAGCTCTAAGCAAGGGTGGAGGGAAGTTTAAAGGGAATTAAGTCATTGACTAAAATGCTCAGCAGTGACCATCTCCCTCCCCCCTAAGGGTATTACAGGAATTTTATTTCAGTTCTTGTCTCAAAGTCATATATCTGTCATGTGATTGGCCACCCAGGAAACCAGCAGAAAGCTTCATCAGATGGCGTGGGGGAGATATATGACTTTGACTCTAACTCGCAGATGGATTGTCATTCCATATGATTCACGGAGAGACCTAGGGATGCTTTATAATGAGGGATCCCTATTCTGTACTGAGAAAATACTCTGTGTGATTTAAAAGCACAAATGTGTGAAAGGGCATGGACAGATAATTTAACAGATAGCCTTCTGCAGCCCTGAGTAATTGAAATCATCTCAATGGGATTAGCAGTTTGAAGACAATTTTTATCCTACCGAGTTAGCCACAAAATAAATGAGGTACCCTAAAAAGAAGCTTCTTGAGATCAAAGACTTATTTGACAAAATGCTTCCACAGAGCCTCCTTATAGTGCTATGCACACAGTAAACAATTAATACATGCTCACTGGATACATATTGAGAATTTTGTTGCCATTACTAGACGGGGTACATAGTTCAGCTAGATTTTTTTCTTGGTTAATGAAATTGATACATGGTCCAAGACATTCAAGTAAAATATGATTTTACTTAGTGAATAATACTTATTAAGCGCTTTCATTTATAAAAATATCATTTTCTTCTCATGGTTCTTTCAACGGCGAAAGTACACATTTCCTATTGAGCATGTGGGCGGGTTCAGGCTTCAGTCACTGGCCCCTCTGGCAGTGGGACACGCTCACTGCCTGGAGGAGCCTTTGAACGCAGCCTTGCCTCAAAGAGAAGGCAGCGTTTCACACAGGCACTTGGGTTCTGGAAGCAATTCCTATGTTATTTTCTTAAAAAAAAAAAAACAACCCATAGTTATAAGTGTAATAGAGCTCCAAAGAGAGCGCAGCTCTGTCCACTATGGGCCTTTCAGAAGAGCCTGAAGGAACGCCTGTGTCGACAGATTGTATCCGCAAGAAGGAATGAGGTTCCCCAAAGCTTCCAGTGGGGGATTAGCTCCTGCAGAGTGTAAAGACCATAGTGTATTCATATTCATTTCAGAGGAAATTGAAAAAAGAAACCTGGGAATAAATGTTAAACACGTCTTCCTGCTGCTTTTTCTGTCTTGGCATGTGAAGCTGAGGTAGCAGAATGTGACACTTGATGGCAGCGCAGAGGTTCGCTGCACTGGAGTAAACTCTGCCCGCAAGAGGCCTGCCTTTTTCCTTTGATTTTAATGAGCAGAAAATAAAAATTGGCACCTCTGCACGGCGCACTGACCCCACCATCCCACCAACAATAAGGAACTAGGCCCCGGATAGAAAGGCCCCGCTCAAGCCTTCTACCTATGAACATTGAGGCAATTACAGTATAGTTCAGTCCAATGAGAACATCTGTGTGCAAGGCCCTGTGGGAAGCATTGTGATGGGGTACAAAACCTCAGACCCCGTCCTCAAGGAACTCCGTGTAGGAGAAGGCACGTAGCAAAAACTACAACAGCAAACCTAACGCACGTGCCATGTGAGATGGCCGTAGCAGCGAGCCTGGGCTAGGCGGGTGTTAGGGTCAGTCTTACTGCAGTTGGGAGGGGCCCGGTTCTAGGCTCCTTGTGCACAGTGAGCAGCTGGGACTGGATCCTCACATAAATCCAAGAACCAGAAGTCACTGTTTTGTCCCTTAACGGGACTAGAAAAGTACTACCCTCAAGCCAATAGGCCATTGGTGAAAGAAACAGTATGTCATGCTCCAAAAAACCAGCCCCAGCTATGGGAGGATACAGGGCTGGATTTTGCCTTACCTGCCAGTTGTGGAAACCCTGGGCCAAGAAGTAATATAAAACTTGGCTCAGAACTGAAGGAACCTGTAGGGTCCTAGAACAAACAGAGGAGAAGTCACCCCAGAGGGATGTCTTGGTATCTGCACAGGACTCTAACAGAAAGCAACAGCCACTGAAAACACCTTCACAGAAGGAAGTGGCAAAAGACACAAGGAAACCCGTTGTCATGAGAGATTTGACCTCTTGGGCTCCTTGATCCCAGCCATGCTTTAGGATTGAGGCCCCCATTCCCCCATATCTGGGGGTGTAGAGGGCTGAAAGGTGCTCCCAGATTTATACTGCCAACCCAGACCTCTCACTGGAGCCCCAGGATCTTGTCTACCTGTCAAATTCCCACCTGCACTTGCCTGTCTCAGAGGCATCTCAAACTAAACATGGTAAAGTGAAACCATCCTACTCTGTCCTGCAAGCTGCCTCTCCCCCAGTTCAGTACCTCTCACTCCCATTCATCCAATTGTTCTTTCTAGAAACCTCGACCGCTTGTTCTTTCTCACCCCTTCTATCCAATCATTCATAAATCCCTGTTGATTGTGTATTCTTAAATGAGTTTCTTTTCATTTCTGCTGCCACCTCCCGATCAGCCTCACCATCAGCTTTGGCCTGGACCCCTGCGGTAGCCACCTGCATGTCACATTTTCCTTTTTAGTATCACAGCAGCCAAAGTGAAAATTCACTGATTTGTTGATTTTATTGTTTCAGCTTATTTACTTGTTTTGTTTTTTTGTTTTTGTTTTTGCGGTACGCGGGCCTCTCACTGTTGTGGCCTCTCCCGTTCCGGAGCACAGGCTCCGGACGCGCAGGCTCAGCGGCCGTGGCTCATGGGCCCAGCCGCTCTGCGGCATGTGGGATCCTCCTGGACCGGGGCACGAACCCGTGTCCCCTGCATCAGCAGGCGGACTCTCAACCACTGCGCCACCAGGGAAGCCCTCACTTGTTTTGTTAATAGGTAGTTCGGTTCCATAGATCAAAATACAGAAAGTAATATGGGCATATTAATTCTTCTTCCAAAAGGCAATCAGTTGAAACACTCTTAGGTGTCCTTCCAGATGTATTTTTTTGCCCATTCTCTCATTTAAGCATATTCTCCCTCTCTTTCTCTGGCGCTCTCACTCTACCCCTCCCCTTGTATGCAAATAGCAGCATACTATATATTCTTTGTTCTGTACCTAGCTTTTTCATTTAATGATACAGAGTGATGATGCATTTAAAGCATAAATCTAATAACCTTATACCCTAGCTTAAAACCCTTCTTTGGCTAGCCATTACTCTTATAATGAATCCCTAGTTCTTTAATATGATAGCCCATGGGCTACATATAGTTTCCAGAAATGTTTTGTATGGCTCACATAGTGTTTTGCAAAAAATCGAATTCAAACATCTTTACGCTGGCCATGCCCTATTTAGTTTGCTGAAGACCCCACCGTCCTCTGTTGTATTAACCTGCTTCCCAGCATTATTTCTGCTATGTGCCCTGCCACCACGGGCATTGGGAATTGTGCTGCCTTCTTCTCCAGCCTCAGCTACAGCCCATCTCTGCCTCGTTCTCTGGCCACATGAGTCTGCTTTCCATTCCTTCCATGCCCTGAGCTCCTCACCTCAGCATGCCATTCAGACTTAGTGACACAGCTGCCAACGTGTCATCTCCTCTCATCCCCTTTTTCCTCCCTTTGCACCTGTCTGATGCTGTGTACCCTTCAGGACTCACGTTCAAGGTCACTGCCTCAGGGAAGCCATCATTCCCACCCGAAGTTTAGCCATCCCTGTTAGACATTTTCTTGGCCTCCTTTCTTCTCTGTCATACCACTTATTACACTTGTAGCAACTGTATATCGTCAATTCTAAAATTCATATATTTTTCACATTTTAATCTTTCTGAACCTGCTAAGTGTGTTATAATGATCAGTGACTTACAATTAACAGTGTGGCTTGCAATTAATGGAAGTTTAGATTTGATGAAACTGAGTAAATATTTACCTGTAAGGACATTTGTATAATATCTGTCTCTGTCACTACAGTTTACGTGGCCTGAAAGCCGGGGCTGTGGCTCTCTTGTTCCCCTGTATCCTCAGTGCCAGCAATGTCAGGCTTGTCACTGATGCTCTGTACGCATTTGTGGACTGAATGAATGGATGAGGGTGTAAAGTAGGACTTTGTTGTATAGATCCTGCATTGCATTCTCTCAGGGGTTTAATTTTGCAGGATTTGATGAGTTTATGTTCTTTCCTGACTAAATCCTTTAGGGCTTTGAAAGTTTGCCCTCTTTCCCTTAACCTTTGTCTTATAGACTGAAGAGATTTTACTTGCTCATTATGTCTTCATGTAGAAACCCCTTCATCCTTTTGGGGAATTGCCTTAGTCGTTTCTGGGCCTTTTGCAGTGGCCTGGACTGTCATGGCTTGGGATAACATAGTGTTTTCCGATTCATTTCTTGTCCTCTTATAATTCCCTGTGTTTTGTTAATACTTTTGTTTGTTGGGCCAGTCAGACTGGTATTAGGAAGAATGATCCTCTGTGTCCTTTTAAGTCCTGCTTAAAAAATTGTGCTTTTTTAAGTCCTGCTTAAAAAATTGTGCTTTGTATCTAGACCTCTAGGGTCCCGTGGAAGTATGCAGGCGCTCTGCAGGACAGCTTCAAGAGCAAATATGGTTGCTTTCATGAAACTTATCCATTCCTAGCCTTACTTTTTTTTTCTCTCTCTAAATTATATGCTCATTTCATTCAGCAGGATTGAATTTATTCACAAGTACAAGAAAAGATCATGCCAAAAGCAGAATATAGAGTGCAGGTGTCGCTGCTATATCTTGAAAACATAGTATGTTTGTTTTGAAGTGTTCCATAGGAGGAAAGAAGACAGAGAATAACCATCCCAACTCTTATTACCTAAATGCTATTATTATCATTAACTCAGATCCCGTTTATCCCACATCATTATACAAACTGGTATAAACTTTTCTTTATTACTATTTTGACATTGATTATTAAACTTAGAAAAATCCATTGACCCACACATTCTTTTGTTTAATAGAAAGGTGGTGTGCCCTTAACAATTTTTGAAAATGAATTTATTGGGTTACTTTCCAGGAGCTTAAGTGAGAAGTCAGCATTTATAATCTATACTTAGAGTATTATTTGTATGATTTCCCCCAGAGGCATCATATTCCTCTTTCCAGCAGTGAGCTTCTGGCTGGTTTTCCTGCTCTCTTGCATGTTGATGACATCTTCATTCCACAGTCTCCCCACCCCGCCTTCCTTCCTGCTAGTCTAGCCTTCCCAACCCGCAAGAGCTTAGTGTTGCCTGAAGACTTGCGGGTTTCCCTGTGCTTTGTCTCTTCCGGATTAGTTATAAACAGGCTAAATAAGATGAATTTTACCCTAATCTCTGACAATGCTGCTGTTTTGTTTTTTTTTTAATTAAGAAAGAGCCAAAACATAAAACATTTCTCCTTTTCTTTCAATATGTATTTCAAAAGTCACAGTCTGTGTACAATCAAAGATTTTTTGAGAGTCTGAAATGTGTGCACACATTTCATATTAGTTATACACTTTGCCCCAGAAGTTGAAATTATACATAAATTTTATATGTGAAATATATACATAAATATGTCTGTACATGTGTATATAGGTACATATATAACATATGTTTATGCATGGGTATATATATACACACACACAGAAATCTGTACTAGCTGTAAAATGTCCTTTTTATTTTTGCAACACAGCTATTGAGCAGACACAGAATGGGAGTGTGGTCAGAAAAAAGTGCCTTGGAAATCAGAAAGCTAAAGCTTCCAGCTTAGCTGTATCCTTGACCGAATGTATGACCATGGGCAAATTATTAGACCTGCTTGGTCTTTAGCATTTTCTTTTCCTTCTTTCTTTTTTTGGTAATAAGAGAGGGTAGGATTAGATCAGTGGTTCTCATCTCTGATTGTATATTAGAAGTACTTGGGGAATTTCAAAAAATGCAGATACCTAGGCCCTACCAAGAGATTCTGGTATTTAAAAAAAAAATCTCCCCTGTCAGTCTAATATGCATTCAGGGTAAAGAACTGCCAACTAGACAAACTAGGCTCTGCCCTGGTCTGTGAGTCTCTTGTTTTATTTCTCCTTCCTAAGACAGGATGGGCCAGGCCAACAGAACCCTGTAGGATGAGCTATTCCTTTTGTTGGATTCATCAAATACATGTGATTGTGTAGAACACTCAGAGTTGAAGAGTCCTTAGTGGCAGCCCATTAACCTCCACACGTGGTGTCTACCTGTCCACTCAGGCGTGGAGCCTCCTGGCAGTCACGGTCCCCTACCACTCTCTTTTTGTAGTTGAGGACGCCTGAGTCTTCGTGCTTCGTAGGACTCTCAGAGATGGTCCATGTCAGGAAAGAATGAGAGCTCCCAGTTCATGTATTTCCTCCACGTGGCCTTGAACTAGTGACCAACAGCCATAGTTTACTTCCCATCACTAACCTTTTTGCCAGTCATCCTTTTTAAACTTTTTGGTCTCTAATTTCCCTCTCTTGACCACCCTGTGACCTTTAATCTCTATGATCTCTGAAATAACAAGAAATACATTTTATTGACAGAGTGGTTACTTAAAAAAAGAATAACAGTTTTTAAGCTTATGAGGTTCTAATTACCTCTGAACCTGTGGGTTGACCGGTGAATACATGATATATATTATTAACACAATGGCAACTTAAAAAAAAGAAAGAAAGAAAAATTTCATGTATATTAGCGTTCCCTCCTCAAAAATGTTTCTTTTAATTCTTTCCCCACTCCCACTGCCACCACCCATGCTTGAATCCATCTCCCTTCTTTCCAGTCTCTTCTTCTAGAATAAGAATGGTGGCTGTTTTTGATGGTAGGCCCTGTGATGAGCACTTTCAGTATCTCATTTAAACTGCATAAAAGGGGGTTTAAAGATAAGGAAGCCAGGGCTCCTAGAGCTCAACATCTACCGAGTGGCAACCATATGGCAACCATAGCATTTACTAGCTGCTGTCTATGCATTATCGCACCCAATCCTTCCAGTAACCACTTTACATTTTACCAAGGACTAAATTGTGCATTCAGATGTTCTATGTTTTCCCACAGTCACAAAGGTATTACAGTCAGCCTTCTATATGCAAGGGTCTGCATCCGCAGATTCAACCAACCACAGATGGAAAATATTTGGGAAAAAATTTCCAGAAAGTGCCACAAAGCAAAACTTGAATTTGTTGCATGCTGGCAACTATTTACATAGCATTTACCTGGTATTAGATATTATAACTAATCCAGAGGTGATTTAAAGTATCCGGCAGGTTATGAGTAGATTATATGCAAATACCGTGCCATTTTATATACGGGACTCGAGCATCTACAGATTTTGGTATCTGCGAGGGTTCTGGAACCAACCCCCATTGGATACCAAGGGACAGCTGTGAATAGTGGAGTTTAAGTTTAGGCCGTCTCGACCTCTAAGCCATAATGCTATTACTGTTAGGATGATTACTTCCATTGTCCTCATTTTACAGATGATGAAACAGAGGCACAGGGAGATTGCGTAACTCCATAGATCTTTCTGATTCCAAACCCCAAGTGTCAAGCACCGAGCTCCAAGATTGCATACTCTGTCGCCTCCCACTCTTACCTTACACACCGCACCCTGTCTGTGCATCGTGCCTCACTCGGGCCCTTCCTGAACACTGACTCTTTTCTTGCTGTTCCTCTGGTCAGAAACAGTCAGTGTCTATTTCTTAGGCCTGAAGTCTTCTGTTTATTTATTTGGACATTAAAGGCCCTCTGAGATCTGCCCCCCGAAAGCCCACGCTGTGCTCGGTCAGCTCGATTCCCGTGCCATCCCACCAGCGTGCCAGACTTCTGTCTCCAGGCGTCTTTCATAGGGTTGCCTTCATCTCTTCAGCCAGTTTTTCTTGAAAACCTGTTTTGTGCTGGCAGGGTTGGATGGAAGGCCTGAAATCCTGAAGGCTTGAATCTACCTTCTCTGCTCAAGGCCACCCTCTCTGGGGAGCCCCACCTTTCTCTCCCTGTCTCTTGCTGTTCCTCCCATCTGAGAACCCCAAATCTAGGCTGCAGTGTGGAGCCTCGTTATGGAGTCTTTATCTCAAGTCATAAGTGAGCTCTGTGAGGGCAAAGACCATGTATGAAAAATCTCGAGCAGAAAATAGGTGCTTAATAAATATAGGCATTGAATGAGTTCATTTGTGGTAATTGTGCTTGTCCCCTTAAATCAAATTGTCTGCTCTATGTCCATTCTGAGTCCAGAAAAACCAATTTTTAAACTGTTGACTTATAGGAATTTTTTAGAAGTGTGTGTTATCATGCTTATTTGAAGGGCTAATAAAACTGATCTTCTCAACCCCTTGCTGTTCTCCCAGTAAATGTCCCCTCGACGGTCATGGAAGCCATGTGCAGACAGGACCCCCTGCAGCCCTTCAACAAGAGCAGCAAACTCTCCCCCGCCGCCCAGCAGCGCTCCGTCGTCTTCCCACAGACTCCGTGCGGCAGGAACTTCTCCCTCCTGGATAAGTCTGGGCCCATGGAATCAGGATTTAATCAAATCAACGTGAAAAACCAGCGAGTCCTTGCAAGCCCGACCTCCACCAGCCAGCTCCACTCGGAGTTCAGTGACTGGCATCTTTGGAAGTGCGGGCAGTGCTTTAAGACTTTCACACAGAGGATCCTGTTACAGATGCACGTGTGCACGCAGAACCCCGACAGGTAACCCCACCTCTCATTGCTCGCCGGCTGTGTTTGCTTCTGAGACTCACTGCTTGCCTTCCTGTCGCCTCCTCCAGTCACACCTCGGGGAGAACTCTGTGATCAGAGGTCTGCCTTCTGGAAGGTCATAGAGTAATGTTGGGCCCCTCTTTGGCTTTATTGTGTAGAAGGGCTGCATGAACAGTGGCTGCAGAAAGGAATCTGCTGTCGCTTTCCGAACAGCTCTGCCCAGGTCTAACGGGAGGCAAAATAGAAGGCACATTGATGAATATCATAGATGGAAAAATGAGGTCAGGATAATTAGAATCCTCTCTGTCTTCCAAAGATAATATAGCTGGCTGCTCTGCTGCTGTTCAGCCGTCTCAGGGTTCACCTCCAGTGTGCCGTGAGTATGAACTTAATTAAGTACTAAGAGGTAATGAATTGGAATTTTTTGCTTAGTACTATTTTTCTTCAGAGCATGCAAACCCATAAATCCTGCAAAGCTGTCAAAAGGAAATACCTACTCTGCTAGTGATGTGGAGGAAAACAGATGCCACTTATTCGATAAACTAATATCCACACAGAAGAAAAATGTTGACTAGATACCTCAGAGTCAAAGTTGCTTTGAAAGTTTGTCAATAAAGAATTTTATGGCCATGAACTGAGGATGAAATTTAGCTGAACAAGTGAATTAAAATTTCAGGTACTCTGACGAGTGGCACAGTAGATATAATGGAACTATTATTTATGAGTCAAAACTGGTTTATTCGACAGTCTTGATAGCTGGGAGTGCAAAAGACAAAAATCAAATTAATTCAATAAGAAAGGACAGTGTTTTATCTCCCCTTCACATCCTATGAAAATTTGGTTAAACACCAAATATCTAAGAATATTTTGAATATAAAAGCAGAACGTAAATTTTGGAAGTAGAATAGGAGACTCGAAAGCAGGACTCCGGAATTATTTTCTTAATTTGGCCACTGATTAACCTTAAGCCACTCAGCTCTCCTTGCCTTATGATATACATCCAACTCTCCCCTCCCAGCTCTGCAGGATATGACAGTGTACTCGAACCCAAGCAGGCAGGGAGGATAGAAGTGTGGTGGAGAGGGGGTGAATCTTTTCAGAAATAATAATGATCCATTTTAGGGTACATGTGCACATTTACATGTGTATATATTTTTATTTGTGCCATTCTAGAAACTACTTGCTTGGCATCAAGCATTGCTGTGACTGATTGATGTTGAAGCATTTGTATTACAGCTGTTAAGGCGGTTGTGTCTTTATAATCTTTTACCTTCGATAGGAGAGTCCCCTGGTGAAAATATCCACGGACTTCTGCATATCTTAGTACTACTGGCTTTAGAGGGGACACAAAAGTTTTGAAAATGTTTTCCTTACTCCAACAGGGTTTTTTTTTTTAAAGTCTGCCTTCCTTGCAAGTATACAGATAGCCTCAAGATATATCTATTCAGAGTTTGCAAAGCATTTTATTTTTTTAATATAAAAATGCATTAAAATCTTGTTATAAACTTGCTTTTTGAATTGAATGAGTTTAGGTGTATGGATCTGTTATTTGCACAGGTTCATTGTGGTCATAGTAACTGAACATACAAGGTAAGATGAAATGATAGTTGAAAGTTTCTGGATACAGGAACTGAAAGCTTAGCTTTAGGTATGATACAGTTTCATGCTGAATGTCATATAAAACAATGAAAATATGTCTTGGTAAACAGAAAGTTAGCAAAACAGACTGTTTTGTCTGACCCCAGTTACACTTCGAAAACCATATGTGGATTATGCTTTAAGTCCCTATGATGTCTGTTCTGTCAAATAATAATGTCAGAATTTATAAAGCATCTATGTAATCTGTCAGAAAAGTACCCTACAAATTAGAAAACTTACATGTACAAAATAGACTTCCACGAGAGACTGTTAGGTCATCGCTGATTCCAAGCTAATCTAGAGTTACTGGCAAAAATCCAAGTGGCTTGAGACTCCCATCCAGTGCGAGACCCTGGTGGGCTTATTTGATGCAGATGCCCAGGTGTCGTTTGGCCAGGTTCCCAGATGAGGTGAAGTAATGTGCTTGATATTCAGGTAGATCACCAGGGTGGAATCAAATTATTAAAGCAGTGGATTCCTACTTCTCTCTTTTCTGTGCTTTGTTGGTGAAGACTTGAGAGGCGGTATGATTCACCGTCATTCATGAATAAGTTAAAACTAAGAATTATGAGTTCAAAGAATTAGTCCCTTTATAGGCAAAGTAAGAAAGTACAATGTTTCTTACTAGTAATGGGGAGATGCTTGAATTACTCCATCACATCTGAGTTGATTACTGGAGATAAGGGAAATAGAGCTGCCCACTCTCTTTGACCCACTAGTTTCACTGAGATACATAATTTCATTGAGTTACATAATTTGCTTTTAGCATATAGGTTCTGTATGGTGTTCTAGAACCTAGCATGCTCTCCTGGTACTGGCAAGTTTTGAAGTACAAGATACTCTCCCTAATTCTTGACCACACAGGTGAATTGCTAAAGAGAAGAAACATGCAGAACTAAAATGGAACATCAATTTGTGCACGGTTGTGAAATTTGGAGTCATTCCTCTTATTATCCATGTGGAGACTTACAACTGCTGAATATACATATTTTCTTTAGCGATTGACTCCATAAATTCGGTGGCTTTTAGTCTTTGGCGGTTTGTGCCCATTCAGCCATATACAGTGAAAAAGCTTAGAACCTGCCAGTCAGAAACCATTTCCCTTCTATTTGAAAAGCTCAAACGTTTTATTTTGCTAGGGAAATCTTGCTAGAACTAGAGGCAAGAAAGGGAGACACAGAAGACAAAGTCAGAAAGTAAACAGGTTAGAGTTTCAAACACGTCCAAATTTGAAACAGGCCCCCGAATCTTAGGTCCAAAAGATTTTTCACTCAGCACACTGAATATTTGGCCATGAAACCCAAGACATTTGAACCTTCATGAAAGAGACTGTGTGTGTCTTTATTTGTGAGCTTTTTCATGTGAGGGACCATCAGTAAGTCTATGCCTTGATATAAAGGAAGGAGATCCGAGGATACCCTGGGTTGTCAGCATTACCATTTTTCACTACCGTGTTATTTACATTGAACGCAGAAAAAAATTCCATTTGACCTTTCAAAGTAGGAATTAGCATTAAAGATAAAAATACACCCGTATGAGAGCCCAGGAGGCACAGAATCGTTATTTCTTGATTTTATTCTGTTAATATTAAACATACAAAACCAAAAGTCTCTCTTCTTTTTTCTCAAGCTACTGACTTTTTCTTTCCTGAGTGAATTCAAAGGGAAGAAGCTGTCGGAATCTAGATTAACCTAGATCTAGACTAAGGACTAGGGACTTAGGGACCTCATAAACATTTGAGATTTGGCATAAGCTTATTACCTGGGCCAGGGCAGCTTGACTGACTTGTGCCTGAAACAGGAATTAGAAATCCCTTTTCTCTTCTGTTTTTCTGCTACAGAAACTCTCAACAGTCCCATTTGGGGGCGGGGGCAGTCCAGAAAGGGGTAAGCAATGCCTTCAATCATAGTGGATTATTTTCTGATGAATATGTTCTTTTTATTTTCTGCAGAATGTCTTTTTAGTGCTTATCTTTATTTTTCATCCTTTTCCTTTCCTTTCTGATTGTGCTACCTGGGGAAAGTTTGCCTTTAGCTTCCTGGGCATACTGTCAGCCGTTCACATTTATGTTTTGAGTATCCTTGTTTATAATTGGGTGTGGTGGTACCAGAGGGGAAGATAACTCTAGAAGGAGCCGTTTGGTGGGAGGAGCCTGGAGATAATCCATCACCATAATAGTTTCTTTGGAATGTGTCAGTGTTCTCGTGTTCCATTGTTTCCCCCTCCCCCAAGTGTGAAGGTTACCTTCTTTCCATGTTCTCCCAGTGTTTCGGCTGCATACTTGAGCCACTTTCCTGAAATCTTTTTCTCCTTACATAGAGCTTAGTTCTTTTCTCACTCCACACAGCTAGCAGTGGACCTAAGTAACGCCCCGTATGAAGTCTCGGGAGATGTGCACTTGGGCTTGACTGACGGGGAGCAAGGCCCAACTTGCTCAACTGTGGGCCCAACTGAACAACTTTTGTCCTGGAGGCTTTCATGCCATGAAAGAAAAATCAAAGAAGGATTAATAATATATTAAACCAAACCACACTTAATTTTGTTAAATGTTACATCCTTTTCCTATGTGTACAACAAACCAATTACAGACTCAAAGTAAATGAATTGCACATTTTACTGGAGTCATCTTTAGCAGAGGAGCCACCAGTTACAGAGAATGCCAGGGGACATACAAAATTGTCTTGCTGCTTTCTTTTTGCTTAAAAATCTACTGGCATTGATATACGCTAACTAAATCGACCCAGGCTTTGTCTGTTTTTTAGATATTTCATTGTTGAGGACAGAGCACATTCTAGTTTTTCGTGAAGCTTGATATTTCTGTGTTGGAACAAGCCACACGAGGCTATTTAAATTTAAATTAATCAAAGTTAAGTAAAATAATACTTCAGTTTCTCAGTCACCCTAGCCGCATTTCCAGTGCTCAGTAGCTGCTTATGGCTAGTGGTTCCCATATTGGATAGTGTAGTTATAGAACACTTCCGTCATTGACAGCACTGCTAGATATCTCAAGTAGTGTTAAAAAAAAAAAACAAAAAAAACCCCGCCAAAAGCTTTTACTGGTTATGAAATGTTATCTCTTTGTGAAGAATGCTCATTGCATTTGTTTTGAGAATAATAAAATACTGTATGTGTATGATGACTTGGAAAGAATCAAAGTGCTTTAGAAAGGAGAGTCTCATTTAGCTGCTGAATGACATGAGATCCTACAAAGAGTGAAGCTGAACACAGCACTTGACTATGCCAGTCCTCCTGGGCTGCCTCTGGTATGACACATCAAAGGGAGCAGAACTTGGGATTTGAAATTGATTGTATCCAAAAGTTTAATAAATTAAGGCTTACTTTTTAATTTTTTTTGGTTGATGATATTTTCTTTTATTTTTTCACTTTTTTATCCCTTTAGTATTTGTAGAACTTTTCAAACCCCACCCTTTATTCTATGAGTCTTTTTTTATAATATCGAATTTTTAAAGGTTACACTCCATTTACAGTTATTACAAAATATTGGCTCTATTCCCCATGTTGTACAATGCATCCTGGAGCCTATCTCACACCCAGTAGTTTGTACCTGCCACTCCCCCACCACAGTATTGACCCTTTGACCAGACCTTGAAAAGTTAATGAGAATGTTAGTCATCACAATAAAAAGCTGAGTAATGGCAACTGATTCTGTGCCCCCAAAGCCATTTAGCTGTAACCTGAGAGGTGAGGAGTCAGGGTGTGCTACTAAAAACATCCATACAGAGTCTTAAATCCTGTGGTCAGTTGTCCCAAAAGAAGTTGTGATGTCTGAGATTCTATGGTGATGATGATGTTTTCTAAGTAAGCCCTGCTCTTGGGTTTGAAGATTTCATTCTGTCTTGAATGTATTCCTATGCCCTTAGATGAACTCTAGGATACAATTAATGTTAAAATTACTTTTTGAGCATTTCCTTTTATTCATTTTTAGGAAATATTGAAAATCTAGGGAAAGAAGTATCTTGTCTGTATTTTCTGAGGCCTAACTTTCCATATATTTCTAGGCTGAGAGAGAGAATCTGTTAACACAGTGGCAAATAGAGTACACATTTTAGTTCTAAATTCTACATGAAATCAGTTTCTGTGATGGTGAATATGACCATATGCTCTAAAATCTTACTCTTTAAGGTACCAGGATTAAAGGGATATCACTTTGTTTTTTGAGATCAACTAAAGTTGGGTCTTGTATTTTGGTACTAGATTTTCTTCTTGCTCTGAATTCTCAACTGTTTACCAAGTAAGTTTAAATGGTCTGTATTCTAGTTAGCATGACTAGACACACAAAACCGTGGAAAGCTCTCCCTGCAGGGCACTGGCTGGTACACACGATGGAGGATGGAGGTCACATCGTCGATGTTGTCTACTGTGAGGCCATGTCTTGGACAGATCCTTAGGTGGCACGTGCTTGTTGATTATCTGAAAGCAGGAGCAGAACATGATGGGATGTGAGAGGGCATCTAGTTCAGTCCATCCTGCTTACCAGAGAGATGAGGAGATGGAGAGTCAGGGATGTTGGGCGACTTGTCAAGTCCCACAGCTAATTGGGGCCAGAGGCTAAAGCAGGACTCACCTCTCCCATCTCGCCCATTCGAGGTTGTTCCATTCAGTCAGCTGAATTCTGCAAAGTTTTAAAAGCTGTCACGGGATACCTAGCAAATACCGCTCAGGCTGGTACTGGCCAAGGTGATGTTTTATAATCTGATTTGCCTTTCATTGGTGTTACCTTGATATAAGAATTCAGCATAAGCCTCTCTGTGGTCATCTCTTCTGTGTGTAAATCTTTGCCACCTTGACTATTAGCATAAAAAGGATGGAATGACTTCTGACTATAGGAAATAAATCACCCCAACTTTTGACAGCAGAGTCAGAAAAAAAAGATTAATTGGTTTTATTTAGTGGCTAATTGTTTATTGTGATAGCTATTAAAAATAGATAACCAGAGGCTAATAAATGTTAATGGTCCTTCACTATTAGAAAAATCAATTGTCAGTGGATATAGCATATATTCATATATTATTTTGTTTATAATCTTCAATACATTTAAAAAATTCATCCCTGAGAGAATGATTTCTTGAGGACTCCTTTAAGGTTAATGGTTACTACAAAGAATAATTTTGACAAAAGGATATTTTCATCTACATATGATTTTAATGGCTTCAAAGCTTTATTTCATGATTGTAATAAAATGCATGTGCAATTTGTCAAGTTTGATAAACTCCTTACCAAGGACTCTTATATATATTTCTTTGAAACTTGTTTGAGAGCAGTTAGATAGATTTCTAAATGTAAGTAATTAAAATTGTATAGTATTGAGTTATTGACCAATCCCAGACTATTAATCAAGCTAAAAAATTCTACAATCAGTGCTCAGTGCGCTGAAGCCTGGTAAAATAATCGTATTTGTGTTCAGTGAGGCAAGTAGCCACAATTAAGCACTTCACTTGACAAATGAGAGGGTACACTTTATTTTGCATGTAATTGAATTGTTGTACATGCTCGGTCACCACTGTTTCCTAGCCCTTCATTTTGGTTTCTGGTCATTGGAGCTTATGCATTTGCTAAAGGTAGAGCAATTAAGTCTGCTTTTGCCATTGGCTTTCTAAACGCAGCCAGAAATTTCTGAGCCACAAACCAAGGCTTCCTGAGCTCTGTTAATATCGCTCATGACAGATTATTAATTTTCTTAAGAAAAATTTTGATAAACAAATTAGAGCCCTGTCAAGGAATGATATGAAATAGCCTCGAATAGGGAAAACTCCCCAGGTTTTATATCACTCACCAGATTCTGCTTAAGTAAGCAGAAGAACTTCTGTAGAGAAGACAGAATTTTAATTTATTTTATGAAAACCAAAAATTGATTTCTTTCTCATGAGCTGAAAAGAATGCGCTCTGATAATCTTGCTAATTATCAGGTATTTGTCACAACTTCCTTCCATTTGCTTTTGCATCCCAGTCCTCCTGCAAGCATAGTGACATCCTGTCATTTCTGTGCTGCTATAAATCATTGCTTGCTACCAGATTAAACTGGGGAGCCGAAGTTCACGAAAAAAAGACCCAGTGGATAAATACGAGTTTAGGTCAGGGCGGGGAGAGAGTAAGTAGAAGTCAGGATTTCTTTTACAAAGAAACAAATCTGGGTGCACGCCTGTGTTGGCCTGTGCACTATCACACAACCCCAAGTTGGGGATGTGCTATAGACAGACCCCAGGACAGTCTAGTATCTATTAAAACACACATGCAGCTTGCTGACTTGCCTGCATCTTTACCTGGGACTTAGAATAAGGTCCAGAGTCACCCTAGAGTGACCTTGGCATCAAGAGCTTATTTCCTTTGAAGACAGTTTATCCTCACTTTTCTGAACTGACAGAGATCATAACATCTGCTTTCCCTGAGAGGATTATTGTAAAGATTAAACTAGATCATTGATGTTAAAGCACTTTGAAAAGTTAAAGTGCCCCAGAATTACGAGAGACAATTACATATCTTCTCTTGTACTGTTGTGCTTCATCAAGTCTGTACTCTCAACGCTCCAATATTTGCCTGGGGGTGGGGCTCAAAACAAGAAATAGGAGTTCTTGAAATGGTATGGCTAATACCGGAAAGGAATATTCTTTGGGGAATGAACGGCTCTCATCAGCTCTGTTAATTTTGTTTGTGTGGCAACAAGTATAGCCATGAGAACCTAGCAGCCCCAGTGCTATGCTTGTTACAGAAACTGAGAGAACGTCCCCAGAACGTTTTGGCCCTTGCCTCGTGATGCTAACGTCTGCTGACTGACATAGAACGTAATGACCAGGCAGTGTCTTCATTTGTTTCAGACCATACCAGTGCGGCCACTGCTCCCAGTCCTTTTCCCAGCCTTCAGAACTGAGGAACCACGTGGTCACTCACTCCAGTGACCGGCCTTTCAAATGTGGCTACTGTGGTCGTGCCTTTGCTGGGGCCACCACGCTCAACAACCACATCCGAACCCACACTGGAGAAAAGCCCTTCAAGTAAGTAGCGGCTCGCACCGTATCCCTTCTTTCTCTGAGCCTTTCCTGAGAGCCGGCAGACAAGGTGGCCCAGCACTGCCTGGCTCAGCCAACTGGTGGAGGACGCTGTTTTAGAAAGTCAGCGTCCAGGCTGCAAAAGGCCCCGCTTGTTTAGTGGTCGATACTGGGGAAATGAAGTCAGGAAATTTATACACTGATCCTGGGTTGAGCTGTGCAACCTTGGACGTGAGACGTTCTTCGTGGTCTGTTTTCTCACCAGTAAAATCAGGAAGTAGGAGTAAGTAACTTTAAGATTCTTTCTGGTTTCTGAGGGTCTGTGCTTCTAGAATTTGAGCTAGGAGGCATGCAGAATACCATCTCTGGCCATCAGCAAGCAAGTCCCCTGACCATCATCGAGGTGGCCACAATCGAGGACAGCTGAATGAATTGTCTCTTGGGAAATCTGAACCCTTTAGGATTCTGCTGAACGATTTCCTCCTCTTTTATATTTGTTAAGGGGGTTTGAATCTATTATAGCAGCCAATTGGTAGCTTTTCAGCGTGCCCTTTGGATCTCAGACTTACCATGTTAATGCAAAAAAGAAAAACCAAACCAAACATAGGGCATATCTGAGTCCTTGAGGATTCAGGGAATGTGGAAAGAGAATGGAATTCCAAGGGCTTTGGCAAGGTAAGGGCACCTGAGCGAGAGACTATGTTTCTGGATATAGCACAGTCATGAAAACGGTGGACATCTGAATCCTGCAAGATGGTCTCTTCATTCACTCGCTCACTCATTCATTCATTCATGTATATATGTGTTCATTCATTCAGCAAATATTTATTGAACACCTTCCTTTGTACTAGGCACCCTGCTAGGCACAAGAGATATAAAGGTGAATGAAACTCAGCTCCCTAGTCTTTGAAGACCTCATAGTTTATGGGGAAGCCCAATTAATAAGCAAGTATTACCACCTAGGGTGAAGGGTGCAAAAGTGAAAAACAATAAGGCATGTATATACAGTGTTTCAGGGTAGCATGAAAGTGGAGTAATCAGTGCTATCTGGAGAAGATGATGTTTAAGATGTGTTTTGAATGATGAGTAGGAGTTTTCCAGACATACAAAGGAAAGGAGGCTTTCTGATAGCCCATGTGGGACATGGAAAGGCTTGGGAGGGTGAGCCAGCTTGGGTGAGTGGTTGGTCATCTCAGAGCAGATTTTACTGTCTGTGTGATAGACTCTTTTTTGTTCAACTCTCTTATATCTCTCTTTCCTCATTTGCCATAATGACTTTCCTTGATGAAGGAGGAACATGAAAAGGGCGTGGATGAACAGCCTATTTACCTTCTGTAGGACAAGATCAAGCAAGAAAGGAAATGATTCAGGCAGTAGGAGGTGAATCCCCTTTCTTGGTCTCAGCCAAGGAGTCTTCCCAGAGTCTCATTACCCATGCTTTTCCCTCTGGACCTGCTGGCGTAGCATGCAGTTGCCATGGTGCTCGGCCTGAGACGGGGCTCAGCTTGGGGTGGCAGAGTCCTGCTGGTCTGGGTCCTGCCTGCCTTGGTGTCTGCCAGGAGAGGGAGAGGCTCATAAAAGGCTGTCATCTTTACCCACCTCCCCATGAATTAGTTACCTTTATTCGTTATTCTTAACTGTTTTCCATTGAGGTTTAATTTATGATATTAATTGTGAAAAGTTTTAATTTTTGTCTGTGTACACAGGTGGGGCTTATTTACTGCATAAAGGCATCTGGCTGAGGGCACTGGATGGGGTCTAAACATCCAACCTGCACTACGCCAGCCAAGCTGTGCCCTCTGGGGCTGCCATAGCCCCAGGGGGCCCTTTTTTTAAATCTACACTTAAGGGCCGGGTAGGTTAGCACAGTCCTCGAGTTCCCTATGGCAGGTGTCTGTGTCTGCACAGTGGGCTTTGTCATTTCCCCTAGGCCCTCGGGGGTTCACAGATTCTGGTTTCATCACTGTTCTAGATGTAGAAGATGACAGTGGCACATTCCCTGTGCCTTTGAGCAAGAGAGCTCTTCAAAAGCAGAGACGCAGGAGGACTGACAATCCTCCTGGCCCCTTACATTAGAGAGGGTAGCCAGATGGATACAGTGCCAGGAATCAGATTGATTTTTATCTTGTTGCTGTGTAAATAGATTTTAGTAATTAATTGAAGAGGTTTCAGGGTCAGCGTGGGAAATAGATTTCTATTAATGTTCAGGTGTTACTTAAGTATAACCTCGTTGACTCCAGTCAGTTTTTTTCCTTAACATCCTGTTTTTGTCCTGTTTCCAATAGAGGTGCCATTTTAACTTAATTTTAATTCATCAGATTAATATTTGAAGGGCTTTAGTACTTGTACGTTTTTCCTTTCTCAAAGTATTTTTGGGGACCATAACCTGATTTCATCTGGAAAAACAAAAAAGGAAACAACACCAGACTTGGTTGGATTAGATTCACTGTGCCTGTTTTAGTTCCTCCTGCTTCTTCTCATATTAGGATAGCCATATGCTGTAGAGTTTGTTTTTTTAAATTTATCAAATGTTAAACATATTGCCAGGGGAGAACTGAGTGTACGTGTATTTTATAAGTGCAAGATTTAAACGTCTTCTAGGAAATGGAAAGCTAAATCCTTCAGTGTATACAACCAGATCATTCAGGATTGAACTACCCCAAGGGAATTTTGGGAATCTTCCAACCATAGCTCATGGATATCCATCCCATGGACATTTGTAAATATTATGAGGATATCCTTTTACAAGCCTATAAAACAAACATTCAAAAAAAGTTTATTGCAGATTAGTCAATAAAATGGATTTTGCCACAATGGTTAATTTTACTACTTCAACTAATGGGTATTGGCTGAAACAATGTTGCAAAGAAAGAAAAGAATCTTGTAAAGATACACAACCCATGCCCCAAATGGCTCAGTCCCCAAATTGTCCTACCCACCCAGGGCCTGGGAGGCCTTTGCAAGATTGTTAGGGGCCAGGCCACAACAGGGGAAAGCCTTTTCTAGCTTCTAAAATCTTCTGCTGAAAAGTGATTTTTCAGGGCAGATCAAGATTATTGCCATACAAGAAGCCTGGAGAAGATTTGGCAGTAAGAGATGAGAGTTTCACTCCAGGCTTTGTCTCACAATCTGATTGGCTGAAATGCCACTGAAAGACTCCATCCCCCATGCTCTAGGTAGATCATGGGCTTGTCAGCAGCTAACCTAGGCTGTGGATGCAGAATTTATAAGGTGAAGGAGATCATAGGAAAAGCACATATCAAAGGATCATATTGAAGTTTGTACTTTCCGTTTGTACTGTGAGGCTGGAAGTCGTGGAGAACAAGGAACAAAATCAAGACATCATTTCATCTCACAGCAATTGCCAAGCACTTTATCGAAAAGAGGAAAGAAGGAAGGAGGGAAGGAAGGAAGTTGTCAGTTTCAAACTTACTCTTTACAGTGAGAACCCCTTCTCCTTCTCTGTTACTAAACATAATCTCTCAACATCTCAGAGAGGCCGCTCTGCCCAGGATCCATGTGAGCTGCTTGATGCCTGGCCTTTGCGCCTGGGAAGACCAGGACTTTCCATAGGAGAGTTTCTTTTCTTCGTCTTCATTAGAAGCAGGGGAAATACCACTAAGTTTGTGCCTTAAGTGAAGACAGTTTGGCTCAGTATAAAAAATAATCAAAGGATATTCCAAAGAACATCTGATATTTTAGCAAGATCTAGGCAAAATCAAAGCAAACCAAAAAAACACATCAGTAAAATGCATTAAGCACATCATACGTACGAAGCAATTTGGTTTCATTCAGGAAATATTTGGTGACAGGCCATAGAGGACCAGAAAGAAAGCTTCCTGTAGGTTTTCTGTGAACAGAACTTGACATCGTTTTGCACATCTGTCAGTTTCAGATGACGATTGTTAAGCTCCCTCTGTACCTATAAGCCAGTCGACTATCACATTAAGTAAAGGATGATCTCAAATCTAAAAGGAACTCAAGTCTCATTAAGATGCCCACACTGGCAGAAAGTTGGGGAATTTCTCTTTGCTGAAATATTTGGATGGCTTTCCACTTCACTGTTCCTGCAATGTTTCCTTAAAGGCTGTGACGTCAGCACTGAGAGGAAGACCCTGTGTGCCAGAGCAGTTTTAGTCTCCTGGATCATTACCCGCATCTTTCTTTCTTTCTTATTCTGCTAAACCGCATGAAATCCAGGCCTGGAGGTGCCCATGACCAGTCACTTGGCTGGGATTGTAGTTCAGGGTTAATTCCGTGCCAACACAGCTGAAGTCCAACTCTGACCCGCCAGAACCTAAGCATTTGCATTGAGTCTGTCCTTCTGATGTGTTCCATTAAGCCATGAAAATAATTTGTGAAGGGATTTTTGTTCTGAAATTAAAGATGATGAACATAAAACTGAGGCTCTCCCCTTATTTAAAAATATTTTTACGTCAAGTTCTCTTTATATCCTTAATTATACAAATTACATTCTTATCATTACCAACACACGTAGGTATTATTTCTAGTAGCCCACTTTCCTCAAGAAGGGGAAATTCCTAGGAAAAGGATCTAAGTTAAGGTAATTTTCTACACATCTGCATGTGTTTTTACTCACACTTGGTGAGCAGATGGCCCTAGAGATGATTTTTCAGTGATGATCTCAGGAGAGCCCTATAGACTTAGTAAATTTCCTGACTATGACAACAGATGGTTCCATGAGTGTAAATATCTGTGAGGCAGTTAGGCAAACACAGGAGAAAAATGTTAACTCCCCTCTTACTGTCTCTGCCCAGTCTGGGTGTTTAATATTACATATAGACATACACATTTGCCTTATGTGAAGCACTACCCCTCCCACTTCTGAATTCTTTATATTCTGATACACAAGATCAAAGGTGCAAAAACATGACCTAGGTAACTAGTCATAACTTATAACTTTGAAACTATTCTCTCCTTGAAATTGATTCTAGAGCTTCAAAATTTTAAAAAAGGAATATAATAATTTGAAAGTTTGTCAAGCAGTGAAAGGTAGTATATTTTGACACACTAATTTAGTAACTAATCAGTTTTCTAATAAACAATCAGCAATTCACTAGCATGTCATCAGCACTTCAGGAGCTCTGGAGAAGGGATGAGCTGCCCATGGATGTTAATGAATACACCAAAAATCATTAGCTGATCAATACTTCTGAGTTATTTTCATTGAGCTGATAGGTCTGATACATTAAAGCTGACATTATACATTTGTCAAGATCACAGTGCAGTTTTTAACAGTGGAACAGGCTGCTAAAAATATCCCCCGAAAGACAATTGAAGAAACACAACTTCCTCATGCTGACACATTCAGCTGGTGCAGGAGCCCTGAAAAATCCAAGCGTGATAGTCAAGCTCCAGCCTCCCAACGACAAAACATATGCAAGACTCCCTAGTAGGGATAGATGTGTTTTATTTTTATAGGTAATTATTTCCCTGGCAAGGCACTTTGTATAATTTACTCAAAAGGAAAAAGACAGGGCTGCCTACCGGGTAGCGGGGCACGTGGCAAGTGATTGGGCGTGTGTGGATTTTCTTCTGATGGCTTTACCACAGCCCTACTAGTGCAGGGACCTGAGACCGAAGGTTGCATTATTTAGAAGAAGAACAACTGTCTGCAGCTCTCCTGAGTATCTTTTCCTTTTAAGGTTTCAGGAGAGGACATTAGGGGGAGTGCTGAGGGGGCTGCTGTGCCCCAATGGGTGCTCGGCCAGTGCTCCAGGCAGCCCAGACAAGTGGAATAGTGACAGGGAAGCCACTGTCCGTGCCCAGCTTGCTGCAGCAGTGTGTGTGTGTGTGTGTGTGTGTGTGTGTGTGTTTTGAAGGTTGTGTAGCCATCAAGCTAGTCGGTGTGTGTTGCAGGGAAGATGGCTTAGGCCCAGGGTCTCTCGGTTAGCATTTTTTTTAAGTTAAGGAGAGGAGGAGATATTCCTGAAGTGCGATGCCAGCGTTCTCCTTATCAGACACACCAACCCTTAATTACGGCCCACGTGTACATTCTTCCTGCTGTGCCTTGTAGAGGTGAATTTGAAGCACACAAACATTGGCTGATTTCGGGTTTTTCTGAGTCCCCTATCCCAATGCAAACATTTTTTAACCCTAACTTCGGTGGAGCTGTGATACTCTAGCTTTTGCCCCAAAGCGGTCACCCACATCCACCTGCCACAGTCGCTGAAAACTAATGCACTGCTTCTTCCAGTTTCCGAATTCAAAGATGATGGCTCTCTGGCTGCTGTGCTGAGGGGAGTAGAAGTCCCGATTTTAAATTAGCAGCAGGTGAAATTCTATTTGTCATCAATTTCTCTTTGGGGTTACGGAGCAGAAAACTGCAGACAAGCTGCTGCTTTGATGGCTCACTCCTAAAAATCTCTTTTTGTTCTTTATCTATTTGAACTGACAGTGATCAGAGCTGCAGCAGGACAGGGCTCTCTGGAGAAATCACCTTCCCTCTGCCTATTGACAGATCCCTCTGTTCTGCATCAGCCGGGCTTTGTCCCATCACAGGCATCCAGGCCTTGGAAGGAGCCACCAATTAAACCTCTTGAGCCAGTAAAATCTGAAGCCACTTTGGAGTGTCTGTTCTGATTAGGCAGGATGAGAGGAAGTCCATCAACCTGCAGGCCCTGCTCCCTGGTCTCAATTTTCTCTCTTGCCTCCACCAGGTGCGAGAGGTGTGAGAGGAGCTTCACGCAGGCCACCCAGCTGAGCCGACACCAGCGGATGCCCAATGAGTGCAAGCCAATAACCGAGAGCCCAGAATCAATCGAAGTGGATTAACTGATTGACTGGTTGGAATTAAACTTCAAGGAAAGTCATGATTAAATGTCACGGACACTTAAGCAAAACCAAAGATTTCCTCTGAGCAACTTTCAATCAGTCCCGGAAAACCAAAAGCAGTAATAAAATAAGTAAGATGTTAAGAGATATTGATCCTGGCGTGGAAGTCAGACCAGGAGAGAGATTATTTATTTATGACTAGGGATGAGACTCATTTCAGTGGACGACTAACCTGGGATGGCTCACATTTCCAGTCCCACAGTGTATTTGCTTTGTTTCTAAAAAGCTTTTTTAAACTGTTATTTAATACCAAAGGGAGGAATCGGATGGGTTCTTCTGCCCACAGTTGTGACTAAGAATGCACAGGGACTCGTTTCTCGTTGCACCTTTTTTAGTAGCATGATTCAAGGGGACCCATTGTACAGCCCTCTTCCTGCTGTTTCAGTTTGGCCTGGCCTGCCTCAGGCTGCCCAGCAGGGACCACAGATTCGGGAGCCAGAGCCTTCGCTGAGTCCAGGCCATCTTCAGCCCCACGGGTGCTCCATTTCTGTGTTTTCCACACTTATTATTTCTCGTGCACTTTTCTCACGGCTCCTTCCATCCAGCAGCCTGGTCTTGATGCAGAAGAACCTGGAAGTGGAAGAAGATGGTTTAAAATTCAAAATTCAAGGGGAAAAAGAAATGGGGACTTAACAGTGTCCTGTCAAGATTTCAAAAACATTTAAAATATACGGAGCTTCATAATACAGTATATTGTTCTGAAGCAGCTAGTGAGAAAATTTTGTTTTCAATAACATTTTAGCTTAAAAAAACCCATGAAAATAAAGTTCTTCAGTATGAGGCTGAATATAAGGTATTAGGCTTCCAGTAATTTTTTGTTGTGTCTATGAAAGTATTGAATATGTGAGCAAAAACAGTGCCAAGCCCCACTGTCAAGACCATTCTAGGCACTTTCATCTTCCTTCCTCGTACCTCCAGGGGAAGCCTGGGAGGCCCTCCTGAGTGTGGGGCATTTCTGCAAAAAATAGGTGAAAATAGCCCAGACAAGGAAACCTTGAGAGGAGGAGCCACGGACAGGGTTCTGGTTAGAAAAGACCGCCCTGAACAGCTAATTTTTTCAAGAAGAGTTCCCTTCTCATCCCCTCCGGCCCTTGATAATATTCTTCTTTCAACACTGATCCACTGAAAGAGAAAGGAGTATGTACACAGTTTCACTGATCTTTGATTGAGTGCCAGGAAAATGGGTGTCACTTCAGCTACCCTTTGGGCAATTTAGCAATGGTGCTCAATCAAATTGTGTCGCATTCCACACAATAATCCCACATCAGGAAGAACTGACGGCTCTTGCATATTAGCCATTAACTCCCAGCAGCATCACGAAGACCGAGTCTACCTTGATGGCCGGTGTAAATCTGAACAGTTTAGAGTACTTACCAGCAGCCATCTCTTGTTTGTAGATCTCTTGGTCACCTGATAGCAGGACACAGCCCGTTAAGGAACTCCTTGTCTTTTTAGCCTTGCCGTTGTCTTCTCTTAGCAAAAATGTGAGACACATAACAGAACTGGCCACTGAAAGGCAAGGATAGCTGTGGTTTGGTTTAATCTACCATCATGTATTTTGTCCTCAGAAATCTTCCTCTTCTTTCCATTTCACTCCCTCATCCCTTAGCACCCATCTGCCACATTTAAAATGGAGTGAAACGGGGCCTCACTAATTGTGTTTGTAACTTATTGATATATGTCTCAAAATAATGTCTCACAGAGGAATTTGGCTAATTCTGACCTCCGTTGCCCAATCTGAAGTCGTTCCGATTTTCCTCCATTTCTTGCTGTCTCCTTGTCATGGAAGTAGTAAGCAATCTGTGCTGCTGTGTAACTGTTTCTGATGGAAAATATTTTCTTCGGTAGATTGGAATGTGTTGTGCTTTTATAGTTTCTTGCCCTAAGTGATAGAGACGTTTGACAAAAGTGTGAGCCATTGGGAAGGGTGGAGAGAATATGTAGCCATATTAACCCCAAATCTGCAAGAAAGTGACAGACTGGCTATACAGATGAGCAAACTGCTCCATTTATTCAAGTTGAAACATTTGGTTGTACTTTTTCAAAATGATAAGGGACTCATCTGTATGTTTCTAATACTGTTTTCAGTGAGAAAACCCAGTTCCGCCTTTTGCCTCATTTCACAGTTTTACACAGTGCATCCCACCCTGTGCTCATGAGCTCCCACGCGAGTATGAGAAGCCTTCACTCCAACCTTGATACCCCGCCTGGGCAGATCTCCATAACAGTGGTCTGTACCACTCTAGTGGCTTTGCCAGCTGATCCCAAAGTCCCACTTAATATGGTGGTAACCTCTATACTGAAAGATTCTTCTAGCCTTCTGCTCATTTAAGTCTCCTTTTCTCCTTTATTAGTAAGGGCAACTTTTAGCATGTCTTTTCTGCCAAATTTGGTCTGAAAATATTTGCTACTGAACAACTAGAAAATTGGGGACGTTCAAAATTTTCACATTGCTGAGCCATTGCTGACTTCTAGCAGACTGGCCTTGGCCATCAGTCTACGGGTAAGATAGGCCTATACCTGCCAATTGACTTGGAGCCCTGAAGCGGGTACCGCCATCGCTTGGGTCCCAAATGCTCTTAATTGAAGCTGGGGGTGGGGGGCAGTTCTCCTTAAAACCTCCCAACAATTGCTTTAGCCTTTTCTATTTAAAATTGACAGATATTTCCTAGGGACACTGCAGATGGGTGGTAAACACTGCAGTCATCAAGATCTGTCAGTTTTCTTTATTAGCAACTTCCTAATTAATCATGGTATAAAAAGAAAAAAAGAAAAACTCTGAGTCATTGAGGAGAGGGGAGGATATCTAAGATGAGAAAGGGAGACTGTAAGAGCTGAATCCATGTTTGGCTTTTGGAGCAATCGTTTTTTGCCCCTTTCTATCAATGGGGACTGAATTTTTTTTTTTTTTCTCACAATAAGACATGCCATCCTAACACATGCCAGTTTGTCTAGCTAAGAGCCTAAGCTAATGGGGGTGATTCCAGGTGGGTGTGCAGACATCGCATCTCTAGAAAAATCTCAGTAACTCTAGGTAAAGCTGAATATTTTCCCCAGGAAATGTGCGTAAATTATTTTAAGATAAGCTTTGCGTTTTGGTTGTCTTTGTCTTTAAAAATGACTTTTTTTGGGAAGAGATATGCTTTTATAGAGTTGTGTGGATAGTTAAAACTATAAAACTCAATCTTGTGTAATTTATATAATTTGGTTCAATTAGTAAATATTTATTGAACGTCCATTCAAGTATAGCCTTATGGGGGAAAACTGTGTATAATAGAGAAGGTTTATGGTACACTAGTGTCCTCACAGGGCTTACAATTTATTGGATCGTACTTTGGGAAAAGTTCATTCTAGTCGAGATAAACAAAGATTTACTAACATTTACCAACTCATCAGATTTTTTTTGTCAGTTGATTGGTTCATTGTTTCATTTATTCATCAAGTATTTATTGAACTCTTATTTTGTATAAAGACCCCATTTTAGGTGTTCACCGTAAGGAGTTTTACTTAATTGGCGAGAAAATAATATTCTCCTCCTAAGCGTCTGGCTAATAGCATGGGCCTTTTAGGCCTTTAGACCATTGTCTCAGTGAAGTTACAGAGATTGCTACAACTGGGAGAATCAGAGAGATGTAAACTCAGCTGGGGACCAGAAGGTAGCAAATTTCAAAACAAACTAAGATACACAACTTGGACGTCTTTAGCTGATCAGCCCCACTGTTGGTTCTTAGCAACAATCTCAAGATACCAGGATTAGGGTCTGGGTCTTAAGATTTTTATGACCCTATTCCAGTGATAAGGTAACAAATGGGGACAGGGCCGGAGTTACTCAGGGCAGGAGCTCTGCAGACCCTGTGTGGGTCTGAGTGGCCTTGTGAGTGTCAAGCCTTGGCAATGCAGCCCTTGTCCCCAGTGTGTGGGCTGTGGTGCTCTGAGAGGTTTCAGAGAGCACCATCAGGGTGGATATTCACTGCTGGTTGAAAGGTAGCAGTTGTTTGGTTAAGTTTGTTTTTGAACCTCACTGTCAAGCTCTTTATGCGCTAAAGCTAGAGGATCTTCCTCTTCAGTGGCACCGCCTCCAAGGCCCCAGGTGCCTGGCACATCATTGCAGAACTAATTGCTGATAATTGGCTCTGAGTTGTGCATTTAAGAAACTGATGTTTCATTGCTTTTCATAGTAGAAGTAGCATCATTGCTGTTATTTGTTTTGCACCGATTTTAAAAATCAAATGCAAGTGGCTGTTGAGTCGTTTAAAATGGGAAACGTGGCACATCTCACAAAACAGGGCATTTCCAGAGCAGCATGGGGTCATGGGTCCTCCGAACAGGCCCAGGAGCCTGTGTTGAGAAGCAAATCCATCATCCTCATATTAAGGCTACATATGTCTATAGAAACCAGGCCAGGAACAACAAATAAACTAAATAAACACATTTTCAAAAACGTTGGTTTCAATTTTCCTTCCTTGACGTGAATTTAATTTTATTCCCCCTAGCCTTTACCAATTCCTGACACCAAATCCTGAAAGATACTAAGAGATATGCTTCTTAAAGTGATAACAGTAGGTTTCAGAAATGTCACTAATTTGTCAAGTTCCTTTCAAGGTGAAGAGGTTTGGAAGTGACAAGATGTTTATGTCCTTATCCACCCAAGAGTTTGAGGCTTTCCCCATCACTAGCACTTATCTGAACTACCACAAAATAACAACAGAGTCCCAGGAAAAGCCACATATTTCAAGCCTTCTCAAGATTAAATTCTACAAACCCAACAATCACCTGTCACATACAACTGGCCAAAGAGAGCCAAACTGAAAAGAATATTGCTTTATCTATGGAAGCCTTGCCACAGATGTTTAGCCTGTAATCCACAGTTGTGTTTAACATTTAAAATATTTATTTGATTTTTTCTTTTAAGTAATGTATGTCAGATGTTTCATCAAATCAATATGAAAAATGATAAAAAAACAAAAATACGCCATAAAACAGGGCAAAGACAAAACCATTGAATTGTCTGCCCTGTATACTGAGATGCTACCATTGTACTTAGGATTACAAAAGAATCTGCTGAGTATATTTTAATGGAAAAATAAAATCTGAGCTTTTTATCCCCTCAGATGTTGGGAATAATAATAATGATAGCAATTTATATTGTGCAATCACTGTCAGGCACTGTTCTAACTGCTCAACATGGATTATCTAATTTAATCCTTGTAACATAGATACTATCATTATCCTTTTCTCCTATATACTTAATCTTATCTTAGTAGCTTTACATTTTCACCCTCCAAAACCACACGACAGTAATTTTTTAAAAGGGAAAATATCTCTTTATTCAAACTCTTTTTAAGCATATGAGCTTTTTAAAATAAACAAACACAAGTATAGTTTATTGATCAAATGAATTTGTGGAAACAATACTAAAATGTTCTCAAAATATGCGTTATTATAGTTGCTGATTTTGTATCTCTAAATCTGTGCTTCTGGACAGCAGAATTTCAAATATCCCACTGCTGGCAGGTATTGTTTTATTTTTCTAAACATGCAACTAAAATTCCACAGTAAAAGAAAAAAAATCCTCTCAAGTGTGTGATACACATTAGGACAAATGGCAACAGGCAGGAAGGCAGGTTATGTTGGACACTGGCCAAAAAAGAACTAGGCTTGAACGCTATTGACAAGTGAAAACACATCCTGAACGGGGCTAAGTGAAATCTAGTTTTCTTTCTTTGTTCTGACTGAATGCTAAGTGAGTTACTTTTCAGGCATCAATGGAGTAATTATGCAGTTGTGTCCATTAAGAATATGAGCTTCTGTGGTTAGGCTGTTGATTTAAAGCACTGAGGTAGAAAGACTGGAGTCATTACAGGTTTGATTTGTCAAAGGCACAGATAATGTAGTTCTGTGCATGGGGTACTCAAGGAACCAGTTCAAGTTCTTAGAAACAATCTAGATGAGACTATTTGTGAGAGGTATTCAAGAAGAAAGTTTACAAAACTTCTTCAGGAACTGACTTAATTACAGGGCAGTTCTTTACCATGGTCCTGAAATTACAATCTATGTTACTTTTTTCCAAATATGGATTCTAACAGGCGCAATGGTTGTCAAAACGATGAACGTGTTTTCCCCGTCAGTCAAACACGGTGGGCTCCAGTTGGTATTTCCTGTTTCCTGCCTTGCAAAACATCCCTGTTGCTGCTTTTCTCCCCAAAGCTTGGCACATCACTCCTGACTGAAAACAATCTTGATATAGACTTCAACAACTTGGAGATATTTTTATATAGCATGACTCATTCATGTTTTTAAAAGCTCCTATCACCACAGATGATAGGTGATCACCGCATGTTGGGGAGAGCGGCCATTTTAGACCAAGTGTCCACCAGCCTACTGTCCCTATTGATCCCCATTCAAGCGTTGTCTAACGCTAAAAATCAACCCTGGTAGACTCACTTTCTCTGAACAATTTAGTACACATACTCAAGCTTCTCCCAACTTGGAGAGAATAAAATAGCAAAAAACAGGGAAAATTTCTCTCCTGGGAAGTTCTAAGTACTCTGTGAAAGAGGTTTCCCCTGGTACGAATGCAAATGCCAAGTTGGTGACTCAGATATCGAGGAAAACTTTGGCTTAGATCAGCAAAATTAGTTTGGAAACCTGATGTCCCCTTAATTTATTTTGTTATATCAAGGGGAGGGCATCCAGCTTTGTAATATGCTAGTAGAAATGTGATATTTAGATGCTATCAAGGCACTGTATAAATTTCCCTCATATGCTAATTTAAAATTTACTGTAAATGTTCCCCATTGAAATAGAAATATGTCTCTCTTCAACTTCCCCGCAAAGAAAATGGCTAGAGTTAGGGCTCAGTTTCTGTTCTTGATTTTTGAGGTTTGGAAAGTTTAAATAAGTCAGTCAAGAGGATGAGGAGAAGCTCACCGTGGGTAGTGAGGATCCCTTGCTGTAAAGACTACTGATGTGACAAGAACAAGTATTCTGCAGTTAGAATGGTAAACAACTGGCTTATGTTTTTTTAACTTATTAAACTCACATCTTAAAAAAAACCACAAAGAACCAATGCGATGATGCATGCAGCTGTACTCTTATGATAGGATCTACCAGGATTCGATTGTGTTTAAATGAAAAACAGGCACACATTTAGAGATAATTGGCCAAGAAGTGTAAATATATTTGATTAATAAAACATTCCCTATGATGACTTGGTTTCTGCCCTTGGTTTCTTTCTAGTCCCACATTGGTCCTTTTCCCAAGTGCAAACTGTTCAATTCTAGCATGCAGCTTAGGGACCTAGTAGGCAGTCAACAAACTCTTTGGGGGAAAGTATTAGCTAGAAAATGGAATGAGAAAGCTTGTAGAACTTGCTAGCAGAAAGGTTGTTAAAATTCATGCCTGTGGTTTATTAGATATATTCAAGATTGCTCTTTTCCTCACTCCTATGCTCTCATGCCCATTTGCTAAACCAAGTTGGGTCCCCTCTCAACGAAACTCATACACAGAGGCCCAGCCACAATTCTGTGGCAGGATGGATTTGATATTTGATCTCTGGCCTTCATAAAACTTCAAGAAGTTTACTTGCTCTGTGAGTAACCTGGATCTGTGACTCTTCTCAATGTCCAAGGCCGTGGGGCTCTCAGTCAGAAAGCTAAAGTCAGCTGTTTTTCTCTTATTCTGTTAGGAAATAAAATTCCACTTGTATCTGAGAAAGAAATATATGAGCTTCAAGGATTAGCAAGGACACTGAGGCTGGAGTGGATGGAAAGAGGCAGAGATTGTAGGAGGTGAGGTTGGAGAGGTAAAGTGGGGTGGACCATTTAGAGCCTGGGTGGCCATTGTGAGAACTTGGCTGATTCCTCTGAGTGAGGTGGGGAAAAACTGGCTCTGATGGGGCAGAGATGGGGCATGGGCTAATTGAAAAGGATCATTCTGGCTGATTTGTTGAGAATAGACTGTAGGAGAATGTGGGCTGAAGATGGGAGATGGTTAGGAGGGTATCTCAATACAGATGGAGATGATAATGTCTTCTGCTAGGGTGGAAGTGGTCAAGGTGGCCTGAAGTGGTTAACTTCTGGGCATAGTTTGAAGATTGTCAGGATTTGCTAATGGGTCGGATGCGGGCTGTTAGATAAAGGGAGGAGTCGAGGATGACTCCAAGGTATTTTAGTCTAAGCAACTGGAAGATGCACTGTTTCTGTTTGGGAGTCTACACTCCATTTTTCAGTTGCTTGTCCTTTCCATAAGCGCCAGAATGATTCCAGTATAATAAATGTGAAAACGATCCTGCCAACAGGCAGCTGCCTGACAAGGTTGTTGACTCTCCTGAGTGGCCAAGCTCAGCAGCGAACCCCAACCTGGAAACAAGGAGTTTTCAGGTTGCTGCTTCTGTCATACCAAATGGATATCCCATTGTCCAGGAACAACATGCAAACATTTCTCAAGTAAAAGATTACATCAGAAGTGAGGATCTACTTTCAAAATAGTAGTACTCAGCAGCCACCAGGCACCTGCGTTTCATTCTGGAGATTCTTTAAGAAAAGGGTGCTCTGGGAATACACATGAGACTGTTTTCCTGTGTAGCTTGTTTCTCTGGTCAGGCTCCGTGCTTGGTGGAGGGAAGGCAGGGCCAGCCAGAAGGGTGTTTGTGGTTTTCAGCCTCCTGGTTGGTACACTTCTAAGCAGGTTTAATGAGACTTCTAGTCCTTAGACAACTCATGTTTGTCATTCATCCATTCATTCATACATGCACTTAACAAATATTTTTTTAAACTTATGTGCTAAGATTCCATTTTTCTTAATACCAAAATCACTAGGACATGGTGGGTGATGAAATTTGGAAGAGAGAGAAAGACATGTAATCAAGTAAAATATAGAGGTTGTAGGAGACTGTACAAGAAGCAGTGGGGACAGATTTGAGAGAATAGTCAGTTCTCCGTGCAGGCAGAGTTCAGGCAAGTCCACAGAGTTGCCTTCTGAGATGTGAGTTGAAATGAACAGAGACAAGTGTTTGTATTCCCTACTAAATAACTACCACAATGAACTGTCCATGTGGGCTCTTTTGGAAGAATTTGCCACCTATGTTGAAGGCCACCCAGTGTGCCCTTCCCTAGGACATCTGTATTATATTTGAATCAAAGTTTTCTTGTTTTATTGAAATTGTATCATTGCTGTCATCCCCATGTGGATAATAAGTTTGCACATGGAAACTAAAGAACTTGCCAAAGGTCAATAACCAACTGGTGGTTCATAGCATTGAGTCAGCCTGTGGATATTCTTACCTTTTGTGGGTGATGGACTTCTTTGAGAATGTGACTGCTCCACAGAAAACTTTACAAACACACCCAACTTTACATTGAACTTCAGGGAGCGATCCTGGATCTCAACTTAAGAGCCCCTGATTCAAGAGTCATGTACCACAATGTTCATTGCAGCTCTATTTACAATAGCCAGGACATGGAAGCAAGCTAAGTGTCCATCGACAGATGAATGGATAAAGAAGATGTGGCACATATATACAATGGAATATTACTCAGCCATAAAAAGAAACGAAATTGAGTTATTTGTAGTGAGGTGGATGGACCTAGAGCCTGTCATACAGAGTGAAGTAGGTCAGAAAGAGAAAAACAAATACCATATGCTAACACATATATATGGAATCTAAGAAAAAAAAAAACAAAACCATGGTTCTGAAGAACCTAGAGGCAGGACAGGAATAAAGACACAGACACAGAGAATGGACTTGACACAGGGAGGGGGAAGGATAAGCTGGATGAAGTGAGAGAGTAGCATTGACATATATACACTACCAAATGTAAAATAGATAGCTAGTGGGAAGCAGCCGCATAGCACAGGGAGATCAGCTCGGTGCTTTGCGAACACCTAGAGGGGTAGGATAGGGAGGGTGGGAGGGAGATGCAAGAGGGAGGGGATATGAGGATATATGTATACGTATAGCTGATTCACTTTGTTATACAGCAGAAACTAACACACCATTGTAAAGCAATTGTACTCCAATAAAGATGTTAAAAAAAAAAAAAAGGAACCCTGACTCTAAGGTCTTGCATTTCGAATGGCGCCCTTCAGTTGTCAGTTAGAGCTTCAAAAGTTTGAGTAGACATAATAGGTAATAGTAGATATAGTAGTTAACCAAGAGATGTGCATTTCTTCATTCTCTACATGAAGATTCTAAGTAATGAGGAAGAACAAGCAAGGTGGATTGGCTCCCTCTTCTAGTAAGAGTGACAAGAGGCCTGGGTGCCTGCTTCTGAGACCAAGAACTTCTCTCCCTGTTTATGATGCAGTATGAGGCCCACAGAGACCCAGAAAGGAAGCCAGGCCAGATCGACAAGTCAGAGAGGTCATTTTCTTATTCATTAAAAGGGGAACTCACAGCCAGGCAGAGATTTTTCCCACCTGTTATCCCAGATTATTCCCCTTTCTGATCCCCAAATTGAAAGCAAATCTGAGTGTACAGAAATTATGCATGACATGCATACAATTGTGAGGAAATACTAATTATTTAGAATCCCAGTCACAACCAAAATCAATTCTTTAGTACCTATCAGAGCAGGTAAAGTTGAACTTTTAGTCCCAAACTCACCATATAATAAAATGGGGAGTGATCTTACAGGGCGTTTCTGTCCATTTTCCTTGCTTTCAGGTAACTAGTATGCAAACACACATACACACACATTTTATAAGAGATAGCAATCCATTTTATCTTTAACATCCTTAACAAGACTTTCAAGCTTCCATTTGTATTCTCTTCTGAGTTTTACCATCCTCTTTCCTATTTGTAGCAGGTTGAATGGTACCCCCCCACCACACACACACAAAGGTATGTCTACCCAGAACATATCTTTCTGAGTAGACATATCCACCCAGATATGCAAGAATATTTTGCATATCTGGGCGGATATGTCTTATTTTGCGAAACGGTCATTGCAGATATAATTAAGCTAAGGATCTTGAGATGATCCTGGATTATCCAGGTGGGTCCTAAATCCAGTGATCCATCTTTATAAGAGACAAAAGAAGAGAAGACACACAGAAGAGAAGGCCATGTGAAGATGGAGACAGAGATTGGAGGGCTACAGCCACAAGTCAAGGAATGCCTGGAGCCACCAGAAATGGAAAGAGGAAACGACTTTCCCCTAGAGCCGTTGGAGGGAGCACGGCCCTGCTGACAGCGTGATTTCAGACTGCTAGAGACTCCAGATTTGCGAGAGAACAAACTTCTGTTGTTTTAAACCTCCAAGTTTGTGGTAATTTGTTATAGAAGCTATAGGAAACTAATGCACCGTTGTAGTTCTTAACCCAACATCTTGCAACTAGTGAGTGGCAGTCAAATTCACTTTTGGGAAATTTTCTCCATTAAGGTAATTTCATTTGCGCTTTTCCTCATTGGTCAGTGAGACTTACCATGTCACTTTTGCAATGCATAATGACAACATTCTCTAATGATAAGTATTCTTGAATCTAACTCCAAGTGCCTGGATCTATACAGAATCTATTCTGCTGATTCTCAGGGTTGGCAAGCTCTTTTTTATAATTTGCTGACCATTGTTTGTTTTTCAAACTTTTATCGTCTACAGAACATATAATGGCAAAGAGCATATATGTAGTCTACCAATTTTAGGTATAAAGAGTTGTCATAAGTTTTTAAATAATAAAACATTTAAAAATAAATCATAATTTTTTCCATGTAAACAGTAAGAATGATCGCGTCTGTTATCTTTCCCCAGTTTGTCTTCCTGAAAGGTAATCTGGTCTGGTTCCATGAAGGACAGCTTGAGCCATAGGTCTGTTTCCATGGCTTGGCAGTTTTTCTTTTTCTTTATTTCTTTTAATTTAGAAACACTTAATTCCCAATTATATCATTGGCAATGGCAGCAGGTATTTGATGGTTCATTCAGAGTCATCAACATTCAGGTTAGCCACAAGCCCAGGAATTAAGGAGAAGTTTATCACTGAAAATTACTTTCAGCTGTGTGTCAGAGTCTACCCTGAAGAACATACACTGTTTCAAAGCTAGAAATTTGAAATTTCAACCTGAGAGTTAAAGGCAAATGGTTTCCTAATCCACTGTGGTTGTATATGGCTGTGGAAAGTATTTCTTCCAGTTCTGTTGTAGTATTTGTTTATGGTTTTAAAAAGTGTCCAAAATCACTGATTTCTTTCCAACAAATAATAAAAATAATCAAGTATCAAAAAGCCCGTAGCAGTTAGACATTTGTATTCCAGTTTGGTCTTATAAGAAAGTACAATTTTAACCTAAAATCATGATATCTTAGGGCTGATTGTAGAATCAGCGTGCTCTCAAACTGTAGAGCACATTGTGAACAGTTCATAGACACAGCCCACCGATTTTAGGTAAAATTTAAAAATACATCCACTGAAAAATAAATCTTGAGGAGAGAACATTTTGAATCATTGAAATGGTCTTTCCCTTTGCTTCTGTGGATTCATTCCCTTTGCCAAGTTGAGCTTGTAGTTTTGGTTACCAAAGAGGTGGAGTCTATTTCCCCACACCTCAAATAGGGGCTGGCTTTTAGCTTGTTGGTCAGTAGTGTGAGTAGAAGTGACTGTGGCTAGCTCTGAGCCTAGCCCTCAAAAGGTTTTGTGTGTTTCTGCTTGCACTCTTGTATTTCTTCATTACCAAGAGAACACGTCTGGGGTCGTCTGCTGGAGGATGCCAGGCCCTTGGAACTGAGCCTCGTTGCCCCAGTAGCCCCAAGCTGAGAGCCAGCCAATCCCTGGATGTGTGTGAGCCCCACCAAATTCAACAGCACTGCCAAGTGAATTCCCAAATGATTCTGACTACATGAGCAATACTGTTGCATGCCACAAAGATCTGGTGATTCTTAGTTATATGGAATAACTGTGGCAATAGATAATCAATACAGTAACCAACACAGCTCAGTGTAAAGAATCTGAGAGCTTGTGTTCCTGCTGCTTTTTCATACAGCACATCAAAAAGACGATCAGTGGCTGTGAGTCCATTATATTTACAATTTTCATTATTTCCATCAACATCTAATTAAGATTTGGAGGCAGATTTTTGGCCACCCACTGTTCTTTGTGAATAAAGCTGGCTATGGATCGACACTTATATTTAATAATTGACAATTATTTTACTCTTTTATTCTTAGTACGTACATATTAAGTACCCCATCAATACTCAAACTGACTCACCTTTTGTATTATAGCTCACAGAATGATTACTAAGGTAACCCCAAAGGTCTCTTCTTCTGTAATATTAGCTTTCAGTGTTAATTAGAACAAGAGTCATCACACGTTTCTCCTTCATATTCACGTATGCTGAATGTGTACACTGCACATCAGTGGTTTTGTCCAATTCCAGGGTGGAATGTCTGTTAGCACGTGTTTTATTTACTTGTTTGACAAACATTTATATAGCAGGTACTCTGTGCCAGGCACTGTCCTAAGTGCTTTACATTATTGATTTACTTCAACCTCCTAGCAGCTCTGGGGCAGTACTATTGTGGTCCTATTTTATACACAAGGACATTGAGGCTCGGGGCAGTGGGTAAGGAACTTGTCCAAGGTCACACTGTTAACAAGTGGCAGAGTAGCTATGTGGATTGAGGTATTCTGGCTCTGGAGTCCATGTTCTTAATCACTACACACGATGGAAATTTCTCCTCTTTATGTCATTGTCATGAAGTGGCACCCACAGTGCCATCTGAAAAGGGAGCTTCTCCGATAGCTTGTTCTGCTTTCTTGCCAACCATGATATCAATCAGTAAATATTTAGCTGGTTCTTCAAGCTTATGGGCAGTAGTGTGGCTTGTTGTGCTATAGAGAATGTCACTTTAAATGATGCCTCTGTACTTTTGGTTTCTTGTATGCTTTGGCAGCGTAGTTTGTAAATTCCTTGCTGAAAAGTATTATTTTGAGCTTGTTCTAGAAAAACTGCTGGTTTATCAGGAAGGTTGTTGTGCTGTGTTTAAAAATAAGGGGAAGCCTCGAGTTGCTTTATGACACTACAGGACAAAGTTTTTTAACAGAAAACATACTAGAGACCAGGGGTAAATGGAGAGGGGATCTTATAAAATCTATTTTTCAGATATCATATACTAGGATTCACTCATCCCAGCCTAGATAGATACATATTTTATATATTTGCATTTGAGTTCTGGTGATCATTTACATTTATGACATTATCCTGAGATGTATATTTTTAGTACTATTTTTATTACTTCTTTTGCATTTCAATGTATCACTTTGGAATTCGTGTGTGTGTGTGTGTGTGTGTGTGTGTGAATTGGGAATAAAATGATCGATAATTGAGAGGCAGCAGAGGGTCAAAGTTTATTAACTCAAGCTAGATTGTCTGGGGTCATGTTTCAAATCCAACACTTAAAAATTATGTGACCATGAGCTAGGTACTTAATGTCTCTGTGACTCAGTTCTCTCATCTATAAAATGGGGATAGTAATAATAATAACTACCATATGGGATCATTCTGAAGATTAAATGTGTTCACTTGAAACAGTATCTGGCACAGATAAGTGGTTTGTATATATCTTCCATCTAGCAAATAAAAATGTATGGATAACAAGAATGAAAAATACAAATTTAACTGTTGTTGATAATAACATGCAAATATAATGAAGAACTGTAGCCTGTTAATTGAAAGTGAGCCATGAAAAACTGACTCCATGTAATCCTAATAGTGCATGTATAACTTAAGAATATAATGGTTACTGAGAACAGAATGGGATTTTTGTAAAAACCCTACTCAGCCATACATTACAAATGTGTTACATGTGTGTAAATAAACCTGCCTCCTCACCGTTCCCACTGAAACCACTAAAACTACCAAGGGACACATTCAGACTACCATTGCTGCATAACTAGTTACCCCCAAATTTAGTGACTGAAAACAGCCTTTCTATTTTGCTCACAGTTTTGTGGTTAAGGAATTCAGGAAGGGCTCAGCTGGGTGATTCTTGTTTAGAAACTCTCCAGCCAGCAGTTGGATGGCGCTGGAGCATCTGTGAAAAGCTCTACTGGGCTGCAATCCAAGATGGCTCTCTGGTTGGCAGTTGATGCTGGCTGTCAGCTGGGAACTCAGCTGGGGCGGTTGACAAGAGAGCCTGGACATGGCCTCCCTAGCATGGCAGTCTTAGGGGAGTTTAATGTGTTACATGGTGGCTGGCTTCCCCCAGAGTGAACATCCCCAGAGGACCAGCCTTGGAAGTCACACAGCATCACTTCTATCATGTTCCATTGGGTGAAGCTGTTACAAACCTGCCCAGACTCAAAAGAGGAGACATTGACCCCCACTTCTCTACTCAAGGAATGCCAAAGAACTTGAGGGCCATGATTTTTTCTTTTTTATAAATAAATAGATTAATTAATTAATTTATCTTTGGCCGTGTTGGGTCTTCGTTGCTGCGTGTGGGCTTTCTCTAGTTGTGTTGAGCATGGGCTACTCTTTGTTGCAGTGTGCGGGCTTCGCATTGCAGTGGCTTCTCTTGTTGCAGAGCATGGGGTCTAGACACTCAGGCTTCAGTAGTTGTGGCACACAGGCTCGGTAGTTTTGGCTCGTGGGCTCTAGAGCGCAGGCTCAGTAGTTGCGGCACATGGGCTTAGTTGCTCTGCGGCATGTGAGATCTTCCCGGACCAGGCTTCGAACCCATGTCCCCTGCACTGGCAGGCAGATTCTTAACCACTGCGCCACCAGGGAAGTTCCAGGCCATGATTTTAAACTGCTAAAGACCACCTAACAGAATTCTAGTAGCTATCAAAGATCTGCAGAACCATTCGTCTGCAGTGTGTATATCTAGATTATTCAATACCAGTTTATTTTTTCTTAAGGGTCTAATGTTTTAACCTTTGAGCCATTCACAGAGATTTATTCTGGAACTTTCATAACAGAAATATCCCAGGACCAGGACAAAGAGAACTTGGAAATCAGCTAAAACTTTGAAAGAGTGAGGAGAATCCTGTGAAGTTCCTTGAAAGTCATTCATAGCAGTGCTCATCTCTCTCAGAGCTTGGAGAGCTCACTATTCTGCAACCAACAGGCATTTAAATTGCTCTCTTTATGGGCCAAGTCACACTGACTCAGCAGTGTCTAAAAATCACTTTTCCTGAGGCTTGGGAAGTGAATCCCTATTTCCTGGCCCTGCTGCTTCTCCAAGCAAATTTTGGACATGACTCTGGAAAAAAAAAAATCCCTTCTTCACACTATGCTCCATTTGTCCCCCTTCACGCACTGCCCACTCCTCCATGGGCATCTCCTATGTGAAGAGTTTCCCTGGCTCTGAGTCTTAAAAAAGCCTCTTGAGTAGGCCCTTCTCTTCAGGAGCAGGAAGGGACCTGATCCACTGAGTCCCAAATATGAGGGCAGCACCCACGTAAAACAGACCCAAAAGTAAACTGCTCTAGGAGAAATTATTCTTAGGTGAATCCTTACGGAAATAGGCCAAAAGCCACAGCTGGATGAATTCTGTTTTCAGGTTTAGAAATAGTTTGCTTTCTAAAAGTTGACGTTGTCCACGGGACAAATATATTTAGTATCTCCCATTGCTACTCACTGGGGGCAACTTTGATACATTTACTTTAGGCCAAATAACAAAAGGCCACAGTCCCTCTGATGAGGCAAATACACTGGATTCAGTGTGGGGGTTCCCTGAGTCTCACAAGGTGAGGTTTGAAGAATCACTGATAGGTTTGCCTCATTTTCTTTTAAAAGACCATTTCCCACAGTTAAGAGCTTCCTGCCAGCACCCTGGTCTTTCCTCTCCTTTCCAGCCTTTTTTCAGTTTAAGATGGGTTTCCTAGACTGAGTTGTTTTCATGTGCTTCCTGAGCGTTAGCCTGGTGGGTTACCCTTCTGTCAGCTGTGCCTACATGAGCCAGGCAAACCAAGAGAGAAGACCTGGGTCCTGGCCTCCTGCCCTCCCCCTGCTTAAGGAGTTAGGGTCCATCCCCAGCTCATTCTTCAGGTACCCAGCCTACTGCAACTTTCATTCTGCAGGATTTCCTTCCAACCCTTTCCCTTTGAGCCAAGTTTTGGAAGTGCTCAAACTCCACAGGCCACAGCTCTGGATATGAATTTGAGTCTTACTGGTTTTATGATCTTCTGGCCAATCACAGAGCCTCTTTCATTAAAAACAAACGAGATAAGAGGCTAAGGTTTTCTTGCACATCAACAAGCTCTTCAAAGCAACATTTCAAGAAGTGCTAATGACTCAGACCAAATGGAGTCCATTTCCCTGCAAAAGACAGGAATATCTAAAGAAGCAGGACGTGAAGCTTGGGACGATCAGTGTTTTTTGGATTTTCCAAACTCCAGCCTCTTTCCAAATACCATCGAGCTGCATCCTGCCTTCTCTCCTCACCTGTCTACTTGAATTGACACTGCCCTTCAGCCTTTCAAAGGAAACTGACTTAACCCATAAGGAGAAAAACCTCAGACTTCAAACCTTGGGTAGGATTCTCAGATTCCTTTCATTACCAAAATGCTTTTAGTTCAAAGTAAATGTTTTATTTTTTAAATTGTGGTAAAAAAATACATAACATAGTATTCTACCATTTTAACCATTTTTAACTGTACAGTTCAGAGGCATTAGGTACATTCAGTGTTGTGCGTCCATCACTACCATCCATCTCGAGAACATTTTTCATCTTCCCAAACTGGAACTCTATACCCCTTAAACAATAACTCCCCGTATTCCTCTCCCCCTGGACCCTGGCAAAGACCGTTCCACTTTCTATCTCTATGAATTTGACTGTTCTCGGTACCCACATGAATAGAATCATACAGTATTTGTCCTTTTATGACTGGCTTATTTCACTTAGCTTAGTGTCTTCAAGTTTCATTCATGTTGTATCATGTCAGAATTTCCTTCCTTTTTAAGACTAATAATATTCACTGTATGTACATACTATGTTCTCTTTATCCATTCATCCACCAGTGGACATTTGGGTTGCTTCCACCTTTTGGCTATTGTGAACAATGCTGATATGAACATGGGTGTACAAACATCTCTTCAAGATCCTGCTTTGAATTCTTTGGGGCATATTCCTAGAATTGGAATTGCCGGATGATATGGCAGTTCTAGTTTGAAGTTTTTGAGAAACTGTCATACTGTTTTCTATAGTGGCCGTACCATTTTACACTCCTACCAACAATACACAAGCTTTCCGATTTTTCACATCCTCGTCAACAGTTGTTATATTCTGTTTTTGTTTGTTTGTTTGTTTAATAATGGCCATCTTAGTGGTGTGAAGTAGTACCTCATGGTTCTGATTTGCATTTATTTCCCTGATGATTAGTGATGTTGAGTATCTTTTCATGTGCTTATTGGCCATTTGTTATATCTTTGAAGAAATGTCTGTTCAAGTCTTTACCCATTTTAAAATCAGGTTAGTTTTTGTTGTTGTTACTGAGGTGTAAGGTTTAATATATTCTGGATATTAACCCTTTAGCCAGGGATTATATGATTTGCAAATATTTTTTCCCATTCCTTGAGTTGCCTTTTCACTCTGTTGATAGTGTGTTTTGATGCACAAAATTTTTCAATTTTCATTGAAGTCCAATTTATCTATTTTTTCCCTTTGTTGCCTGTGCCTTTGGTGTCATATCCAAGAAATGATTGCCAAATCTAATGTCATGAAGCTTTCCCTGTATTTTCTCCTAAGAGTTTTATAGTTTTAGCTCTTACATTTTTGGTCTTTGATCCATTTTGAGTTAATTTTGTTATAGGGTATAAGGTGAGGGTCCAACTTCACACTTTCACGTGGGGATATTCAGTCTTCTCAACACCATCTGTTGAAAAGACAGTCCTTTCCCCACTGTATGGTCTTGGTACCCTTGCTGAAAATTATTTAACCATCTATGGGAGGGTTTATTTCTGGATTCTCAAAGTAATTCTTGACTCATTGGATTCTGTTAACGATCACAGAATTGCTTCCAGGTCCTTCAGACCAGATGCTAGACACTGAGGCCCCCAGGATGTCCTAGAAAGTTGATTCACCTCATAATTAGTTCATTCATCCATGAGCCACTTTGGGGGGGCATATCAGTTCTTTGTGTGTAAAAGATTTATAGTGCATTTTCCAAGTGAATGAGTTTAACACAGCCCTGAAAATGCTAGTAGGCTGAGGTAGTAGGGAGTGCAGTGAACAAGCCGTTATATATGTAATGAGTGTAGAAAGTGGGAAACATGGGGTGCCTTTGTATTGTGTAGCAGCTTGGAGTTCAGGAAAGCTTCCTTGACCAAGTGAAGTTCAGTCTTAAAAGTGAGGACAGTGGGAGATTGGGATTGACATATATATATACTAATATGTATAAAATAGATAACTAACAAGAACCTGTTGTATAAAAATAAATAAATAAATAAAAAATTTTAAAAAGTAGAAAGATGTCTCAGGCAAGGGAACAGTACGTTATCGAGTCTTTTCTGGTCTTCTGAATATGCTTTGACAAGACCAAGAGCCACAGAGAATTAAAAAGATGTTTCCTTATGTGTCTCCTTCCCTAGACTTGAAGTTCCTTGAGGGAGGACTGTGTGATATTCACCTTTGTATCTTCAGTATGTATTGTTGAAGCACCTGCCCACAGTGGGAGTTCAGTACGTGCTTATTTCATCAGACCCATGAACACTGAGCATGTATCTGTGGTTTCTGACAGCTTCTAAGGCAGATATCACCATCAAATGAAACATTTTCCTGTGTGGAGCCTCTGATTTTGTCCTCATAGCTACCTTGTGAGATAGGCGTTGTTATCTGGTTTAGAGAAGAAAACCAAAGGCTCGTAGAAAGTAATTTGTCCAAGGTCACATAGCTAGTGAGTAAAGAAATCAAGATGTGGACCCAGATATGACTTGTAATTACTTCATGCTGCTTCATTTTGCCCCAATAATTAAGAATTGTGGGTAGGGAAACCAGCTTTCATTGAGGGCCTAGATATCATGCGAGGAGCTTGACTGTCTTCTGATAATAGCTAACTTTCACTGAGCACTTACTATATACCAGCCTATTACTAAACACATTGCCTGTCTTTTCTTACTGAATTCTCACAGCAGCCCTATAAGGTAGACACTATAATTTATCACCATTTTACAGATGAGAAAAATCTAGGGACAAAGAGCCAGAATCTGACCTGGGCACACCGACTGGGAGACTGAGCATCACCCTTGAATCCTCTCCGTGTCACTGGGAAGCAGTTACTATTATCTTTCTTATCAAGAGGAGGGAACTCAGAGGGATTGATATTTATTGTCTTCGCTCTTGGTTTTAAATCATTTTTATTATTTGGAATGATCTCTTCTTTCTCCCTTGTCCATCCCTCATCTGCCTCCAAATAATCAGAAAACACACTTACGATGGGGTCGAATCGCTAAGAAATTCTTTCTCTCAGCAGAGGCTGTCGCTTAAACCGCCAATCCTTCTCCAAGGTCTTAGTTGTTTGATGTTCTTTCTGCCTTTGGAGGGTTGATTAAGAGCCCAGCAAAAAGAGGAGCTTTAGAGCTTCTAAGTTCTGAAAGGGTCCAGTGACCCCAGGCACCCCAGCAGCTGGGTCAGACATGGTGACCATGATTTATAGACCAATAAACAAAGCCTTTCCAAACCATGTTTCTCCTCCTTTAAGGGAGCAAGCAATGAACGTTTTGAGTATAAAGCCTAGTTTTCGTAAAATATTTTTGTTTGTTATTGAGAAAAGCCTTAGTATTGGGGGTCGGGGTAGGGGATTAGTGGGAGTGAGAGTGAGGGATACGTGAAAAAATTAGACAAAACAGAGACTCCAAATCCTCACAGGCACAAACACCACACATTCTGACTTAGGTGGTTATATCCAAACGCTCTTCGTTTTGTTCCCCTACAAACCATGTGTGCAGACAGTGACTGTTGGCTCATGTGTTCCCCTGAGTAGAAAATTACACATGTGGGAAATGAGCTTCTCCTCCCCTCTGCCTTCCTGCCTGCCTCCCACTCAATGGTATCCCCTTCCCACCCTCCCCCCCGCAACCAAGAAAAGAAAAAAACACAGCCCACCACACTTTTTTGAGCTACATGATGCAATGTCACTTTTTTTTTTTTCTGAACAGTGAAGCAGCAGTTGTTTCTCTCTCAACTGATTTTTATTCCAAGACCTCACAAGGCTTGAGGAGAATAACTTCCTGAGTGAAGAAAGCATTCGAGTGCCTGCATCTAAAGATACACAAATCCGAGAACTTAATGGGAGGAGGGTGGAGACTAGAGGGAATGAAAACAGAAGTAAGTCATTCCTGCTGCAGGGAAATTAGAAACCAAGACCTTTGTTTTGTTTTGCTTTCTTTTCTTTCTTCCTTTCTTTCTCTTTCTTTCTTTCACTATCCCCTCCATCTATAAATAACCCTATGGACTTAAGTTCAGTTTTCTTCAGCTGGAAAAAAAAAAATTCTAAGGCATGCTTTTCTTTTCTCTTTCTTTTAAAGATCTAGGTCACTGATTGTGGAAGTTGGGATATGGAAGATTCTTAGGAGATGTTGTTCCAATAAATTCTAGTCTGACTTATTGGGTTGTTAAATTATAAATTCTATTAAGGCATATTTTCTTCCACTTTCAACTCCAGAAAGTTTTCCAAGTATAAAATCCTCAGATTACGCACAAGTGAGCACCAAAGCGGAGACTGCGGGAGGAGGGTAGATAAGGGTTAGGCGTCACGTCGAGAAAATTCCTATAGCCATGAACTTCAGGGGCGCACAATTAGCAGGCTTCCCGGGAAGGTTATACATCATGTCCAGGACTTTACATTAAAATGACTTTTTACTTGAGTCATTTGTTAGTCCATTACCCGTTCTCATATCAGATTGCATTTCATCTTGTATTAAATCAAGGTAATCTGGCATGTAAAAATAGCCTCCTTCATGTCACTTCCAACGCTGGACAAGACTTGGAGATTCCGTGGCATTTTGCCTCACCCTTCTCCGTGAGACATGCAGAAAGAAGCACAGCCTTTTGCCGAAAGCATTCATTGTTGATTGAATCCCAGATTCTCCCACAAAGACATGCAATGTGCAAATGAAGGCTGAACCGTGTGTGCTAAATGCTGATTTTTCTCTTTAGGGTTCAACTCACTCTCCTCCACCTACAGTCCTAAAAGGACCTGAAACTGAGTGACTCCTGTTGCTAATCCTGCAATCATTACAGACCCAAAAGACAGAGGAGAGACCCAGAACAAATTACAAAGGAGCAGAGGAAACCTGCATGAAAAAGCCACGTCCTTATATTTTGAGGCCAACTGGATCTTCCTTGTATGATGACTAGCTCCATTTCCAAGCAAGCGTGTCCTTTTATGGGGACGCAGGGGAGGGCTGGTTAATTACCAAGACATCACTGGTAGGAAAACCGAGCGTCCATATAATTCACTCTATTTATTGCATGAAGGTACTGTTAGGTTTTTGTGCCACCCGGGACAGGAATGGCTACAGTGTTGGAGTGAAATCCTGCCCTCCGCAGGCCAGGACCACATGTGTCCCATCAATTACGTTCCTAATGCTCTTTCCCGGTACCCCTGTGTTTCCAAACGCTTAATGCACCTATGAGTAAATGATTTCTTTCCACTACTTCTTAAAGTGCCAGAGGCAAGAGAAATTTAAACAGACCTAAGATCAACATTGTGCGTTTACTTGGCCTCCCCATCTAGCAACACTGCCATAAATTTCCTCGGCTTCTTAGTTGGGAATTTAAAGGGCCTAGAGTCTTGGCAAGGTTTACATGACAATGTTTCTTCTGTATGGATTATAAACTTGCAAAATCCAAAGCAATGGTAGGGTATCATATTTGGTCAGTGGGTCAACCTGAGAAGCCAACAGAAAAACTCAATACCGTGTCCAGCCAAACCCTTTCTTCTGGATTTGGCCTGGTGGGTAGAAACAGCTTGGTTGGCTCCATCACTGACAGGGTCAGAAGCTGGGTCTTGGGGGCCTTTCTTGTTGTTGTTTGAGGCTTTGCTATTCTAGAGGCCTGTCTTCTGTGGCCCTTGCAGAGCCAGGGGCCCTAAGCAATGCTCTAGCTGGCAGAGCCCCAGAAGAATGTTCCAGAGGGAAGTTATAAGCTCCAGCTTCATGAAGCTCTCTCAGACAGCCATTCCTCAGAGCACAGGAATGCACAGAGAGTGGGAATCAGTGCTGGTCTGTGCTGAGGGTTACCCTGGGAGGCCTGGGGTTCATCAGCCAGTTAAGTGTGCTTGATTCTATCAAAGGAGGCTTTGTGATAAGGAGATGCCCCTCCTTCTCTGCCCGACTACATTTTCCTCTTCAGAAAATGGGTCTTCAGAATGACCTGCTGTGGAGTTACATATGCCTCTTTGCCCAGGTGCGTGGTGGTTGGCATGCAACCTTCTCACACAGGGCTGGTGAGTGATCTTGTAAATGACTTGGCTCCAAGGGGACTGCGCATGTCCCTCACTGAAGCTGAAGAGCATTTCCTTGATGAGAACTGGTCTCCTGCAGAGGAAGCTCTTCCCTCAAAACAAGCATGAAGTTTTTGCCTCTTATGGGGTCACTCAGTAGAACAATAAGTCTCTTTGCATTGAACATGAGTCCTCATATGCAAAGAGCTATGTGTTAGGAGCTGAAGGCCAAAAGTGGTGTAAAAATTGGCCAGCAGTTGATGAGCTCCAGTAACCACGTGTCAGAGTGATGTATGCATGCACGGAAAACCTTTATCTTTTCCTGCTGCCAGGGAACGTACAAAACTGTGGGACTTTACTCTGACTTTGGAAGGACATTTTGGTTTCACTCTTAATTAGAAAAACTGTGAAGATTGTTTTCATATCTTGAAATGGACTGACAAAGAAGTTTGCAACCAGCAAGACTGACCCGCGAGAAGAGGAGGGAAGGCTAAGAAATTCTTGGGTTGGAGAGCAGTAGGAGGCTAACTTTGCATTTTACCAAGACTTATTAGAAGGAAACTAAAATATGAAGTTATGGAAATGATGCAGAAAACCAATTGGAAGTCACTGGTATATAGTATTTAGACAGAATGAGGCATATCAGGGGAAAAATGACAGACATTGAAATAATGCATGGTCACACAGGTGTTTCTGGTTTGTTCTCTCATAATTCAAGGCCCACACAGTATTCAATTAAAATTAAGTCAAAAGGTTTCCACTGAAAATTGATTCAAGGATATACTCTATGCATCATCAACCTATGAAAGTCATCACCTGGGGGTATCATTTCCGTCCAAGTGAAGTAGAAAAAATTACTAGTTGGAGGCGCAGTTTAGATCAGTAATTTTTAAGCTTTTTTTTTTTTTTTTTTAACAGTGGAACTTAAAAAAAATGAAATCTTAAACAAAATCCCAATATATAAAACAGTGGAGATGTTTTGGGTGGAGGAGGACCCACTGGCCTCTTCTTTGTCCCTTGAAACACTCATGGCTCCATAGAAAAGAGTGTGAAATTTTGCGTTTTAGGTAATTATTTTTAAAACCTAACCAGTGGGCAAGCATTGACCCAGGTATCCTCAACAAACCTGTTCCCCAGAGGCAATGGCTGGCAAAGCTTATGGCCCCAGTATTTCTGGAGCTGAAGCTTCTAGGCTTAGTTTTGCCATGAATGATGCTGTTAGGGACAGAATTAATGCTGCTTGCCGCCATTATTTTCCACTTGCCTCCCTTGGATATGAAAAACGTAGGGTATCCATCCTCTTGACTCTTTCCTGGGCTGGCAATACCTGTTACAGTCACTATCTACTTCTGGAATTTGCTGGTGTTTAGAAGTAACCAGTCTGAAAGGCATCAGAAAAACACATTTTATCACAACTTTACCTATTGAAAAGGTCAGTAATAATTTCCTATCATTGTACTTGCAGAAATATTCTCACCAAAAATTCATGTAGATCTCCAGAGACTGTTAAAAAAAGCAAAAGAGGACATTGAAGATTGTTTTCTGACTTCCTGCCTGTACTCTCCCTTCCTGACAATTGCATGTCCATCTTCTTAATTTGGAATGTGATTAAAATGGATTGGTTTTCAAATCAAATATCTTTGCCCTACCTCAAGCCTTGGTTGTGCATGTGATGCCTTACTCACCCTACCTTCTATTCCACTTGTGAAGCCAGTGCTTCTGGAAGCCAAATTCCTGAGGATTTTGAAAATACATTGTCAGCCCTGGAATTGGGTTAGCTGGGAGTGAAATAAACAGGTTAGCAGAGGCGGTGCAAATCTTATCTACAGGTCTGTAAATCTAGTAAGGATATTCACTTCCAAATAAATTTGGGATCAGTTTGTTTCTCCAAAGGTAGGTAAATATGGATAAGATGACTCTGCCTTAGAGAGCTGCATGATTCTTTCGTGTTTAAAATTTTGTCAACTTAGCAAGAATTGACTACTAAGCTATGTAAAGAAGTTCCATTTTATATGGAGATTTGACTCCAAAGTCAGTATTATTTAAGGCAAGAAATGTGCGTAGTCCAGTCATCCTTGAAAACCCCTTATAATGCATGTAAAGTACAGAAAAGTATATGTATAAAAGTTTCATTATATAGTAAAGCAATATATAATAAATATTACTTGTGCAAGAAATAATTTTATAATATTTTTAATTGCACAAAAAGACAGACCCGCCTGAGTATGTGTGGGCGCGCTGTTGTAAGTTAACCTGGCGTGTGTATGGCCTTTCGCAGGCATCCGTGTGTGTGGGCCACACAGGCACTGGGGCCAGCACTGAATAATTCCTCTGAATTCATGGACCACCACTCCCTGACTTTGTTTATCCATCACCCAGTCCTGTTTTTTATGGTCCCATTTCCTTGCAGTATCTCGTAGCTTCTTGGCATGTGATTTACTTTCCTTGAGATGAAGCATGAGAGGATTGACGTTTCTTATTTAGATTAGTTGTTCACTTTATAATACGTTCTTCTGATATGAAGAACTAGTCTGATAGGGGGAGTCAGAAATCAGCCTTGTAAAAGAAAGAGGAATACATGTTTGGACCAAATCAATTTCAAGGGCTTTCCCCCTGCATGTTGGATGAAGGTCAGGTAGGGAGATGTAATGCTTTCCACACTTACTTGATTTAGATGTGATTAAAATCATAGTGTTGAAAAATAGTCAGACTACCAACCATTCTCCTAATATACCAGTTAAGAAGAATTATTTAAAATCTCAAATAAGCTTTTGCTTCTTAGATCTTGAGGGCAGACCATTTGAATGACCTATATACACGCAGCCGAATGCTCTTGTTGCCTCTTGGAACTGATCTCCCCGTGTTTCTGTTCCTCAGAAAGAAATCGTTGAGATACAGTTTACATTTATGCAGTGTTTTGTAGCCTAAGAGGCACATTCACATACTTTCTTATCTGACCTTCACCATGACCCTGTGCAAGTCATTGTGAGATACAGCAGTGTTATCCCTACTTTACAGATGAGAAAACAGAGTCTGGGAAAGACCAGATGACTCACTGAAGCTTACACGGCTAGTGAGTGGCAGGGCTGAGACTGGAACTCCAGTCTTCTGGTGACTTGCCTCTCACCAGGGAATCTTTCATTTATGATTTACTAAGTCAAAGTTTACTTGGCCTCTCTGTTTTCTGCGCAGTACGTTGTTGCTGTCTGTGTAGGCGATAAGGAGGATATTTGTTTCACACCACACTTGTGGAAGATAGAGTTCTCAGGCCACAAACTTATAAGAATTGTGGCTCCATTCCTTACATTTCATTTCTGCCTTCATCTGACAGCCAGAACACAGTCTAGTCAATTCTAACATTTGGTCTGTAATTTTAAGGGCAGATTCAGTCACTTAAGGGTTTCCTTTTTCTTTCCTTCTCCCGTGAGGGATTATGGGTTCAGAAGGTCTTCCTTAGCAACGAATCATCTCAGTTGACTTGAGAGAGTCTTCCTTAGCGATAGGGTGTCTGAGGTGAGTTTAGGGGGGTGCGTGAGATTGTGAGGGTGAACAGTTCTCGGGCTTCTTCATATCTATACAGAAGATCTGGCTTCTGCTAAACGATGCCATGTATTTTGGGTCTTAGCTGATCTTCACCTCTCCATGCTGGCATCTGCTACAGTGAATGATGCTTTCATCAGAGCCCTGGCTGGAAGCCCCAGGCCGTATCTCCTTTTGCAGGGGCTGCTTACCCTGGCCTCAGGACCTCCTGAGCACTGCCATTCTCTTCCCTGTCTCCCCACTGCTGCATGCCATTAGCTTGCTTTCCAGGGGCACGATGACAAAATAATTCTAAGGGGCTTGGCCACCTCTCAGTACCCACAATGGAAAACGCACCCAATTCTCTATATCTAATTACTCACCCCCCAACCTGGGCAAAGTGTCCACCCCATCGTATAGCCAATCACAAATCCTTTCAGCTCTGTTTTGCTCACCAGCTCTCAGGATCGCTATTTTGGGTGAGGGTGAGGGGTAGAACCCCACAGAGATTAATTAGGTCTCATCGCTTCCTCTGTCAGACTCAAGGATAAGCAGCTTTTGAATTTAAAAACTCATGGTTTGCCCCTTTGTTCACCTATCACCTCTGAAATTGCCCTCCAGTGGAGGCCATATGGCTAATGGCCCTAATGGGAGACGCTCACGGGGTCACAGTGCTAAAAAAATGCAAACAAAAAAAGCCTCACATGGTTAATATATCAAATTATTATCCCACCACACTAAAAAGTATATAGGGATTTGATACATGGCTATTAAATAGAAAACATATATGAACACATAACTTTAGTTCTCCTCTCCAAAAGTCAAAGACAAATGGTCCATCAAAAGGTCTCTAAAGTTACAGCTGAAACAGTCTTGCAAATCATAGGTGCCCAAGGAACCATTAAAACGTGCATCATTTTAAAGGGCAACGTAAAAGCGGAACCCTCAGAAGTGAATTTCACATTTGGTGAAACCTCAGTATTGTAAGTCGAAAAGTGGGTAACTGCAAATGTTCAAGCTTCACTGGTAATCGTTTTTTGCAGTAGCAGTGTTTAACAATTGTTAGGAGCTTGTCAAACATTACAGTGGATTTTTAACATTCTCTTGCCCCACACTTAGAGGTAAAATTTATAATATAATATACATATCATTAAATAAAAACGCAGAATGTCATCTTTGAGGCATACTGATTGATGCAAAATTGAATCAAATAAATGTAGTTTATGGCTATCTTCCAGCAAGTGCTTTCCATGCTAAAGAGTTCCATATAATAGATTTCCATTTTAAAAATCACATCAATTTTTACTTAAAACATTTCTGAAAACAAGTACAGCCGCTTCCAATCAGCTGCCTGGTGATAATTTAAGATTCTCTTTCCATTAAGTTGTAAAAGTTTGACCAACACACAGCAGAATCTCACTCCTTTGGTGTCTTGATCTGCAAATCACTGTTTCCAGGGCTGCCAAGGATTGTGCCGTCAGTTGCTGTGGGACAAAAACAAACAAACAAACAAACAAAAAACACCCAGAACTTTTCCTGGAGTTGGGAGCCACATCATTTGGAAAAGAGAGATAGGTCTTGGGCCAAGCTCCCTTCCATGACTGCATGTTTGGAACAGAAAGCTTCTCTGTGCTGGAGAATTGATAGATTGCTTGATATTTATTGAGGGCCCGTGGTGGGTTTAGTTCTCAATATATATGAACACGTCAATAGTTTTCTTTCTCAACCAGAAGCATGATGCCTCAAGACGCTGCATCCAGTACTTTCCAAAACAACGCTACCTGGAGTCATTCCTATATCCTTTCAGGATGGTTATAAACAAAAAAGTAAGTAAACATAGTTTTATCAGAAGTTTCTTGTCCTTCTTATACAGACCCCCAGTACTACCCAGTAATGAGTCCAAACTCCGAGTAGAATTAAAATGGCCTTTCATCATCAGTAAAGTCTGTGGGAGCCAGTCCCTCTTGGATCTCCATGGTAACCAATGGTGTATTTCAGAGCAAAGATCATCTGGAATTAAGAGGAATCCTACCATTTCTATCACCGGCAGGAATAAAAGCCCCAGGCTTGGCAAACCAAGTGGCTGGTCTATGCTTCCAAAATGACTGCCCAGGAGGATTGCTCTCCTCTGGCCTAGACGATTTCATTAATTGGTGTCTAACTCATAAGTCTGAGTTATTTACTGTAAAACCCAATAGGGACCATGTGACTTTGAAGATCTGATAAGACCCAGGCTGTGTGGGCCAGACACTGAGCAGATCAAGTCTCCCAGCATTAATCTGTCACAGTCCATTTTTCACTTGCTAAATCAGCTTTATGCAAATAGTCATTCCCCTAGCAGAGCTCACCTATTCAGAAACTCTTCTTCCTCATCTCCAGCATCTGTGGATGTTTTGGAGCTATGGGCACATAACCTTAAGTCTTTAGACGTACACTTCGAATTTTAGAATGGGAAGAAATATTAGCCACTATCTTATTTAAGCCCCAATTTAACATATGGTGAAGTTGAGGTGAAATGACTTGTCCAAGATCACAGAGCCAAAGTGACACCAACAGGAAAAAATTGTTATTACATAGGTTCTGCATCAGCAGTGCTAGAAAGAATCCAATGTTTTATCTAGCCTTTGGAAGACATCCTTCTATTCCCAGAAGCTTGCCACACACACCCCCCAACCCACATTATTTAATAGGTTATGAAAGCAAAACATAATGTAAACAAACAAACCAGCAAGCAAAAAGTAATATATTTTTTGGAAAATTCCCTCTCCTCTACTCAGAAATAACTATGGTTAGCATTTTGATGCATATACGTCCACTCTCTGTTTTTAACCTGGGCATAGAAGGCATATGACTTTTCACAAAACTTTGATCCCATTAAAATTGGTGAAAGTGATAGAATTAGTCTATTCTTCTGAGACTTCTTTACTTCATTCAACAAACAGATTAAGACTTTGCTCTGGTTGTTTAGGGAACCACAGGGCTGTTTAGGCACAGCCCTGCCTCTTGCATGCATTAACATAGAGATCTTATTTGGGTCCTAATTCTTGCATGGGAAACTCAGGTCTCTAGATTTAGGAATAGTATCTTTCTGTCACAAATCTTGTTTTGTGGATATTTACTCCCTTGCTGCAAAGACTTCTGACACCAACTCCCCAGAGTTAGATTTCGCAGGTTGAGAGCACAGTTGGTCCTCCACAAGACTACCTTCACTTCAAACACCAACCACAAACGCAGGGCCCCCGGGCCACCTGCACTTCTGACCAACTGGTTACAAACTTGAGGGTTCCCGCTACCCCCTCAGGTTTGATAATTTGCTAGGATGACTCACAGAACTGAGAAAGCTGCTTTACTTATGATTACAGTTTCATAGGGTGAAAGGATACAAATCAGAATCAGAAAGAAAAGACACACAGGAGGAGGTCTGGAAGGTTCCCAAACACAAAGCTTCTGAGCTCTCAGTGAGCATCACCCTCCTGGCACATCGATGTAGGACAACCAGGGAAGTTCACCCCTGCTTCAGTGTTCAGAGTTTTTACTGGGGTTTGGTTATGCAGGTATGAATGAGTGAATCATTGTCCCACACAGCTCAATTTCCAGTCCCCATCCTCACAGATGGTGCTGACATCACGTGGCTCAAAGCCCCAACCCTTGAATCACACGGTTGGTCTTTCTGACATCACCAGCCCCATCCTGAGTCATCCCATTGGCATAAACAGGGTTGTGATGGGGAAGGGAAGCACCATGAATAACAAAGATACCACTGTCACTCCAGAAAGTCTGAGGGATTAGAGGCTTCCTCCCAGGAACCAGGAACAAAAGTTAGCCAAATTCCTTATTATATTGGACCTGCATGAGTACCATTTTTTTCCTATCACCATGCCTATACCTCCAAAGTAAACTTTTAACACTGGGTAAAGAAATGCGTTTAACTGACACCAAGTCTTTGGATTTCATGAGAAGCCGGAGATCTCGTACTTTGTGTCCATCAGCATTATTCCCCATATCTGGGCAGGGGGAGGGGGAGGGGGAGGGGGAGTGGGAGTGTTCCCATCCACGGTTCTCGTCCAAGACCACCTCCAGTGTATGACTGGCTAGTGGTTGAGTAGCTGAGTCCCCAGTTTTCTAGGTTGCCTGGAATGCTTAAAAACTCAGTGTTGGTCTCATCTAATATCTGTACTTCTCTCCCTCACTGGTGACCTTGATCATTTAATTTTCTAAACTGGGTACTAGGCAAGCCCTCACGTTGAGTGTATGGTAGGGGGAAAACTCTCTTGTAGTTTCATTCCTGAGCTGCTGCTATTTTTTTTCCTTTGCAGTTCAGGCAATTTGTCTCTCCCACCTTCCAAAACACTAAGAAGGCAAAAATGTATGTTTTACAAAAGAGAGGTACAGAGTAGGTGCTGGAGTGGAGTGGGGTGTTCAGAGCACCAAGAAACACAAACTCCTAACTCTGGAATCAGAGTCACCAGTAGGTCCTGGGTTATCCATTCTTTTTGTCTAGCACTCCCTCTAGTGACACCAGAATTCTCTGAGGTTACAACTGGACATAGGAAATGACAAGCATCTTTAAAGAGGCATAAGGTGCTACAAGGTTACAGAGAGGAGTGATTACTTCCATTGGGAACTAACATTTGACCTGGGACTTGAAGGATGACTACGGTTTGGAAATGTTGAAAGTGCAAGGAGAAAGGATCACATTAGCTAAGACCTGGAAGGAAAGAGAATCAGGCAAACAAAGACTTACCCAATGTGACTGAAATTTTGAGTTCCTAGAGAAGAATTATGGAAGGTAAGTCCAAAAACTTTCCAAATGTCAAGGTCCATGGAAGGCTAGGCCAAGGACAATGGGGAGTCCATAATCTGTGTTCTATTCTGAGAAGTGTTTTCACTTCTGAGGATCATGGGCAAGACCCTGTTTATTCCCCATCCATTGAGCAGGAACAAATGCAAACTGTCCTGGGCAAATGGGTGTTTATCCAGTTATCTCAAGACTCTTTCAGATAGAAACTACCATTTGATCATGGGCTGCTTTTGAATCCATGCTTTGAGTCTGGGCCTAGGCCTCCTTCATCTGTGTATGGGAAAAAGTTGTATAAAGAAAGGGCACTGATAACATTTGGCCGTGCCCAAAGGCTGACTTGAACATGAAAAACAAGGTTTCACAGACTTAACTCAAAATACCTCTCATGTCTGTGCAAAGAAAAAGTGGCCAACTTAATTCTGTTTTGATTTTCTCTGATGTGTGACTTGATCTGTGGGCTGGATTTGCAGAGCCATGGTCGTGCCAAACTCCATTTGTGTTTAAGGCATACTCCTGACCAAATATGGATCGCTCATGTTTTGTGTGGACCATGTGTCTCGGTCCAACTACCCAATCCAGGACAGAGCCCTGGCCAGGGCTTGAACAGACACAACATAGACCAGCATTATGCGATGCATAAACAATTTTGCCTGAAATAACAGCATGTGAATAGCTCAGCTGGTAGATTTGTCAGCAGGAAGTATGATGTAGCCTGTGAATGGCTGCTGCTAAAATCACATTCTGATTGTTCCCTGCCAGCTTTAATCTCAGCCTCCAAAGCAAGGACAAGGAGCTTCTTAACTCCTTTTAGGAGCTTCTAAATTCCAGTGTCTTCTAGAGAGAGAGACTGGTAAAGAATAGTGTGATAGAAAAGAGAAGAGACTAAAAAAGAAGGTATAGAAGAGAAATAAGGAAGGAGGGAAGGAAGGGGGAAAGAGAGGGAGGGAGAGAAGGGGGAAGGAAGAAAAGAGAAAAAGAGACTCAGAAAGAAGGAAATAGTATGGTAGCGGGGGTGGGGGTGGGCAGGAGGAGACTGGAGCAGAGCAAGAAAGGGCACAGGTAGGAGCAGGATGGAGGAAAACCCCTACAGACAAGGGCTGACACTTAGGAGAGTCAAACAAGGCCTGGTGTATGTGGAATCCATCCCCTAGTGTCTGTTTCAGGGGAACGTTGGAGAGCTCACACATTCCATGGCATTGAGAAAGCCTGGCTAGCTGGATTGTCTTCTGACCCACTCCCTAGTATGGTTGTGCTTAAATTATTCCAATCCAGCGGAACATCTGCCAATGTTGATTTAAGAGGATCAACACCCAACACCATGCTAAGTCTGGGTGTTTGTATTGGGTTTAAATGCAGGGCTTCTTGAACAGTAATCTGCATATCTACTTCACGACGCTGCTGGCCTGGGTATAGCTCAGCTCCACAACCTCCAAGGAAATTAGTCAGGGATAATCAATATCTATGTAGTGTCAGGGTGAGTGTGTGTGTGTGTGTATTTGGATTATTTCTTTTTTCCCTAAGCCATCCCCCGCCCCGCAAACTGTCTCATATATAGTAGCTGCCTGATAACTAGTTGTTGTATGAGTGAAGCTTTTGCCTCAGGGAGAATTTTGTATGTGCCCACTAAGGTCCACATTCATGTATTCGTTTTAACAAACATTATTGGGCACTTACTTTGTGCCAGGCAGTGTTCAAGAGAAAAACATCTCTGCTTTCACAGAATTCCACTCTAGCTAGCTTGGACCCAAGGTATCTACTTGGTGACTTCTTTCTGCTGCCACTTTTACTACCTAGGGAACCTCCCCAAATAATTCTATTTTGTGTTTAAAATCTCTTAAAATTATTCCAAGTTCCACCATGCCGTGGATCATTGTGAGGATTAAGTGTGGTAGGGTGAGTAAAGCACCTTACACAAAGTTTGTGCTTAGTAAATATTAGTTCTCTTCCCCTTTCAGGGGAAAAAGTCATTATAGTGTATTAACTACCAGTTCAGATCACTCAGTGATTAGGGCTGACGATGGGCTCCACTTACTAACTGTGAAATCTTAACCTGTCTAAAACTTGCTTTTCTCATCTCTAAAATGGGCAGGAGGAAAAGATGAAAGGAAGTAAGCACGTAAAGTCCTTAGTACAATGACTCATCATAGTATGAATCCTAAGATACTGTTCCTCCCACGGGGCTGATTCCATCCCAGTATGGGATAGTCCCAGATGGGACAGGCATCTGGATGATTGAAGAAAAATGTGGACAGGCTAGAACACTGGTTTGAAATTATCAAGAAGAAATTAAAACAGGATGGATTCTAAAATCTGCCCTTAGATTAAAAGTAATTATTTAAGTTCCACCTGGGGCAGGGGCTTAGCTGTGGTGAGAGGGTCTAGGAGTGCTGGTTGATTAAAGTCAGTGGTCCTAGGATGAAGCTTGGCCACTAACATAACTAGAGGGCTCCTGGGCTTCATTCATAGATGATGATTCCACAAGAGAGAAGTAATTTAAGTCACATCCCCCTAAATTATTATGTAAATTATTGTGCTCAGTTCTGAAAAAATGTGGACAAACTCAGAACATCCAGGGATTGTGAGCCAGGGGGTACAGGATCTAGAAGCCTGCTCTGGGAAACAGTGTAGCACACTGATTAAACATACGGGCTTTGGGACCAGACAGACTGACGTTCTAGCATTGGATGTCCTTCTTACTAAATGAGTCATCCTGAACACGTCATTTAACTTCTCTAATTTCTTCATCTATAAAATGGATATTAAGTGAGATAATGCATTGTATTTATTAAGGTAAGACCTACTGCTGGAACAGAAAAAACTCTGACTTCTCAGTGACCCAACGTAATTACAGTTTATTTCTTGCCCATATCACAGTCCAATGTGGTTATTCTCATCAGATTGCCTTCCATGAGGTCATTCAGGGACCCAAGATCCTTCTGTCTCATGGTTGCACCTGCAGATGAGGTGAGAGACTACTTTCTTCTTAACCTCATCAGCAGGGAAGTGACAAATCATTTCCACTCACATTCCATTGTCAAGAATTCAATCCTATGGCCATACCTAAGTGCAAGGGTTTCTGGGAAGTATACTAAATGCAAGTGCCCAAGAAGAAAGGAAATGAGTTTTGGTGAACACATAGCAGTCTCTGCCATAGTCCAGCATTCTGGTCACCAGTTACCCACTTCCTTCTTCCTCTGCACTTACCTCTTTCCCAAAGGAGACGGCTCTGGATCCCATCCAGTTACTGCATCTGGCTCAGAGTCCAGGATCTCTGAAATATATAACCCTTTCTATCAGGTCTAGAAGAGGCTTCTCATGGTCCTACTCTCTATGAGAAACCCTCTGTCCATCGCCCTCCACCTGAGGATCTGGCTCCACCCTCTGAAAAATTTTCCATTCTCCTCCATAAGTACACCTAAGCTGAATATTGAGGAGTGTCCCTTTCAGTCTGTTCAGCTTTCTGATGGTGTAAGTTCAGGGACCCGAAGGATGTTGATCATTTAAACAGTCCAAAGAGTTTTTGTGTTTTGGTTCAGGCTCAGGGTTTCTCTGGCAAGAGAATATTCTCAGAAACTTAGAAGGCTTCTGATCTAATTTGCTTCTGTGAATTCCTTGTGCTAGTAACCATACACAAAGTTCTTTCTCAGATATTATTCTCCAACATTCATATTTCTTTGCTTTCTTGTCTCCATCTCTCTCAATTAAATGACAGCTTCTTTGAGGTCATTATATGTAGGGTAATATACCTTTAATCTGTTTTTTGCTCCAGGACTGAGTCACTTTGTTCAACTGAGAAGTCTTACTGGGCCATTATCCCCAAAGCATTCTTCAATTTCATCTCTTAACCTTTGGGGTCCAGAAGTGATTGATCTTTCCAACCTTGTAAGATCCTTGATTCCTAGACTTTCTCTGTACATTCCAATCTTCCTTGAAAATTGGCCAATTCTTTCCCAAGCTCATCTCTTTCTTGTAATACCTTGCTAAAGCCAGGTAGTTGCCAACATGCATCAGCACTCTGACCCTTTCTACGATTTCTAGAACTTCTGGAACTAGCCACTAAGCCATTGCCACACATTTTAGGTTTTTGTTATGGCATCTGACTTCCACTACAAATCTCTGTATTAGTTAAGGTTACACTGGTTGCTGTAACAGACAAACTTCATATTCTCAATGACTTAACACAGGAAAAAAAAAAATTTTTTTTTCCCTGGAAGAACCGCTTCTTTTATTTTATTTATTTATTTTACATCTTTATTGGAGTATAATTGGTTTACAATGGTGTGTTAGTTTCTGCTTTATAACAAAGTGAATCAGTTATACATATACATATGTTCCCATATCTCTCCCCTCTTGCGTCTCCCTCCCTCCCACCCTCCCTATCCCACCCCTCTAGGTGGTCACAAAGCACCGAGCTGACCTCCCTGTGCTATGCGGCTGCTTCCCACTAGCTATCTATTTTACGTTTGGTAGTGTATATATGTCCATGCCACTCTCTCGCTTTGTCACAGCTTACCCTTCCCCCTCCCCATATCCTCAAGTCCATTCTCTTATTCACATCACAGTCTAATGCAAGCATCATGGTGGGGTGGCTGTCCACGAACAGGCACCCAGGCTCCTATGGTCTTTTTTGCCTCCACCCACCTCTTGGTCTTCAGAATCCTCTCCATTCAGCAGGCAGAAGGCAAAGACATCCTGCTACAGCAGGGAAGACATTCCTGCCCCTTACCACATTCTCAACACACAATAAATATTAGTTGCTCTTTCTGTTACTACACGTCCGTTGAAAATAACAGATGAAGGAAATGATGTATAGTTTTAGCCTGGAGTAAAGAAAACTTAGAGGAAACATGATAACAGCTTTCAAATGTCATGTAAAAGAAGAATTGGACTTAAGCGTAGCTCCAGAGGGCAAAACTGGGAGCAGCAGGCGAATGAGGCAGTTTTCCATGTAAGGTAAGGAGAACTTTCTTATAATTAGGCATGAATCCCAAATGTGGTCTTGCTTGAAAGATAGCAAGTGCTGCGGCACTGGGCGTGCAGAAGCAGAGACTGCTGTCAGAATCCTTAGAGAGAAGATTCCTGCTTTAGGGAACATTTCCAGCCAGAGGACTCCTGAGTCCTCTTTCAGCATTAATATTTCATTTTCTGTATTTGAGACAGTGGACAGAAAGGATTTTTTTTTTGCCATACGCGGGCCTCTCACTGCTGTGGCCTCTCCGGTTACGGAGCACAGGCTCCGGACGCGCAGGCTCAGCGGCCATGGCTCACGGGCGCAGCTGCTCCGCGGCTCGTGGGATCTTCCCGGAACGGGGCACGAACCCGCGTCCCCTGCATCGGCAGGCGGACTCTCAACCACTGCGCCACCAGGGAAGCCCCAACAGAAAGGATTTTGATTGGTGATATCTCCAGCAGTGTGTTGACCTCTGAGATTATTTCTCCTTAGCTAATAACTGCATTTTCTGCCTTTGGGAGCATTTACTACGTCTTTGTTCATACGCTATTGGCAAAATGTTATGTCCTCCCTATCTCATTGCTGCATCTGACCCAATAAAATCTCCAAGAGACCTTCTTTAGCCCCACTGCACAGTTAGTCACTGAAGGAAATGGACTCATATATTATTCTACCACCCACCTAATTGTTCAGGCCTGAAACCTGGGAGTTATCCTCATCTCACTCACTGCCACCTCTGACCCATCACCAAGTACTTGCTCTTCCATTTCCTAAATATTTTGCAAATCTATCCACTTCTTTTCATTCCCATATGTTTCTCTCCAGTACAGGCCGCTATTGTCTTTCACCTGCCTCCTTCCCATCCATTTTTCACACAGGAGCCAGACTGAGCCTTTTGCCTTTCGAGATGCATAAATGGTATGAATCGTGGCGCACAACGTCAGCTGTGTAAAAAATAGCACGGGACTTTATTTTTCATGGATCACCCGTTTCTTAATTTTGAAGGCCAGTCCTTCCAGGCTGATAGAAATGTTATCCCCAGGCATTCTTGAGATTTCTCTGGCTCCCTGGAATTGTGTCAGTCTTCCAGGTTCTTGTATGATCAAGGTTTAGGGGCAGCCAACAGATGTCCTCTGGGATGACCATCGCCCACATCTCTGTTTCTTTTTTAGGAGCTCCCTGGTGTCTCACTGCTGCTGACAGGTTGTCCCCATACACCCACCATTCCAGAACCTACTAATCACTCTCTTCTTCCCCAAGTCCAAAGGAATCGATTTTTCTAACCTGCAAGGAAGCCCCTATCTCCATCCTCCTTCACCCTACAATGCCTTCCTACTTCCTTTGCAGATCTCCAAGTTCCCTAAGTGCTTAGGCTTCAAAAATTAAAGCAGAAATTCTTGCATGGTGTATCTTCTTACTACCCTGCAAGTAGCACACCTCCCCCAAATACTGGAAAGCACAGTCAGATATTTGTTTAAAAACGAAAAAGATAAAGAAGAAAATGGTGGACAGAAAAAAAAAGCCTAAACTACTCTTTCAGAATACTCTCAGGCCCCATGTACAAATCTGCTTGTGTTGCATCCCCACTTAATTGTTCCCTACCGCCCTTGGGATCAAGTTCAAATGTATCTCACAGTCTTGGGGGCTTTTGCATGATAGCATCCCTGCCCCCACCCCCTGCAACTTCTCTAATCCCCTTCTTCCTTTTTCTCAGACACCCTGGACAGTCCTCTCTGCCTGCAGTAAACCAGGTGTGGAGTCTCCAAATACGTGGGTCCTGGGCTTGGAATGTTCTTTGCTTGTCCCTCTCCCCACCTGGCTCTCTGCTTAGCAAGCTCCAGGTCTGGGCTAAAATACATGTTCCTCGGGGAGGCTGCCCTGCCCTGACAAGGTTTGATCCATTGTTCTGGGATCTCACAGCAGCACCTGTATGGCTCCTTCCCTGCCTGGGCTGTGTGCCTGTTCAGTGTCTGGAAGGCCCACAAGGGTGCTGATGGTGTCTGCCATATTGACTGCTCTATTCCCAGTGCTGCGCAAGGGGCCTGGCTACTTGAGAAGCACTTTCTCAGTGCTTCAGAGAAGGCCCTAGAATGCCATCTTACTACTAGGTAACTTGATGCACTGCAGAACTGGAGCGAGTATGTTTGTGATTTTCTGTTCTGGCTTATCTGTGCCCTCCTTTTCCCCCTATGGAGCTATGAGTAAGGATTTGAATTTAAACCAAGCTCATCTATGAAACATTTTACAGACACTTATATTCATCCTTACTAGAGATTTGCTTTTCATTCAGAATATTCTCATACTTTTTCTTGGACTTCCTCCTACAAATGTCTGCACAGCCTAGTTTCTGTGGGAGCAAAGGGGAGGAGGGGAAGGATAAGAGAGGGAGGGGAGGGAGACTGCATTTTTGTTCACAGAAGCAATGGACCCTAGAATAGCAGGGCTCTGGGAGCGAGGACATTGAAGCTCAATTATTTTTAGGGAATGTATGTTTGTTTTTAACACATTGGGAGCTTGTTTCAGAGATCTCCACGCTATGCAAAAAAGAAAAAAAAAAAAAAGAGAAACAGGAAATGAAAAAGTCAGCAGAAAGAAGGTCAGACAAAGTTCCCAAAGCCTCCAACATCAATAATTTTTTTAAAGGGGGAAAAAAAGCCAATTTTTTTTTAATGAAAAGAAAACCCTGTTTTATTAACTGATGATAGTTTTATGACAGTTGTGTGATCTGGTCTATAATTTCTAAGTCATTCTTGAACTTGGCCCTCTGGAATCTCTCTTCCAGTTGCTCAGGAACTAAATCTCGACAGCATGATTTCTATGCTGCAAACTGACATCCCGGCCTCCTGGCACAGTGATATTCACATGGTTAAGCAGATGTGAACTGTGTGCATGGGGACATTCCCATACCCTGGTGTCACACCCTTCCAGGGACTATATAACATAATGGTGCAAAAACAAAAGAAAATTAGTCTGGTCCCGCCACATAAATAATACTTTAATATTGCCAAAAGAAGCTGTCTCTCTTTTTTTCCTTCCAGTCTTTAATGAGTTCCCTTCTCTCTACTAAGCACTGAATCAGGCCCAGATAGTTCCAAAACGGAGCTTTGAAATCCTGACTTTGAAAAAGAACAGTGCGATCATATCAAGATATGATTTTCCTAAAAACAGGGACATCTTGAAAAGGGAATCCTCTGAAATTATGAAGTTATTTATTGCAAACTTGAGATCACTTGTCTTATGGCAGACAAGTGAGTGCTCCCTAGGGCAGGGGAAAAAGTTCTACTTAACTAAAATAATTGTAGACCTCAAACAGTCTTATAAATAAAGATGAAAAACGTACTGGTATTGTATTTTTGCTTCTGAAATTTTATCCAGTGAAAATTAATCCTAACGATGGAGAAAGCTTCATGCACAAAGATGTCCAATGTAATTTTATTTAAAAGAGGAAAACAATCTAATGCCTTTAAATTAATTATTTGCTTAATGCAATATTATGCAGCCTTTTAAAATAAGGTGTACAAAGAATCAATAAATGCTTGGAAAGTTGTCATGTTGTCATGTTAACTTATAATGTAAAATTTTAAATACAGTGTGACCACAAACATTCAGCTCAATAGCCATGAATAGAGAAAAGAACAGACATAATTTACCAACACTTGTGATTTGTTGCTCTTTGGGTGTTTGGATTATGGGTAGTTTTTCCTTTTACTTTCCTATATAAGTATGTAAAGTATGTAATGTTTACAGTGAAGGAAGAAAAACCTTTATTTTTCCAACAAAGAATTATCTTAGCCTCAGCTTTTCTTCCACTCAAACAATGTATATACTTGACTCTTTTTTTTCTTTTAATTAATTTATTTTTTTAAATTTTTTTATCTTTTTAAAAATTGTTTTATTTTTGGCTGCGTTGGGTCTTCATTGCTGCACGCGGGCTTTCTCTAGTTGTGGTGAGCGGGGGCTACTCTTCGTTGCGGTGCACGGGCTTATTGCAGTTGCTTCTCTTGTTGCAGAGCACGGGCTCTAGGCGCGTGGGCTTCAGTAGTTGTGGTGCGCGGGCTCAGTAGTCGTGCCCCGTGGGCTCTAGAGCGCAGGCTCAGTCGTTGTGGCACGTGGGCTTAGTTGCTCCGCGGCATGTGGGATCTTCCCAGACCAGGGCTTGAACCGCTGTCCCCTGCATTGGCAGGCGGATTCTTAACCACTGTGCCACCAGGGAAGCCCCATACTTAACTCTTAAAGCAAATTGGATGAATGATTTTGACTACTCATCTGCCATATACTGTTATTTAGTTATCGTTAGAGAGTACCACATTAATTATATAAAAATGATGAAAGACCAACTTCTCTTCCTGCTGCCCTGGATGAAATAGTACATACCCATTTATTTTTCAGAAGAAGAAAAATCTTATTGGTAGTTTAAACCTAGGGTAATGGATCTGAATTGCACATTCACTGGTGGAGAACTTCCTGTCTGGGTTGCTTTATCTAGTGTCTAGTTTATAAATTGAAGAAACAAATTCAGCCAAAATAATTATAATAAAATCATAACACAAAAAAGAAACAAACCCCCAAATGCTAGTTGCTATTAACCAGATGATCCCCAAGCAATTTCTGTACAACTACTCACTTAATGTCACAGATCTTTAGAACTGGTCCCATTTGTAGGTGGAAAGATGAAATCACAGTGTACAAGTTATCAGCTTCCAGAGGAATTTCATTTGTAATGACGCTATCCAGTTTTTTCTAAATAACACGCATGAATGTAATCCAAACACACACTGTTACTACATGATAGAAGCAGAACATATTTGGTTTTAATAAGTGACCACATTAAAAAAGAATTATGGGTCAGATTGATGAAGATTTGGGATACATGGGAAAACTGCAAGCTTCCAGCAAAATCAGAGAGAATCTCGAGTAATTCATCCACATGAAGGATGAATCCTTTCTCATGTCAGGAGAAGTTTGTGTAGGAGTCTCAGTTTGTGTAGCTGAAACGTTCTTTTTCAAACTTGGCTGGTTTTCTATATGAGGATGTGAAATGGCTAAGGCATCATTTTCCTTCTTCTTTTGAAAAAAAGGGTAATAACAGGTTTCTTTTGGTATCTATGATTGTATGCTTTCATTTACGATCTCTAAAGGCAGAGGAAATTGTAGGATATAACTAAACAGGAGTTGATGCAAAGCAGATACCTCCTCTCCTGAGAAGATGACCCTTGGTTAAGGACCATCTTTTTCCCTGCGAACTCTGGCATTGTGGAGTGGAAGGACAGGCAGGTGCCTCTTGAATGTGTGACCCCAAATCAATGAGAAGAGCAGAGTGGGTAGCCTGGGTAGGAGGACGCTCAAGAGAGGGAAGCATCCAGTATCAGGCTGGACACATCAATTTCTAAACCTCCTCTCCTCAAGAAACTCTCTGAGTTAGAAACAACCATTTCATTTTCAACTCTGCCTTATGACTTGCGTGTTCCCGAGACTAAAGGCAGCAGGCTAAACTATGTACTGTGGAGCTCCCTTTGCCTCCAAGGCTATAAGGCTGGCACTGGCTTCTCTCCCTGTCAGAGCCACTGCCAAACACCTGGCAGACGAAATGCATTTGTTGACTCCCGGGATGGGAGAAAACGATCACATGTGTCCAGCAGTGTACGAGAGTGCCTTGTCTTCAGTCCTCTGGCTCTGACCTAGAATGGCAGGGATGGCTGGGTGAGTTTGTATTTCTGAACGATTCCCAAAGTCTTCCTTCATCTGGCATTACTGCAGTTTGGGTTGTGGTTGTTCTTCCACTTGTCATTCTTGTGCTCCTGGAGTGGAGTGTCTCTAGCTGAAACAGGGGGATGAGTGGTAGCAGCAGGAAGAAGGGGAACAGGGGTGACTCCTAGCCCCATACGTCCCAATCCTGCTTCCAACCTATAGACCCAAGGATTTTTTAAAGTAAGTGAAATACGCCTTATGTGGGAGAGAATTATTTGACAGCCAGACCATAAATCCATCATTTCCCCCAACTCTTCCAGGACCCATCCAAAGTTTGCAATGCCTGCCCCCCTGGTCTTTGCCCGTCAGAATCTCACCTGATTTCAAGATGTAATTCAAATTACCTCTTCTCCAGAATCCTTCTCTGATGCCCACAGGTCAGAAGGGTCAGTTTTCTCTTCCGTGTGATTATCTGCATTTTCTGTATTGTGTATTAGGACATGTGTAGTGGGAGCTGTATCATACCTGCTGGCCTCTGCCACAATCCAGGGTTACTGGGGGTGCCTCACACCTCTGCATCAGCAGCAGGCTGGACAGAGGAGAGAGCGTGGCATTCACCTTGTAACCCACGTGGGGCTTGGTGGGTCTTGTGGAAGGGAAGTGACCGGGCTTGTGGAGGTTCTGGTACAAGGGCTGATTTAGTGCAGGCATTTGCAGTGAATTCTCCTAATAATGAAACTTTTAAGTGAGCTGAGGCTTAGCTGCCTCTAAATGATAGCCTAGAGCCTGGGGAGCCAGATGGAGTGAACCGCTGGCTGGGAGAAAACCGGGCCCCGTGATGTGAATGAATGCTTTAGTGCTGCGCCTCCCCAGTGTGCCTCCAGGCTCGGAGAAATTTCCTGTTGGATACTGTAAGCTCCCAAAGCGTGTGGACTGTGATGGCCCTACTTACTTGTGTAGCCCGGTGCCCCATGCATAGGACTATTTAATAAATACTGTTTAATGCTGACCACTCTCATAGCACGAGGTGAGGGTGCTCTCCCTGTGCCCCAGGGAGCAGAGGGCTGGCGGTGGCCCACCAGATACAGTACGTGGACTGCTTGTAGTTAATGATGTTTGCTGAATGCTGGGGGAGTAGTGCGATCCTGCCCAGCTTTTGTGGGAAGTAACAGGAAAATAGAACTTGCGTTCCTCTCCCTGAAACCTGCTTATGGTCTGATATAAAGCTTAGTCCCAGAAAATAAGGCCAGAGCTGAAGAAATATGTCGAGGCAGGAAGGATTTTAATAAAGACTGCAAAACTCCACCTGATTATTCACTATGAGTTTTCAAGCCTTCTGTGATTGCTGCCTCATTATGATGTAGGAAAAGTGACTTTTTCTGTGAACTCAATTCTTTTGCCAAAAAAAAAAAAAAAGCAGTTACAGGTGTTTTCATGTTTCTGCTTAAGGTAGCTCCATAAAAATCTTGTAAGTTACGTTTTAAAAATAAAACTCACAGGAATAAGAAGAAGGTTTGCTTCCTGTGCTGAAAAAGGCCATAGCGTCGTATCCGCCTGGGAATAGAGGGAAACAGGCTTTCTCTCTGTTGGCTCATCACAGATGAGTCCCCTTCAAAACGAAGCCAAACACAGGATTTTCTGTCTTCTTCCTTAATCTTCCATTTGTTCAATGTTGTTCAAGGTCCTTCATATTTTATGTGTGAATTTAGAATTCAGAATCTCTGGAAACATTTGTTAACTTGGCTGATAGGAACATGAGAACTTTCTAACACATCTACCCCATTTCCTGGTCAGAATATGCTCTGTTTTTCTTCCACAGATGCTCTTGTGACCCCTGTTTTCTGCCATTAAACCTCCCCGCTGAGCTCTGAAATTCTGTTACATGCTATGCTGAGCGTTTCATATTCATGAGCTCATTTTATCCTCACAGTAACCTTTCAGACAGGTGTAGTGGACATTCTTCGCGGCCAACCAGCATCTGAACTCCCTTTCTCTTGGAGGATTTCCCAGCCTGAGGTCTAAGTAGAGTCAGAGACTCCCTTCCTCCCTTTATGGAAGCTAAAAACTTACTTTCTCAGCCTCCCGTGTAGCTGGGCTGGGGACAAGTCACTGAGGCTCCATCAGTCAGATGGACCTGTTCTGGACCTCACCAGAGAGCCAAAGACACAAAGGGGCAGGGACCGCCTGGGGCATGTCCTGGTCAGGAGAGCCATAGCCAGGTTCCAAGAGCAAAAGTTGCCAGCATCAGCAGCCAGTGAGCACTGCTGTCACATGGCATCTCCATGGGACCAGTCTGAGGCATGACTTTGGACATGGCTCCTGGCTTTGCAGCCTGGGCAGTCTCCAACTCCTCAATCCCTTTTACCTGATCCCTTTCTGCTTACATTAGCCACAGCGACATCTGTTGCTGAAACTAAGACTCTCGACAGAGACATGGATACTATTATTAACCCTGCTTACAGATACTAATACTGAGGCTAGAGATGTTGAGTAACCTGCCTAAGGTCCACCAGCTAACAAGGGGTAGAGCTTGGACTCAAACACAGGTGTGCTGGGTTTCAGAGCCCGTGCCCTTCACGTCCACCTCAGAGTACCCTGGGTGCTACATTGCATCACAGAACTCCTCACACCTCATAGTGTTGAAAGAGGGGGCAGGGATCTAGGACAGGTGCCCTCAACGCACTCTGAACCTTATAGTTTACAGCCCATGAACTCCCATTTTCTAGGCCCTTAATGTCCTGGGTTGGCCAAAAAGTTCATTCGGGCTTTTCTGTAACATCTTATGGGAAACCCCGAACGAACTTTTTGGCCAAGCCAATACTTGGTCTCTTTTAAACTCCTATTAGTATTATTGCTGTTTCACAGCTGAGGAAACCAAAACTAAGTAACTGAGGTGGTTTCTTGCCCAAGGCCACATGCTCAATTCCAGGTGATTCCAAGACTGAGCACTTTCCTCTCTGCTGTCTGTTCACAAACGCTACATCTATACTTGTCTATAAATTATGGCCTTTTTATCTATCTGCTTAATCTCATATCATTATGTGGGAAATAAGGGTGTGATCACTGAAGGTTTTAGGCTAGAGATAGTTTCTTTTGTCTTGATTTAATATTCCTGACTGATCATTCAAGCCATTTGGTAAGATTGTCCCATTTTCCAAGTGGAAAGATTTTCTACTAACAAAAATTCATTTTCTGTGTATGGCATGAGACAAGATTCCAGTTATATGTGTTTTCCCCATGTGAAAAGCCAGTTGTCCAGCACCATTGAATGAAGAGCCTACTATTTCCCCACTAACTTGAAATGCCACTTCTGTCGCACACCGTTTCCATATAAGTTACACACCTGTCTCTGCATAGTTAAAGCAACACATTTTGTCCCCAGATTTTGATATCTGCGTTTGCATCTTGTTCAGTTCTAAATATTTCATAATTGCCATTTGCTTTTGCCCATGAATTATTTAGAAGTAAGTTTTTAAATTTTCCCAATGTCTAGATTTGTAATTTGTTTAAATTTGCTATTGAAATTTCCAGACATCAGGATTTGTTTTTATGTAAACTACACTTTGACTTTGATTTCTAAGTGTAATACACTGAGGTATGAGAGTGTGGTCTGTATGACAAGGTACTGCTCTGTCCATTACAATAGTCATTAATGTCATGTGACTGAGGAGCTCTTGAAATGTGGCTAGTCCAAATTCAGATGTGCTATATTTCTAAGACTTAGTATGAGAAAGAAATTATATTCGGATATAGTGGATAAAATAAAATATACTGTTAAAATTAATCTCACCTGCTTCTTTTTCACATTTTTTAATGTGGCTATTAGAAGCTCTGTAATTACCTGTATGACTCACTTTCTATTTCTATTGGATAGCACTGGTATAGATTATTTCGTATTTTTGACAGTAGCTTTGTGGCTTAGTGTTTGGTCAATTTTTGTAAATATTCGGGTGTACTTGAAAGGAACGCAGACTCTTTTGGTGGGTACAGAGCTCTCTACATATTCATTAGATCAAGTCTATTAATTGAATTGTTCATCTATCCTACATCCTTACGAATTTTTTGCCTATCAGATTCTGAGAGGTGTGTTAAAACCCTCCTACTAGAAGTGTGCATTTATTAATTTTGTCCTGTAATTCTGTCCATTTTTGTTTCAGATATTTTTGAAGCTGTTTTGTTAGGTGCATTTGATTTTTTTTTTTTTTTTTTTGAGTCTGAGGGTTGTTGTATCTTTTGGGTGATTTTTGCCCTCTACCTTTCTATAGTATATTTGTGTTCTTTTAGAGGTTATTCAAAATGTTAACATGTGACCTCTGAAGTTAATCAACATTTCTCCCTTCTTCCCACACTTCTTGAGAACCTGGGCTGCTGTAACTCACATCACTACCAGGATCCCACCTTCCTCCATCCACTTTGTATGCCTTCTTGTTTTTCAGACTTTTAGAATTAGACTTTCTGTCGTTGTTTTTAATATAGTTAATGCATATATATGCATTGTTTAAACTTTTGCATCTTGCTTCTCAATTATTACTTCTGTATTCAGGTTTCTTCTTACTGAAGAAAAGGCCTTAGGGGTTTTCTCAGCAAGTATCTATGACTGTTAAACCCTTGATTATTGTCTGAAGTAGCATTATTTTACCTTCACTCTTTGAATGGTTTACTTAACTGGATACAGTGTTTTAGGATGACTATTCTTCAAAAGTGAAAGTGAAACAATGACTCTGGTAGACACAATAATGTCGCCCCAAAGATGTCTGAGTCCACATCCTAATACCTGGAACCTGTGAATGTTACCTTCTATGGCATACGGGACTTCGCAGATGTGATTAAGATACTGAGATGAGGAGAATCTCCTGGGTATCCAGGTGGCCCCAGTGTAATCACAAGGGTCTTTATAAGAGGAAGATAGGCGATTCAGTGTCAGAGACAGGGAAGGAGACGTGATGATAGACGCAGAGTGTGTGAGTGAGAGAATGGAAGGGAGGAAATGAAGGGGAGAGAGAGAGGGAGAGGTTGAATATGCTACACTGCTGGTATTGAATGCGGAGGAGGGGCCGAGAGCCAAGGAATGCTGGCAGCCTCCAGAAGCTGAAAGGCAAGAAAATGGATTCATCCCTAGAGCCTCCAGTAGGAGCCAGCCTGCCAAGACCTTGACTTTAGCCCCGCGAGACCTCTAGAACTGTAAGGTGATAAATCCGTGTTATTTTAAGACACTAAGTGTCTGGTAATTAGTTATAGCTGCAACAGGAAACTAATATAACTACTACAGACTGTATAATAGTAAAAATGAGAATAGGCAGATTGAGTGCAATATAACTAGATCACAGAGGCTATAATTAGTGAGTTACTTATCACAAGGTTATTTTAATTTAAAGATATTATTCCATCACTTTCTGACCTTTTCTTTCACCTTTCTGTCTTTGTTCAGTCTGTCCTGTTTGCACCTACAACAGTGTCTGGCATAAAGTAGGGTTTCATAAATATTTGAGGAAAGTGTTGAATACAGGAATGAATGGATAGTCACTCTAGTTGTTGTTCCTTGGTAGGTAATCTATCTTTTCATTCTGGTTATTTTTAAAACTTTCTATCTTTGGTGTTTTGCTGTATCTAGATGTGTCTAGGTACACAGTGATTCTCATTTACCTTGATGGACCGATTTGCTTCCTAACAGGAGGATGCATGTCTTTTCTCAATTTCAGAAAATTCTCCAGCTTTTCAGCCATATCAGCTATGGAAAAATGGGATACTTTTCTTGCGATTTAAAATAATCTTTAGAATAACTGCATTGTTTTATTTTATCTGGAAAAGTTTGTTCTTTTTCTAACTTAATAAGAAAATGGTTTATGTCACGATCCCTGAAGCTATAGTCACAACCACCTATCTACATAATGTACAATTTAAAGTGAACAAACACAGTTCTCTACAACAGAATAATGTAATACATGTTGATCCCTAAAATAAGTATCCATAGTCTCAAGCAGTCCTTGGAAATACTAAAAGAAATTCTGAATATCACAGGGAAGTTCTTTTCTTTAAACTGTGTTTGAGGAAACTCAGTTTTATAACCTTCTTCTTTATCTAAATTAAGACTAAGGACTAACCTACTACTCTGCATTCTTAAAGTTCTATTAGGGCTGTCTTCTCATTCTGATGTTCTTCAGTAACTGCTAATGAAACATGCATCCTCTAGTTTTAACCTATAATTGTAACACATGTTCTAGTAAAATGATTCAGGGCTTATGATAATTTAGTTCCATACCCTCGTTCTTTCTTTTTTTCTGTTTCTAGAGCGTGTATGTATATTGGATTTTGCTTTTTATTCTCCATCCTTCTTAAACTCACAATCGTATTTTCCATCTTTCTTTTATTTAATCTCTCTGTGCTATTGTCTAAGTAATTTGCCCACAACTATCTCCTAATTCATTAATGGTTTCCATAGCTGTGGCTGATCTGCTTTTAATGCAGCTATTAAGTTGTAACTTCAGTGCCTACATTTTTATTTTCAGAAGTTTTATTTCGTTTTTTTCAAAATCTTTTAGTTAATTTAATTGTATCCTATTATTTCACTATGGTTTCTATTCCTTCCTTCGTTTCTTTTACCATTTCAGAGTATACTGCTTTATAGTTCTTTTAACATTATCAAACTCTAATTATTCTATTAGTTATATAGGCTGTCTCATTTATTGTGGATTATTTCCTCATTACTTTATAATTTTTTAGGAGGGCTCATTATTAGTAGGGAGTTTTAAGGGAGTCTGATGCACCCTAGATTATGGGAGTATTTTTATAAAGCAGTTTGCTTCTCTTGGGTGCCCAGTTTTTAACATTAACTTTTCATATTGATACTCCATGATACTCAGTGACATAAATTTAGACTCAACATTTGCGAGTGACCTAGGCTTCAAGTGTCTGTCTCTTAGTGGGAGACATTGGAGTTTTCTCCTCCCTTCCTTCCTCCCTTCCTCCCTTCCTTCCTTCCTTCCTTCCTTCCTTCCTTCCTTCCTCCCTTCCTTCCTTCCTTCCTTCCTTCCTCCCTTCCTTCCTCCCTCCCTCCCTCCCTCCCTCCCTCCCTCCCTCCCTCCCTCCCTCCCATTTTTTGTACCTGAAGTCCTGAATCTAATGTCTGGGTCTAACTAAACTACAATACTAGTAGCAAATTGGGAAAGAAGAAATCATCGGGAAATTCCTCTCTCTCCATAGCCACTCAACACACCTAGTTTATATAGATTTAGTATTGTACAGTAAAATATTTCTCACTGAATGTTATTTTACCATGTATTTCAACATTATCTGTTCTCAGAAAATGAAAGAAAAAAGTGATTACTCAAATAAGCAGTGTCCCTATGACTCCTGCTTTTCATTTCAAGGAGCAACAGTTTAATAAAATAGTAATGCCAGAAAATAAGTCCATTAGGTTTCACTTTTGCTAGCTGCATGTAAGTACCCTTACTCTAATTATAACAGAGAGGTCATTCCTAAGGAATTACTAACTTTCAAATAATATGAGATAATTATTCCCAAGAGAATCAGACAAATTTGTAAGACAAATACAGTTGAAATTTCAGACATCAATCTCTTTTAAACCATAGCCTGGGAACAAGGGAACTATGAAATATAATTTTACCCCAAGGTCCAACAAATGACTGCATGAAAATGATTTCCCGCCTGCCAAAAAAGAAAAAAAGAAAAGAAAAGAAAAAAAACAACAACTTTATTTTGGTACATAGCCTAATACTTGTACAGGGTGTTGTTTTGTTTAAATAATAAAAAAAAAATCCCTGAAGGAAAAAAATCCTTTTCTTCCAAATGAAGAGTTTTAGAAATAAATTTAGTGTGTATTTTAGGAACCATTTGCTCTGTGTTAGTCAGCTTAACGTTGAGTCCCTTCGGCATGTAGCCAATAGAATATTGGACCAGGCTTCTCATTTAGAATAGCATTTGGCTTGCTGAGTGTCTCTCAACTTTTCACTAAAATACACATGAAGACATTGGAAGAGGTGAAATGTACACCATCGCCAATAAGTGGAACTCACGGTCAACCCACAGACCAAATTGGAGATGAATTTCCTTTAGATTCAACACCAATTATCCTAGATTTTAAAATGAATAGTCTACCTTCCTGAACAGTGCTTGTGGAAAGAGAAAAACTATCTCCCTTGGTACCAATCCCCCAAATCTTGGAAGCAACCCATTTATAGCAGAGTTTCCCAAACTGGTGCATCTAGAAGCTTGATTCCTAAGGGGTTTCCCTCTTGGAAAAGAGCCTATGTTCAAAAGTTTGGGCACTTCTGAAAAATATATCTCTTTTTGGAAATTCAAAAAGTACATCAGCGATAGTAAAGTTTGTGAGAGTTCTTGCAGAATAAAAACTTTTAAAATATTGTTTAACTTAGAATTTCTGAAATGCATTTAACCACACAGTCCACTATTTTTTCCTGTGTAATAAAACCTGTTAACACCCTATAGCACCTGTATTTCGAGAAGCGTGCTTCAGAAATGCTCCCTACGTGCATAGCCATATAGAGTCAGCTTTTAAAGAACCAGAATATTATTTCTCTTCCCTCTCCTCTCTTTTCATGTTGAGATCAAATTCTTTAAAAATAACTGAGTAAGTGTCAGGTCTGGGGGAGCTTCCCTTAGAGAAAAGCCTTAACAGAGTAGAATAAGATAAAAATAAAGCAGCATGTAACGAAAATGAAGAGCAGTAAATTATACAGGGATTGTGAAGGGTCATGTATTCAGCAAATATGATTTAAATGCAAATAATAAGAAACCAATTTTATTTAAGCAAGTTTTTTAATGTTCATATAGAAAAATGGACAAGAAAGTATAGCCAGAAAAATTCTGATAAATAAGTGTAATGAGAGGAATTAGCTTAACCAGTTTGGCCTCTTTGTATAAAGACAACATGTAAAACAAGGTAGCTCTGGCACAAAAATAGACAAAGTGCTCTCAGTGGAAGAAAACAGAAGATCCAGAAGTTCCCAGACTGAAATACACAAGAACATTCAGCATATGACAATGGTAGCCTCTCAAGTCAGTAGGAAGAAATCACACAACCCCTTATACAGTGTTCACTACGTGCCAGAGAGTGTCTAAGCCTTTTACGTGTATGAATTATTTCATCCCTACAAACACTCTCCGAAGAAAGTAATATTATTAACCTCAATTTATAGATGAGGAATTTGAGGCTAGTATGTGAGCAGAGTTTGAACTGAACCCCAGGCTACAGATCCTGTACTTTAATTTTTATACTCGCCAAACTGTTATATAAAAATGTTCATCAGATAATTACTGTTAAGTAAAAACAGTAGGATATAGCCTTAAATATATGTATACACATATACATATAAATTACGACCTCAAACTATATGTATGTATTTACATAACAGTATATTTATATTTGGTGTATGTATATGAAAATAACTAGAAGGGAAAGTACCAACTGGTTAGCAGTTTGGGAATTATATGTGAGCCTAATTTTTTTAATTTATAATTTGGTACAGTTTCCTAATTTCCTACAATGACATTGCTTTTACGATTGGAAAAAAATAGAAATGTTAAGAAATATTATATAAATATAAGATAAACAATGCTCTGATATTAAAATAAATATACTTAGCATATGGCTTTAGCTGCAAAATTGATATTAGTTTTTAGGAAACTGTGAAACTTCAAAAAACTGTATTTGTTGGGGGTTCCCAGCCCTTGGTTCCTCTCGGCCGCCATTACTGGCCCTCTAGAGAAAGAGTTTGAGAAGCATTGGGGTAAGACTGGAAATAGTGGAGTTAGATATCTAGGGTGGTAAAAATTATTATTATGATCCCATCACTCTTTCTGGCTAGTGATATCTAATTCTTAAGGTAGCCAATGAAAGAATGATCATAGACACCATTTTTGGAATCCTGTTTCAGAAAACCCAGATTTTCCACTGCCAAGCAAATTGTACCTGAAGGTTTATGGTGAGTTCTATAATTCTTGGTACCATTCAGGCCCAACACTAATAGAGCTGCAACGTAAAGAAATGGTTTGACAGGCCCTTGATCACTGTCCCTACTGTAGAGCAAACCACTGTTAGACCCCTGAGATGGATAAACATTCATCTCTTTTAAAAAGATATGGAGAGAAAGAGAGGTTGAATATATTGACCATGTTTTAAGTCTTGGTGATGTTGTAATGTTACCTCCGCGGCCCCTCTGGCCACTGTAAGCCCAGTCAGCGGCCCCTGCTCTGCCTCCTTCAAGCCCCATCAGTCATAGCATTTGGGATGCTGTGTGGTTTACATTGGTTTTCTTGTCTGTCCCGGTTCTCAGATTGCAAACTTGAGGCACACACCACGGGTTCTCCATATCCCATCTCTCAGCACAGAGGAAGTACTTAGTAGTAAGTCCGGACTCCGAGAATGAATTGAGGAATTAATGCCTTTTAATTCTGCCTTAAAATGGAGAGTAGGCAGTTCGGGAGTGAATCTCAAGGGATTGGACAGGGGTGGAGATAAACTCAGAAGTCATAAAAGTGATACCACATACATCTAGAACCTTATAATGCAAAAACTGTTCATTTTCATATATATTCTCTCTACTGAACCTATTGGGTTGGCCCAAAAGTTCATTTGGGTTTTTCTGTAACACCTCACAGAAAAACCCAACCGAACTTTTGGGGCAACCCAGTATGGGGTAGGCAAGTATCATCATAAGCATTTTCTTAGGTGAGAACCTTGAGGTTCAGAGAGGTGATATGGCTTGTTCAATGACGTTCAGCTAGGAAGTAAAAAAAAATGTTAAGAACGGACAGTTATGGAGCACTTTGTGTATGTTAGACACTGCTCTTGGCAGGTTATTTATATCAACTCCTTTAATCCACTCACAACTCAACAAGGTCTTATCCCCATTTTAACTGCAGAGGAAAGGGAGGGGAAGAATGATGAAGTAACTTGCTCAAGGCCAGAAAACTGATAGGTGGAAATGGGCTCTCAGGGCCAGGAGGCTGCTTAAGGTCTCCTCTAGTTTACCTTGAAGCTGTACTACCTGTGGAGCTAGAATTTTAATCAGACTCTAAGTCCAGTGCTATTTCCACTAAAGGACATCATTTTTCTCATCTATGGGATAAATAAATTAGATGAATGCTAATAAATGTGAAAAATATATAATGCATCATATGCATAGCTCATAGGTTTGGATAAACAAATTAGATTAATGCATATTAAACAGTAAGCAGAATACCTTTCACATAGTAAACACTGAAAAATATTGGCTCTTGTTTCTGGAGTATTAGTTGTTGGAGTAGATGAACTCTTCAGGAACTTTGTCAATTTGAGGAGAAAGCTAAAATCTCTTTGGGGCCCCAGTTTTTAAATTAGTAGTATTAATAAGCCCTCCTCTTATTGCTGGATGGATAAAACAAGATAATAATTTGGAAGTAATTTGAAAACTAGAATCTCGTATGCAAAAATATTAATTACCTCTTCTATGCAATTAAAATGTTCATATTGTGACTTCAGCCCAATTCCTCTTTCTCACACTTCAATAAGAGCCAAATGATTGATGCTCTGCCCACTGTTGGGGACCCCACCCACCCCTGACCTGCTCACTGGTCACTGGTGAGCAGAAGAGAACGTACAAGCTGAGTCTTTCCTTTAGGACCTGCCCCAAATCAGGATTGATTCTTCTCTCTGGCTTCTCTATGCTTTGACTATTTTTGCACAAGAAAGAAATTTCAGGATACAGATGGACTAGACAAAGGGTGTCAACAGCTTTATTCCCTATTAAATGCAATGTCCCCAAAATACTTAGTTACTACCCACATTGCTTTTGTTCCTCTGGCAGAAAGTGGTACATTTCCCCAGGGCCTGATTCCACTTTTGTGTGGAATGCAGATGAATGATGCCTGCAGCTGAATCTGTGCTGCAAAGTTCTCATCGCAGCTTCAGCAACTGTTGGAAGGGAGAGAGCACTGACTACTTATTATAACCATTCTGGGGCATTAGAGGACTGAAGCTTTAGGATGAAATCGATTTAGTATCTCCCAGGACTCAACCACCTTAGACCTTTGGGCGAGTCCTCGCTTAAGAGGTATTATTAGACCTTAAACTAAAGTACATGTCTCTACACATAAACAGGGAAACAAACATCTCTCTCTCCGGCAAGAGAGTGAGAGTTCTCAAAACAGCCTGTACTTTTATGCTGTTAGTTTTCCATCAGTGTAAACCTGCCAACATCACAGGTGAAGTGATGTGCTCCTGCCATATCTCACTGAGGAACGATTGCAGCAACATAATAGTCTCTGTTTCAATAAGGAATGTTGCGTTGCATATCTGGTACCAGGGGAACTTCCGGTCTCCCGGGAGGATTTTCCCGAAAATCCCCTATATCAGCCTTCCTTTTAAAATAACATTTCTCTGTGGGAATTGTAGGTTCAGTCCCATGTCAGTAAATGGTCCCCTAATAGCTCTCCATGGCAAAGTTATGACTTATCCCCAAAGAAAAATGTTGCCTTGTGAGCATGTTTTATCGAGGCTAAGAGTCAAGTCATAAAACATCAGCCCTCACACATGAGTGCCTGTTCGCTAACACACTATTTATTTGTACATAAATATTTGTCTTTTCTTTGTAGGGGTGTATTTGCTTGCGTATTCAAGTAGACCATATGCATAAATTAAAAATGTCTAAAGTGTTATAATGGGAATGTAGATTAAGAGCTGATTATTTTGGTGGCTAGTTTTCAAATATATGAAACAGCTCCTTGCTTTATCTAAAGAATACACGCAAATACAGTTCACGTATTGAAGTTCTCATATTGAAAAACCATGTAATGCTATAAGTATTACATTAAAAGTTGACAGACCACACAGCTCTTCACTGTAAAATTAATTTTTATGCACATTTTTGGTTTCTTTTCCTTATGGAAGAAGATGATTAGTTTCTGTTCATTTGATATCATAGAAACATTATGCTAAATTAAAACTATCATGTAAATATAAACATTAAGCAGTTTAAAATAATGCATGCTAAAATGATGAAAGGCCCATAAGAAGTCCTATATTGTCCAACTGTCCATCTATCTATCTATTTGCTACCTCATATGGTCTCTGAATCTCTGGGGATTTTTCCTAATGCATGTTATAAAATTGTCTTCTCTTTAAATTACTCATGCCTGCTTCCTGACTTCCATTAATAGAGCATATGTATTTCCCAAGTAAAAATATATCTTCTAATAGCTTTCAGTGAAAATTTGAAGTTACTTCTCAAAGCGAGCACAAAGGCGGATTGGGTATTTTCACTTATTTCATTTTTTCCCCAAAGTGTCTATAGGGTGAAGCTATTTTTCTCAGAAACTCCTAGTATTGCTAGGGCACCAAGGTAGCTTATGAAAATGATATGCATGAAAAGCAGACAGAAATCATCTATACTGTGCTTTCATAAGGAAAGATATAAGCACTCTTGTCAAGAGGGTATTTGAATATATGTATTCATTCATTATGCTCCTTTCTGTCAGGTGTTGATAACAGGCTCATTACACTTAAGTTTGGGCTTAAACTTGGAATATAGTATTTGAAAAGAAGGTGCTGAAAGCAATTTTAAAACTTCTTTTTGTCTCTGCTAAAACTAATTAAATGGAACAGAAGAAGAAAAGAAATGCTGTCACCTTCGTGTCAAATCAGCTTACTGTAGGCCCTGACACAAAAGGGAAACCGGAAAGGAAGTACAGTTTGGCCCTTGAGAGTGAAATAAATTTGGTGTTGGTTTATTCTGCACCCTTAGCAAGGATGCTGACAGAAATTGCATGTGAGATTCTAATGACTAAATGTGAGCTGCATTTAGCTCTCTATGGGAAAGCCATGGGAAATCCACTTACACGAGAAGATCAGTAAATTAAAAGTAAATTTCAGAAGATTTGGATTTGACATTTTGGGCCTGAAAAATGAAGTGAGAGCTCTATGTTAAGAAACTATGTTACAGGCTTCCCTGGTGGCTCAGTGGTTGAGAGTCCGCCTGCCGATGCAGGGGACGCGGGTTCGTGCCCCGTTCCGGGAAGATCCCACATGCCGCGGAGCGGCTGGGCCCGTGAGCCATGGCCGCTGAGCCTGCGCGTCTGGAGTCTGTGCTCCGCAACGGGAGAGGCCACAACAGTGAGAGGCCCGCATACTGCAAAAAAAACTGTTACTGCTACTGTTTATTTCCAACTGCTTTGGAAACTAAAAAATGATAATTTGCTTAGTGAACAATAAGAACCTCTCACAGTTAGAACCCAGGAAATAGAAGTCATCTGAAAATAAATGGGAGAGGCAAAACTCTAGGGGCTGACACAGATGGGTGGTTGCCAGGGGCTGAGGTCGGGGAAGGGGTCGACTATAAAAGGTGATGGAACCGTTTTTGTATCTTGGCTATGGTGGGCAGACTCTGCATTTGTCAAAATTCATTGACCTGTGCATCCAAAAGAGTGAGCGTCAGTGCATGTAAATTAGCTAAAAATTCACTATAAAAAAATCACCATGACCAAAAGTAGTTTTAAGTTAATTTTAAGTTGCAAAATGTCATTACTACGTCTTTTTAAATCTCTGGACATGGTTTCTGATTCCAGGCAAGTGGAGACAAGAAAAACAAGTCAGAGGGAAACTACTCTGTGCCTTCAGGGTTGTTTACCCTGAGTTCTCAGCAGAGCTTTTTAAAAATTATTTTGAAAAGAGTTAAAATACTTTTGAAATAGTAGGGGAAACAAATATAACAAACACCAGAATGGTCACCACCCAGAATTAGCAAATGTTAACATCTTGTTTCTGCATCAGATTTTTACGTGTGGGTAGACTAGAACTTCATAGGTCAAGGTGCAGCCTGCTTTATTCTCCTCTCCTGGCATGCTCTACTACCTCCAAAAGTGATTTTGAGAATGAATAGGGCAAAAATTGTGGGGAAAATGATGGATGCTCTCTTCAGTAAATGGAATGATTTAGTCACATTCACCACATAATCACTGGGTACGTACCTCCACAGTTGGTGCCCTTGGGAAGGCAGGATTAATACACACATGTTAACATATAAAAGACACATAAACACATGGCAACTAGCTGGTTATGCAGAGCTAAATGCAAACCTGGGGATGAGCACATTTAGTTTAATGACTAGGGTGGATGAGATTAGTGAACCTGGGTGCCCATTACCAATATCCAATCTTTCCAACTTTCTCATCCACTTCCCCCAAGACCTCTTGGGATGAAGTCAGTCCAGATTAGAGGGAAAGAACAAGATACAACAGATCTGCACTTAACAGGATTAATAAAGTTTTTAGCTTTCAAGAGTATCAAACCAAAGAGCCCACAAGAGAAAACAAATTTGGGGCTAATGCTGAATTTGCCACGTTCATTTAAAAGAAAATAACTGTAGATGGCTTTTCAAATTGTAAAAACTGCCTGAACTGTCCAAATGTCCCCACTCCCTTTCTACCGCATGTCTGTCTCTGACAAGAAAATTGCTAGCCTTAATCCGAAATAAAGCAATTACCAAATAGAGATGTGTCATATTTATAGTCTGCCCTTGGTGACAGGAACAACTTGCTTACAGCATTGAGAAAGTCACCCAAAATTGCTTTCTTAAATGTTTCGTGGAATTACCAGAGCCCCAGAGTAGCATATTAGCCTAACTTGTTTAATATGAGTCTATTTATATAAGCACTGGGTGATGTGACTCCAAGAGGCTGATGTCATCTTGCCATCAGCTACATGAACTGCTAAATTCTTCCAAGGCCATTAAGAACAAGAATTGTTTCTTCAAGCCCAGATTCTTTTCAGTGGCGTTTGAGACACTCTACAACCAGACTCCAACTTTGAGCTCCTAACTAGTTTTCACTACCCTGGAAAGAAGCCTTTTGGTCCAGCCACCTTTGCGTGCATGAAACACATTATCATCAGTGTGGTCTTGCCTCTCCACACTCCTGCTCTGGGTGACTTCAGCGAGTCTCATGGCTTTCAATGCATCTATATGTCTGTAACTCGACAAATTATATCTATACCTTTCTCCTGACCTCCCAAGGCATTTATCCTCTTGCCTACTTGACACCTATGCCCTGATGTCTGATGCCGCATTACTTAAAGTGTGATTCTCAGATGAACACCACTGCATTTTCTGGGAGCTTATTAGAACTGTGAGATTTAGGGCACCCTCTTAGATTGACTGAATCAGAATCTGCATTATAACAAGATCCCCAGTTTCCTATGCACATTAAAGTTTGAGGAGCACTGGTCTATATCACAACTGAGGATTCTGCATGTTCTACTCTGATGATGTTATTTATTTGGGGCAACTATTCTGTCAGATTATAAACTGTGCATGGTTTGAGACCAAGACTCGTTTTGCTTAATACTTCTAGCACCTAGCAGGAGAGACCCTAACGGTAGATACACGGTTTGTTCAATTACACTAAAATGCAAATTTGCAAGTTTGCATGGAAGCCTGTTGCATTTGTGCCTGGGGTGGAGGAAAGGTGACTGACCCCTGTTACTAGCCATTCACTGGCATAGGCATCATTGCTCATCACTGTGGATTCATAAGCTTGCAAGCGACACTTCGTGACTGGTTCTAGGAGGGGCTGTATTTTGCTTTAAAATGTCAATAAAGTAATGCTTTTGCAGGAAGTTACCACTAAATGATGCTACAACAACCTCACCCTTTCTCGGGCTTATTCGAAATTTGAATTTGTCCAAGGAGCCAATTAGAGTCGCTGCCCCATTTGTCCTGCTCGAACCTGGACATCTGTACAATAATTGGGGCATGGCTGAGGCTTTTCCTTAAAATATGTGTTTACCAACATTGGCCTGGGCTTATGCAGGATCACACTGGGCCTGTGCTTTTCAGCAGAACAGACAACCGTTCGCATTTCACCCTGAGCTATAGCATTTCCTATTCAATTTCCCAGTTTTGTTCCTGTATCTGATTTTCGTTTAAGAGGATTTCACAGGACCCACAGGATTTGTGAGAATCAACGGGCAGTAAATTTAGCTCTCAGACAACCTCAGAATGGCCCTCTTTTACATCAGGAATTGAAACTGGGAACTGGAAGTAGTAACAGTGGGACTGCTAAGGTCCAGCAACCTCAGAAGGTGGGGCTGCTAGCCTGGTGCACGGGGGCAGAGTTACATCACTTAGTGATCACTCACTATGCAGAGGAAGGCTGGCTTTGAAACAGAGCTTCTATGTAAATGAATACTATCATTATTAGGTTATTTTTTTTCAAGTATGTTTTAGGTGTCAGTGCTTATTGTCTATACAAATAGGGTCTCCAGCTAAAACATGATTCCTTATTTTTCAATTGCTCTTGTATCTATATTGCCATGTTTTACTTTGGAGCAGAGTTTCCCGAATGGGTCTGATCAGAAGAACCACCTGGGGAGTTTGTTAAAAACTTACTTTCCTGAGACCCACCCCAGACCTAATTAAGGTGTCCCTGGCAACTGCCGGGGGATGAGCATTTCAAATCAACTCTCCAGCTGATTCTTAATTGAATTACCTTCTATTAAGTGTTGATCTGTATATTTTTTCTGAGGCAAATTAGTAAAGCTCCTCTGTTTGTGTTCATTCATCTATTGAAGAATTTTTCTGAGGAATTTTGGATCCTGGGCCCTCTGCTAAGCCCTAGGGAGACAAAGATGAATAAGAGCCCACCCCTGCCATCAAGGAGATTAAATCACAGGAAGACAAGACACACAATAAGATGTACTGAACATAATGTCCTGCAGACCATGTAGGAACTAGACACAAATCAAACCCTACAGTTTCACCTCTTTGAGAGAAATAATAATCCTACACATTTTAAAATAGAGCCAAAACAGAATTTTCAGGAAATTAGCATGTCTCCCATTCCACGTTAAAATGAGATTCTCTATGTTTTTAAGACAGAGCCAGGAGCAGCCTGTAGATTGTCCAGCACCTGGCACAAAATTGGCACTGAATAGATATTGATTAAACAAATTAATGAAAAGAAATGTCCACAAAATTATGTACTAAAGGGCTTCCTTGTTGGCGCAGTAGTTGGGAGTCCGCCTGCCGATGCAGGGGGCGCGGGTTTGTGCCCCGGTCCGGGAGGATCTCATGTGCCGCTGAGCGGCTGGGCCTGTGAGCCATGGCCGCTGAGCCTGCGCATCCGGAGCCTGTGCTCCGCAACGGGAGAGGCCACAACAGTGAGAGCCCCGCGTACCGCAAAAAAAAAATAAAAAATAAAAAAAAATTTTTAAATTATGTACTAAAAGCAAAACAAAGGGATTCTTCCAAACTAACCATAAGTGAAGAGGACTGGCAGAGCCTCAGAATGCTTGTTGCAAGAGTTCACACAGGTGTTTCAGACACCTCACTCTCCCTTTAGGTTCCATCGCTGGCTATCTAATACCTTGGTTGCCATGGAATAAAATATTACGTTTTTCCCATGAGTCACTTTGTTCTGTCCCCAACAGCATGGCAGGGGAAAGTTGCCCTCACTCAGGACTTCAGCGTTTTTTGTTGTTATTGTTTCTTGCTATCCCTTTTTTCTTCCAAATGCAAACTATTTAATATGAATGTTATTTTTTCCAAGCAGGCCATAATGTCTAATGTTGGGCTTTCTACCAGGGGAATATCTTACTAAATAGAGCTTAGTGCCATATATTTTTTAGGCCTAGATTTAATTTTCCTGGAAAGAGTTTCTCATCTGCTCAGAAGGGACTTCAGGTTGAAAGCCTTCATGACAAAAATAAATACATAAATAATAAAATAAATCTAACACTAGTTTCTCCATCTACATTCCCATATAAAGAACCCCAACTGAACCAGAAATGAACACCAGAATATTTGTGTCCTGTCCTATTCTCCCTGTTTTTTGAAATAACTGTGTTCTAAGTGTCATAATTATAGCTGGAAAACAATGAAAGAAAACACTTGCAACTCCATGCCAGCTTTCTAGAAGTTGAGATGTAGGTAGAGCTATTCTAAAATTAAGGGTTTCTTCCCATGTCTGAGGGAATCTGGCTCCATTACTCATGAGCTTTGGGAAGCAGTAACTTGTAAGCAGGAATATTCATCTAACAATTGTGCCCTGGCTCTCTAAGAAATCATGGTAAGTTGCTGTGGGCAGAGTCACCGAGCTCCAGTGATCAGTGTCTATGTGGCAGCCATACTGCACGCAGGTGAATCAACCATCTTGTGTCTGATGTCTCAGGGTTTCTCTGATGTAGCTGGACCTTCCAACAGGAAGACTATCATCCTGCCAAAAAAGTATTTTCCCAGGCTGTGTGGTCACCGTATTTATTCCCATCTCTTTTGAAGAGCAAAGAAAACCAAACTAATAATTTAAAAATCTTTAGAGGATACAATGATATTGATGATGATAGCAGCTAGCATTAGGTAATGTGGCCCAGAACTCCGCTAACATTCATTATATCACAAAATCTCACAGACAGGATATTGCGCCAAAGAGGATGATTCTGTACTTTATACAAAGCTCTAGAACGGGCAAAACTAACCTATGGTGGTTGGAATTAGATCAGTAGTTACTTAGGAAGGAAGTGAGGCAAGACTGCAGCGGGGCTGAGGGATCTTTTCTGCGGGGAGGAAAATGTTCTATGTCTTGGTTGGAATGGGTTATTACATGGGTGTGTTCTTTGGGAGACCTAAGCACCCATGGCCTTCTGGTAAACTTTCTGCTGGGTATGTTGAGCACCAGGTGTGTCTATCTATTCTATAACAGTCCACCCCTGCTCCCAGAAAAATCATTTAGAGCACATGAGAATGATAAGTGGCTGCAGTTTTGTACTTGAAGGAGATACTCAAAGGAAAGAGTTTTATTTAAAGCAAAACGAAAAGAAAACTACCCTGCGTGGAAGTGACCAGTCGTCTCTAGTCCTTTTCCTGGGCAGTTCCCCCTACCACTTCATTTCATTATTCATCCTCTTTTCATGTCCTGATGATGCTTTTTGTTTACCTGGGGCAACTGGTTTTTAATTGATTTTTTAATAAAGGTATTTCTTGCTCTCTTTCACTCTGATTAAGAACCATAGCATGATCTCATCAGGCTGGACAAGTATTGACGGGCTGGGGTATCAGGGGGCTAATAAAGAGTGTTATCCAGTATTTTTTAGTGGCACATAAAAACTCCCTCATGAAAGATACAGGAGGCAGAGCATAATATAAATGTCATGCTAGAAACAGTGGTATTAGAGTGTATATGGCCAGACATCAGTGATTTCATTAATGCACTGAGAGAGGTCTCTCCCACGGATAAGTGGTGGTGAGTGGGCACTGGAGGGTCAGCAGGAAAGCAAAAGTGAAGCCATCACAAAACACAGAGCAAGCCCTGAAGGTCTCTTGGTTTTTCTAGGTAAGCTGCAACAATTTAATAAAATGCTTCAGATGAATGGGAAAAGGATAACTTAATTCAACTCTTCATTTACCTATCTCTGCCTTCTCTTGGGCCCAAAACACTATTTACAATATTTCAGAAGAAACAAAGTGTTGAAAGCCACAAGTGCTTTCGGATTTATCTTCTTATACTCATTAAATCTTTAAATTCAATGTGATCCACTCGGCTTCTTAGATTACTGAGGGGAAGAAAGATGGAGGTTCTGTGAGCGAAATTATTTGGGACATTCCCAGCTACTGCTCCTGGCTCCCATTTCAATTAACAAGTATTCTGTGCAGAGAAACAAAAACTGCCCAGTTAATACTGGGCAGAGAGAGCCCGAGCCTTGCCATGAAATGACAGTCTGGCTTTGGAGAGTCCAGAAAGCACCATTTTGCCAAAGGGCAGGAGAGATTTTGAAGCTTTTTCCTGACTGAAAATGTGGTATTCCTGTGATGCGTGCCCAGTGCTGACCTAGGGCCATGGAAGATAGAAAGTATCTAAGACCATCTGTCCACTTCCAGGGAGGGACTGGCTGAAGAACACATAGTATGCAGGAAAGGAGACTCACATACACACACACACTCACACATAGACACACACACGCACACACATATGCACACACACACACTCCTGCACATTCACACACCTTTAGATTTCACAGAAGCAGAGAAATGTAACAGCCTTTCCAAAGAGTACATTTTGAAAGTTATGTTGACAGTCTGATATGTTAAAAATCAACTGAGAAAAACCACTTTAAAGACAACAGAACATAATTTTCTTTTTACATTTGTCTCTACTTTCTCATTATCCATTGAATTCATTATTTTCAGGGAATTCTCTGTTAAGCAGGTAGAGACAAGCACCAGTGGAATCTGAATTATTATCATTAACATAACTTCATTTGTGCCCACAGGTTGTTAGTCCGGGAGAAATTCATGGTGTGTGTGTGTGTGTGTGTGTGTATGTTCCTTGTGTTCCTGCAAAATTGGAATCATGCTGTGAGTCATATTAAGAAGCGTCATTCTTACTCTGTGTACTATCAGTTGCCATGTCATGAGCATCTACTTACAATATCATCTCATTCATTCATTCACTTAAGAAATAATTATTATCATGTGAACCCTTCCCATGCTTCAATTTCCCACTGACACTTCACTCATTCAGTCTTGGTTTTGCTTTGTTCTGTGATCAGAAGCCCAGAAACTGTTGTATGAATAACTTCCAAGTGGAAAGGTACAAAATAAGAATGACTCAGGGTCCCAGATGATGAGTGATCTATAAATATAATAAAGCCATTGACAAAAATTTGGTCATGTTCTCCCTCTCCTCTGACCTGAACATTAAAAAAAAATAGTTTTCACAGAGTAATATTGTACATGTTTGCCGAATAAATTTAGAAAACACAAATAGGCAAATAAGAAATAAAATAGAAAATATAAACCATGGATAGTACCATCATCTCCCCCCAGAGATAAAGTGGTGCTGACATTCTTTTGTGCACCTCCTTCCCATCCCTTATCTGTACAGTTACGGTGGGTTTTGTATGGAAATTTGAAAAAATGAGATCAAGGCATATGAATAGTTTGGGAACCTGCTTATTTATCTATGTCCTTAGCATTATTTTCTTTGACGTCATTTGAGTACAGATAGTGGCTGAGGAATTATCTTTCTCTACTCTGTGTAAGTGATCACAAACCTTTGGCTCTCTGTGGTTTATGTCTTTTCTGGGAGTGGTTCCCTACGTCAGAAGACAGTAGTCGTAATAGCTCATATTTATCGAGCATTATTATGACCTGGCCACTTTAATAGAGTATCCCTTGTAATCTTCAAAACTGTATGAGGCCCATTTTACAGATGAGGAAGCTGAGGCACAAAGAGGTTCAGAGCAGACAGCAAATATATGAGAGAGGCAAGATTGGAATTTAGACAGTCTGACCCCATGATCATAAGCACTAACCCCAGTGGCTGAAAAATCTGTTCAGATCTAACAAATCTGAACAGAATTCAGGGTCTTCTAAGCTAATCATAAAGCTGGTAGACAGCTTGGCCATCATCTGGTACAGCCCTCCTGATTCCGGTTGAGGGACTTCAGGTGGCCAGGCTCTCAAGTCACCTTCTGTTGTTCTTTCTACTCTACCCTGCTGCCTCCCTGCCATCCCACTTTATTTTTCCTTTTCAAAACTCTGTGATTTGAGTGTTTGGGGACATGAAAGATTAATAACCTCAGTCTGGACTGGACTGACTGTGGGCAGGCCTTGTGAGAGCTTTTCCCACACTTTGGTGCCAACAGGTCTCGGGCCTGGACTGCACACCCCTGTTATTCTTTCTAGTTGTGGGCCTCTCTGGAGCCAATCAGACCCACCGTGACAAACCTATCCAAGATTTTGAGAGAGAGAGAGAGACCCAGGGGACCCTGCTACCCAACTCGTCACGGAGCCAGCTCTGGACGTCTTTACCTTCATTCTAAAACTAGTGTCAGACCAGACATGCTGGAACCTTACCAAGCTGACACTTTAATCTATGTAACTAAATCCATCAGTGAAATACTAATGCTGTCTACATTATTTTTCCTTTCCTTGTCAGTTATTCGCAGCCAGAAAAAGTTCGTCTTGAGGAATTCACTTCCCCCAGGACCTTTATTGAAGTGCCACAGAGTTCACTGAGGAAAATGTGAGGGGGCTTATCTCTGGGTCCAGAAGCGGGTACTGCTAGTGATCTCAGTGACTGTGGACATGTGGCTTCTCCGCTCTGGACCCATTCTTCGTCAGTTAACCAACTGGCTTGGCTTACGTGGATTCTGAATCTCCTCCAACTTAAAAGTGTCTATGGTCATTGTCAGCCTCCGTCAAACAAACTCTAAGCTTGCCTCAGTTTTCATGAATTTGTGTATTTATTCATTTATTTAAGAATATTTTTAAAGTACTTAGCCTGTGCTCAGTCCTTGGGGTAGAGTGGTTGACAAACAGTCATGGAATCAATTCACTTGTTGTGATAGTGCCACCAATGAAGAATACAGGGAGATGTGAGTATGTAGTAGGGCCTGATCTCAGCTGGGAGGCCAGCCATGGCCACTGGGTTGGCGTCGGCCAGACGACAAAAGAAGGAATGAGCTTTGCAGACAGGACAGCACCAGGTTTGGCTGATCCTGGCCCGGGCTGATGTAGAACCATTCAAAGATATGAAAGAGCCCCAGTGGGATTGGAGTGTAATCAGTAAAGGGAGTGTGGTTTCCCATCGTCCTTAGAATAACACCCCAGCTCCTTCCCTGATCACGGTGATGAGGCCCTGCCTAAATTCCCAGCCTCATCTCATGCTATGCTGTGATTCACTCTTCTCCAGCCACACTGCCTTTCTCTTTCTCTCTCATGTCACTTATTTTAGCCTTAATACTTGGCAGGTGCTAACCCACTCTTCCTTCTCATCTCACAATGCCCAATACCTCCTCGTACTTCTGGAATCCACTTTAACTATTATCTCTTCCCAGAGGCCTTTCCTGATCACCCCATCTCAGGGAGGTCAGCTCTTGCCTGTTCTCAGACTCTGTTCATTACCATCCTAACACTGGTCATGGTCATGCTTATTTGTTTAGTTGTTTATTCCCCTAGGGCAGGTCCCATATCTGTTTTGGTCTCCTCATTTAATATTTGGGGTATGAAGGAGGCTAGAGTGTAGTCAGATTATAAAAAGCCTTACAGAGCTGACTAAGGCACTTGGGCATATGAAGCATCTCAAGGAGAAAGTGACCATCTCTCCATGTTACACGTGTAGGAATGCTTTGTGGAGACCAGCTGGGAAAGAGACGTGAGAAGATGTGGGGAGACCAGGTAGAGGTGACTGCAGTAGTCTATTTAAGAGATCAGATGGGATGCAGCAGTAAAGAGAAGCATGGTGGCTGGACTTGAGGGGTATTTATTTATTTATTTTTAATTAATTAATTAATTTATTTATTTTTGGCTGCGTTGGGTCTTCATTGCTGTACGTGGGCTTCCTCTAGTTGCGGAGAGCAGGGGCTACTCTTTGCTGTGGTGCATGGGCTTCTCATTGCGGTGGCTTCTCTTGCTGCAGATCAGGGGCTCTAGGTATGTGGGCTTCAGTAGTTGTGGCATGCAGGCTCAGTAGTTGTGGCTCATGGGCTCTAGAGCTCAGGCTCAGTAGTTGTGATGCATGGGCTTAGTTGCTCCGTGCCATGTAAGATCTTCCTGGACCAGGGATTGAACCCGTGTCCCCTGCATTGGCAGGCAGATTCTTAACCTCTGCACCACCAGGGAAGTCCCCTCAAGGGGTATTTAAAAGTCCATAAAACTTGTTGATGTTTTGGATATGGGAATAAAGGAGAAGGAAGCATCAAGGGGACCCCAGGTTTGGGGCACAAATAGATCCTTTTAGCAGGATGGAAAGCTCTAGAGGAGGAGAAGTGAGCTCGTGGAAGGAAGATGAAGGATCAGACTTGGGATATTTTTTGGTTTTAGTGCCTATATGACACCCCAGTAGAAGATCTGTTAAGGGGGCTAGGGCATACATGGATCTGGAGCTCAGAAGAGAGCTATGGGCTGGAAGACAAATGTATTAGGGAGTCAGAGTGGTTTGGAAATGGCAGTGTCTTGAGAGGCAAAGGTAGACCTGATGAGAAGGATATGAGGGAATAAAAAACCTCCCCCCTCCTGGTCCCTGATGTGATTTTTTAAACTGAGATACACGTAATATGTAGACCATAACATTCACCCCTTTAAAGTGTGCAATTCTGTGGTTTTTACTCTATTCACAAAGTTGTGCATGTATCACCACTAATTCCAGAGTGTTTCTCTCGCCCCAAAAGAAACCCTGTACCCATGAGCAGTCGGGTCCCCATTCCTCTCCCTCCTTAACCCCTGGTAATCACTAATCTGCTTTCTGTCTCTGTGGATTTGCCTATTCTGAATACGTCCTGTAAACTGTGTCCTGTAATATGTGGTCTGGCTTCTTTCACTTGATATACTGTTTTCAAGGTACATCCGTGTTACAGCATACATCAGTGCTTCGTTCCTTTCTGTGGCTGCATAATGTTCCATTTATGAACACACATTTTGTTATCCATTCATCAGGTGATGAGCAGCTGGACTGTTTCCACCTTTTTGCCTATTGTGAATAACACTGTTATAAACAACAACAACAACAAAACAAGAAACCAGCCTCGCCTTGAGAGCCCAATGGGGAAGTCCGGCAAGACAGGCAGGTTTGATGACGGCACAGAAGTGGGTGGGTTTGAGGATGTAGGAGAGCTTTAGGTCAGGGTGGGACAGCTCTAGAGGGCACATGTAAGGATTTGAGGGCATGTGGGAAAGAGTAGGCCCTGAGTTAAGGGCCGGAGAGAACGAGAGGAATGGTTCTGTAGGAGAAAATTGTGGGCCGTGGTTTATGGGACAAAACTGAGAAATCACTGAGGACCCATGGATTTGAGCCAAGGAGAAATCGCATTGTTTTTCGGAACTGTCGAGATAAAAAGGTTGTTCTCTAGATGTTCAGTCGAGACCTCTCAGTGAGACTGGATGGCCAGGGACTAAGCCTCTGAGAACCTTTTTCTCTTGACTGCAGGTTTCTGGGTTAGCTACCGGCTTCTTCTCACTCTGGTCTGCTCCTCACAGACCCACTGGGGCATATGTGGATTTTTGATTTTTAGTTGAAGTCAACTAAATTTGTATGCTTACATTATTTTGTTCCAATCATTTTAAAATGGGAAACGCTCTGCAGGCAGATGGCAGAGAATTTATGTAGCAGAGAACAAAAAAATCCCCTATAATGCCATCACCAGATCACAAACTATCTTCATCTGAGAGCATTCTGTTCCTTTCGTCATATGAATTTGTACTATTTTGCAAATTCAGTTTTGTCTCCTGTTTATCACTCAGCATTCTGAACATTTCCCATGATCATCTAATATTTCATAACTGTCACTCTGAGTTTTTGTATTGTAAGAGTAAATACCTGCTTATCTGAAGTTATCAGGGTATAAAATTATAAAAAGCAAAAGGTGACTCCCAGCTGACTCGCCCCCAAACCATATCTCACTCCCCAGAAAGCCAAGGCCTGTGGCCCACTGTGCCTCTTTCCACGCACTTTCTGAGCATTTGCAGGTACAGATGAACATATATATGTATATACTCTCACTACACAAAAGAAGTCTTCTGAAATACTTATCCTTACTTGCTACATCACAGACATTATCTCATGCTACTGAACACAGAGCTGTCTCATTTTCATTTATAGCTGCATGGTATTCCATTGTATAGACATGCCATAATTTATCCAACTATACTCCAGTCATAGTTACTCATATAAAAATGCTGCAGTAATCCATGCACACATACCTTATGCACCCAGGAAAGTGTCTCCTTAGAGTAACTAGGCCGTGGAACCCTTGAGTAAAGGAATGTGCCTTGAAAAATTTGAGATACTGTCAAATTGTGCTCCATAAGGACTATAGCAGTTTTCACTTTAACTAACAGTTCCTCTTTCTTCAAACCCTGTCCTCAGTCTTCAGTACTTTGCCACCAGATAAGTAAGACCCAGAATCTCATTGTAATTGTAATAGGCATTTCTTCAACTTTGAGTGCACTTGACATTGTTTCATATAGTTAGCCATTAATATTTCATTTTTTGTAGATTGCTTGCCCTCCTTGCTCCTTATTTTACTGAAATACTGGTGTTTCACTGTTATTATTGTTGTTGATTTGTAAGAGTTTGCTGTATATTAAGGAAACGGGCTTTTTGTGTATACATCACAAAAATTTTGTCCAGATTTGTCTCTATTCTGATTTTGTTTCTCCCCTTCTACCAGGATTTAAAATATTCATGTAAAGAAATAGTTTAAGGTTTTCATTTATGGTATTCTCCCTTAATGGTTGTAGAATTTTCTAGCAATTAAATGCATTATAATTTAACTTTTACCACTAAGTGCGGATCTGTTGCTTCCAACTTTTAGGCAATATAAATACTACTGTGATGAACCACTTTGTACCTATAATTTTTTCCTTATTTTAGGCAAGAATATGGTTTTTTAAGCGAGAGTACTAGACCACGGCTCTTGATAATACATTGTCAAAATAATTTTCCAAAAAGAAAACCCACGAGCAATTTGTGAGAATACCAAGAAACCTGTCTGTGTTTCTAAAAGACTGACACCTGAATGCTTGACATTCATTTGTAACATAACATTTATACAAATGGTCATTGGATTTACTTTTTAAGAGGGGGAGGAACAAAAAGTGCAGGAGGGGAAAAAAAAGTGGATGGTAGGGTTAAAGAAGTATATTAAGGTTTATTTTTTAAAAATGGGAGCTAAACAGATACAACCCACCCCTCCAATACATCAGTTACCTGGCACCCGAGGTTCTTTGGGAACAGCTTGGCTTCTCTTGGAACACAAACACTTTCCAACCTTGGAGTGACCTTTGCACTTTGTAAAGCACATAATCCTCTAAAAGGGGGTTCTTAGAGTTTGAGGTCTATTGTGTTTGTCAATTAAGTGAAACATCTCAGCTGATTTGGGTTGTGGTCAGTGGAGGTCTATTGTGTTTGTCAATTAAGTGAAACTCCTCAGCTGATTTGGGTTGTGGTCAGTGGAGGTCTATTGTGTTCTTCAATTAAGTGAAACACCTCAGCTGATTTGGGTTGTGGTCAGTGGCTGTGTGATTCTGTTGGAGAAGAGAGGGGAGCTGATCTGGCTCACCTGACATTACTTGTGCGTTAGCCAAAAAGCTGCCCATGATACACTGTCTCTTATACAAGCTAACATTTCTTTTACTTATAAAGGCTTTTTATTGTGGAAACGTCCATAGGCACCTATTTTGGGCTGAATTGTATTTCCCCCAAATTCCTATGCTGAAGTCCTAACTTTCAATACCTCAGAGTATGACTGTATTTGGAGATGGCGCCTTTAAGGAGGTGATTAAGGTTAAATCAGGTCACTGGAGGTGGGCTTTAATTCAATTATGACTGGTGTGCTTATAAGAAAGGAGGAGCCTCCCAGAAGAAAGACTGTGTGAAGAGAGAGAGAGAAGAGGGTCATCTACAAGCCAAGGAGAGAGACCTCAGAAGGAAACCGACCCTGCAGACACCTTGGACTTCTATCTCCAGAACTGTAAGAAAATTAATTTCTGTTGTTTAAGCCTCTAAGTTGCTTAAGCCACGCATGGTACTTTGTTATGGTAGCCCTAGTAAAGTAATACAGTATCCCCAAATGGAAAGAATAGTATAATGAATTCTAGGTACCCACCACCCAGCTTCAACAACTAACAAATCGTTTCTCTTGTGATTCATTTATCTCCTCCAGTGATTTTTCCTGGACGCTTATAAAATAATTCCCAGACATCATATCCTTCTACTGATAAATATTTTAGTATGCATCTCTGTTTAAGCGCCTTTTCTTTTAAAGAAAAAAATACATATTCACCAGGTCATTATTTCTCCTAATGAAACTAACAGTAATTTCCTATTATTTGTTAGCCAGGTCATATTCAAATTTTCCCAGGTGTCTCAAAGAAGGTGTTGGTTTGTTTACAGACAGTCTGAATCAAAACTGAAATTCAATTAGCGTATTTGGTTGTCATTTCTCTTAAGTCTGTTTTATTCTAGAACATAACTCGGTCTCTACCCTTTTCTGTGGTGTAAATTTATGGAAAAAGCTGAATTACTTGTTTTGTAGACCACCTCATGTTCTGAATTGGCTCAATACTTCTCTGGTGTGAAGGCAATCCTTTCTCCCTGTTTCTTCTAATTTGGTAATTAGATTTAGAGACTTGATTAGATTCAGGTTCTATATTTGAGGCAAGATTATTTCAGTGTGGGTATAATTCTGAATTTTAAAAAGCTGGAGTAACAGTTTATTTTCTATTTGAGATACTATGAACAACACGTAAAATTGGCTTGGGTAGCTAGCAGAGATGGTAATTTTGCATATTAAGCACCAAGCAAGGACAGGGAAATAAAATGAGAGAAATAAATGAAGCATAGTAAATGGGCATCATTTTCACTAAGACTCTGTCGTGGAATGAAACTTCCCGGCTTCAGGAACAACTACTGTACACTTCGGAGGTCACAATGAGTGAGATTATTTTATTTTGCTTATTTATTTTAAAATCATGTTGGTGTGGCAGCTGCATAGCTATAAATGTGAAGCCTCCAAACAAAAGTGTGCTGTGTCCTTCACTTTCCAGGGCTTCCTCTTCCCCTTGGAAGTGGGGAGTTGCTTCTGTGGCATTCATGCTTTACCCCCGTGCTTCCAGAGGTCTGCCCCTCCCTGGGAACAGGGCTTACTGAAGCACTGATTACAGCAGCAGAAGGCTGGAAATGACCTCCATGTCCATCAAAAGGGAACTTGTTAAATACATAAGGAACACTAAACAACCTTTAAAAATATTGGGTTGGCCAAAAAGTTCGTTCGGATTTTTCTGTAAGATGTTACAAAAACCCGAATGAACTTTTTGGCCAACCCAATACTTCTGTAAAGCTATTAGGTGCTAAAAGACACCATCTCCAAAACACACCGTGCAGTGAGGAAAGCAAGATTTAAAAACTGCATAGAAAGTAGCCTACCAATGTTTATTATATGCATGGAATATTATTGTAAGAACACATAAGAAACTAGGAAGTTGGAGGACTCAGGTGCTCGTGTAAAAGATTTTTTTTTTATTGTAGACTCTGTGTCTTTTGAATTTTTAGCTATGTGTAGAAATTTTTCAAAAAATTAATGAATTCCTTGCAAATTGGGATGGACTGAGAAGTTGTCAGTGACGCTACGGAGTTGAGCCAGTAGGTTTCAGTTCTCATCTGTGTTTATCAAGCACAGGAGATGACAGACAGCAGTGGGGTTTTCACATGAAACATTTTCAGCTTGCATTTGACCACTTTGAAAGAGGGAAACCAAACAAACTTTTGGAACAGTTTTCAAGTATCAAACGTGTTCTGTGTTTCAAAGGATTTTAACTCACAAATAGTCCTTTCTCTGCACTGACATTCCTCACTTTGAGAAACTAAAACAAGTAGCTTGTACCAAAAAAAAAAGTATAAATTATGATTACTTCTGATCAAACACGTAATGTCAAGTCTGCAAGAAAGAAAAAGAAACTTCCAAAACAGTCTGTGTTAGTGTTTCCATAAAACATGCCATGTACTGTATGTTGGCACCAGGGCACCAGCTAAGGAAGTCTATTAATAGAACTAAGAAAACAATAATAGGGGCCCCCGGGCCTGGTCATTTTTAAAGATACGAGAATGAGCACTTGATTTTATAATTTTAGAGCTGTTAAAACACCTGCCAGTGGGACTTCTTATTTGCGTTGATTTTTTTTTTTTCCATTACACTGTGTGTGGAAAGACATTTTCAAACAAAGCATAAAGGCCATTCAAGAAAACTCCAAGTCCCAAATATGAAGCTTGATAAAGTGTCCAGAAAACCTATGTTTACAAATTTGAAAATAGTCCCTGAATGCTATTTATTAACCCTCAAGCACCCTTGAAGCTTAACTGTGGAGGTAATCCCTATAGAAGGGGTTGCAGTGGGCACAAATCACACAGAGCAGAAAACCAAAAACAGGTAGACTTCAAGATACTTATCACAGATTTAACGTATCGGGGCCTGGAACATCATCCGTCATAGTGATCAGGGCATGTTGCCACTGGAGGGGGTGCTTCCTGCTTTTAGGCTTCCAGAATCTCTGACTTTAGGTACCAAACCCGGGATTACCCTGGAAGGACTGACCTCCCCCTTGTTGGGCCCTTTATTCTAACAGCTGAGCCCATCATATACCCAGGCCACATATGGGACCATCTGGGGGGTGGGACCTATGAACCTGCCTGCAATTATTTTCTCTATTAGCTGATCAAGTTCCTCATTTATTCTTTTGGGTTCAGTAATGGACACCGGATATACCAAAATGTTATGACATTAAGTGCAACATGGTGGTTAAGGGCTCCCATGGTAGAGCCAGACAGACAAGGGTGTGAATCTCAGTACCCCCACCTGTTAGCTGTAAAAACCCACCTCAGATGCTAGAGTGACGGTTGAAAACTATAAGGCCAACACCTGACTCCAAAGATGCCTCACTACAAAAGAAGCCCTTCCCTCCAGGGCTCCCAAATCCAATCTGGAGGACAGGCATGTGTAGTAATAACTACATGAATGATCAGAACATCAGAGAAATGTGACCTAGGTCCTAAGCAAACCAAATGGGAAAGCAGGGGGCTCATTTGGGGAGAGGAGGGCAGGGGAGGGCTTCTGGAAGGGGAAGCATTCTGAGCATATAGTAAGGGGAATGCATTACATGCAAAGATAAAACAGCTTGTGGAAAGTTCTGAAATGCTTGCACCGCTAGCTTACAATGTGACAAGGACTCATTTATGATGTTGCATTAGGTTGCTATGTTTGAGGGACTTGTGCAGCCCCAGAGGGCTGTGTTATATATGATGTTTCTTTTCCCCGGGGCTTGCCACCTTGCAGTTGTAGCAGGGCAGAGTTCTCAGCCCTCTTCCTCTATTCGAGACACTTTATGATCTTTTCTTCTTTGCTCATCTGCTTCATCACTTCCAAAGATGAGGGACTATTAATCTGGACAAATTGCAGGGCATTTATTAGGCCATAGAGACTAGTGGGCAGGACCATTGTATATAAGATAATTATGTACCTCTTTCCTGACTCTCAGGGATCTCTGTCCCAACCCCAGTCCCAGATGTTCCAAAGCATCAAGTGCTTTCCACGGACCACGCTATGATTGCAAGGTCTCTCCTCTTGAAGGCCCCTGTGAGGCCCAGCTTCTACTCCAGGAGAGGCAGTACATAGAGGAATTCAGTAAATGATGGCTAGATTGAATAATGCTGTGGCTAAGAGGAACTCCATCCTCTTAAACATGCTTAGACTTGGCATAATACTAGAAGCTGGCACTGGTTTTGTTATATTTACGATTTAGACAGATAATGAGTTTTATTGGAAGGCGTTACTGGCATCCAGTGTGGATTGCAGGTAAATTAGATGTCATAGTTTTGACCTTTGTGGAATGACTTGACATGATTGACCTGTATCAATTAGCAAATGGTGTCCAGCAGTCCTCTGCCCAGGTTTGAAGACCACATCCTAGTCTGTTCTGAGGCACCAGAACACCTGGCTTTTTTTTTTTTTTTTTTTTTGCGTTACGCGGGCCTCTCACTGTTGTGGCCTCTCCCGTTGCAGAGCACAGGCTCCGGACGCACAGGCCCAGCGGCCATGGCTCACGGGCCCAGCCGCTCCGCGGCATGTGGGATCTTCCCAGACCGGGGCACGAACCCACGTCCCCTGCATCGGCAGGCGGACTCCCAACCACAGCGCCACCAGGGAAGCCCCACCTGGCTTTTAAATGATCCTGACGTTTCCAAGTTCAGGGGATGGAGAAGATAACTGTCATCAGAGGTGGGTCCGAAGGTTATTAGGGTACCTGAAGTACGAATCATCCTTTTGCTAGTGTAGATTTCTCCATGTGTAGAGCGGGCCTCGGAGACAGGCTCTCAGCTCCCCTGGCAGCGTCCTCCTCCAAGCATGCCACAGCTCTGTGGAGTGACTCCAGGGCTCATCCTGCAAGCTCATCCCAAATCCTTTAGCCCTCCCAACAGCTCCAAGGAAACACATAGTAATGTCTGAATTTTGTAACTATGGAAGTTAAAGAGCAGTGAAGAAAATAGATGTGGCAAAAGACACAGAACATCTCAAAAGTGGACCTGGCAAAAAGAAAGCAGATTCTAGGGCTCTCAGACTCATATCTTGTGATACTGACCTCAGTCTCTCCCTTAGTTTCCTTCCCGATCTCCCTGTGGCTCACCACCTCCACTCAGCACTCTGCTTAAATAACAGAAACACCTGCTCTGACCTGTTTTTAAGAACTTCTCTTATAACCAGCATTCTCTCTTTCCTTCCCAGGCTTGTTTTTCTTTTTTTTTTTTTTAATTTTTTAACATCTTTATTGGAGTATAATTGCTTTACAATGGTGTGTTAGTTTCTGCTGTATAACAAAGTGAATCAGTTATATATGTACATATATCCCCATATCTCTTCCCTCCTGTATCTCCCTCCCTCCCACCCTCCCTATCCCACCCCCCTAGGTGGTCACAAAGCACCAAGCTGATCTCCCTGTGCTATGCGGCTACTTCCCACTAGCTATCTATTTTACATTTGGTAGTGTATATATGTCCATGCCACATTCTCACTTTGTCCCAGCTTACCCTTCTCCCTCCCTGTATCCTCAAGTCCATTCTCTACTAGGTCTGTGTCTTTATTCCCATCCTGCCCCTAGGTTCTTCATGACCAATTTTTTGTTTGTTTTTTAGATTCCATATATATGTGTTAGCATACGGTATTTGTTTTTCTCTTTCTGGCTTACTTCACTCTGTATGACAGACTCTAGGTCCATCCACCTCACTACAAATAACTCAATTTGGTTTCCTTTTATGGCTGAGTAATATTCCATTGTATATATGTGCCACATCTTCTTTATAATTCATCTGTTGATGGAGACTTAGGTTGCTTCCATGTCTGGCTATTGTAAATATAGCTGCAATGACCACTGTGGTACATGACTTTTGAATTATGGTTTTCTCAGGGTATATGCCCAGTAGTGGGATTACTGGGTCATATGGTAGTTCTATTATTAGTTTTTTAAGGAACCTCCATACTGTTCTCCATAGTGCCTGTATCAATTTACATTCCCACCAACAGTGCAAGAGGGTTCCCTTTTCTCCACACCCTCTCCAGCATTTATTGTTTGTAGATTTTTTGATGATGGCCATTCTGACCGGTGTGAGATATCTCATTGTAGTTTTGATTTGCATTTCTCTAATGATTAATGATGTTGAGCATTCTTTCATGTGTTTGTTGGCAATCTGTATATCTTCTTTGGAGAAATGTCTATTTAGGTCTTCTATCCATTTTTGGATTGGGTTGTTTGTTTTTTTTGATATTGAGCTGCATGAGCTGCTTGTAAATTCTGGAGATTAATCCTTTGTCGGTTGCTTCATTTGCAAATATTTTCTCCCATCTGAGGGTTGTCTTTTGGTCTTGTTTATGGTTTCCTTTGCTGTGCAAAAGCTTAAGTTTCATTAGGTCCCATTTGTTTATTTTTGTTTATTTCCATTTCTCTAGGAGGTGGGTCAAAAGATCTTGCTGTGATTTATGTCATAGAGTGTTCTGCCTATGTTTTCCTGTAAGAGCTTGATAGTGTCTGGCCTTACATTTAGGTCTTTAATCCATTTTGAGTTTATTTTTGTGTATGGTGTTAGGGAGTGTTCGAATTTCATTCTTTTACATGTAGTTGTCCAGTTTTCCGAGCACCACTTATTAAAGAGGCTGTCTTTTCTCCACTGTATATTCTTGCCTCCTTTATCAAAGATAAGGTGACCATCTGTGCGTGGGTTTATCTCTGGGCTTTCTATTCTGTTCCATTGATCTATATTTCTGTTTTTGTGCCAGTACCATACTGCCTTGATTACTGTAGCTTTGTAGTATAGGCTGAGGTCAGGGGGCCTGATTCCTCCAGCTCCATTTTTCTTAAGATTGCATGGCTATTTGGGGTCTTTTGTGTTTCCATACACATTGTGAAATTTTTTATTTTAGTTCTGTGAAAAATGCCATTGGTACTTTGATAGGGATTGCATTGAATCTGTAGATTGCTTTGGGCATTATAGTCATTTTCACAATGTTGATTGTTCCAATCCAAGAACATGATATATCTCTCCATCTATTTGTATCATCTTTAATTTCTTTCATGAGTGTCTTATAGTTTTCTACATACAGATCTTTTGTCTCCTTAGGTAGGTTTATTCCTAGATATTTTATTCGTTTTGTCGCAATGGTAAATGGGAGTGTGTTCTTAATTTCACTTTCATATTTTTCATCATTAGTGTATAGGAATGCAAGAGATTTCTGTACGTTAATTTTGTGTCCTGCTACTTTATCACATTCATTGATTAGCTCTAGTAGTTTTCTGGTAGCATCTTGAGGATTCACTATGTATAGTATCATGTCGTCTGCAAACAGTGACAGCTTTACTTCTTTTCCGATTTGGATTCCTTTTCTTTTTGTTCTCTGATTGCTGTAGCTAAAACTTCCAAAACTATGTTGAACAATAGCAGTGAGAGTGGGCAACCTTGTCTTGTTCCAGATCTTTGTGGAAATGTTTTCAGTTTTTCACCATTGAGTATGATGTTGGCTGTGGGTTTGTCATATATGGCCTTTATTATGTTGAGGTGAGTTCCCTCTATGCCTACTTTCTGGAAGCTTTTTATCATAAAACGGTGTTGAATTTTGTCGAAAGCTTTTTCTGCATCTATTGAGATGATCATATGGTTTTTCTCCTTCAATTTGTTAATATGGTGCATCACATTGATTGATTTGCATATATTGAAGAATTCTTGCATTCCTGAGATAAACCCCATTTGATCATGGTGTATGATCCGTTTAATGTGCTGTTGGATTCTGTTTGCTAGTATTTTGTTGAGGATTTTTGCACCTATGTTCATCAGTGATATTGGCCTGTAGTTTTCTTTCTTTGTGACATATTTGTCTAGTTTTGGTTTCAGGATGATGGTGGCATCATAGAATGAGTTTGAGAGTGTTCCTCCCTCTGCTATATTTTGGAAGATTTTGAGAAGGATAGGTGTTAGCTCTTCTCTAAATGTCTGATAGAATTTGCCTGTGAAGCCATCTGGTCCTGGACTTTTGTTGGCTGGAAGATTTTTAATCACAGTTTCAATTTCAGTACTTGTGATTGGTCTGTTCATATTTTCTATTCCTGGTTCAGTCTCGGAAGGCTGTGCATTTCTAAGAATTTGTCCATTTTTTCCAGGTTGTCTATTTTATTGGCATATAGTTGCTTGTAGTAATCTCTCATGATCCTTCGCATTTCTGCAGTGTCAGTTGTTACTTCCCCTTTTTCGTTTCTAATTCTATTGATTTGAGTCTTCTCCCTTCTTTTCTTCATGAGTCTGGGTAATGGTTTATCAATTTTGTTTATCTTCTCAAATAACCAGCTTTTAGTTTTATTGATCTTTGCTATTGTGTCCTTCACTTCTTTTTCATTTATTTCTGATCTGATCTTTATGATTTCTTTCCTTCTGCTAACTTTGGGTTTTTTTGTTCTTTCTCTAATTGCTTTAGGTGTAAGGTTAGGTTGGTTATTTGAGATGTTTCTTGTTTCTTAAGGTAGGATTGTATTGCTATAAACTTCCGTCTTAGAACTGCTTTTGCTGCATCCCATAGGGTTTGGGTCGTCGTGTTTTCATTGTCATTTGTTTCTAGGTATTTTTTGATTTCCTCTTTGATTTCTTCAGTGATATCTTGGTTATTGAGTAGTGTATTGTTTAGCGTCCATGTGTTTGTATTTTTTACAGATTTTTTTCCTGTAACTGTTACCTAGTCTCATAGCCTTGTGGTCGGAAAAGATACTTGATACGATTTCAATTTTCTTAAATTTACCAAGGCTTGATTTGTGACCCAAGATATGAACTATCCTGGAGAATGTTCCATGAGCATTTGAGAAGAAAGTGTATTCTGTTGTTCTTGCATGGAATGTCCTATAAATATCAATTAAGTCTATCTTGTGTAATGTATCATTTAAAGCTTGTTTCCTTATTTTCATTTTGGATATCTGTCCATTGATGAAAGTGGTGTGTTAAAGTCCCCTACTATGATTGTGTTACTGTCGATTTCCCCTTTTATGGCTGTTAGTATTTGTCTTATGTATTGAGGTGCTCCTGTGTTGGGTGCATAAATATTTACAGTTGTATCTTCTTCTTGGATTGATCCCTTGATCATTATGTAGTGTCCTTCTTTGTCTCTTGTAATAGTCTTTGTTTTAAAGTCTATTTTGTCTGATATGAGGATTGCTACACCAGCTTCTTTTGATATCCATTTGCATGGAATATATTTTTCCATCCCCTCACTTTCAGTTTGTATGTGTACCTAGGTCTGAAGTGGGTCTCTTGTACACAGCATCTATACGGGTCTTGTTTTTGTATCCATTCAGCCAGTCAATGTCTTTTGCTTGGAGCATTTAATCCATTTACATTTAAGGTAGTTATCAATAGGTATGTTCCTATTACCATTTTCTTAATTGTTTTGGGTTTGTTATTGTAGGTCTTTTCCTTCTCTTGTGTTTCCTGTCTAGAGAGTTCCTTTAGCATTTGTTGTAGAACTGGTTTGGTGGTGCTGAATTCTCTTAGCTTTTGCTTGTCTGTAAAGGTTTTCATTTCTCTGTCAAATCTGAACGAGATCCTTGCTGGGTAGAGTAATCTTGATTGCAGGTTTTTCCCCTTCATCACTTTAAATATTTCCCACCACTACCTTCTGGCTTGCAGAGTTTCTGCTGAAAGATCAGCTGTTAACATTATGGGGATTCCCTTGTGTGTTATTTGTTTTTCCCTTGCTGCTTTTAATATTTTTTCTTTGGATATAATTTTTGATAGTTTGATTACTATCTTTCTTGGCATGTTTCTCCTTGGATTTATCCTGTATGGGACTCTCTGTGCTTCCTGGACTTGATTGACTATTTCCTTTCCCATATTAGGGAAGTTATCAACTATAATCTCTAAATATTTTCTCAGTCCCTTTCTTTTTCTCTTCTTCTTCTGGGACCCCTATAATTAGAATGTTGGTGCATTTAATGTTGTCCAGAGGTCTCTGAGACTATCCTCAATTCTTTTCATTCTTCTTTATTCTGCTCTGCAGTAGTTATTTCCACTGTTTTATCTTCCAGCTCACTTATCCGTTCTTCTGCCTCAGTTATTCTGCTCTTGATTCCTTCTAGAAAATTTTCTAATTTCATTTATTGTGCTGTTCATCAGTGTTTGTTTGTTCTTTAGTTCTTCTAGGTCCTTGTTAAACGTTTCTTGTATTTTCTCCATTCTATTTCCAAGATTTTGGATCATCTTTACTATCATTATTCTGAATTCTTTTTCAGGTAAAATGCCCATTTTCTCTTCATTTGTTAGGTCTGGTGGGTTTTTACCTTGCTCCTTCATCTGCTGTGTGTTTCTCTGTCTTCTCATTTTGCTTAACTCACTGTGTTCGGCGTCTCCTTTTCACAGGCTGCATGTTCTTAGTTACCATTGTTTTTTTGTGTCTGCCCCCAGTGGCTAAGGTTGGTTCAGTGGGTTGTGTAGGCTTCCTGGTGGAGGGGACTAGTGCCTGTGTTCTGGTGGATGAGGCTGGATCTTGTCTTTCTGGTGGGCAGGTCCACATCTGGTGGTGTGTTTTGGGGTGTCTGTGGCCTTATTATGATTTTATGCAGTCTCTCTGCTAATGGGTGGGGTTGTGTTCCTGTCTTGCTATTTGTTTGGCATAGGGTGTCCAGCACTGTAGCTTTCTGGTAGTTGAGTGGACCTGGGTCTTGGAGTTGTGATGCAGATCTCTGGCAGATATTCGTTGTTTGATATTACATGGAGCTGGGAGGTCTCTTGTGGATTAATGTCCTGAACTTGGCTCTCCCACCTCAGAGGCACAGCCCTGATGCCTGGCTAAAGCACCAAAAGCCTGTCATCCACTTGGCTCAGAATAAAATGGAAAAAAAAAAGAAGATAAAAGAACATTAAATTAAATTAAAAAGTTATTAAAATAAAATTTTTTTTTAATTTTTAAGTAATTTAAAAAGAGAGCAACCAAACCAAAAAACAAATCCACCAATGATAACAAGAGCTAAAAAATAAACAAGAAAACAAACCAAACAAACAAAAAAGATAGACAGAACCCTAGGACAAATGGTAAAAGCAAAGCTATACAGAAAAAAGCACACACAGAAGCATATACATACATAATCACAAAAAGAAAAAGGGAAACATATATATATTGTTGCTCCCAAAGTCCACCTCCTCAATTGGGGATGATTCGTTGTCTATTCATGTATTCCACAGATTCAGGGTACATCAAGTTGTTTGTGGAGATTTAATCTGCTGCTCCTGAGGCTGCTGGGAGAGATTTCCCTTACTCTTCTTTGTTCGCACAGCCACCGGGGTTCAGCTTTGGATTTGGCCCTGCCTCTGCCTGTAGGTCGCCGGAGGGCGTCTGTTCTTGGCTCAGACAGGACAGTGTTAAAGGAGCAGCTGATTCAGGGGCTCTGGCTCACTCAGGCCGGAGGGAGGGAGGGGTACGGATTCGGTGCAAGCCTTTGGCGGCAGAGGCCAGCGTGACGTTGCACCAGCCTGAGGCGCGCCGTGTGTTCTCCCCAGGAAGTTGTCCCTGGATCATGGGACCCTGGCAGTGGCGGGCTGCACAGGCTCCCGGGAGGGGAGGTATGGATAGTGACCTGTGCTCGCACACAGGCTTCTTGGTGGCCGCAGCAGCAGCCTTAGCATCTCCCGCCCGTCTCTGGGGTCCGCGCTTTTAGCCGCGGCTCGCGCCCGTCTCTGGGGTCCGCGCTTTTAGCCGCGGCTCGCGCCCGTCTCTGGGGTTCGCGCTTTTAGCTGCGGCTTGCGCCCGCCTCTGGAGTTCCTTTAAGCAGCACTCTTAATCCCCTCTCCTCGCGCACCAGGAAACAAAGAGGCAAGAAAACGTCTCTTGGCTCTTTGGCAGCTCTAGACTTTTTCCCGGACTCCCTCCCGGCTAGCCGTGGTGCACTAACCCCTTCAGGCTGTGTTCACGCTGCCAACCCCAGTCCTCTCCCTGGAGTAAGACCTCCCAAGCCCAAGCCTTAGCTCCCAGCCCCGCCCGCCCCAGCGAGTGAGCAGACAAGCCTCTTGGGCTGGTGAGTGCCGGTCGGCCCTGATCCTCTGTACGGGAATCTCCTCGCTTTGCCCTCCGCACCCCTGTTGCTGTGCTCTCCTCCGCGGCTCCGAAGCTTCCCCCCTCTGCTCCCCACCGCAGTCTCGGCCCGTGAAGGCGCTTCCTAGTGTGTGGAAACCTTTCTTCCTTCACAGCTCCCTCCCACTGGTGCAGGTCCTGTCCCTATTCCCTTGTCTCTGTTTTTACATTTTTCTTTTGCCCTACCCAGGTACGTGGGGAGTTTCTTGCCTTTGGGAGGTCTCAGGTCTTCTGCCAGCGTTCAGTAGGTGTTCTGTAGGAGTTGTTCCGCATTGTAGATGTATTTCTGATGTATCTGTGGGGAGGAAGGTGATCTCCACGTCTTGCTCCTCCGCCATCTTGAAGCTCCTTCCTGGTTTTCTTTACAGCACTTAGCATCTGACATGTTATATATTTATGTACTGACTGCATGGGAACTCCAACTAGAAGACAATCTTCATGAGACTGGAACTTTTTTTCACTGCTGTATCCCAACACCTGAAACAAAGACTGGCAGAAATAAACCCTTGCAACATAAAAGAATGAATACTCGCTAATAATTAGTAAGGCCTTCATCAGTGCTAAGTGTTTTATATGCATTCATGGATCAAATTCTTATACCAACCTAATAAGACAGATGCTATAATTATTTCACAAATGAGAAAGCTGCTGCTGAGGAACATTAAAGAACTTGTCCAAAGCCATAGTTTTATTAACTGGTAAAACTTAAAGCCTGTGGTTTTATCAACCTTGATTGTGTTTAATTCTTTACCACACCCTAGTTCCCGCACATTGAAGTTTCACCTTCCCAACAGTCCTCCTCAGAATCTCTATCAAAGATTACTCTACTAAAGCCCTTACTTTTGGATACCTACAATGAGGTATCACCTCACACAGGTCAGAATGGCCATCATCAAAAATTCTACAAACAATAAATGCTGGAGAGGGTGTGGAGAAAAGGGAACCCTCTTGCACTGTTGGTGGGAACGTAAATTGATACAGCCACTATGGAGAACAGTATGGAGGTTCCTTAAAAAACTAAAAATAGAACTCCCATACGACCCAGCAATCCCACTACTGGGCATATACCCTGAGAAAACCATCATTCAAAAAGAGTCATGTGCCACAATGTTCATTGCAGCTCTATTTACAATAGCCAGGACATGGAAGCAACCTAAGTGTCCATCGACAGATGAATGGATAAAGAAGATGTGGCACATATATACAATGGAATATTACTCAGCCAGAAAAAGAAACGAAATTGAGTTATTTATAGTGAGGTGGATGGACCTAGAGACTGTCATACAGAGTGAAGTAACTTAGCATATGGTATTTGTTTTTCTCTTTCTAACACATATATATAGAATCTTAAAAAAATATATGGTTCTGAAGAACCTAGGGGCAGGACAGGAATAAAGATACAGACGTAGAGAATGGACTTGAGGACACGGGGAGGGGAAAGGGTAAACTGAGACGAAGTGAGAGAGTAGCACTGACGCATATATACTCCCAAATGTAAAATAGATAGCTAATGGGAAGCAGTGGCACAGCACTGGGAGATCAGCTTAATGCTTTGTGACCACCTAGAGGGGTGGGATAGGGAGGGTGGGAGGGAGATGCAAGAGGGAGGAGATATGGGGATATATGTATAGGTATAGCTGACTTACTTCGTTATACAGCAGAAACTAACACACCATTGTAAAACAATTATATTCCAATAAAGATGTTTAAAAAAAACGGATTAAAAAAATGCTCAAAGAAGTGAAGAATAAGAAGAGATCAATGATAAGACCTACAAGTTATATGAACAGAGTAAAACTGCTCAAAGATTTTCATTTAAATGACTTCTGAGAAATACCTTGAGATGGACAGGTTAGTTGACACATTGAAAAAGCTCAAGCAATTTTAAAGAAATGTTAGGTTTTTAAGTCAGTGCTTGTAAGGATATTTGCCTGGAGATGTGATTGCAGGGTTGAGGGGAAAGGAAGGCTCTCTGTACTCACCCGCCCCCCTCCCACTTCCTCACACCAAAATTGCCTCTTGGGCAATCTTGTGGCACCTGGAATTACACCATTAACTGTGACATTATCTTCTGATAAAATATATCTCCTGAAGGATACAGTCCTTTGGTCTTCTCAATCTTTTATATGAATGTATCCAGTTTTTCATGAAAACAGTTTTTTAATAGGGGGAAAAGGTAGAAAGCACATGAAGATTTGCATTCCTGAGTGAGAACAGGGAGAAGAAAGAAGGGGGAAGAGAGGAAATGAATTAGCAGTTGTCTCCCTAGTTGGCACAATCTAAAGCAAGCATTTAAATGAGTCTAGTAACAAAAACAAAAATACTGATTTCTAAAAACTAAAAAGTTTTTCTTTGTAAACTCTGCTAAAAGGGAAACTGAGGCACATTAAATATTTTAAGAGTTTATTTGAGCAAACATCGATTTGAATCAGGCAGCATCCAATATAGCAGATAGAAAGGAGTTCCAAGGAGATGTGGAAAAATGAAAGACTTTTACAGTCAGAATGGAGCAGGAAAAAGAAATCTAAACCAGGCAAAAGATGGAGTCAGTTATTGCAAAGTTACTTTCCTTTAGGGTATGGCAGGTGTTCCATTTCTGGGAGAGCTGAAACTGTAAGTCTCAGTTTGGTGTCATGGGGCTTGGCATAAGTAACTCCATTTGAGGCCTGTTGTCTTGTTTTTAACAACTCTAAGGTCCAGGGACTGGACCTGTTCATTCAGCCTGTATCCTCAGCGCCTCAGAAATGAGCACAGTGCCTGGCATGTAGTAGAAGCTCAATAAATATTTGTTGGGTGGATGAATGTACAATTCTTAAAGTGTTCCTCAAGCCCTTACTTCCTGTCCTCCTGCCTTCCCATCCTTCAAGCAAATTGTGCCTTCTCTCTCCCACCAACCCTCTCCCTAGGAAGTGAATTTCTCCTTCAATTTCTCCAGCAAATATTTCTACATAGGTTTTATGAAGAATCCATCATATAGACAGTGAAATCTCTTCAAAAATTTAAAGTTTCTTTCCTTCTAAAATGTTTCATGTTTATATCTATCTCTACCTCTGGATTATAAGCCTTGGAAAGGTAGAGGCCTCACGATTTAGGTTTCTCAGAACTCGTAACACAAATAAAAATATTGATTGGGTTTTTATAAGAAAACTTCACCTTTTCAAATTCGAGCAAACTAAAGGTATATGGACAAACCAACACACCGGGCACATTATCTTACTGCTTCAGTGTCTCAAAACCAGGATTGGAAGGTGCTGGATTAAATGAGAATATTTATGATTAATGACACACTGATGTTAACTGAGTAACAGTTGACCTTTTTAACGAGTCCTTATTTATCTGGACAAGAAATATACCGTGATACACATACACACTATGACTTTACCTGAAAAAATTGAGGGAAAAGCCCATTAACTGCAAATGCCACAGCATAACATTATAATAGCCTCACCTTGTTGATTTGGAAGAGCTGGGTTTGATGGATTTGAGACTGATGAAACAGTACTTTCCCTTGAAATTTTTATTAATATTCTAACAAACTGCAGAATTGGATCTTTTTTGAAGTTGCATTGTACTTTCGGATCTGTTTCTTTCCCAAGAATGTGTTCTCTTAACTACTGATAAACTGTTCTCCTTCTATGGAAAATTCCTCATAATTTCTCTATTTCTTTGCAATGTGTGAGCACCGAGAACGTCACTGCACATACGCGTCTACACAATCCAACAAACTTCCTACCATCCACCACCTTCTCTACTTAATTATAGAGTTGAAAGTTCATCACGGTCCCCCGCCCCACCCTTCACAAACTAGTGAGGAAAAAAGAAAATCTGCCACATCAACTGTTAGCAGGATACCATGAGCAGCTGAATGCAGTTCTAAGACAGTACTGCTGATCAGACTTACAGTTCATCCGTGTTGGGAGTGTTTTGCCTCTTAAATCAGGCTTTGTATGTGATCATGTGTGTGTCACCATCATGACCCACAGCATATTAAAGCTCACAGTGGCCTAGCTGGTCCCATGGTGTTCTAAATAAGAGAAAAGAATGCACACCTTAAAAGGCAATGCAAACTTAGGAAGTAAGATTTGCTCTCGTATGTCGTGGTTTTGAGGCAATGTAGAAACAGAATTGTATTTACCCTTCACATTAGAAACATTTTGAGTATAATTTTAGTGTTTGATGTTTATAATTTTTCTCCCTCTCTCCAGGAAATGGGGTAATCAGGGTTGACAGAGTGGGGTAACTTGATTCTTGTCCATCCCTAGCTGCCACCACCTTCTAGGAAAACCACAATGGAGATTTTTTTAATGCCACGTTCAGAGACATGGGGAAGGTCTCTCCCTTGAAAGCCAACTCTTACTCATTAGTTGCCAGACAGTACCTAAACGCTCCATATATGTTTAATCTTGGCAACAGTTTTCTGAGGCTGGTGCCTTTATCATCACCTCATTTTACAGATGAGGAGACAAAGGGATAAAGAAGTCTTACCCAAGCTATTCAGCTGAGAAGTGGGCAAGTCAGAATTCACACGCAGTCGGCCTGAAGGCAGAGCCCACTCAAAATCTAAATCCCTGAACAGGTTCTCTTTATAAATAGCTAACAGAGGGAAGTGTGCTGTACGGCAAGTAGATCCTCCCCCCACCCCACCCCCACTCATACTGTTATTCTTCGAATTTCCTTTCGTTGGAAGCAAACTTAAGGATAATATCAACTTGGATTAAAAGTCACATCCTTTTTACTGTCATCTTAGATTGTTATGTAACCCGATAATGAAGAACAGCTAGAAAAGCAAAACAAAACCAAAAAAATCAAAGTATGTGTCACTGTTGCATTACCCTCTTAGACGCTTTGGTTCTGCTTAAGAGCTTATCATTTTCCGCACAAGCCCATTTGGGAAGGAGGCAATATGTCTTCTGGCTCTCGAATGCTGCTAGCCTCCGAACCTCATTATGGCAAGTCATTTTCTGAAGCTGGGCTGTAGCTCTAGACAAATGATTGTATTAAGTTTTAAATAAACATACAACATTTACGTTATGCTGTTTCTTGAAATGATTTATTGTCATTTTCTTCTTTTAGTCCTGCTCTCTGGACATAAAAGACACAAGCTTTTACTGTTTATACAAACCAAATCCTCTGTTTGCTCTGATTAAGCATTCATGGGTCTTTAATACAGCACAGGCTTTAGATTTGGGATTATTCCCTATGGGAGTGGTGGAATTAAATACATTTAGCCAGCAGAGATAAGAAAGGGCACCAGAGTTTAATTGCCATTAAAATAGATATGGTGGGTCACAAAAATAGAAGGCAGAAAAACAGTCTGTGTTCCCCTTTTCTGCTCTGGTAGATGAAGCTCTACTATCGTGTGACTTGTAGCTAGCTTCTCAAAGTCTCAAGTTATTGGCCTGGAAGAAGAAGAAAAAGGTGAAAATGGTACTGGGGGGACAAGTCTGGTCCTGAGTTCCTAAGATGCCTTGTGCCTAAGAAGACATTACTGTTTAGAGAGGGAACTGCAGCACTGCCTGCTGTGGAAGGGATTCTACTCTTTCTGGACTGGGCACGGTTGGCGATTAGTGGAATCACTTATGTTACCCCAAATTCTCCTGCCTCTCAGAAGGCATTTTAGAAATGTTGAGAGAGAAACCACCTTCTTCTGTGGTCCCCACCAGCGACTGGACAGAGATGTGATTTTCATTCGGTGATTCCAACTGGCAGCTCTTTATATTTCACTCCTTCAGAATTGGCTGATCTGCCAGCATTTTCTTTTTCGTTCTACTCGTGGATATTGTAAATGAATCTTGTCACACTCCCCCAGCAGCCGACACTTGGAGTGAGCCGCAGCCATGGGGTTGGGCAACTTGTCCAGTTAACTCATATGGAACAGATAGGATGGAAATGTTTTTTTAAATATCACTCCATGAGTCATACATATTTGCACGTCAATTTAGAAATCTTTAACTTTTCTGCTTTATAAGTTTAAAATCAGGCCCCAAATGCTCCCTTCAGCAGTGCATGTACTAAAATTGGAGAAACCAGTTTGCAGGGTGGTGGGGGGGATTAATAAATAAGGTCATGCCATGTCGAAAAGAATCAAGAGAAATGCCTCAGAAAATAATACAAGTTTACGGCTTCCCTGGTGGCACAGTGGTTAAGAATCCACCTGCCAGTGCAGGGGACGTGGAGTTTGAGCCCTGGTCTGGGAAGATCCCACATGCCGCGGAGCAGCTAAGCCTGTGCTCCACAACTACTGAGCCTGTGCTCTAGAGCCCGCAAGCCACAACTACTGAGCCCAGGCACCTAGAGTCCATGCTCTGCAACAAGTGAAGCCACCACAATGAGAAGCCCGCACACCGCAACGAAGAGTAGCCCCCGCTCGCCACAACTAAAGAGAGCCCACATGCAGCAACGAAGACCCGATGCAGCCAAAAGTAAATAAATAGATTTATTTTTTAAAAAAAGTAATACAAGTTTATCAGAATGCAGGACCTTGAATTAAAAATATATTGGCTGATTCAATTTATTTGGAATTCTAGAAATGGCAAAACTAACCTATAGTGACAGAAAGCAGGTCAGAGATTGCCTCAGGCCAGGGGTGCAGGAAAGAGGGACCATCATCGGGAAGGAGCAGGGGAGCTTTGGATGTGTTGGAAATGTCCTACATCTTCATCGTAGTTAGTTGCACAATTTAAACTCCTAAAACCATACACTTAATGAGTGCAGTGCATTGTATGTAAATTATACCTCAATAAAGTTGATTTTAAAACTATATACTGGCGTAGGTTACTGAGATGCCATGGGAAACCTTCCTAAATCATCTTTTATTTTAATATTAAAAAAAATAGTTGACCTAACTCCAAGCAAAAATAATGTATATCCATCAGCTTTAAGTGCTGTAGCTGACAGGCTCAGCTGTTACTGCCAACTGCTATCTGAGAAGAAGTTTCAGGCTGGCTCTTCCCGCAGAGGGTAGGCAGCCTGCTCTCCCCGGCAAGCGGCTCAGAGTTTTCCTTGCAAGCGGCTGAGTTTTCCTTGCCGCACACTGTGTTGTGTTTCATTCTTGGGAAGGGATAGCAAGACAGGCCCATGAATTGCAAGATGTACTTTTATCTGCCACGTGAACATGGAAATAAGTATCTATCAACTTCGTACCCAGCGCTTCTTTCTTTTTCATTTTCCAAGTTGCAGTTCTGGAATATTATCTATGATTTCATTCATCGAGGCCAGTTAGACGTGGGAGGAAGAAGGTGCTGAACTAGTCTGCGACGTGGAGGAGAGGCCGTGGTAGGTGGGGGCGGGAGGGGGACAGGCCTGTGGAGCTGATGCAGCCTGATGCTCAGCTGCGCCCTGCCGGGCATCCCAGGACCAGCCTGCGCTGGCCCGACTGGCCCGGGCCCTCCACCCTCTCCCACCGTCCCTTCTGCTTTCCCCCAGCGTGAGATAGTTTCCCCACCGCAGGGGCTCACAGCCCTTGATAGAGGCGGAGAGTTTGGGTTTTGTGATTTAACAGCTGATAGTGAGCATTCCCCCCAGAGGAGAAGCAGCCAGAGCCGTTTCTCTCTCTCTTTCTCTCTGTGGTCCCTCAGGCTCTTGAAGTATTTACACTAAACTCCAGGCCAGCAAAGAGAATTTACAGCCTTATCACAGAATTAAAGGCGCTGGCGGGGCGGGGTGGGGGTGGTGGGGGTGGAATGTGTCTCTCCTCCTTTTCTAAGGGAGACTTTTGGCTTCACGTAGGGGGCTGATTATTCTCTCTCTCCTCCTCTGCCTGAAGTTCCTCTCTGAAGTTTTTCTGTCATGTTTATTGGGATAATGAGGATTTATTTTTTTACTTCTATTCCAATATTAATGTTAGGAAATGATTTCTATAGGAAAGTATCTTAAAAACCACAAACTAGGTTTAATCAATGTAAAGATTACTACAGGTCAGTATTTCTCTTTTTAAAAACATTGGCTATCAAGCTGATAAAAAGAATACTTAAAATCTAGGTAAGGTATAAAGAATAATGATACAGAGGATATGTAGTATAAGGACATGAGCTGTTTCCTTTTAAGATCTTTGATTTCTCTAATCCAGTGTCCCCGCCTCCTCCCCTGTGAATTTTTCAATTAGTAGCCCTTTACGATTTTAATATGTAATTTTACTCTGTGTTTCCTTCTGTAAAAAAATTTTTTTTAAGATTTCTGCGTGTTTTTGAACATTATATACATAGAATCATACATATTCTTTGTGGCTTTCCTTCAGATAACACTGTGTTCCTAAGAGTTAGCCATTCTGCTGCATGCAGTATGGTATAATTCACTTATATTCACTGCTGTTTTTATCTCTTCTATTGTTGGTGGACACTTGGATTATTTCCAGTTTATTCTATTACAAATAGTGCTACTGTAAACGTTTTATAGATTTTTCCTGGTCTTCACTCTGGGATTTCTCTAGGCTTAGGGTGTATAACTGGGAGTGGAATTACTGGGTGTGTGCATCTTTATGTACCGATAATGCCAAATGGGTCTCTGTACCCATTTGCATGGGTTTACTCTCTCACTAGCATACGTATATATAGAAATTATGCATCCCTTCACCAATATTTAATAGTATCAGATTTTTTCAATTTATTTTTTGCCAATTTAGTGGTAACAGAATGGATACTTACTGTGATTTGTACTTGGATTACTCCACTTAGTAATGAGGTTGCACATCTTTTCATTGGCTGTCTGGATTTTCTCTTCTGTGAGGAGCCTGTTTTCTTTTCCATTGCCTATTTCTGCTTGTTAGTTATATATTTTGCAAATATCTTCTCTTGGTTTGTGGCTTGTCCTTTCATTATCTTAATGGTAAATTTCAATGAACTGAGGTTGTTAGTTTTAATGAAGTTTAATTTATCCCTTTGACTATATAGTTCATGGGGTTTTTGTGTCTTATTTAAGAAAGACAAACCTAATCCTAGGATATAAAGATAGTCTCTCATATTGTCTTCTAAGAGTTTTATGATTTTACCCTGCACATTTAAGTTTTTAATGCACCTGGAATTGATTTTCATATGTGGCATAAGGTATAGACACAATTTCAATTTTACTGTATGGATATCCAATTATTCCAGCATCATTTACTGAAAAGTCCCTGAAATGCAATAGCTGTTGTCATAAACTAAGTGTGTAAGTGTATGTTCCTTCTGGGCTCTCTCTTCTTTTCCTTTGATCAATTTGTCTATCCTTAAATTGATACCATACTGAATCAGCTATACTTTCATTGTAAATGGTGATATCTATAAATTCCCCCTTGACCCCTTGAAAATATTAAAATCACTTGTCAATTTCATACAAAAATAAACTTTGGGAGATTTTTATTGGAATCATATCGAATTTAATATCAATTTGAGGAACACTGACACCTTAATGATGTTGAACTTTTCAGTCCATGAACATGGTATATGATTTGATTTCTCTAATTTTTTAAAAATATATTTTTTAAAGCTCTAAAAAAGCTTTATAATTTTATTCATAGAATTTTTATACAACTTTTCTTAAATTCCTGTAATCTCTATACTTTTGATATATTAATGACATTTTAAAAAATTGTATTCAGTGCTGGAGTATAAAAATGCAACTGATTTTTGTATATTGATTTTGTATTCAGCTCATAATTATCTGTATATTATTTTTTTCTACACAGTGGTTTTATAAGTGGAATATTGCTTTGGGTCTTTCCAATGCTTATACTTTTTATTTATTTTACTTGCCTAAACTTCACTGGAGAAAGGTTGAATTTTTAATAGCAGGCAACCTTGTCTTACTTCTGACTTTAAAGGGAATGCGCTGAACATTTCACCATTAAATGTGATATTTACTGTAGATACCCCTTTATCAGTATTCAGTAAGTATAGCTCTATTCCTTCTTTGATAAGAGGTTTTTATTATGAATGTAAATTCAGTTTTGTCAAATACTTTTTCATTATTGAGATAAGCACATGATTTTTCTCTATTACTGTGATGAATATCTGTAGTTGATTTTCTAATGTTAAATTAACCTTGCATTCTAGGAAAAAACTCAACTTGATCATGATATGTAGCATATTTGACATTGTCGGGTTTGACCTGCTCATAGTTTTCATAGGATTTTTTCATCTAGTGTTCAAGTTTTATTTCTTACAAGAAAATAATTTCACTGGTCATTATCCAGTCTTAATGATATTGAACCTTAGAAGAATTATTAAAACTGTATTCCACTTTGTGATCTTGAAACATATGCATACAAATAAAAATCTTTGATGAGCATCATGGAAGCATCATATAATGTTGTTGTTTCACCACCCCCCCCAAATATATTCTGCATCTTTTGACTTTTAAACCTTGAATTCATTATTTGAGCAACTTTTCAAACAGCAAGAGAAAAAAATTAAATTTTTTAGACTACATGAAGGTGATATATGTAGATACAGTATTTTCACAGGTTCCTAAGTACTTTTAACCATAAGGAAGTTTCCAGATTTTGTATCCACATATATGGTAGTCAATTTATTTCTGTGCTTCTAAATAACAGTACTTATTAGATTGCCATGCTTGCCTGGCTTTCCTCACAATTAAATCATAAGGTTTTGGGGAGTTTTTTAGTCATTAAAAGTTTTCTTTATGGAAGTATAGTTGATTTACAATGTTGTGTTAGTTTCTGGTGTACAATAAAGTAATTCAGCTACATTCAAGGTCCTATAATATGTAGGACCTTGTTGTTTATCTATTTGATATATAGTAGTTTGTATCTGCTAATCCCAAACTCTTAATTTATCCCTCCTCGCCATTTTCCTTTGGCAACCATAAGTTTGTTTTCTAGGTCTGTGAGTCTATTTCTGTTTTGTAAATAAGTTCACTTGTATCATTTTTTATTTTCATTTATTTATTTGTTGAGGTGGATGCTATTTCTATCTCTATTTTTTTTAACATCTTTATTGGAGTAAAATTGCTTTACAGTGGTGTGTTAGTTTCTGCTGTATAACAAAGTGAATCAGCAATATTTAAACATATATCCCCATATCTCTTCCTTCTTGCATCTCCCTCCCTCCCACCCTCCCCACCCCACCCCTCGAGGTGGACACAAAGCACAGAGCTGATCTCCCTGTGTTATGTGGCTGCTTCCCACTAGCTATCTATTTTACATTTGGTAGTGTATATATGTCCATGCCACTCTCTCACTTCGTCCCAGCTTAACCTTCCCCTTCCCAATGTCCTCAAGTCCATTCTCTACATCTGTGTGTTTATTCCGGTCCTGCCCCTAGGTTCTTGAGAACCGTTCCATTTTTTTTTTTTTTTTTTTTTTTAGATTCCATATATATGTGTTAGCCTATGGTATTTGTTTTTCGCTTTCGGACTTACTTCACTCTGTATGACAATCTCTAGGTCCATCCACCTCACTACAAATAACTCAATTTCATTTCTTTTTATGGCTGAGTAATATTCCATTGTATATATGTGCCGCATCTTCTTTATCCATTCATCTGTAGATGGACACTGAGGTTGCTTCCATGTCCTGGCTACTGTAAATACAGCTGCAATGAACATTGTGGTACATGACTCTTTTTGAATTATGGTTTTCTCAGGGTATATACCCAGTAGTGGGATTGCTGGGTTGTACGGTAGTTCTATTTGTAGTTTAAGAAACCTCCATACTGTTCTCCATAGTGCCTGTATCAGTTTACATTCTCACCAGCGGAGCAAGAGGGTTCCCTTTTCTCCACACCCTCTCCAGCATTTATTGTTTGTAGATTTTTTGATGATGGCCATTCTGACTGGTGTGAGGTGATACCTCATTGTAGTTTTGATTTGCGTTTCTCTAATGATTAGTGATGTTGAGCATCCTTTCATGTGTTTGTTGGCAATCTGTATATCTTCTTTGGAAGAATGTCTATTTAGGTCTTCTGCCCATTTTTGGATTGGGCTGTTTGATTTTTGATATTGAGCTGCATGATCTGCTTGTAAATTCTGGAGATTAATCCTTTGTCAGTTGCTCATTTGCAAATATTTTCTCCCATTCTGAGGGTTGTCTTTTTGTCTTCTTTATGGTTTCCTTTGCTGTGCAAAATCTTTTAAGTTTCATTAGATCCCACTTGTTTATTTTTGTTTTCATTTCCATTTCTCTAGGAGGTGGATCAAAAAGGATCTTGCTGTGATTTATGTCATAGAGTGTTCTGCCTATGTTTTCCTGTAAGAGTTTGATAGTGTCTGGCCTTACATTTAGGTCTTTAATCCATTTTGAGTTTATTTTTGTATATGGTGTTAGGGAGGGTTCTAATTTCATTCTTTTACATGAAGCTGTCCAGTTTTCCCAGCACCACTTATTGAAGAGGCTGTTTTTCTCCATTGTATATTCTTGCCTCCTTTATCAAAGATAAGATGACCATAGGTGTGAGGGTTTATCTCTGGGCTTTCTATCCTGTTCCATTGATCTATATTCCTGTGTTTGTGCCAGTACCATACTGTGTTGATTACTGTAGCTTTGTAGTATAGTCTGAAGCCAGGGATCCTGGTTTCTCCAGCTCCATTTTTCTTTCTCAAGATTGCTTTGGCTCTTCAGAGTCTTTTGTGTTTCCATAAACATTGTGAAATTTTTTGTTCTAGTTCTTTGTAAAATGCCATTGGTAGTTTGATAGGGATTGCATTGAATCTGTAGATTGCTTTCGGTAGTAGTCATTTTCACAATGTTGATTCTTCCAATCCAAGAACATGGTATATCTCTCCATCTGTTTGTATCATCTTTAATTTCTTTCATCAGTGTCTTATAATTTTCTGCATACAGGTCTTTTGTCTCCTTAGGTAGGTTTATTCCTAGGTATTTTATTCTTTTTGTTGCAGTGGTAAGTGGGATTGTTTCCTTAATTTCTCTTTCAGATTTTTCAACGTTAGTGTATAGGAATGCAAGAGATTTCTGTGCATTAATTTTGAATCCTCTTACTTTACCAGATTCATTGATTAGCTCTAGTAGTTTTCTGGTAGCATCTTTAGGATTGTCTATGTATAGTATCATGTCATCTGCAAACAGTGACAGTTTTACCTCTTCTTTTCCAATTTAGATTCCTTTTATTTCTTTTTCTTCTCTGATTGCTGTGGCTAAAACTTCCAAAACTATGTTGAATAATAGTGGTGAGAGTGGGCAACCTTGTCTTGTTCCTAATCTTAGTGGGAATGCTTTCAGTTTTTCACCATTGAGAACGATGTTGACTGTGGGTTTGTCATATATGGCCTTTATTATATTGAGGTGAGTTCCCTCTGTGCCTACTTACTGGAGAGTTTTTATCATAAATGGGTATTGAATTTTGTCAGAAGCTTTTTCTGCATCTATTGAGATGATCATATGTTTTTTTCTCCTTCAGTTTGTTAATATGGTGTATCACATTGACTTGCATATATCGACGAATCCTTGCATTCCTGGAATGAACCCCATTTGATCATGATGTATGATCCTTTTAATGTGCTGTTGGATTCTGTTTGCTAGTATTTCGTTGAGGATTTTTGCATCTATGTTAACATTTTACATGTTAACCAAATGATAGACTTGGTGGATGAAGAGAGAGTTCAATATGAATAATTTTGGATTTTTCTATTTTCCTGATCTGTGACTGAAAGTGCTTTACCATCTGTCACCAGATATATGTCACCAGCATATAAAACTTGTCTATTCCTCTTTTGGTGCTTAGCATGAGGGCCTTGGTTTGATACTATGCTCTAACCTCCATGTTGTAATTTCCCAACCAGCATCTCCAATAGAGAGCTATTCATTCATTATTTTATTATCCAAAATGCCTAGCAGAATTCTTTATACTCTGGTAAATGTTCGTTAATTATTATTTTAGACAGTAGAAATAAATAACTAGGCAGTACCCAACTGAATGAAAGTTCATGATGTATACAAAGAGTTTCCAGTGATTTAGCTGTAATTTAGGGGATGTTATTTTTTAAGGTTTGGTCTTATGTCCTCTGCTTTTTAACATTTACATGATTGATGTAACATGGATAATAGAATGGAAATCATGATCCCAGCATTTTAAGATGAGGACATGTTTAGAATTGAGATCTAGTAATTTAAGTATTCATTATTATATCCCACAAATCTTTATGAAGCACTTAGTCTAAGCCAAACCCTGTGTTTGTACTTGAAAGACAAAGCATGATCCTTATGGAGCTTCCTTGATCTCGGTGGCCACAGATGGAGTAAGACCACTCTCCACAATGGCAGGTGACATTCACCGAGGGCCGGTATGTGCCTGGCACAGTTTGAAGTGGTTTGTATGTACTGACTCATCTAATTTTCACCACAGCCCTTTGTGGTAGGTATTGCAAAATCTTCATTTTATAGATTCAGAATCTCAGGCACAGAGGGATTCATTACATTACCCAACATTATGCAGCTATGAATGTTAGCCAGGATCAGAATCCAGGCAGTCTGCCTCCTGAGATACACTGACTTTCAATAATCAAATAATCTTGTAGACCAAATGATAACTTGTAGAAAATTATAACTGTTCCAAGAGCTGTGGAGGAGAGATTCATCGTATTCTTAAGCCTATTTTAAGAGGAAATGACCTAGGGGAGGCTTCCTGGTGTAGAGACAGTTAAGATGACACCTGAAGGCAGAGTGGGCATTAACTAGGGAAAAAGGGGCTAGTGGAGTATTGTGTACAAAAGAAATGCCTATTGATGGCAAGGAGCAAGGGGGGATTCAAGAAAGTTGCTACGAAAAAGTAAATAGGTAGAGCAGAAGGTGGGTCTTGATGATATAGATTCCAGTTTGCAAAGCATTTTCACTTTAGCTCCTGTGTTTAATGCTCACAACCAACTTGGGTAGTTTAGAGACTTAATTTAACCAAGGCCATGGACCAGAAGTAGTAAGTCTGGGACCTGAATCCAGATCTCCTGATTTCAGTTCCCACAGCTATTCCACCAAACCAGAGCAGCTCAACAGTGCAAAGGAGGACTAAAGTAACATGTGGAGGGCACTGTGAGTATGGTATTTCTGGTCAGGGTCCACATGACTCAAAGATGTGTTCAGCAGTAATACTGGTAACACTGGTGCCTAAGGAAATGCATTTTATCTGGATGTAAGAAAGGAAGTACAATTCAAAATCAAGCCAAGACACAATTACTCTCAGATCTGATAGAATTCAAACATTACCTGTAACACTGATGTTGAGACAGGGCCCCATAGCTTCAGGAGGGCATGAAGAACTAGAAAATCAAGACTCAGGAGGGAAAGTCAAAGAAATTGGGTTCTTTGAAGAAAACTATCAAAGGTTGCTTATCAAAAACATTCTGTGACAGACAATGACCAGCTTACTTTTTGTCATCTCCCAGGAGGTAGAAAGCAGGAAGGATTGATACCAGCCCCGCAAACTATTCTCCATTTCCTGGCAAGATAAAGAGACACTCTAGGACCAATACCTCAAACATCAAATCTGTAAATCATTTGTGCTTGGCTCTGGAATTCTAATGTGATTCTCTTTCCTATTCCAGGTTTACCTATTTGTTTCACCTAGACCATTCTTAGGGTTATTTTGAAATCTCCCAAGCATGTGTCATAATTGTGCTAAGGAAATCTAGTCAAGGATTAAAATGAGACAAAAAGATACCATCCAATAAAATAAAGCTGCAGATAATACATATGGGAGATAAACCACAGAAGGATAATTGAAAATAGTCAAATACTTATTACAATAGCTGTCTAGCATCCATCCCTGTAGTAAAAAAAAAAAAAAAAAAAAAAGCCTGCTGAGGATATGGGGGGAGACAAGGCATAATCGCTAGACCTAGAGCTCCCCTGCTATATTATAAACTCCTTGAGGGCAGGCAGTCTGTAACAATCACCTTTACGCAAACCATAGCACCCAGTTATAGGGTGCTAGCACATAAATGAGGATCAATAAATGTTTGCAACTTACAATTGTTATGCCTTTCCTTCTCGTCTCTCTCCATAATTGTCATTATTCAATCACTGTAAAAAAAACAAATGTGTCTCTCTCCTGCTCCTTTTTTCTTGTCTTCAACACATGCTTAATGCCTGGCAGTAGATCCAGAGGCACCATTTAACTTTGCCAAGTGGCAATCAGAAGTAAGTCAGAGAGAAATATTTCATGACTCTCAGAGATGTTAAACCCTGGCATAAGTTGATGAGAAAGATTGTGAAATCATTTCTCCAGGAAGTCTTTGAAAATGTAGAATACCTAGTGTGATTCAGGGGTAAAGATATACCTAGAGATCTAATTTAACATTCTACAAACATATACATGCATACACACACTAGTTTTCCTTATACAAGTTATCCATGTTCAGTGCAGAAAATTTGTACAATCTAGGGAAGTATAAAGAAAATAATAATCACACCATCTAAAAAAGCTACAGTTAGTATTTTGGTGTATTTTTATTTTTTAATGTATCTGTCCACACACAGTCATCCATTCATTTATTCAACGAACTGTCATTAGGACTACCAACATTCTATGCAGAAAAAGACAGTAAACAATCATCATAATAAAAGGAAAATTATGTGGTATGGTAGAAGGTGTTAAGTGTATGAAAAAAGTATTGCAGGTTGAGTAATGGGGTCAGAGATGCTGGGACAGAGTGGAGGAGGTTGTGATATTTTTTAAAATAGGGTAGACAAATAGTTTTATTTTGTCAATGGAATCCTTATTTTTTCTTTAGGTATAATTGACAAATAACATATTAGTTTGAAGTATGCAATGTAATGATTCTATATTTCTGTGTATTACAAAATGACCTCCACAAGAAATTAACATCTGTCATCATACATAATTACAAAAAATTTTTCTTGTGATGAGAACTTTTAAGATTTACTTTCTTAGCAACTTTCAGATATGCAATCAGTATTATTAGCATAGTCACCATGCTAAACATTACATCCCCATGACTTATTTTATAACTGTAAATTTGTAACAATTTGTACCTTATGACCCCCTTCACCCATGTCAACCAGCCCTTACCTGCCCCCCCCCACCTCTGGCAACCACCAATATGTGCTCTGTGTCTGTGAGTTCAGTGTTGTTTGGTTTTGCTTTTTAGGATCCATGTGTGAGATCATATGGTACTTGTCTTTCTCTATCTAACTTATTTCTCTTAGCATGATGCCCTCAAGTCTATCTATGTTGTCCCAAATAGCAAGATTTCATTCTTTTTATGGCTGAATAATATTCATATATATATATATCTATAGATATAGATCTCACAATTTCTTTATCCATTCATCTGTCAGTGGACACTTAGGTTGTTTCCATATATTGGCTATTGTAAATAATGCTGCACTGAACATGGCAGTGCATATATCTTTTCAAGTGAGTGTTGTTGTTTTCCTCAGATAAATACTTGAGAATAGAATTACTGGATCATATGATAGTTCTATTTTTTAATTTTTTGAGAAAGCTCCATACTTTTTTCCATAGTGGTTACACCAATTTACATTTCCATCAACAGTGCACAAGAGTTCCAGTTTTTCTACATCCTCACCAACACTTATTTTTTGTCTTCTTGATAACAGCCATTCTAATAGGTGTGAAATGGTACCTCACTGTGGTTTTGGTTTGCATTTCCCCGATGATTAGCAATACTGAGCATCTTTTCACGTACCTATTGGCCCTCTCTGTCTTCTTTGGAAAAAAAATGTCTATTAGGATCCATTGCCCATTTTTCAGTTGGATTGAGGGTTTTTTGCTCTAGATTTTGCTTTTGAGTTGTATGAGTTCTTTATATATCTTAGATATTAGCCCCTTATCAGATATATGATTTGCAAATTTCTTATCCCATTCTGTAGGTTGTATTTACACATTTTTGATGGTTTCCTTTGCCATGCAGAAGCTTTTTATATTGTCACCCCACTTGTTTGTTTTTACTTTGGTTGCCTTTGTTTTTGGTATCACGTCCAAAAAAATCAGTGCCAAGACCAATTTTAGCACTTACCACGTATGTTTTCCTCTAGATGTTTTATGGTTTCAGGTCTTACATTCAAGTCTTTTATTCATTTTGAGTTAACTTTTGTGTATGGTATAAAAATATGGTCCAGTTGCATTTTTTTTTTTTTGCATGTGACTGTCCAATTTTCCCAACACCATTTGTTGAAGAAACTGTCTTTTCCCCATTGTATATTCTTGACACCTTTGTCGTAAATTAATTGACCATATATTCATGAGTTTATTTCTGGGTTTTTCTATTCTGTTCCATTGATCTATGTGTTTTTAGGCCAATGCCATACTATTTTGATTACCAGAGCTTTGTAATGTAGTTTGAAATCAAAGAGCATGATGCCTCCAAGTTTGTTGTTCTTTTTCAAAATTGCTTTGGCTATTTGAGGTCTTCTGTGTTTGCATACAAATTTTAGGGATGTTTGTTCTATTTCTGTGAAAAATGCCATGGGTATTTTGATTGGGATTACACTGAATCTGTAGATAGCCTTGGGTAGTATGGACATTTTTACAATATTCTTCCAATACATGAACATGGAATATTTTTCCTTTTATTTGTGTCTTCCTAGATTTCTTTCATCACTGTTTCATAGTTTTCAGTGTAAAAGTCTTTCACCTCCTTGGTTAAATTTTTTTTTTTTTTTTTTTTTTTGCGGTACGCGGGCCTCTCACTGTTGTGGCCTCTCCCATTGTGGAGCACAGGCTCCGGACGTGCAGGCTCAGTGGCCATGGCTCACAGGCCCAGCCGCTCCGCAGCACGTGGGATCCTCCCGGACCGGGGCACGAACCTGCATCCCCTGCATCAGCAGGCGGACTCTCAACAACTGCGCCACCAGGGAAGCCCCTTGGTTAAATTTATCAGTAGATATTTTATTCGTTTTAATGTATTGTAAATGGAATTGTTTTCTTAATTTGTCTTTCTGATAGTTCATTATTAGTGTATAGAAATGCAACATATTTCTGTATATTGATTTTCTTCTGCAACTTTACTGAATTTGTTGATTAGTCCTAACAGCTTTTTGGTTTTTCTATCATGTCGTCTGCAAAGAATGGCATTTCTATTTTTCGTTTCTGATTTGGATGCCTTTTATTTCTTTTTCTTCACTAATTGCTTTGGCTAGGACTGCCAATACTATGTTGAATGAAAATGGTGAAGGTAGGTATCCTTGTCTCATTTCTGATCTTAGAGAAAAAGATTTCAGCTTTTGCAATTAAGTGTGATGTTAGCTTGTCATGGATGGCCTTTATTAGGCTGAGGTAATTTCTCTCTATATCCACTTTGTTGAGAGTTTTTAATCATAAATGGCCATTGAATTTTGTCAAATGCTTTTGCTGCATCTATTAAGAAGTTCATATGATTTTCATCCTTCATTTTGTTAATGTGTATCACACTGATTGATTTGCAGTTGTCGAACCATCCTTGCACCCACTTGACAGTGCTGTATGATCCTTTTAGTGTATTGTTGAATTCAGTTTGCTAATACTTCATTGAAGATTTTTGCATCTGTTTGTCAGGGATGTTGATGTACAATTTTCTTTTCTTGCAGCATCTTTGTTTGGTTATGGTGTCAGGATAATGCTGGCCACGTAAAAGGAGTTTGGAAGTGTTATCTTTTTTTGGAAGAGTTTGAGGATTGATATTAATTCTTTTTCGAATGTTTGGTAGCATTCACCAGTGAAGCCATCTGGTCCTGGAGTTTCATTTATTGGGCGTTTTTGATTACTGGTTCAATTTCCTGACTAGTTCAGTTTTTCTTTTTCTTCATGATTCATTCTTGGTAGGTTGTATGTTTCTAGAAATTTATCCATTTCTCCTAGAGTGTCAAATTTGTTGGTGTATAATTGTTCTTAGTAATCTCTTATGATCCTTTGTATTTCTGTGGTATCTGTTGTGAAGTCTCCTCTTTCATTTCTTATTTTGAGTTCTCTTTTTCTTTTTTTCTTGGTGAATCTAGCTAAGGTTTGTCAACTTTGTTTATCTTTTCAAAGAACCAGTTCTTAGTTTCATTTATCTTTTCTAATGTCTTTTTGGTCTCTAGTTCAGTCGTTTCCACTCTGATCTTTGTTATTTCCTTCCTTCTAACTTCCTTCTTTTCCTTTCCTTCCTTTTCTTCCTTCTATCCTTCTAAAGATTTGGGCTTTGTTTTTTCTTCTTTATATAGTTCCTTGAGATATAAAGGTAGGTTGTTGAATTGAGACTTTCCTTGTTTCCTGATATAGTCATTTATCACTATGACATTCCCTTTTAGAACTGCTTATGCTGAATCACATAAATTTTGGTATGTTACATTTTCATTTGTCTCAAGGTATTTTTTTATTTCTCTTGATTTTTTCTTTTTGACTCATTGGTTGTTCAGCAGTATGTTGTTTAATATCCACATATTTATTAATTTTCCTGTTTTCTTCTTGCATTTGATTTCTAGTTTTATACTATTGTGGTTGGAAAAGATGCTCAATATGATTTGTTTTCTTAAATTTATTAAGACTTATTTTGTGGCCTAACATATATATCCTAGAGAATGTTCTATGTGCACTTGAGAAGAATGTATTCTGTTACTGTGGGATGAAATGTTCTATATATATCCGTTAAGTCTATCTGATCTCACATGTCATTTAAGGCCAATGTTTTCTTACTGATTTTCAATCTGTATAATATCTATTCATGTAAGCAGGGTGTTAAATTCCCTTGCTATTATTGTATTGTTGTCTATGTCTCCCTTTAGGTCTGTTAATATTTATATATTTAGGTGCTCCTATGTTTGGTGCATAAATATTACAAATGTTATATCCTCTTGTTGGATTGAGCACTTTATGTGCTGACCTTTTTTGTCATTTATTACTGTCTTTGTTTTAAAGTCAATTTTGTCTGACATAAGTATTGCTACTCCAGCTTTCTTTTGGTTTCCGTTTACATGGAATTTATTTTTCCAGCCTTTCACTTTCAAGCTGTGTGTGTCCTTATATCTGAAGTTTGCATCTGTAGGCAGCATATAGATGGGTTGGGATTGTGGTTTTAAATGTAATGGCTAGAGGAGGTCTTATTGAAAAGGTGATATTTGAACAAAGGTATTAATTGGGATCATTTTGAACAACATACTATGAAATTTGCTTTGATCATTATTCTTTAAAAGATGCTTATTTAATGGATGCACATCATTTTATCTTATAAATCTTATAAATAATTTTTTAACCCCATGGTTGGACATTTACATCAACTCCACTTAATTTTTTCTGTGTTTTACATTGTTAAATGAATCTGTGGCTTCTCTGTTCAGTTTTTGCAATTAACAGCATAAAGGTAAGATTTAGGTCAGAAAAGAGGAAACAGCATCAATGTAATAATGTCAACTTCTTGTGAGATATGTTGCAATAGTTTTCATTTACTTCTAATCTGATTATGATGTGTGTGGTTTTTTTATGATGTGTTTTTAAAATACCATTTGTTGTGATTTCAGTTAAAATGTACATATTTATGTTTAAATTTTGTAAAATATACAAAAGCAAAAGAAAATTCAAAATACCCATAATCACATCTTCCAAAGTTAGTATTTGCTCAAAATATACACTTATTTAGTTTGTATTATATTAAACATCCTGTATTATAATTTTCATTTAATTAAATGTGAACATTGTCTAAGTATTTTTTTTTTTTTTTTTTTTGCGGTACACGGGCCTCTCACTGTTATGGCCTCTGCTGTTGTGGAGCACAGGCTCCGGACGCACAGGCTCAGCGGCCATGGCTCACGGGCCCAGCCGCTCCGTGGCATGTGGGATCTTCCCAGACCGAGGCACGAACCCGTGTCCCCTGCATTGGCAGGCGGACTCTCAACCACTGCGCCACCAGAGAAGCCCCTAAGTATTTTTAAGTATTTTATTTATAACTATGTTTTAAGTGTACTATTTTAAAGTATTCTTTTATAATCTAATTTTTAATAAGTGTACACTATTCATTTTTTACCCATTCCATAAACTATCCCCATTTTATAAACTGAATTATACAATTTATCACTATTGTACAATCTTTTCACATATATCCTTGCACACAACTCTGATTATTTCCTTCTATAATTAAAAGCATAAATCTGTCATTTATATTGCACATATTTTTACTAGTTTGTTCCTTTCCTTTTAGTTTTATTTATGTTGTTTTTTTGACTGAAAGAAATTAAATCTATCAATCCTTTCCTTAAGGGATTCTTCGTTTGCCTTTTAGGTTTTGAAAATCCTTTAGCACCCTGAGTTTTTTTGTTTTTTTAAAAAAAACTCTTTTCCCTGGTGGGATTTATTTTGGCCCATGGTATGACATTTAGTGAACCAACTTTATTTCTTTTGGAATAGTTACAGCTTGGTTAACCTTCAATAGGCCTTTCTTTTCTTTATTTTGTTATTCTGTCAGTCAGGACTGTTATCTAAATACTTCTTCAAACCATATGTAAGAGCAAAGGTGGTGCTTCTTACTGACATTCTGAGGATTCACACACTTGTGAATTGGGATTGAAGAGGGCAAGAATTGTTTCAAGGAGAACAAATACATAAACAGACTTTTGAGATTTTAATAAGACATGTTAAGAAATAATGCATAATTCCAGAAAAAGTCATTAATAATTATAACTCTGAACTTCAAAACACCTTTGTATAGATCCTCAGGAGTAGATTCACAAATTGGAAAGTTGGTGTTCCCATTAGAACTTATATAATGTATTAGTTAGTACTCTCTCATTGCTCTGAGAATAGGAGAAATATAATAATAACAAGAGCTGTCATTTAATGGGAACTTACTACATGCAAGGCATTGTGCCAAGTACTTCACATGTGGTATTTATTTAATCTTCAAAATACTTTAGAAGGGAGGTACTATCAAGATCTCTCTTTTACAGATGAGGAAACAAAGGCTGAGTGGGGTAGAAGAAAACTTCCATGGTCATGCAGCTAGTTAACTGTGTAAAGGGGACTCCTCAACTATTTCTCAGCAAAATTTAGTCAATGCAATAGTAAAAATAAGAGTATGAAAGAAAGTCCTAATTAGATACATCATATGCTGTCTCCAACTTCTCTTCTCCACGATGTGCTTGGAAAGCTTCCAGTAGTTTAAGTCATACCTAACTAATAACAACTACATCTGATAATTATTTATATTTTTTAAAGCACATTCAACCAAGAGAGTTGATGCTTACAGCATATGGTCCAGGTCATACCATTTGGATAGCTTAGAAAGCAGAAGTGCTAAGAGGTTAGGTAGTAGAGCTGGGATTTAAAACCATGACTCCTATCTCTGCCATCACTTCTTCCCCTGACCTCTACACTGCAAGTTTGGGAGGTTTCTCTTGGGGAATTTTTTTTTATCCAAATTTCAAAGTATTATTACTTATTGTTGTTGCTGCTGTTATTACCTAGCCATCTCTGACCTTTTAAACAATGAATATGTTGTATTTTAAATTCTCATTACTGTAGTGATCTAGGCCATCTGATACTTTATTACACATATTGAATAAGAAACATTATAGGTATTCTTTTATCTAGTCCATCCTTTAGTGAATCAGTGATATAATTTGGACTTTTCTGTTGGATATGTCTCTTGAGAAGACATAAAATTACTTTATATGCTGTTAATAAATATATCATTACATATATGATGCTTTGACACTTCATGATAACTACATTTTTTTGGCAGTGTACACATTTACACAAAAATCATTTTTCTTTAAGTAGAAAAATAGAAAAATGTCAATAACTGCATTAAAAGTAGTAACTTCTGAGGATTTCCCAGAAAACAAGAGTAATTTTAAAGGAAACAATATAAGGGCATTATTAAGTTTTTCATCTTTTGTGGCCTGTTCAAATGCTATCTCTTCTGTGACCTTCCTTCTCTGAAGTATTTCTATCCTTTGAGCACCATTATAGTATTTTTAACATTCCATTATAGTGCTAATCCCAAAGTATACCTTGTATAAGTGATTTGTGCACATGACAATTTAGATTAAAACCCCCATGTTTTAGTCTTCTCTCTCTCCCCATATCTAGCCAGTTGCCTGGTACAAAATGTTAAACTGAATAAGAGGTAATCAAAGTTTAAATAGTGAAAAAATACATAAGCCTTAATTTAAGGCTTTTGTCAGATATATAGTTAATATATGAGGCATGCCAAATCAGAATGCAAGTCTACCTTGGATCTAAAATAGAAAGGACAATTTAAGTACTTTTAAATATAACCTGGAACAGAAAACTAAATCTGTTATGGTAGAAACAGGATGTGTGTTATAAGATTATATGAAATTTCTGTAAATGAATTAATATATATTCTCCAGTAATATTTTAAGATTTTAAAATCTTGATACCAAGGTCAGTAACTTTATTCACAAAAATCCATTGCACAGAGAGAAGAAGTACAAGTGTAAAGTTTAGGAATTCTGTTGAAGTTAAATTATCAGGTTAAAAAATAGGGTGTTATTGTTTTAAGGTATTTTATGTAAGCCTCATGGTAACCACAAGGGAAAATATGTAGTGATTATGCAGAAGAACATTGTAAAGGGGTCAAAACACACTGATATCAAAACACAATAAAAGACAGCAGGGTAAGAAACAAGGAAGAGTGGATCTACAAAACAACCAGAAGACAAATAACAAAGTGGCAATTGTAAGTCCTCACCTATCTATAATTACTTTAAACATAAATGGAGTATGGATCAAATTCTCTAATCAAAAGACTTAGGATGGCTGAAAGGATAAAAACAAGATCCAATGATATGCTGCCTACAAGAGACTCAATTTAGCCTTAAAGACACACATAGACTGAAAGTGAAGGGATGGGAAAAGTCATTTCAAGCAAATGGTAACCAAAAACAAGCAAACAAACAGGGTGTCTATACTTATATCAGACAAAATAGACTTTAAACTAAAAATGGTAAAAATAGACAAAGAAGGTCATTACATAATGATTAAAGGCTCAATCCATCTAGAGGATAAAACAGTTGTAAATATTTGTGTGCCCAACATTGGAAGACCTAAAGAAAGTAAAAGCTAACAGAGCTAAAAGGAGAAATAAACAGTAATACAACAATGGCTGGGGACTTTAATACCCCATTCTGAACAATGGATAGATCATTCAGACAGGGAAGCAATAAGGAAATAGGAGATTTGAGCAATACTATAGACTAAATAGCCCTAATAGACATATACAGAACATCCTATCCAACAACAGCACAATACACATTCTTCTCAAGTGGAATATTTTCTAGGATAGACCAAATATTAGGCCACAAAACAAGTCTTAGCAAATTCAGGAAGACTGAAGTCATACAAAGTATCTTCTCAGACCACAATGGCATGAAACTGGAAAGTAATAACAAAAGTAAAATTGACACACATGAAAATAAAACAATACTCAGTAAACAATGGTCAGGGGCATTGAATAGACAGTTTTTCAAAGAAGATGTAAGAAAGGCCAATGGGTACATGATAAGATGCTCAACAAAATAGTTATTAGGAAAATGCAAATTAAAGCCACAATAAGGTATTACCCCATACCTGTTAGAATGACCATCAAAAAGACAAGAGCTAACAAATGCTGGCATGAATGTGGAGAAATAGGAACTCTTGTGCAAACTGGTGGGATTGTAAGTTGGCACAGCCACTATGGAAAGCAGTATGGAGGATCCTTAAAATATTGAAAGTAGAATTACCATATGATTCAGCAATTCCATCTCTGGGAATATATCCAAAGGAAATGAAAACACTAGTTTGAAAAGATATCTGCAATCCATATTCATAGCATTTACAATAGCCAAGATATGGAAACAACCTAGTGTCCACTGATGGATGAATGGATAAAGAAGTTGTGAGATACACACACACACACACACAAACAAACATACACACAATTGAATATTATTCATCCATAAAAATGAGGAAATGCTACCATTTATAACAACATGGTCAGACCTGGAAGGCATTATGCTAAGTGAAATAAATCAGATAGAGAAAAACAAATAGTGTATGATATCACTTACATGTGGAATCTTAAAAAATAAAATATCAAGCTCATAGAAAAAGAGATCAGACTGGGACTTCCCTGGTGGTCCAGTGGTTAAAATTCCACACTCCCAGTGCAGGGGGCCTGGGTTCAATCCCTGGTCAGGGAACTAGATCCTGCATGCTGCAACTAAAGATCCTGCATGCCACAAGTAAGACCTGGCACAGCCAAATAAATAAGTAAGTAAATAAATGTTTTTTTAAAAAAAGAGTTCAGACTGCTTGTGGTTACCAGAGGTGGAGGGTGGAGGAGGGGGAATTGAATGAAGGTGGTCCAAAGGTGCAAATTTCCAGTTATAGGAGAAATAAGTGCTAGGGATGTAATGTACAACATGATGGCTATAGTTAACACTGCTGTACGATATATAGGAAAATTTTTAAGAGAGTAAGTCCTAATTTCTTTTTTCTTCATTTTATCTATATGAAATGATAGATGTTAGCTGAATCTATTGTAATTATTTCACAATATATGTAAATCAAACCATCATGCTGTACGCCTTAAATTTATACAGTGATCTATATCAATTACTTCTCAATAAAACTGGGGGAAAAATCCAGTGCAATAGCTACACAATGCTATATGTTAATATTTAGTAACTTTAAAATGGACTGGTGTACAGACATAATGCTTATTGAAGGATGAAGATAATATTTATGCTTTTCCCATAAGGTAGTTTTAATAAAATGTTCCAACTCAAAATATGTGTGATCTCAAAATTATGTCTTCAGTTCTTAGAATAAAGTCCTTTCTGGAAAATATATGACTAAATAGCATTTTAGAACCTTTAAATAGCATTTTAGAACCTTTAAATACCTTAAAGATCATATAATCTAAACCACTCATTTAATTATGCTATTTATTAATAAATATCACTGAAAAGAAATATTCAGTTATTACTAAATGTTATACAATGAAGTTAAGGTTCTTTCCTATCCCAGGGGCAAGGACTAATAACAGTTTCCTGGGTAATCTTCTTGAATTTTTCTGTACACAAGCATACATTTAATTTATTTAATGGCACCAATGCAAGCCAGCTAAAAAAGTGTGATGGCTTGCAATAAATCTTGGAGATAATTTTCTCTTAATATAAAGATCTATCTCATTTTTTAATATGAAATATTTAAACAATGGTTACAGATAAATATCTAAAAACACTCTTAAAGATACTGCCTAAATTTAACAAATATTCACATTTTATTATTTTTTAATCTTTGCCTTTTAAGAAACAGTTGAAGACCCTTTTGTATCTCTCTTAATCTTTTTTACCCCCCACTACTTCCTTTTCCTTTTTGACCATTTTCCTAAATGTTTCCATTGCTGTTCACAGTCCTGTCCTGTTTTTTTTTTTAACTTTTTTTTTTTTATTACATATGTGTGTTCCATAAACAACTTATAGCCTCATTTTATATGTAACTGAATGTTCCATAATGGAATTGTAACTGGTTTAGTGAGAAGTCTCTAATCAGTAAGATGTAAGGATAAATCCATGTCATTTTTCTTCATTCCTTTTACTCTATTAAATCTCTCCTATGCTTAACTACATCCTGGACAGATGTCAGAACTTTCCAGTTATTTCAGGTTATTAAAATTCTGTTTAAAATTCTAATTTCATCCTATTTAAATCTTAACTCTTATGTTTTATGGTACTTTATTAAGATATAATTTATACACAGTAAGTTCCAAAAATATTGATTACATAAAGAAAATTGAGAATTTCACCATACAATGGATTATACAGTATTGTGTAAAAATTATATAAATACATATCTACACTTGTATCCACCTATGTGATCACCACTCAGATCAAGAAATAGAACACTCCTCACTCCCAGAAGGGAGGCAATATCCCTTACTCCCCTCTTGTGAAAACTAAATGTAACACTATTCTGACTTCTAACAGCATTGATTAGTTTTGCCTGTTCTTGTGTTTCATGTAAATGGAATCATACCATATAATGTCTGGCTTTTTTCACATAATGATTTTGAAATCCATCCATGTTGTTACATACCTCAGCAGTTCATTCTTTTTTGTTTTGGTATTTTTGAGTAGTATTGTGTTGTGTGAATATTCATAATTTGTCCACTCTTGTTGATGGGTTTGTGTTATTTCAAATTTTGAGCTATTATGAATAAAGCTGCCATGAACAACTTGTACAAGTCTTTTGGACATCTGCATTCAATTTTCTTGAGTAGATGCCTACAAGTAAAACTGCTGAGTCATAGGATTGTGTATGTTTAACTTTGTTAAAAACTGCCAAACACTTTGAAAGTAGTTGTCACATTTTACACTCTTAGCCAGTGATATATGAGGACTCTAGTTACCACATGTATGTCAACACTTTGTGAAGTTAATCTTTTTTATTTTAGCCTTTCTTGTAGGTGGGTAGTTGTATCTTATTGTGGTCATTTTTCTATATTTTTAAATGGGAAAATAAAAAACATGGTTAACAGTTACTGTTGCTTGTACCTGCACAGAGTATCTCTAGAAGGATTAGAAGAATCTGAACATTCTGGTTTTCCTTTGGTGAGGATTGGTGTGCCCCTGTTTTTCTGGGTCACTGGTGTAGGAGGTAGATGTCCCCTTGTAAACTTTAGTTACTTTTGAATATTGAACCATGTACATGTTTTACCTATTGAAAAAATGAAATTACTTTAAAAATCACTCAATTAGTGGATAGTGAAGCTGTACTCTACTCCCTGCTCACACCAGGCTTTTGAGTTGGGGAATTCTGAGTGGGGAGAAGGCACATTCCACCCTTTCACTCCAGTTTCACTAACAACTAACTCCAGTTGTTAGTCACCCAGTAACACTTTAGAGCATGGCCAGATTAGTTTCTGGGAACCTCCACCTCCTTCCTCTTCCTGCCTCTAGCTCTTCTCATTGGCTGGATGAGGCAAGAGGGAGAGAGAGGGAAAGGGACAGATTTATCTTTCTGTCTTTATTTGTGTCCTTCTCTTTTGAGGTTGTTGAAGTTTCTATATTATGGCTGGCCTTGGTTGCATTCTTTGTGGCAGGTCCAAAAGCACTTCTCTCCTGGGTCACATGTGAGGTTTTTATGGGATGGAGGGTGAGGAACTTGGGGAGCCTCCCCTCTGTACCATTCTCTGATGTGGAACATCCAGTTCCAGCTTGACTTCTTTCTACCCTCCTAAACTCTAATGCCTGGGGTGGGGACTAGGGGAACAACCTGTAACCTCTCATTCATGGGCCTATCTGTGGGTTCCAGCAAGGTTAGCTCAGGCCCATGTCCCTTTCATAGCACCCCCTGACCCGTAGGATCTGATGTCAGGAGGTGAGAGGACCTCCATCCTTGTCTTTTTTGGAGAAAGAATTCCACAAAAAGACAATATAGAGCAGGCACAAAGTTTATTGGAAGCACAGTATGTGCAAAGAGAACAAAGGAGCAACTTACTTAGAGCAGAAGGAAGGCAGAAATACACACCCAGGGAAGAGTGTGGGCATCCTTCCTAATGAGGAGCGTGCCACAGAGGTGATTTAAATCACTTAAATGGAGCATTTCTTCTGGGTCTTTGTTTTCCTCTGGCCAATTATCTCGCCTCTTTTCCCACATCTGGCCCTTCCCAATATGCATGCACGTCTTATTGCCAAAACGGATTCCAGCATGGGGGCCTATGGGATATTGATAGCACCTATTATGGGGTGGTGCTCCCTCCCTTTTTGACCCCCGAGGAGCATTCTTGTGCATGTGTAGTTAGGGAGGTCTCCTTGACCTCAGGAGTGATAGATATGGTCATCTTATCTCTTTACTCCAGCAGAGCTCAGCTTCTGCCATTAACTTTGTCCTTGAAGTGTCAGGGAAAACAAGCTCCAATTTACTCCACTTGACAAACTCCAGCTGCTCAGCCCAGAGGCCCATCTACCTCCTACCTCAGATCCTCACACATCTGTTGGAGATTCAAGTTACTCCTCTTTGTTCTCATCCTACCCTCTCTCATCAGGCCTCTCCTTCCCGCTTAGGAAGCTGCATTCAGTAAATCTAAATGTGACTTAGCAGATGGTCAATAGAGGAATGAGATGACAGTCTCTCCTCTTGTGGGCACTATCAAACTTGATGAGTAATTGCCTTAGAACCCTTCACACTGGGACCACCAGTTAGAGAGGGAAGGGGAGTAGGAGAGGAGAGAGAGGGAGAGGAAGGGGGAGAGAAAAAGCCCCAGTGCCCTCCTCTAGGTTGATGGCTCAGAGTTCCAACAATTTCTTCTTCCTCATTTCCTCAATCTTCTTACATATAATGCCTGAGTTAGGTATTATGGGGCCAGTTCTGCTAATTCTTACTAATATCTGTGTGTATATAACCATGCGTGGAGTGTTCCTGAGTACGCGTTGGGGGTGGCGTCTCAGTGTGGGATGCCTTTCTAGTCCAGGTCCTGTGATCTTGTTAATATGCAAGCTCAGAATCAGGAAATCCAAGTGGGGTCTGAAATCCTTCATTAAAACCTTTTTTATTGTAAAATACCCATAATGTAAAATTTACCATCTTAATCATTTTTAAGGGTATGGTCAAGTGGCATGAAATACATTCATATTGTTGAGTGACCATCATCACCATCCATCTCCAGATCTCTTTTTCACCTTGTGAAACTGAAACTACATACTCATTAAACAGTAACTCCCTGTTCCCACTCCCCCTGGGCCCTGGCAACTAGCAATCTACTTTCTTTCTCTGTGAATTTGACTGCTCAAGCTACCTCATATAAGTGGAGTTATACACTATTTGTCCTTTTGTGACTGACTTATTTAACTTAGCATAATGTCCTCAAGGTTCATCCATGTTGTGACATATGTCAGAATTTCTTTTTCCAGCTGAAATTAGTATTTGAATTCTTAGACTCAGTAAAATAGATTGTCCTCAAAGTGGGTGAGTATTATCCAAATCCATTGAGGGTCTGAATACAACAAAAGGCAGAGGAAGGAGGATTTTGTTCCTTTTTTCCTGCCTCACTGTTTGAGCTAAGACATACCATGTCATCTTTTCCTGCCCTTGAACTGAGAATTTACATCATTGGCTCCTCTGGTTCTCAGGCCTTTGGACTTACTGAATTACACCACTGGCTTTCATGTGTCTCTAGCTTGCAGACAGTAGATCTTGAGGCTTCATAAGTTCTATAACTACCTGAGCCAATTCCTCATAATAAATATCCTATTGTTCTGTTTCTCTGAACAACCCTATTTGTTCTTTATCTCTGAAGAACCCTAATACAATATGATCATTCCTGTTTTTCATTTTTTTGAGCAAATGCCGTACTGTTTTCCATAGTGACTGTACCATTTTACATTCCTTCAACAGAGCACAAGTTTCTCAATTTCTTTACATCTCTACCAACAACTGTTATTTTCTGGGGCTGTTTGTTTGTAGTGCTCATTCTAGTTGGTGTGAGGTGATATCTCACGGTGGTATTGATGTGAATGTTTAGTGATGGTGACCATCTTTTCATGTGCTTATTGGTAGTTTATATATCTTCTTTGGAGAAATGTCTATTCAAGTTCTTACCCATTTTTTAATTGGGTTGCTTGATTTTGTCATTGTTGTTGTAGTATTTTATACATCTGATATTTTCACTCTGTTGATTGTGTCCTTTGCACAAAAATTTTTAGTTTTGATTTATTCCAGTTTATCATTTTTTCTTTTGTTGCCTTTGCTTTTGGTGTCATATCCAAGAAATCATTGCCAAATCCAATGTTGCAAAGATTTTCTCTGTGTTTCTTTTAAGAGTTTTATAGTTTTAGTTCTTAAATTTAGGCCTTTGATCCCATTTTGAGTTAACTGATGTATATGATGTAAGGTATGGGTCCAACTTCATTCTTTTACATGTAAATATCCAGTTTTCCCAGCTCCATTTATTGAAAAGTTTGCCCTTTCTCCATTGACGGTTTTGGTATCCTTGGTGAAAATCATTGGAACATATATGTGAGGATTTACTTCTGAGCTCTTTATTCCATTCCATTGGTCTATCAGTCTGTCATTATGCCAATACCACACTATTTTGATTACTGTATATGTGTAGTAAATTTTGAAATCAAAGTTAAGACTTCAAACTTTGTTCTTTTTCTCAAGTTTCTTTTGGCTATTTAGGGTCCCTTAAGATTCCATATGAATTTTAGGGTGGATTTTTCTATTTCTAGGAAAACAAAAAAAAGGTCACTGGGATTTTGATAGAGACTTTATTGTAGAGTGCTTTTAGTGGTATTTATAGCTTAGTACTATTAAGTCTTGTAATCAATGAACATAAGATGTCTTTCCACTTATTGGTGTCATCTTTAATTTCTTTCAGCAACATTTTATAGTTTTCAGTGTACACGTCTTTTGATTCCTTGGTTAAGTTTATTCCTAAGTATTCTTTTTACTGTTGCTGTAAATGGAATTGTTTACTTAATTTCCTTTTTTTTTTATTGGTGTATAGAAAGAAACACAATAGATTTTGCCTGTATGTTTTGTATCCTACAGCTTTGTTGAATTCATTTATTAGTTCTAACAGGGTTTTTTCTTGTGGAATTTTTAGAGTTATCTACATATAAGGTCATACTGTCTGCTAACAAAGATAATTTTACTTCTCTTTTCCAATTTGGTTGCCTCATTTCTTTTTCTTGCCTCATTACCCTGGCCAGGACTTCCAGTACTATGTTGAATGAAGTGATAAAAGTAGGCATCATTGTCTTGTTCCTAATCTTAGAGGAAAAGCTTTCATTCTTTTATCATTGAGTATGCTGTTAACTGTGGGTTTTTCATGTAGGGGCTTTCTTATGTTGAGGTATTTTCCTTCTGTTTGTAGTTTGTTGAGTGTTTTTTATTAGGAAAGGGTGTTGAATTCTATCAAATAATTTTTCTACATCAATTGAGATGATCGTGTGATTTTTTTCCCCCTTCATTCTTTTAAAGTGGTGTATTATATTGTTGTTGTTGTTTTGGGTATTCTGAACCATCATTGCATTTAGGGATAAATCCCACTTGGTCACAGTTTATAATCCTTTTGGTGTATTGTTGAATTCTATTCACTAGTATTTTATTGAGGATTTTTGCATCATTGTTCATCAAGGATATTGGTTTGTAGTTTTCTTGCAGTGTCGTTGTCTGGTTTTGTTAATCTTGTTAATGCTGCCTCACAGAATGAGTTTAGAAGTTTTCCATCTACTTCAATTTATTGGAAGAGATTGTAGATGATTTTTCTTAATTCTCCTATAAGTATTTAGAAGTCATCTGGCCTTGGGCTTTTCTTTATTGGGAGATTTTTCATTACTGATTCAATCTCTTTATAGTTATATGTCTAGTCATATTACTTTCTGTTCATGATGCAGTCTTGGTAGGCTGTGTGTTTCTAGGAATTTGCTTACTTCACCTAGGTTGTCCAATTTTATTTGCATATAGTTGTTTATGGTGCTCTCTTATAGTTCTTTTTATTTATGTAAAGCAAGTAGTAATATCCTCTCTTTCATTTCTGATTTTAGTTATTTGAGTCTTCTCTCTTTTTTTCTTAGTCATTCTATCTAAAGTTTTGCCAATTTTTTGAACATTTTAAAGAATCAACTCTTGATTTCTTGATTTTTTTTTTCTATTTTTTCCCTTTGTTTATCTGCTCTAACCTTTGCTTCCCTTTTTTTTTTTTTTTTTCTGTTAGCTTTGGGTCTTGTTTATTCCTTTTTTAGTTACTTAAGGTATAAAGTTAGGCTGTTGATTTGAGATCTTTCTTCATTTTAATGTGTTTACAACTATAAATTTTTCTCTTAGCACACTTTTACTGCATCCCATACGTTTTTGTATGCTGTGTTTTGATTTTCATTTGTCTTATGATCTTTTGTAATTTGTGAATTCTTCTTTGACCTACTTGTTTAAGGGTGTGTTATTTAATTTCCACATATATATGAATTTCCCAGTTTCCCTTCTGCTAGTGATTTCTTTTTCATTTTATTGTATCTTTGAAAAGATACTTTGAATAATCTCAATATTTGTTAATTTGATTTCTGGCCTAACATGTGGCCTATCCTAGAAGAATGTTTCATGTGTATTTGAGAAGAATATATGTTCTGTTGTTGTTTGATGAAGTGTTCAGTATATGTCTGTTAGGTCAAATTGGCCTGCAGTGTTGTTCAAGTCATCTATTTACTTAAGGATCTTCTGTTTCAGTGTTCTATTATTAAATGTGGAGTATTGAAGTCTTCTACTATTATTCTGTTGCTATTGTTGTGTTAATATTTTCTCCCTTAGATTCTGAAAGTTTGCTTCATGTTTTTAGAAGCTCTAGGGTTCCATGTAAAAATATTTATAATTGTTAGACCTTGATGAATCAATTCTTTTATGGTTATATAAATTCTATCTTTGTCTCTCATAACAGTTTTTGACTTAAACTGTATTGTCTGATTTTATTATAGCCGTTCTTACTCTATTTTGGCTACTCTTTGCATGGAGTATCTTTTTCTATCCTTTCACTTTCAATCTGTGTGTCCTTAGATCTAAAGTGAGTCTCCTGTAGACAGCACATAGTTGGTCATTTTTCTTTAATCCATTTTGCCAATCTATGTCTTTTGATTGGGGAGTTAATCTACTTACATTTAAAGTAATTACTGAATTATTTAAAAGACTTATTATTATCATTTTGTTACTTGTTTTGTTTGTCTTATAGGTTTTTTGTTTGTTATTTCCTTCCATACTGCCTTTTGTGTTTTGTTGATTTTTGTGGTGATGCATCTTAATACCCTTCTCATTTCCTTTCTGTGTACATACTACAGATATTTTCTTTGCAGTTATACTGGGGATTATAAACTTACAATAATATATTTGAAACAAGTAACAACTTAAGTTCAGTTGCATACAAAAACTCTATTCCTTTGTTTGTCAACTATAACCCATTAAAGAGAGAGGGAAAAGGCTCTACTGCTTTAGAGCTACCCACACCCAGCTTTGTGCTATTGATCACAAATTACATCTTCATATATCATTACCCATTAACATAGATATAATTTTTATGTTTTTATCTTTTAAATTCTGTTTAAAAATACTGGTTTTATCTTTGTTCATGTATTTACTTTTACTGGAGAACTTTATATTTTCATGTCTTCAAGTTATTGTCTGTTATCCTTTCATTTCAATTTGAAGAACTCCCTTTAGCATATCCTGTAGTGCAGATCTAATGGTGATGAACTCCCTAGCTTTGGTTTATTTCAGAATGTCATAATTTCTCCTTGATTTTTGGAGGATAGTTTTACTGCATATAGAATTCTTGGTAGACTCTACTTTTTTTTTTTTTTTGGCATTTTAAATTTATCATCCTAATGCCTTCTAGCCTGCAAGGTTTCTGTCAAGAAATCTGCTTATGCTCTTACAGAGGATCTCATATATGTGAAGAGTCACTTTTCTCTTGTTACTTTCAAGATTTTTTTCTTTGTTGTTGATTTGCAACAGTTTGACTGTAATAGGTTTTTCCTACTTAGAGGTCTTTTATCTTCTTTTATTTGTATCTCCATGTATTTCCTCAAGTTTGGAAGTTCTCAGCTATTAATTTCTCAAATTAAATCTTTGTCCCATTCTGTCTTTTATTTGTCTACTCCTATAATGTGCATATTGAGCTATTTGATGGTATCCCACAAGCCCTGTTTATTTTCCTACCTTTATTTTTCCTCCCCAGAATTGATCATTTCAAATGACCTGTCTTAAAATTTGCTGATTCTTTCCTTTGAATGTTTGGGTAAGCTTATTAAACCCATCTGTATTTTTCAATTCAGTTATTGTATTTTTCAGGCCAGAATTTTTTTGTTTCCTTTTGATAATTTCTCTCTCTTTGTCGATATTTTTATTATGTTGATTATTTTCTGATTTCCTTTAGTCCCTTGTTCATGTTCTTCTTTAGCTTTTTAAGCATATTTAATATAATTTTGAGGATTTTTTGCAGTTATTCAATATTTTTTCTCCTTTTTCCTCAGTTTTATAGATATATAATTGACATAAAGTGCTATTTAATGTGTACAGCATAATGATTTGACTTACGTATATTGTAAAATGATTATCACATAAGTTTAGTTATCAACTGTCATCTCATAGATACAAAAAGAAAAACAAAAAAATATTTTTTTCCTTGTAATGAGAACTCCTAGGATATACTCCCTTAACAATGTTCATATATACCACACAGTGTTAGCTATAGTAATAATGTACATTATGTCCCTGGTACTTTATTATCTTATAACTGGAAGTTTGTACCTTTTGACTATCATCCTCCAATTTCCCCTCCCCCAAATCCTGCCTCTGGTAACCATAAACCTTAACTCTTTTTCTATGATTTGGTGGGGTTTTTGTTTCTGTTTTTTAGATTTCTCATAAAGTGAGATCATAGAGTACTTGTTTTTCTCTTTCTGACTTATCACACTTAGCATAATGCCTTCGAGGTCCATTCATCTTGCCAAAAAGACACTAGTTTCTTCTTTTTTATGTCTGAATAATATCCAGTGTGTATATATACCACAATTTCTTTATGCATGTCAAGGAGCTTTTATCCCATGATTTTTTCTAGGAGTTTTATGGTTTTCCATCTTATATTTAAATCTTGTAATCCATTTCAAGTTAATTTGGGGTAATGGTGTCAGGTAAGTGTCCAGTTTCATTCTTTTAATTGTGAATATCCAATTTCCCCAGCACATTTACTGAAGACATTGTCTTTTCTCCACAGAGTATGCTTGGATCCATTGTCAAATCTCATTTGACTGTATATGATTGATTTATTTCTGGGCTCTTGATTCTGTTCCATTGGTCTATGTGTCTTTTTGATGTCCATACCATAATGTTTTGATTAATAAAACATTATAATATAGCTTGAAATCAAGATGTGAGATGGTTACCACTTTGTTCTTCTTAAGATTGCTTTGGCTATTTGGGGGTTTTGTGGTTCCATATAAATTTTAGGAGTGTTTTTTCTACTTCTGTAAAAACTGCCAATGGAATCTTTTTTCTTTTTTTTAATACCTTTGTTGGAGTATAATTGCTTTACAGTGTTGTGTTAGTTTCTGCTGTATAACAAAGTGAATCAGGTATATGTATACATATATCCCCATATCCCCTCCCTCTTGTTTCTCCCTCCCACACCCTCCCTGTCCCACCCCTCCAGGTGGTCACAAAGCACTAAGCTGATCTCCCTGTGCAATGCAGTTACTTCCCACTAGGAATCTATTTTACATTTGGTGCTGTATATATGTCAGTGCTACTCTCTCACTTCATTCCAGCTTAGCCTTCCCCCCTCCACCCCGTCCTCAAGTCCATTCTCTCCCCTCCACTCCATCCTCAACTCCATTCTCTACGTCTGCGTCTTTATTCCTATCCTGCCCCTAGGTTCGTCAGAACCTTTTTTTTTTTTAACATTCCATATATATGTGTTGGCATACAGTGTTTTTTTTTCTGTTTCTGACTTACTTCACTCTGTATGACAGACTCTAGGTCCATCCACTTCACTACAAATAACTCACTTTCATTTCGTTTTATGGCTGAGTAATATTCCATTGTATATATGTGCCACATCTTCTTTATCCATTCATCTGTCGATGGACACTTAGGTTGCCCCCATCTCCTGACTATTGTAAATAGTACTGCAATGAACATTGTGGTACATGACTTTTTGAATTATGGTTTTCTCACGGTATATGCCCAGTAGTGGGATTGCTGGGTCATATGGTAGTTCTATTTTTAGTTTTTTAAGGAACCTCCATACTGTTCTCCATAGTGCCTGTATCAATTTACATTCCCACCAACAGTGCAAGAGGGTTCCCTTTTCTCCACACCCTCTCCAGCATTTATTGTTTCTAGATTCTTTGATGATGGCCATTCTGACTGGTGTGAGGTGATAGCTCATTGTAGTTTTGATTTGCATTTCTCTAGTGATTAGTAATGTTGAGCATCCTTTCATATGTTTGTTGGCAATCTGTATATCTTCTTTGGAAAAATGTCTATGTATGTCTTCTGCCCACTTTTGGATTGGGTTTTTTGTTTTTTGATACTGAGTTTCATGAGCTGCTTCTATATTTTGGAGACTAATCCTTTGTCACTTGCTTCATTTGCAAATATTTTCTCCCATTCTGAGGGTTGTCTTTCAGTGTTGTTTATGGTTTCCTTTGCTGTGCAAAAGCTTTAAGTTTCATTAGGACCCATTTGTTTATTTTTGTTTTTATTTCCATTTCTCTAGGAGGTGGGTCAAAAAGGATCTTGCTGTGTTTATGTCATAGAGTGTTCTGCCTATGTTTTCCTCTAAGAGTTTGAGAGTGTCCGGCATTATGTTTAGGTCTTTAATCCGTTTTGAGTTTATTTTGGTGTATGATGTTAGGGAGTGTTCTAATTTCATTCTTTTACATGTAGCTGTCCAGTTTTCCCAGCACCACTTACTGAAGAGGCTGTCTTTTCTCCATTCTATATTCTTGCTTCCTTTATCAAAGATAAGGTGGCCATATGTGCGTGGGTTTATCTCTGGACCATCTGTCCTGTTCCATTGATATATATTTCTATTTTTGTGCCAGTAGCATGCTGTATTGATTACTGTAGCTTTGTAGTATAGTCTGAAGTCAGGGATCCTAATTCCTCCAGCTCTGTGTTTCTTTCTCAAGATCGTTCTGGCTATTCGGGTTATTTTGTGTTTATATAAACATTGTGAAATTTTTTGTTCTAGTTCCGTGAAAAAATGCCATTGGTAGTTTGATAGGGATTGCATTGAATCTGTAGATGGCTTTGGGTAGTATAGTCATTTTCACAATGTTGATTCTTCCAATCCAAGAACATGGTCTCTCTCTCCATCTGTTTGTATTATCTTTAATTTCTTTCATCAGTGTCTTATAATTTTCTGCATACAGGTCTTTTTTCTCCTTAGGTAGGTTTATTCCTAGGTATTTTATACTTTATGTTGCAGTGGTAAATGGGATTGTTTCCTTAATTTCTCTTTCAGATTTTTCATCATTAGTGTATAGGAATGCAAGAGATATCTGTGCATTGATTTTGTATCCTGCTACTTTACCAAATTCATTGATTAGCTCTAGTAGTTTTCTGGTAGCATCTTTAGGATTCTCTATGTGTAGTATCATGTCATCTGCAAACAGTGACAGATTTACTTCTTCTTTTCCAGTTTGGATTCCTTTTATTTTTTTTCTTCTCTGATTGCTGTGGCTAAAACTTCCCAAACTATGTTGAATACTAGTGATGAGAATGGGCAGCCTTCTCCTGTTCCTGATCTTAGTGGAAATGGTTTCAGTTTTTCAACATTGAGAATGATGTTGGCTTTTGGGTTTGTCATATATGGCCTTTATTATGTTGAGGTAGCTTCCCTCTATGCCTACTTTCTGGAGAGTTTTTATCATAAATGGGTGTTGAATTTTATCAAAAGCTTTTTCTGCATCTATTGAGATGATCATATGGTTTTTGTCCTTCAATTTGTTAATATGGTGTATCACACAGATTGATTTGTGTATATTGAAAAATCCTTGCATTCCTGAGATAAACCCCACTTGATCATGGCATATGATCCTTTTAATGTGCAGTTGGATTCTGTTTGCTAGTATTTTGTTGAGGATTTTTGCACTTATGTTCATCAGTGATATTGGCCTGTAGTTTTCTTTTTTTGTGACATCTTTGTCTGGTTTTGGTATCAGGGTGATGGTGGCCTCGTAGAATGAGTTTGGGAGTGTTCCTCCCACTGCTATATTTTGGAAGAGTTTGAGAAGGATAGGTGTTAGCTCTTCTCTAAATGTTTGATAAAATTCACCTGTGAAGCCATCTGGTCCTGGGCTTTTGTTTGCTGGAAGATATTTTTTTTTTTTTTTTTTGCGGTACGCAGGCCTCTCACTGTTGTGGCCTCTCCCGTTGCGGAGCACAGGCTCTGGACGTGCAGGCTCAGCGGCCATGGCTCACGGGCCCAGCCACTCCACAGCATGTGGGATCTTCCCGGACCGGGGCACGAACCCGTGTCGCCTGCATCGGCAGGCGGACTCTCAACCACTGCGCCACCAGGGAAGCCCTGGAAGATTTTTAATCACAGTTTCAATTTCAGTACTTGTGATTGGTCTGTTTATATTTTCTATTTCTTCCTGGTTCAGTCTTGGAAGGTTGTGCTTTTCTAAGAATTTGTCCATTTCTTCCAGATTGTCCATTTTATTGCCATATCATATAGTTGCTTGTAGTAATCTCTCATGATCTTCTGTATTTCTGCAGTATCATTTGTTACTCTCCTTTTTCATTTCTAATTCTGTTGATTTGAGTCTTCTCTCTTTTTTTCTTGATGACTCTGGCTAATGGTTTATTAATTTTGTTTATCTTTTCAAAGAACCAGCTTTTAGTTTTATTGATCTTTGCTATTGTTTTCTTCATTTCTCTTTCATTTATTTCTGATCTGATTTTTATGATTTCTTTCCTACTGCTAACTTTGGGGTTTTTTTTTTGTTGTTGTTCTTCTTTCTCTTGTTCCCTTAGGGGTAAAGCAAGCTTGTTTATTTGAGATTTTTCTTTTTTCTTGAGGTAGGATTGTATTGCTATGAATTTCCCTCTTAGAACTGTCTTTGCTGTATCCCATAGGCTTTGGGTCATCGTGTTTTCATTGTCAGTTGTTTCTAGGTATTTTTTGATTTGCCCTTTGATGTCTTTGGTGATCTCTTGGTTACTTAGTAGCATATTGTTTAGTCTCCATGTGTTTGTATTTTTTACAGTTTTGTTTCCTGTAACTGATATCTAGTCTCATAGTATTGTGGTTGGAAAAGATACTTGATATGATTTCAGTGTTCTTAAATTTACCAAGGCATGATATGTGACCCTAGACATGATCTATCCTGGAGAATATTCCATGAGCACTTGAGAAGAAAGTCTATTCTGATGTTTTTGGATGGAATGTCCTATAAATATCAATAAAGTCCATCTTGTTTAACGTGTCCTTTAAAGCTTGTGTTTCCTTATTTATTTTCATCTTGGATGATCTGTTTATTCGTGAAAGTGGCGTGTTAAAGTCCCCTACTACGATTGTGTTACTGTCGATTTCCCCTTTTATGGCTGTTAGCATTTGCCTTATGTATTATGTATTGAGGTGCTCCTATGTTGGGTGCATAAATATTTACAATTGTTGTATCTTCTTCTTGGATTGATCCCTTGATCATTATGTAGTGTCCTTCTTTGTCTCTTGTAATAGTCTTGATTTTGAACTCTATTTTTTCTGATATGAGAATTGCTACTCCAGCTTTCTTTTGATTTCCATTTGCATGGAGTATCTTTTCCTTCCCCTCCCTTTCGGTCTGTATGTGTCCCTAGGTCTGAAGTGGGTCTCTTGTAGACAGCATATATACAGGTCTTGGTTTTGTATCCATTCAGCCAGTCTGTGTCTTTTGGTTGGAACATTTAATCCATTTACATTTAAGGTAATTATCAGTATGTATGTTCCTGTTACCATTTTCTTAATTGTTTTGGTTTTGCTTTTGTAAGTCTTTTCCTTCTCTTGTGTTTCCTGCCTAGATAAGTTCCTTTAGCATTTCTTGTAAAACTGGTTTGGTGGTGCTGAATTCTCTTAGCTTTTGCGTATCTGTAAAGGTTTTAATTTCTGTGTCGAATCTGAATGAGATCCTTGCTGGGTAAAGTAATCTTGCTTGTAGGTTTTTCCGTTTCATTACTTTTAATATGTCCTGCCATGCCCTTCTGGCTTGCAGAGTTTCTGCTGAAAGTTCAGCTGCTAACCCTATGGGGATTCCCTTGTATGTTATTTGTTGTTTTTCCCTTGCTGCTTTTAATATTTTTTCTTTGGATATAATTTTTGATAGCTTGATTAATATGTGTCTTGGCGTGTTTCCCCTTGGATCTATCCTGTATGGGATTCTCTGCGCTTCATGGACTTGATTAACTATTTCCTTTCCCATGTAAGGGAAGTTTTCAACTATAATCTCTTCAAATATTTTCTCATTTCCTTTCTTTTTCTCTTCTTCTTCTGGGACCCCTATAATTTGAATGTTGATGCATTTAGTGTTGCCACAGAGGCCTCTGAGACTGTCCTCAATTCTTTTCATTCTTTTTATTCTGCTCTGCAGTAGTTATTTCCACTATTTTATCTTCCAGGTCACTTATCCGTTCTTCTGCCTCAGTTATTCTGCTATTGATTGCATCTAGAGAATTTTTAATTTCATTTTTTGTGTTGTTCGTCATTGTTTGTTTGCTCTTTAGTTCTTCTAGGTCCTTGTTGAATGTTTCTTGTATTTTCTCCATTCTATTTTGAAAATTTTGGATCATCTTTTCTATCATTATTCTGAATTGTTTTTCAGGTAGACTGCCTATTTCGTCTTCATTTGTTTAGTTTGCTGGGTTTTTACCTTGCTCCTTCATCTGGTGCATATTTCTCTGTCTTCTCATTTTGTTTAACTTACTTTTTTGGGAGTCTCATTTTCACAGGCTGCAGGTTTGTAGTTCCTGTTGTTTTTGGTGTCTGCCCCCAGTATGTGAGGTTGGTTGAGTGGCCTGTGTAGGCTTCCTGTTAGAGGGGACTGGTGCCTATGTTCTGGTGGGTGGGTCTGGATCTTTTCTTTCTGGTGGGCAGGGCAACATCTGGTGGTATGTTTTGGGGTGTCTGTGAACTTAGTATGACTTTATGTGTCCTCTCTGCTAATGGGTGGGGTTGTGTTCCTGCCTTGCTAGTTGTTTGGCATTGGGTGTCCAGAACTGGAGCTTGCTGGTCATTGAGTAGTGCTCAGTCTTAGTGTTGAGACAAAGATCTCTGGGGAAGCTCTTGCCAATTGATATTATGTGGGGCCGGGAGGTCTCAGGTGGTCCAATGTTCTGAACTTGGCTCTCCCACCTCAGAGGCTCAGGCCTGATACCCAGCCAGAGCACCAACACCCTGTCAGCCACACAGCTCAGAAGAAAAGGGAGAAGAGAAAAAGAAAGAAAGAAAGAAAAAAATAATAAAGTTATTAAAATAAAAAAACTATTTTTTAAAAAGTAATTAATAAAAAAGAAGAGAGCAACAAAACCAATAAAGAAATCCACCAATGACAACAATCACTAAAACTAAACTAAGATAAACTTAAAAATCAGAAACAAATCAGTCGCAGACAGCAAACCCCAAGTCTACAGTTGCTCCCAAAGTCCACTGCTTCAGTTTTGGTACAATTCATTGTCTATTCAGGTATTCCACAGATGCTGGGTACATCAAGTTGATTATGGGGATTTAATCCACTGCTCCTGAGGCTTCACGGAGAAATTTTCCTTTCTCTTCTTTGTTCACACAGCTCCTGGGGCGTTCAGCTTTGGTTTTGGCCCCCCTCTGCATGTAGGTCACCCTCAGGCATCTGTTCCCGCCCAGACAGGATGGGGTTAAAGCAGTGGCTGATTAAGGGGCTCTTGCTCATTCAGGCCAGGGGGAGGGAGGGGTACAGTAGTTATAATTGGAATGTGGGGTGAGCCTGCGATGGCAGAGGCCAGAGTGACATTGCAACAGCCTGAGGTGCACCGTGTGTTCTCCCGGGGAAGTTGTCCTTGATCATGGGACCCTGGCAGTGGCAGGCTGCACAGGCTCCCAGGGTGTTGGGGATAGTGACCTGTGCTTGCCCATAGGATTTTTGGTGGCTGCAGCAGCAGCGTTAGCATTTCATGCCTGTCTCTGGGGTCCGAGCTGATAACTGCAGCTTGTCCCTGTCTCTGGAGCTCATTTAGGTGGTGCTCTGCCTTCTGTGGGCAGACAGGGAAGGAATCCCCTCTTCTTGCGCACCCTGAAACAATGGTCTCTTGCCTCTTAGGCAGGTCCAGACTTCTTCCTGGACTCCCTCCCGGCTAGCTGTGGTGCACTAGCCCCTTCAGGCTGTGTTCACGCAGCCAGCCCCAGTCCTCTCCCTGGGGTCTGACCTCCAAAGCCCAAGCCTCAGCTCCCAGCCCCCACCCATCCCGGCGGGTGAGCAGACAAGCCTCTCGGGCTGGTGAGTGCTGGTTGGCACTATCCTCTGTGCAGGAATCTCTCCGCTTTGCCCTCTGCACCCCTGTTGCTGCACTCTCCTCCATGGCTCCAAAGCTTCCCCACCCACCCACCCCCCCGTCTCTGCCAGTGAAGGGGTTTCCTAGTGTGTGGAAACTTTTCCTCCTCCACAGCTCCCTCCCAGAGGTGCAGGTCCCATCCCTATCCTTTTGTCTCTGTTTTTTCTTTTTCCTTTTGCCCTATGCAGGTACGTGGGGATTTTCTTGCCTTTGGGGATGTCTGAGGTCTTCTGCTAGAGTTCAGTAAGTGTTCTGTAGGAGTTGTTCCACATGTAGATATATTTTTGGTGTATTTGTAGGAAGGAAGTTGATCTCCACGTCTTACTCCTCCACCATCTTGAAGATTCCCCGCCAATGGAATCTTGATAGAGATTGCATTGGCTTTTGGTAATATTGACATTTTAACAATATTAATTCTTCCAATCTGTGAGTTTGGATTATCTTTCCATTTATTTCCATTTATTTGTGTCTTCTTCCGTTTCTTTCATCAATGTCTTGTAGTTTTCAGTATAGAGATCTTTCACCTCTTTGGTTAAATTTATTCTTAAGAATATTATTGTTTTTGATGTTTGTGGAAATGGGATCAATTTCCTTTTTAAAAATTTATTTTATTGAAGTATAGTTGATTTACAATGTTGTGTTAGTTTCTGGTGTACAGCAAATCGATTCAGTTATACATACGTAAAATAGTTTGCATCTATTATTCCCAAATTCCCTATCCATCCCTCCCCCATCCCCCCTCCCACTTGGCAACCACGAGTCTGTTCTCTACTTCTGTGAGTCTGTTTCTCTTTCATAGATGGGATCAATTTCTTTATTTCTACTCAGATAATTAGTTTCTAGTGTATAGAAACACTACTGATTCTTTATACTAATTTTGTGTCCTGAAACTTTACTGAATTCGTTGTTTAGATCTTACATGATTTTGTGTGTGTATGTGTGTGTGTGTGTGAAGTCTTGAGGATTTTCTATATATAAAATGATGTCATTGGTAAATAGAGCAAATTTTACTTCTTACTTTCCAATTCTGATACGTCTCATTTCTTTTCATTGCCTGATTACTCAGGTTAGAACTTCCAGTACGGTTTTCCATAGGAGTGATGAGAGTTGAGACTTTGTCTTGTCTTGATCTTAGAGGAAAAGCATTCAACCTTTCAACACTGAATATGATATTATCTGTGAACTTGTCATACATAGCCTGTACATTGTACAGGCCGTGTTGAAGTACATTCTTTCTATACCTAATTTGTTAAGATTTTCTATCATGAATGGGTGTTGAATTTTTAAATGCTTTTTCTGTGTTTTGATATGATCATGATTTTTTTCTTTCTATTATGTGATATATCACATTTATTGATATGCATATATTTAACCATTCTACATCTTAAGGAAAAATCCCACTTGATCATGATGAGTGATCCTTTTAATGTGCTGCTGAATTCAATTTACTAGTATTTTGCTGAGAATTTTTGCATCTATATTCATTAAGAATTTTGGCCTTTAGTTTTCTTTAATGTCCTTTTCTGATTTTGTTATTAGAGTAATGCTGTCCTTTGGGAGTGATCCTCCTCTTCAATTTTTAGACAGTTTGGAAGTATTGGCAATCATCTTTAAATATTTGTTAAAATTTTTTGTAAAGCCAACAGCCCCTGGGTTTTTCTTTGTTGGGAGATTTTTGATTACTGATTCCATCTCCTTACTAGTAATTGGTCTGTTCAGATTTTCTATTTTTTCCAATTCAGTCTTGGTAGGTTGTATGTTTCTAAGAGTTTTTCCATTTCTTCTAGGTTGTCCAGTTTGTTGGCATATATTGTTCATAGTAGCCTGTTAGGATTCTTTGTATTTCTGTTATGTCAGTTGGTAAAATCTTCCTTTTTATTTATAATTTTGTTGATTTGAGTGCTCTTTTTTTCCCCTTGGTTAGTTTAGCTAGATTTGTCAATTTTGTTTATCATTTCAAAGAACCAACTCTTGGCTTGGTTAATCTTTTCTATTGTTTTCCTGTTTTCTATTTTATTTATTCTGTTCTAATCTTTATTATTTCCATCCTTCAACTAACTTTGGGCTCAGTTGGTTCTTACTGTAGTCCTTGAGGTGTAGTTAAGTTATTTATTTAAGAATTGTTTTTCTGGGGCTTCCCTGGTGGTACAGTGGTTTAGAGTCCACCTGCTGATGCAGGGGACACGGGTTCATGCCCCGGTCCAGGAAGATCCCACATGCCACGGAGCGGCTGGGCCCGTGAGCCATGGCCACTGAGCCTGCGCGTCCGGAGCCTGTGCTTCGCAATGGGGGAGGCCACAGCAGTGAGAGGCCTGCGTACCGCAAAAAAAGAATTGTTTTTCTTTATTTTTTTATTGAAGTATAGTTGATTTACAATGTTGTTTCAGGTGTACAGTAAAGTGATTCAGTTTATATATATATATATAATCAGTTATATATATAATCTGAAAAAGAATATAATATTTATATTTTAATATATATTATATATGTTCTTTTCCAGATTCTTTTCCATTATAGGTTATTATAAGATATTGAGTATAGTTCCCTGTGCCATACAGTAGGTCCTTGTTGTTTACCTATTTTATATATAGTAGTATGTATATGTTAATCCCAACCTCCTAATTTAGCACCCCCTACTATCCCCTTTGGTAACCATATGTTTGCTTTCTGTCTGATGAGTCTATTTCTGTTTTGTAAATAAGTTCATTTGTATCATTTTTTTAGATTCCACAAATAAGTGATATCATACGATATTCCTATTTCTTTTTTTTATCTTTTTATTATTTTTTTAATTTCGTTTTTTTTTTCTTTTTTGTTTGGCTGCATTAGGTCTTAGTTGAAGCATGTGGGATCTTTTCCTTGTGGCATGTGGGCTCTTTGTTGCAGTGTGTGGGCTTCTCTCTAGTTGTGGCATGCAGGTTTTCTCTCTCTAGTTGTGGCACATGGGCCTAGTTGCCCTGCAGCATGTGGGATCTTAGTTCCCTGACCAGGGATCAAACCAGTGTCCTCTGAATTGCAAGGAGGATTCTTTACCACTGGACCACCAGGGAAGTCCCCATGATATTCCTATTTCTTAATGTACACATTTATTATTATGAGCTTTCCTCTTAGAATTGCTTTTGCTGTATCCCATAAGTTTGGATATGTTGTATTTCCATTTTCATTTTTCTCAAGAAACTTTTTAATTTCTTTAAATTTTTTCTTTGATCCTTTGGTTGTTCAGGTGGTTATTGTTTAAATTCTAAGAATTCATGAGCTTTCCAGTTTTCCTCCTGTTATTGATTTCTAGTTTCATATCATTGTCATCAGAGAAGATATGTATAGGGTATGCTCTCGAGCTTTCTAAGACTTCTTTTGTGGTCTAACATTTGGTCTATCCTAGATAGTGTTCCATATGTGCTTAAGAAGAATGTGTATTTCGCTGGTTGTCAGATTGAATGTTCTATATATGTTAGGTTCATTTGGTCTGTAGTGTTGTTCAAATCCACTGTTTCTTTATTGATTCTCTTTTTGGATGATATATCTATTGTTGAGAGTGGGGTATTAAAGTTTCCAGCTATTCTATTGCTGTTTATTTCTCCTTTTAGCTCTGTTAGTTTTTGCTTTATGTATTTAGGTGCTCAATATAGTTGATCACCTAAATATAATTATTTAAAAATTTTTGTCTGGTAAAACTGAAACCTGTGTTTTTGTAGGATTGGTTTCTAGAGATTTATTTTGTTACTTTGAATAGGCCATGTTTCCTTTTTTCTTTGTATGACTTGAGATCTTTTGTTGAAAATTGGGCACAGGAGGAATGAGCCACCTCTCCAAGTCTTTGCAGACAGGCTCTGAGCAAAGGAAGAATTTCACTAGTTCAACTGGCCTGAAGGTTTAATTCTTTTCAGACCTTTTCAGGGCTTGTGTCTTCCCTGAGCCTGTGTGTGTGTTTTCCCCTAACTCCCCAGTATACATGCCTGCTTTTAAATCTGTTAATTTCCCTGAGTTTTACCCCTGCTTTTTCTCAGGTCTTCAAAGGTTTATTGTATTCTTCAGCCTATAGTATCTTGCCCCCAGGCACCCATGGGTCTGCAGTCCCCTGTAGTTTTTATGTGTTATTTTGCCTGCCACTGCTCTCAGCAGCCTCCAACCTGATAATCAAAATTATGCCAGTGTTCCTGTCTGAGATTCAAGTCAGGAGAAACAGAAACTAGTCCCTCAGGGTTTTTCAGATAAGCCAAAATGTTGCAAGCAACTTCTGCTCTTTCCCTTCTGTCCTGAAGAGAGGACCAGGGATTTGGCAGCTTTCTCCTGACTGCCTTACTCTGCACTATTCCACATCAGGGATGGGGAGGGGTAAATGTGAGCAGAATATGCCACAAAATTTCCTATCATTTTGTGTGATTTTTTGTGTGCCTTTTTTTAATTGTTATTCACTTGGTTGCTGCATAACTTCGATTTCTAGAGCTCACCAAAATTATTCTAGTCAGTCCGTTGTTTGCTTGATGTTTCCATGGGGGAATGAAGGTCTGGAGCTTCCTGGTCCACCATCTTGCTTGTGTCACTATAACATTAATTTTAATAAGTGTACTTTTCATCACTTTTATATTCTAGAGGTCTTGTAATTTGTATTGATTTGTATTTTTTTCTTTGATGCAAGTGTAAAGAGAGTGTTTAAGTAATTTTTAAGTAGAAGAGCCTCTTTATAATCTAGTTTTCATATTAATTTTTAGTTTTTTCTTTTTAACTGGGGTATAGTTGTTTTACAATATTGTGTTAGTTTCTAACAAACAGCGAAGTGAAGTAGAGTTCCCTGTGCTATACAGCGGGTTCTCATTAGTTATCTATTTTATACCTATTAGTGTATATATTGTTAATCCCAATGTCCCAATTCATCCCTCCCCCACTTCCCCCCTTGGTGTCCATACATTTCTTCTCTATGTCTGTGTCTCTATTTCTGCCTTACAAACACGTTCATCTGTACCATTTTTCTAGATTCCATATATATGCGTGAATATATGATATTTTTCTCTTTCTGCCTTACTTCACTCTGTATGACAGTCTCTAGGTCCATCCACATCTCTACAAATGACCCAGTTTCATTCCTTTTTATGGCTGAGTAATATTCCATTGTATATATGTACTACATCTTCTGTATCCATTTGTCTGTTGATGGGCATTTAGGTTGCTTCCATGACCTGACTATTGTAAATAGATGCAATGAACATTGGGGTGCATTTGTCTTTTTGAATTATGGTTTTCTCTGGGTATATGCCCACTAGTGGGATTGCTGGGTTTAATTTTTAGTTTTATCAAGACTGTACTTTCTACATTTTTAGGTCATAAAATATTCTATGGCCTAACATACTCAATTTTTGCATATTTCACGTGAACTTGTAAAGGTTTATATACGGTTTTCTGGGTACAAAATGCATATATAAAAATTATATCTATCTAATTAATAATATTGAAGGTCTTCTACAACCTTTTTTTTGCCCCTTAATGTAGTGAAGGAAGGAGACTTTAAGTACAGAGAAGCAAAGATAACAACACTCAGAATCCTAATGATGTTAATCTCAAGGCCATTCCCATTTCATTACTGCTGTATTTTTTGGGCAATTTTATCCTCTTTAGTGCCCAGGCAATTTCAAGCTGGATTTTCTGTCACTTAGAGAAAGAGACTTAAGTATGATGATATCACTAATATTTTCTCTGGCGTTAGTATTTGCCAGTTTATGTTTTTCTCTCAAACTGATTCTTCAATTATTTGTTATTTCCTTTTGAATTAAATTTAATTTTGTAAATCATCTGAAATTCCTTGTTAAAGGCAGCAAATATAAACCTGTACATAATATCAAGTAACTTCAAATAGAGTACTTTTCCACCTCTGCTGCAGCTGTCATAATGTTAGTCTGTGACATAAAGATTACTTGGTTTCTGTATTCTCTGTTCCAAAAAGCAAAGATGACTTTGACACTTTAAATATTTATCTTTAAAATGGTTAGAATAAGCAATTTTCAATGCAGTATTTCTCAGTTACCTGGAAAATCCACTTACATGGAAATGTACAGTTGATCCTTGAACATGCAGGAATTAGAGGCACTGACCTTCCTCAGAATTGAACTTTACAGTTGGCACTCTGTATCTGATATTCTGCATCTATGGAATCAACCAGCTGTTCATTGTGTAGTACTGTAGTAAGTATTTATTGAAGAAAACCCACATATAAGTGGATCTGCACAGTTCTAATCCATGTTATTCAAGGTCAACTCTCTATGCCCTAATATGGGAAACAGATGCATTATCAATATAGTAAATAGTATATTAAAAACTGAATACAATTGAAAAACAACCAAGAATGCCTTTATTAAGGCATTAGTGACATAAAGTAAATAGCAAATATTCAAAGTATACAATTCAAAAAGTTTTGAAATATGTATAAACCTGTGAAATCACCACCTAAGTCAAGATAATGAACATATCCATCACCCCTAGAAGTTTCCTTGTATCACTTTATAATTCCTCCACACTGTTCCTTTCCTTACCTTAAACCCTAATACAAATGAAATGTTGATGTGCTTTTGGGGATTATGCATTAATTTTAGCTTTTAAGAATCTCTATAAGTATAATCATTCATTAAATGCTCTCTTTTAGTTGGACTTTATTCAGCCTACGAATACACTCTTTGAAATTGTTTTGAGATTTATCCTTGTTGCATCAATAACTCATTCCTTTTTATTGGGGACTAATATTCCATTGTATGGATATGCCATAATTTATCCATTCTCATACTGATGAACATTTGGACTGTTTCCAATGTGGCTACAAATAAAGCTTCTATGAACAGTTATTTACAAGTCTTTTTATGGACATATGCTTTATTTTTATTTATTTATTTATTTTTTGGTAAACACCTAGGAAAAGAATGGACTATTTAATGTATTTAGTCTGTTTAGTGTATTTAATTTTAGCCATTCTAATTGTTCTATAGTAATATTGTGGATTTAATTTGCATTTTTTAATGACTATTGATGTTGAATATTTTTTCATGTACTTATTGGATATTCATATATCTTTCTTTAGTGAGGCATTTGTTCAAAGCTTTACCTTCCTAAAATTTGAGTGGTTTGTTTTCTTATTATTTTCTTGCAAGAGCTGTTTATATATTCTGAATACAAGTCCTGTATCAGATATGTGATTTGCAGATTTTTTCCTCCCTAGTTGTAGCTTGTTTATTCATTTTCTGATCAGTGTCTTTGAAGCGTGAGTTTTTAATTTGGATGAAGTTCTATTTATCAATTTATTCCTTTATGGATTGTGCTTTTGGTATTATATGTAGGGCATTTTTTTCTAACCCCAAACTACAAGGTTTCCTGCCAGAACTCTTATAGTTTTATGAAATATTTTGAGTTAACTTTTGTATATGGTGTGAAATATGAAAAGTTCAGTTTTTTTACTTAAGGACATCCAAATTTTCCAGAACAATTTTCCAGACAATTCTTTCTTCACTGAATTGACTTTGCATTTTGGTAAAAAATCAGTTCTGTGTATGTATGTGGTCTTTATTACTATATCTTTATAAAACTTGAAATTGGGTAGTGTTCATTGTCCAAATTTGTTTTTCATTTTGATAAGTTCCTTTGGCTATTCTAGGTCCTTGGTATTTCAGTGTAAATTTATATCTCAACCTAATACAGGCCATTTATGACAAACTTTAATATTTTGGATATTAACCCCTTGTCAGTTGCATCATTTGCAAATATTTTCTCCCAGGCTATAGGTTGTCTTTTTGTTTTATTGATGGTTTCCTTTTGCTGTGCAAAAGCTTTTAAATTTAATTAGATCCCCTTATTTTTGCTTTTGTTTCCTTTGCCTTATGACTCAGATTAAAAAAAATATTGCTACAATTTATGTCAGAGTGTTTTGCCTATGTTCTCTTTTAGGGGTTTTATGGTTTCAGGTCTCACATTTAGGTCATTATTTCATTTTGAGTTTATTTTTGCATATGGTGTAAAAAATATTCTAATTTCATTCTTTTACTTATAGCTATCCAGTTTCCCCAGCATCATTCATTGAAGAGAATGTATATTCTTGCCTCCTTTGTCATAGATTAATTGACCATATAAATGTGGGTTTATTTCTGGGCTCTCTGTTTCCTTGATCTATATGTCTCTTTTTGTACCAGTACCATACTGTTTGCTTGTTTCATACATTTATTTATCTATTTATTTATTTTTGGCTGCATTGGGTCTTCATTGCTGAGAGTGGGCTTTCTCTAGCTGCAGCGAGCAGGGGCTACTCTTCGTTGTGATGAACAGGCTTTTCATTGCAGTGGCTTCTCTTGTTGTGGAGCATGGGCTTCAGTAGTTGTGGCTCACAGGCTCTAGAGCAGAGGCTCAGTAGTTGTGGTGCATGGGCTTAGTTGCTCTGCAGCATGTGGGATCCTCCTGGACCAGGGCTCAAACCCGTGTTCCCTGCATTGGCAGGTGGATTCTTAACCACTGCACCACCAGGGAAGTCTAGTACCATACTGTTTTGATGACTGTAGCTTTGTAGCTTAGTCTGAAGTCAGGGAGCATGATACATCCAACTTTGGTTTTTTTATTTTTTTTTCCCCCTCAAGATTGCTTTGGCAATTCAGGGTTTTCTGTGGTTCCATGTAAATTTTAGGATTATCTGTTCTAGCTCTGAGGAAAATATCATGGGTATTTTGGTAGGGATTTCATTAAACCTGTAAATTGCTTTGGGTAGTATTACCATTTTAACAATACTCTATCTGCCAATTCATGAACACAGTTTATATTTTCATTTCTTTGTATCATCTTCAATTTCCTTCATCATTGTTTTATACATTTCAGAGTATAGCTCTTTCACCTCCCTGGTAAAGTTTATTCCTAAGTATTTGATTCTTGATGGGATTTTAAGTGGGTTTTTTTTTTAACATTCTGTTTCTGATAGTTCATTATTAGTGTATAGAAAAGCAACAGATTTCTGTATATTCATCTTGTATCCTAAAACTTTACTGAATTCATTTATTAGTTACTGAATTCTAATAGTTTTCAGAAAGATACTATCGGGTTTTCTCTATATAGTATCATGTCATCAGCAAATAGTGACAGTTTAAATTTTTCTCTTCCAATTTGGATGCCTTTTCTGTTTCTTGTATGATTGTTGTGCCTAGGACTTCCAATACTATGCTAAATATGAATGGTGAGAGTAGGCATCCTTGTCTTGTTCCTTATATTAGAGGAAAAGCTTTCAGGCTTTCACCATTGAGTATGATGTTAGCTGTGGTTTTGTTATAAGTGGCCAATCATATTCCTGATCTGATGAGAGAGTTTTCATTGTGAATGACGTTGAATTTTGTCAAATGCTTTTTCTGCATCTATTGAGATGACCATATGGTTTTTATCCTTCTTTTGTTAATGTGGTGTACCATCTTGATTGATTTGTGGATATTGAACATCTTGGCATCCCTGGAATAAATCTCATTTGATCATTGTGTATGACACTTTTTATATATTGTTGAATTCAGTTTGCTAATATTCTGCTGAGGACTTTTGCATCTATTTATCATATATTGGCCTGTAATTTTGTTTTTTTGGTTGCATCTTTGTCTGGGTTTGGTATCAGGGTAATGGTGGCCTCATAGAATGAGTTTGAGAGTGTTCTCTCCTCTTCAATTTTTTGGAATACTTTGCGAAGGATAGATATCAGCTTTTCTTTCTGTGTTTGGTAGAATTCCACTGTGAACCCATCTGGTCCTGGACTTTCCTTTGCTGGGAGTTTTTAACTTACAAATTCAAGTTCACTACTGCTGATTGCTCTGTTCAGATTGTCTGTTTCTTCCTGATTCAGTCTTAGAAGATTGTAAGTCCCTAGAAACATCCATTTCTTCTACATTACCCATTTTGTTGGTATATAACTATTTGTAGTAGTCTCTTATGATTTTTTGTATCTCTGTGATTGCACTTGTAGTTTCTCCTCTTCCATTTCTTATTTTGTTTATTTGGGTCCCCTTTTTTTTCTTGATGAGCCTGGCTAAAGGTTTATCAATTTTCTTTATCTTTAAAAAAAACCCAGCTTTTTGTCTGATATTTTCTTTTTTCTTTCTTTTTTGGGGGGAGGGGGTTCTATTTTATTTATTTCCTCTCTGATCTTTATTATTTCCTTCCTTCTTCTGACTTTGGGCTTTGTATGTTCTTCCTTTTCTAATTCCTTTAGAGGGTGGGTTATGTTGTTTATTTAATATTTTTCTCATTTCTTGAGGTAGGCCTGTATCACTATACTTTTCTCTTAGAACAGCTTTTGCTGCATCCCATAGATTTTGGAAAATTGTGTTATTGTTTTCATTTTTCTTGAGATATTTTCCAATCTCCTCATCAATTTCTTCACTGACCCATTTTTAGTAGCATATTGTTTGGTTTGTATGTGTTTGAGTTTTTCCAATTTTTCTTCCTTGTGTTCCCCCCCCCCTTTCTTCTTTACCATTTTCCAACCACACTTGTGGGCAGAAAAAGTGCTTGATATAATTTATATCCTCTTAAATGTAATGAGACATGTTTTGTGGTCTAGCATGTGATCTATCCTGGAGAACATTCCATGTGCACTTGAAAAGAATATGTATTCTGCTGTTTTAGGTTGTAATGTTCAATAGACATCTGTTAAGTCCAACTGGTCTATTGTGTCATTTAGGACCTCAGTTGCCTTACTGATTATCTGTGTGGATGACCTGTCCTTTAACATCCCACTGACATCAAAATCCCCTACTATTATTGTATTACTGTCAGTTTCTTCCTTTGTGTCTGTTAATATTTGCTTTGTATATTTAGGTGCTGCTATGTAAGTTGCATATATATTAACAAGTTTTATATCCTCCTCTTGTACTGATCTCTTTATCATTATATAATGTCCTTCTTTGTCTTTTTTATAGACTATTTTAAAGTCTATTTTGTCTGGTGTGAATTTGCCACACCATCTTTCTTGTCATTTTTATTTTCATGAAATATCTTTCTCTTGGCTCTCACTTTCATTCTGTGTGTGTCTTTAGCTCTGAAGTGAGTTTCTTGTAAGCACCATATGGATGCATCTTGTTTTTTTTTCAAATCCAATCAGCCCCTTATGTCTTTTGATTGTAGCATTTAGTCTATTGACATTTAAAGTGATTATTGATAGGTATGTACTTATTGCAATTTTGTTACTTGTTTTCTGGTTGTTTTTGTAGTTCTTCTCTCTTATTTTCTTCTTTCAGTTTCTTCCCTTCTGGTTTGATTATTTTCTTTAGTTGTATGTTTGTTTCTTTCTGTCTAGTTTTTGTGTGCCTTTGCATGTTTTTGATTTGTGGTTACCATGGGGTTCATATATGTTGACCTATATCTACTTGTTTTAAACGGGTAATCATTTAAGTTCAAACACATTTTAAAAGATCTGCATTTTTTACTCCCCTCCCCCACATTTTCTGTTTTTGATGTATTATACTTCATGTTTATCCCTTAACTGTTTATTGTAGTTATAGTTGATTGTACAGTTTTTTACCTTTTAATATTTATACTAGCTTATTTAAGTGGTTGATCCACAACCTTTACTATTTATTTAACTTTACTAGTGGGATTTTTCTTTTCCTATAAATTTTTACCTCTTACTGTAACGCTTTTTTTTCCCCCACTTAGAGAAGATCCTTCAACATTCCTTTTAGGGTCAGTTTAGTATTGATGAACTGTTTTTGCTTATCCAAGTTCTTCATGTCTCCTTCAAGTCTGAAGGAGAATCTTGCTGGGTAGAGTATCCTAGGTTGTAGGTTTTTCCCTTTCAGCACTTTAAATATATCATGTCACTCCATTCTGCCCTACAAAGTTTCTGCAGAAAAATCAGCTAATAAACTTATGGGGGTTCCCTTGTATGTGATTCTGTTTTTCTCTTGCTCCCTTTAGATTTCTCTCTTTATCTTTTACTTTGCCATTTAATTATGATATATTTTGGTGTGGGTCTTTCAGGGTTTATCTTGTTTGGGACACTGTCTGCTTCCTGCACCTAAATATCTGCTTCCTTCTTCAGGTTTGGGAGGTCTTCAGACATAATTTCATCAAATATGTTTTTGACCCCTTTCTTTCTTCTCTTTTTGGGACCCCTATAATACAAATGTTAGTATGCTCAATGTTTTTCCACAGGTCCCTTAAACTGTTCTAATTTTTAAAAAAATTTATATGCTCTTTGCTCTTCTGATTGAATGATTTCCAGTATTCTATTATCTTCCAGATCACTTATGTGTTCTTCTTATCATCTAGTGTGGTTTTCATTTCAGTTATTGTATTCTTCTGCTCTGATTGGTTCTCTTTAAAATTTTCTAGCTCTTTGTTAAAATTCTATGTTCATCTATTATTTTCCCTAGTTAGCATTCTTATTGCTAATGCTTTGAACTGTGTATCTGGTAAATTATTTATCTGTTTCATTAGTTGTTTATTTCAGAGGTTTTTTTCTTTTTTTGAGTAGTGTATTTATCATAATAATGTAATTTTTTCCCTAAATGAAAACATGTTCATTATAAAAATGCAAAAACATACACGTATATAAAGGAGAAGAGTGACATTTGCTCTTTTTGTATTCCTTTTCCATAATACCCCTTTCCTCATCCAGAGATAAACACTGTTAATGATTTTGTATACCACATCCTTCCCAAACCATTTCTATGCATTTACCAAAATATGTGTTTGTGTGCCTTTATATTTATATATATTAGACATATATACACATGTATATAGTTTACACATTATAATATCATATTACACATATTGCTCTGTAAGCTGATTTCCCTTTAAATATATCATAGATATATATTAATGGCCAATTGCCTTCTCATGATGTTTTACCAGTTTACATTACCTCCAAGAGGTGTGCTTTGTTTTTGTTTTTAAAATTTTTATTTTACATTGGAGTATAGTTGATTTACAATGTTGTGTTAGTTTCAGGTGTACAGCTAAGTGATTTAGTTATACATATACATATATGTATTCTTTTTAAGATTCTTTTCCAGAATAGGTTATTACAGAGTATTGAGTACAGTCCCCTGTTCTATACAGTAGGTCCTTCTTGATTATCTATTTTATATATAGTAGTATGTATATGTTAATCCAAAACTCCTAATTTATACCCCTGCCTCACATTTCTGCTTTGGCAATAATAAGTTTGTTTTTGAAGTGTGTGAGTCTGTTGATCTTTTGTAAATAACTTCATTTGTATCGTTTTTTTAGATTCCACATATAAGTGATATCATACAGTATTTGTCTTTCTCTTTCTGACTTACTTTACTTAGTATGATAATCTCTAGGTTCATCCATGTTGTTGCAAATAGCATTATTCATTCTTTTCTATGGCTGAGTAATATTCTATTGTATATATGTACCACGTCTTCTTTATCCATTCCTCTGTCGATGGACATTTAGGTTGATTCCATGTCTTGGCTGTTGTAAATAGTGCTGCAATAAACATTAGGGTGCATGTATGTTTTCGAAGTATGGTTTTCTCTGGATATATGCTCAGGAGTGGGATTGCTGGATCATATTGTAGCTCTATTTTTATTTTTTTAAGGAATCTCCATACTGTTCTCTCTAGTGGCTGCACCAATTTACTTTCCCACCAACAGTGTAGGAGGGTTCCCTTTTCTCCATACCCTCTCCAGAATTTATTGTTTGTAGACGTTTTGATGCTGTCCATTCTGACCAGTGTGCGGTCATACCTCAGTGTAGTTCTGATTTACATTTCTCTAATAGCTATGTTAAGCATCTTTTCATGTGCTTCTTGACCATCTGTGTGTTTTCTTTGGAGAAATGTCTATTTATATCTTCTGCCCCTTTTTTGATTGGGTTTTTTTTCATATAGAGCTACATGAACTGTTTGTATATTTCAGAGATTAATCCCTCGTCGCCTCATTTGTCGGTCGCATCATTTACAAATATTTTCTCTCATTCTGTGGGTTTTTTGTTTTGTTTTGGTTTCTTTTTGTTTTATTTATGGCTTCTTTTGCTGTACAAAACCTTTTAAGTTTAGTTAGGTCCCATTTGTTTATTTTTGGTTTTATTTTCATTACTCTAGGAGGTGGATCCAAAAAGATACTGCTGCAATTTATGTCAAAGAGTGTTCTGCCTGTGTTTTCCTCTAAGAGTTTTACAGTATCTGGTCTTACATTTAGGTCTTTAATCCTTTTTGAGTTTATTTTTGTGTATGGTATTAGAGAATGTTGTAATTTCATTCTTTTACATGTAGCTGTCCAGTTTTCCCAGCACCACTTACTGAAGAGACTGTCTTTTCTCCATTGTATATTCTTGCCTCTTTTGCTGTAGATTAATTGAGCATAGGCGTGTGGGTTTATTTCTGGGCTTTCTATCCTGTTCCACTGATCTATAAGTCTGTCTTTGTGCCAATATCATACTGTTTTGCTTACTGTAGCTTTGTAGTAGAGTCTGAAGTGAGGTAGCCTGATTCCTTCAGTTCCATTTTTCTTACTAAAGATTGTTTTGGCTATTTGGCATCTTTTGTGTTTCCATACAAATTTTAAGATTTTTGTTCTAGATCTGCAAAAAAGATAATTGCCATTGGTAATTTGATAGGGATTGCATTTAATCTGTAGATTGTCTTGAGTGATACAGTCATTTTGACAATATTGATTATTGCATTCCAAGAATATGGTATATCTTTCCATCTGTTTGTGTCATCTTTGATTTCTTTCATCAGCATCTTACAGTTTTCAGAGTACAGGTCTTTTGCCTCCTTAGGTAGGTATTTTATTCTTTTTGATGTGATAGTAAATGGGGCTGTTTCTTGAATTTCTCTTTCTGATGTTTCATTGTTAGTGTATAGAAATGCAACAGATTTCTGTGTATTAATTTTATATCCTGCAACTTTACCAAATTCATTAATGAGCTCTAGTAGTTTTCTGGTAGCATCTTTAGGATTTTCTATGTATAGTATCATGTCATCTGCAAACAGTAACAGTTTTACTTCTTTTCCAATTTCGACTTGTTTTATTTCTTTTTCTTCTTGGACTGCTATGGCTAGGACTTCCAGAACTATGTTGAATAAAAGTGGTGAGAATGGACATACTTATCTTGTTCCTGATCTTAGAGGAGATGCTTTCAGCTTTTCACCATTGAGTATGATGTTAGCTCTGGGTTTATCATATATTGCCTTTATCATGTTGAGGTATGTTCCCTCTATGCCCATTTTCTGGAGAGTTTTTATCATAAATGGATGTTGAATTTTGTCAAAAGCTTTCTCTGCATCTATTGAGATGATAATATGGGGTTTTTTTTCTTTTTGTTTAATTGAAGTGTAGTTGATTTACAATGTTGTGTTAATTTCTGCTGTACAGCAAAGTGACTTCATTTTATATATATATATATATATATGTACATACATACATATACATACACACACATTCTTTTTCATATTCTTTTCCATTATAGTTTACCACAGGAGATTGGATATAATTCCCTCTGTGAGACAGTGGGACCTTGTTTTTTATCCATTCTAATTATGCCAGTTTGCATCTGCTAATCCCCAAATCCCAGTCCATCCTTATCCCACTCTCCTCCCCCTTGGCAACCACCAGTCCATTCTCTTAGTCTGTCATTCTGTTTCTGTTTAACAGATAGGTTCATTTTGGTCATATTTTAGATTCCACATATAATTGATATCATATGGTGCTTGTCTTTCTCTTTCTGACTTACTTTACATAGTATGATAATCTCTAGGTTCATCCATGTTTCTGCAAATGGCATTATTTCATTCTTTTTTATGGCTGAGTAATACTCTATTGTATATATGTACCACATCTTCTTTATCCATTCATCTGTCAATGGACATTTAGGTTGTTTCCGTGTCTTGGCTATTATGAATAGTGCTTTTGTGAACATAGGGGTGCATGTATCTTTTCAAAGTGTGGTTTTCTCCAGATATATGCCTAGGAGTGGGATTGCTGGATCATATGACAGCTCTATTTTTAGTTTTCTGAGGAACCTTCATACTGTTTTCCATAGTGGCTGCACCAATTTACATTCCCACCAACAGTGTAGGAGGGTTCCCTTTTCTCCATACCCTCTCCAGAATTTATTGTTTGTAGAGGTTTTAATGATGGCCGTCTGACTAGTGTGAGATGATACCTCATTGTAGTTCTGACTTGCATTTCTCTAATAATTAGCTATGTTAAGCATCTTTTCATGTGCTTCTTGGCCATCTGTGTGCTTTCTTTGGAGAAATGTCTATTTAGATCTGCCTCTTTTTTGATTGGGTAGTTTTTTTTATATAGAGCTGCATGAGCTGTTTGTATATTTTGGAGATCAATCCTTTGTCAGTCACATCATTTAAAAATATTTTCTTTTATTCTGTGGGTTGTCCTTTCATTTTGTTTATGGTTTCCTTTCCTGCACAAAAGCTTGTAAGTCTGATTATATCCCATTTGTTTATTTTTGTTTTTATTTCTTTTGCCTTGGGAGACTGACCTAAGAAAACATTGGTACAATTTATGTTAGAGAATGTTTTGCCCATGTTCTCGTCTAGGATTTTTATGGTGTTATGTCTTATATTTAAGTTTTTAAGCCATTTTGAGTTTATTTCTGTGTATGGTAAGAAGGTGTGTTCTAACTTCATTGAGTTACATGTGGCTATCCAACTTTCCCAGCGCCACTTGCTGAAAATACTGTCTTTTTCCCATTGTATATTCTTGCCTCTTTTGCCAAAGATTAATTTACTGTAGATGTGTGGGTTTATTTCTGGGCTCTCTATTCTATTCTGTTGCTCCATATGTCTGTTTTTGTGCCAGTACCATGTTGCTTTGATTACTGTAGCTTTGTAGTATTGTCTGAAGTTTGGGATGGTTATGCTCCTGGTTTGTTCTTTTTCTTCAGGATTGATTTGGTAATTCTGGGTCTTTTATGGTTCCATATGAATTATACGATAATTTGGTCTAGTTCTATGAAAAATGTCATGGGTAATTTGATAGGGATCACGTTAAAGCTGTAGATTGCTTTGGGTAGTATGGCCATTTTAACAATATTAATTCTTCCAATCCAAGAGCATGGGATATCTTTCCATTTCTTTGAATCATCTTCAATTTTCTTTATTAATGTTTTATAGTTCTCAACATGTCTTTCACCTCCTTGGTGAGGTTTATTCCTATTTATTTTAGTTTTGGGGTTGTGATTTTAAAAGTTATTATTTTTTTTAGCATTCCCTTTCTGATGTTTCATTGTTGGTGTAAAGAAATGTAACTAATTTCTGTATGTTAACATTGTATCCTGCTACCTTGCTGAATTCGTTTATCAGTTCTAGTACTTTTTGTGTGAAGTCTTTAGGGTTTTCTATACATAGTATCATATCATCTGCATATAATAACAGTTTTACCTCTTTCCTTCCAATTTGGATATGTTTTATTTCTTTTTCTTGTGTCATTGCTGTGGCCAGGACTTCTAATACTGTGTTGAATAGAAGAGATGAGAGTGAGCATTCTTGTCTTGTTCCAGATTTTAGCAGGAAGACTTTCAATGTTTCACCATTGAGTATTATATTGGCTGTGGGTTTGTCAAAATAGCTTTTACTATTTTGAGATATGTTCCCTCTATACCGACTTTGATAAGAGTTTTTATCATGATTGGATGTTGAATTTAGTCAAATGCTTTTTTTGCATCTATTGAGATGATCATGTGTTTTTTGTCTTTTCTTTTTTTGATGTGGTATATAATGTTGATTGATTTGTGTATGTTGAACCATCCTTGTGAACTTAGGAAGAATTCCACTTGGTTGTGGTGTATGATCTTTTTTATGGGTTGTTGGATACGGTTTGCTAATATTTTGTTGAGAACTTTTGCATCTATGTTCATCAAAGATATTGGCCTGCAATTTTCTTTTTTGGTGGTGTCTTTGTCTGGTTTTTGTATCAGGGAGATGGTGGCTTCATAGAATGTCTTTGGGAGTGTTCCCTCCTCTTCAGTTTTTTGGACGAGTTTGAGAAGGATTGGTATGACTTCTTCCTTGTATGTTTGGCAGCATTTGCCTGTGAAGCCATCTGGTCCTGGACTTTTGTTTGTAGGGATTTTTTAAATTACAGATTCTATTTCACTTCTAGTGATCAGTCTGTTCAAATTATCTAATTCCTTTGTCATTCAATTTTGGTGCACTGTATGTTTCTAGAAACTTGTCCATTTTTTATAGATTGTTGAATTTGTTTTAATATAATTGTTCATAGTAGTCCCTTAAGGTTTTTTATATTTCTGCAGTATCTGTTGTTATGTCTCCTTTTCCATTTCTCATTTTGTTTATTTGGGTTCTCTCTCTTTTTTCTTCTTGGGGAGCCAAGCCAGAGATTTGTCAATCTTGTTTATCCTTTCAAAGAGTCAGATCTTGGTTTTATTGAATTTTTCTATTTTTTTAAATTTCTATTTTATTTATTTCCTCTTTGATCTTTATTATTTCCTTCCCTCTGCTGACTCTAAGTTTTGTTTCTTCTTCTTTTTCTAATTCTTTTAAGTGGTAGGTTAGGTTGTTTATTTGAGATTTTTCTTATATTTTTGAAGACAGCCTGTATTATTATGAACTTCCCTCTAAGAACTGCTTTTCTGTATCCCACAGATTTTGTGTGTTCATTGTCATTTGTCTCTGAGTATTTTTAAATTTCCTCTTTGATTTCATCATTGACCCATTGGTTTTTTAGTAGCATGTTTTTTAGTCTCTGTGTAATTGTTTTTCCTCATTTCTTTTTCTGTCATTAATTTCTAGTTTCATGCTGTTGTGGTCGGAAAAGATGCTTGAGATAATTTCTATACTCTTAAATTTGCTGAGCATTGTTTTGTGCCCTAGTATGTGTTCAATCCTAGAGAATGTTCTACGTGTACCAAAAAGAATGTGTATTCTGGTTTTTTGGATGTAATTTCCTAAAAATCTCAATTAAATCTAACTGTTCTAGTGTATCATTTAGTATCTCTGTTGCCTTATTGATTCTCTGTATGGAAGATCTGTCTATTGATGTGAGTAGGGTGTTAAATTCTCCTAGTATTATTGTATTCCTATCAATTTCTCCCTTTATATCTGTTAAAAATATGAAATGCTTTATGAATTTCCATTTCATCCTTGCACAGGGGCCATGCTAATGTTCTCTGTATCATTCTAATTTTAGCATATGTGCTGCCAAAGTGAGCATGAACATATGGTTTTATTTTTCAATTTGTAAACATGGAGTATCACACTGATTTGCAGTTACTGAAAAAATCCTTGCATCCCTTCGATAAATTCCACTTTACATGGTGCATAATCCTTTTAATGCACTGTTGGATTCGGTTTGCAAGTATTTTGTTGAGGACTTTTACGTCTATGTTCATCAGTGATATTGGTCTTTAATTCTTTTTTTTTTTTGCAGTATCTTTCTCTGGTACTGGTATCAGAATGATGGCCTCATAGAATGAGTTAAGGAGTGTTTCTTCCTCTGCAGTTTTTTTGATACAGTTTCAGAAGGATCAGTGTTAACTATTCTCTAAATGTTTGATAGAATTCGCCTGTGAAGCCATCTGGTCCTGTACTTTTGTTCATTGGGAGTTTCAATTTCAGTACTTGTGATTGGTCTGTTTATACTTTCTATTTCTTCCTGGTTCAGATTTGGGAGATTGTACCTTTCTAGAAATTTTTCCATTTCTTCTAGATTGTCCATTTTATTGGCATATAGTTTCTTGTAGTGGTGTCTTATAATCCTTTGTAATTCTATGGTGTTAGTTGTAACTTCTCCTTTTTCATTTCTAACTTTATTGATTTGAGCCCTCTCCCTTTTTATCTTGATGAGTCTGGCTCAAGGTTTATCAATTTTGCTTATTTTTTCAAAGAACCAGCCTTTAGTTTCATTGATGTTTTCTATTGTTTTCTTCATCTCTATTTCTTTTATTTCTGCTCTGATTTTTATGATTTCTTTCTTTCAGCTAACTCTAGGTTTTATTTGTTCTTTCTCTAGTTGCTTAGGTATAAGGTTGGGTTGCTTATTTTTGATTTTTCTTATTTCCTGAGGTAAGATTGTATTGCTATAAAGTTCCCTCTTAGAACTGCTTTTGCCACATTTCATATGTTTTGGATCATCCTGTTTTCGTTTTCATTTGTCTCTAGGTATTTTTTATTTCCTGTTTGATTTGTTCAGTGATCCAGTGGTTGTTTAGTAATATATTGTTTAGCCTTCACATGTTTGTGTTCACAATTGTTTTCTTGTAGTTGATTTCTAATCTCATAGTGTTGTGGTCAGGCAAGGTGCTAGATATGATTTCAATTTTCTTAAATTTACTGAGGCTTGCTTTGTGGCCCAGCATGTGCTCTATCCTGGAGAATGTTCTATGTGCACTTGAGAAGGTGTATTGTCTGCTTTTGGATGGAATGCGCTATAAATATCAATTAAGTCCATCTGGTCTAATGTGTCATTTAAGGCCTGTGTTTCCTTATTGATTTTCTGTCTGGATGATCTGTCCCTTGATGTAAATGGGGTATTAAAGCCCCTCACTATTATTGTGTTACTGTCAATTTCTCCTTTTATGGCTGTTAGCATTTGCCTTATATATTGAGGTGCTCCTATGTTGGGTGCATATATATTTACAATTGCTATATCTTCTTCTTGGATAGATTGCTTGATCATTATGTAGTGTCCTTCATTGTCTCTTGTAACAGTCTTTTTTTTTAAGGTCTATTTTGTCTGATATCAGTATTGCTACTCCAGCTTTCTTTTGATTTTCATTTGCATGAAATACCTTTTTCCATCCCCTCACTTTCGTTCTGTATGTGTCCCTAGATCTGAAGTGTGTCTCTTTTAGACAGCACATATATGGGTGTTGTTTTTGTATGCATTCAGCCAGTCTATGTTTTTGGTTTAATCTGTTTACATTTCAGGTAATTATTGATGTGTATGTTCTTATTGCCATTTTATTCATTGTTTTGGACTTGTTTTCGTAGGTCTTTTTTCTTCCCTTCCTCTTTTGTTCTATTGTGATTTGATGACTATCTTTAGTGTTGTGTTTGTATTGCATTTTCTTTTTTGTGTGTACATCTATTGTAGACTTTTGGTTTGTGGTTACCATGAGTTTTTGATGTAGCAGTCTATATATATACACAACTGTTTTAAGTTGCTGGTCTCTTAATTTCAAATGCACATCCAATATCCTGCATTTGTACTCTCCTCTTCTCACAATTGCTGGTTTTGATATCATATTTGTGTGTGGATGATCTACTACATTTACGTTTGCCTTTACTGGTGAGCCTTCCCATTTGTAATTTTCTTGTTTCTAGTTGTGACCTTTCCTTTCCTTCTAGAGAAGTTCCTTTAGCATTTGTTACAAAGCTGGTCTAGTGGTGCTGAATTCTCTTAGCTTTTGCTTGTCTGTAAAGCTTTTGATTTCTTTGTCAAATCTGAATGAGAGCCTTGATGGGTAGAGTATTCTTGGCTGTAGGCCTTTCCCTTTTATCACTTGAAATATATCATGCCACTCCCTTCTGACCCACAGAGTTTCTGCTGAGAAATCAGCTGATTACTTTATGGGAATTTCCTTGTATGTTGTTTGTTGCTTTTCCCTTGTTGCTTTAATATTGTCTCTTTGTCTTTAATTTTTGTCAATTTGATTAATATGTTCCTCAGTGTGTTCCTCCTTGGGTTTATCCTTCCTGGGACTCTCTGTGCTTCCTGAACTTGGGTGACTGTTTCCTTTCCGATGTTAGGGAAGTTTTCAGCTATTATCTCTTCACGTATTTTCTCAGGCCTTTTCTCTCTCTCTTCGCCTTCTGGGACCCCTATAATGTGAATGTTGGTGAATTTGATGTTGTCCCAGATGTCTCTTAAAGTGTCCTAATTTCTTTTCATTCTTTTTTCTTTATTCTGTTCCACGGTAATGCTTTCCACAATTCTTTCTTCCAGCTCACTTATCTGTTCTTCTGCCTCATTTATTTTCCTATTGATTCCTTCTGGTGTATTTTCATTTCAGTTATTGTATTGTTCAACTCTGTTTGTTTGTTTTTTTGTTTTGTTTTGTTTTTTATATCATCTAGCTCTTTGTTAAGCATTTCTTATGTCTTCTTGGTCTGTGCCTCCATTCTTTTTCTGAGATCTTGGATCATCTTTACTATCATTTCTCTGAATTATTTTTTTAGGTAGATTGCCTATCTCTGTTTCACTTGTTCTTCTGGGGTTTTATCTTGTTCCTTCATCTGGAACATATTCCTCTGCCATCTCATTTCGTCTAACTTTCTGTGTTTGCAGTCCCACAGGCTGCAGGAATTTAGTTGCTGCTGCTTCTGGTGTCTGCCCCCATCTTGTTGTTGCTTCTTCTTTGTCTTTGGAAGTAGAATATCATTTTCAGTAGGTTCGAGTCTCTTTTGTTGATGGTTGTTCAGCAGTTAGTTGTGATTTGGGTGTTTTCATGAGAGCAGGTGAGCTCAGGTCCTTCTACTCTGCCTTCTTGTCCTCAGACCCTACAAAGCTTTTGTTTTCCTTTGTGCTCTGTCTAGTTTCACTTGTTTATAATGTGTTGTGGGCAGAGGCCTTTCACCTGGTGATTCAGGTAGAGATCCTGGTGAGAAATGGATGCACTGACATGTCAGCTCAGGATGTGTGCAGAGGTTTTTTTCTTATTCTTGCATTTGAAACAAATTCCTGTCTTTTCATTTTCCATAAGGTTCTCTATTTCTATGAAATTAGATGTAAGAGTTACCCATCCTGGTCTTGAAGGGGTGTCCTTATGTGGGTGTGTCCATCTACAGTGTGTGTGTGTCTAGTGGCTTTTGATGGGAGAACACGAGTCATGTCTTCCCCCAGGGTATGCTGACAGCTATCACTGAGGTGGGCCACAGAGATGGCAGAGCTAGAGCCAGAGCCAGGTGTGAGCTGGGGCTTCTCCTATGTTCAGTGCCTGACACCACTGTATTGAGGGTGGCTTCAGGTCTCAAGGTGCTAAAGAAGAGGCCCTGAGGTTTGGATCCAAGCTGGTTCTGTTCTAAGTGTGTGCTCCTTACTCCGCCCAGCGTTAATACCTTAGCTCCAGATGGAAGCAGAGTTGGAGCAAGAGGGGCCAGATCAGGTACCCAGTGCAGGCCAGGGCCTGTACTGGAGTGGTCCCATATACCATTCAGAGTTCCAGACCACTCCTGATCTGCTGCCTCCAAGAGTGCCAGGAAGGGCCACTCCAAACCCATTCAGATGTAGTGCCAGGTATAAGCCAGCTCCGTCCTCCACAACTGCACATTCCCCCTGGCAGCAGCAACCTTCATCCTAGTGGGATGCTGCCCCACAGAGCAAGAGGGGCCAGAGTGGGCACTCAGTGTGGGCCAGGGTGCATGGTGGGGTGTCATGGGAAACTGGCCAGAGTCCCAGGCAGTCTCAAACTGCTTACTCAGCCTTGTTTGGGGAACAAGGAAGCATGTGCTTGCACTTCACAAGTGCAGTCCAAGTTTCTCACAGCCCCCCTACCAGTCTTACTGGTCCTCAAACAAGCCAAGGGGACTCATCTTCCTGGTATTGGACTCAAGGTCTGGCACGTCCCATATGTGGTTTGAACCACTCACTTCCCAGGAAGTATCTCCAGGCCTGTGTAATACCCCCCTTCTGTGTCCCCTCCCAGGGGTGCAGGTCCTGAGATGATCACTTCTCTTTCCTTCCTACCTGACTTTGTGTGGCTCTTTCTTTACAGCCTTGGTTTCTTTATCGCCTTTATAGTCTTTCTGCCAGTCTACAGTTTGTTTTCAGTGAGAATTGCTCCACATGTATATATATATATATTTTTTTGATGTGTTCATGGAGGGGAGACAAGCTTAGCGTCCTCCTACTCCACCATCTTGATCTCTCTAGTCATTATTTCTTTACATAAGCTTTCTGCCCCCTTTCTCTCTTTTGGTACTCTCATAATACATATATTGTTTCACTTAATGGTATCCCGTAATTCACATAGGATTTCTTCACTGTTTTTCATTCTTTTTTCTTTATTCTCCTCTGACTGGATAATAACAAATGACCTGTTCTCAAGTTCACAGATTCTTTCTTCTGTATCATTAAAGCCTGCTGTTGATGTTCTTCTTGCATTTTTTTTCATTCCATTATAATCTTGAGCTCCAGAATATGTTTTTGTTTTGGATTTTGTTTTGTTTTGTTTTTATGATTTCTCTCTCTCTGTTGAGCTTCTCATTTGGTTTATGTATTGTTTTCCTAATTTGTCTATTTGTATTCTCTTATAGCTCACTAGTCTTCCTTAAACCAATTATCTTGAATTCTCTATCAATTCATAGTTTTTATTTCTTTGGAGTTGATTACTGGAAAATTATTGTGTTTCTTTGGTTGTGTCATGCTTCCTTGATTTTTCACCTTTATTGTAGGCTTGTGTTGATGTCTCTGCATTTGATGGAACAGTAACCTCTTCCAGAATTTATGGACAGGTTTTGGTGGGAAAAGATCATCAGCATGTGGTACAAGGGCAGTGGCTGAGTGGGGTGTGGTAGTTCTGGCTCCAGGTAAGTCCTGGTGCTGCTGCTCCCTGCAGCTCCATCAGCTGAGGTCACTGTTCACAAAGATTGCTGGGGTCTTCATTGGCCAGGGCTCTGACTGTCTGAAGCAGTGGTGGGGTCTGATGGGGTCTTTGGTGGTAAAGTCTTCTAGGGAACTCCTGATCTTTCTTCTCCTGCTGGGGTTGTCATTGGCAAAGGGTATCCCTTTTGGATCCACGTCCAGCTCATGAGAGCCATCGTGGTAGAGTTGGCATTGGTGTCTGATGCATAGGCACCATGGAACAGCTATGAAGTTGGGCTCTGGAGTGGATGTCCACAGAGCAACAGCGGCTCCGGGGATTGGGGCACTGGCTGCCCACAGTGGTGGTTGCTCTGGTATCTGAGATGTTGGTGCAAGCTGAGCAGCCAAGGAGCTGGGAGCTGGAGAGTGGGTGCATTTGTAGAGACAGTAACTCCAGAATCTGGGGCACTGCCTAGCCCTCAGTGGTGTTGACTCCAGTGCCCAAGATGTGGGTACACACAGAACAGGCACACAAAGAGCACATGCACAGTCAGGGTCTGAAGTTTTGGGACATGCAGAACAGCTGTGGCTCTGGGGTCTGGGGTAGGTATGGGGCTTGGTGGGAGGGGTGGCATCCTTGGTCCCAGGACACCAGACTCTTTCTTGGGGGGTTGTAGTATCTCCTCTCTGAGGGGTCCATTATGGCAATGGTTGTTGCTTACCTCAGTAGTGAATCTGCTTGTATTCTCTGTGGAGCAGGCCATTGGGATTCATATGCACAAACACAATGGAGTAGTCCATACTGTCATGGGGGCTGTTGAGATCCTCAGTGGCAAAGTCTGTTGGGATTCTCCACAGAGCATGCCATGGGGAATGTGGTGGCCTTTGCCATGTGGCTGACACCGATAGCCTTCACCTTTTTTATTTTTTGGTTCCTAGCTGTCTCTGGACACCTCAGCTATGCTGATCTTCTCGGAGATCTTTGTCGTGCAGTTATTCTCGTTTGGTTCCACTGTGTTGCTATAGGCTCTTAATTGGACTCTTGAGTCCTCCCAGGGCTGTTTTCATTCATGAATAGCTGCATACTTGTTATATTTTCTTGAAGAATGAAGGCTGGTATCTCCTACTCCATTATCTGGTTCTTTTCTGCCTTATTTCACTGGCTATGAACCTTTCATACAGTCTTGAACAGAGATAATGAGAGCAGATACTGTTTTGTTCTTGATCTTTTGGGAAAGCACTCACTCTTTTACTATTAAGTATGTTAGCTATAGGGTCCTGTAGATGTCCTTTATCAGATTGAAGAAGTTCCCTTATATTCTTAGTTTGCTGGGAGTGTTTATCAGGAATGGATGTTGGATTTTGACAAATGCGTTTTCTCACTTGACTGCTATTGTCACTCGTACCCAGAATTGGCTATTGACACATTCTATGGAAATGCTTTGGACGCTATGGATTTTAAGGCCATCTTAGATTCCAGCTGAGTTTGCCTACATACACACCCCGCTTTGCTAGCTAAGCTTTGGGAGCACAGGCTTATAAACATACTGGTTTGTTGTTGTTTCTCTCATTCTCCCCCTATACCTACCTCTGAAGTTTTAGTGTGACTAGCAACTGCTCTGATGTAGCTTATGACATAAATTGTTCCTCTGGTTCAAACAAGTTTGATGCTACTTTTAATATCAAATTTAGTATCCAAATACTCTTACAAAATTTGAGAAAAATTCTTGATATAAAATAACATGCATGAGCAAAGCTTCTACTAATAAAGCTGTGATTGGAAACTTTGTTGCTTACTCTACTTTATAGTAACAGAATCTATCAGAAACAGAACAGTGAGTGGATAAAGGATGAGGAGAAGGAAAATGCAGAAATGCTATTTTGGTCATTCTTTGCTGTTGATTACATGAAGGGATTGGAGGTGCACTGTCACCTGTAGTTTTTCCTGATAACCATGAAGGGTATAATCTCTTCCCAAGATTACATACTAGGAAGAACAATAGTAATACTTTATATATAACTACAGTTGACCCTTGAACAACATGGGTTTGAACTGTATGGGTCCACTTATACAAATATATACTATAGAACTATGTGATCTGTGGTTGAATCTTCAGATGCAGAACCGCAGGTAGGAGGGTCGTCCTAAAGTTACAGGTGGATTTTTGACTGCCAGGGTTGGCACTGCTAACACATGCATTGTTCAATAATCAACTGTATGTAGAACTGTATACTACATAAAGCACTTACATATAGTGTGTATGTGTATATATATATATTATATATAATAAATGTATATAAATCTATAATTTGATCTCTGTGGAACAGGCAGATTATTCTCTTTCACTTGGTAGAACAGCATGCCACTAGCAACTGCTAACTATGTACACACACTGAAGGAAGCATTGAAATGAATACTGCACATGTGCTCCAAATTTTAAGCTTAGATTCATGCCAGAATATACTAGATTGACAATTACTTCTCATGTGTACGTATACTGCTAGATTCATAGACATATTCAGATAGATCTGGACAGTGACACTGAGGTTCAAGTGATAATATAAGGGGTAAAGAGTAATCGAACCAGTGAACCCATCTGACAATTTTATAGACCTTAGGAAGAAAAAGAAAAGGTATACCACAGGAAAATTGAGGTGTGAGCTCTTCTTTCCACTCTTTCTTTCCCCCGTTTTTCTTTCTTTCTTCCTTTTCGTTTTTGGGGGGTTTATAAAGAATCTTTTACAGACAAATTTTGGGTGTCATTTGTTCCCAGTAAACACTTACACATTCATAGGGAGATAAGAGAGAAAGAAGTGTGGACTGATAACAGGGAGAGAGGTGGTAGGCCAAATGTGGGCTAGCTATTACAGTTTTTATTGGTGAAAAAAAGTCTGTGGGCTAAATCACTTCTGAAGACTATTTATAAAACTTTCCTATTTGGTACCTTTATTCTCTTTGTGCAAATTTTACAAATTTCAGTTGGTTACCTAAATAAACTTCTGCCAGAAACCTTCAAGAGAATACCATTAATCTCATCTGCCAACAATGAAGCTCAATCAGGAATTGAAAGTTCCTTCCTTGAGGCAACAACCGGGCACTACACCAGTCTGCTATACTATCTCATCCAATCTAAACAGGATGACTCAAGATATGTGCTGAATATTAATATCTCAAGTTCTTGATTTGACATCCCATTTTCAGGGCATCTTGGCACACAATCTGAACTGAATTCAAGTAATGCAATAACAGCCTTGCTTGAAATTCAGAATTTCTCTCAAGAAAACAGATGGAAATTTTAGTAACCAAATCTTTCTCAATTTTTCAGATTACAGAAAGAAGTCATAGAAATGAGTTCTTTAATACTTTTCACCTTGCTCCATCTATTCATTAATATGAGAATTTGCTTAAAAAATGAGCAAATCTAGGCATAGACTCTCTCACTATTGGGTTGGCATTCACTAAAATTTACAATAATGTCAAAGTAGGATTTTGCAATAATATTTCATTTGCCCTGGCCAAGTTCTAATCTAAAATATTGAGGAAAATTCAGCACTCATCCAATGAATCTGCATGCTTTTGACTAGTTAACATGTTAATCAAGAAAAGGGTTGTGCTGTCCAACTATTAGATAAGCTATTTGGAAAAGAAAAAATATTTGTCTGTGAATTTGTGGATGAAATGTTTCCAAGAAGAAATTATAAATGGACCCTATTTTAGTTCTCTCCTATTATGAATGACAGGTTTAACATTCTTAGAAACCCTAAGAATATAATGACTACATCTTTAAAAGCCTCTAGGGATTATTGTACATTAACGTATCAGAGTCAGTAAATTATTTATCTATAAATTAATCTTTCTAAACAGATTTCCACCCCCCTTCAATTTGAAAGCTAAACTTCTGAGTCTCTATTTCAGCAACTTTATATCTGAAGAGCCTACATCTGTAAAAACATTTCTAAAGAAAACATGAAGACAACCCCCAGAGAAGCAAATAAAATGAGATTTAAGTATATAGCAGCCCTTCTACTGTTACATTCCTAACAATAGTGGGTTCTAATTTGATGCCAAATAGAGGTTATATAACAAAATCAGTGAGCACTCTAGTGCTTTTGGTTTCAGTGAAAAATTTAGGTGCTTAAACATTTCCGTCTGTACTTCCACATTTACACCAAGATGGAGGAGTTATGTCTTTGTCTGCCAAGTCACAGAAGCCGAGGGCCCATCGGATAGGAAGATACATAGATTGTGTTCTAAGGCAGGTGGCAGAAGAAGTGCATGCTGGAAAGTCTGGGTTCTGAGGCCTTTGTCCCAGTTGCCAAAACACAAATATCAAAGACGGATTTGAATTTTCAAGTCATACCATGTTAAAAATTATCCACCCAGACTTTATTCAGCACTCCCACACAAACCATTTCGTCAATTAATAAGACCACCAACCAACAATAAGACTACCTCACAGTAGCAACAAACTACCAGACTACCAAACTAACAGACTACCTCAATCGAAAAGATATTAAGCCTAATTTAGGGAACTAGTAATCCACTGTGAAAAATTCTCACTCAAATTTATGTCCATATTCTGGACTACCTGCTAAATTAAATAACCAGTACTGTTTTGTGTTGATTTTGTCATTATTCTTTTTTAAAAGGATAATAAGACCTTAATTTTATAATACATGAAGGCATTACAATTCCAAGTTTCAAGGATGCTCCAATTTTACCTTTAGAGGTTGGGATGAAAAAGTAGCCATTAATTTTCACTAATTTCAGAATTTGCCAACAAAGGCACTACAAACGTATAATGAAGTATCTGATCCACTCCTACAATCAAGGAATGAAAAGATAGTAGTCCTGGCAAATGGCAGAAAGTAAGACAGACCTAACCTCTGTCCTCATGGACCTTCTATTCTAGTTAACCATGCTTCTCCTTATCCCCACTCTAGAAATCACGTGGGAAAGTGTGCAATTTTGACAGGATACCAGTGGCATGACACATGCCCTGTATCAATAATCCATTTCCAGCATAAGAGGACTGCTCAGAGGTGTTACGGCAGAACATTATCTACCATTCTCTATTTTAGGTCACTGCTTTACTAGGTAATGGATAAGAACAGCTGAGCTATACTAACTGATTGATAAATGTTATACCCTTATTTGGGCCTTCTGCATCTGTTTCATTTAATTTAACATCTGATAAAATGCTATATACCATAGAAGCTGGGCATACAAAAATACTTAAGGTTTCCAATTTTAGGATCAAATTTGGAATTTCATTTATATGAAATGTCCAGAATAGGCAAATCCACAGAGACAGAAAGTAGCTAAGTGGCTGTCAAGGGCTGGGGAGAGGGGTAAAAGGGGAATGATTGCTAATGAGCGTGGTGCTTCTTTAGGGGATGGTGAAAACGTTTCGGTATTAGATAGCAATGATGGCTGCACAACCGTGTGAATATACTAAAAATCACGGAAGTGCATACTTTAAAATGGTGAATCCTATGGTATGTGAATTATATCAATAAAAAAGTCAAGTCAGTATTCAGTCAAGCCAGACACAATGGTAGTGAGAGGCCAAATTTTCAAAGTCCATCCATAGCTACCAGGGGACCCTTTTTATAGACTGTAAGAACCAGGTCAGTCAGTCCATTCTGAGGTGGCTGAGGACAAGCAATATGTACTGGGGCAATCTGAGGACTCAGATTCGGGCTGGGACGTATCTGGACAGAGCAGTAAGTAGATGAGAAAGTCATCTGACCAGACTTGCCTGTTGTAATCTTAAATTGTTCATGCAGTGCTTAATACATCCTTAAATCATACTCAAAACTTCCACACCTGCTGGAAGCAACAGGATCCCAAGTCTATATAGAAATCACTGGGATATACCTGTAAAGGAACTCTTGCAATTTATACAGACACGGCACCACACATACCGGGAAGACGTAGTAATACACCTTCCGCGCAGTGTGTGCTAGCCTTACACGTGGAACTAGGCTTTCTCCGTGAAAAGGAATCACAAACATTTTAAAGGTAAACTTTGTTTCACATGAAAATACCTGATGAAAGGTCTGCTGTTACATATAGTACTGAGGAAACTTCTTATTCACTCACCTACTCACTTGGTCATTCACTCATCTCTCTACCATGGTCATAACTCAACTCCCAGGCACCGATGACAATTTAGTAAGAGCAATCAGTATAAATACAGTAAATGCCACTTACAAATGAAATGTCTGTTGCTACAGGACCACAAAAAGGTGTTAAAATTTCAGACTCTCCCAATCAATTTTAGAACATATAAAATTATCTATCTGCAATGTAAGCACTTAAAAACCAAAAATACAAAGTAACTTGATACAGGAAGTGCCAAGCACTTGCCCAATCCGTTTAACAAAAAAGTAACAGACTGCTCAGAAACTCAAAGATGCATACAAGTGTCATTTTTATTTGATGAAATACATAGCCAAAAGATTAGAGAAGGCAAACCGCACATCCATTTTAGAAACGTCCTTTTTGTTTCTTTAAATCTGAGGCCCCCTCTAGTGTTTGAAAAGTCACATGCAGCACACAGTGCAATTGAAGGCACAGTCACAATATTTCCCCAAGACCTTCCCAAATAAAAAGAATACTTCTGTTCCATTCATGTGGCACAAAAATCAATGAGAGAAAATATATAGCCATAATTAATACTTCACATTCTTGCTATAATTCACATATTCATTATTCTCTCAGTAATTTCTCTATTTACTCTTGGGTTGTTTTCAGATTAATACTTGTTAACAAGGGGGGAGGAAAAAAACATATAAAGCATGTAGGGACTTTAATTTCCCAAACAAGAAATACACCACCTTGAAAACAACAGAAAATTTAGTGTCACCAAATAGCCTATTCTGTTTTTGTGGAAGTTATCAGTAAATATTTCTTAAAGTATATACTTAAAATTTATTATATTTGGAAGTAAGAAATTTTAAACTACATATATTTCAAAGCTCACCTAATCTGTGAATTTGCTAATCAAACCTTTTCAGTACCCTGTAAAAGGAAGTGGAAAGTGTTGCTTTGAGGGCAAATGTTGGCTCTGAAGAATACGATGTAAAGGAATTCTTAAAAATTTATACTGACATGGCACTACATAAATCCAATGGCTTAATCTCATGTTCTTTTGTAAAAGACTGATTAAATTCAGGGGGAGGCAAAAATAGTAGGTTTTCACTCTACTTTCTTAGGTAAAGCGTTTATGCATCTGTTTCCATGTTTTATTACAGAGGGTTTACATTAACAACTAGTATTACTATTACTGCAAAATGAATTCTCTATTTTTAACAAAAGAAAACAATGCAATCTTGAGCAGGAGACTGACAGAGAAAACTTACTAAGCTATTACTTCATATTCTTAAAAGTTAAGAGTATACTAAAAAATTGAAAATTCAATAGCTGTTGAAACAAGTTTAATCTGTATTAACTTTATTTAAATAAATGACTAATTTGTCACTCAATAGATCACAAATGGCTTCTCTGCACTGATCCTGCTTTCTGTTTTCGAACGTGTCACCTGCAAATGTTACAAGTTAAAAAAGACAGCTCATCTAAAATGAATTAAATAAAACTAGTTGCATTTACAAGTCGTCTCAACTTTTAAGATACCTCTATTCAAATGAACAGGACAGCATTTTTAAAGTGCAACATGTACTCTTTTGGCTCAACATAAAAAATTATGTAACTGGAAATTACTACAGTCATTTCTCTGAGAACAAATTTAGTGAAAAGCTGTTTTGAAAGTTAGCCATGAAATTATAAATTATGAGAAACACTGAAAAGTCATTAAAAATGAGAATATAAAACGCAATTACAAATAAACCAGAGTGGGAGAGGTAGCATAAAGTAAATAAAATCGAATAAATACTATACAATAACATACAAAATTTTGCTTATAAAAAACTGGAAATTGCATTGTAAAACATCCATTTTCCCTTCTTTTGAGGGCTTTACTATTAAATTAAAATTTAGACCTGGAGTCTCTGTGAAGATTTTCCAAATGTTATTAATTACTGGCATTGTTTTTTGCCAAAATCTCTCCGATCTGTCGGTCAAGTTCACTTATTATTCGATCCTCATGATTATACACACCCGTCCTCATCAAAGTATCCCTTTCTTCTATGAGGCGAGTCAAATAATCATCCAAACCTTCTTCCAATGCACTGCCATGTGGGCCATCCATTTTTCCACTCGCAATCTCTCTGGAATCCTGGTACTGTTTTTGTTCTTGTTGCCTTAACCTGAGAAGTCAAGAACGCATGCCACTCTAGCAAGCAACAAACACTCTTGGTTTTCGGTTAACAACACCACTTAAAAACAAAATGATTTCGTGGTAAAATACATTTTTTAGTAATATTTTCAGGAAGAAAACAAAAACCACTTGGTTGGGCAGAGTTAGGGCACTTATAAAAGACAGTTTTAAAAACAATACTTGTTTTTCTAATTATATAATACATGAAAACTGTAGAAATTTGGGGAATGTGTAGAAAAGAAAATCATCACAATCTTATTAACCAGAGATAACCAATCTGAGTAATAATTTTCTGTATTCTCAATTTAAAAATGCATGTATTTTAAACACAGTATTGCTAACTTTTTAGAAAACTATATAGGCAATTCTGTACATTGTATGTATCACTTATTACTATAATGAATATCTTCCTATATCATTATTATTGATCTTTAGGTTGTTATTAAACTTTTGTTATGTTTTTTGAACATAAAATTTTCTTCTAAATTCACCCCACAAATATTTACTCTTACTAATAAACAGTGCTAGGTTTGGGGGATACTGCAGTTGAATCAAGAAGAAAAGTTCCCGTTATTATGGAGCTTATATTACTAAGTATTCATAGAAAGTGATATTCTATAGATGTGAATGCCTGGTTCAAAGGGCATGTACATTTTAAGAGACTGTATGGATAGCTTCAAGTTATATGCATGATGATCTTATCTAAGAGATGAAGAAAGGGGAGCAGGTGCCAGCCTGGGATTTGGGTCTTTACAATGGAATATCATCAATCACTTTACCTTGAAAATGGGAAGTATACTTGGCATTACTATCACTTAGTAAGTATACTAAGTTTGGACACAGAGTAGGTTTTAATTTAATTTGGAATCTACAACTAAGACATAACTTTATACTCTACATAACTGGCTACGAAAATATTTAATTTGCAACTACTCCTAACCTTTGTCTTTATAAATAAGATAAAAAAGCAATTGAGTCTAAGGCCCTGCTTCTAGATGGTCTTCATGGTAAGTAAGCCAATGAGAACCAAATCCACTTCTCAAATTACACATGGCGTTTGGGGGGAGAGGGAGGAAGAGCCTGGGAGGAGAGTGTCCTGCCCCGACAGACAAGGAGCACTGGGAGTGTACAGTCTTGTTTGTTCATATACCTCTCTGAAACCTGAACTGACTCCTAAGATCCCTCACAAAAGAACAAGAAACTGAGGTATACAGTCCAAAAAGGACACCAAATACCTCTCTCTGTTCTAAGAAAAAAACCCTAAATAGTGAGGGCCCTGTGCTTTGAGACTGGGGTGGAAATCAAGTGATTAATGGGACACTAGTAAAACTGAGCAACACATGGGGATGAGTAAGAGAAGATTTCTGAATAGCTGTTTCCCCTACTCTAACTCTTACAACAGCTCTCTTGGAGGAAGAGGTCCTCTTGGGAGATTAATGACACACAGTGCCAGACTATGTACCAGGAAGTTCAACCATTTCCCTGTTCATTTGTTTATGCATGAAGGACAAATGAAAGTTTTACACAACTGAGAGATTATCCCTATCAAGTCTTTACTAAAATGCAATCAACATTCATGATCACAACAGGATTTTAGAACCCGTGGCTGAAGAAGTCCATAAAGTTATCAAAGGAAACTTTACTTCCCTGACAAACACTATGTATGGACTCCACTCACCCAGCTTCGTGTCACTAGGAACTTACTGCTTTTAGAATTGCTGTTAGAAAGTTCCTTCTTATATTGAACTCAGTATGCGCCTTTATACTCTCCAATAACTGGCTATGATTCTGTTCAAGAGGAAATCCTACTGAATTATTTTTAACATGGTAGCCCTCCAGATATCTGAAGAGAACTTTCTAATACTTTGCCCAAGACTTCTCTACAAATTAATATCCTTCACTCTCCTAACCACTTTTTGGTCACATTCCTTTGGCAGCTCTCTAGGTAGCTGATTTCCCTTAAAGTCTGTTGCACACTGGTAAGAACAACCCAGAGGTGGTTTTACCACAGTGTGTATTGAACACTCCTTCTATGAATGTCCCTAACTGCACTGGCTCTTTGGCAGCCAAGTCACACTGTTAGTAGTAGTCACTTAAACCCTCCTAGGCTTCCTCACATCAACTGTTTTATTATGTCTTGCCCATCACTTGAGAGATTTTTCTTATAATTTATACAGAGAACTCTGCTTTTGTTTCTAATGTATTTAATCTTGTTGGTTTCAGTTCTCCCTAAATCTTAACTGATTAAGACATTAATAATAGGTTTTAATTTTATATGACTTATCGGCAAATAGCTATCTTTGTTTAAACCACCAAAACAGTGCTCAGCAAACAGTAGGTGCTTAATATGTATTTGCTAAACTAAAACAAATTGCTATATATAATAGCAAAATTTTGCAAGGCAAAGGACATGTTAAAATTAATTTGTAACATCTTCCAAACCTATGACATAGTAGATACCAAATAAATATTTGCTGAACAAAAAGAGAATAATAGTGTGAATTGAGCCCTGTAGCATGCATTATAGACCTTGACCTTTTCCAACTGATATTTATACATTAATATTCTAAATGCAGTGGTGTAATTCAGCTCCAAACCCACCTAATATAGTGACTGAATTTTCCCCATTTATATAGGGATATATCATGGGATATTCTGTCAAATGTATGTCCTATGTACACATTGTGTCCTCCCAAAATTCATATGTTTAAAGCCCCAGCCCAAAATGTGATGGTATTTGGAGATGGAACCTTTGGGAGATGATTAGGTTTAGATGAGATCATGAGCAGGGGTGTCATGATGAGATTTATGCACTTATTAGAAGAGACACAGTAGAGCTTGTGAGGACACAGAGGTAAGGCAGCTGTCTAACAAGTCAGGAAGAGAGTCCTCACCAGAAACTAACCATGCTGGCACTTTGATCTTGAACTTTTAGCCTCCAGGACTGTGAGAAAATAAATTTCTGTTGTTTAAGTCACCCAATCTATGGTATTTTGTTATGTCAGCCTGAGCTAAGACAGTATGCTTCGCTGCAACAAAAATACTAGTCTCTTGCTAAACTAAGTTAGAAAGTCTTCCTGTACACTCCCCTTAAAAAGACAGTAATTTGTTCTAATACTGCTTCCTAATGATTACTTTTCTAACATCAAATACTTGAAATTGTAACTAAGATGAACATGACACTATAGAGAAGCCCACTGTTGCAGAGTAGTTAAAAATATAACCTCTGGAATCAGATATGAACTCTGGCTCCCCGATTTACTAGCTGTGTGACCTTGGAAAGGGTACTTAAATCTCTTTAATCCTTGGTTTCTTCATCTCGAAATGGGGATAATATCTTCCTCAAAAAGTTGCTTCGAGGATTAAAAAAAGTGGAGATAGGCATATAAGGCATTTAAAATAGCTGCTGACACACACGGCAATAATTAAGAGCTATATTCTGTATTACTTACATTAAGAATATAACAATATTTGAAACTTATTTTACTTTATGTAATTAAAAATTCAGTATAATCAATTACCTTGAAATAGTAGCAATAATCCTAAAATAGTCACACAGGAATAAAATTTAAAGTACTAATGCTATGAGTGGAAACAAAAAAGCTAAATACGGCTACGTTCATGGCAAAAAAATGTTAAGAGTAATGGTCTTTGGCAAAGATTTTCTATTGTATAATTCAGCTACATTTTATATATGATGTACCTTATTCTTGAAAGACCTGATGTTGTACTTTCCCTAGACCAATGACTAAATAAAAAGTTGTCCTATTTGAACTTTAGTTTTTGTATGAAAAAAAGTAATTTCTTAGTTATTATACCTGTTCAGTTCATTTCTTATATCCAACAATTCTTGTCTCTCGGTGTTTACTGTATCTTTTTCCTCAGCAGCCAAGTAACGTAGTCTCATCTGTTCCAACTCTTCTTGCTGTTTTTTAAGACGAGCCATTTGACTTTCTTGCTCCCGCTTGAAAGAAACAAGGCAGATCTCTAATGTTAGGAATAAATATATTTTTGACTTTGACTTATGATTATAATCCTCCTTGACAGCACCCATGATAGAGCCACACACTGCAGATTCTATTATCTAGAAAGCCCAGGTTCTCTTTACAAACTTTTCTGTGATCTGCCTTCTTGTTATAAGCCATAACCACTCACGGCCCAATCAGTGATTGAGGTTAGCTAAATATCGTAAGATCTAATAGTAGTTAGAGGCAAGAAAGAGTCTGCTATCAACACAATGAGTTGCCACAGGACCAATGATTAAGAGAAGTATTTAAGAAATGGTTAATTATACAAAATCATCTAAGAAATTACAATTATATAAAGGAATGGTAAATTATACAAATTAATTATACAAAATACAAATTATACAAAGAGGTACTAAGGTTCAATAACTGTCCCTGTACTAGTAACTCCACTCCTACCTCAAGAAATAATATGCCTTTCCACTCTTTTCTCAAGGCTTACATAGAAATCTATGCACATGATAAAATTTCTTTTATATAAATGTGTGACATTCCACACAATGTATATTCCATGATTTAGTCAACCACTCTCTCAATAACAGACATTTTGGAATGCTGCAGTAAGACATCCTGTCATCTAACAAAGTTAGCTCATGAATCTTTCTATATATTTCCTTAGGGATCAGAAGTGCTTTTCTTTCTTTAGGACAGAACCCCTAAATGGGAAAGCTTAGATCAATAGGTAATATCATCTTTTTTAAAAAAGAAGCGTTTACTGAATAATAACAAAACTCCCAAATCATAAAGGTGCACTTTGGTCAAATTTTACAAAGTGAACTACTCACATAACCACCATCCAGAACAAGAAACAGGAGATTATCATAACCCCAGAAGCCCCTCTGTGCTCCCGCCCAAGTCACTGACCACTCATCCTTCACCAAAGATAGGACTAATTTCTAACACCATGAGTAGGTTTTCACTGCTTTGAACTGTGTGTACGTGGAACTGTACAATGTAAGTTTATGTCTGGCTTCTTTCGCTAAACATTTTTTCAGATCCGTTCGTATTATGTGTAGTTGATGATTCACAGTACTACTTAGCATTCTATTGGATGAATATACAGTCTTTTCATTCCACTCCCGAGGGATATTTGCATTAAGTTTCCAGTTTTGTATTTTAAAGCTGATGTGAACATTATCGTACATTCATGGACTTTTGTATGCATTTCTACTGTGTATATACGTGCGATTCAAAGTGCTGGGTCATTGGGTTTAAGAATTTCAATATTAGTAAATATCGTCTGTTTTTAAAGTAGTAGTACTAATTTACACTCCCATGTAAGCATTCCAGTGCTCTATACTCTTGCCAAAACTGGGTAATGTCAGTTTTTTCTTTTTTTTTTTTCTCATTTAAACCATTCTGATAACTTATGCAGTGGTATCTCATGATTTTATTTTGCATTTTTTCAAATACTAATGAGGTTGAACGTGTTTTAATATTTTTAATGGCATTCTTATTCTGTAAAATTCCTGTTCAACCATTTGGCCTTTTGCTCTACTTGGCCGTCCATCCTTCCTTATTGGTATGTGTGTGGTTCTTTACATATACTGGATAAATCCTTTGTCAATTATTTAAATTGTAAATATTTTCCACTAGTCTTTGTCTTGCCTTTTACTTTAATGGTGTTGTTTATTTAATTCTAATATGGTCTAAATTTATCTGTCTTTTTGTCTGCCTCAGTTTTTAAATTTTTATTTATTTACTTGGTTGTATGGGGTCTTAGTTGCGGCATGCATGTGGGATCTAGTTTCCTGACCAGGGATCAAACCCAGGCTCCCTGCATTGGTAGCGTGGGGGTCTTATCCACTGTGCCACCAGGGAAGTCCCTATGTGCCTGTTTTGAAGACATTACTTTACATTACCCTCTTGAAGCTTCACTTATCAAAAACTCATATGCAATTGGTTTTGTGTATGGTGAGATCAAGTTTCTTCTTCTCCGCATATAGAGCTCCAATTGACTTAGCAACATTTATTGGAAAACAACTTTTTCCCCCAGTGCTTGGCACTGTCACCTGTTATACATCACCTCTGTCCTTTTATATATGAGTTGTTTCTGGACTCTATCCTTCCAGTAAACTTCACTGTCTTAATTACTGTAACTTTGGTAACAATAACTCTGGATATTTGATAGTATGTCTTCTGTCTTCAAAATTCTTAGTTATTCTTGACTTGTGTATTTTCATATAAATATCAATTTCTAGGGTTGAAAAAAAAGGCCTGCTGGAACTGCTTATGATTATGCTGAATCTACAAATCAATTTGGCCAAAACCATTATCTTTACAATATTAATTCTTCAAACAGTGAACATAGTTTACCTCTCCAATTATTCAGGTCTTCTTTAATTTTGTCTAACAATATTTTATACTTCTCTATATACTGAGTAGCATCTTTCTTGGAATGTGCGCCTAGGAGTTTCAAGTTTTTAAATGCTACTGCAAATGGCAGAGTTTAAAAATTTCTGTTCTCTGTCTCTGGTATAGAGAATTAAAATTGATATTTACATACTCATTTTGCTTCCAGCAAGCTTGCTAAACTCACTTATTAATTCTAATAGTTCATCTGTAGATACTTTCTGGTTTACTATGTACATAACAACTGTCATCTGCAAATGACAACAGTTTTACTTTTTCCTTTCCAGATGATAGACCCTTTCGGCCTGTTACACTGGATAGAACCTCTAGTACAATATTAAGAAATGATAATAGAGGGCATTTTTCTCTCATTCCTGATCTCAGAGGAAAACCTTTAAGAAATATTTTTTGGTAGGTTTTATTAGATTAAGAAATTTCCCCTACATTCTTAGTTTGCTAAGAATTGTTACTATGAATGGGTACTAACTTTTTCTGCATTTTTGATAGGAGCATTTGATTTCTTCTCCTTTATTTTTTTTTCTTTTATAAATTTATTTATTTTTGGCCGCATTGGGTCTTTGTTGTTGGGTCTTCGTTGCTGCGTGCGGGCTTCCTCTAGTTGTGGTGAGTGGGCTTCTCATTGCAGTAGCTTCTCCGAGTTTCGTAGCTCGGGCTCTAGGCGCACGGGCTTCGGTAGTTGCGGCACGTGGGCTCAGTAGTTGTGGCTCACGGGCTCTAGAGTGCAGGCTCAGTAGTTGTGGCACATGGGCTTAGTTGCTCTGTGGCATGTGGGATCTTCCCGGACCAGGGCTTGAACCCGTGTTCCCTGCATTGGCAGGCGGATTCTTAACCACTGCGCCACCAGGGAAGTCCTCCTTTATTTTTTAAGGGGGTAAATAGTAAACTTCCCCTTTGTTTAATAAATAAACTTAGTTGTGATGCTTACAAGTTTTATATCTATGTTCATGAGATTGGCCAATTAATTTTCTTATAATGTCCTTCTCAGATTTTAGGATCAAGATAATGCTGGTCTCATTTTTTTAAAAAGTGAGAAGTATTCTCTCTTCATAGTTTCTGAAACAGTTTGTGTAAGATTAGTGTTAGTTCTTTCTAAAATGTTTACTAAAATTGAAACGTGAAGCCACTTAGGTCTGGAGCCTTCTTTTGGTGAAGGTTTTTCATTACATATTAAATTTCTCTAATAGCTACATGACTAATTCTATTATCTGTTTCTTTTTGTATTGGTTTTGTGAGTTCTCTCATATTCACATAAAAGTTTCATACCATTCTCTTATCTCCTTAAATGTCTGTGGATCTGTAGCCCTGTCCCATTTTTTTTAAACGTTGATATTGGGAGTTACTGCCTATTGTTTTGGTCCTTGAACACTCTTTGCCAACTTTGTTGATTTTGCTGTACATTTTCCCCATATTTCATCAATTTTTACTCATTTTGATTATTTCCTTCCTCCTAATTTCCTATTTGCTTACTGACTGTTTGAAAGAGATATTTAGAGAACAGATTTCATGCTTTTCTTATTATTTTTCAAGTGAACCTGAGGCTATAAATCTCCTTAAGCACAATCGTCATTAAAGCTCATGTCTTTACATGTTTTAAATATTTGGTTCAAGACATTTTCTAATTTCATTTGTGGTCTCCAATTTAGCCATGGGTTATAAGAAGTGTACTATTTCAATCATGGGGGATACTTATTATCTTTTTATTACTAATTTCTAGCTTAATCTCACTGTGCTCAGAGAACATATTCTGAATTACAATCCTCTGAAATTTGTTTAGAATTGCTGTTCGATTCAGCATATGAGCAATTTAGCTAAATGTTCCAGTGCACTAGAAAATGATGTGTATCCTGGGACTTGTTTATTTATTTATTTATTTTTTAAAGGGCTTTAAATGCTTGGCTATCTATTTATTTATGGCTGTGTTGGGTCTTCATTTCTGTGTGAGGGCTTTCTCTAGTTGTGGCAAGTGGGGGCCACTCTTCATCGTGGTGCACGGGCCTCTCACTATCGTGGCCTCTGTTGTTGCAGAGCGCAAGCTCAGTAGTTGTGGCTCACGGGCCTAGTTGCTCTGCAGCATGTGGGATCCTCCCAGCCCAGGGCTCGAACCCGTGTCCCCTGCATTAGCAGGCAGATTCTCAACCAATGCACCACCAGGGAAGCCCCCTGGGACTTTTTTGATGAAATATTCTACATATAACAATGGTTAGGTCATCTAAATCTTCTAAATCTTATTATCCATTGTTGGTTTGCTCTATCAGTTCCCAGGAGAGTTACGGTAAAATCTACCATTATTATGCGTTTGTCCATTTCTCCTTTTAGTTCTATTAATTTTTGCTTTATATAAATTTGTGGCTGTTACCAGGAACACTCAATGTAGAACTGTTGTCAACTTCTAGGTGACTGACCCTTTTATGATTATGAAAACTCTCTTAATCTACAGTAATGCCTCTTGCCCTAGAGTCTAAGCTCTGTGGGTTAATATTAATGTAACATACAATTTCCCCTCTTTTTAAATTCAACCATTTTGTACTTATAGTTAAAGCGTCCTTATATTTAAGTCACATACTGTTGTTTTTTTAATTCAGGTTTTAGTTGAATATGTCTTTAATAATGGTATTCAGTCCATTTATATTTAAAGAAATGGGTGATATATATGGGTTTAAATCTTTACATATTACTATTTTCTACTTCTTCCATCTATTTTATGTTCTGCTTCTCTCCTTTTGTCTTTTTTTAGATTTACCTAATATTTTATGTCATTCTATTTTTCCCTTCTATCAGCTTATTTTTACTCTTCTTTTACATAGAAATTAGGACCTTTACAACTTCACAGAAAATGCAACATACTTTAAACATTTTAACTCTATTTTATCCCTTCATATCTTTTGTATTATTTGCCATGAATTTTAATTCTCTATATTTTAAACCCAACAAATACTGTGATTATTGTTTTCTCCCAATTTTTGTTAGTCTGAAAGTCTTACGTCGCTTTCAATAATGAAGTACATTTTCACTGGCTACTCAATTTAGGTGGGCCATTACTTCTTTTCAGTACTTTAAGGATGTTATTCCACTATGAATTCCTTTACTACCGTTGAAAGTTCATCTGTCAATCTCATTGTTGCTCCTGTGAAGGAAACGTTTCCCTCTTCATCCATGGCTTTAAATATTTTCTTTGCTTTGGGGCTATTTTTTTAAATTAATTTTTATTGGACTACAGTTGATTTACAATGTTGTGTTAGTTTCTGCTCTACAGCAAAGTGAATCAGTTATACATATAAATATATCCACTCTTTTTTAGATTCTTTTTCCATATAGGTCATTACAGAGTATGGAGTAGACTTCCCTGTTCTATACAGTAGGTTCTTATTTGTTAACTATTTTATATATAGTAGTGTGTATATGTCAATCCCAAACTTCTAACTTACCCCTCCTTCCCCCTTTCCCCCTGGTAACCATATGTTTGTTTTCTATAACTGTGACTCTATTTCTGTTTTGTAAATAAGTTCATTTGTACCATTTTTTTAGATTCCACATATAAGTGATATCATATGATCTTTTTCTTTCTCTGACTTACTTCACTCAGTATGACAATCTCTAGGTCCATTCATGTTGCTGCAAATGGCATTATTTCATTCTTTCTTTATAGCTGAGTAATACTCCATTGTACATATGTACCACATCTTCTTCTTTATCCTTTCCTCTGTCAATGGACATTTAGGTTGCTTCCATGCCTTGGCTATTGTAAATAGTGCTGCAATGAACACTCGGTGCACGTATCTTTTCGAATTATGGTTTTCTCCAGATATATGCCCAAGAGTGGAATTGCTGGATCACATGGTAGCTGTTTTTTAAGTAACCTCCATACTGTTTTCCATAGTGGTTATACCAATTTACATTGCAACCAACAGTGTAGGAGGGTTCCCTTTTCTCTACACCCTCTCCAGCATTTATTGTTTGTAGACCTTTTTATGATGGCCATTCTAACCAGTGTGAGGTGATACCTCATTGTAGTTTTGACTTGCATTTCTCTAATAACTAGTGATGTTGAGCCTCTTTTCATGTACTTTTTGGCCATGTGTATGTCTTCCTTGGAGAACTGTCTATTCAGATCTTCTGCCCATTTTTTGATTGGGTTGTTTGGTTTTTTCATATTGAGCTGCATGAGCTGTTTGTATATCTTGGAGATTAATCCCTTGTCAGTAGCTTCATTTGCAAATATTTTCTCCCATTCTGTGGGTTGTCTTTTCCTTTATGGTTTCCTTTGCTGTGCAAAAGCTTTTAAGCTTGATTAGGTCCCATTTGTTTATTTTTGTTTTCATTTTCATTACTCTAGGTGGTGGATCTGAAAAGATATTGCTGTGAGTTATGTCAGAGTTTCTGCCTATGTTTTCCTCTAAGAGTTTTATAGTGTCTGGTCTTACATTTAGGTGTTTAATCCATTTTGAGTTTATTTTTGTGTATGGTGTTAGAGAATGTTCTAATTTCATTCTTTTACATGCAGCTGCCCAGTTTTCCCAGCACCACTTATTGAAGTGGCTGTCTTTTCTCCACTGCATATTCTTGCCTCCTTTGTCATAGATTAGGTGACCATGGGTGCATGGGTTTATCTCTGGACTTTCTATCCTGTTCCATTGATCTATATTTCTGTCTTTGTGCCAGTACCATACCGTTTTGATGACTGTAGCTTTGTAGTATAGCCTGAAGTCAGGGAATCTGATTCCCCCAGCTCCGTTTTTCTTTCTCAAGATTGCTTGGGCTATTTGGGGTCTTTTGTGTTTCCACAGAAATTGTAAATTTTTTTGTTCTAATTCGGTGAAAAGTGCTATTGGTAATTTGATAGGGGTTGCACTGAATCTGTAGATTGCCTTGGGTAGTCATTTGGACAATACTGGTTCTTCTAAACCAAGAACGTGGTATATCTTTCCATCTCTTTGTGTCATCTTTGATTTCTTTCATCCGTATCTTATAGTTTTCTGAGTACAGGTCTTTTGCCTCCTTAGGTAGGTTTATTCCTGGCTATTTTATTCTTTTTGATGTGATGGTAAATGGGATTGTTTCCTTAATTTCCCTTCTGATCTTTCATTGTTAGTGTATAGGAATGCAAGAGATTTCTGTGTATTAATTTTGTATCCTGCAACTTTACCAAATGCATTAACGAGCTCTAGTAGTTTGACTATTTTAAATTATTTACAAAAGAGACCCAGCAGAGTTCTCTAGCTCTTCTATTATGTGAAGACAGTGGAAAGATGGCCATTTATGAATGGGGAAGTGGGCCCTCTCGACACAGGACTTGACCATGTGTACACTTTGATCTCAGACTTCCAGCCTTCAGAAATGTGAGAAACAAATTTCTGTTGTTTATAAGCCATCTAGTCTGTGCTATTTGGTTACAGCAGCCCAAACAGACTAACACAGGGGTCTGTGGCTACACAAAAAGTAGTCAGTCTCATATACCCTATCCTGTATGTCACTTATGTTCTTTGTTGTATTTTCCATCCTTTCTTCTGTTCCAGTTTGGACACTTTTTATTGGTTTATCTTCAGTTCACATATCCTTGGTTCTGCTGTTAATTCAGCTATTGAATCTTACAATTCATTTGTGATACTTTTCAGTTCCAGAATGTCTATATGATTGAAAAGGTTCTACTTCTCTAATACATTTCTCCATCATATCACCTATTTTCTAGTAGTTATCTCTAACTTTGTGTCTGGTGATTCCAAAATCTGTTGATTTATTTCTGTTGAGCAAAAGACAATAAGACATTCCACATGCAAGTCTAATAAACAAATGAAAAGATGCTCAAAGTCAGTAATCAGGGAAATGAAAATTTAAGCCACAGAATGGTATGATTTCAGACCCACCAAACTGGAAAAAATTAATACATCTGATAACAGCCAAGTGTTAGACATGGTGTGAAGAATAACAATTATACACCATTCTTCGGAACTGCAGATTTGTACAACCACTTTGGAAAGTAATTTCACAACATTTAGTGAAGCAGAAGAAATGAGTGAACCCTATGACCAGAAGTTCTACTTTTAGATTTAAACACTAGAGAAAAATTTTAATGTATAAAATATTTCACTGTTGTCTTATTATAAGAAAACTTAGAATATTCATATGTTTAAGTTTTATAAAGCAATAAAATAAACTTTAGCTACTGCATCAAAATAGCTAAATTTTGAATCACACAAGGTAGTCACAGAAGAATGATTCAAACAGAATATTTCCATGTATATAAAGTTTAAAAACATACAAAAGTAAACTGTTGTTTACTGATATTTTTAATACCTTATACGCTTATAAAGAAAAGCAAGGGAATAATAAATATCAAATTCAGCTAAGTAGTTACCTGTGGAGAGGATGCAGGTTAGAAAAGGCACAAGGAGCACTGATAATGCTGTTTCTTACACTAGAAGGTGGGGGTTGAAGTGCAGAAGAATCTTCTTTCTTCCCCCTCTTTGGAATGTATGATATATTTCATTTAAAGAGTAATTATTAAAAAATAAAGAAAGGAAAAGAAATCCAGACAAGGATACACCAAGTTGTTATCTCTGGCTGAGGAGGTGATAAGGTTACCAGTGACTATTATTTTTCTATGTCATGATGCTGCAAAATTTGGATTTCTTTTACACTAAGCAAATATAATTGCAAACAGGAAAAAAATGGTCAATTATTTAATTTTAGGTTATTTTGTAAAACTGTATGAAACTTGAAACATTTTAATCCTTAAACATAAGAAAAGCCTTTAAATGCCTTGAATTTTTAGTCAAGTATATATCATTAATAATAATCACACATGCACACACAAAAATTAGAGGTTAGAGGAAGAAATCCTCTCTGCTGCCAGGTGCTCTGGGTTAAAGGCTCCTCAATCAAGTGAGTATAATCTTTATTTTGCCTTGGCTGCCTATAAATCCAGAGAGGAGATGTAAACATGCATACACTAGACTAAACAGCGGCTAAAACGTGGCCACTACTTACTCTCCCACTCACACATACCATGTAAGTCTGTGGGAAAAAACTTACAGCTAAACTAAGGAGCTCAAGTCAAGTTTTCTGAAAATAACCCAGAGCTGACAAGTCAGTAGGAGGGCCTGGATGGTTTCAAGACACAGTTTTTAACCAAGACTTGGACCTCCAACTGTTTTCTTAAACAAAGATTTACATCCCATCCTTGGCTAAATTACTTGTAAATTAATCAAATTAATTACTCTGAGTGGATAAGCAGGAGGCTGGACAAGATAGTGCTGATGTCAGCCAATGAAGTCTGTGTTGTTTTAACTAAATATATCAGCTTAGTTTTAAACAGATCTACTGTGCACAAATATGGTAAGGGACTCACATCCTACCCAAAATCTTAGTTCTGTTTCCTGTCCTGTGAACAAACATACCTAGTTTTAATGTATCAGACATGATAAAAATGTTAAATTTCTCAGAACAACAAATTCATACCTTTTAACAATGATTCATTTATTTTTAAAAAGTAGTGGCTGTTATTCTTCCTCCATAACTATATTCTAATGTGTCAAGAAATGTTTTAAAATAAATATGCTACTTAGAACACAGTAAAGTAACAATCTTAACTTGGAGATGGGAAAAAAAGAATCTAAATTACCCCTTAAATGTCTAACAACCAGAACTCTTTAAAGTCAGTGTTATACATCATACCAAAGATAGCATATCCAGACTGTATGGATATCGTTTCCTTGTCTTCTAAGTTAGGACCCATTTTACGTTACACTTATTTATATTTTACAGCTGTCGCCTACCCAGTTACCCAAGAACAAAAAAGTTTACAACATGGAAACAGGGTTTTATGCTTTTGAATCAGAACAAAAGATTTTTTTCCAAATAATTGGAAGATTATGATTTTTTAAATTCACAAATTGACTATACTGGGTCACCTTTGAGTAATGGAAATCTCTGTTTAAACATTCTTTTGGCAACAGGCACGGAGCATTAGGTCTTATTTCCAAGCTTTACCAGCTGGGTTTTGTCATTAACATTTATTAACAATCTAAGATATGGCTTTCGCCGTCTAACCCGTACTACACAAATGTTTTGTATGGCCCTCCAGAGGATTTTGCTGTGACAAATTACTGGCAGAGATTATAGCCCCGTGGCTATTCACCAGAGGCAATGTAAAATTAACATGGTACTAATCCAATTTAAACAAGAAGTTGCACAAACAATCCTCTGAACAAAAGCAGATAGAGGATTCCAATTTTATATTCAAATACAATGTGTTTTTAATAAAAAGCTTTAGAAAAAAAATTGAAGTAACTTTCACACATATAAATTGTGCCTATTTGATGAAGGTATTAATTTTAATCTTCCAAAAACAGTGGCAGAACACAATTCACTATGGTAATCGCAAGGTCTATTAAATTTCTTCTTAAAGTGTTGCATCTCAAATGTGGTCTGTAGAACATCAGTGATTCCTAGTGACCTTGAAATATGTTTACAATGTTGTTTCTAAAGCAGAAAGTCTGTGGGATAAGGAATAGAAGTGGTCTGCAATGAAGGTTACTGTACTGAAAGAATGAGACTATTTTCTTTCATGAAGTAGAAGTCTGGAGTTGAACCAGGAATTTAACACCACGTTTTCTTTTCTTCTTAATTCACTTACAGTAACTTAAGAGAAAAGAGGCATCTGAACTTTTGTGATATCCTCCGTTATTAGGCACGAATAGTTAAAATTACTTTGCCAATGCTCTTTAGGCAAGAAGATAGAAAACACTTAGGAAAAAAGGGTAAACAGAAAACAATGAATTAAAGGAAAAATCCAGAAGATAGCAAAAGTGTATGAGAATGCATATGTTAGGAAGGAGGGGTGCTTGGGTGGGAGCCTTTTAAACTGAACGTTTTTTTAAGAGTCTCAGTCCATGAACTGGGGGGGTTTTTGTTCAGATTATTTTCTTACATTTGAAAAACCACCTCAAACAGTGAAAACAATGTCGTCTGTCAACATACACATATTAACATAACTTAAAAATCAATTTACTCAAAGTAATGAATTTTTGCATGGATATTTCTTAAGAAACATAACAATTATAATGAAATTATGCTCTGATAATTAATCACTCATTTCTCCAGAAGAAATGCCCTATCAACAGCTCACAGGCTTCCATCTTTTCATTACTAACTTTGGCAATGCCTTGTAATTAATTACGATTGCATTAGCTCTTATCCTTCATAAGTTGCATAAATTTCTTCAGTGGTAGGCACTGTCTGCCACTTCCTCCCAATCTACTCTCCATTTTAAAACTTGAAATGAGGGGCTTCCCTGGTGGCGCAGTGGTTGAGAGTCCACCTGCCGATGCAGGGGACACGGGTTCGTGCCCCGGTCCGGGAAGATCCCACATGCCATGGAGCGGCTGGGCCCGTGAGCCATTGCCGCTGAGCCTGCGTGTCCGGAGCCTGTGCTCCGCAACGGGAGAGGCCACAACAGTGAGAGGCCCGCATACCGCAAAAAACAAAACACTTGAAATGATTTCATATCTAATACTGATATTTATTATTATTTTTTAATGTTTATTTTATATTGGAGTATAGTTGATTTACAATGTTGTGTTAGTTTCAGGTGTACAACTGAGTGATTCAGTTATACATATACATATGTCCATTCTTTTTCAAATTCTTTTCCCATTTAGGTTGTTACATAATATTCAGTAGAGTTCCCTGTGCTATACATTCCTGTGCTTATATTCTTGTTGATCATCTATTCTATATATAGTAGTGTGTATAAGTCAATCACAAACTCCTAATTTATCCCTCCCCCCAACATTTCCCTTTTGGTAATCGTAAGTTTGTTTTCTATGTCTGTGCATCTGTTTCTGTTTTGTAAATAAGTTCATTTGTATCATTTTTTTTTAAGATTCCACATATAAGTGATATCATGGTATTTGTCTTTCTCTGACTTACTTCACATAGTATGATAATCTTTAGGTCCATCCATGTTGCTACAAATGGCATTATTTCATTCTTTTTTATGGCTGAGTAATATTCCATTGTATATATGTACCACATCTTCTTTATCCTTTCCTCTGTCAATGGACATTTAGGTTGCTTCCATGTCCTGGCTATTGTAAATAGTGCTGCAATGAACACTCAGTGCATGTATCTTTTCGAATTATGGTTTTCTCCAGATATATGCCCAGGAGTGGGATTGCTGAATCATATGGTAGCTCCATTTTTAATTTTTTAAGGAATCTCCATACTGTTTTCCATAATGGCTGTGCCAATTTACGTTCCCAACAGTGTAGGGTTCGGGTTCCCTTTTCTCCACACCCTCTCCAGCATTTACTATTTGTAGACTTTTTGATGATGGCCATTCTGACCAGTATGAGGTGATATCTCACTGTAGATTTGATTTGCATTTCTCTAATAACTAGTGATGCTGAGCCTCTTTTCATGCACTTTTTGGCTATCTGTATGTCTTCACTGGAGAACTATTTAGATCTTCTGCCCATTTTTTGATTGGGTTGTTTGTTTTTTTCATATTGAGCTGCATGAGCTGTTTGTAAATTCTGGAGATTAATCCCTTGTCGGTTGCTTTGTTTGCAAATATTTTCTCTCATTCTGTGGGTTGTCTTTTCATTTTGTTTATGGCTTCCTTTGCTGTGTAAAAGCTTTTAAGTTTGATTAGGTCCCATTTGTTTATTTTTGTTTTCATTTTTATTACTCTAGGAGGTGGATCCAAAAAGATAGTGCTGTGATTTATGTCAAAGAGTGTTCTGCCTATGTTTTCCTCTAAGAGTCTTATAGTGTCCGATTTTACATTTAGGTCTCTAATCCATTTTGAGTTTATTTTTGTGTATGATGTTAGGGAGTGTTCTAATTTCATTCTTTTCCATGTAGCTGGTCCAGTTTTCCCAGCACCACTTATTGAAGAGACTGTCTTTTCTCCACTGTATATTCTTGCCTCCTTTGTCATAGATTAGGTGACCATGGGTGCGTGGGTTTATCTCTGGGCTTTCTATCCTGTTCCTTTGATCTATATTTCTGTCATTGTGCCAATACCATACTGTGTTTTTTTTTTTTTTAATTAATTTATTTTTGGCTGCACTGGGTCTTTGTTTCAGTGTGTGGGCTTTTTATTGCAGTGGCTCCTCTTGTTGTAGAGCATGGGCTCTAGGCTCACGGGCTCTAGAGCGCAGGCTCAGTAGTTTTGGTGTACGGGCTCAGTTGCTCCATGGCATGTGGGATCTTCCCGGACCAGGGCTCAAACCTGTGTCCCCTGCATTGGCAGGTGGACTCTTAACCACTGCGCCACCAGGGAAGCCCATACCATACTGTTTTGATGACTGTAACTTTGTAATATAGTCTGAAGTCAGGGAGCATGATTTCTCCAGCTCCGTTTTTTTCTTCTCAAGATTGCTTTGGCTATTTGGGGTCTTTTGTGTTTCCACAGAAATTTTAAAGTTTTGTTCTAGTTCTGTGAAAAATGCCATTACTAATTTGATAGGGATTGCACTGAATCCGTAGATTGCCTCGGGAAGTAAAGTCATTTTCACAATATTGATTCTTTCAATTCAAGAACATGGTATATCTTTCCAACTGTTTGTGTCATCTTCAATTTCTTTCATCAATGTCTTATACTTTTCAGAGTATAAGGTCTTTAGGTAGGTTTATTCCTAGTTACTTAATGTGATGGTAAACAGGATTGTTTCCTTAATTTCTCTTTCTGATCTTTTGGTGTTGGTGTATAGAAATGCAAGAGATTTCTGTGCACTAATTTTGTATCCTGCAGTGTTACCGAATTCATTGATGAGCCCTAGCAGTTTTCTGGTAGCATCTTTAGGATTTTCTATGTATAGTATCATGTCATCTGCAAACAGTGACAGTTTTACTTCTTTTCCAGTTTGGATTCCTTTTTCTAATACTGATATTTGAAACACCGTTTTTGAACCATTTCTCCCTCAGCTTTGAATGACAAAATACAATGATAACCCACTGTCCTCGTGTTTTTCTAATACTTATTTTCTATTATTTATGCTAACTTCACTTGCATTTCTTACCACTCTGCCATGTTCTTGTTAAATATCAGCCCTCCCAGCTGAACTTTAATAAGTTTACTGTGGGGAGAGAATTGCTGTATCTAGAGCATCTACCAGTGTGCAAGGTGCATAATAGGCTCTCAATAAGTACTTGATGAATGAAAAATGAACAAATAAAACAACTATAGATGTTTCTTCAGACTCAATGCACTCTCATCTCTTTACACCTAACTTTAGGAAGTTCACCTACTGACAGTATTGCATATGTGCACAATTAGCCCTAACATAGGTTTTCCCCCTTTTGTCAGTTTCTACAGAACATCTATATTAAATCTACCATCCAAATACAAACTACTGTTACTAGTCAAACTATACTGAACCTCACTTCCTCACTGCTACTATTATATAACAACATTCTCCTATCTTGTAGACTTAAAAATTTTCTATTTTTGGTTGGTGTCTGTCATTTTTCAGCTACTCAGTCGTAAATCCTTCTAATATTTGTTCTATTCATCAATATTCCAAAGCTACCATCTGATTAGGTCCCCAATGACTGAAACCAAGAATACTACACAATAGCTTTATGGCTCATATCCTTTTAACAACAGTTACCATTTATTGAGCATACACTATGTACGAAACACTGTGTTAAATGCTTTACAGACCACTCATTTAATTCTCAGAACAACCTGTGAGGAAAGATTTTTCATTTTCCAAATGAGGAGACTAATCAGAGAAATTATATTCCCCAAGTCCCAGAGGTAGTTAAGAAGTACAGCCAAGATTCAATACAGCTCTCTTGACTCCAAGGCCATGTTCTAAACTGCTATGTATGCTGCCTGTGGTAGAATTTGTATCCTGTTATTTTTAATAGCCACTCTCACCACATTATTTCCTTGCTCCCAATTCCACAGGGACTCCTCCCTGTGGTACTAAATGTAACTTAACTATCTTGCCATCATGACTTTATATTAGCTTATTCTCTTTCAAAGTCACTTTAATTCTCATTACCTGAGCTAGTCTATCTGTCAGTGATGTCATTTTCCTTGCTTATGATATGCCAAATCATGACTTCTTCTGCTTCAATACTCACTCTGTCAGAAATCCCTAATGTCTTCCACAGCTCACTTTGTTCTATTTGAAATTCTTTCACTATGTGGCTTCTATGGAATTAAACCATAACATTATAAAGCAGGAAGAGCCTGAGACCGCACTCTAGTCAAATGAGTCTAATCCTTGCTCTATCACTTAGTACCTGTGTGATCGTGCGCAACTTACTTAATGTCTCTAAGTCTGTTTCTTTCATCGATAAAATGGAAATATTACCTGCTATATAGGGATCTTGGTTAGGATCAAATGAAAACGTATGAAGGGCTTAGCATAATACCAAGCACTTATCAGCTTTCCTTCCTCCTTAAACATAAGAATTCTAAGTTCTATCTGCCACATCTTCAATTATCACCTCTGCAAAAGGATTCCTTCATGTTATTAAGCTCAATCATCCTCCCAACATCAGTCCATATTTCTAAATGCTTGCTGAATTTCTTTCTGTAAAAATTAAAATGTTCAAATCTGCAAGTCCTGTCTCCTCCCCATGCCTCAATCAGCTTCTTGTCTTAGTAACCATCATTACAATCCTGGAAAACTCTCTTTCCAGACACTAAGGCTTGAACCCTTGACATCATCTTTGACTTTCCACTCTGCATTCTGATTAGGTATAGCGTACTGTATAGAATCTACCAAAACCATGTCTTTTACAATAATCTCCTTGTCATGTTCCCACTGCTACCTAGTCCTTATTTCCTGAAATGACCTCTAAAATGGGACCTCCTCTGTTCTCCATGGAGAGTCGATGCTTTCTGACTTTGTGCCTCCTTGCTATAATCATTCTATTCATTGTATATACATTTTCCCCACAGCTTTCCTAAATCACAACCAATTCTCCAGAGATCCATCTCAAATATCTCATCTTCTATGACACCTTTCCTAAGTTCTATTAAATAGATGTACTTCCCCTCCTGAGTACTCTGTACAGGTCTTTTCAGGGCTCTTACTATTTGGCAGTAAATGTTATATTTATAGTTTTCTTCCCTATTACTAAACTGCAAGCTCCCTGAGGCAAAGACCTATGTTTTACTTATAACTATAAATCTAGGACAGTGCCTTGAACACAGGAGGCCCTCAGTACTATATATGATTATTCATTCATTCATCTATCCTTAGTCTTGTGAGCACCTATAAAACATATTCAGTGTGTGTAATATTATTTTATACTTATGCTTACAATCTCAATTCATCTAAAAGCTATGTTAAGGCAAACTGCACTATTTATTCTCAGGCAGTCTAGTACATACTCTTCTATGAAGGTGGTAAGCATTTAGTACAATACCACAGAGATGTTTAATGACATTTGATGGTTTGGGAGACACATTAAAAAAAAATACAAATCTGAGAGACCCTACATACCAAAATTGCATTTGGCATATAACGGACACATTTCAAAAAAGCAAAACTTACAATAAACTAACCACTAATGATCCTTAAAAGTTTAGGTCACATAGATGAGATTCAAAATAAAAATCTTGCTCATATTTTATTTGATCTTAATAATTTGACGAAATTATAGCCAAAATTAAGGTTAATTCCTCAGGAAGCTAATGGCATTTGTTACCTGATACCAGGAAGGAAAAAAAAAAGTAAAGAATTTAGGAAACTACTCTCACTTTTAAATCCTTGTAAAATTATGCAAAAATCCCGTGATCCTTTTTTTTAATGAATAAATTACTGTGTCTTCCTAGGAATGACTTTTAAAATACGTTCTTAAAATTCTCCCCCCAAAGGCACTCCCAATAGAAGGAAATTAATACTAAGGAAAAAAGGATGGTAGTTTTATAAGTGAAAGTAAAAGGAGAAAAAGAATGATTGTTTTTAAAGTGAAAGTAGAAATTATTCCCAACTTGCTGTGGGGAAGAGGATAGTTGGCTTTAAAAAAAAAAAAAAAAAAAAGGAAAAGAAAAAGGAACTAGAAGTTTTAGTTTTTATAAAGGAGGATCTTATATGTAACACATTAAAAAAAGGGGGGGTGGGGCCTAATCTCAAATACAGAACTGGACATTTAAATACAGACATATGAACCTAACAGATATTGCCAAATGTGTAAACTTGTAAAAAAAAAAAAAAAATCAAGGGAGAAAGACATAAAAAGAATAATCCATCATTAGCTATAAACTACATACCTGTTTAAGTCTGGCAAGTTCTTTCAAAGCTCGTCCCCACTGCTGCTTATAATGCAGCTTAGACTTAGTTGTGGATTCCAACTTTCTTTCAAGTTCAACCTAACAGTGATTAAAATCATATCAAGTGAAACACTATACCACTGTGTACAATCACTGAAAGATAATATATACAAAGACTCTGGCTTAAGAAAAGAGTTTATATAGTGTAACATACGACATCATCTAAAACTGTTATATAATTTACTGTAAATATTATGGCACATGAACATTTTCTTGTTTAAAATATAGTTGTATTTTTACTGCCTAACAGCCTATACTAAAAGGAACTGAATCAGTCTTAACCTCCAGGCAGTTACTATAAATGTATTTAAAACATATATATTACATAAAGATCACAGAGTGAAAAATACATTTTTTTTTAATATAACAAAAAGCAGTTGTTAGCATTCCATTTCACTGACACTCTCAACCTTGAAACCAAATTATTCCTTTTGGAGACCTATCATTATGTGGAATTTTGTCTTACATTGAAGAGAGCTTGTAGAGATACTTTTATAACTCTATTTTGGCAAAAATCATAGAATGCTGAGAACAGTGAACTGTTTTATCAGAAGGCAGTTTACTGAGAGTACAAAGTCAAAAATATTTTAAGAATGTTAAACCCAAGAGTAAGAAAAATAATGCTCCTAAAAACACTCATCTAACTTTTATTTTCTATTTTTCCTCAAATATATAAAGAAAAACACGAAATAGATTTGATTTTTAAAATACGGTTATTTATACTTGCAGCAGGCAATCTGTTGTGTATGAACTGAAGCCAACTTGGCTACGTTTTGGAATGTACTCTCTCAAAGTTTCAAACCAAGTACCAAACAAATTCATGTAGCCAACAGACAGTTTTACTATTTAAGTGATAAGGTAATTATATGGATGAATTACAGTAAAATACTGTTAATCTAAACTGGTCTAATTTTTTTATATCAAGTCTAGTTTTTCCCATACACACAACTCCTAATGTTTTGCAGAAAAATAAAAGCGAAGACACTATCCAAAAATTCAAGCTTCAGAAAGCTCAGAAGGAAAATAAAATGAAAGGAAAAGCAGATTGCCAAAATCCCTTCACAAAAGACCAGAATGTTCTCTGCAGTAATATATGACTTCATGGAGTCAAGGTCTTTTCTGCTTTACAAATCCCTAGTGCTTGGATTTAAATGTGTTGACATTTCACAACTATACTCATACATCTTAAGTTGACTAATACTCTGAGATTATCAAAGATGATCTCTTCCACTTATGCCCTAAAGACTTACACTTATTAGCTGGTAATTTTAACAAGAAGACATATGTCAGAGGAAAAGCAAAAATCTGTTTTATGACTGTGTGATAAAAGAATAGTATTCAATTATAAAAGTGACCATGTCCCTGGGTCTTGGAGAACGTACAGTATCCTGGACGAGCCTCAGAATGAGGGTTAGGACAACCTAGAGAGATCACTTATACCCACTGAACTGACTCCATCAGAAAAAGCTGGGGAGGTTTTGTCAGTTTTGCCATGATTATCAAAATAACTCACATTTGCATTGATATTCACACAGTAGTTCACACTAATTTAAAATGCATATATAATCAAAACATATAATGTCTTTATTCTTAACAAACCAAAAAAAACTGCAGCTAACAAATCTGAGACGTTACACATCATTTTTCTAATTCATCCCAAACTACCAAATCAGTGATGCCTAACTTTTTTTAAGGATACAGATGCCTCTGTGATTCTAAAGAATTATATGGACCCAGCTCCCAAAAAAAGGTACACAACCAAAATTTTGACACAATTTCAGGGCATTCAAAGACCTCGAGTTAAGAGCCCTTTTTTGTGGGTAGACATGAGACTTTGGGAAGGCTTTTTTGACTTAAATCATAAGCCAAGTTACAGACTCAAATTAAAACTTGGCTCAGGACCTAGAGTCAATTCAGAGGCTAGTGAAGACCAAGCACAGACTTTCACTGATTCTCAATGTCCCTGTTTCTATCCCTGATATACCCACAACTCTAATTCTCTACTGGAGGCATGGCATTGTCTTTGCCTCTAATTTCCTATTCCCCAGTTCCAATGTGTCACAAAAAACTATAGATTTCTCCCTTGAAATATTTTCCAGTTTTATTCTTTTATGTTCTTTCTACCATTTCCTAAGCTCAGGCTTATCTCATCTCTTGTCTGCTCAGCCTCAAACGTATTCTATCTACAAATCCTGGAAATAACTATTATATCAATTTACTCTCTACTAAAAGATCTACAACAGCTACTACTTGCCTACAGGACTGAGCCTAAACTCCTCTGCCTAGGTGTTAAAGCACTCCAAGATATAATTTCCATCCTACTTGTTCTACTACTTTCTTGGTATTCCTCAACAGGAAACCCTCTACTCCAACCACCGGGTTTGTCTCCCCTACATTCACCTTGTCCAAGTTACTTCCTGAGCCTGTCGATTCTTTTTCTTCATCGCTTATTTAAAACTTCAGATTCAGCTCAAATTCTACCTCTCCATGGAGCTGTCTTAAAACTACTATATTCTGAACACCAAATGACTTCTGAATTGCAAAGAGTTCCTATCACATTCCCTGGTATTCAATTATATATGGTCATTTAAGGTTCTCTGAGTCATCTCCCCAATTATATTACAAACTCTTCTACAAGTGAGGTCCCAGGGACTTCCCTGGCGGTCTAGTGGTTAAGACTTCGCCTTCCAATGCAGGGGGTGTGGGTCAATCCCTGGTCGGGGAGCTAAGATCCCACATGCCTCGCAGCCCAAAAACCAAAACATAAAACAAAAGCAATACTGTAACAAATTCAATAAAGACTTTAAAAATGGTCATCAAAAAAAAAAAAGTGAGGTCCCAAAAGGATAACATACTTTTTACTCTTTTCTTTTCTCTCATTTTTCCCTTTGTCCTAAGACACATTAGATACTCACCAAATGTTCTTAAATACACAAATTTAGTTTCTGTCTTAATCTTCTGTATGCATTACTAAATTATACTGCTTTCCCTATTTTATTTGTTAAAAGTTCCAATTGTTTTTAAGCCATCTAAAAGTCATTTCCTAGCTAAAAGCACATCAAACTATTCACTTCTTAAGGGAATCAAGAATTACATTTGGTAAAACTGTATCTTAATGTTAACTTATTTTTAGACTATTTCAGTGAAAATGGAAATATTTGTGTTATACCGAAGAGACCAGTAAACAGAAAAGAAAAAAGCTCTCAATCAGACATAACCAGAAGTTGTAGACTAAATCAGGTACTTTTTCACTTAAGTCTTCCTTTTTATGCTTTTATCTCTTTGTTACTTAAGAAATAAGATTCTGCCCTCTTCTGGCTCCAAAAAAACTTACAAAGAATGTTCAAAAGAGCTGAGAAGCCTTGTTTTGCTAGGCATTTAAAAACAGTGGATGAATTCATTAGGTCTGATATAAAGGTGCTTCCATTACACTTTTTTTTCCCCCTCAACAAGTTCATGGTGCTGTTTATATTTGTAATATGTTTGGTGATTTTTATCCTTTTGGTAGAAGTGTAATTGGAAGAAGAAATTTTTAAAAATCATTTACAATTACTTCTATGGTGATATTATCTAGTATATATTCAGAAAAGATGAATATCATAAGCCCTCTGTTCCAATTTTGAGATATTTGGCCCTGAATTTCCCCAAGATAAAATGGAAATACTCTTGACACCTACTTAAGAGAACTTGTGAGAATTGATGAGATATTGTCTGAATGCTTCAAATATCTCTGGCAGGCCACATAATTCATAATATATAAACAGAAATACTTTAATATTTGGTTTAATCAAAAGGGGTGGGAAATGTCCAGTTTGATTCAAATTCAAGGTTACTGGTAGAGAAATGAGAAGGCCAAAAATGGAGAATGAAGAGGTTGTCCAGAAAAGAACGAAGCAGAATCAACAAGACTTTGCAATTAAATAGATTTTGGGGTAAGAAGAGGAACCAAAAATAGCATGGCATCTGACAAGCTGCAGAAACATTTAATGAATTCAGAAACGCTAGAGGAAAGCAGTTAATACCCTTTTCAACTCAATTTTTTTTAACCACTCTTATTCTTGTCTCCAAATTTTCTATATGCACCCTTCTGCCTCTTGAATAGTCATATCAAGGGCTAAATTTTATATCTATGCTCCAACCATCCCCATCTCTCTTAAAGCTTCAATTTCTCCTTGCTGTTAATTTCTTCTCCTTAATCTAAAAATATTCTCTGATTTTCCTACCTCTAAATAAGCTTTTCTCAAGAGCTTTAGGCCCTTGAGCTACATTTTTTCTTGTCTTCTGAGGTTTTTTGAAATTTATTTTTTTATTATTTTTTAAATTTTTGGCTGTGTTGGGTCGTCGTTGCTGTGCGTGGGCTTTCTCTAGCTGTGGTGAGCGGGGGTTACTCTTCGTTGCGGTGTGTGGTCTTCTCACTGCGGTGGCTTCTCTTGGGGAGCACGGGCTCTAGGTGCACAGGCTTCAGTAGTTGCAGCACACAGGCTCAGTAGTTGTGGTTCACGGGCTTAGCTGCTCCTCGGCATGTGGGATCTTCTCGGACCAGGGCTCGAACCCATGTCCCCTGCATTGGCAGGTGGATTCTTAACCACTGCACCACCAGGGAAGCCCTTTTCTTGTTTTCTTTTCAAAGCCAAACTTTCTATAACCTTCTGCAATTTGGCTTCTTAAAAAATCAGTGACCTCTTAACTGCCAAACACATGGGGGGTCTTTCCTCAACCACTCTTGACTTGCCCATCATGAGAGATTACTTTCACTTCCTCATTCTTTAAACTCCCCCTTTCCTTTTGGGCACAGCACTAGACTGTTTTTATTACTTCTCTAAATCTCATTAGCCTCCTTCCTCAACTCTTGATTGTTCTCAAAGCTGAACGTCCCCCTAAGTTTTATCATCAATTAGCCTTCCTAAACACTCCTTAAGCAATTGCATATACCTGTAAGCTGTTACTTTATTCAAATGACTCTCAAATCTGTTTGTCTAGCCCTATTCTCTCCGTACTGTATTTTCTCATTTTTTAACCATTTAGTTAACTCCTTCACTTAGATTACTGCATTAGCATCTCAAATGTAGTATGTCTAAAATCTGAATTCTCTACAACTTCCATCCCTCCAAAAAAGTTCATCGAAAATCTTCATTTCTCTTAATATTAACATCCATTAAGCCAATCTTATAAATTGGCTTACAAAGAGTAATCTTTGACTTTTCTTACCAGATGAAATATGAATTCTTTAAGCAAACATCTAAGCTCTTCCCTCATATGGCTGAAAATTACCTTTATTTCCAGCATTCTCTTATCAGGCCTACACTTATTTTAAAATTACAGCTGACATTTGCACAATGCAGGGGTATGAATGCTAATCCTCCATGCTGTCAAAAAAATGCCTATAACTTTACAGTTGGCCCTCTGAATATGTGGTACCGCATCTGAGGAATCAACCAACCACGGGTCATGTGGTACTGTATTTTCTGAAAAAAATCTGTGTATAAGTGGACCCTCACAGTTCAAACTCATGTTGTTCAAGGGTAAACCATACTACTATAATGATTAGACTCTAGGTTCTAGTCAAGCAGCTATCCAAATATGCAATAGATATTTTAATCTTTTTTATACTTTTGTTCAGTACTTCTTTTTGGAATAACCTCACCCACATATTTACCTATTTAAAGTTTCACCTATTCTTAGGCTCCATATACAATGTCATTCCTTCTTTATACTTAGTGTGTTGATTTCAGAAGTTGACTTTGTTTTCCCTTTGGACTCATGGCATTTAGCAAGAGAAAGTTAGACGATATCTGCTCGTTTGCCTTTTGCTTTAATTATTTGGGTATGTTCCTCGTCTCCTTCTGTAACTTGTTATTTACTTGACGGTATCCTGAACATTTCTGAATCATTCATAATGGCATTTAGCATGGTATCATAAATAGCATACAACTTTGCTGGATAATGAAAAACCAACTCTATCAATCAGCATCCTGCCAGGAATCTAGAAATCAGAAGCAATTTAATACAGGAAACCGGTTCAACAGATAAAGGAAGAGCAGAAAGGCCAAAGAGGATATGGTGAGGCAACCCAGTAATCAGCAGCAGCAAGAAGCCCCCACCTCTCCTAGGTAGGAGGGACTACAAAAAGGTACCAGGAAATAGTAGTTCTTAATACAAGCAACCCACAAACTGGGGATGTCCAGTGGGCTAGAACCACAGTGGAGACTGACTAAAGGAAGCTGGAGAAGGGATGCCTGGTGGGAGATGGAACCATAAAAAGATGTAACTACTGCCAGAGAAAATAAGGGAGGTAGAGAGGCAGAAAGAGAGAGAAGAAAGAACTACTCTGGCATCTTCCCAACTCCTATCTACCAATCTTCTGTTAGTGTCCCCTAGTGGCTGAATCTACAGAAGAGAAAGGGCAAGGAAGCCTTCACTACAATGCTGAGTGGGAACAGGCAGGCAATGGCTGCCACGACAATTAAATCCTTAAGCTTCTAAAGCTTATTTTCCTGTTTATTATTAACTCTGTTATTTTCTTAAGTATGCTATATCTTTTTAATAATGCCTAAAATTTATCAAACTCTAAAATGCAAGAGCTCATATTGTCAAACTTAGATTGTCTGTTGGATATTACACATTTTTTAATGCCTAGAACTTGAACATTCTGTCTGTGGGGAATCCCAATATAAATGAGAGTCAGGACCTGGCTTCCAACTGCAGAAAGCAAAATAGGATGGCTATCGCTTCTTCCAAACTAAGAGTAGAGTACAGACCTGTGATTTAAATGCGTGCTCCTACCTGAGACAGTGAATCTAAAGGGCACTAATACGGAGAGAGGGTATTCACAATGGCTACTGCAAAACTGAGAGTTCAACAGCCTAACACTAGAATCAGGGGAGACAGAATCCAGGGACATGGCAGTCATGGCACCAACAGTAGCATCCTGAGTAGACTGTTTTATGACAGGATGGGCCCATGACTTGCTTCCCCCAGGTTTTTTAGCTTTCTTGACAGGTTTGTGAATTCCTCTAGTCCAAGAGTTACTCAGTTCTGTTGTCTGTAACCAAGGACTGTAGTATAAGCTATAACTGATAAAAGCTATGAAATTCAAGTATTGACAATGTCATGTGCCTCAAATTCTCTGATATGTTATTTGGTATCAGAATACTACAGTTAAATGTTATTACATTGTATATTCAAGTATCATTTTTTATTTTATAAATTTACCAGTAAGGCTAGTTAAATTGCCATAAATTGACATGGGTACCTTTTCCAAAGTGAGAAGATTTATTTCAGACTGTAGCCGAATTTCTGGTTTGCTGCTTTGCTGATCCTTGAACTGATGGAACTCTTTTTCCAAAATCTTATACTTATTTTCAGCATCATTGAGCTGTATTAAAAAAAATTACAGCCACTTTAAAACAGCAGTACGCAAAGTTTAGTATTACAGAATTCAATTCAATAGTGTCATTTTTTACTTTAAGGCATGTTTATATTAGAAAATTTAGAAAATAAAGTATAACGAAAATTAAGATCTCCAGTAATCTTAAAAATTCAGTAAATCAACAATATACAATTGATTACAATACAATTGTACAATTGTATTGATTAACAATACAATGCAATCGATTAACAATATACAAAACCTTTTTAGGAGTACGAAATTTCTTATAAAACCAGTATCTTGAGAACATTTTTGTTAAATTTTGGATGGCAAATGGAAAAGTCGGTTTATAAAAATACTGAAAATAATTTTTAAAAATGCAACATGTAAGATTGAGCATTATACCTGATTATCGATGAAAGCATTATACCTGATTATCGATGAAAGCATTATACCTGATTATCGATGAAAGTAATTTTAATGCAGTATTATTTATTGCTCCTGTAATTTGATACTGTATGAATTTCATAATTCCAATGCTATTACAACTTACAGATTATTTGGCCCAGTCCCTTCATATTTATAGGTAGGAAAATTGAGGATCAAAGAGCTAAATTACTGAGGCAGTGCCAAAGAGCTAGTGAGCTAGTCACTAGGAGACGAATGAAGAGAATTCAGATCTTTTCATCCCCTGGAATGATGCTCTAATGAATAGTTCCTTAAATTAAAAAAAAAAGAGAGAGAGAGACTGCCTTAACACTGTACTTTCCCTTAGAATGGTTTCAAAACTACCAAGAAAAAGAAAAAAAGATATAAAGGTATTTTTTTTTAATGTGGGATTTTTCTAACCAAATGCAAAGAAGCACTGTTTAAAGATGCTTTCTGAAAACATACACCAATATGACTAGCCATCTTTAGATAACCCAATTATCTCTTTAAGACTAAGACTTAACTAAATGCGAAATACTGAGAAAACTGGTGGCAAAAATGGAACTTAAATTACCAATAATAAATTCTTGTTTTATGCTAATAATTATCAATAATTCTAATTAGGATTTATCTAGCATCTTTAGGTAATGAATATCCCACACATGGAAATTTTCCATATAACTGAAGTTTACCTCTTTGAACATGTAAATTTTGTTTAAAGTTGAATAGAAACCTCTCTAAAGAATCTGTCACATTTTTGTTTTAAACAAAAACTAATAAACTTAATATTTGGCATTTTTTTGAGCATTCAGGACATTATCAATCTACTATTAAGAATTACTAATCAAGCTACTAGGCATACTGGGTTCTTTTTCCTTTGCTAAGTGGCCTATAAACTACATTGATTTTTTTCAGTTCTGATAACTGCCTTTACATATTTGAATATATATACTTTATCTTCATCACCTTGCACTGACAGTGTATCTATCTGTCCCTTCTACCTGTCCAGTTAGAATTGTGTGTATAGTACATGTAACCTGGTTCAGAGTAAGGGCCTAAAAAGTTTTCTTATATATAAAAGGGGAAATGTTTACAGTCATGGACTTTGCAATTTGGGCAGCCCAGAAACTTCTGCTGCCCACCACAGTTTTTTCCCCAGGTCTTAGCTTATGTTTTAGAAGTGCCCCGGGGAATTTTTCCACAATACCAGTTCTTCCCGCCAAGGTTCTTCCCACAACGTTGCCAGGGTTCTTCCCACAACGTTGTAAACTAATTATACCAGTCTGGGACAGGGTGGACACATGGATTTTTTCATGAGCTCCCCCGGTAATTCTAATACATGTTAGAAGCCTTTGTTCTAGATGGCTGAATCTCCCTGATAAGTGGTAGAAGAGAAGCATTACCGGCGAATCCCATCACAATTGCCCACTTTTACAACTTTATCTTTCATAAATTTACATGTGACCACCACAATAACAATCAAATTTATATTTATAACCACCTAAATAATATGATCTTAACTGACCCTGAACTGCTATGGAAACTATTCTTCATGCCAGGATTTACTAAAGACTTCAGAGGCATTCATCATACATATCTAATCTACACTGAAATGTTTCAAGACAGATAGATAAGCTTCATTTTTAAAAGCCTGAGCCTTCCTTTTTCCAGCAGATATTTATTAAGCCCCTATTATGTGCTGAAGACTGGCTGGGCTCCAGGCATACAGACAGAAACCAAAACAGTTTTATGGAACTAATAATCTGACACTGATCAAATTATCACACTAATGAAAATAAAAACAAACTGCTATAACATATCATAAAGAAACAGAATAAGAGAATAATACCCCAAGAAAACATATAACAAAAACTTGACCTAGACTTGGACAGCAGGGGTCAGGGAAGATTTCTCTGGGAAAGTGATGCCTCAGCTGGAAACTGAGGGGTTAGTACAGTTCACTAGGCCAAGAAAAAGCAGCACACACAAAGATCCTAAGGGTGAAGCATGCATGGTATGCCTGAGGACCTGAAGAAGACGAGTGTGGCTGGAGAGCACACAGAAAAGGTGAAAGAGTGGGAGATGAGGTGAGAGAGGTAGGCTGGGTCCAAACTATGCAAAGACTGGTAGGGCTAGGTAGTAATTCTGATCTTTATGAGCATTAAGACAACCCTGAATTTAGAGGAGGGTGTCATGATTCCAAATTTCAAAAATATCACTCAGGCTGCGACAGGAAGAACAGGTTACAGGGGTCCATTACTGACACAAAGAATACTTACAGCAAGGTCAAGTATGGACAGGAGGATCATGGTGGGTTTTAAATGCCTTTAAGACACCCAAGTAGAGATGTCTAAAAGGCAATGAGATAAATGGGTTGAGAGTGCAAAGGAAAGGTTTGGGATATAAATGCACAAGTCTCAGAGATACAGATTGTCTCTGAAACCACAGGCACGAATAAGATTGTTTAGCACAGTGTAAGTCTGGAGCTTGGAGGAAGTCCAATATTTAATGGCTAGATAAAGGAAAATAAACCTGCAACAGACCTGAGGCATGGCCAGAAAAGTAGAGAAAAACAAGAAGAGTGATGTTATAGAATTGAGAGAAGAGAATATATAAGAACAACAGTGTTGATGTTGTCAATAAGTTTGTCAGTAAGTTTGAGTAAGATGAGAAATGAAAAACACCCACTGGTGGCTTCTCTGACAACTGGCTGGCTGGGACAATGGGGATGGAAAGCTGAGGTGGATGGGTTGAGAGGTGAGAAAATGGAAAGGAGCACAGACAATTCTCTCATGAAATTTGGTTCTTAACTGAACTTGGTCCAGTGATATATGAAGAATATCTACATTTGCTCAAAGGAGCAAAAAATTTTAAGATGAGAGTTAACTAAAATATAGCACAATCTCATACAAATAATTATAAGGGAAGTAAGATTATTCCAATATAGTCCTCAGCTTTCAGGAAAAGAAGATCCAACTTACATTTGACTCTCAGTGTAGTAAATGTGATTAATAATCCAAATTACTGGGAAGTTTTATAACTCCTTAGTGAATGATTTCTATTATTTCTAGAATGCAAATAAACTCTAAGTTTAAAGAGATGACAGGTATTTTCATCCAACCTGTTGCTGAAGTCGGTGTTTATCCTCTTCTAGTTGCTTCATCTTCAACCTTTCTAGTTCTACTTGGTGAACACAATCTTCTTTGGCCCTACGGATGGAGTCCTGGAGTTCTTGCAGGTTCCGTTCACGTTCTGATTTCAGTTCCCTTCTTTCTCTCTGAAGCTTAAAACAGGTACATCTTTAAGAGGCTGACCTATTACTACCTGCATTATACTAGTCAATATTCTATTACCCTTATATATGGTCAAATGTTCAGAATATTTTATGAAGTGATTTTTATATCATTTTCAGGTATTAGAGAGTTAATGTTTAAGTGTACTAAATTATAAATTTTCAATCATTTACTCCTAAAATACAAAGTATTATCCCAAAATCCATATATGATGCATAAATTCAATTGAAAAGGCCCTAAATGCTTAAAACCCCTATTTGAATAAACCCATTTTATTATGTAAGCAAATATGCCCAAGTTTCTTCACGTCTTTAGAAACTTCTTATTTTTTACCTGATCACATAGAAGATAACAAAGCCTTAGTATTAGGAACAAATACACATTATGTTTAGGTTTAACAATCTCAATCAATTTAGAAATTGCCGAAAATGTGCAGAGATAAGGCTAGGGTGATATGCTGAGAAAATTTTAAGAAACATTTGGGTAAGGAAGGGGCATATAATATTTCACAAGGAAGAAATTCTAATAATTTGAGGTGAACTTTATAGTAATTTAAAAAAGTAGTTAGGGTACAATTTAATAAGACCTAACAAAAATGCTAACTAGGCATGGTACTAACGTAAGTTTATCCTTTCTTGGGATCTAATCTTCAATAGGCAAGAAGGAGGTATATTCCCTTCTTAGTGAAATACGAAATCATGATTCTAGGTCCCTGAGCCTACACTACATTTTCTCTTTTCTCTAGGTAGTGCAACTATCCATTCCTTCCACATAATTGCAAAGGTAACCAAAAATCTCCACTATTGCAAAAGTCAGCCAAAGCTGACTGAATAATAGTTAAGAATTTCAAATAACAGTTTTCTACCTAATTCCTCACCTTCTAACATATAAAACATGCTTCACCTAGTTGAATAGCAGTTTTCTCCATAATGTCTGAAAGACTATTTCCATGAAATATACTTTATACAGTACAAAGGAAAAACAAATGAATGGTATGAATTTAATATATGGATTCTGTGAAATAAAGGCATGATAGATGAATAGAGTACCTCTGATTCTGCAAGGGCCAGCTGCTGCTCTCGCTTCTCCAAGTCAACTAGGGTTTTTTGAAGTTTTCCTTCGAGAACAGTATATTCAGCAACCTAAAATATAATAAAAGTTATCTTTTCCCCAAATTCAAAACACAAATTCAAAAATGCATATATTATGATTTTACTGAAACAGAGGATCTGAGACTAGGAAAATCATGAATTACATATACCAATTCAAAGCAGAAATTCTTTCCACTATACTCTAAGGAAGGAAGCCAATCTAGCTTCTGCTTGGGTATCTCTAGTAATATTCAGTCTCCTGAGGAAGCCCTTCTCCCACTGGGTGGTAAGTTAGACTGCCAGTAAAATCTTGTGTTTTAGTAAAAACTTAGCTCCTTAAAAATCTGCCTTGCTCAATATTCCAGTATTTTTCTGAAGCCCTCTTAGTCACTTATGCTCTTTCTCTGGAACTAAGACTGGTGATAGGCCAGCTATCACCAATCAGTTTCAAGTCAGTTCTCCTATTATTGAGATCTAGTCCTTTATTACAGTTTAAACAACTGAGTTCTTAATTGCTTCTGAAGCTACAGTTCCTGCTTGGGACCTTAGCCTAGTACCCCAATTTGTACAAACCTGAAGTCCTGCTCTGCTCTGTCTTTAAGGATGTGAGTCCCATTAAGGATAGAGGTCTACCTGCTTGGCCTGTATAGGATCCTCTCTCATGGTTTTCTATCTTTTAGTTCAGACTGATCATATTTACTAGGACTTTCTGAACCAAATTTTCTGTCCTCCTCACCAACAAGTCTCCAGGTCCCAGGCCCCAACCTGATTTTCTCTTTACAAGCCTGGGTTTGATGCTCGTTAGAAGCCCTGTTTTTAAGCCTTTAATCCTGTTTCTATCCCTTGGGAAGAAAAAAAGTATCTTCACATATTTGACTCCAGTGATAGCCATCATACATCCTCCTAGTCTTTTTTTCTCTAAGATAAGCACAAGCGTCAACTATTATTCACATGTTATTATTTCCACATCCTCTAATACTTGTATTTAATCTGGAGTCTACATTCTAAACTAAGTCCTTTCAAAAATATGGTACCCAGGGGGCTTCCCTGGTAGCGTAGTGGTTGAGAGTCCGCCTGCCGATGCAGGGGACACGGGTTCGTGCCCCGGTCCGGGAAGATCCCACATGCCGCAGAGCAGCTGGGCCCGTGAGCCATGGCCGCTGAGCCCGCGCGTCTGGAGCCTGTGCTCCGCAAGGGGAGAGGCCACAACAGTGAGAGGTCTGCCTACCGCAAAAAAAAAAAAAAAAAAGGTACCCAGATGTGATCTCACTAGTTCAGAGACTAAAGAATGTGCACTGCTAAAGACAGGTCAACAAATGTCTCCTAATTTTAACTCCATCTAAAATTGCATTTGCTATCTGAGGATCCTAGTCACACTGTTCATTATGTCAAAGAAAATCCCCAAGGTCTTTGTTTTTAAACTTGGAATAACTACACCCATTGTCCAAGTGAATGTTTTACTCTGACTACAGAATGACATTTTTCTTTATTAAACTTTATTTTGATGATTTAGCTCAACATACCAACCAAGCAAGATCATTTATTAATTCTGTTAACTCTACCACTGATTTTTGGTTCATCTTTAAAGTCTTAACCAAATCACTAATATAAGTGTGTCAAATTCTGAGTGCCACATGTAAAAAAGCCTTCTAGAAAGACAGGTAAACAGGATGGGGAGGAAGTATTCAAACCATATGTTCGTCCTCTGGCAACCCAAACATCTTATCCATGTACCATCACAGATGCGAAGTACTCCCAAATTTATTTTGCAAACTCAACCCCCTCTCCAGAGTTGCAGACCTGTAAATCCAAATACCTGCTGAACAGGCCAAGAGTCCCCATAAATCTCAAACTCAAAACTATAAAACCTGAAATCATTCATTATCCTTTTAATTTTTTTTTTTTTTTTGCCGTACACGGGCGGGCCTCTCACTGTTGTGGCCTCTCCCGTTGCGGAGCACAGGCTCCGGACACGCAGGCTGAGCGGCCATGGCTCACGGGCCCAGCCGCTCTGCGGCATGTGGGATCTTCCCAGACTGGGGCACGAATCCGTGTCCCCTGCATCGGCAGGCGGACTCTCAACCACTGCGCCACCAGGGAAGCCCTATCCTTTTAATTTAAACAAATATTTATTGTATACGTAGCAGATGCTGGGCAAAACAAAGTCATGTGGAATCTATACTCTCAGAGAAGACAAACTATAAACAAAGAAGTGAATATTTAATGTAATAGTAGGTAAATGCTACGAAGAAAGTAAAGCAGAATGAGGGGACAGTTAGTGCCTGGGGGCAGGGGAAGAGAGCAGTATTTTGGATACAGTGGTCGGAGAAGGCCTCGCTCACATTACTCTGAGCAGAAACCAGAAAGTATCTCTGAAAGAAAAGCAGTCTACAGATCCTGAGGAGAGAGGTGGCTTAGCATGTTTGAGGAAATACACAGAGGCCAAGATGGTTAGAATAGACTGTGTGAACAGAAGGCTGACAGAAGATGAGGTCACAGAGAAAGCGAGGGGACAGATTACAAAAGGCCTTGTAGGTCCTGGTAAGAACTTTGAGTTTTATTCTAAATGTGATGAGGAGTATGATGTGTTTTAAGGAGGAGGAGTACATAAGTTGACTTCCTCTACTCTTGGCTGATATCTCAAGCTACAGGGGTCAGTAATGGAGGACAGGATACCAAGTTAAGAAGTAAATGCAGACTCCGCAGTGCCAATGCAGGGGGCACAGGTTTGATCCCGAGCGGGGAAGATCCCACATGCCGCACGGTGCGGCTGAAAATAATAATAATAATAAAAATAAAAATAAATAAAGAAGTAAACGTAGTTATCTAGGAAAGCGATTGTGATTGCTTAAACTAGTAAAATAGTATGAGAACGTTACAACAGTGTTTGTCCATTTCCTCACTTCCATACTTTGAGTTATTTTCATCATATATTTTGCTTTTACATATAAGCATCAACACTGAAAAACACATCAGTCACATTAAAAAATGGCTCAAAGATTAACTTGTCTTAAAAGCTAAATGTGCTGTATCATCTGAAGGCTTACTGTGATAAGATGCATACCGTAAGCCCTACAGCAATCACTAAAAAAAGAAATAGATATTGCTAATAAGGCAACTGTAGAAATAAAATGGAATCATAAAAAAAAAAAAGAAAAATTCAATGAATGCAAAAGAAAGCAGGAAAAGAGAGAAAACAAAGAATGTATGGGACAAATTGAAAACCAAGAGCAAGATAGATTTAAACCCAAGCACGTCAATAATTAAATATAAATGGCCGAAAAAAACTTTAAAGAATTTTCTAGTCCATACCCTGTCCTGTCTCTTGATCTAGTATAGCAACTACCCTGCCATGGTCTTCTCCCATTTATAGACATTTCATTAACCACTAATATGAGAGTATTTTTACAGACTTGAATTTGGAATATTTTAGACAAGTCTAATTTTCAGGGTTGTTTTACTCAATACCTTGAGTATAAATAGATAAATATTAAATTTTGGCTTTCTGGAATAAGATCAGATGGTCTCACGTTATCATTCTAAAAGATGTGACTTATAACATTTCATGATTCAATCTTTTAAAACAGCTTAAGAGTTTTTGGTCCTTTTTATTAACTAATAGATTATAATGTAATATTTATATATACTTAAATGTTCTATTTTCTTTTTAAATACAGAGATAGGCTTCTTCTCTAAAGTATTCACTTTCTATATTTATTCACTTTTTGAACAGGTAATAACACATTTGCAGGGTTCAAAATCTAAGGAGTACAAAACAACTTACAGTGAAAACCCTTCTTCCTATCCCTGACCCATTCATTCACTTTATCCAAGCCAATATATAACCACTATAATTAGTTATTCCTTCCAGAGATTTTCTTTAATGTATATAGAAGATACTATCATTAATATTCTTTCTTTCCTCCTTCAATTTTTATAAAAGTCATTACCTTTTTCTTTACTAGTGATTCCCTCTCTCGGTCCCTTTTCTTCCATTCCTCTGCAAGAGCTTGCATATGAGCCAGTTCTTTCTGCTTTAGCTGTCAAAGGAAGAAAAATAAAGTAAAAAAGAGAAACCCTAAATATGTCAAATAAATAAACCAGCTGTTTTCAGTTAAATAATTAATATTGATCATGATATATTTCTTTCAGACATTCCATTTTATTTAAAACAAAACAGAGGATGCCTGAGGTGAGTAATACCCATATGAGTATAATTCAGGACAGTATAAAGTTAATAGCTGTTTTCTACCTCTCTTGTTTAACAACTAATGATTCCAGCTTCCAGGAGGGTATGATAAATGAGATCTTGAAATTAAAAGAAACCTTCAAGTCCTTAACGTCTGAATTCTAACCTTCAGTGCTAATTTTGCCCACAAATCATGGAGAAAGTTTAGGAGAATCCTTTCTGAGTGGCTTCTGTGAAGCTGTCACATTTTGAGTAATTTTTAATTCTTCATTTTTTTAAAGAGTAAGGCATTCTTGAATTCAGAGAGACTAGACAGAGTACCAATGGAAAAGGGAGAAAAGCCTACTATGGAGAAGGGAAACTATACTAAATAGACAAAAAATCTTTTACGTAACATTTAAAAAGTAACCTGATTTTCAAAAATGTCTTCCTGCATCTCTTTCCACATTTCTAGCTCAAGTGCTGCTTTGTACTCTAAGGTTTCACGAGGCTCTGTCTGGATTTCTGAAGGACAAGGTGCTGGAGGAACAGAAGATGGCTTTTGTTGTACAGCAGATACACCCTAAGATATGAATGAAAGAAGCATACTAAAACAAACACACTCACGCATATATACACGTTAGGTCTGTTTTAAAGAATAATTTCATAAGATTCAATGACATATACCTGAGATGAATCAGACACAAAAATCTCACGCATTTTCACTAGTCCGTAATCTTCTAAAGTCACTGTGTAAGAAAGATCTACTATCCTGTTATTTGACCTACAAATGAAATCAGAAATATTTTAAAACTCATGGAAACACTTTTATATTATTTCCTTTTACTTCCCCAATGCTAGAGCACTGAGTAGACAGCATGTCTTGCACCTGACACTTGCTGCTCAAAGTGCAACAGCTTCTGCAGACTTCAAGACCTTCTATATATGTGATATTATATGATCACAAACACAGTATGAAGTACATACTTACATTCACTACAAATGACCTACAACAGTTACAGATTTGAAAAAACTGAACAGTATAAAAAAGAAATTTTATATCTCACTGCCCACAGATAATCACTGCTAAAATTTCATTTCCTTCCTCTTTTTTAGATCTGTAGATACACATGTACTCATGCACATAAAATCATACAGTTTTGTCCTTTTTTCCCCATTTATCCTCCTGCATTTTCCTCCTGTGTAATGACAAACATTAATTAAAAAATATAATTTTTAATGCCTGTAAAACACACTAATGAATTTATGTAGTAAAATTTTAAAAACTTAACAATTCCCCTACTCAATTATATATAGATTATTCTAGACTCTTTTTCTACTTTGCCTGGAATGAACAGCCTTGTTCATAAATCTTTTACTGGATATGAGCACTGCTTCAGGATTAAATCCTAGAAGTGGGATAATTATGTTACTTGTATTATAACGAATACCTTTCTGTATCACAGAACCTGAATGCAGCATTTACCATTAAATAAAAGGACAATGTTAGAGGAAAATAAAATTCTACCAACAAAAAAATGTGGCTTTGTTTAAATCAAACAAAGCTTTAGTGAATGGATCCCACATGATTAGAACTCTTAATAACTTTTACATTTTCTTCTTCTAATGTCAGATTTCAGAAGAAATGAATAAAATAAAATGAAGCGCTATCATCTCTGAAGTTTTCACTTAGGTAAATCTCTTAAAACGTCTGTCTACAGAGCAGGGCGATAAAAGTTATTCAAAGCAATCAGCCTTAAAATAACTTCCAACAAGTAATGATTATTTTCATTATATTCTACTTACAATAAGAGAAAAGAATGCTGATTTTTAAAAGAATTTTCAGTTAACCAGAATAACTGATTCTCTAAAAACCTGTTCCCAGATCTCCAAGTGAATAAAGGTCTACTAAACCCTTCACTCTCTGGAAGTGGCATGGATGAGGAAAAGTAAGGGAAGAAATTCCAATAATACTTCTACATCTCAGCTTTTTACTGGGCCTGATTTTCTTCTACAGTCTTACCATGCTTTAAAAATAAAGGCATGTGATATGTAAGGTTAAAGTCAATTTAAATTTCTATTGTTAAATATAAAAAGATAACATATTTGTTGAATGATTTTGTGTAAAATATGTGAACTCAAGTTTTTCACTGTGGCAGTGAATTTCAGGGCAAAAAAAGAATATTCATTTTTTAAAAGTGTCGAACGTTTGCAACGTTCTCCAAGTATATTTGAGGCAAAAGTTTAAATATTTTTCAAGTAGAAAAATTCAAAATAATGTAAAAATACATTATAAATTTGACCCTGAGTTACTAAGCTAAAAAAAACCAAACTGATCCTGAACTTAAAATTATCAGTCTAAAGAGAGGAGACAGAAATACTTACTCAACACTCTAAGTATAACAGTATTATGGTAGCACAGATTCACTCTGTGAGGATATAGTAGGTATCAGAAAGCTAAAGAGCAAACTGGGATATAACCCCCATAGGTCAAAGAAAAAAGATCAGAAAAAAAAAAAAAAAGACATGAAAGGATAAGGTTGTAGCTGGCTAAACAGAATAAAAAGCAAAGCTAAGACCAGCTCTAGGAAATGCATTACCCTTGTGCTGCTATAATAGGCACGCTTTCACTGAAAGTTTGTCGCCAACACTGTTCACCATTAGAACCTAAAAAGCGAGTTTTTTCTGAAGACAAGATGTTAGAAAGTTGGATTCTGGCAATTCCCAGAAGTAAATCTTTACTCATTTTATCCTTGTGCCATAATTCAACCAGCAATGGAATCCTAAAAGGAAAAGAGAAACATATGTTCATACCTATCAACTATGAACTAAGGCTTTTCTATCAACTCTGAACTAAGGCTTTTCTGGACTAAAATTTTTGAATTCCTTTAATGTAGCCAAAGATGTTTTTGCTACCTGGAATGTAAAGGCTCAATTCCACAGGTAATAAACAGAAAATACTATTAGATTTTTTTACACCTCTTCCTGTGCAATAAAGAAAACCCTTCCGAACACTACTATTCCCACAAATGGTTACATAACGTTTAGTTACTCTTCATTCTTTCTTTTAAAATTCTTTTCAAATTGTGATACTCTGAGAAAGTAAAAAGACACTTCACAGATCTCATTTTTCGTCACAAATCCATTTCAGATGATGGCTGGATCAACATTTCCATTTTATATAGATGAAAAAACAGAAAAAGCAAATAATGCATTACAGTCATTAAGTAAATCAATAATAAAAACTAAACAGTTTATTTATCAACACATATTATATTAGGAAAAAGCAAGATTACTTTTCAAGGTTCCTTCATTATTCATATATTGTTTTAAGAAAGTTGTAATATATCCCAACTCAGGCAAACAAGATATGAAGATCTAAAAAGAGCCCTCGTAACCACATAAAACTTTATAGTGGAACCACAAGTGTCACAGATTTTAAATTTGTTTCTAGATTCGCAAATGCATAAGCAGCTATGGATGTAAAAATATAGGAATTCCTCTTGTTAATATGATACAAATTTTCAAGAGTTGATTTGAGAAAATAATATCATAATATCATACACACCATGTATACATTACCTTAGGAAGGTATCCTGCAGCTGATGAGGCATAGTTGCAAAATCAAATGCACAGTAAGATTGGGGAAGAAAAACTTCCATGTTTTTCCGAACTTCTATAGGAGGATTAGTCATAATAGGAGCTGCACTTCCGAAGAAAGGATATGAGTACCTAGAATTTAAGAAAAACAAAATCCTATAGTTTACAAATTTATAGTCTGTTAAAAAGTGTAATATGAATATTAAATAAAAATTTTTTCATAGATGGTACAAATACATTATGGTTTTAATCCTATCACCAACTTTAAAATTATACAAATATTTTCAGTGTTGATATAAAAATCACAGAAATTATAGAGAATTAGAGAGAAAATTATAGAGAAAATGCATTATTTGCACAGCACTGGTTCCTTTACAAGATCCTCTGGGGAAGGAGGAGTATACACTGGTATTTTGAAGGCAATACACCAAATAAGAGACAGTCACTTTGATACACTTCAAATAAGACAAAGATTCAGAAGTGAAAATGACTCCACTAAGCAAAGACAGAGCTGCCATTTGTTAAGAGCTCCCTGAGGTATACAAATGTAGCAAATTAACATATTGTACACATTACATTCATACAATGTAATATGTCAAAAATATTTTTATAAAAAAATAAATACTAAAATGTTGGGGGGGGGGGGAAAAAAGAGTTCCTGAGGGCATGGGTCTTACCTTTTTCATCTTTGCGCTCCCAGAACAGTTTCTGTCATATAGTAAACTGTCAAGAAATGCTTGCTAAATTTAATTTCTAAACCGATTTTTCCTTATATAATAATGTCCTGATTTTGTATGAGCTAAAAAAACCCTTAGTCAACTCCAAAAGGATGCATTCATAGTATTTTGTCTCTGAATTGAGAAGCAAGCATGAAAGCAACTCAAATATACTACAGATGAATCAAAGAGTGGCATAACACTATTACTTTCTTTCATCATAAAAGTCACACCAGATTAAACAGAAGAATGTCTGACTACTGCTGAACTTATTTTGTACGTAAAGCCAAATAGAGATATTGTAATGCTCACTTAAATTTCATTTTATAATTTGTTATTCATTAATAAAACTAGACTTTAAACTCTACTAGTAGAAATTGCTTTTCCTACAAGAAGAATCCTGCTCATAAACTCAATTCCTACACAATTACATAAACTGAATTTAGGTCATCTCAGAGAGCTCATCCCCTAGAAATTTAACCCCCTACTACAGATGCAGTGATTTAAAAGGAAAAAAAAAAAGCAAACACATTAAACTTTTTCTAATATCAGTTATTTCACAAATTCCATTAGACAATTGTACACTACAATTTCATATCAACACAGAGCATAACATAAAATCTATCAAACATAAAATGCCCAACATTTAAAAAAAAAACCTTAAAATGAATCAAAGACAGAAGCAGTAGTCCTCAAGTGATTTCTATAGAGTATTAAGTGGATCATACCTATTTCCTCGGGGTAGTATATTCTTTTCCTTTTCTTTGTCAAGTGAACTAGTAGCCTCCCTCATGTACTGACATATTTCTGACTCTGTCGTCTTCACTAGATTGAGCTCTTTGTTTATATGCCCCATGCCCTAATACCGGACAAACTGCTGGCATAATGTAGGCACTTAATGATTAAACAAATGGCCCTATGGCAAGCAGGAAACACAAAACTAATATGTGCTTTCTAACTGGGCTTGTTCAAGGCTCCTCCCTCACAGCATCCAATCTCAGATCATCCCTGTGCTTCTGGCCAACATCATCTCTAAGTGTCCTAAGATCAGTTTCTCCAGTAGTAGCAGGAGAGAAAAAGGAACAGTTCTATGTTATATAAACCCTGTGAGAAAAGCTATGTCTATGGCAGAAAACTTTTTCCTGGCTTTCAATTTTTAAAAAAACATTTTAGTCATGATTCTCAGCCTCTAACATGAGGTAAAATGCAGAACTTAGGCTGTGAGGACAGACTTCCATTCTATGACTTCACCGTGTGAACTCAGTGCTGGGTCCCTTTGATTCTGTCCATTATTCACACCAAAGCTCAGAGGACTTTGGAAACAACTTGATAAGGAATCAAACAACTGAAAAATTAAATACAAGTAGGAGTTGATTTATGCATTTGAAAGACAGACATGCCTCAAATAACAGCAGGAAGCAATGAGAAGTTGCTGACATTCCTGGGAATGGCAATCCAAGATGATGGAAAGATTTTCTGATTTTCTCATTTTAATCACATAAAGACCAAAAATTTTATTACAAATGCTAATGCTTATTCCAAAGTAATTTATGAGGACCTAAAGACTCCAAACTAAAACACATAATTATATTACATTTAATATATATATTAGCCACAAAGTCTATGGAAATGTAATATTATTAAAAACAAGCCATTATGGGGACTTCCCTGGTCCTAGGACTTCCTGCCTGCCAATGCATGGGACATGGGTTTGATCCATGGTCCGGGAAGATGCCACATGCCGCGGAGCAACTAAGCCCGTGTGCCACAACTACTGAGCCTGTGCTAGAGCCCACGAGCCACAACTACTGGACCCCACATGCCACAACTACCGAAGCCCGCACACCTACAGCCTGTGCTCCACAAGAGAAGCCACCACAATGAGAAGCCCATGCACCACAAAGAGTAGCCCCTGCTCACCACAACTAGACAAAGCCCAAGCTCAGCAACGAAGACCCAACGCAGCCCAAAATAAATAAATTTAAAAAAACAAAAAAAACAAGCCATTATGTAAAAGCCATTTAACTGACTGAAATATATATATTTCAATTCTCTAAACTGAACAGTGTGGACACTTCCAGTTCATTAGGTATGGTTTTTAGATTCATAGGTATAAAAGGTAGATATTAAGACTATAACCTCCCATTATAACACAGTTTTATAGAAAAATCAGACACTATACTCCCATTATTTTGACCTATGGCACCTTTTCTGGAAACAATACACTTTAAGTTCAAGAGTCACTATATTTTAAAAAGGAACATTAACAAATTATTATCAATACCTACAATTACTAGCAAGACTGTTACCTCTCATACTACCAATGCCACCTTTGATTAAGTTCAAAGTCATTAGGACATAATAGCCTTACACCCTTTTAGTCCACTGATTTAACAAATGTCATAACTTCTTTGGTGACATTTCTCCTCTGCAAACCCCAAACAGAGGAAAGGCATTTCTCCTCAGAAAATATTCTGAAACAAAATCAAATCATACCTTAATATACAGTTGACTGGAAAACCAACTTCCAAATCACGGATACTCCTTAAGTCTATTGAAAAGCAAAAATGATGTGATGTTGCAGGAACAGCAATTTTCTGTCCTGAAGCTGTTCCTGAAGCAATGGATGTAGTCACTGGCTGGGCCAGTAAAGCAGGTTCAGAAGAACTGACAGCTAAAATGAACATAAAAATTAAAAAAAAAAATTCTGTTTGCTAACAATTTCTCTTAAGTTATTCAGATAATTTAAAGATATCATCTCATTTACCTTCAAGCAAAGACTTGACTATCTGATTTTATAAACATATGAATTGAGGCATAAACTTCTTAAAGTGACTTGTCCAATATTATGTAGGCTTTAATTCCCATTATAGAACTGTGTAAAAAAAAGAGCTTACTCTCACTCTCAACATATATTGCAAAACATAAAAGCATACAGTACCAATGCGGTAATGTATGATAGCAGCCTGGCAGGCACTAATATTTCTAAGAGACAGGTGAATATAGCTTAGTATTTGAAGGGTTGTATTTGAGACTTATTGCAGATATAATTACATCACTTTTTAAAAAGTAGTTTGGTTAGGGTTTAAAAAGTAGTTTGTTAGACTATGTCTAACAAAAAACTAAAACTTGACAGAGAGACAAATATCATATGATATTGCTTGTATGTGGAATCAAAAAATGGTACAAATGAACTTATTTACAAAACAGAAATAGAGTCACAGATGTAGAAAACAAACTTACGGTCACCAAGGGGGAAAGGGGAGGGGAAGCGATAAACTGGGAGATTGGGATTGACATAGACACACTACTATATATAAAATAGATAACTAATAAGGACCTACTGTATAGCACAGGGAACTCTACTCAATACTCTGTAATGGCCTGTATGGGAAAAGAATCTAAAAAAGAGTGGATATATGTATATGAATAACTGATTCACTTTGCTGTACACCTGAAACTAACACACCTTTGTAAATCAACTATACTCCAACAAAAATTAAAAACAAACAAAAACACTAAAACTTGAAAAGACAGAGGTATCTAGTCCAATCCTATTATACACCAGAGATGTTTAATGAATGGCCCAAGTCCTATAGCTACTCAGTGACAGACCTATAACTTGCACCCAAACTTCTAACTCCTAATCCACCACTGCTCTTACAATTTATACTACTAAATTTAACTGTAGATTCTTACGTAACAGATGGAAAAATTTTATAAGACCAGATAAATATGCATTCTCAGACTGTCTCAACTTTAGGATCAAAAATGATTATTTTAAGTTTACTATTAAGAGGCAGTTAGTATCTCTTTTCTCTAAAATTCCAGTGAAATTGAGATACTGAAGAGTTTGCTAACAATCTATTAGAAAGAACTATATTCTTTAATTTCTTTTGAATAAGCTACTATTTCTAGTATGAAAATAAATGAAAAATTCTCTTACCTTTTAGCAAATTCTACTATGAAGTTAAGTAAATTGCAATTACTTTAACCTGATTCTTTTTTTTACATTGGCTTTTTAAAAAACTCAATTTTTACTTAGCACCCATGAAAACTCGCACAGTCATTTATTAGATGGCTGAAAAATCTATACCTAAAAGATCTGTGAAAAGAATACCTTACCCTTTGGATTCGGTTTTGTGTCCTTATCATACTGTAAGCTTTCCACTTCACTTTCTGTTGCGTCGTCTCTTGTTGGAGGTGACTGACTGTGAGGTGGAACAGGGGACATGCGTGGAGACTTGGCCCCAGTGTGTGTCTTCTCCTTTGTGGGGGTGAAAACTGTCTTCTTTGAATGGTGTGGCTCATGTTCATTCTGGGTCTTTAATTCAATTAAAGACTAAAAACAATTTTTAAATAAAGTATAATTTGCAAAGAACTCTCCTTCATAATTAAGCAAAAATCGTGATGTTGTTTTTAAAAAATATTAGCTTCCTTTCCCAGTTTGGACATTCCTAGTCTATTTCTCTTCATAATTTGCAAATTTTCTTATAGCATCTAGGACCATAAAAAGGAAGATGAACAGGAAGGAAATATGATATCCAGAGCTCCGTATCAAAATGCATCCTAATGCATAAGAAGGGATATTCAGTAAAAGAAGTCAGGCATAGGTGTCCTTGGGAATGGTTATTCCTACCAAAGCAATACAAAGGAGGTCTATATTACTAAAAAACAAACCAAAAACCCGGAAGTCTAGTATGATTTTCTTCCTTTGCTCCACTATCCTCTAAAAATACATGCATATATGTCTTTTTAAACTCTCACTTCAGTTCAGCCTACGTAAAAATCAGTTCTTTAAAAGAACCATGACACTAAAGTTGATTCTGGGGCTATATATAATCAAAAAACATATATGTTCAAATAAATGTCTCTATTGCCTAGAGACAGTATGAGGACTATAAAATACTGAGCCAAAAACCTTATCTTAGCTAAGGCTGAGTCAACCAAAAAGGATCCATTAACGCAGATTACCAGAAACTGGGTCTAAAAATATTCTCTTCTACCGTAGTCCCTCTTCTGCCACAGTCACTGACTACGAGCTGGGGGTGTGGGGAATGGTTATCACTACATGAAAAGACTGGACTGAAGGGCTCTGGACAGTGTCACCTATGAAATGCGGCAGAAGCCACAGCACTTTTCAGAAGGGTCTTTTTGGAGAGGAGGTTATCATATAATGAAGGCCACTACCTAAGAATAATAAATACTTTCTTATGCGGGTAATGCTTCTGAAGCTCAACTTTTGTGACTAATCATGAACTACATCGAAGAAGCTGGAGGAGGGGAAGGAGGGTCACTACTTGCCTGGGCATCTAAGCCTTCTCTCTGCAGAGCCACAGACACTCCCACAGTGGGGGCTAGATCCACAGGAACAGGTGCAAGCTTTTGTTTGGCTCGGTTTGGAGGGTCCAGAATAAAAGCACCTTCAACTGTGACTGGGCGATGGTTGATTTCTGTACTACCCTTTTTCAGTAGTCCGGTTAAGGGTATTTCTGTACTTCCCAGTGACTGGTCTCCACAGCAGAGGTGGATCTAATATGACAGGGAAAATCAAAATCAGGCTTTATATTTTCTCCTTTATTCTAAACACACAAACTTAACAAAAAGTTATAAAATGATCCATAGAAGGAAAACAGAATGCAGATTATCTTATTGACCTGCAGTGACTAAGGTACTCACACGATTGTTAAAACTGTTGCTAAAGCACAAAATTTACCCAGAACTCAATAATAAAGTTATTAATTCTTTTCATTTTTCCTTTCAGTACTGGACCCTCCTATGTTATCACGTTCTCTTTTCTGTCTCTTTGGTGAGCTATGGTTACTTTAATATTTTACTATGCTATCTTACATATGCAAATTATATCATGAATATATGAATTTAAACGGAAAACAAATACATCAAGCATCTTTTCTATTTCCATTATAACATTAAACACAGTTCTTAAAAAATAAGTGAGTGGGTCCAGCCCTATTTGGAAATTAAAGAACCTCAAATAATTCTGTTTTATTCACCCATAAAACACCATGAATGTTTCTTTCTCTCTTTTTTTGCTTTTCAAACTTTATATATAAAACAGAGTGCTTAACAGTGAAAGGTAAAAGAGAATACCTCTGGGGTGGTGGAATGTACCGTTAATCACTGCTAGCTAATCAAAACTTAAACATTACCACCTTTTGCAACGACCAAAAAAAAAAAAGAAAGGCTGCTCCAGATATGTGTCACATAACTATTCTTTTCCCTTACCACACTGAAGCCACAGCAAACCTAGTATTCATATGAACAATGAATACTAGGTATTCACTGAGGCCTGCTTACCACAAAACAAAACAAAACAAAACTTTTAATTCTACTATCAGCAATGACCTATAACAGTCCTAATGTTATTAGGTGTGATATTTTTAATGGGCTGGAGAGAAAGGATTTTTATGACTTAAATGTCCATGAGAATCAAACTAATAAATAGTTTTGGTAAGGAATTTTATAAGATAAAATTCAAAGTGCTTTTTTCCTGCATTTCATTTTATATAATCTTCAACTTTCTAAATAAATATCTTGGATTTAGCAGAACCACCTCTAAAATTTAGTTCCACTAAAATTTCTTAATGCCTCTTTTCACTATCCACTCAAAACGCAAAGTCTAATGAATGATCACTTTACTATTAAAAAAAATGACTACCCCACCCTACTTCACCACCCATTTCAGTCTGATTAAAATTAATCATAACAAACAGAAAAGTAATTTTGGACTAGATAAGGTTCACTTTTAAATAAAGTCCAATTTAAAACTGGTTTACAAAACTGCCAAGTTCAAGAACAGGTTTTAGAAAGTTGTTTTATCTCTTTGATTTTAATAGCAATAAGGTGTATAAATTCTGAAATCTAGAGTGTGATCTGTGTGGTGACAGCTAATCTCCACTAACAATAATAAAACCTGCCTGGTGCCCGCAGCTTTAAGCTCCAGGTACAACTTTTTATTATAAATGACCGATAACTGATCTACCTCTTTCCACAGTAACAAAGTAAGGCGGTATATCTCCTAAAATTCTGAAATAACTGTCATGCTGTGACTGTACAAGTCAGGATAATTCCTTAAAAATTAAAAGATGTGGCAGGAAGATGATATCCACTTCAGAAATAAGACAGAGTTTGGGTACCTCTTTAATGCTTAAAAAATCATCTCATAGGAAACAATTCTCTGCCATACCTACCTGTAGTTTAGACTGAAGAGCCAGGTAAACACGAAGAATTTCTATACTGCTACGTATTCGAACAGATGCTCTCTCTGGCTCAAAGTCTGGGTTGATCAAATCATTGAAGGGTTCATTTGTAACATCATTCCCCAGTAAAGAATAGTAAAAGAAAAACTCAGGCCGTCTTTCTGGAAGTTTCATGGTACATGGAATTAACTAAATATTTAAGGAAAAAAAGGATTATTATATTATAAACCACTAAACATCCTTAAAGATGTCTGACAACCTCCAAAAATATTTGCTAAAATGATTTTTTATTTCAAGCCTTAAATTAATAACTCAAAATTTCTAAATCTCTGCCAAATTACTACCAAATCACTAGTTTAATTTTTAAAGGTTTATCTTACACAAGCACAGAGACTAAAATATTTTTATACATTAATGTTGTTTTAAAGCTTATGTTTCATTCAACTAGTCGATGAAAACTCCATAAAAGTTCTTTTAGAAGAAAGTGGTCAAATATTTTACACTGAGCTTTCCTTACGTCCACATATCCTTACTCCACCATCCTCTCTGTAAATGAGAGAAGGTTTTTAAAAAATCTTAATCCAAGCTATTTACTATAACTTCTTTTGATGGGAAAAAAAAAAAAGCTTTGTAGCTACTCTTACAAAACTTGGAGACCTATAAATTAAGTTACAAAAGGCTGTCTTCCGCCCACTGTAAGGAGCTGCTGCAGGGGGAAAATGGAGCCCTTCACAAATGAAATGTTTACTGGGGGTGGAACAAGATGGCGGAGGAGGACATGAGCTCACCTCTTCTCAAGAATAACACCCCAAATCACAACTAACTGCTGAACAACCATCGACAAAAAAAAAGGTGGAACCTACCAAAAAAGATATCCTACATCCAAAGACAAACAAGAAGCCACAAGGAGATGGTAGGAGGGGCACAATCACGATAAAATCAAATCCCATACCTGCTGGGTGGGCAACCCACAAACTGCAAAATAATTATATCTCAGAGGTTCTCCCACTGGAATGAAAGTTTTGAGCCCCATATCACAATCCCCAGCCTGGGGGTCTGGAATCGGGAGGCAGAGCCTGCAAGGCATCTGGCATTGAAGGCCAGAGGGATTTGATCGCAGGAAATCCACAGGACCAGGGGAAACAGAAACTCCTCTCTTGGAGAGTGCACGCAAGGTCTTGTGTGCACCAGGAACCAGGCGAAAGAGCAGTGACCTCATAAGAACCTGGGCCTGACCTAATTGATGGTATTGGAGGGTCTCCTGTAGAGGCAGGGGTTGGCTGTAGCTCACTACTGAGATAAAGACACTGGTGGTTGTATTTCTGGAAAGTACCCATTGGCATGAGCCCTCCTAGAAGCCACCATTTTCTCACCAAGACCTGGCCCCATCCAACAGCCTCTAGGCTCCAGTACTGGGATGCTTCAGGCCAAGCAACCAACACAGCCCCACCCATCAGCAGACAGGCTGCTTAAAGCCTTCCTGAGCCCACAACTTCCCAGTAAACACACCCCTTGACATGGCCCTGCCCACCAGAGGGACAAGACCCAAGTCCACCCACCGGTGGGTAGGAACAAGTCCTTCCCACCAGGAAGTCTGCACAAGCCACTAAGACCAGCCTCATCCACCAGGGGGCAGAGAGCAGAAGCCATAAGAATTACAGCCCTGCAGTCTGCAGAATGGAAACCACAATCACAGAAAGACAGAAAAAATGACATAATAGAGGAATATGTCCCAGACAAAGGAACAAGATAAAACCCCAAAAGAACAAGTAAGTGAAGTGGAGATAGGCAATCTACACGAAAAAGAATTCAGAGTAATGATAGGAAAGATGATCCAAGGTCTTGGAAAAAGAATGGAGCCACAGATTGAGAAGATACAAAAAATGTTTAATAAAGAGCTAGAAGAGCTGAAGAACAAACTAACAGAGATGAACAATAAAATAACTGAAAAGAAAAACACACTACTAGAAATCAATAGCAGAATAAACAAGGAAGAAGAACAGATAAGTGACCTGGAAGAAAGAATGGTGAAAATCACAACCACAGAGCAGAATAAAGAAAAAAGAATGAAAAGAAGCAAGGATACTCTCAGAGGCCTCTGGGACAACATTAAGTGCACCAACATTCGCAATGCAGTAAGTCCCTTACATACGAACTTTCAAGTTGCGAAATTTCAAAGATGCAAACATGCATCTGGTTCCAGCAAGGAACCAGAACCTGTGCCATCAATGTCAGGCATGAGTGAAACTGCAGCTTACCCTCCATCTATTGCTGATAATCCTTCAGATTTACCATCTCCCACCTCCTCTCCCTCCTCTAGTCAGTAACTCTTCTTGCCTGTTCACTTGATGCCAGCCCCTGTATGCCAGCTGTTGTACTGTACTACCATACATTTCAAGGTACTATACTGTAAGATTAAAAATGTTTTCTTCATTTTTTGTTTTTATGTATTATTTGTGTGAAAAGTATTATAAACCTATTACAGTACAGTACTATACAGCTGATTGTGTTAGTTGGGTACCTAGGCTAACTTCATTGGACTTATGAACAAATAGTACTTACAAATGCACTCTCAGAACAGAACTCATTCGTATGTAGGTATAGGGGTCCCAGAAAAAGAGAGAAAGGACCTGAGAAAATATCTGAAGAGATAACTGAAAACTTCCCTAACATGGGAAAAGAAATAGTCACCCAAGTCCGGGATGTACAGAGTCCCACGCAAGACAAACCCAAGGAGGAACATGCAGAGAACATGTTAATCAAACTGACAATAATTAAAGACAAAGAGATAATATTAAAAGGAACAAGGGAAAAGCAACAAATAACATACAAGGGAATCCCCATAAGGTTATCAGCTGATTTTTCAGCAGAAACTCTGCAGGCCAGAAGGGAGTGGCACAATATATTTCAAGTGATGAAAGGGCAAAACCTACAACCAATAATACTCTACCTAGCAAGGCTCTTGTTCAGATTTGATAGAGAAATCAAAAGCTTTACAGACATGCAGAAGCTAAGAGAATTCACCACCACCAAACCAGCTTTACAACAAATCCTAAAGGAACTTCTCTAGGTAGAAAAGAAAAGGACACAACTACAAACAAGAAAATTACAAATGGGAAGGCTCACCAGTAAAGGCAAACATAAAGTAAAGGTAGTAAATCATCCACACACAAATATGCTCAGAGGGGAACAGTAGGGAGTTTCCTTAAAAAACTAAAAATAGAGCAACCATACGATCCAGCAATCCCACTCCTGGGCATATATCCAGAGAAAACCATGGTTTGAAAGGATACATGCACCCCAATGTTCACTGCAGTGCTGTTTACAATAGCCAAGGCACGGAAACAACCTAAATGTCCATCGACAGATGAATGGATAAAGAAGATGTGGTACACATATACAATGGAATATTACTCAGCCATTAAAAAAATGAAACAATGCCATTTGCAGCAACATGGATGGACCTAAAGATTATTGTACTAAGTGAAGTAAGTCAGACAGAGAAATACAAATATCATATGATATCACTTATATGTGGGAAAAAAATGATACAAATGAACTTATTTACAAAACAGAAACAGATCTGCAGACATGGAAAATAAACTTATGGTTAGCAAAGGGGAAAGGTGGGCGGGAAGGGATAAATTGGGAGTTTGGGATTGACATATATGCAGCACTATATTTAAAACAGATAACCGGTCGGAGCGCCGGGAGAGGACTGAGGTTGGCGGCGTGAACACAGCCTGCAGGGCGTTAGTGCACCGCGAGAGAGTCCGGGGAAAAGTCTGGACCTGCCGAAGAGGCAAGAGACTTTTACGTCCCTCTTTGTTTCCTGGTGCACGAGGAGAGGGGATTAAGAACGCTGCTTGAGAGAGCTCCAGGGACGGGCGCTAGCCGCGGCTAGAAGTGCGGAGCCCAGAGACAGACATGAGACGCTAGGGCCGCTGCTGCCGCCACCAGGAAGCCTGTGTGCGAACACAGGTCACTAGCCACACGCCCTTCCGGGGAGCCTGTGCAGCCCGCCACTGCCGGGGTCCCGGGATCCAGGGACAACTCCCCCGGGAGAACGCACGGCGCGCCTCAGGCTGCAACGTCACGCCGGCCTCTGCCGCTGCTGGCCCGACCCGCACTCCGTGACCCTCCCTACCCCCCGGCCTGAGTGAGCCAGAGCCTCCGAATCAGCGGCTCCTTTAACCCCGTCCTGTCTGAGCAAAGAACAGACGCCCTCCGGCGACCTACACGCACAGGCGGGGCCAAATCCAAAGCTGAGCCCCTGGGAACTGTGAGAACAAAGAAGAGAAAGGGAAATCTCTCCCAGCAGCCTCAGAAGCAGCGGATTAAAGCTCCACAATCAACTTGATATACCCTGCATCTGTGGAATACCTGAATAGACAAGGAATCATCCCAAATTAAGAAGCCCTGTGGATGAAAGGCTCTTGGGGCTGCAGCCAGGAGTCAGTGCTGTGCCTCTGAGGTGGGAGAACCAACTTCAGGACACTGGTCCACAAGAGGCCTCCCAGCTGCACATAATATCAAACAGCAAAAATCTCCGAGAGATCTCCATCTCAACGCCAGCACCCAGCTTCACTCAACGACCAGCAAGCCACAGGGCTGGACATCCTATGCCAAACAACTAGCAAGACAGGAACACAACCCCACCCATTAGCAGAGAGGCTGCCCAAAATCATAATAAGTCTACAGACACCCCAAAACACATCACCAGACGTGGACCTGCCCACCAGAAAGACAAGATCCAGCCTCATCCACCAGAACACAGGCCCTAGTCCCCTCCACCAGGAAGCCTACACAACCCACTGAACCAACCTTAGCCACTGGGGACAGACACAAAAAACAACAGGAACTACGAACCTTCAGCCTGCAAAAAAGGAGACCCCAAACACAGTAAGATAAGCAAAATGAAAAGACAGAAAAACACACTGCAGATGAAGGAGCAAGATAAAAACCCACCAGACCTAACAAATGAAGAGGAAATAGGCAGTCTACCTGAAAAAGAATTCAGAATAATGATAGTAAGGTTGATCCGAAATCTTGGAGATAGAATGGACAATAGAATGGACAAAATGCAAGAATCAGTTAACAAGGACCTAGAAGAACTAAAGATGAAACAAGCAATTATGAACAACACAATAAATGAAATTAAAAGTACTCTAGATGGGATCAATAGCAGAATAACTGAGGCAGAAGAACGGATAAGTGACCTGGAAGATAAAATAGTGGAAATAACTAATGCAGAGCAGAATAAAGAAAAAAGAATGAAAAGAACTGAGGACAGTCTCAGAGACCTCTGGGACAACATTAAACGCACCAACATTCGAATTATAGGGGTTCCAGAAGAAGAAGAGAAAAAGAAAGGGACTGAGAAAATATTTGAAGAGATTATAGTTGAAAACTTCCCTAATATGGGAAAGGAAATAGTTAATCAAGTCCAGGAAGCACAGAGAGTCCCATACAGGATAAATCCAAGGAGAAATACGCCAAGACACATATTAATCAAACTGTCAAAAATTAAATACAAAGAAAACATATTAAAAGCAGCAAGGGAAAAACAACAAATAACACATAAGGGAATCCCCATAAGGTTAACAGCTGATCTCTCAGCAGAAACCCTACAAGCCAGAAGGGAGTGGCAGGACATACTGAAAGTGATGAAGGAGAAAAACCTGCAGCCAAGACTACTCTACCCAGCAAGGATCTCATTCAGATTTGATGGAGAAATTAAAACCTTTACAGACAAGCAAAAGCTGAGAGAGTTCAGCACCACCAAACCAGCTTTACAACAAATGCTAAAGGATCTTCTCTAGGCAAGAAACACAAGAGAAGGAAGAGACCTATAATAACGAACCCAAAACAATTTAGAAAATGGGAATAGGAACATACATATCGATAATTACCTTAAATGTAAATGGACTAAATGCTCCCACCAAAAGACACAGATTAGCTGAATGGATACAAAAACAAGACCCTTATATATGCTGTCTACAAGAGACCCACTTCAGACCTAGAGACACATACAGACTGAAAGTAAGGGGATGGAAAAAGATATTCCATGCAAATGGAAACCAAAAGAAAGCTGGAGTAGCAATTCTCATATCAGACAAAATAGACTTTAAAATAAGGACTATTAAAAGAGACAAAGAAGGACACTACATAATGATCAAGGGATCAATCCAAGAAGAAGATATAACAATTGTAAATATTTATGCACCCAACATAGGAGCACCTCAATACATAAGGCAAATACTAACAGCCATAAAAGGGGAAATCGACAGTAACACATTCATAGTAGGGGACTTAAACACCCCACTTTCACCCATGGACAGATCATCCAAAATGAAAATAAATAAGGAAACACAAGCTTTAAATGATACATTAAACAAGATGGACTTAATTGATATTTATAGGACACTCCATCCAAAAACAACAGAATACACATTTTTCTCAAGTGCCCATGGAACATTCTCCAGGATAGATCATATCTTAGGTCACAAATCAAGCCTTGGTAAATTTAAGAAAATTGAAATTGTATCAAGTATCTTTTCTGACCACAACGCCATGAGACTAGATATCAATTACAGGAAAAGATCTGTAAAAAATACAAACACATGGAGGCTAAACAATACACTACTTAATAATGAAGTGATCACTGAAGAAATCAAAGAGGAAATCAAAAAATACCTAGAAACAAATGACAATGGAGACACAACGACCCAAAACCTGTGGGATGCAGCAAAAGCAGTTCTAAGGGGGAAGTTTATAGCAATACAAGCCCACCTTAAGAAGCAGGAAACATCTCGAATAAACAACCTAACCTTGCACCTCAAGCAATTAGAGAAAGAAGAACAAAAAAACCCCAAAGCTAGCAGGAGGAAAGAAATCATAAAAATCAGATCAGAAATAAATGAAAAAGAAATGAAGGAAACGATAGCAAAGATCAATAAAACTAAAAGCTGGTTCTTTGAAAGGATAAACAAAATTGATAAACCATTAGCTAGACTCATCAAGAAAAAAAGGGAGAAGACTCAAATCAATAGAATTAGAAATGAAAAAGGAGAAGTAACAACTGACACTGCAGAAATACAAAAGATCATGAGAGATTACTACAAGCAACTCTATGCCAATAAAATGGACAACCTGGAAGAAATGGACAAATTCTTAGAAAGGCACAACCTGCCAAGACTGAATCAGGAAGAAATAGAAAATATGAACAGACCAATCACAAGCACTGAAATTGAAACTGTGATTAAAAATCTTCCAACAAGCAAAAGCCCAGGACCAGATGGCTTCACAGGCGAATTCTATCAAACATTTAGAGAAGAGCTATCACCTATCCTTCTCAGACTCTTCCAAAATATAGCAGAGGGAGGAACACTCCCCAACTCATTCTACGAGGCCACCATCACCCTGATACCAAAACCAGACAAGGATGTCACAAAGAAAGAAAACTACAGGCCAATATCACTGATGAACATAGATGCAAAGATCCTCAACAAAATACTAGCAAACAGAATCCAACAGCACATTAAACGGATCATACACCATGATCAAGTGGGGTTTATTCCAGGAATGCAAGGATTCTTCAATATACGCAAATCAATCAACGTGATACACCATATTAACAAATTGAAGGAGAAAAACCATATGATCATCTCAATAGACGCAGAGAAAGCTTTCGACAAAATTCAACACCCATTTATGATAAAAACCCTGCAGAAAGTAGGCATAGAGGGAACTTTCCTCAACATAATAAAGGCCATATATGACAAACCCACAGCCAACATCGTCCTCAATGGTGAAAAACTGAAAGCATTTCCACTAAGATCAGGAACAAGACAAGGTTGCCCACTCTCACCACTCTTATTCAACATAGTTTTGGAAGTTTTAGCCACAGCAATCAGAGAAGAAAAGGAAATAAAAGGAATCCAAATCGGAAAAGAAGAAGTAAAGCTGTCACTCTTTGCAGATGACATGATCCTATACATAGAGAATCCTAAAGATGCTACCAGAAAACTACTAGAGCTAATCAATGAATTTGGTAAAGTAGCAGGATACAAAATTAATGCACAGAAATCTCTGGCATTCCTATACACTAAGGATGAAAAATCTGAAAGTGAAATCAAGAAAACACTCCCATTTACCATTGCAACAAAAAGAATAAAATATCTAGGAATAAACCTACCTAAGGAGACAAAAGACCTGTATGCAGAAAATTATAAGACACTGATGAAAGAAATTAAAAATGATACAAATAGATGGAGAGATATACCATGTTCTTGGATTGGAAGAATCAACATTGTGAAAATGACTCTACTACCCAAAGCAATCTACAGATTCAATGCAATCCCTATGAAACTACCACTGGCATTTTTCACAGAACTAGAACAAAAAATTTCACAATTTGTATGGAAACACAAAAGACCCCGAATAGCCAAAGCAATCTTGAGAACGAAAAATGGAGCTGGAGGAATCAGGCTTCCTGACTTCAGACTATACTACAAAGCTACAGTAATCAAGACAGTATGGTACTGGCACAAAAACAGAAATATAGATCAATGGAACAGGATAGAAAGCCCAGAGATAAACCCACGCACATATGGTCACCTTATCTTTGACAAAGGAGACAGAAATGTATAGTGGAGAAAGGACAGCCTATTCAATAAGTGGTGCTGGGAAAACTGGACAGCTACATGTAAAAGTATGAGATTAGATCACTCCCTAATACCATACACAAAAATAAGCTCAAAATGGATTAAAGACCTAAATGTAAGGCCAGAAACTATCCAACTCTTAGAGGAAAACATAGGCAGAACACTCTATGACATAAATCACAGCAAGGTCCTTTTTGACCCACCTCCTAGAGAAATGGAAATAAAAACAAAAGTAAACAAATGGGACCTAAGCTTTTGCACAGCAAAGGAAACCATAAAGAAGACAAAAAGACAACCCTCAGAATGGGAGAAAATATTTGCAAATGAAGCAACTGACAAAGGATTAATCTCCAAAATTTACAAGCAGCTCATGCAGCTTAATAACAAAAAAACAAACAACCCAATCCAAAAATGGGCAGAAGACCTAAATAGACATTTCTCCAAAGAAGATATACAGAGTGCCAACAAACACATGAAAGAATGCTCAACATCACTAATCATTAGAGAAATGCAAATCAAAACGACAATGAGATATCATCTCACACCAGTCAGAATGGCCATCATCAAAAAATCTAGAAACAATAAATGCTGGAGAGGGTGTGGAGAAAAGGGAACCCTCTTACACTGTTGGTGGGAATGTAAATTGATACAGCCACTGTGGAGAACAGTATGGAGGTTCCTTAAAAAGCTACAAATAGAACTACCATATGACCCAGCAATCCCACTACTGGGCATATACCCTGAGAAAACCATAATTCAAAAAGAGTCATGTACCAAAATGTTCATTGCAGCTCTATTTACAATAGCCCAGAGATGGAAACAACCTAAGTGTCCATCATCGGATGAATGGATAAAGAAGATGTGGCACATATATACAATGGAATATTACTCAGCCATAAAAAGAGACGAAATTGAGCTATTTGTAATGAGGTGGATAGACCTAGAGTCTGTCATACAGAGTGAAGTAAGTCAGAAAGAGAGAGACAAATACCGTATGCTAACACATATATATGGAATTTAAGAAAAAAAAAATGTCATGAAAAACCTAGGGGTGAAACAGGAATAAAGACACAGACTTACTAGAGAATGGACTTGAGGCTATGGGGAGGGGGAAGGGTAAACGGTGACAAAGCGATAAAGAGGCATGGACATATATACACTACCAAACGTAAGGTAGATAGCTAGTGGGAAGCAGCCGCATAGCACAGGGAGATCAGCTCGGTGCTTTGTGACCGCCTGGAGGGGTGGGATAGGGAGGGTGGGAGGGAGGGAGACGCAAGCGGGAAGAGATATGGGAACATATGTGTATATATAACTGATTCATTTTGTTGTGAAGCTGAAACTAACATACCATTGTAAAGCAATTATACTCCAATAAAGATGTTTAAAAAAATAAAAAAAATAAAAAAAAATATAAAAAAAAAAAAGACTTCTCAATTCTTAAAATCTTAATTTTGCCCTGTTTCTTAATTGGCTGAATTTCACTTTCAAGTATTTCCCTTTTCTATGAGTTCTTTTATATTTGTGGGAACTGTCCAGTACCTTTAAAAAATAAATAAATAAATAAAATAAAATAAAATAAAACAGATAACCAACAAGGACCTGCTGTATAGCACAGGGGACTCTGCTCAATATTCTGTAGTAACTTAAGTAGAATATATATATATGTATGTATGTATAACTGAATCATTTTGCTGTACACCTGATACTAACACAACATTGTAAGGCAACTACAGTCTAATACAAAATTAAAAAAAAAAAAGAAAGGATATCTTCCATACTAGGAGTGTTACTTCTCAAAGCTGGTAGTTTCCTGGCTATGTGACATGAAGACATGGGATGCTTGTCCCATAAAATGCAAAATACCTTTTAACAGACCTTTAATGTTTGCTAGCACATTGTTAAAAGTAACAGACTATAAGTAACTGACATGTTCTGCAACAGGAGATGGCTTAAAAATATTATAGTTATCAAACAATATGGCTCCTAAATAATGATAATAGTGACATGAAATTTACCTAAAATATTTTTAGGTCAAAAAAACTTACAGGACAGTTTGTAAGTCTGTAAGTTTGTGAAAATAAAAGTACTAACCACTTAGATTAAAACAACCCAGTACTGAGCACATAGTAAATAGTCAATAAAGTTATTTATTTTATATTAAATATATTTTATATACAAAGCAAGTTATTACTTTAATCCTATACTTTAAAATGTATTTGTTTGATTAGATTTTAATCATGTGGATTTTAATCATGTAGATTTATGTTTATTGAGAGCCAGCACCTATACACTTTTAGTTGTTGAGAGTGCAAATTCTGGAGTAAGCCCCGACCCTCAACTTTGGTTCCACCAATGGCTTGCTATGAGACTTTAGACAAGTACTTAATCACTCTGTACCTCCATTTCTCTTAGGGTTCTTGGAAGGATTAAAAGAGATCATACATGTTCACGTCTACAAGTCGGCCTAGCACATAGTCAGCTATTATGTGAATGGGAAAATATCTGAGGAAAAGAATATACTGCTCTTATGGGTGATTATTTCTGAGGAGTTTAATTAAAAGAGACTTTCGTTTTCTTTTACTTTCTTCCATAGTCAGAAAGCAATAAAAATTTTAAGAAATAAAGATAGCCCTTTTATATTTCATAGCACATTTAATTCTAAGTAATTCCCACTAAGAGAAGAGATGCTTTTAAAAATCCTTTATCATCCTTGGATTTAGAAACAGGTTTTTTGCCCTAATTTCAATATTTAAAAAGGAAGCAAGATTATCACAATCCAGTATTCTTACTCTAATTTCATTCCTGCATTCTACTACTTTATAGTATCAATGTTCTAAGTCACTTGTTTGCATCTGAAAGGTATGTTTGTTTATTGCTAGATGCTTTCTCACACTACCTTTGACTAGCTTGAGAAGAAAAAAACTAAACTATTTTTTAAAATCCTTGGCTTGTCCATAAAGAGTGAAAAAAGCAAACAAGTAATACTAAGCAGTATCAGGGATGAATAAATTATTGGGCTTAATTTTTGTGTTTTAAAAAATTATTGTAAAATACACATAACAGAAAATTTATCATTTTAACCATTAAAAACTGTACAGTTCAGGAACATTAAGTACATTCACAATGTTGTGCAACCATCACCGCTACCTAGTTCCAGAACTTTTCCATCACCCCAAACAGAAACACCAGAACCACTGAGCAGCCACTCCTATTCCACTCCCCCATAACTTCTCCCTCCCCTGGTGACCACAAATCTGCGTTTTGTCTTTATGGGTCTGCCCATCTGGATATTTTATATAAATGGACTCATACAGTATGTGACCTTTTGTGTCTGGCTTATTTCACTCAACATGTTTACAACATTCATCCTTGTTGTAGTATGTATCAGTACTTCATTTCTTTTATAGTTAAATAATACTCCAGAGTGTGTGTGTGTGTGTGTGTGTGTGTGTGTGTGTGTGTGTGTATTTATCTTGTTAATCTATTCATCCATAAATGGACATCTGGTTATTTCTGTGATATTCTGGGATACTGTAAATAGTGCTGCTATGAACATTTATGTACAAGTTTTTATTTGAATACCTTGTTTTCAATTCTTTTGATATATACCCAGTAGTGAAATTGCTGGGTTCTATGGTAATTCTGTTTAATCTTTTGAGGAACCTACTTGGCTTAATTTTTATCAGAGATAGCAAATAGCTTGCCAGACATCAATCTGTTTTTTTATTTTTAACTAAACTGAGTGACTTGTCCTAAAAAGTTACTTTGTATTACCAAGAACTGTATTAGTTTTAGTCGTGGATTCAGTAGGTCAATTACCCACAAGCTTTCACTATATAAATATAGGTTCACACATACAAACTACATGTTAGGCACATTAGTTTTATCTCATTCCTCATGCACACCCACAAGGCTGGTACTACTGCCACCATACAACTGAGAAAATTCAAGTCTGAGAAAGGTTAAGTAAGTTGCCTAAGTTAAAGAAGCCAGTAAGTAGTGAGAATTAGATTCCAACTCAAATTGATCTTACTCCAAAACCCCTTCAGAGACAAGAAAGCAAAATATGAGAACAAGAGGATGTGGAGAGTGACCATATGGTCAGAAATTCCTAGAATATTTACTAGCTAAAAAACTTTCTCAAAACTTGGTTTCCTCATCTCAAAAATGAAAATAATAAGCCCCTAAAGTTGTGCTAGGATTAACTACAACATTAGCAAAGTAGTGAATACATACCTATTTCACAAAACATAACACAAGTAAAATTATGCCTTCCTAGGGAGTTGAAAAAATATTTTTAAAAATAAAGTAGCAATTTAAAATACTTTGCAGGTATTTAATAATAACACAGTAAAAACACAGTAGACTCACTATCTAATGTGTGTTCTGATGTGGTTAATGAACAAACAGTGGACATCTAGCTTCCTCCCCAACCAGGGTGGCATATTAAGCCGGGGCAATCCACAAGCAGAGCTTTTTGAAGAGAGGAAAAAAAGGAAATTGATGGAGAGAGACAAAATCACATATATATAGTGTCAATGAGAAAATGACAGTACCAAATTGGGAGAGAAAAAGCTCAAAGAATACGTATATATAAAAAGTACTTTTTGTAGTGGGCATGAATTCAGTGCGACAGAGCTAAACACATTTCCTGAGAAAAATCTTTACCTGATAGATCTTATTAAGATTTAGTGTGGAAAAAAAAAAAAAAAAGATTTAGTGTGGTCACTAACTCATATTTCACTTATGAATGCGGATTATCTGGGAAATGTATACCACTAAGAAAGTGAATAGTCTGATAAAAAATTTAAAGTCATAAGCCATATTCTCTATTTTTTAAAGTATTAATTTATTTCAGGTGCTATAGATCAACATAATGTCAAAAAATCTGGACTCGATCCTGAAAAGGACAATGAAATAACAGCTACTTTTGTGTTGTACCAATGCTGGGAGGAAGCAATCGGCAACAGGCCCTGAGCATCCCTGCACATTCTTGCTGAGTGTAACAAGAATGCAAGGCCCTGACCACTCTTACCCAGGCCATCTCCCAGCGTTGTTTATGCAGCTCATAACTTTCATAAAGTAACGTGTCTTCCCAGACAAAGACCTAGACTACTTAGAGTAAAAGTCGTACATTCCCTAAGTTCTGTGTTCCTCAGCTGTGACACACTCCCAATGAGTGTGGAGCAACCACCTGAGCCCCTCTATGTCACCTCCATGCGTGACATAGCCCCTCTATGTCACCTCCATGAGCCCCTCTATGTCACCTCCATGGGACTTGGGATAGGGGGAACTGCAAGAAATATGCTGATATTCATGTTGCTTGCTGTGCTAAGAGTAGTACACTCCTTTCTCTCTGACCCAAGAATCTTCTGTCTTCTGGCAGCATGTAGGCTAATTTGTTAGTGTGTAAATAAGGTAAAATCTAATCCCAGACCTGACAGCTATTAAGGTCTGACTGAGACAATGTTCCCAACATTGTATATTTCTCCAAAAAGTAAAGTATTTAACACTTAGAAAAAAATCATTTCATAACAGTCTTTACAATGTCACACAATACAATGTGAAACAATGCTTATTTATGGTCTTTCTTCTAAATTCTAAGAGATTTAATTTATTCTCTTACTACCAAGATCATACCAATTTATTCTTTTCCTAGAACAAAAATGCTTTCTGATATGAAAGAAAACATTTTTCTAAATTATTTTTGTAAGTCTACTTGCAAGTCTTTTTAATACCTAAAAGACAGATTTTAAAAATAAAATGTTTTCAAGTTCTTCATGAATCACTCATCTCACCTGCTCCAACTGGGTGGCGAATGCTATGGTCACGGACATCATGAAGAAGTCAGTACAATACTCTGCTGGTCCAATCTGATGATAGCCTCCCTCCTCATTCAGCACCGCCACAATGTCCTTTGCGTCAAGTCCAGACAGGCCGGCAGGTACTTTATGAAAAAAAACACAATTAAACTACATTGTAGTTTGCCATAAACCATTATAAGATTTTGAAAGCTGGTTATACTTTTTAATTTACTTGGCAGTTTTCACAGATACAGTTAATATCTCAGTAAGGTTTCCTTTGATTTCAATTTAATAAACCATGTAGAAAAGGTATCACAGGTTGCCCCAAGGAAGTAAATCTAAACTGCGAACTGAAAAATAAGTAAAACTTGGCTAAAAAGAGCAAGGTGACTAGATAGAGAATGAGGGAGTGGAAAATGGTGTTCTAGGCAGAAGAAACAATATATACAAAGACACTGAAGCAAGAGAAAGCATGTGGTTAGAGAACTGAAATAGATATGGCATGCTGGATCATAGAGTGAGGACTCAGGTACAGAAAGTGGGGAGAGGCCGTATTATAAACAGCTTCCTTGAACGCCATGCTGAAACATTTGGATAGTTTTCTAAGAATAAGAGAAAACAATAAAACAATTTTGAGGAGAGAAGAGCTATAATCAAATAGGCTTCGTTATGAAGAGACTGGAAAGGCACAAGGATTTTTCAAAACTGATTAAGGAAAAAAACAAAACTACACAAAACTAAAATAATAGACAATATTCAGTGTCAGGGAGATTGCCAGCAGGTTGGCACTCTCCACGTTGGTAGGTACAGACTAGTACAACCTTTTGGAGGGTAATATATCAGGGCTTATCAAAATTTTATATATGCATACCCTGTAAACCAGCAATCCTCGACTCCTTCAGGAGTTAAGCCAAAAGAAATGTGCTTACAGTAGCACTAGCTAAAAATAGTTCAATGGTTAAGAGTATAGACACTACATTCACACAGACCAAAGTTCCAACCCTAGTTCTGTCATTCAGTAGTTGTATGGGAAAATTATATGATCTCCTTTAGTCTCCATTTTTCCTTCTGCAAAGATTTTACAGTGTTGTTGAGAAGATCAAATTAGATAACAAAAGCACTTAGCACAGTACCTGACAATTAAGTACTTTAATAAAGGTAGCCATTAAATAGTAAGGTCAGCAGAGCTTAAGAGGTCAAAATACTAACTATGACAGGTCTCGCATTATCAGAAAGGGAGAACACTAGGATAAATCTTGTGGTGTAGGATTAAAAGGATTGAACGTGTCAATGTGAATATATGTTGTTCAGTATATATATGGGCAAATCGATATATAAAGTATATATGTATATATACGTGTGTCTGTGTAAATGTATCCATGTGTCTGCGTGTGTATGTATACATACATGGGAACAACACCCCAATAGCACACCTAGCAGCTGGATCTTGACTTGTAAACATCATTCTCTTCTAAAAAGAAGCAGGGCTCCTTAAAGTAATGGCTGAATCCAGGGCTGAGATAGGAAAATTATTTGATGAACCTGGACCATCTTCTTATATCAGGAAAAAAAAAAAAAGCTCAAAGAGACTTCCCTGGTGGTCCAGTGGTAAAGCATCCGCCTTCCAATGCAGGGGATGCAGGTTGGATCTCTGATCAGGGAACTAAGATACGACATGCTGCAGGGCAACTAAACCTGCACACCACAGCTACTGAGTCCGCGCACTCTAGAGCTCGTGCACCACAACTAGAGAGCCCATGTGCCGCAACTACTGAGCCTGCGCACTCTAGAGCCCACACCACGACTGGAGAGAAGCCCGCGAGCCACAACAAAAAATCCTGCATGCCACAACGAAGATCCCATGTGCTGCAACTAAGACACAACACAGCCAAATAAATAAATAAATAAATAAATAAACATTTTTTTTAAAAAGCTCAAAGGATTATTGAGATCATAAAAAGGAAACAGAAGCAGCTTGAAGGGGTTCTCAATGCCCAAATCTGGGACAAATAATGATGGTTAAAGATTATAACCCGCTAAATAAAGAGAAAACTTTCAACTCCATACTTAGGCAATACAAATAAGTGAATAAATTGAAGGTATAATGAAGAATAAATATTTTTCTAATTTTCTAAATCTTCCCCACAAAATATTTATTAAGTACAAAAGAAAACAAAAGTTTATAGTTGAGAACACAGACACACACCACCATAATCAAGTAATCAAGTGAACATAATCAGTAATGAGACTACATCAAAACAGTGCGCCACCTGATAAGATGCAATGAGAACAGAGCATCTTAATAGGCCTGCCAAAGATGCATAACCAAAATCTAGTACCAGACAAGCCCAAACAGTACAGGGGACACAGCCTCACCAAGACTGAAACCTAATCACAAGACTATAGAATGCTTCCCCTCCCCCTTACCGCTATATTACTAAAAGTCTATTTTCCTTTACCCAGTATATCATGTCCATCTTCAATAAAAAATTACAAGGCACACAAAAAGGCAAAAAAAAAAAATCCATAATCTACACTTCAATCTTAGGAAAACAGAAAAAGAGGAGCAAATTAAATCCAAAATAAGCAGAAGAAGAGAAACAATAAAAACTAGAGCAAAAATCAATGAAATTGAAAACAGGAAATCAATGGAGAAAAAATTTAACAAAATCAAAACCTGGTTCTTTGAAAAGATCAATAAAATCAATAAGCATCTAGCCAGCCTAAGAAAATAAAGAAGACACAAATTACTATTAACAGAAATGAAAAAGGGGACATCACTGCAGATTCCCATGGAAATTAAAAGTTTAATAAAGGAATGCTATGAACAACTCTATGCCCACAAGTTTGATAACCTAGATGAAATGGACAATTCCTTTCAAAAACACAATCTGCTAAAACACACACAAGAAGAAACAATCTGAATAGGCCTATATCACTTAATGAAATTGCATCAATAACTTTAGAGAACAGAAAACACCAGATCCAGATGGATTCACTGGTGAATTCTACCTAACATTCAAGGAAAAAATTATACCAATGCTCTACAATTTTTTTTTTCCACAAGACAGAAGCAGAGGGAATACTTCCTAACTCATTATATGAGACTAGCATTATCCTAATATGAAATCCAAGCAAAGACATTACAAGAGAAGAAAACAACAGACCAATATCTCATAAACATAGATGTAAAAATCCTCAACAAAGTATTAGCCAATAAAATCAACACAATGTGTAAAAAGAACTGTACACCGCTACCAAATGGTTTTATTCAAGGTACACAAGACTGGTTCAACATTCAAAAAGCCATTAATGTAATCCATCATGTCAACAGGCTAAAGAAGAAAAACCACATGATTGTGTGAATACATGCAGAAAAAGCATTTGACAAAATCCAACACTCATTCATGATAAAACACTGTGCAAACTAGAAATAGAGAGTAACCTCCTCACCTGATAAAGAACATCTACAAAAAATCTACAGCTAACATCATACTTAATGGTGAGAAGCTTTCCCACTAAGATCAGGAGTATGGCAAGGATGTCCCCTTTCACTACTGCTTTTCAATAGCACACTGTAAGTCCTCGCTAATGCAGGAACACAAGAAAAGAAACAAAGTCATGCATATTGGAAAGAAAGACACAAAACTGTCTTTGTTTGCAAGTAACTGTAGAATGACCATCTATGGAAAGACCAAAAACAAAACAAAAAAAACCTACTACTGGAACTAATAATAAGCAATTATAACAAGGCTGCAGGAGACAAGGTTAATATGCAAAAGTCAACTGCTTCACTACAGACCAATAATAAACAAGTGGCATTTGAAATTTAAAATACCATTTGCAGAAAATTAACCACCACGGAGACAAAATGGCAGAGTAGGGGCTGTAAGCTCACCTCTTCCCAAAAAAACACCAAAATCACAGCTAACTGACGAACAACCATCAACAAAAAAAATGCTGGAACCTACCAAAAAAGATATCCTACATCCAAAGATAGAGAAGCCACAAAGACAGGGTAGGAGGGGCGCAAACTCAGTAAAATCAAATCCCATTCCCACTGGGTGGGCGACCCACGAACTGGAAAATAATTATGTCACAGAGGTTCTCCCACAGGAGTGAAAGTTCTGAGCCCCATGTCAGGCTCCCTGGCCTAGAGGTCTGGCATGGGAAGGAGGAGCCCCCAGCGCAAACTGGCTTTGAAGGCCTGTGGGGTTTGATCGCAGGAAATCCACAGGACTGGAGGAAACAGAAACTCCACTCTTGGAGGGTGCACACAAGGTCTCAGGCACACCAGGACCCAGGTGAAAAAGCAGTGATCTCATAGGAGCCCGGGCCAGACCTACCTGCTGGTACTGGAGGGTCTCCGGGAAAGGCAGGGGGCAGCTGTGGCTCACTGCAGGGACAGAGACATTGGTGGCAGTACTTCTGGGGAGTACTCATTGGCGTGAGCTGTTCTGGAGACTGCAATATTCTCCCCAAGATCTGGCCCCACCCAACAGCCTGTAGGCTCCAGTGCTGGGACACCTGAGGCCAAACAACCAACAGGGCAGGAACACAGCCCCACCCATCAGGAGACAGGCTGAGTCTTTCTGAGCCCACAGCTTCCCGCTAAACAAATCCCTTGACACAGCCCTACCCACCAGAGGGTCAAGACCCAGGCCACCCACAAGTGGGCAGGAAACTCCCACCAGGAAGCCTGCACAAGCCTCTTAGTTGGGCCTCACCCACCAGTGGGCAGAAAACAGAAGCAAGAACTACAACCCTGCAGTCTGTGGAACAGAAACCTCAATCACAGAAAGTTAGACAAAATGAGATGCCAGAGGAGTATGTCCCAGATGAAGGAACAAGATAAAACCCCAGAAGAACTACTAAGCGAAGTGGAGATACGCAATATACATGAAGAAGAATTCAGAGTAATGATAGTAAAGATGATCCAAGACCTCAAAAAAGAATGAAGGCAGAGACTGAAAAGATACAAGAAATGTTTAATAAAGAGCTAGAAGATCTAAAGAACAAGCAGAGATGAACGATACAAGAACTGAAACAAAAAACCCACTAGAAGGAATCAATAGCAAACTAAATGAGGCAGAAAAATGGATAAGTGAGTTAGAAGACAGATGGTGGATATATTGCTGTGGAACAGAATAAAGGAAAAAAAATGGAAAGATATGAGGACATTCTAAGAGACCCATGGAACAACAGTAAAGGCAACAACATTCTCATTACATGGGGTCTCAGAAGGAGAAGAGAGAGAGAAAGGGCCCAAGAAAACATCTGAAGAGATCATAGGTGAAAACTTCCCTAACATGGGAAGGGAAACACTCAAATCCACGAAGCGCAGAGTCCCAGGCATGATAAACCCATGGAGGAACACGGGCCAATATCACTGATGAACATAGATGCAAAAAATCTCAACAAAAAACTGGCAAACCAAATCCAACAATATATTAAAAGAATCATACACCACGATCAAGTGGGATTTACCCCAGGGATGCAAGGATTCTTCAATATCTGCAAATCAATCAGTGTGATACACCACATTAACAAACTAAGGAATAAAAACCATATGATCATCTCAAGAGATGCAGAAAAAGCTGTTCACAAAATTCAATACCCATTTATGATTAAAAGCTCTCCAGAAAGTGGGCACAGAAGGAACTTACCTCAACAAACATGTCAACAAAATATGACAAACCCACAGCTAACCATTCACAATCAGGAACAGCTGAAAGCATTCCGTCTCACCACTTTTATTGAACATAGTTTTGGAAGTCCTAGCCACGGCAACCAGAGAAGAAAAAGAAATAAAAGGAATCCAAATTGGAAGAGAAGAAGTAAAACTGTCACTGTTTGCAGATGACATGATACTATACATAGAACATCCTAAAGATGCTACCAGAAAACTACTAGAGCTCAATGATGAATTAGGTAAAGTTGCAGGATACAAGATTAATAGACAGAAATCTCTTGCATTTCTATACACTAACAATGAAAGATTGGAAAGAGAAATTAAGGAAACAATCCCATTTACCATCACATCAAAAAGAATAAAATACCTAGGAATAAACCTACCTAAGAAGACAAAGATCTGTACTCTGAAAACTGTAAGACGCTGATGAAACAAATCAAAGATGTCACAAACAGAGGGAAAGATATACCATATTCTTGAACTGGAAGAATCAATATTGTCAAAATGACTATACTACCCAAGGCAATCTACAGATTTAATGCAATACCTATCAAATTACCAATGGCATTTTTTGCAGATCTACAACAAAAAATTTTAAAATTTGTATGGAGACACAAAAGATCCCGAAGAGCCAAAGCAATCCTAAGAAAGAAAAACAGAGCTGGAGGAATCAGGCTCCCCAACTTCAGACTATACTACAAAGCTACAGTAATCAAAACAGTATGGTACTGGCACAAAAACAGAAAGATAGATCAATGGAACAGGATAGAAAGCCCAGAAATAAACCTACGCACCTATGGTCAATTAATCTTCGACAAAAGAGGCAAGAATATATAATGGAGAAAAGACAGCCTCTTCAATAAGTGGTGCTGGGAAAACTGGACAACTACATGTAAAAGAATGAAATCAGAACATTCTCTAACACCATACACAAAAATAAACTCAAAATGGAGTAAAGACCTAAATGTAAGACCAGATACTATAAATCTGTTGGAGGAAATCATAGGAAAAACACTCTTTGACATAAATCGCAGGAATATCTTTTTCAATCCATCTCCTAGAGTAATGGAAATAAAAACAAAAACAAACCAATGGAGTGAAAATAGAGCAACCATATGATCCAGCAATCCCACTCCTGGGCATATATCTGGAGAAAACCCTAACTTGAAAAGACACATGTACCCCAATGTTCACTGCAGCACTATTTACAATAGCCAGGACATGGAAGCAACCTAAATGTCCATCCACAGATGAATGGATAAAAAAGATGTGGTACATGTATACAATGGAATATTGCTCATTAAAAAGAATGAAATAATGCCATTTGCAGCAATATGGATGGAGACTATCATACTAAGTGAAGTCAGAGAAAGACTAATATGATACCACTTATATGTAGAAATTTAAAAAATATGATACAAATAAACTTATTTACAAAACAGAGACTTACAAACTTAGAGACTCATGGTTACCAAAGGGGAAAGGTGGGGAGGAGGGATAAATTGGGAGTTTGGGACTGACATATACACACTACTATATTTAAAATAGATAACCAACAAGGACCTACTGTATAGCGCAGGGAACTCTACTCAATATTCTGTAATAACCTAAATGGGAAAAGAATTCGAAAAAGAACAGATATACGTATATGTATAACTGAATCACTTTGCTCTACACCTGAAAATAACACAACATTGTAAATGAAATATACTCCAATATAAAATAAAATTTCTTAAAAATGTACCATCAAAAAATAAAATAAAATACCATTTATATTAGCACCCAAAACAATTAAATACTTAGGAATAAATCTAACAAAGCATGCAGAAGATCTGTATGAGGTAAACTATAAAACTGTGATAAATAAAATCAAAGAAGAACTAAATAAATGGACAAATATTCTATGCTAATAGGACAATTCAATACTGTCAGGATGTCAGTCCTTCCCAACTTGATCTATACAATCAATGCAATCCCAATCAAAATCCCAGAAAATTATTTTGTGGACATGGACAAAACGATTCCGAAGTTTACATGGAGAAGCAAAAGACCCAGAACAGGCAACTCAACATTGAAGAACAACAGAGTCGGAAGACTGATAATACTCAACCTCAAGACTTAGTATAAAGCTACAGTAATCAAGACAGTGTGGTACTGGTGAAACAGACACAAAGATCAGTGAAATAGAATAGAGAGACTAGAAATAGACCAACATAAATACAGTCAACTGATCTTTGACAAAGTAGCAAAGGAAATACAATGGAGCAAAGATACTCTTTCAAAAAGTGGTGCTGGAACAACTGGACATCCACATGTAAAAAAAAATGAATACAGAAACAGACCTTAAAACCTTCACAAAAATGAACTCAAAATGGATCGTAGGGCTTCCCTGGTGGCACAGTGGTTGAGAGTCTGCCTGCCGATGCAGGGGACACGGGTTCGTGCCCCGGTCCGGGAAGATCCCACATGCCGCAGAGCGGCTGGGCCCGTGAGCCACGGCCGCTGAGCCTGCACGTCCGGAGCCTGTGCTCCGCAACGGGAGAGGCCACAACAGTGAGAGGCCCATGTACCGCAAAAAAAAAAAAAAACCAAAAAAAAAAAACCAGATCATAGACCGAAGTGTAGAGCACAAAACTTCATTAAATCCCAAAAAGACAATACAGGAAAAACCTGGATGACCTTGGGTATGATAATGACCTTTTAGATGTGACACTGTAGGTACAATGCATGAAAGAACTGATGAGGTGGATTTCATTAAAATTTAAAAACTTCTTCTCTACTAAAAACAATGTCAAAAGAACGAGAAGACAAGTCACAGACTGGAAAAAGTATTTGCAAAAGAGATATTTGATAAAGGACTGTTATCCAAAATATAAAAAGAACTCTTAAAATACAACAAAACAAAACACACAACCAATTAAAAAATGGGCAAAAGACCAGAACAGACACCTCACTTAAGAAGATATACTGATGGCAAGTAAACACATGAAAAGATGTTAACATCATTTATTACTAGAGAATCGCAAATTAAAACAATGAGACACCACTACACATCTATTGGAATGAACAAAATCAAAAACAGTGACAACACCAAATGCTGACAAGGACATGGAGGAACAAGAACTCTTATTCACTGCTGGTGGGAATGCAAAATGGTAGTCACTTTGGAAGACAGTTTGTTGGTTTTTTACAAAATTAAATATATTCTTACCATATACTCTTACAGTTTGGCAGTTTCTTATAAAACTAGGCATGCTTTTACCATAGGATCCAGTAATCACGCTCCTTGGTATTTACCCAAATGAATTGAAAACTTACGTCTGCTCAAAAGCCTGCAGAGATGTCTGTAACAGCTTTATGCCTAACTGCCCCAACTTGGAAGCAACCAAGATATCCTTCAGTAGCTGAGTGTCTAAATAAACAGTGGTACATCCAAACAATGGAATATTATTCAGCTCTAAAAAGAAATGACCTATCATGCCACAAAAAGACACAGAAGAAACTTAAATGCATATTACTAAGTGAAAAAATCCAATCTGAAAAGGCTCCATGCTACATGATTCCAACAATACAACATTACGAAAAAAGCAAAACTACGGAGATAGTAAAAAGATCAGTAGTTGCCAAGGGTCAGAGGGGCGGGAGGGATGAACAAGCAGAACACGGAGGATCTTCAGGGCAGTGAAACTATTCTGTAGGATACGCCAATCATGGATATGTGTCCTTACACATTTGTCAAAACCTATACAATGTACAATACCAAGGACAAACCCTAATATTAATTATGGATACTGGGTGATAATGATGTGTCAATGTGGGTTCATCGATTTCAACAAATGTACCGCTCTGGTGGGAGATGCTGATAGTGGTGGAGAGGACTGTGTGTGCATGTGGATATCTGGGAACACTTAGTACTTCCCACTCAATTTTGCTGTGAACCTAAAAATGCTCTAAAAAAAAAGGTTTATTAATTTAAAAATAAAGGGGAAAAAAAATGAAGGTTTTCTTAAACTAAAGCTGAGTTAACAGAGACCAGCATAAGCATTTTTGGCTATCCTGCACTCATCCTAGGAAGAAAATTTTCCTAAATAGCTATTTTTATAAACAATATAAAATTCTGTTTTGTTCTGTTATACATATCAAATAAAGAAAAGACAATCTTTCCCTATTTCTAATTTTTGTAAACAAGAGATAAGAGCAACAAGCGTTCATGTGTAACAATGTCCCAACGTTTGTCTGCTGCTCTAGAGTAAGATCAGTTTACACTCCTGCATTTATCTTCCTATAATACCTCCTCCCCTCCCTTCCTCAAGTTCTAGTGCACAGATGTAACTTCTCAGAGAATAACCTTACAGATGATGTACAAACCTCTTCCATCTCGAGGAGGGGCTCCCTTTGCTTTAAAACTATCCACGGGTGCCTTTGTATCTGTTTCCAAAGCAATGCTTATCTGTATCTCAGACTTGAACTTGGTGTATTTATTACTCAGCAACTGGTACCATTTTGGTGCCTAGAGAGTAACAACAAAACAAAATAAAAGCAAAACTCCTTAATTGTTAATAGGAAATATACAGTAGTGGGAAATGTTTTATAAAGTTCTAAATATATTTCCTGTAGTTTCTCAGTACCTTCTCCTCTTTTAAAGTATTTTCTTTCCCCACATTTTCCTCAAAAGAAATTAATCCTGCTTAGGAAACTAACTGAATTTCCTCGTGAAAAAATTAAGTATAAGTTTAGATTGCCTTCCTTGTTTCTACTCCTATGCTTCAACAGGTAATAATATATTAAAGAGGAGGAAACCCAGTACGTGTATTTCTTTCTATCTTCACTCATATCCCTAATCTCACTTCATCCCTTATAACAACAACAACAAAGACTATCAACCTTCCATTCCTAACCCCTAATTTTTCACTTTTTCTGTTATATGTTTTCTGCCTGCCACATTTCTGCTTTGTTCTGTTTATATCAAATCAGAAAACGAAAAGCTTAGTGTTAATAAAAATACTAACAAAATACTTAAGTAAGGTCTAATGGTAGAGTTCTGGGTTATGAACCATGTATTTGACTGAAACTGAAATAGAAAGGGTTTCTCACAGAATGAGGTATCCTAAATTACCTGAATAGCCACCTCCTCCCCCAAACCGCAAGGTCACCTCAAGAATTCTAATACCGATATCAAAATCTCATGGCCCAAGACCACGTGTATCATTAGTGAAGGGGCACCATTTCAATACGTGTAAACAGCATTCTTACTCTGACCACTGTAATATAAAGGCATAGGAACTGGTGCTTATAGTGATCAAAACCAAAAACTGCAGCTTTATATTCAAATTATGTTTGTAAGTAAAACAGAGTGAACTAGCGCACAGGTATTTAAAAAATCCACAACCAAGTTTTTTTAAAGGCAAAAACTCAGTTTGTTGCTGTATTTCTTATGACAGATATTTTCTAATCTTAAGTATAAGCCTGGAAAAAAAGATTTTTAGCTGTTCACAGGATTTATGATATATTTTTGTTATTAACTCAGAAAAATAAATCTAGGCTCTTCTGTTTGTGTTTATTTATAAAGAATCAATTTATCTTGAAATTCAAATATTCTACTATCCAACTTCAAATATTTCTTCTGCTGGCAAACAGAAGACATTAAACAAGACAATATTTGGTTTTCCCAAAACTAACATAATTTAAAAAAATTTCTCGGGGGCTTCCCTGGTGGCACAGTGGTGGAGAGTCTACCTGCCGATGCAGGGGACACAGGTTCATGCCCCGGTCCAGGAAGATCCCACAGGCCGCGGAGCAGCTGGGCCCGTGAGCCATGGCCGCTGAGCCTGAGCGTCTGGAGCCTGTGCTCCACAACGGGAGAGGCCACAACAGTGAGAGGCCCGCGTACCGCAAAAAAAAAAAAAATTCTCCTTAACTTTGTTCACCAATACGATGACAAACTGCCCTAAAGGACTAGACAAGGGGAAAAGGAACACCAAAAGCATTTAGAGGCATGATCTCAGCTCAGATATCCTCCTCCTGAAAGGATTTATCTTCTCTTTAACCAAAGCAACTGCAGAAGTAATCAGGGTCTAAGCTTAAAGAAGGAAAACCTTTTTCAGAACTTGGGGGCAGAGAGGTGATGAGTACCTAAGGATGGAGGAGAAACAAGTCCTCTTTTAAAGCAGTTCAGTTTCTTTTGAATAATTCCAAATTTGGGCCAGGTTGACTGGCTCATTTGCAAATACAAACATACCCTTGGAGATATTATAAGTTCAGTTCCAGACCACCACAATAAAGTGACTATTGCAATAAAGTGAGTCACACAAATTTTTTGGTTTCCTGGTGCATACAAAAGTTATGTTTACACTATCCTGTAGTCTATTAAGTGTGCAGTAGCATCATGCCTAAAAAAACAATGTACATACCTTATTTAAAAAGTACTTTATTGCTAAAAATGCTAACCATCATCTGAGCCTTCAGTGAGTCATAATCTTTTTACAATAGTAACATCAGAGATCACTGATCACAGATCACTGTAACAAATATAATAATGAAAATGTTTGAAACATTACAAGAATTACCAAAATGTGAGCAAATGCTGCTGGAAAACAGCCCCAACAGATTTGCTTGACATAGGGTTGCCACAAACCTTCAACTGGTGTTAAAAAAAAAAAAAAAAAAAAAAGTATCTGTGAAGCACAATAAAGTGAACTGCTATAAAACAAGGTATGCCTCTATCATTGCTATCAGTACCAAAAATGTTAGTAACAGGTAAATTTTTCTTCACAGAATCCTAATTTAAGATTCAAGTCAATTGAGGACTTTAAATTAAAAGAAATTTTTTTTTTACTTTATTTTCTTAAGAAAGTTGGACCAGAAAAAAGTCATTAGGAAAAACTGAAAGTTAGAATTTCTAAAGTCAATAACACACAAAAAAGGTTCTAAGATATTTTAAAAGACATAAGAAGCATTTTCAATAACAAAAAGCACAGGAATCAAGACCCTGAGTTGTTCTTCCTTCCTGTGGTGGGAGTACTATTTACATAACAAGTGTCTTTCAAGAAATTCCCTTCCTCTAACCACTACATAAGGAATGCAAGGAGCGGGAAGCAGGGAAACCAGTTAGAAGGCTACTATTAAGACAGCCAAGGTAAGAAGCACAGATAGTGGCTTAAGTTGAGATGGCAGTGTGAAAATGCAGAATAGCAGATGGATCAGGAGGGAAAACCAACTGCAAAGGGTGGCCAAGGAGGCCAGGAAAGGGACGTGTCAAGGAAGACTTCTATACTTCTAGCTCGCCTAACTGGTAGGAGGGTGGTGACCATCCACTGAAGCAAGGAACTCTAAAAGAGGTACACCTTTGAAGGTGAAGTGCAGGAGCTGAACGTGTTAAAGGTAATAGCAACTTGAACACAGATTTGAACTCAGAGAGAAGTTTCTTTGAGAGAGATGGTTCTCGGCCAAAAGAATGACCAAAAGGTCAGGATTTTCTAAATCAAATTCATCATAAGAACTAAGAACTACCATAGTGGCTCAAGCCCATTATCTATTAGGTCCAATATTCCATGTTCTTTCCATCAATCTGTTATCTATTGAATATAACCAACTGTTTACATAATCAGTAACAAAACATCAAAAGGTCAGTACCTGCTTTGTTTCTTGAGCAGTTCTTAGGTCTAGAACAATGTAACCTATAGTTTCCCTGGCTGAAGATAAAGGATCCAAGGCAAAACAATGGAGTTTGATAGGAGTACGCTGTAGCCTGCAACATAACAATTTATGTGATAAATAAAATCGCTTTTGCTTAATACTGAACTTTCTATTAGCTTTGAAAAAGCAGCCTACTACTATCAAGACAATTATAATTTTGTTGGATAACCTATATCTATTCTATATTTTCTGAAAAACTCTTCAACTGGCGTAATTATTAATTATGTCTACTTATCTATACACCAACTAAAGTAATATACAAAACATGTCAAAAATTTTAGTCTCTCATCGAAGAAGCTAACATCTAGATCAATGTTTCTCAAGCTTCTGTAACATACAAAACTCTTTTAAAGTCAAAAATTACCATGAATTTTCAAGATTGATTTTAAATTGTCTTTCTTAGACTGTCACACACAAAGCTTCAAATACACACGCGTATATGCTTATAGCTCTTTTTGTTGCTAAAAAAACGAAATAAACTTAAGAATCAAATGTCATATCACAAATTATTAAAATTAAGTTAACAACAATTCAATTTACTACATGATAAGGTCATATAAGCATGACCTTCACTGGTATAACATGGCTTCTTTTGAGTCTGGAACCCCTATACTGGCTCACTCATATAGTAAGCTGATTGGATTTTGCCACCACTGTCATCTAATGGAATGACTATGAAACCTGCACTTGGCACAAGATCATCATTTCTATATTTAATTTATCTGTGTTATTTTCTCAGTCTACAAAATACAGAGTGGTACCACTCTGCACTAACACAATTAGATACACAACCACCAAGGCAGGCACTAATATATCAAGTCTCTGTCTGAGCAGATATTACAGAAGTCACTGAGATGAAATACAAAATTCTAATATCCTCTAGGAATTTGATACCCTTTCAAATAAATCCATGGACTAATCTAACAATAGAAGAAATTAAATTTCTCCTTGCTTTCATTTTTTAAACTTGGTACTTTTATTTCATTTAGTACTAAGAAAGAACAAATATTAAAGAGATTCTATGTTCCCCAGAGGAACCATATTTTCAATTCTTTTTAAAATAAAAGTGTTAGTGTTCTTGCCTGCTCTGGTCGTAATAGTTCATGAAATAATAAGCTATAACTTTAAATATGTTTTATATACCAATAAAGTATTTAGAGGTCTAAAATCAAGTGTAAAATTAGAAAGAATACCTTATATAATTACTACATATATATATATATATATATATATCTCTCTCTCTCTCTCTCCTTGGCAAGCCAGGTAAAATATACAATAAATTTATTAATAAAAATTACAGTGGGGCTTCCCCGGTGGCGCACTGGTTGAGAGTCCGCCTGCCGATGCAGGGGACGCCGGTTCGTGCCCCGGTCTGGGAGGATCCCACATGCCGCAGAGCAGCTGGGCCTGTGAGCCATGGCCGCTGAGCCTGCGCGTCCGGAGCCTGTGCTCCGCAACGGGAGAGGCCACAACAGTGAGAGGCCCGCGCACCACACACACAAAAAAAATAACAGTGAATTCCAACCCACATTTAATAGTGGGTAGGCATCATGATGGCACTTCTAGAATATTTATTCTCTCAGACATTAGCAAAAAAAAGAAAGAAAAAAGCAAGCTAAGCTAAGTGTAGTGGTTAAAAGCTTAGCTCTGGAGTTGAACTGGCTGCTGGGCTCTACCACGGTCCAGCTGACTGACTTAAGGCAAGTTACTTAACCTCTTAGGCCTCAGTTTTCTCATCTGTAATACGGGGGAAATAATACCTACTTCATAGGGTTAGTCTGATGTTTAAATGAATTACTGTTGCAAAGTACTTACAAATTTCCTGACACATTAAAAAACCACTCAACAAATATTACTATTATCTACTTAGAGATATATATGTATTTATTTATAACAGACTGAAAAAGAGCCAAACAAGTTGAAAATAACAGTCACCTGTGCTGATGAAGTGCTTTCCTGTCAATTTCCCAGGCTAACTCAGTAGCAAATTCTGGCTGGTCAGTATGGTCCACAGGATCAGTAGCCAACTGTTCTCCATCAAACTTTGCTTCTACTACAAGCATATGTTTTGGACGTTTGGGGAAATGGCGACCTAGAAAAAAAGACTGTACAGGTTAACCACAAGTGTACAAAAATCAAATACGATCATTTAGCATGTGTTTTAGAAACTGACATATGTTAACAGTGGTTGACTTGTATAGTCCATAAACTACCTCACTAGCACATACTCACAGACACACTCAAATTCATGATTCATAAAAAACATTTATCAAATTGAAAGCTATAATTAATAAATTAGTGCTTCTCTGACACTAATGTGCAATGAATTACCCAGGAACCCTGTTAAAATGTAGATTCTGGTTCAGTAGGTCTGGGGTGGGCCAGAGAGTCTGCATTTCTAACAAGATCCCAGGAGATGTCCATGGTGTTGTCCTTGGTTCACACTGTGAGCAGCAATGATCTTAATAACATTTGAATTAAAGAGTTAAAAATGTGATTACACCAATTTTAGATATTAGGATACCAGTACTTAATATAGAACAGTTAAATCATCTGGAGAGTTGAGAAATAAATTAGCAAAAACAAATTCACCTGCATCTTAACTTTCCTGCTAACACAGTTAAGAATACCTTACAAATTAGCCAAAGGAAAATAAACACATTTATTCATTCATGTTATTTTCAAGGACAATGTTGTATATTATCAAGAAATATTAAAATATTCTATCTACACATTACTGTCCATTTGTACTGCCTGACCTCATTCCTTTACTGTTTGTTGAAGGCATATTCAAAGTCGGGTATACGCCACAAAATGGGATGCAAAGAGTAAAACTGAGTACTTGTTCTTGAGGAATTGAGGGTCTAGTGGAAAGAGACAAACTTAAAACACTGAAAACAGAAAGTTAAAAAACTAAGAAAGAAGCACTAAGAGTCTTACAGCCAACATGTTTCCAGGTCTGGTGAGGGGGATTTCGGTGAGCGGGATTTCAGTTAGGGGAGTTTTAACCACTGTTAAGTAAATACATCCCTGCTGCTACTCACCCTGCTACAAGCCACTTAGTAAGGAATTAAGCTGGCCAGAAAGAGCTTGATTGCAAACCTGTGAGTTTCAACCTGATGTTCTCATTTGAAACTCCCTATTAAGAGTCTTACCACACATGGCATGGCTCTCCCAATTAGCACTAATTGGAGGCCTCTCGCTGGACCTCATTTTCAGCTGCTCTGAAAGATCACTAAGTTTCCCAAATGAATTTCATATATGTCAAAAAACCCTGTATTTTCAGACTATCCTAACTACAACCTCCAATAAGCTTGAAAATAGAGGATAAGCAATAGAACAAACAGGTCCCTGCCTCGTCCCAAAGACAATGAATACCTTGAGAACAGAAACGCTGTCATTTTCGTCCTTGGAATCCAGTAAATAGCCCAAAGTTTGCTCATAGTAGAAACCCAATCATTTTATTTTGAATAAAGGGCATTTCTAGAAATGTGGTCAAGAAATTGCAAGCAGCTCAATATAGTTGAAGGACTGGGAACACATGAACATATGGCAGGAGGGGAGATGAGGCTAAAAAGATAGGCAACAGGTCTACCATAAAGGGCCATGTACGCCACTCTTAAGTACAGACCTTACCCCTCAGCACACCGAAGGATTTTAAGAAAATTAGATTGGCACTTCAGAAAGGTTATCCCCAGACAGTAAGGTGGACACTAAGTGTTTTCTGAAAAGAAAACATTCATGAAACAGACTACTGAGACGATTACTACAGTAGATTAGGTGGATAATGACGGCCCCAAAGCAAGACACCCAGAATGGAAACTCATTCATTTAAAAGTTTATATGAAGCACGTACTATTATTTTAAAAATAAAATCAACACTCAGTGACCATTTATAAGTTGGGGATGGAGAAGGAATGCAGGAAGATGATGACTCCCAGGGTCTCGGCTTGATGCAACAGCATGGTTACAATGAATGAAAATACAAACGCAAGAGGAGGAACAGTTTGGAGGACCGTGGGCCAGTTTTAGATATGTTTGTAGCAACCCCTAACTGACCTTCCTGACTCCAGGTTCTCTTCCCTGCATGCTGCTAGTAAAGTACATTTGCAAAAAAACTCTTTCCTACTTAGGAATATACACTGGCTCCCTATTTTTTAGAACATTAAACCTAAATTCCTTGGCTTTCAAGATCCTCCAAGGCCTATTCACTCTATCTGTACAAGCTTATTTCTTACCACAATATTCCTGAATATTCACCTTCCTTGGGTCTGGTCACCTTGCTGACCTCTTCACTGTTCCACCCACCATGCTCAATCCCACAGTGGCCTGGGTTGTCCAATCTCCCGGAATGACTTTCTTCTATCCTCGCTTATCTAAAGCTTACCTACCACTCAAGGCACTTCAGCCATCATCCTCTCCCACCTCCAAAACCTGCATTTACAGCCTGTGTCATTTATTTTTATTTTATTTATATTACATCCCAACATATGTCCTGCACATTAATTTGATCTCCCCAAGGAGACAGAACCCTACAACCTTGAAGGGAGAGAGCACTTGACATTTGTTACCTCATAGCATGGGCACAGTTCCAAGTCCAAAAGCTTATGTTCACCAAATTACAATGGGATTTCAGTCCTATGTCTTTAAACAGTCAGTAACCTAACAGTTAAATCTGCCCCAACACTAAAGCTTCTGGTCAGTCTTCTCTTCCAAAACTCAAAATTCGGCTTTGTAATGTTTTCTTTCCTCTCACCACCCAAATGGTGCCAGGCCTCCACAAGATACCTCCCACGGCAGGGCAGGGGTCCCCAGCCATTCCTCTCACCACTCAAGATGACGTCTTCACGTCATGTTATTCAAAACCTATCCTCAATTTACCTATCAACTCCTATACCCTCCACTTTCCTGCAACCTGCTCTCCAACCACACTGAATTCAAGCAATCAAAGAACATGCCTTGTTTTTCTATACCTTAAACACGCCACTGGCTCTTCCCTTTGCCTGGAATGCCCTTCCTTCCTTTCTTTGCGCCTGACAAATTTCTAATCATCCTGTAGGACCCAAATAAATGTCACTTCCTCTGGGAAACCTTTCCCAGCTTTTCCCCAGACAGAGGTGGTCATTCTCTCTTCCACATCATGATGAATTATCTGAATTATTTATTGTTCTCCATGCTACTCCCTTAGCTTTTAGAACCAGAACTGTTTTACTCTTCCATTCCCAGCGCGGTGCCTGACACTCAGTGAGTCTCCAAATAAACAAATGTAACTCATTCAACAAACCAAACTTCGAGGCATGTGTAATAGACCCTCTCGACAACTGTAGTCCTCTACGTCCCCCGTCAAGAGCTGTAAAGGGAACAGCCACCGCAACACTTCTGAAAATGCAGGAAACGTGTACTCGAGTCAAAGTAAAGTTCTCACCAATGGTACTACCAGGAGATTGCTGAACAGAACGTGCTTTCCAGGCACACTTTCGGCTCATAATATACGTCATCGACGTGCTGCCTCTGATGGAAATCGTTTTCCCAACATTCTCTGGGTCTACGGCTAGTCACGCTAAATATCACCTATCCCTAAGAGCTCTTACACTCCCTTGGGGGATTTTTAAATCAACTGGCCAATAGACCTCACTGTGTACAACTTTGAAGAAGTCTCTGGGGACGGCACAAGCAAAGATGACAGAGTTTTTCAGGTTAATAAAGCCTCGGTCCCATACTACTCTGTTAAAATTCAGGAAGCAGCAGTCGCAAACGCCAAGTCCCGGGCCACTCACCTTCTAGGATGGACACGACGATGAGCAGTTGGTCGGACTTGGAGACCATGGTCGCGGTCGGCGGCCCGCAGGCGGAGTCTGCTGCGAGGAAAAGGAGCCCGGCTGAGTGGCTGGCAGCCCGCGACCCCCGGCTGGACTCCCGCCGAGGCTCCCGCCACCCGCCTGCGGCCCGGGACACCCGGACCCCGCTCTGCGGTCCGCCTGCAGCGCGCCCGGCTCCCCGGCCCCGGGCCGCCAGTCCACCCGCAACCCGGCCCCGACTCAAAAGCCGCTCGGCCACCCGGCCCGGCCTGTTTCCAGGGAGACGCGAGTCCGCCGCCTGAGGACCTTTTGCCGCCTGCGTAGCAGCTTTTTAAACGCCCGGGTAGCCGCCGCGGCCGCCGCCGCGCCCCGCTTCCACCTAGCAACCAGGCCCGCAGGCCTACAGCCCGGGCGAGGCTGGAGGACAAAGGGTCATAGAGACCAGGGCAGTCGAGGATAGAACGCCCCTCAGCCCGCTTCGCCTCCTACCGTTTTACTCAAAGTTCCAGAGGCCTGAGGAGAAGACTAGCCATTACCTCACACCGCCCCCTACTAGCCGGACGAAGGAAAGCGGGCAATTTGGTGGAGACCAACTGCGCAGGCGCACTACTGCCGTAAACGCTTCCGGAAGTTCTCCAGAAACGAAAGTGGATTTGTTCTCTGCTTTACGCCCTAGACACAGCCTGGGAAATATATCAATAGAGATTACAAAAAAAACTAGCTCTGTTCAGGCCCTCATTGTCAACACTGCTTAAGATTTAAGTCACATTAAAATAATGATTTAAGTTTGAACTCTAAAATAAACTAAAATTGTCCTCGCGCGGCTGCTCAAGTTTCCATGCTTTGTAAACAAGTAGCGTCAATACGGTAATTGCTGTAAACTGTTGGCGGTGACGTAAGCTCTCTGAGAATTTCCTGTCCAGTAAAATTTACCCTAAAACAAAAACATTGTCACGTGGGCCGGGGAATTAAAGGTATACGTTCTTCTACCCCCTGACGACAAAGTAATGAGCAAAGTCAAGACCAGAATAAAGAAGGCATCTAAAAGCTGTGAACCGACATTTTCCTCTTTCTACCCCTTCTTCCCCACACACTTCAGCCTTTATTTTAGAAAACATTAGAAATCTTTCGGAGGGCACCTAGTTTGAAACGATCTTGGGCGGGATAGGTGGGAGGGAGGAGGAAGAGAGAACAATTTCCACTCCTTCACCCCCACTCAACCCCAACCTCCGCTTTATGCCCCAAAGAAAAGGAGGATGTGGAGACCACACTACTTCTAAGATCCTTTCAGGCCCCTTCAGAGCCCTCCCTGATAGAAAGCATTATGCAAAATAATATCAAAGTAGTGATCTACTTTGGGTTCATCATTGAACAATACATTCCCTTGCAGAAAATGTCAAACAGACTCAAAAGTAGGTAGAATAATATAATGAACCAGCAGGTACTCAGAACGCAGCTTCAGAAATTGTCAACTAAAGACCAATCATCTTCATCTGTTGCAGAGGAGCAGGGATTTGAAGGAAATCCCTAAGGTCATATCAATTCATCTCTTTCAATATGTACCTCTAAAAGATAAAGATTTTTTAAAATATCTTAAAATATTAGATACTTAACCACAATTGCATTATTACACCTTAAAAGTTAACAATAATTCCTTAATACAATTAAATATACACTGTTCAAATTTCCCTGATTGTCTCATAATTTTTTTTCAGTTGGTTTGCTCAAATCAGGACCCAGACAAGTTCCAAAACACAATGTATTTGGTTGATCTATCTCTTGCCACTTTTAATCTGTAGGTACTCGCCTCCACTTTTTTTTTTTCCTTGAAACTCTTCATTGAGGAAACTGGCCGCGTAATTTTATAGAGTTTACCCCTGTCAAAATTTTGTTTATGCAATACCAATGTTGTTATTTAACATATCCTCTGTTGAGCAGTCTAATAAATATGTCCACATTGACAATACTCAAAGAATATTAGCAAACAGATGAACAACAACAAGCAAAATATAAGGTTATCAGTGGTGTAAAACACTACTTAGCCTTAAACTCTAGAAAAAGGGAGGTCAAAGCATGAGACTAAGGGTCTCCAGTGGAAAGAGATCAGAGTTTGGGACCTACTTCTGCCAATTTGCATGCTGGGTTACCTTAAGCAAGTCACTATCTGTTTTAGCCTCAGTTTCAGCTATACAGTGGTAGCATAGATGATGCCTTAGTTCAGAACTTAAATGTAGTAAATGCCATTTAATTGTTACCTTTTTATATGAACAATCTCAGACCTTAAATAGTAGCTGTAAAAGAACTAGGAACTGCCATCAATATACCTCATTGTTTTGCTTTAGGATATCCACCAGGGCTGAAAACCTGGATTGTAAACCATCGCTGAATGCCAGAGAATAATCTCAGGTGAGAAAAAAATCTGACAAATCGTCGACATAAACTAAGAAACTTTTTCACGTGGTAAAATTTTCACATGGCTCTCTTTCTCTGGATTTTTCCACCCAAAACAACACTATTACTTCTAAAATCACCTCATCACAGCTAATGAAAAGTCATCAACTTAGTTGGCATGGTTTTTTTGTTTTTACAACTGTAAAACTAATGACATGAAATTTCTCATTTATCCCACCTAGAAATGGAATTATAATTCTATCAGCATCTAGAGCCTCCTTATCTGTTATTCTACAATCTAATTTCCTCTCATATGTGATATTTAGCAGTAATAACTTCAGTTCTTGCATAAATCATTGTATTTTAGCTTAAATTCATGAGAGGAAATTTTGTTATAAGTTTATAAAGTATCAATACTGTTTCAAAATACATAAGTGCTAATAAGATATAAAATTTGTGTCTATTACATAATGTGAGATTCATTACACTGTAAACATGCAAATTCAAACTAACAAGTTTGATTAAATCCTTGATTCTGAAATCATGTTTGTCAACCTAAAAGCTTATCATATTAGGTAGCTTTCTATTTCTAGGGATTTCCCAGAACCAAACAAAGCATTTTGACTCATTTCAAGCCTTTCTTTTTCTGTAGCTATTTTATATTCCCGCAAACCTCTTTCCTAGTAGTATGTCTCTATATTTCTTATCAACACGTCTGTGGCCACCACAGGAGGGATCATGAGCTGTGTTCCCCTTCCTCAGCCCCTTGCCTCTTTTTGTCCCCTCCCCACATACTCACACTTTCACACTTAGTAAAATTTAAGGCAAGCTCCAAGGACTAATAAAACTAACATATCTATTGAATAACTGCTATTTGTAAAAGCATGGTGCCACCCTGACCTTCAAGGCATGCTTAGAAAATTGCCTCCTTCTAGAAGAGGGAGCAGGAATAGACTTAATAACTAGTACTCACTTAGTGTCAAGGTGACTTCCAATCTAGGGTCTGATCTCATTAAACTTGGTCATTAATTTCTGTGCCTTTAATCCCTTAAAGAACGACCACTAATATCTATGGTAGTGGAGACAATGGAGCCTCATAGTAAAGAGTCATACACACCTGCATTCCAAGTTTCTCAACCTATCAGCCTTGCGGCTTAGCCAAAATTACTTTGCTCTGAACCTCAGTTTTCCCATCAGTAAAACAGAGTTAGTAGTCCTCACCTCACATGGTTTTTGTGAGGATTAAATGGCATTGCCTCTTTTAAGGGCCTAGGATGTGATGAAATCTCTGAATATGGTAGCTATTTTTATTGTGAATGTGGAGGGATAATTTATTCTGCTATTATTTTGTGATTTGTTCCTTTTCTGGTTCTTCAGAAATAACCAGATCCTCTATATCCCCCCCACCTATGCCTATATTTATGTTCTGGGGTAATATCCCCCCATACAGCCCCTCTCCTTGCCTTTTGTGAAAGACCACGGCAGAACCTTCCAAAGTCAGATACTCCTCATGTCAGGCAGGTGCTGTTAACTAGTGCAGTGGGCTGGGCCTGGCCTGAGCAGAAGCAGAGACAGCCCTTCTCTGCCCCAGCTGGGTATTGTCATGCAGTAATAGGCAGATTTTCCAAATTTCCATAAGAAGCTAGCATTATAGATATTTACGTGAACCGATTCAATTTTTAAATGCTGGTAACTGATTTCAGTTTAAAGAAAAAAAAAACCCACTGCAGGAACCAAACCAAAACTTCTGCCAGCCACAGGTTAATTACCAACACCACACCTCATCCCCCACTCCCAACCTAAATTCATGAAGGTGGTTTTAATAGCTGTCCCTGACCGGCTGCGGAGAGTGGTAAGGAAAGGAGAAGAGGTTGCCTTCGGCTGGGAAGGAGAGGAGTGAAGGGGAACGTGGTGGGGACCCACAGTCCACTTCTTGGCAAACCCCTCAGGAGGGGATGGAAATGGGGAGGGAAGTGAGGAGTTAGGCCCCAATTTATCATCCTTGGCACAGGTTCTTATGCCCCTAATTTCACATAGAATCAGCAAATTCACTAGACTTCAAGGGCTTGGATGAGAGACAGCTGAGCAGTGACCAGCAAGGACAAAAATTTTCAAGGCCTCCTCAATATTTACTCGGTGTAAGAACCTTAGCACCTTTGCACAACATTTTGTGCATGGATGAGGGGAGCTCCAATGATGACTGAAATGGAATTTCTGCTGTTGAAAGGAGCTTCGGATTGAAGTTAAGAGTCTAAAGAAAAGCAACATTTCTGGCACTCTCTCCTATGTGGAGTAAGCTTCATGGGGTTACTTTAGGCTGAGGTGAGCTTTGAGCCACCCTGTTATGGTATGTTGTCACCGTGGCTCTCTCTGAGGCAAGGTGTAGAGTAGAGAGTGGGAGAATGCACCCTACTCAAGACAGAAGAGCTGCAGACACTCCTGGAACTGTGGAAAGGGCTGCAGGCCAATAGAAAATGCTGCTCAGTTTTGCTTTACAAAGACTATGCCGTCAGTAGAGTGGCCACACACTAGGGGCAGCAGACTTTCAGGGGTCCATTTTAGGGGTAGAGGATAGAACAGATGGTAGACGCTGGGATGAAAGACCCACCACAGTAACATTGACATTGAGAAACATTATGTGACATTGTGGGACTTTGCTTCACCTATTATGTAATGTCTGATGTGTTTTTGTTTGTTTGTTTTTCTCTAAATTGCTCCCTTTTGAAAAACTGAAACCAATATTGGTGGAAGAGCTGGTGCCAGTCTACTCAGCTGTCTGGTGGAGAAATTCCCCAGGCTTCTGGGTGAGTGTTGGGCCCATAGAGGTCTGACCCCACTAAATGGTAACAGAGTCTTCTGTGCTAAAAGATATCCCTGGCACAAGAGTTCTATTTAATGCTGATGTTACAAGTACACCTGAAGCGTATAACGCTATTCCCTACCTCACTGTGTTAGACTGAACCAACCACAACAAATTACATAGAAATAATTACAGCCCCACCTCTTAAATTAAGAGAAAGTCTCTAAACATATGGCCTAGATTCAGAGAAGACAGAAGCCTCCCTTAACTTCTCACCCACATCCCTAAGCCGTAGCACAAGCAGCTCCGCTAATCAGCAGCTATAGCAAGCTGCATCACACCATTTCATGAGCGGTACAACAACACTGTTATCCCATGCGATTTTGCATAAATCACAATACTATACTTCCCGAATTTTTATATGTGTTCCTGCTGCCAACATAATACTTTTTATTTGCATAAATGTGTACTTTTCCAAGCAGGTTCTAGTAAACATAACAAGAACTCACACATGTGTCCCAGGAGAAATTCAGCATTGAGCCGGGAGCCACTCAGAGGGCATCAGGGATAGATGGGTCTTGAACCAAGAAAGAGCAACAGAGAAGGGAGGATAACACCTGTATCTGCTGAGTTAGGGATACTTGCATCTTTGATCCCAATTCTTTGGAGAAAGAAAAGAGAGGAAGAAAGAGAGGAAAGGGAATAGAACAGTTGATCCCATTCCTTTCCCAATCTAAATTACTTAAATGGAAACTTCACTGAAACAGGGAGGGCGGGAGGAGATGAGATTTCAAACAGATGTGAGGTAAAATTTTCAACTGGAAATAAATTGGACTGAACTGATATTTTAATAGCTGAAAGTGATCAGAAAGCTGTGGGGTCTGACTAAGCTGTCATAAAGGGATGGGAGAAGGAAACTCAATGCTGCATAGTTGAAAGCAGTAACTGCAGAAAAAAGGAACCATTTCATATTTGTACCCTGACCTAAGTTCTGATTGTTGAACAAACCAGTCATTTGATGATGATAATGGTGATGATGATAATAATAATATTCTATTGACTCTTCTGATCTTTCCAGCAACATTATGGAGAATAAAGCAGGGTTTTTACCACTTTTCAACAGATACGAAAATCTGAAGTTGGATAACTTGAACAATTTGATAACAATCAGAGGTCAGGTCCTCTGAGTGCTTCTGTTAAGGTATCCTAGTGATTCTCAAACTGGGGTACACATATGACCTGAGAACATGGAACTGTGCCAGAGCTCTGGAGTAGAAATTTCTACATCACATTGTGGGGCCACAATGTTAATCAGTGGTGAGAAATGAAAACATGTTTTTTATATTAAAACAAGCATGAAACTATATGGATACAATGAACATTTTGCATGATTTTTAAAGATAGAACATAACACTTCAAAGAAGTTTGCTTTGGACTACACGGTCAGCCTTCGACTAACCCAGACTCCATCCATGTTAACCCTCCTCTCCAGTTAGTGGGTAATTTAGTGGACCCTTTGAAAAGCCCCTCACTTACACTCTTGAGCTAGATTCATCTTTAAAGTTGCTTGCAATAGTGAAAGGAGGAAATACAATGTCCAAGGGGAAGTAATATCCTACTTCCACATGACACTCCGTGGGGTTAGAGAAGATTAAAGTCATCCTAATTATATGTTGAAATCATTGTTATTTCAATACAGTGAATGAAGTCCTTAGGAAGGTTGACTTTGATATTCTAGTTACGCCAGATTTAAATGGTTGGACATTTTCAGCTGAGGGGTACTCTTAGGATAGTTGAGTGGGATAACGGAATATTAGTGCACTTTGTTAATTTTCACAACTGTGAATTGGTTTTTTATCATAAAAATAATTAATGTCCCAGATGAGAGCTGACTAAAAAGTAAAAAGCAGTGATTTAAAAAAAAATTTTGGCTAAAAACTGCAACATTAACGTTGAGTGGCTTATCCTAACGTTAACCAGAAATATACCATCTTCCAAATATCAGTAAATGTAAATTCCAGTAAGTTAGAAAACATGTCTATTTTGTTCATTGTCCTATTGTTATTGCCTGGAAGAGTGCTGAGTAAATGTGTAGTAGAGGCTCAATAGACTCTTATTGAGTAAACAAGCCAAATTTACAACGATCATAGAATTATATCTGCATCAGTTATAGAGAGTAATAGAGATGTAATTCGTACGTGTGCAGAGGACAGAGGTGAATACATAATTCGGTGCAGCTCAAGAAGTGTAGCTGTGAAATTTTCTTGATCAGATTGCACCAACCATTCTCTGATACATTAAAAACACTGTGTAATCCATTTAGTTTCAGCAACTTTTTAACAATATGAAAAGAAATGATTTATTGGACTACAGGAGAGAAGAAAGACCTACAGTGGTGCTTTGGGAAAGGCTCAAAGGCTAAGATGACAATAAAGAGATGACGTCAAGGACGTCAAGGATGAGAGTGAGTGAGCTACCCTTGAAAAAGTGATTATTCTACACGTGTTAAGAGGAGAAAGGAAAATTTGAAGAAAAGGAAAAAAAGATATAATATTAAATTCTATGTTTCATTAGTGTTCTCAAGAAGCCTGACAAGGAAAGAGGATTACTCCATTAGGGAGTGAGAAGGATACTTAAAATAAGAAAAACGAACTATTTTAAAATCTAGACTTCTGCAGAATTTAAACCAATAGTTATAGACACAATGAGACGTATTTTCGAAATACATTTTAAAAAGTGTTTATCAACCAGTTCTAATAATTCTTAGTTAAACAACATTTGCATTGTATCAAGATATGGAATATTATAGTTTTGGCCACCATCCAGCAGTGTTTATTAACAAACTGGCTTCTGTCATCTCTATCAAGGAATATGTACATGCCAAAATGATGTCTTTTTAACAGGGAGAAGTTAAAAAGATATTTTACTACTTGTTTGCTATTATTTTCTTGTCGGGAATGTTAACACTGTTTTGATACAGCACATCCCAAATCCTTGTTTAAATTAACAACATCCCAAATCCTTGTTTAAATTAACAAGTCATTATATTAGTACAACACATGCCAATGAAGTACAATCTATTAATTAAGTTCCATGAGACAGGATCTTGTTTGTTCTACTTTCTATCCCCAGGGTCTAGAATAGTGCTTGGCACACAGTAGGCATTTAATAAATATTTGTTGAATGAATGGACAAAACTACAAGGATTTTAGCCAGTAGATGGACTCTAAACCTAAGGTGACATGACCTATTTGACTAATATCCTCTATTATAAAGTAAATTTATCAAAATGTTAAACATTTTCTTGGAATATTCATCTCTTCCAAATAAAATGCTATAATATTATTTTGTTATATTTAGCTAGTAGCTTACTTTTGTCAAACTTTTATACTTCAATTTTTTTAATGTAGCAATCAGAAGTTTTCAAGGACTTTCTCTTGTTTCTTACCTTGACCAAAATAGAACCATAAGATTCCCAGGAGTTTCTTCAAATTTCAAATACCCAAATTCACATTGCCGTCTATCTTGGAAAATTTACCTCTGAACTTAATCAGAGGAACTGAATAAATTTATCATGTATCTATGTTCAGTCAAGTTCACTGGTGATTTTTTTTTTTTTTTTATTAAAGTAAGCTTCTAAGTTTTAGGAAAACGGAGCAGAGATTCCAGGGCTTGAATTTGTTTCCATTTAAAAAGTATTAAATGGTATAACAAATGCATTGCAACGGACCCAATTATCAGCCCATCCAAATGGTTAACTTACCACTTCTCAGAGTAGAGCTTAGGGAGTGCTCATCTTACACAGGTGGCCAGGTTTCTTTTCTTCTTGTCCTTTCCCCTGAAGGGTTTCTGCCTAGATCAATTAGCTTTCTCCCTACCCAGCCTGGTTCTCATGAGTATGGGTGCCTAATGTTATCATTTTGATAAGAAAAGGTGGAACTTCATAGCAGTTCCTTGTATTCATTACCTTCACATTCATTTAAATCAAACAATTTAATCTGATACCTGGTAATGAGGCAATTATTCCATACATTTTTTTTCTCTCCCTCCCCTCAAATCATCCATGATTATATTCAAAGATAATAACATCCAGATACGTTATTTACTTTGGTCAAAATTTCACTCATTGGGACATTTTGTTTACAAGTCCTCCCCCCAAAACAAAATCTCATTGGATTAAAATGTTACAGGTTTCTGGAAACAGAACCAACAAATCTGCTTATATTAGTTGTTTGTACCTTATCAGATACTGCTTTCCATTCTAAAATCTCATACATGAACCACCAAACACAAAAGAAGAGAGTTAATTTAATACATTTCCCTTAATATGAGAACTTTCTCTTTTGATGAAACTCTATCTTTTTTCTACTTTCTTATATCAGCAAAATAGAAATCAGTTTAAATCTAGATGATCAGTATTTAGCTAGCTTGAATATTTTATTTCCTCTGTGGCCACATGGTATTATAATATGTAGGAATTATGAATCCAACAGATTAAGTATAAGTAAATAATGGAGGATGGACGCCAAAGAGCCTATGGATCTGTAGTCTGCAGAATAAATACTGCTGAGTTTAATGGAGAGAACGTAGAAACCCCAAAATAAGCATCTTTGAAGGGCAGATTTTCTATCAAAATACAGCATAAGTTTTCCACAATTATTTTGGCACCTAAGTAATCTTCAAAAGCATATATTTTCAATGCAGTTACATTTCTGCTAGAAAACAATCATGTGGATTACCTTCCATCTGTTTTTTATCACCTCCCCCTCTCCTCATACCCTTAAAGATACTGATTTCCTAGACATCCGAGCTATGGAACAAAACATGAAATTTCACCAAAGAAGGAAAAAGTTAAGTTCATTTCTAAAGGTCACTTCTATTTTTGTATTTTTGATGTTATTTTTAAATATTTCAATAAAGTTAAAGGAATGAATGAATTATCTGAAAAGAGACCACTTTTTAAAAACATAAGGATTATTTTTGTAATACTATAAATAGTTATTGAACTCCCTCTTCAATGTAATTCTTCAACTTGATGATGTGGTACATAAATTATTCAGGAAGAGATGTATCTTAATCACTTCTTATCAGCATTGATATTTTAAGATTAGATCTCAAGGACATTGTAGGTAAAACATAGTTTAAGCACAAATCCTATTACTGAGATTTGCTTTAAGATCTTTGGCATTTTGTGATTGCTAAAAGCCCTCGTCTCTTATAACCAGCCATATTATTATGTTGTATTTAATGGAAACTTTTAGAATTAATATTTCAGATGCTATTTAAAGTGATTAACTTAAATCGATAATTACAGAGATTCAAGCAGCTTCTCTTTCCCTATTATTCCAGCCTATGACGTGAAACAGTTCACACTAAAATTATAAAACAATATGTTGAGGAATTCTTCAATATTCCATATGTTGTATAAGTATCAGTATGCTTTTAGCTTCAAGAAGTGGAAAACTTGACCCCAACTGGTTTATAGCATAAGGAAATGTTTGTACTTGGTACTTTAGAAGTAGGGAGAGCTTCAGGGTTCGTGCAATCCCTACAAGTCCATCGCCTGTGCTCTTCATTTTGAGTTATTTCATCCTCAGGTCAGTATCCCTCACTGGGGAGAGACTGTAACAGCACAGAATGATTTCCAGAGAAACAGCATCTTTTTGGGGGGCCTTTCTCCTAACAGTAAGGACATTCCTTTTTAAGCAGCTGGAATCTCATGGGCTCACACTGTCCCTCGGGCTCATTTCTGAACAATCCTATGGCCAGGGGAATGCCACAGTTGACTTGTCTATACCCTATTCCTAAACCAGACATTGTTGCAAGAGTTTGAGATTAGCTTTAAACCAGCCAGGTCTAGTCCGGAGGCTGGAGATGAAGTCATCTTTCTCTGAAGCACATGGTTTGCAGAGACAGGACAGCAAGATAGGATACAGTTAGGAAGGGAGAATGGAGAATGGAGGAGCACTAACAATGTTTGGCAGAATAAAGCTTTTTTTTTAATAGGTAATTGCCTGTGATGTTGAACTAAATATTCAGTTAAAGGCAACAACACAATATAAAGCAGTAATCATCCAAGTAGGGGGATATTACAAGCATCTAAAACCATTTTTATTGAAGTTAAATTCCCCTCCCTATTCTGATTTGCACCTGTATGAGGCTCTCTTCCTTGTCCCACTGAAAATTAGTTACTGTTGGGAACCTTGTTGGATCTGATGGATGAAGACTTTAAAATTATTGAGAACTATGGCTGTAGAAAAAACTTTTTAATGTGAGGGACCAAAATAAATGGTTGTAAAGGAATAAAATAATGTAGCTGGTTATTCATATTTCATCCTGATGTCAGCCTCTTTTCACTTGCTGTTTTGGTTTCAGAAATCCTGTGATAAAGGATATTACTGGGTTTTTAAAAATATCTCTTCAAAAAAAAAAGGCAAAAAACCAGATTTCACCTAACCTAGTGATAAGGAGAGCAGCCTAACTTGTTTTGTTTTGTTGACCCTGTATCTCACCTAAGACTGTGTCTCTTTGGTAGAGGATGGTTCAGGAGTAACTGTAGCATTGTCATCCCTTTCTCAAACAAAAAGGCAAAAATAATTTCTCAAAAAGCCCTGACCAGCAGTGGTTACCTTTTTACATTGTATAGACTTCATCTTGGAAACATTTGAATTGGAGAATTTCTTTTTACGTGAGCTAATTTAAAATTTAATGATTTCTTTTTCTAATTTTAAACAAAATAAAAATTCAATGCAGGGCTTCCCTGGTGGCGCAGTGGTTGAGAGTCTGCCTGCCGATGCAGGGGACATGGGTTCACGCCCCGGTCTGGAAAGATCCCATATGCCGTGGAGCGGGTAGGCCCGTGAGCCATGCCCGCTGAGCCTGCGTGTCCGGAGCCTGTGCTCCGCAACGGGAGAGGCCACAACAGTGAGAGGCCCGCGTACCGCAAAAAAAAAAAAAAAAATTCAATGCAGAAAATTGAGAACATATAAACCTCAAAGACTGTTGGTAGGGATGGAAATTGGTGCAGCCACTGTGGAAAACATTATGGAGGTTTCTCAAAAAACTAAAAATAGAACTACCATAATACCCAGCAATCCCACTCCTGGGTATATATCTGAAAAAAATGAAAACACTAATTTGAAAAGATACTTGTACCCCAATGTTTATAGCAGCATTATTTACAATTGCCAACTGCTCATCAACAGATGAATGGATAAAGAGTATGAGATATATACCTACATCTCTATATAAATATAGATATAGATATAGATATACACACACACACTATGGAATACTACTCAGCCATAAAATAGAATGAAATTTTGCTAGTTGCTACAACAAGGATGGACTTGGAGGGTATTAAGCTAAGTGAAATAAGTCAGACAGAGAAAGACAAATACTGTATGATGTTACTTAGATGTGGAATACAAAAAATAAAACCAGTGAATATAAAAAAAAAAGAAACAGACTCACAGATTCAGAGAACAAACTAGTGGTTACCAGTGGGGAGAGGGAAGAAGGGAGGGGCAAGAGAGGGGTAGGGTATTAAGAGGTACAAACTACTATGTACAAAATAAATAAGCTACAGGGATAGATTGTATAACATGGGGAACATAGCTGATATTTTATAATAACTATAAATGGAGTATAACCTTTAAAAATTGTGAATCACTGTGTTATACACCTAAAACTTGCATAATATTGTACATCAACTATTCCTCAATTTTAAAAATTGCAAAAAAAAGTATAGTCCAAAAAAAAAGTAAGAACATATAGAAGCATATAAAGAACAAAATTTTAAATCCTCATAATCTCTCTAGCTAAAGAACCATTGATAACATTACGGCATAGTCTTCCAATTATAGATGAATAAATTGTAATATGTATATATAATGCTTTTAAAAAGTAGTACTTTACCAAAAATGCTGTTTTTGTAACCTGCTTTCTTTATTATACCATGAACACTTCCCCCATGTATTAATAATTCTTCTAAAACCATCATATAGTTACACGATAGATCATTTAAGCAGTCTCTAGTGGGCAGATAGTTTAGTCTTGCAAATAAAACATTTTACAAATGTTTACAAAGCTAGAATGTCCAACACAAACATAAGCCTAGCCTCCTATATGAACTACCTGAGTCTTAAAGTTAGTATTAAACCAGAAATCCAGATGGAAAGCTAGGAATGAAACTCCAAACTGTAAAACAAAAGTGTGACAGAGGAAACAAGCATGGGAAAGAATTATGAATCAGATATGTACTGGAATTTCCTGGAAGTTTTCAGATCCAAGTCAAAAATACTTTGTCTACATGTGTCTGCACTAAACTTCGGTTATTAGCTGCTCGTTAATTGAGGTGAGGGCTTTACATCAAGTTTGGAACTAAAGTAAAAGGGAAAGGATCCAGAGAGTGAACCTCGGTCCTGTGAGTAGAGACTGATTAGACGCTAGATATGGAGGAGTTTCTAGGAGACAAAAAGAGGTAGGTAGCTCTGTCCTACCCTGTCTCCTCTTGGGTTCTGGTGGAGAAGTCATGTCACTTTGGAAAGTGGACCAGGCCCCTGGCAGCAAGAGTTGACTGGCAGTGGAGGCTCAGGGTGGAGTTGGAAATACCATTTTTCTAAGGAATGTCCCTTAGTGAACAACTCAAGAGTCAGTAAGACCAATATCTCTGTTTATTTTACATGTTAGAGTCACATTTCTAAGACTTTAGTTTTCTTGTAGACCACCTTCATGGTTTTTTCATGTCTGCCTACCACCTGTGCTATCATTAATATTTTTCTTTGAACTGACTCACTTTTTTTAACTTAAATACTTTATGCTAGATAAAACACATATCATGATTTTAAATGGAAAACAGAATCACTTGCCACAAATGCAATGGTGGGTGACCTCATGAATTCACTGAAAACAAATATGCAACAAAAACAGTATTTAGTTAGGGCTAGATACTGGTGCTTGCCAAAGGCTCTTGAGCCTGAGGCCTGATTTCTGTTTGTGTAGGGAAAGGAAGGTGGGGAGTGGGTAGGGAGGAATTAGCAAGTGTTAAAAACATGACCAACAAACCCAGACTGCCCATGGACTCCTTCAGAAGAACTGCAAGGGAATGAAATCACTTTCACAAAGTGATTCAATGTTATTTATACCACCTAGCTTCCTGTCCAGTAGTGTACATGCCTCTCTAGCAAGCACTGTGCTACGGGAAGCTGCCCTCTGTAAAGGGGTAGGGAGAGGATCCCAGTGTTGCTCTTAGGCCATACTTAGGAGCTATTAGGAGTTGAGGAGTTACCATAAACCCCTATACTCTGTAAGTGAATGGTAGACTGGACTGGGTTCACTCTCATTTGTTGTAAACTCTCCTGTCATGGGCTCTATTGTGCCCCACTCCCCCTCCAGTTTCACATGTTGAAGTCCTAATTCCCAGTACCTCAGAATGTGACTATATTTGGAGATAGGGCCTTTAAAGAGGTAATTAAGTTAACATGAGGTCATTAGGGGTGGGCCCTAATCCAACATAACTCGTGTCTTTATAAGAAGAGAAAATTGGGACACATACACACGCACACACAGAAAACCACGTGAAGACCCAGAGGCATGACAGCCAGCAACAAGCCAGGAAAGAGGCCTCAGAAGAAACAAACTGTACTGACACCTTGATCTCAGATTTCTAGCCACCAGAACTGTAAGGAAACAAACTTCTGTCATACCCAGACTGTGCTACTTTGCTAGGACTGCCCTAGCAAATTAATACACCTTCCTAGTGGTACAAAATTCAAGAGATGAATTGTGTACAACTGCTTTGACTTGTTTCCTGAAATATCATAAAGGTACTAAGGTCTAGAGCTCCTGTGGAGACCATTTGGATTAGCTTCCTTGGGTAGTAATGGGTATTTTTAAGGCTACTAATGAAACTTGTGTATAAGAAGACTTCCAGTAATACATATATAAGGGATCCGTTCAAGTCAAGTGATTAAAAGCAATCCTGTGTATTGGTATGTCATGAGGTGTGTACTGCAAGTGAGGAAAGAGTCTTAGGTAAAAACGGAGACATGAGTCTGTCTGACAGTGTTCTTAGAAGTGCCACAAGATGCAACTGGAACTTATTCCAAAATGAGGCCTCCATAAAATCATAAAATAAGCCATAAATGGGATAGTAATTGGGTTGTCTCCATCGAGCGATAGCCATCTGTCCTGGTGTACAATTTAAAAAGACTGACCCAGTCTACCAGGTGGATCTGAGACCCACTCTGGCCACTTTGAGGGGTGGCGTGACTCCTGAGGCTGACAGCAAACTTCCGATATAAAATGTGGATCATCCATCCAGGCATATATTCCTCTAATTTCCCTTATGGTTGAAGAGATAGTGCCACTGATAGACTTGTGAGTAATACACATTAAAGGCTCTTCTGTATTGTTACTTCAACCTCCTTGAGAATGGAGACAGTGCAGGACAGCAGAATATCAAAGAGTTGCTACTGCATAAACTAGATGTCCCAGTTATGTTAGGGAGAACCATCTAACTCAGCAATGCCTCATTCCCAGGAGATATATACCTGTGCTACAGCACTTCACACAAATGTAATTCTTTTAGTCATTCGTCTTTTAAATTTTTTGTTGTTTGTCTCTCCTGCTAAGCCCCATTGAGATCAGGAATTTTCTAGTTGACTACTTTATCCTCAGTATATGGTAGAGTGCCTGACACATAGTATATGCCCAAGAAGTATTTTCTGAAGTAATAAATAAGAGCTAAGGGCAGAGGCTATGAAGCTAGAGCAACTAGATTTGAATCTCAGGTGTCCCATTCACCAGCTCTGTGACCTTGGCCAAGTTATTTAACCTTCCTAAGCCTCGGTTTCTTCACCTGTAAGGTAGTTATAGTAATACCTACTTTGTAGTGTTATTTTAAGGATTCAATGAGCTAGCATAGCACCTGGTACATAAGTGCCTAGTAAAAACTAATATCATTATAATTATTCTAAGATAACAGAAACATGGAATCTGTTTGTTTAATTGACAGAGAAAGGACTGTTTGGGCAAAAGCAGATCATACAAATCACTGATTATTACCTCTTTTTTTTTCTGTGTGCCTTGTAGATTCCTATTAAAAAAAAAATCCTGACCACCAAAACTTATGTTTGGAAATGCTCATTTTATACTGTACTAGTTATAAGAATCATAGTCTATTATTTTTATTTTAGAATGTTGGTGTTCAAATCTAGTCGACATATTTTATGCAAAATTAACTCAATTTATTATGTAGGCCAATGAAGACATTTATTGAAAATAATTACAGCATAAAAATGTATTAAACTATTTTAAAAATTATTATGTATTTAACAGAGCATTCCACATCTTTACCCATTATTAATTGTCCATATAGGATCCTGACATTAATGCAAATAATTATGAAAACTTCAGATTATGACTGATTTATATAAGCATCTAAATGAAACACTACTGTTTGAAAAACGCATGCAGTAAAATGTCATTTAATCACCTGTTATCTAGAAGCGAGTGTAGGTGTGTGGGTGTGTATTTCAGGAACATAAACTCTTGGGTCCTCTGAATATAAAGGGTTGTAGTTAAAGAGAGAGGCTAAGGAAAGTTGAAATTCCAGTTTGGCTTTAGAGATATATCTAATGGCAGCCTTTTACAGAAGAACAAATAGCTGATCGTCAGTTTTCGATTTGATTGCTATTTTTGCAGGAAAAATAAATGTTTTCAATCATGTATTTTAACCTAGGAATCAAACTTATAAAATGCTATGTTTCTATCCTTAATTATTTATCACGTCTGGGATTAAAATTGATTTTACACCATGGTAGGGAATACATGCAGACACACACATACACAAAGAATGTATAATGGCCTATTTTCAGTAGAGATTCACTATAGTCTACGAAACTATTAAATATGTCTTTTTAAATTATTTTGAGATACAACCTGTCTTGCAGAATTCTTTAATAGAGTTTATAATATCTTCTTCAAGATACTATTTTATTATGAATAATTTCTGTCACATAACTGTAGAAATGTTTAGCTCATTTTCCCAAAGCCTTGTAAAGCAATCTATAAGCAAATACTCATTGTATATGCTGTGAGAGAATACAAGAAAATTATGAGATAAAGTCGCTGCCCAAAAGGAGTTTGCAATCTAACTGGGAAATAAGATATTCTCATAAAACCAAGAGTGAACATATGAATAAGACAGGCTTTTACACAAACACAAAAATCACTTCTTTTTTCTGATTTTATACAAACGTTTGACACCTCCTCCAAACATCCTTTCTCTAAAAGACAATTAGAGAAAGAAGAAATTCACAGTTTCATCTTTAATTTTGTATTACTTGTGGCTTGACCAGGATGAATGATCCTATGCTTTTCAAGAGCAGAATAATCCTATGCATATGCATTGAGTAAACAGCTCATGTTTTCTACTGGAAAGGGATGAAAAACAGAGCCAGGTTAAATAAGATGCTTCCTGTCTCCATGAGGTGTGTTCTTTTACAGTTTATAAAGGCTAAGAAATTTTGTTGTAGATCTGTTTCTTGATAACCCAGAATATAAGCCTAAATCTCTACTCAATTCTTCTATACAGACAGGAAATCTGCATATATTGTAGTACATTCTTGATAGGTTGAAAAACTAACCAAAAAATCCATCCAGTGGCAATGATGTACTTCTGCTCTCTGTTTTTTGACTCTTCTCTAGAGACCTCAGAGGGTGGCACCTACTTATTTTCTAGGCTCAGAGAGAATTAGAAAAGCTTTCATCTGCCTGTACATCACATTCTTTAGGGCCCCTGGAATAATGTGGAACCTGGAGACTTAGTTGAGTAGATGTCTGAATTTACCATGTTCCTCAGGAAACAATGTAGAAGCATTAATTTAGGGTGGATTGCTCTCCTGGGGGTGACGTGGACTAACTAATTAAGCATAACTGGGGACACAGGTGGCTCTGTGATTTTCACAAAGGGAGCATGCTCTGGTGCTAATTTACTTCTTCAGTTCCAGTTCTTTTCTGTAAGTGATACAGAGAGTAGACATTACATGCTATCATTTTAGAGTGCAAAAAAGAATTCACAGGGACCATACACTGAAAGTGGTGTATATACATACATAAATTAGTTTTGTGTTCTTTGGTTTGCCTTGATTTTCACTGCTAGTGAATAACTGAATTTGTCAGAAAGTGACTATCAGAAATTACTTTTTTACAACTGTCATTTGAACTCTCTTTTGAGAGTAGAAAAGAAAGCCGTTTGAATCATTTTGTCCTAGCAATATGCATTTTTTTTCTTAGCAGAATTTTAGTAATTTGCCTGTACAGTTAGAGATAGAATATAAAATTTGAGGCTTCCAAACTGAAATGTAAGAAAAGCAGCTCCTTTAAAAATTCAATAAACTCATTTTGCTTAGTTTAATATAGAGTGAGATATTCATTCAATTAGAAAAACATTATCTAATAGAAATATGGGCAAAGGACAAAATTAAAACAAATGGTCAACAGGAAAATGAAAATATGCTTCACTTCAAATTTAAATAAATGTAAGTAGGCATATCACTGAAATATAATTTTTCACCTATAAGTACTTTATTAACCTATCAAATGCCCATGGTTGGTGAGTTGTTGAGAAAATGCCAACTCTTTCATGTTGGTAAGAGTTAGGCTGGTACAAATCTTTTGGAGGGCAGTTTGGCAAAATATAGCAACCTCAATACACTATACAAGTTTAACGTGATAATTACACTGCTAGTAATTTATCTGAAGAAGATAATAAAATAAATCCTAAAAAATATTTCATAGGTATATAACATTTGCATATAAAACTAAGAAATTAGAATAAGCTAACTGTTAATCAATAAGAGATTTATAAAATAAATTATAATATAAACATGCAATGGAATACTATGCAACCATAAAATGATGATGATTAATTATGTCTGTATTTACCATGGAAAGAAGTATAGAACATAACACAGATTTTAAAAAACAGATTACTGAACAACTTATATAATATTATCCTTACTTTATAAGCCTATATGTTGAAAGACACCTGGAAGTATGTTACCCAAAATATTAATAGTGATTATTTCTAGGTGTTGAAATCTGGGGTGGTTTTTATCACATTCTTAATATTTTTCCACATTCTTAAAATTATTACACTGAACATGCTTTACTTTTATAGTTTGAAGAAAAAGCAGTTGATCTCTCCTCAGTTTTGAAGTAAAATCTTTTATTGATGACAATGGTATTTTAAAATAAAACTAGAAGACACCTCAGTTCCTTTACACTTTGTAGAGGAACATGCATATTATAATTATGCAGTATTTTTAGTAAATCGGCATGAGTTTTTTGTGTTGGAAGCTTTGTCTAAGAGTAATCAGTAAAACAGATGTGCTGGGTGGGGTAGACCATCTGTTTCTCTCTCTTTTTTTTTTTCAATAGATCTTTATTGGAGTATAATTGCTTCACAATACTGTGTTAGTTTCTGTTGCACATCAAACAGAACCAGCCATATGCATACACATGTCCCCATATCCCCTCCCTCTTGAGCCTCCCTCCCAGCCTTCATATCCCACCACTCTAGGTCATCACAAAGCACCGAGCATCTCCCTGTGCTACGCTGCTGCTTCCCACCAGCCAACTATTTTACATTCGGTAGTGTATATATGTCGATGCTACTCTCACTTCGCCCCAGCTTCCCCCTCCTACCCCGTGTCCTCAAGTCCGTTCTCTATGTCTACATCTTTATTCCTGCTCCGCAACTAAGTTCATCAGTACGTTTTTTTTTTTTAGATTCCATAGATATGTGTTAGAATACGGTATTTGTTTTTCTCTTTCTGACTTCCTTCACTCTGTGTGACAGACTCTAGATCCATCCACCTCACTACAAATAACTCAATTTCATTTCTTTTTATGGCCGAGAAATATTCCATTGTATATATGTGCCACATCTTCTTTATCCATTCATCTGTCGATGGACACTTAGGTTGCCTCTATGTCCTGGCTATTGTAAATAGTGCTGCAATGAACATTGTGGTACGTGTCTCTTTTTGAATTATGGTTTTCTCAGGGTATATGCCCAGTAGTGGGATTGCTGGGTCACATGGTAGTTCTATTTTTAGTTTTTTAAGGAACCTCCATACTGTTCTCCATAGTGGCTGTATCAATTTACATTTCCACCAACAGTGTGGGAGGGTTCCCTTTTCACCACACCCTTTCCAGCATTTATTGTTTCTAGATTTTTTGATAATGACCATTCTGACCGGCGTGAGGTGATACCTCATTGTAGTTTCGATTTTTATTTCTCTAATAATTAGTGATGTGGAGCATCCTTTCATGTGCCTTTTGGCCAACTGTATGTCTTCCTTGGTGAAATATGTCTATTTAGGTCTTCTGCCCATTTTTTAACTGGGTTGTTTGTTTTTTTGATATTGAACTTCATGGTAGTTTGATAGGGATTGCACTGAATCTGTAGATTGCTTTGGATAGTATCGTCATTTTCACAATATTGATTCTTCCAATCCAAGAACATGGTATATTTCTCCATCTGTTTATGTCATCTTTGATTTCTTTTATCAGTGTTTTATAGTTTTCTGAGTCTTTCGCCTCCTTAGGCAGGTTGATTCCTAGGTATTTTATTCTTTTTGTTGCAATGGTAAATGGGAGTGTTTCCTTAATTTGTCTTTTTGATTTTTCATTGTGGTGTATAGGAATGTCAGAGATTTCTGTGCATTAATTTTGTATCCCGCAACCTTAACAAATTCATTGATTAGCTCTAGTAGTTTTCTGGTGGCATCTTTAGGATTTTCTATGTATAGTATCATGTCTTCGGCAAACAGTGACAGCCTTACTTCTTCCTTTCCAATTCATATTCCTTTTCTTTCTTTTTCTTCTCTGACTGCTGTGGCTAGGACTTCCAAAACTATGTTGAACAAGAGTGGCGAGAGTGGACATCCTCGTCTTGTTCCTGATCTTAGTAGATATGCTTTCAGTTTTTCGCCATTGAGTATGATGCTTGCTGTGGGTTTGTCATATATGACCTTTATTATGTTGAGGTAGGTTCTCTCTATGCCCATTTTCTGGAGAGTTTTTATCATAAATGGGTGTTGAATTTTGTCAAAAACGTTTTCTGCACCTATTGAGATGATCATATGGTTTTTATCTTCAGTTTGTTAATATGGTGTATCACATTGATTGATTTGCGTATATTGAAGAATTCTTTCATCCCTGGGATAAATCCCACTTGATCATGGTGTATGATCCTTTTCACGTGCTGTTGGATTCTGTTTGCTAGTATTTTGTTGAGGATATTTGCATCTATGTTCATCAGTGATATTGGTCTATAATTTTCTTTTTTTGTGATATCTTTTTCTGGTTTTTGTATCAGGGTGATGGTGCCTTCATAGAATGAATTTGAGAGTGTTTCTCCCTCTGAAATTTTTTGGAAGAGTTTGACAAGAATTGGGGTTAGCCCTTCTCTAAATGTTTGATAGAATTCACCTGTGAAGCCATCTGGTCCTGGACTTTTGTTTGTTGGAACACTTTTAATTATGGTTTCAATTTCATTACTTGTGATAGGACTGTTTATATTTTCTAATTCTTCCTGGTTCAGTCTTGGAAAATTGTACCTTTCCAAGAATTTGTCCATTTCTTTATGGTTGTCCATTTTATTGGCATATAGTTGCTTGTAGTAGTCTCTTATAATCCTTTGTATTTCTGCAGTGTCAGTTGTGATTTCCCTTTTTTCATTTCTAATTTTATAGATTTGAGTCTTCTCCCTTTTTTTCTTAATGAGTCTGGCTAAGGGTTTATCCATTTTGTTTATCTTCTCAAGGAAGCAGCTTTTAGTTTTATTCATCTTTGCTATTGTTTTCTTTGTTTCTATTTCATTTATTTCTGCTCATTTATTTATTTATGATTTCTTTCCTTCTACAGACTTTGGGTTTTCTTGTTCTTCTTTCTCTAGTTGTTTTAAGTATAGGGTTAGATTGTTTATTTGAGATTTTTCTTGTTTCTTGAGGTGGGATTGTATTGCTATAAACTTCACTCTTAGAACCGCTTTTGCTGCATCCCATAGGTTTTGGGTTGTCATGTTTTCATTGTCATTTGTTTCTATGTATTTTTTGATTTCTTCTTTGATTTCATCAGTGATCTCTTGGTTATTTGGTAGCACACTGTTTAGCCTCCATGTATTTGTGTTTTTTACATTTTTTTTCCTGTAATTGATTTCCAGTCTCATAACGTTGTGGTTGGAAAAGATGCTTGATACAATTTCAATTTTCTTAAATTTTCCGAGGCTTGATTTGTGACCCAAGATGTGATCTATCCTGGAGGATGTTCCATGTGCACTTGAGAGGAAAGTGTATTCTGCCACTTTTGGGTGGAATGTTCTATAAATATCAATTAGGTCTATCTGATCTATGGTGTCATTTAAAGCTTGTGTTTCCTTATTTATTTTCTGTTTGGATGATCTATCCATTGGTGTAAGTGGGGTGCCAAAGTCCCCTACTCTTATTGTGTTACTGTCGATTTCTCCTTTCACAGTTGTTAGCATTTGCCTTATGTATTGAGTTGCTCCTATGCTGGGTGCATAAACATTTATAATTGTTATATCTTCCTCTTGGATTGATCTTTTGATCGTTGTGTAGTGTCCCTCCTTATCTCTTGTAACAGTCTTTATTTTAAAGTATTTTATCTGATACAAGTATTGCTACTCCAGCTTTCTTTGCATTTCCATTTGCATGGAATATCTTTTTCCATCCCTTCACTTTCAGTCTGTATGTGTCCCTAGGTCTGAAGTGGGTCTCTTGTAGACAGCATATATATGGGTCTTGTTTTTGTATCCATTCAGTCAGTCTGTGTCTTTCGGTTGGGGCATTTAACCCATTTACATTCAAGGTTATTATTGATATATATGTTCCTATTACCATTTTCTTAATTGTTTTGGGTTTGTTTTTGTGGGTCTTTTTCTTCTCTTGTGTTTCCCACTTAGAGAAGTTTCTTTAGCATTTGTTGTAAAGCTGGTTTAGTGGCACTGAATTCTGTTAGCTTTTGCTTGTCTGAAAAGCTTTTGACTTCATTGAATCTGAATGAGATCCTTTCTGGGTAGAGTAATCTTGGTTGTAGGTTTTTCTCTTTCATCACTTTAAGTATATCCTGCCACTCCTTTCTGGCCTGCAGAGTTTCTGTTGAAAATCAGCTGATAACCTCATGGGGATTCCTTTGTATGTTATTTTTTGTTTTTCCTTGCTGCTTTTAATACTTTTTCTTTAAATTTAATTTTTGTTAGTTTGATTAATATGTGTCTTGTTGTGTTTTTCCTAGGGTTTACCCTGTATGGGACTCTCTGTGCTTCCTGGACTTGGGTGAATATTTCCTTTCCCATGTTAGGGATGTTTTCAACTATAATCTCTTCATATATTTTCTCAGACCCTTTCTTTTTCTCTTCTTCTTCTGGGACCCCTATGATTCGAATGTTGGTGCGTTTAGTATTGTCCCAGAAGTCTCTGAGATTGTCTTCAATTCTTTTCTCTTTATTCTGTTCCTTGGCAGTTATTTCCACCATTTTGTCTTCTAGCTCGCTTATTCGTTCTTCTGCCTCAGTTATTCTGTTATTGATTCCTTGTAGTGTATTTTCCATTTCAGTTATTGTGTTGTTCATCTCTGTTTGTTTGTTCTTCTAGATCTTTGTTAAACATTTCTTGTATTTTCCCAGTCTGTGCCTCCATTCTATTTCTGAGATTCTGGATCATCTTTACTATTATTACTCTGAATTCTTGTTCAGGTAGATTGCCTACTTCCTCTTCATTTATTTGGTCTTGTAAGTTTTTACCTTGTTCCTTCATCTGTGACATATTTTTTGCCGTCTCTCTCTTTTTTTTTTTTTAACGAGTGGGATTGTGTTCCTGTCTTACTGGTTGTTTGGCCTGAGGTTTCCAACACTGGGGTTTGTAGGCTATTGGTAGAGCTGGGTCTTTGTGCTGAAATGAGGAACTCCGTGAGACCTCACTCTGATGGATATTCCCTGGGGTCTGAGGTTCTCTGTTAGTCCAGTGGTTTGTACTCAGAGCTCCCACCACAGGAGCTTCAGCCCGAGCCCAGGATCGTGAACCAAGATCCTGCAAGCTGCCAGTTCACTTTGGGGTTCCTCCCATCTCCTTGGGTGTCAGAGTCCCCCACCAGTGGCCAGCAGGCACCCTAGTTGCAGGGAGACGCTAACTCTGCATCTTTACACACCACCATTTTGACCCTGCCTCCATCTGTTTCTCTTTGTAGAGATTTTTTTTAAGAGGATGGAAAAGGATTTAAAATCCATCCTCATTGAAAATCTAGGAGAAGAAAATTAATACCTTTCCTACAATGCAGCATCCTACAATAACAGCACTCTGCTGTTATTTTCTGTGAATATGTATTTAGAAACTACCAACAATACTGTTCACAAAGTTTTGGAAATACAAGATTTGCCTCAGGCCACAGTCTCAAAGTTTACTTGCCAGTAGGATGTTAATTAATAGCTGAGGTTAAGATGAAAACAGACATAAACACTAAGTTCCCTTCAGAAATTCCCACTTATGATTAAAGCTTTGTTTTGTGCTAGAAAGGTTTGGGGATGTCTTGAGCAGAGAACACCTCTACCTGTCCTCCCTGCTTTATTGTTGCCTTCTACTACCTGAAGAGAAAATCAGATTTGCATCGCTAATAGGGAAGTTGGCAAGATTTCACAAAGGTATTATTTTGCTTTTTAAAGAGACCACACAATAATCTCTCTTATAAAAAAGTCATTAATGTGGTACAGCCACTTTGAAAGACAGTTTGGTAGTTTCGTACAAAACTAAACATACTCTTACTGTATGACTCAGCAACCACACTCCATGGTATTTATCCAAATGAGTTAAAAACTTAAACTGAATGGTATTTTCCCAAATGAGTTAAAAATTGTCATATGAATATTTATAGTAGCTTTTTTCGTAATCACCAAAACTTGGAAGCAACCAGAAGTCCTTCAATTCTTCAATCATGAAAGAATTACATTGGGTGCATACATACAAGCTATTATATTAATCATCACATGATACATTAGAACATTCTGGTCTCAAACCATATTTTCAAAAATCTTAGTACTAAATTCCTTTAAAAATATCTTAGGTGCCATTTATTGTAGTCATTTCAACAATTTCCAAGTATGAGAAAGATGATTTGGAAGATCTGAAGTATGACACCACTATGTCTTGATAACTATGCAGTTTGAACAGAGTATATAGTATTTTCATAATTATGCTTTTATGTTTTTGAAATCACTGGAAAACCCCAATACCTATGAAAGTGCATCACTCAGATCTCCTGCTACAGGGTGCATAGTTGATGGACAGCCCAGCCCTGTGGATTCACCTCAGGGTTTGGGGACACACTTCCCCTGGGCTGCTCCCAGCCAGTGACTCAGCACAGAGAACTTGCTAGTGCAGGCCTACTGCTGCCAGCAGAAGGGCACATTTACAAGGCAAATTTTGTTCAAGGACTCCCTTTGGAATGCAAAGCTTGCTTAGGTCCCTACAGTCTGAGACTTCTTTCCAAACCTCTTTGCTTTCCCCTCACCTTTCACAGGTGTTAGACCTACACTGTGGTCTGATGGCTCTCCCTGCCTACTCCTACTTCCTCTCCTTTATCCTCCATAAGCATTTCCCGTGTAAATTTTTTGCATGTCTAATCCTACTGTGGCATCTTCTTCTGAGAGGACCTGAACTAATACAAAGACCAATCCCTAATGCATGGTCATTTTTATCCTTAGAAGCATGATCATGTCAATGAAAATCTATAAAGCTCACACATCTACTTTTATGAATTAAACTCTAATAGCCACAAAACTCTTTTTGTTAATATAATCACGTATTCTATGTCATTTTCAATTTTGAATAATATCAATTTAATTGTTTATGGTTTGTCATGTAGTTCCCAAGTAGACATTGTATCTTTAGAACTCATGTGTTTCTCTCTCTCTCTGGTATGAAGAGCAAAAGTAAGAGAGATTTCAATATAACACAGGCTGCTTAGTAAGCATCATCGTTTCCTCATATAAGTGCCACCAGAACATCTTATCTTTGCCATGTAAATACAGCTCACAAAACTAGTCCTTTTTTTATCTGTACATGTGTGACAGAGATGATGTGGAAACCACGAAGTCTGGCCAAGGTACAAAGGTCATACCTTCAATGAGATTAAATTACTAAAAAGTGATTGTGACACAGAGGTGAAATCTAATCGGTTGAATTGTAATCTGTAGAAAGAAAAAAGTTATTCACAGAGAAGGAGTGGTCTATATAGACTCTGGAAAAGGAAATCCTTCAAGGTAAAATTTGTAGTTATTTGGTACTATCCAGAAGAGAGAACAATGTGACTAACTGGTATGAATAATCAACAACCTAAAGTGGCCATGCATGTATCAGACTTGATGACACTAACCACTGAGAACACTTAATTAACCCTTAGATTATTACAACTGACTTGCATATGGGAGAGAGATGCATTTACCTTTCTTTTCTGGCAAACTTCTGATCTGCTTTGAAATGTTCTTTTTTTAAATATAAATAAATCACCACTATGGACTATATCTCAGTCTCATATAAGTTTTGTTAGTCCTCTGAGCTGTATCAACTCTAAGGACCCAGACAATATAGAATTTCTGGATCAGCAAGTACTAGTACCCTTAAGGGCTTATGAATTGGTCAGTCAGATTCTATACACACATCCATATCTCTATAGTACACATCCTGAAAAATAAGTTGAAATACATGAAGTTTTTTCACTACTTACCGAAACTCCAGAGAAGAGACCACTATGTTTCCAAAGTAATTACCAATATAAGTATTGTCAAGAACTGTGAAGGTTCTGAGATTTTTTACTCTACCTGCTAGCTCACAAGTTAGCCTGCCAGCAGTATCATGGATGCTGGCAGAAAACACAAGATCCCCAGATGAGAGATGAAGTACAGTAGCAGTAGCTAAAGTGCCAGCATTTTTGTGCTGGTTCCCTTACCCCTGTCTCCATAGGACAACAGGAAGAGGGCCAGGGGATGGCAGTAACCCACAGTTGGTGTGTTGAAGTAAAGGAACCCTGAGCCTAGAGAGCCAGAATCTTTTATAATGGGCAGTGATTATGCCTGTGCTTTGCTCTGGAGGGCGATGTTATCTTTGCTCTACAAAATATTAAGCATGCCTGTCCATTGCTCTGGAGGCTGATACTGTCCCTATCTTTCAAGGCTGTAAGTAAACCTGCCCTTTGCTCCAAAGGGCAACACTTTCTCCATTTTGCAAGTGTGTTCATTTTATAAACATCCTTGAGATTGTCCAGAACAAAGAGCAATCCGTGCCTCACTTACAATATGTGCAGAAATATGAAAGACTCCAAAGAATTGTCTCCCAACAAGTATATATTGCAAAACTTCTCAGTTCTGAAAACATTAACGAATAGGCTAATGGTTTATTTCTAGAAATCTTGTCCTTCCAGAATCCTCTTCATATAAATTAGAGATAAAAGTTATTAGCCAGCCTAGTCTACTTTGAGATAAAGGCAAATTTGTTATAATAAAGAATGAAAAATGGCGCATATATATATATATACATAAAATGCCATATCCTTTCAAATACTGACTCTTTTCCCCCTTGATATTTCTAATTATTTCCATCACTGTAAGTTTTCATAATGATTATATGGTTTCTGTTCTTTCCACCTTTAGAATTGTTAGAAAATGTTCAGATTCTGATTTTATCCTGCAAAACAACTCACTAGTTTAGAGTCACTCCCGAATCTTGGGTATTTTGAAAGGTTACCAAACTGTTACGTTGTTTCATTATTACTATGGTGGTTACAGTTTTCTTCTCCCTTCTGCTTTCAGAGCTTTTGTTTATGTCATGCTACAAAATACTTCTAATCCTTCCTTGATAATTTGTGCCAGACATAATGTCTCCTATCAGAGATCTGAGACTGCAGTAGAAAAGAAAATCTCTATTGTCTGTTTATGCTAATTGGAACATACTGTCTTGTTCTCTTTTTCTCAATGAGATGTAGAAAATGATCATTTTATCTCGTTTGATTTTTAAAAAAAGCATTTAGCATTTTACACAGAATAAGAGAGTGGTTGTCTTTATAATACAGTGGGTAACCTTGAAGATGTTCCCTGTCATAAATGGTTAAACTCTAAGGGACAATCATTTCTAATTTTGCAATGATAATTGTCTATGGCAGATTCATTTGATGTGGATATTAGATTTGTAGGCAGTGGAACACTCTTAACTTGGAGTCTGCTTTCCTTTCATTATAAGCAGGCTGCTCACTGAAAGAACAAAACCAGTTTTGGCCTCTTCAAAAGTTCATTATTTGGAAGGGCAGGCTTTGGCTTGATAACAGAACCAACTCTGGCTCTTGGCCAGCTTTGTCTCCTTCTACACACTCATCCAGCAACTGACTAGAATCACAGACCTGTGGTTTGGAAGATACATCTGGAATTAGCTGGTTCCATTGGTTCTCAACACTCTATGTGGTATAAATCTACAAGCTCTAGGGTCCCATCATAAAAGGAAAAACAAAAGCAAAAACCAAAGCCCAAAATACAAAATTTTCTCTGAAAAGTTTTGTACTTTCTACCATTATGATAACATCTTAGAATATGTTCAGAAGATTCAGGTGTGCCATCTATGCTACCTGTATGCTTTTCTCAGTTGAGAGCCACTGCTCATTTCAAGATGAAGGAACAGGCCTTGATCTGCCAAGCTCACACAGCCAGCTGGTGGCAGAGTCAGGATTGGGGCCCACATCTCTTCCCTCTCGGATGTGTTTTTCAATATCCTGCCTCCTGGGGCACTGGGCAGGTGCCCACTTGCCCCTGCAGCCGCCTAACCCTGTTTCTCTTTATGCTCTGTTCTCTGGGCAGGGCTTCACTTGATGAATGAGTTAGCCTCAGGCATAAATCGGTCAGTTTTCATTAATGCTTAAAGGTCATTAGGGTACCATTAGCAAATGAGAGTTTTAGTTTAACTAAAAGGCACCCTGGTAGCCTGAAAGAATTTTTGTATCCCTAAATACATTAAGCCAGAGTTGAGGACATTTAATTTAGTAATTTAACAAATAATCCAAAACTTCATCTTCTCAAAACTTATTTAAGAATCTACACTTTTCACTTGATGAAAATTCTATCATATTTCCTTCACATGTTCACCTTGGTGACTATTAATGAATCACTGATTGGTTGCATCTTCATTCATCTGCATCACATATTTTACTGAGTGACATGAACTTCAGAATAAAGATAAATCCAATACTCCCTGAACTCAAGTCATGAAAAGAAAAGAATAGGAAAGAATAAAAATATATGAAGAAAAAGTCATTTGGCTTGAATAAGAGTGCAGAGTGTTGTGTTGTAAGACCTTTACTTTCTAAAATACATTGTAATATCCCTGATTTTGCTACTAATATAGAACCCTATTATATTAAGATAATCAAGACTATTAATGAAAACTGATAGCAAGTAAATATAAAATCATACATTTCAATAACTGCTTACTAAAAACAAGATCTTCATAGTTTTCTAAGAATTCACATACACGTCATCTTATTTAATTATCAAAAAACTCTGTAAGTAGAATATATAATAATAATACAATATAGTAAGTAGAATATATAATGCTATTATCATTTTATAGGTGAGACACCAAGACTCAGAAGTTTGGCACCTCACATATGGTAACCGATCAATACACTCGAGTCTTTGGGATTTATCCCCCTTCTGATCTCCCCCCTTGTCTAAGGTCCTGTGAGCTGGTGCTCAAGCTTAAGTCAGCTTTTAGACCTGGGCAATGTTTTGGGGCCCTGAATCCCTTCCTTTTTGTCTATCATGGGAAGCCAGAAAGAAAAGTAAATTCACTTTTGCGTCTGTTTCTTAAGCCTAGAATAAAACTTAAACAGAACGTAGCCCATTGTGTGTTCTTGGCACCCTTGTCAAGGATCAGTTGACCATATATATGGGGGTTTATTTCTGGGCTCTCTTGTCTGTTCCGTTGGTCTATATGTCTGATTTATGCCGGTAGCACACGTTTTTTTGACAGATAAATGGATAAAGAAAATGTGATCTATACGTACAATGGAATATGATTTGGCCTTCAGAAAAAAGGAGGGAATCCTGCCATTTGTGACAATGTGGACGAACCTGGAGGAAATTAAGTGAAATATAAGGCAGTCACAGAAGGACAAATACTGCCTGATTCCACTTACATGAGTTATCTAAAGCAGTCAAACTCATGGAAGCAGAAACTATAATAGTGGTTGCTAGAGGCTGGAGGGTTGGGGAAATGAGCCATTATTCAATGGGTATAAAGTTTCATTTATACTAGATAAATAAATTCTAGAGATCGGCTGTACAACATAGTCCTTACGGTTAACAATATGGTATTGTGCACTTCAAAATTTGTTAAGAGAATGGATCTCATGTTAAGTGTTCTTACCACACACATACACACAGAAGTGGCCCAGATAAGACTGAATAAAAAAAATCTTAAACCCCTATTCTAAATTCTCAAAATGAGAACTTAAAGAAAATAAAATACTACATCCAAAAAACATCTGTAGCACTTTTAATGATCAAGCAGAAATTTCTCTCAGCAGATGCAGATACCATCGTCAAGTTGTAACGCATCTACTTTCCGAAGGTAGAATAATTAAATGAGAGGAAGGCTGCCCTTCCTATTTCCCAGAGTTTGGTATTATTCTACTTTCTCACCATCATTCCTTAACTAGCTTACTACTATGAAATAGTGTTTGCATGTTTCTGATTTTTTAAAAAAATTTTATTGGAGTATAGTTGATTTACAATGTTGTGTTAGTTTCAGGTGTACAGCAAAGTGAATCAGTTATACATACACATATATCCACTCTTTTTTAGATTCTTTTCTCATATAGGCCATTACAGAGTACTGAGTTCCTGTGCTATAAATTGACATTTCTGGAGGTTTTTGAAGTTCTTTCCTTTCTTGTCATCTACCAGAAACTCTCACATAGGAAATTCAAGTGATTAAGGTAAAAAGTGTGGCCAAAGGAATCAACATGGAACTTGTTTTTTCTCCCTTCATGTCCATTCCATACATCAAGTTACCTCAACTGACCTCTTTATATTTTTAATTTTGCTTCACTTATTTGATAGTTATTCATGAGTATTTAGCTAGAGGGCTCAAATTAAGAAATAAACAATTCCAGTGTTTTTATATACTGATTAGCCACCCCTAAGTTAAAGAGCCATTTATCTTTCAAATCAAACTATACTTAGAAATCTTTCAATATTAACTCATTTATAGTAATATAAGCAGCCTCTAATTTTTACTTAGATTTACAAGGGATAGATGATGTTCCTAAAATAAAATAGAACATCACATATGTAAGCTGATTGTTGTTAAACCCGTGGGATGACCTATGACAAGACAGCGTAATACAGGGGTAAAGTGTGGGTTCTGGAGTCAGACTGCTTAGGTGGGTCTGATTTGGGGCGCTACCATTAATTCACTGGGTGATCTTAGGCAAATTATTTCTTTGTGCCTCAGTTTTCTCATGTTAAAAAAAATGGGGGTAATAATAGATTGATGATTTTGGACATGTAGGCTGCTGAAAAGAAATGCTATCTATGGTCATTATTACACATGAGCTAATATTCATGGGCGAACACTGGTTCATTCCTCTGCCTATTGTTGCAGGAATTCAGCCTCTATTTAAAGTTTCACCAATTGACTTCTAGGATTTTCCAGTTACGGTTCTCGCGAGTCCACAAAAATCTCATATTCTTCTGCTTTGGCCTAAGCCACCCAAGGGCATCTTTTGACTCCCCTGCTTCTGGCCCTGTAGCAAGGCTAATGTCCCACCACACCAAAGGTGCCATCTCTAGATGCTTTCAGATTCCCACTGCACCAAAGCCAAAGTCTGTTCCACCTGTAAGGGAAAGGAATATATCTCCTCTTATCTCCTGATGTCAGGTTTTACCCTTTGTGTGCCTCAGTAAATTGACTTCTGTCTCTCATGCCCTTCTCCCTTCCATTTTCCCATAAGCTCCACACTTGAAGCCCTGGGTTGGGGAATAGTGATATCTGAGGACAAAAACCCCTTGTCCCTGTTACTCCCTCTCTACTCTTCCATGAGTAATTCTCCTGAAAATTGGCTCAGGAAAGTCCTGCCCAGCAGCTCCTCAGACATGCTTGGGTGGGCTCGAATCTTATCCCAGCTTCAACCCAGGACTCTGATTCTGCATACTTGGTTATGCAAAGATGCTAGTGAAATCCTGACACCTTCTCTGAGCAACCAGTGGAGAGAGACTCCTTTCAGTGCTCGCTTTTGGGTAATTGTACATTCCTGTACTATTTCCAGTAAATATATTTTCTAAGCAAAGTAAAGCTTTCCATATGCTTTTGTGATTTTCAGCATGCCACTATGTGAGTACCATAAAAGCCTGAACTATTTGCTGCTGGTAGGATAGTGCCACGTCTGTCTACTTCCTTAAACAACTTTCCATCAGGAGTACTAAATTTCTCCATAATATCAACTGTTAACAATGTTCTCAGCTCAATGTTATATCAGTTGAGGCAATCAACTGATTTAATGTTACCTACAAGGCATTTTCTTTGAGACTCAGAGTGGCAGATAGAGAAGGAAATTAATAGGCATAAAGCTCTGGGGAAAATATGAAGTTTTTCATGGTAGTGGAGAGTGGCAATCTATATTTTTCTGCAGGGTTTTCCTGATGGATAATGTTTATATGCACAAGTATATATACCCACTGTTTCTATAAGCTTAGCAGAAGTACAGTTGGCTACAGGTTGTACACAAAAATCTAAAGGCTGCCTGTAAGCCCCACTCTTCATTTCCCACTAATCTGCCACACACTTGTGATTAGGAATCCCTGGTTCCACCATTAATCCTTTCTACTATGAACATACTGACATACAACTTGTGATTGCAGTTGCTAATGTATCTTGAAGTATATCTAACCTCCAGGTGATTTCCCATCTGGCGGTGTTTCCAGCTTTGTGAGTTTTATCTCTGAATCAACTTTAATAGAAAATGCCAATTTCTTGAAGCATTTCTAATAACTTGGTTCTGGAACCCTATTTACCTGTGCATTTCAAGAATGTACAGTTTCATTTAACTCTAGTGACCTTGGAATGTTGAAAGAATGCCTTACACAGAGATTGTCTAAAATATGCATTCTAGCAGCTTTTTGGTGCTATTCAACTGTACTATAAGACAAGAGGTTGGGTTAGTCTGCCGTGGAGCAATTGAAGACTAGGCAGCTTCCACGAAGCAAAGGCTAAGGAAAGATATTAAGAGTAGACACAGCTGCTTACCATGAAGACCAGGCTCTACAGGTAGCAGTGGAAGCCTGAAATATTGATATGTACAACTGCAAAGGACCATTGTTCATGCACAAACTTTTCAAAACCACTATGACTGTGCTATCATCATTATCACTAATATCACCTTACAAACATTTATGTTTAAAAAGTAATCTGCATAGAAAGATAAGGATGCTTGTTTTAACATAAAACTAGATTTTATAATGTAGTAAAGTATATATTATTTATAAATTTTAAAAGAAAGGATAAAGCTCATAAAGGAGCTACCCCAGTCATTCAGAGAATGCAAATGTTCCTGTTTTGGTCATCTATCCTTTCTAATCCAGCTCACAGGGAGTACTGAAAGATTCAAGTAGCCTTTTTATTGCTACAAACTAGAGCATATAAACCAACATTCGCTTAGCCTCTTCAGAACGACAGAGCTAACAAACAACTGGAAGTTTCACAGTTTTGGAAGAGACAGTCATCACTCTAGAATACTATACTGCATCGGAATATAGGCAAAGGATGCAGATTATAATGATTTTTCAATCTTGTGCAGTTAGAAAAGAGATGCTGGACCAGACCTGCAAACTTCATTAAGGTGCCACTAGGCTGTCCACCACTGTTAAATTCCTATTGGCATTTCCATTAAAGAGAGAGAAGTGGGAGGGGAGGGAAAGGGAAATTAAAGGAGGACAAAAACTTAGCCCTTAAAGGTAGGCTCACTTACTTGCTGTTAATATTATCAATGCTTTGATGATTTGGCAAGTGCAGTGGAAGAGACAAATGCCCAACTTTGTTCGGCATTTCTCTCAGCTTATCATTTGTCCCCAGACACAATCTCAACTGGAGGCACCGTGCAAATCACGCTATGATGTAATCACCTGAAATCAAACAGACTATTTTGTATATGAAGATGCCCCACCAAATGAATAATTTATTGTTTATTGAGGGTTTTTTTCCCTCTAAAGGAATAATAGACTTTCACCTAACCATTTATATACACTCATTCAGTTCCTGCTGGTGACAAAAGTCCAATCTTTTACCATGTGATTACCTGGAGCATGGAGTACAATGTATGATCACATGGACAGAGATTATTCCCCATGGAGTGGGAGGAGACCCACATAGAGAGTGAACCCTTGACCTAGGACTCATAAATACAATGCACTGCCAACTGAACTCACTGGCCAAAGAAAAAGAAAGCATTTCCAATTAGGAAACAAACCTGGTTGCCTAGTACTTTCTTTTGAATATTAAGTCATCCTCAGCACTTTTGTTCCAGGCTAAATAATTCTATCACTTTTATTCTTCACTGAAAAAGCTCTCATTTTCAGAGACCTAACAATCAATGACATCTGTGAAACTTGATTGGATCCTGATTTGAAAAATATATATAAAAGACATTTTGGGATAATTGGAGAAATTTGAAAATGACTATATTAGGGAATTAATATTAATTTTCTTAGGGGCAATAATGCTATCACAGTTTTACATGAAACTATCCTTATTCTTAGAAGTTGCAGCTGAAATACTTCAGGGTGAGGTGTGATGTCTGTAACTTCAAAATGATATACACATATATAAATACGGGAAATAGTGCAAATAATTAACAAAGTGGTGGGTATTTGGTTACTTATTGCAATATTCTTTCAACTTTTCTATGTTTTTGCAAATTGTCATAATAAAAATTTGAGAAAATAACTTCTCTTTCACAGTTAGGACAGTTTGATGAAAAACACTCCAGGGAGCACCACCGTTAAAAATGGTGGGAAAAGCCTGTTTTCCAGACCTGTAGGAGTCAAATAAAATGTAATAAGCAGAGACAAATATGTGGGAGAAAAAAATTCGATATAATAAACAGAGGTGAAAACTCCTCTCCCAAGTTAGGTTGAAAAGGAAAATAAATTTGGTTGTATTTGTTTCATTCATTCATTTATTCTGCAAATATTTATTGAGTATTTACTCTGTGCTACCTAATGTGGGGTCAAACAATAATCAGAAATTCCTCTAGGAATTTGTAATTTGAGAAAAATCAATGCTAAATATTGTCAATTCTGCCTCCACCAACTTTCCATCCCCTTCAACAACTCCATTTACACATCCTCTGATACAACTACAACTACTTCTCAAGCTCGTCATCACCCTGTGCTGGATCACTGCAATTGCTCCAGACTCGATCATGCCATTCCCCTGCTTAAACTCTCCTGCCTGTCCATGGGCCTTAAGACCTCTATGATTAATTAGGTCTCTGCTTATCTCTCCAGGCTTACCTATCACCACTTCATACCTCAAAAATACCTCAAGGGCTTCCCTGGTGGCGCAGGGGTTGGGAGTCCGCTTGCCGATGCAGGGGACGTGAGTTCGTGCCCCGGTCCAGGAGGATCCCACGTGCCGCGGAGCGGCTGGGCCCGTGGGCCATGGCCGCTGGGCCTGTGCCTCTGGAGCCTGTGCTCTGCAACGGGAGAGGCCGCGGCGGTGAGAGGCCTGCGTACCGCAAAAAAAAACCCCACAAAACCTCAAAATCTACACTCAGTATAGATGAAATTGCTTTCCGCTTTCCAGATTGCCGTGTTCCCTCTCTTTTCAGATTTGCACGTGATAATCCCTCTGTTTGAATCACGTTCTCCATCTCACTCCTCCTCTATCTTTGCCTGTCTACCTCTTATGTGTTCTTTAGGTCTCATAATATAGGTCACTTCCTTCAGGAAACTTTCCTTGTCTTCCAAAGTCACCACCTTGAAAATACCACCGTCTACTTTCCCTATCATTCCACTTAACACACCATATTGTAATTGCGGTTTAATAGCCTAGTCAGTGCTTAAAGATTATGATGGTGCACTTTTCACGATGAACTCTGGCATCACTGATAAGATAATAACATTGACTGGAAACATCAAATGGATATTAGAAGAGTTTTCAGTTCTTCATATATAGGTGACTGAAAGTCATGGTTATCATCACACATCGCCATAGGGATATTATCTAGCTAAGAATTTCCAGCAGAGACTAGATAGCAATATATTAGCTCTTTTTTTGTGTGGAATTATTATATCCTTTGGAACAGATAGGAAGTTGAAACTCAATCCCACTACGCCTACCTGGTATAGTGCCATGTGCCCTTAAAGGGCACACACACACATACACACAGAGTTAAAATGAAATGAAATAAGTGAAAAACTCATATTCTGACAAAATGGTTATCAACCCCCCTAATTATTTGTTGAACTATTTACTAGAAAGACTTTCCTGGGTCCTGCGGCAATATAAATTATTCTAATTATAGGATAGTATGCTTTACTTGTTACTGAGCCCTCTCTCCTACCTTTCTCTCCTCCTTTCTTCCTCTTTTCCCTTCTGTCGTGGATTATTAATGATGATTGGCTGTGATTTATTAGCCTTCTTGCACAATGTTTCTTACATGTGTCATTGACATTAGCTAATTGCCAATGCCATCACCCTGCCATAGTCCCTGTCACACTGTTTTCCACCTAAACACTTGCCGTTTTGCCCAACCTTCACTGATCACTGATATCCTTCTGAAGATCAAATAAATACAATTCTATTATGCTCTATTTATAGTAGTGCCTTAATTCAGCATATTTAAAGTTTGAAGTTCGGCTTAAAGGAAGCTCAAAATGTAACATCATACATGCATGTATCTTTAAATATTCCCTTTTTAGTTTTTAAAACCAACTAGTTCACATAATACAACAGTTTCCAAGCTAAAGTGGTAATTTACTCTTATTTGAAAAATGAGGAGTCACCCTGATTTATAGTTTGTACCATACATGTATAGTGTAAGTATCACAAAAGCATGTCTACCCAGCATTCTATCCTCTGTCACTTCCAAATATCTACACTAAATGATGTCTATAATGATGAACTCAAAGAGCTTACAAGATCCCAAATATTATATTATGGCCGGTGTATTTTAGTGTTGAGTGCATGTAATTGCTAATCCCTTTTGAAAGGTAATGCATGTGTTTATAGATGTTCTAACCTAGTCTGTATTTTTAACTGTTAATTGTCATTAATCTCTTCTTAGAGTGCCTGCCCTGCATGCACAAAGTTGTCATTATCCACTCTAGGTATTTGCCCCATTCTCATTTAAATTTTATTTTTTTGTCTGAGAAAGTTAAGTAAGTTATTTCGGAATCCAGATAAAAACGTTATAGTACATAGTTGTGAGAGTTATTTCTCTCCAATTATCACCAGAGACCATCTGATACTGAATTTTCTACTAACTACCCTTTAGTTGTGTCGTTTGATGACAATAAATGTGATCATAGATTGCAGTGCCTTTAAATAAGATTCCCAACCTACTTAACACGCTCTGGTGGTCAGTCTCAGTCTCTGCTTTCTTCCTTTGGAGGAACTGAGGCACAAAGTATTCATGATTCTATGTAAGCAGAGCATGAAACTTGGCGTTGAATCTTTGGGTTTCTTAATTAGCACTTATTTTGCTAGATTTACCACAAATCTATTCTTTAATCCAAATGCTATTAGGATGTCCAGGATTGGATAGAAGTCAACAACTCCAGCTGACTAATCCAGGAAAAGAATATGTAATGTGTTTTAGTTTACATTTTAGTGTGTTTTGAAATAAGCTTTACATTTCTGAAGTTGTAGATTACAATTGCAAGAGAAGATGCAGAGCCAAAATTGCCTTGCTTCATGTTTTTCACCCAATGAACATTATGTCTTTTCTAGTAATAAATGTTTTATTCTAAACAGGACGTATGGAAAATAAAAAAGAACAAGGGAAAAAACATAAAATCACTTGCAATCTTTTTGATTTTCAGAAATAACATCTACTAACATTTTGGGCTGCCTTTCCAATCCCATATTACACATGCCCATAGCACCAGGTATTTCCCCCTTTATATTAGTCCTCATAATTATAATATTAGTTTAATGTTTGCTTTTTCCTAAAGACTGCAATCTTCTGGAAGCAGCACTGTCTCTGCCTTCCTTAGGCAATGTCATAACCAGAGATCCTAGTGCAGTATGTGGCTCATAGCAGGCACTCAAATATTGGCAATGGAAAGATAACTGTTTTCTATGCATTTTATAGATATATTTTTTGCTTCCAAAAAATAGTACTATACAGTGCATATAGCATGTGTTTTCAAATAAAAATCCTTATTACACACAATTTGAAATATTATCTCAGGTGATAAATGATTGACACCTTGCTCCACTTCTAGTTTGAAAAATGCAAGTACTTCATAAATCTTAGAGTAAATATTTCACAACATAGTACATGCTCCAAGCCAGATCAGACTCACACAGCAAAAAAAAATAAATAGAGTGAAGTGTAGATATCCAGTAAAAGACATCTATCTAAATATTGATAATGCTGTAGTGGATTTTCCAAATTTATAGTACCCTATCTTTTTTTTTTTTTTTTGCAGTACGCGGGCCTCTCACTGTTGTGGCCTCTCCCGTTGCGGAGCACAGGCTCCGGACGCGCAGGCTCAGCGGCCATGGCTCACGGGCCCAGCCGCTCCGCGGCATGGGGGATCTTCCTGGACCGGGGCACGAACCCGTGTCCCCTGCATCGGCAGGCGGACTCTCAACCACTGCGCCACCAGGGAAGCCCTACTCTATCTTTTTAATTTGAGACTATTTCTCAATGGGAAAGCAGTTGAATTGCAATGCTCCTGTAAGAATAACCTAACCTTTTAAAAAATGGGGGACAGTGACTAGGAAAGAACGAATCAGTAGCCTATACAGAGAAGATGGAGTCTTCTAAGAAATTTTAAAACCAGTGCATAATAATAAGGATGACAGGTGTTTTAATGTGTAAAAACAGGCCTCTCTTCCAGTGCCTAATAACTGAGTATTTCTCAGAAGATCTGAAAGAAGGGTAAAATTTCAATATTGGACTTAATGCCTTATATTTACACTACAACTACCAATAAGCAGGAAGAACGTGTTGATCCCCAATTATAATCATCTCTTTTAAACCCTCTTATTCACTGACCTTTTTTTTCAGTTTTAATATATGCAAGGCTCTGTTCTAGGCTGTCACTTTCTTTATTTTCAATACTTTACAGTGGTTTTCCTCTTCCCTATCTGGTCATGATCTCCCATCCTTTTAATGTACCTGGTGTTCTTTCCTTGCTCTGTAAATATTGGTGACTTTTCATTTTCTTGTGCTCTGAGCTCTCCTTTGGACAATCTTATATACTTCCATAGTTTCAACTACTGCAACTTCCAGAACCATATTTCCTATATCCTGGTTATTTCCCCTCCCATTCTCTGAAATTTTTGGCACCTTGCTCACTCATCCTCTCCGCCCCAAGCTAGGCTTTCATTCTGGGTGATTCAATATGCTGGTGGTTCAACACCTGCCTCACACATCTTCCAAGACCTCTGCCATCTCACTTCGGCCACACACCCCCATGGCCGCTCCTTGGAACTTATAATCAACTGAAAATATTTCACTGTCAGAATGACTAATTCAAGTATTCTATGCTCTGACAAAGCTTCTCTTTTTCCAGTTTCTTCTTGAACTATGTTCTCACTACAGTTTTTCAAAAGCCATGGTGGTTCTCCATTTCTTCGACCCTTTATCTTTCTCCTGACAATCAACACTTCAACTTTCTTTCTCACACCCTTTAGCTACTATAATCCAACACTTCAATATTTTCTTCCCAATATCCTAAACTCCTTGGCCCAGTTGTCCTTCCATCCTACCTCATCACCAAGTTCACTCAGGTTCCAACACTCTGCTGGAGAAAATTCTACACTAGGCAGGTTAATATTGCCATATATTAATGACTATTAACCTTAATCCTCACACTGCTAAAAAATATATTTATGTTACTTAGCCAAGACTCCAATTCTTCACCATAATTATTACAAAACATTTCTAATTATCCTCAAAACTCTGATACTCTCTCTTCCACCTTCTAAATCTTAGTCATGCCCAGATTTTCTCATCTCCTACTTTACTGAGAAGAGGATAACCACAAACGAGAATTTCCTCAATTTGTCATGTTAAGACCTACAAGCTTACCTATACCTTCATCCACTCTTCCTTCTTCCATCTTAACAAATATTTACTGAGTATCTGCTGTGTGCCAGGCACTGTGCTGGGTGCTAGGAATACAAAGAAGCATATGACAGATACAGTCTCTTACCTCATGGAGCTCATAGTTTGGTGGAGAAGAGATCCACTAAAGAACTATACTAAAAACTAATTATATTTGTGATAAGCGCTATCATGAAAACAGGATGCTACAAGATCATGGGACCGGGGACCTGACCTATATTTAAAGTAAGACTTAAAGCCAAGTAGGAGTTGTTCAGGCAAAGGTGTATATATATAGAAGGAGTTTCAGCCAAGAACATGGCTAAGAGCACATCATGTCCAAGGAAACGAGAAATGGTTGATGAGTCAGAAGCTCAGAGAAACAAGTATGCAATGAGATTGAAGGCTAAGGATTTCAGCATTTTTCTAACAACAGAGGGACACTTAAGCAGGGGAATATGATTGGTTTGTTTCTGCTTTGTTTTGGTTTTTTTTAAAAACAATCCTAAATCTGACATTGAAAAAAGATTGTTCAAAATTGGGTGGGGGGCAGTTGAAGTAGGTAGAGCAGAAGCCAGATTGAATTGTACTGAGGAGTGAGTGTGAGAACAAGGAAATGGATTAGCAAGAGCATATTTATCTTTCTAATTTGGTTACAAAGGAAGAGGGGGTTACTTCAGGAGGATGTGAAATCATAGGAGGGTTTGCTTTCATTTGAGTACAGATATTACAGAGAGGGCAAGGGTGAAGGTGTTGCATTTGCAAAGATTCAGAGGAACCTAAAAAACTGGACTTCTGCAGGGAGCTTATACTCTAATTAGATATATGCACGCTTGAAAAGATCCCTCCTTATACTGGGAAGAACACTTCACAATATGGCACATATAATAAGTTATATAGTTTAGTGTGAGAGAGATTGGGTGAGGGGATTAGGGATGATGTGGTATATACACTGAGTCTTGAAAAATGGGTAGAATAAAGATGTCCTGAACTATAGTGATGGCGAGTTAGATGCAAGAGGCATTTGAAGAGAAGAGTCTGTTTCACTTTGTGATTAGGCCAATACTGTATAGACAATTAAAACTAAAGGAAACCTAGATGTGTGGGAGTTGGTGGTATTAATTTTGAAAATGAAAGAGCTCGTGCTCTGCTTCAGTCTCAGAGGTGATCTTCTTCCTCCCTCTAATGAAGCAGGGAACGAGGATCAGGAAATGTAGAGCAAGGGGTGAAAGGGAGAAATTGACCAACATCCAGAAGCTACCAAACTCAGTCTCCATTTTGTGGCTTATTTTCTCTTAAAATTTCCCCAAATGGCAAATCTACACACGTTCAAGCATAGGTTCAATTTATTATCCATTTTTGTCTGCGAGTTGGCAGAAAGAAAGGAGAATAACAAGGCCTCATAACGAGGAGGGTGTGGGAAAATCAGCCTTCTCATATTTTTGTAGTCAGAGAGTGAATCAGAACAAACTGTACAGTCTGGCAATAAGTAGTGAAATTATTTCCTTGGGATAAATTCCATTTATAGAAATTTATTCCAAGGAAAGAACTGCAAAAAGTATAGGTATGAGGATGTTCATGGCAGAGTTATTTATAAAGGTGAACAATTTGGAAACAAGCTGTTTGTCCATTTTTTGAGTAATAATTAAAATATGATATATCTGACCAAGGAAATACCATAGAGATGTTTTTAAAAAAAACAAACCCAGAGATACCAATCTATATGTATCAGCATAGAAAGATGTTCACAATACGGCAAAATATAACGAGTTATTGAATATATTTGGTATATACGATCACGTTTATGAAAAACTATTTACTTACACATAATAGAAGACTTAAAAGAGACACAACCACAGGCAAACAAATTATTTTGGAAAAATTTGGGATTATGGTTGCTGTCAAGTTTACTTTTGCTTGCTTATACTCTCTTGTGTTTTTTAATTATTTGGTAATTGATAAAGATTGTTACAGAGAAAATGGTTTTTAGCTTAAAAATCTAAATACACATAATTTGGGATAATACATACTTATCAACATTCCAATCCATCAGCGTGTTTAATGGCCTATCCATGATAAAAGGGAAAATAAGTAGAAAATTTGGAGCTGGAATAAGTAAATGAAAAGCCATTTCATGCTTATGACACCACAGACTTTTTTTTTCTTAATGTGATACTATGCTAAAAGGTTCTCTAGAGACTTTAAAGCATTAACACACCTCTCTAATTACCCAACAAGAAGTAAGATGCAGCAAATAAAAATGGTCTTTCAAAACTGGATGAATGCCCTAGTAAAATCCACTTAGTGACAGCCTTCTCCACAGTTGAGACTAAGAACCCATTTCCATTAGGTCCTTCGTCCAGATTAGGGATCATTCTTTTAGAAGTTTCAGTCTCTCCATGATGAACTCAGCTTAGTTTAGGATTCTTGAGATCTTAATGCATAATGCACCTATGAAAATGCCTTTCACTTAGAAGCCTCTCTGAAATGAATTAATTAATGAAAGAATAATTAAATATATAGTTACATGGCCAACAGGACAGTCTGTGCATCAGAAATTTTGAGAAGCTGAATGTGACAAAATAATAATATATTAATAACAATAATAGTAGTAAAAAAAATAGTTGCTATAAGGGAAGGCAAATTCATCACTGCTAAAAGTGACACCAATGAATGATATCAGAAAATGCTGTCTCCGTCAGTTTTGGCTGTTATAACAAATACCATAGATGTGTGGCTTAAATGACAAACGTTTATTTCTCACAGTTCTGGAGGCCAGAAATCTGAAATCAGGGTGCTAGTATGGTCAGGTTCCCCTCTTTTTGGTTATGTCCTCCCGTGGCCGTTCCTTGGTACATGCATGCAGACAGAGGGAGATCTTGTGTCTCCCTCTTTATGTAAGGACATTAATCACATCATGGGAGCTCCACCCTCATGATCTTATCTGGACCTAATTACCTCCCAAAGGCCCCACCTCCAAACACCATTACAATGGGGACTAGAACTACAACATACAAATTTGGGGGTGGTGCAGGGGGGGACACACAAACATTCAGTCCATGGCAAATGCCAACACATCTTATGGAGGCAGAATGTCTCCTTAATCATATTATTATTGGTTACATATTAATCATTGCCATTGTTTATATAAAGAAAAAACAATGAAAGTTGGGTAGTCAGCATGACTCCTTAGAAAAAAGGAGACATCAGAGAGAAAACTTCACAATACCAACTCAGTGTCTCCAGTGGAGGGTGGATGCTCTAGTCTACAACCCCTCTACCTTGTCCCTGTGGTAGGTGACCCTAGTTTAGAGGCCGATAAATCAGGTCATTACAGGGTGATGCCACTAGGCATTTAAATATTACAATTGTCCTTGCTCCCCTCTCAACCACCGCCACTCTCTCTGATTCCATGTTCACTAAATAGCTTCTGATTGTAATGTGCTTTCCCACACAGATTTCCCACAGGGAGGGAATGTGCTGCTCTTGCAGACTCTAAAAGTCCACGGGATAGCTACATTTCTCTTCTCAGCTGGCTGTCATTCTCATTTACACAAGCCATCTTCTATGAGCTTATCTGGTCTATGCTAGAGAGTTCGAGATTAAATACAGTCTAGGGATGCTGATCAAACACGATGAAATCTCCTAATTCTTTTACTCATTCATAGAATTTGACCCCTTGCTCACAGTTTTCCTCTTTATCCCAGACTCTACCATCCCCATGGGTGATTTCAACATCCGTATGGATGTCCCACCTAACATTCTGGCCTCCTCATCCTTTCACATGCACATTTTCTACTCACTTTTCCTTTGCTCCACCTCAGCCCACTGCTCCCATGGCCATATCCTAGACCTTGTCACCACCATCTGAAATTGTTTTACATTCCAAATCATTAACTCATATTTCTTGTTCTCTGACTACAACCTTTCCCTTCCTAGCTCACTAGTGCCCTCCTCTCATGTCAATTGCTTCTTTTTAAAAAATTAATTAATTAATTTGGCTGCGCTGGGTCTTAGTTGCAGCATGTGGGATCTTTTTTAGTTGTGGCATGTGGGATCTAGTTCTGACCAGGGATCTAACCAGACCCCCTGCGTTGGGAGCGTGGAGTCTTAACCACTGGATCACCAGGGAAGTCCCTCAACTGCTTCTTAAGTTCCTTAAAGGAATCAGAACAATTCAGAATTTTCTCACAGACTTTTGTAGTCATTTCCTAAAGATTTTTAGTTATTTGTCTTTCTTTTTTATGTTGTATAACATAAAACTGACCGTCTTCATCACTTTGACATGTACAATTCAGTGGCATTACGTATACTACATTACTGTGCAACCATCCATCTCCAGAACTCTTTTCATCTTGCAAAACTGAAACGCTGCACTCGTTAAACACTAACTCCCTGTTCCCTCCACCTCCCCCACCTCCAACCCCTGGCAACCACCATTCTACTTTCTGTCTCTGTGAATTTGATTATTCCAGATACTTCATATAAGTGGAATCATACAGTAGTCTCTTTTTGTGACTGACTTATTTCACTTAGCATAATGTCCTCAAGGTTCATCCATGTTGTGGGATGTGTCAGAATTTCCTTCCTTTATAAGGCTGAATAATATCCTATTGTATGTATAGACCACATCTTGTTTGTCCATTCACCTGCTGATAGCACTTGGGTTGCTTCCACCTTTTAGCTACTGTGAATGATGCTGCCATAAACATGGGTGTACTTACTCACATTTCTTGTTGCTGCCAGCCTCTGAAAGGCTTTATAACTTACTCCTTTACAAACCAAACTAGCACTAAAATAATTCCTCAAATATTTGCCATTTATCTTCTGTCTTTGCTTTTTCTAGAAATAGCAATGATAACTCAGATCCACCTTTGTGATGGTGCTTCATGACTAAGCTGTTTTATGCTTGTAAAATGCTATTCACTGACTCTGCTGTCAATGGATATGAGTACTCTATAAATTCTAGCTAGCTAACGTATGTTTATTAAATATGCAAAGGTATGTGGAGGACGTCCCTAAGGGGGTTCAGACTAATAATATGGCTTTCAAATAAGGTTTTTTGAAGGATTTCTAATTAATTACAAGGCCAGCTCTCCTATCCTTCAAGCACGTGGGACAATTTTTACTTCCCTACTATCCTTGCAGTTAGGAGAGAACACAGGACAAGTTGAATGTGTGTCTCTTTCAGGCTGAAACAATGTAGGTTTACTTCTGGGCAAAAGCTCTCTCTTCTTCTGCTGCATCAACTAAGGAAGCCACTTGTTCCAGATGGTACAGCTTTAGGATGGTGGAACTGTTAACTAATGATCACTGAGTAGCCATATGGAAGGCATTTGCTCTGGACAGCTGCCCAGACATTTTGTAAGCAAGAAATAAACCACTGAGATTTGTGGGTTTATTTGTTTCTGTAACATAACCTAGTCTATCCTGACTAATACAGTAGGGAACTATTTAATCAAATTGTGAGTGGTGATACATCCATTAATCACGCAGCTATTTTAAAAGATGAGGCTAATATGTGTTGATATAGAAAGATCCTCCAAATATATTAATGTTAAAAAGCAAGATACCAGGGGCTTCCCTGGTGTCGCAGTGATTGAGAGTCTGCTTGCCGATGCAGGGAACACGGGTTCGTGCCCCGGTCCGGGAAGATCCTACGTGCCGTGGAGTGGCTGGGTCCGTAAGCCATGGCCACTGAGCCTGCGTGTCTGGAACCTGTGCTCCGCAACGGGAGAGGCCACAACAGTGAGAGGCCCGCGTACCGCAAAAAAAAAAAAAAAGCAAGATACCAAATGCAGTGTATAGTATGTTATCATTTGTATAAACACTTACATAGGCATTGAATATCTGTCCAGATACAAAAAATTGGTAAGAGTGGTTGCCTCTGAGAAAAGGAAGGGAGGACAAACAGGTGTGGGAAAGAGACATTTTTCACTGTTTGAATATTTTTAAGTATTTAATAATAAATGTGCATGGATTAACTGGTTACAAGTAAATAAGCATTAAAAGCAGTAATGAAAGTCTAAATTAGCCCAATGGTTAAGGGATCTGAAAGAAAACAATAAATTTGAGAAATCATGGAGAAATTAGATTGACAAGATTTGATAGCTTGTAAGTATTAAGCATATGGGGAAGAAGATGTCAGAGATGGCCATAATATAAGTGGGCAAGAATTTTTGCATCTTTATTTTCATTGATAGGAGGTATGGACTGAGTAACTATATAAGATATCAGTTATGGCTATGTTGAAAAAAATATTTTTGTCCTTTGCAATTTATATTACGTTTGGAAGTAGGTGATGTCTTTCATTTTGTATGTAATGAAATTTCAGTAAATGATTCCTTTATTTTTATTTTGGCCTACTTGTTACCTTCAATTCTGCGTAACTATTTAACAAGAATATGTCAGCAAAAGATAAAAATCAGCCCATGGAAATATGGAATCAAACATAATATTTTCAAATTTATCAAATATTAAATGGTTGAGACTCAAAGGTCTAGAAGAATACAAGCTGTTTGAGAATTCAGCAATCACTTTATAGAAAATAACTTGGCTTTAAGGTATGATAGCATTTATATAAATCTATTTCTGCATTTTGTTTAAATTCTTTTGTTTAGAAGCTTCCAGACAATAACACTCAATTGTTTCAAGTTATTATATATTTGCTTAACAGATCTAAGGTTTGGTTCCTTTTTCTTCTCTTCTGATTTGTTGGAATTTTGCACTGATACACTGTAAACAGCATTGCTCACAAGAACTATTACCCTACTTTTTCTTGAGATTTTTGAAGATATTGCAACCATGTAAAGCCGATGGTAGTCTATCATGTATCATAGAGCAATTTCTAATCTCTCAAACATGGAAGAGGACGACAAATTGCTTGGTTTTTGAGGAACCTCTTTACATGTAAGCACCGCAGTTCTTGCTCCAAATAAAAGGTGTAGAGAATCCTCTCGTAACTCGATGAGGCAGAGGGGATCACCTTTCTTTTTCACAGGCAAAGGTAGCCCAGTGACCCAGAAAGAGAAATGGGAGGCACCCCCCAGTTGCAGAGCTCTGCCTCCCAGCAACTATGCTATGGGCATAGGTGCAGGCGAAAGCCTGCCTGATTATAAGGATGACTAGGTTTGATCATCAGTGACTCCTGGGCAGAAATCAAGAGGCTTTCACATGTTAAGCAGCTACCTGTAACTCAGCCTCCTTCCTCTGACCCAGAAGATTTCTGACTGGTGCCTGGTCCTGCATGGCCTCAACATTTTCTGGGCTGTTCACATACCACACAGCTGGTACTTTGGCATCTTGTGGGGACTCTACACAGAAAGCTTTTCCCCTGACCCTTCCACTTTCAGATTTATTCCTGCTTTCTCAACGTCTGACCTCATTCATAACTTTTTCTTTGTTGTTGGCATCCCTCCTCCATCATGATTTATACTCACCTCCTTGATGCTGCTGCTTCTGGTTGCTTAGGGAAACACTTCACCTTGACCTGCTTGGCCTTTACCTCCTTTGAGGCTTCTGCAGGCAACACCTCGCAGTGTACCCTTCCTGATCCTTCCAATGGAGCCTAGACAAGTAAATAGGAGATTTTAGGAGCCTGCATCCAAGAAATTATATCATGAGTCACCTCCAGTATCTCAAGGAAATGTGACAAACTGTCACTGTCATTTGTCAGCATCATAGGATATTCTGTCCCCAAAAGTTAAATACCATTTCACTAAATTGTATGAATTTACGATTTGTCAAAATTGTATTGGGGGGTTGTCAAAATTCTTTTGCAATATTGGAATTGTGTTGTCTTGAAACAAGGCTTTCAAAAAATTGTTTCAAAAAATTGCATTCATAGAATCATAGATTTTTTTAAAAAGATCTTCCTGTTTATTTTACTTGTAGATTGACTTAATTATTTTAATAAATATACCACATAGTAATTACAGTGATATAGTTGACTTTTTTATTGCCTTTTTGTGGCAGTGGGAGAGGGGTTCTAGCATCTCAGTCCCCTTTTTATTTGTGCAGAATCCCCAATTTGCAATATCAGAAGCCACGGTAGTCAAGTATTCCATCTTCATGCTCCTGGAGGCTTACACTCAGGCATGTGACCAAGACTCTGTTCATCACAAATTTTTCTTGAGAAATGTGGGGACATCTGAAAATCATTTATGGTGATTTATCTGAGGGGTTTATCTGAAAGGAGGAAGGCAGTTTTCCTCCTGTGCCATCCTCTTCATTTATTTTTTTAATTTATTATTATTTTTTTTGGCAGTACGCGGGCCTCTCACTGGGGTGGCCTCTCCCGTTGCGGAGCACAGGCTCCGGACGCGCAGGCTCAGCGGCCATGGCTCACCGGCCCAGCCACTACGCGGCATGTGGGATCCTCCCGGACCGGGGAAGGAACCCGCGTCCCCTGCATCAGCAGGCGGACTCTCAACCACTGCACCACCACGGAAGCCCGCCATCCTCTTTAAACTTATTTCTCCAGACTTGTGAAGAGATTCAAGTTTTAGAATGCTTTGTAGAGATTATAAGGGTGTACACAGAAGGAAAAGTCCAATACAACAAAAGATTTGCATGACTAGAAAGCATCCCAGCTATCTCCTGTGTGCATCTAAACACCTCTTTACCCTCCTGCATGGTAGCAACTACATTTGTTTTTGATAGATTCAGTTTGCCTACACATCACTGTAACCTGGGACTTCTATAGTCTATGTGGTACCTTTGTGGAAATTAGGAAAAGACACTCCTTCTTCAAGACACTTCACTGACATCTATCAGAAAATTGTTACAATTTACTGATTTTATTAGAACAAGACACTTTAATACCTTAAGCCCCCCAAATTGACATAATTTATATACAAGATCCCATAATGTAAACAGCATATCTTTTATGTCACAGACATGACTATATTTCCCTCTTAGCTTGTTTTCCAGAGGCATGAGGACCCCCAAATGGCTAGATCAAGGTTGTTGCTTCCAGATCACTGAAACCATAATTGTTAATCCGGTGAAAGAAATCTTTGAGTACTAAGAATGCTAAATCAGCAGAGCCCCAACAAGGAAGGACAAGTAGGTCATAAAGTTTAATAGTGAGAGGCGCTACTCCCAATGCCACCCACTGGTTCTTGGACCCATATATTATTGTTGTAGTGGAAAAGCACCAAATATTTGTCTTTGGTTCACAGTACATACTGCATCTACAGAAGAGCACACCAGACCAGGTTCCCTAAGCTACAAAACTGAATATTTAATTGACAAATCCAATAGGCTCCTCTATAAGGCAAACTACTTTCAAGTGATGGCACATATGAGACCTGTGATCCCACGGGCGTCAGGCTATTGCCTTATTTCACTAAAAAGTCAACTTATTAAAAGTAACATTTTGAAAGAGAAGTTGCTAATGAATAAAGTGTTCATTACATCCATAGATAGTGCTGTTTGCAGTTGTATATTTGTCAGGAAAGGCAAATTCAAATCCAAAGTAAATATCCATTCCAATGAAGACAAAAACTGCCCCTTCATGAAGAAATGTACTCTTCCTGACACCAACTGCCTGTCTGGTCTGCCTGGAGTTGGGGACCGCATTGGAGGCTCATGTCTAGTTACTACAAATGTCAAGTTGGACTTTCAGCGGTGGCAATAGTCAGGCCAGCCTTGGGGAGGGCAAGTCCATGCATAGGTTCTATTTGTCTCAGTGTGACCACTTTGTTTACGTGCTCATCAAGAAAGAACAGAGTGTCTCAGGGAATTTCCAATTTTATTGCAAATATCTTATTTATGAGGGTAAGTTTGTGAATGGAGTCCTAAAGACAGGTGTTCAATCTCTACTAGGACCCAATAGCTAGTCAAAGCTAGCTAGGAGAATTATTACTTGGCCGAGAGAATGTGCTCGTGCTCAAACACCCTACAGGCCTCTGTTGTGATTGTACATTAAAGTTTTCATAGAGTTTAGAGAGAATTCTAATCCGCTACAGAAATTTTGAGCCCTGTGGGATTCACTAGGTCATAAATGCCAAGTAGCAGAGCTGCCTGCAGTGAAGCTTGAACTCTCTAGCCTTCACAGGTCCCAAGTCCCACTCAAAGCTTGGAGCTTTGAATCAAAGAAGCACACCTCTTCTCTACGTTGCTTCCAAAATCCAGTGAGGCCGATCAAGTGTTGTGCCTCTCTCTGTAGAGGTGTCATATGCAAAGTGTATTAACTTGTCCTTCATATTTACAAGGATATTCCTATGTGCTTCAAACAAGTGGGAGGCCCATCTGAAGTCACCACTACCTTCTATTCTGGGTATTTTCAGCATGAAGCAATACTGTATTAGACTAGCATGAGGCCCTACAAAATGGTGAGACAGTCAGGTACGCTATGGTCCAGACTGTGACACAGAGTTCAAGAGCTGTTGCAATCCTGAGACAAGATAAGTATACTACTGCTCCTGCCAAGTGAAAATAAATTTCTGAGATTCTCTGTTTATTGAAAAAACATTTGCCACATCAATAGATGCAAACCAAAACCTGCTTTTATTTGCTCCAGTAAAGAAACTAAGTCTGGACTGGCCATTATGATTTGAAAAACAGATTAGGTTTATGATAATCAACTGGATGAGAATGGTTATGAAATATTTTGGAGTCCTAGGTGATTTCTGCATAGGTCAAACAAGCTACTTCTGAGTCTTTAAAGTCCTTGAAGGTAGCATTTAACTTTGTATCTCCGCTCCCACCTCTCCCAGCCTCCTCCCAAGGATATGGTGTGGCTTTTGATTTACATTCTGACGGGGATGGGGAGTTCTAAGAGTTTTCTCTGATCCTCCCTACCATGATAGCTAGAGTGACCATATAACTGATCATCAACACCAGTTTAGTTTTGATAGCGAAAAGGAGTATTACTAATAATTATGCCAGAAAAACAGATACAAACGGATACTTCAGAGACCAGGAATCCAGTGTGGGGATTTGGCCATTTGCTGAGGATATCTATACTGATACTGCATTTAAAAACCAGAAAAATGACCATCAGATAGATTCAGGAACCCACTGGGCCTCCACGATCTGGATTGTTTCACAACTGTATTCATTACCTGAACTCTTTTGGTTTTCATTCCAACTAGTGAACCACATTGAGAGTCAACACCATTTCTTGGAATTAGTGTTAGCTCAGAGCCAAAGTCCAAATATCCCTGAAAGGTCTGGGTAGTTCCCTTTTCCCAGTGCAGAGTTACACTGGTAAGTGAATTATTTCCTTTGAGGAAAGCTAGGAAGAAAATCACAGAACATATTGACGACGTATTACAATGTCCTTTCTTAAATGCATCCTGCATCATCTCAAAGATCTAGGGATGTCTGTGTAGGGACTCAGGTCTGAGAATTAGGTGAAAAGCTGTGACTCTCTTGTGGTAGCTGAGGGCAGGCCTCTTCAAGTCTAGAGAGGTCTTGTTGTTGTTCTAAAAATCAAACAGGACCTCTGGTGGCTCTTCTCTAGGGACTCTAATTATAGGCCTAGAGGCAATTGGGGTCAGTGGAGGTCAGACACATGGACTCGGATTTCCCTTGTTTGATAACTTCCTCAGGTAAGATTATTACAGGGTCTTCAAGCAAGGCAGTTATAGCCCTATCCCCAAAGGGAGAAGAGACTACCCTTTGAGACATTTTATTCCTTCCAAATATCCCTATTCCTATTCTTACAGATCAACTCTCTCTCAATAACTGCTCTAATTTTCATACATGAGACTGGGAAATGCTGTGGATTTTATTGGCAGTATTCAACAACACTTTGGGTCAAATTGTGAGGTTTCTTTTTTTTTTTTTTGCCATTTTAGCTCAGTAACTTCAAGGATAACAGGTTTTGTATGTTTATTTGCTTAGTTTTTTTTAAAGCATTGCTATAGAAGTCTGTTATCATTTATAAACTTCAACTGTCTGGAACCAACCAAAGCAACTACTCCATCCAACTTTCCTTGATCTTTTCATCTTAGGGTGAACCTAGGGTTTATCATCCACACCAGGACAGTTTAGAGAGTGAAAGGGGATGGTATGCTAATGAAAATTATTCTAGGACTAATAGCCAAGACATGGAAGCAACCTAAATGTCCATCAACAGATGAATGGATAAAGAAGATGTGGTACATATATATAATGGAATATAACTCACCCATAAAAAAGAACAAAATAATGCCATCGCAGCAACATGGATGGACTGAGAGATTATCATACTAAGTGAAGTAAGTCAGAAAGAGAAAGACAAATACCATGTGACATCACTTATATGTGGAATCTAAAATATGACACAAATGAACCTATCTACAAAACAGACTCACAGACATAGAGAACAGACTTGTGGTTGCCAAGGGGGATGGGGAGTGAAGGAGGGATGGATAGGGAGTTTGGGATTAGCAGATGCAAACAATTATATATAGAGTGCATAAACAACAAGGTCCTACTGTATAGCACAGGGAACTATATTCAATATCCTGTAATAAATCATAATGGAAAAGAATATGGAAAAGAATGTGTATGTATGTACAACTGAATCACTTTGCTGTACAGCAGAAATTAATACAATGTTGTAAATTAACTATACTTCAACAAAATAAATTTTAAAAAAAGAAAAGAAAACTGTGCTGGGACAATAGACATCAAATATCCAGGAGAAACTGGACATATAATCACTCTAGTCATGCTCTTTAGATTGTTTTATGGTATTAGCCATGAGGTTGCTCAAAGTCCTTTCTTTAATAGATATTTCATTCTAGATGATAATTTGATTAAATCTGAATGAATAGGCTGACAGAGTAGCATGCCTTAATATTAGCTTAATTTTATTGTCTTTAAGTCCAAGCATACCAGATAACCAATCCCAGATTCTTTGCATTTCCATCAGGGGCTGTTCTCAAAGTTTCCCTATACTCACTCATCTTACCAATTTCTTATCAGTCAGGGTTCTTAGTATCAATTGATACCTAGCAGAGAGTGTTGGGCCGTCTGGATTCCCACTAGGTAACTGTTTGCTTCCTAGGATGGCATGTTCTGGAGCATCTGGAAGATCCGATGTATGCTCAGTAGAATCTGATGCCAACATCAGTCACCACAAAGACAGCATAACAGCTCTCCTCCAGTTATATTTTGGACATCTAATTAATCATGTGTTCTAGTGGGCTATGGCCTATTCAAAAAATTTTACACTAAAAAAAAAAATTTACACTAAGCATTTGCTTTCTACATTAATGAGCACATACTACTCAGTCCTTTAAATGGGTGTTTTAGTCAAGGCAGCGTATTTGTGTATTTTGCAGAGCTAATACACAAAAGTCTTTCATCACCCAGAATAAATGAGTGATTCCAGTGTGTGGAACAAGAGAGTAAAGAACAATCCCAATGGAATGGCAACTGTGGCAAAAAGTGATCATTTTCATGCTTTGGAGAGGGGAATTAGGACGGAATCCTTTGGCACTAGGACAGAATTTTGTCTCATCAATAAATCGAGAGTTGGATTGGGTGAACCATATAGGAGTCTCCAGTTCATTATTCTATAAGTTTATAGAACGCCAGCTTGGAAAAACACCCGAATAATTATATATCACTCAGTGATAGAAAAGGATAGGCATAGGAATTCATGAAAATGTGTATGCTTACAAAGTTTAGAGTGTTTTTTTCTGTTTTTGTTCTTCCTGCACGCAAGAGTGGTGAGCTGAAGGGAGAAGAGCTGCTCCACGCTTGTTCCAAGCTTCAGCAGAAGGAAATCACTCAGCCACCAGTCTGGAAGATCCTGAAAAGAGGCGCTTGACAAGACTGTGAGCATGCTGGGATAAAGAGAACCACCCACACGGACACTGCAGATTTCAGTTTGGCTGTGGTGCTGTTGACTCTCTCCTTTTTGACACAGATTACACCCCTTCCATGCCAAGTTGAATTTCACGCCTTCCCCACTATGGGACTCTACAATTTGCAACGAGGTATACATTTCCTATGTGGCTACAAGAAGTTTTGCTTTGTGAAAATAAATGTGACTCATGTCCCAAATATTGCAATCCTGAAAATTAAATGATCCTTCATATTACTATTTTGAAAAGTCTTTTGACAGTTATTCATATGACCTGTCTTTCTACCTTTGATGCCAAATAATTGTTACCTTCTTTTGGATGTAAGTTTGTTAGAGAGTAAATATTCCCCAAAAATATAATTTCAAAAAGAAGCTGAAGAAAATAAATATTTAGAAGAAGGTGTCTTACAACTACTCTTGTGATTTAGAGGCAGGCACAGTTCATCTTGTACCACGTTTGTTTGTTTTGTGTGTGTGACTCTTAGATTTGATTAATGATGATGAAAAAACAATACTGTAAGATCAGGAAAGCATAGATTTGTTCTTTGAAAGTCATTTTTATCGAATCCCTCAAAACTACTGGAATTATACTTATCAAGTAAAACTCTGTGATTTGATGTTCCTTTATTTTGAATCCAGTTTTCCCAGTTAAAACTTTGGGCTTTGATCTTTATCTGTAAATTACTCAACATAGGCCTCAACATGTTCAATTTTGTAAGAAATTATTGTGCTCCACTTCTGGAATGAATTTCCCCGGGGCTTCGTTAATGGTTTGTGCTTTAATGCATGATAATTTAAAATTTTCTCCAATTTGATCAGTTCCTTGTAAATTTAGATGAGATTCTGCTTCTCCTCCTGTACTCAGATAATGCTATTGATTGGCAGTCAGTAGGGCATACACTTTGAATAGATTTTGTAGTTGTGGGGATGTGAATCCATCCAGACTTGGAGACTCTCAGCCACTTCTCCTCTGACTGAAGATTCTGACTGGTTATGATACTGGTGTAGCCTCTAGCTGTGGAACAGAGTGAAAGCTGGAAGTCCACACCAGGCTCACTCTCAGCCTGGGGCACCTTGTCAGCATCTTCTAACCAGCAGAATTAACTGTCAGCCAACAATTACTTTCATCTCTGAAGTGTATCTAGGCTTTTGCTGTCTTGTTTTCTCTTTCCATTTCCTTAGGTTGGAACTGCTTTATTTGCTACTACTTCCTAGCTTAGGTTGAGTTTCAAGCCAAGGAGATTACTGCGACAGTTGCAAGAATAGAAAACCCATACCATATTGATTGCCAGTGAAAATGATTATGAATAACTTCAATCACCTCTTCGTATTTAAGCCTCATTGTTCTATCTTCCCCGTTTATGGCTTTATGAGTTTTTATAATGAAAATGTTGTGATTGAAACAAAGACTTAGAAAAGAAAGTATCATATCTCTACAAGTTTGTAAAGTCTTAAATGGTGTGCTTTTCTTTTTTAATCTTTCATCATGGACATAAAAAAGATGATTTTTTTTCTTCTTAGGGTTTTTAATTAGAAAAGTGTCATTTTCTTGGTCACATTTATAATAAAATGGTCATGTATAGCCTGATATAATTTAAGGTAAAGACATTGACCTGTCCAAAATAATTTTGACTCAGTTTCAGTACATTGAAAAATATATCATTTGTATGATGATGTATTTATTTTAGATCAAACATTTCTTTCAAACTTTGAGCATGACAAAAATATTTAAGCAAAACTATTAACTTAGAAATGTTTTACATTTTAGGGAAATCACAGAGAACTAGGTCAAGGTTTAAGCATTTTGGGGCTTAGGAAAATGTATTCACTAGCTGACAGAAAGTGGGGTGGGAGGAGGTTAAGATGGAGAAGTCTGCAGGGCTTCGTGGGCTCCTGGAGAATCCTGACTCTGCAGAGAGAGGGCAGCTCTTCGGGGCTCTCCAAACTGCAGACTCAGGGACATTGATCCTGACTTTACCTTTGGGAAAGTTGATTCAGAAAAGAGCCCGGAATCTTCCTGTCATCTTTCACACTGAGTCACTTAACAATACTGGTTGTAGGCAACAGAAATGACCTTAGTTATTGAAATGAAAAAGGTAATTCACTAGAGGGATACTGGTATTTCCAAGATGCAGGAAATACTGAAGACACAGACTTCAGAAAGGACTGGAACCAGAAAAGCTTTTGTGATCTAAGTGTCCATTGAAGTCCAGACTGACAAATGAAATAGCCATCAGTTATTTTCAATCTCTTCATTTCTTGTTTTGAGATTTAAATTCTGGGATAGAGGGAGGACAATTTACCTACCTAGGGTCCTGAGCCTAGGGTGGGCAAGACTCTTTGATGGACATACTGCTATGCCTCTTTTCTTGGAGGATGGGGAGGGATCTCAAAAGAAAACTAGGAAGCTATTACCAGAAGAAAGGCAGGAAAAACCAACAGATAATCCTTACAGGCAGTATTTTTCTCACCCTAACATTTTAGGACTTGTCATAATCATTGTCCCAATACCCTCTTCTTCGTAGCCCTACACTCTTGACACTATCTTCACCTTTTCCATTATGATAAGCCCATAATGATAAAGAATTGTGATAAAGAATTGTAAAACTCCAGTTCAGCTTTGAGAGGTCTGTGCATTGAGGAGCTCTTAGTTTGGCTCTAGAATAGGCTCTGCCTTGTTCTTGAGGTCCAGTCTCCTTGTTTCTGAGATTCCAGTTCTAGGGACTAGGACCTTGTCTTATTTCCCGGATCTGAGTTGGACTAGGACCCTGCTTTGCTTCTTGCTAGTCCCTCATTCCCACCATAGGGTTGGGTGATTTCCTTCACTTCCATTGGGTGCCGGTGTCCTACTATCAAACTCCTCTGAGGCTCTCTGTCTGATTGCTTCTGGATTTCCCAGCACCATGCTTCTTCCATCAGAAGACTTCTGATATTTCTGGTGGGATCCTAATGATGCCAGTTGACTGTCTGCCAAATTTTCTCTCTTTTTTTCAATTTAGAAACACCTCTTTATGCAGTTCTGGCTCATCTAGTATTCCCTTCTAATTCTACCTTTTTTTTTTCCTTTTCTTTTCCTTTTTGTGGTACGCGGGTCTCTCACTGTTGTGGCCTCTCCCGTTACGGCGGAGCACAGGCTCCGGACGCACAGGCTCAGCAGCCATGGCTCACGGGCCCAGCCGCTCTGCGGCATGTGGGATCTTCCTGGACTGGGGCACGAACCCGTGTCCCCTGCATCGGCAGGCAGACTCAACCACTGCGCCACCAGGGAAGCCCTAATTCTACCTTTTAAGTTTTAGTAAATATTGAATAGATCCCAAATCCTAATTATAATATATGTAAGGTTTAAAGAAATACCAAATAGTTTCCAACGTACCCACCACCCAGTTTAAGAAACAGGAAGCAATGTCTTTCTCTCTTAAAGGAACTTTGCTCAACTGGTTAGAATGGGTCCATTTCACTCTGAAGTCAGGGAAACTGTGTTAGAACTTCAGCTCTAATATTGCCTGTGTGATCTTAGGTTCTGAGCCTTAGGTTTAAATTAGATGAAAACATAGTTAGCACTCCATAGGTAGAAATGTACATCCTTTATCCAAATGCTCTCAGTGACTATCTAGTACTCTGGCCCCCCTCTTATGCCTACTCCCCATAGCTGTAACCAACCTGCTTAAGTCCATTTTGTCCTGAGGTAGGATGCTCACTGACAGTTGAATCAGAGATTCTTAAATCCTTTTCAATTGAATACAAGATGAGCCTTAGAGCAGAGCCCAACAGAGACCTAGGGCTCTATGATCATGGGAAAGAAGGCTACACAGAGGTCCACACTTTTTGAGGATTCATTACCAACATCCCTAAGTTACAAGGTTACATAAGGAACTAAAGGTATCATAACAGGAAATTATTCATCCCTAACCTGACCACTTAACATCCAGCCCATTTAAATATCCCTCCTGTCTTAACACCAGTGTTTATTCCAGCCTACTAAGTCATCTTCTTTGTGGGTCAGCCTTTCCTGAAGTACATGTCTCAGTTATAGAATTTTTTTATGTTAGATGGTTATGTGTTTAAATGTCTCCCTTCGCACTAGACAGAGCTCCTTAAACGTAGCGATCTTCCTTACTTTTCTTATCTTTTGTCTTCCTGTACTCAGTACCATGACTGACTCTTAGTAGGTGCTCAATAAATGTTTGTTTCATGAAAGGTGTAGAGGCAGAGTTCAGCCTTGCCAACCTTTCTTAACATAACTTTGATGTAAACATAGCATTTAAGTATTACACCTGCAAAGAAACTAGATCTAAGATTGCTGCTTTGATACTTAAAAAGAACCAATAATCGAATTTGCACACACAATTCATGGAAACATACAACGGTGCCAGATTGCCTTTTTGTATAAACTTTAAAGCCCTTAGCCTGTATTTCAAACTTCTATTTTATTATTCTAACATTAACTACTCCCCAATTCAGAGTCTCTGTTTCAGGCTGGCCTTGTCTGTTTTTGAGTGGGCAGGGAGAACACTTTATATTCAGTCTGAAGCACAGAGCAGGAGCTCTTAATGGGAACACTGAATCTTCACCACACCTCATACCCCACACTCGCCACCCCCAGGATGCTAAGTATCACATTATGAGTGTAGGGAATACTCTATAAATGCTGGCAGACAGAATCACACCCATAACTTAGTTAATTTCAGCATATATGGATGTCCAAGTGAATTGCCACCCACATTTGAAATTCCCTGGTTTTTATAGTACAAGTTTTTTTTTTTTCCTTAAAAGAAACCCCATTCTGCTAGCAATAGAAATTATTCAAAATTTCAACAATTGTGACATTGTCTTGCAAAGATCATCAAGAATCTTTTAAAATTCATCTTAGGAAAAAGTCTATAAATATGTAAAATGTTGCATTTGATTAGGAAAAACAACAGAATTTAACACAGATTCTCAGGAGGACATAATAAGTACTTTAACAGTTACTGTGTGTGGGTTGATTCTGCAGTGGCTGAACAGCTCAGAATATTGAAAGAGCAGTATTTCTATGCGTGGGTAGTGGGCAGGAAGGGATGTCCTATATGCAGGCAGCTAAGCAGCAAATGTTTGTGATTGCACCTCAGGGGAAAACATTGGTAAAGCTTATGACCGTAAAACAATTACACAGAGACTTCCTTGTCAGCCCACATGCATTAAAGCAAGGGGTCAGTAACCTAGAACGCATGGTCTAATTCTGGCTCACTATGAGTTTTAAAAATCCTTGGTCGAGCTCTCACCAGCTCAAACCAGATCTGACCAGAAATATGTTGGCACTTTGAGGTGATGTAACTTTCCTTTTTCCTAACCAACACTGTACCACTCAACTCCATTCCAGTTTCCTGAATTTAGAATTCAACTGGCGTTGGTTGGCTTTATATGACTATGAAGCAGCTAACTCACATTTTGATGAATAAATTCCAAAATCCATCATTCTTAAAAATATGAATTTCTAGTTTTTTTTTAAGGCATACTGTGTTTTTTTCTATTATCAGTTCTTGGCAGTTTAAAGGCCTTAAGAAAGTGAATCTTACTTGTTTTGGGGGGGGAAAGATAAAATTGCCTTCAAAAGCAACTTGAAACCTGGAAGTCACTTTTAAATAAGAATAATAACTAGTAAGTTAAGTGCAGTAGACAAAAGAACAGTCTGAAAATGAAACAGCCACCACGTAAGAAACATTGGTCAAATAACAACTTTTAAATATGAAAAGGGCCTGAAAATGTATGGGGGCAGGGTGGGAAAGAAGAGCATTTGCCAGTTGGAATACTCTAGGAAAAAGACGATACAGTTGACCCTTGAACGAAGCAGACGGGCTGGTTCAGGGCACTGACCCTGCGTGCAGTTACATGAAGTAGAAAATCCGCATGTAATTTATATTCAGCCCTCCACATATTTGATTTCTCCATGTCCAAGTTTCCATACCCGTGGATTCAACCAACTTTGGTTCCTGTAGTACTATAGTATTTACTGTTGAAAAAAATCCACGTATAAATGGACCTGAGCAGTTGAAATCTGTGTTGTTCAAGGGTCAACTGTACTCTTAGGAAAAAGACAACTTGGCATGCCAGTAAACGCACTCATGAAAGCGACGGGAACCAACACTTTCAGTGTTAGAACTCAGGAGTTCTGGAAAGGTTTGTCTGCAACAAAATTCTCGCCCACGTTTTGGTGTCTCCTTCCCTTAAAATTCCTTTTGGAGAGATCTTGGGGGCAAGAGTGTGGGGTTTTGTCCAAAAGTATCATGATATAAATTGCAAATATTCCTGAAGTGGTAAAGCAATACGTTATTATTAATGCTGAGTTGTTTTATCGAAAACCTAAAGGAATGGAAATTCAGTGAGAATGAAGAGGGAGGATAATTTTGGATTAGGCACCACTGACCTGGGACTCTGAGAGCACAAGGTTGGGGTTGAAATGATGGGAAGGATTCTGAACGTGGAACGTGGAATGTGGAAGTAAGGATGGTGGGAGTAGGAGGAGTGCGAGAAGACATTTTATTTAAATCACATTTTTTCCTGGGATAAGACTATTTTAGTTTTAGTTTTCTAAAGTTAGGACAAGGATGATGTTTTACAGTATCTGGCAGTTTCTTTGAACACCAGATAAAATTTAAAGGGGAAAGAATGCAAGCTTTAGAGTTATAATCTAGTTTTAAACCGCCCTCTACTTCAGGCTTGTTACTTAAACTCTCTGAAGCTAACTGGGGCTAACGATATACCCAGTGGACATATATTGATTGCCTATCTGGCATTCAGTTCTCTTGTCCCCTCTCCTAAGAAAATCCCCTATTTCCCAGCCAGTGGCATTTTGGGAAGCATTGAATCCAACCCTAACTCTAATAGTTGACTTTGATGCGTACAGGTTAATCATTTCATCCAATTTAGGCTAAAGCTGCATGGAGAGACTTTTGGGGGTGGTGGTGGGGGCTTCTGGGATACAGGCTAACTCTTCTAAGACATCTGCTATAAGAGACACCCTCTATTCCTATGTATGGTGTGATGTGCTGACGTGAGTCGTGGAATGACTGCAGCTATTTTGCTACCATGAAGGAAGCCAGCTGAAATTGAATCTGATACACAGAAGAGGGCAAAGCTGAGAGAACTACAGAGAAATTCAGCCAAAGCAATGTTGAAATTGTACCTGAAGACTCACCTACTGTTGAACTTTTTAGTTATACAAGCCAATAAATTCCCTTTATTCCTTAAACTAGGTTTTGATTTACATTTTCTATTATTTGCCACCAGAAGATTGCTAACCAATACATGGATCTGATAGGGTTTTTGTGAGGATTATGGCCTAGCATAGTGCTTGGTGTATAAATATTAGTTCAACTAACACTTCTCTATTAGTTTCTTTTTTTTTTTCTTTTTCTTTTTTTTTTGTGGTACACGAGCCTCTCACGGCTGTGGCCTCTCCCGTTGCGGAGCACAGGCTCTGGACACTCAGGCTCAGCGGCCATGGCTCACGGGCCCAGCCGCTCCGCGGCATGTGGGATCTTCCCGGACCGGGGCACGAACCTGCGTCCCCTGCATCGGCAGGCGGACTCTCAACCACTGTGCCACCAGGGAAGCCCTATTAGTTTCTTTTTAAAATTAATTTAACAAATATATGGTGAACATCCAGAGTGCAATTATGTATTACACATGGCACCAAGTTCTAGGACCATGAAGATAAATGACTGGATCCCTGCTCTCAAGGTGTTCATGAACTACTAAGTGGTATATACTAGTCTTTCAATAATATTTTGGATATCGCTAGAAAAGTATAAGCAAGCAGAGACTGGGTCCTTTCATCTAGAATAGAAAGTTAGGTTACCTAGAACTGAAAGTTAATTTGTGAATATAGAAATATTGACTATAATGCTAGGTTATCTGAATATATTAATATTGACTATAATAAATAGGGCAATCTAATCCTCTCTTTAGAAACTGATAGATAGCATATAATCAATGTTAAATAGGTTTTAGTTGTGTTTTCACTTCTTTACAAATATCAATAACTGTTAGGGTTCGTTTTGATACCATTTAAAAATATAAACATTCTTCTGTGATTCAAAGAGTAATCTAGTAAGTACATTACAATTTCAAATATGTCTTATTTAAGTAAATTTATTATAGCTCAGAACTTGCAGATCTTCATAACACAGAAGTATTTTTTCCAGGACTTCTAGCTGGACTTCTGGTGCTGCTTCTGCTACTGCTGCTAGTATTTTCTGAGTGGAAGAGTGCTATTTTTAGAGTCAGAATACAGTTGCTATTATAAGCTTTCTTAAGAGTAGTATAATACTCTCCAGTGACTATTACTTAAAATTTGGTTGGCTTTTGAAACGATTTAGATTTGCTTCTTGATACTGTTGGGAGTAATACCTGGTATATGGTTATGATGCTACCTTGAACACTTCTTACACTAGCATCACATTGAATTGGGTATTATAACAATTATCTGTGCAGTATAACTTTGCAAAGTTTATCATTTCCCTCTGTTATGTCATTCTTTGCAAAGGGGAGCACCTACTCTGAAGTGGGTGGATCATTCTCAAAAGTGAGTTAAAATATACTGATAAAAATTTAAAACTTATTAATGATATAGTAATTGGACTGGTTTCAAAAATAATAACCACTGGACACAAGCTATGTCTAAAATCATTTTCCCTGTTATTTCAATGCAATCCACTTCAACCAAAGGATGTACTGCTCTCTTTAATAACATCAAATGTTGGCCTATTTAATGAAATTTCAATAAGGAGTTTCAAAGAACAGTATCTGATTTCACTTTCACAGGCAGAAGTTGACCAATAATGAGTGTATGGAATCAAAATAGTTTCTCTTCAAGGTAGGAAATAAATTCATGTAATGCTTCCTAAGGAAGCAACATGTATTTTCTACAAATGATTAAAAAGAAAAAAAGGAAGATAAGGTAGCAAGATAAGAAACAAACATGTTATTGCTAATTACCACCTTGATGTCTCATTCAATCTATGACTGATGAATGATAAACTGTTCTTTGCTTGTCCAATAGTTTGAGCTAAACTTCCTTTTGACTCTGATTGACAGTACAGTTGCTCTCCAAGTTTCATAAATTTTTCACAATCCATATAATTAAATGTTAGATATAAAAAACTTTGCTTTATGTTAAAAATATGAAGCAGAGAGATAAATACCAAGAAAAGACAAGCTGGCCAGCACCTATTACAAAGGAAAGACCTTTGTTCCCTGTTTCATTGATGTTTTTTGCCTCTTTGCTCATTTGTGCTGTATCAGCTTGAGGTCAATTCCAATGATGAATGGTTCTGTCTCCTCTTCTTCCTCATCTTCATATTAAATCCTTGTCTGCTTATGTAGAATTCAAGTAATTCAAGACCTTCTGGGACTGAGTCAGTCCTTGTGCATCTATGATTAAAAATGAAGGTCACTTCCAAACAGGGTAGGATGGTGTAGACCTGTTTTTCTCGCTCCTCCCTGCTAAGTTCAAATATAAACCCTGGAAATGGTGCAAGAGACAACCAAAGGAGAAATGTGAAATGTGTTTAGAAGAATGCAAGGTGGTTTGTGACCCTAAGATTGTCGGAACAATATAATTGTAGGAACAATAGAATCCCCCTACCCAACAAAGGAAGGCCACCCAGACCCAGAGTTCCTTGACTTTCAACCTAGCAATAGAAGACAGCCCAGGTAGGCTCATTCCTTCCCCAGACTCTCTCTGACAATACCACATGAACCTGACATCACCAGCTAGTGAGACGTATTGGGAACATTGACAGAAATAAGTGACCAGGGGAGCTACTCTCCTTCTCTGCCGGGCCTGAGACTCCCATTTTCCATTGAGAGATACCAAGGTAGGCAGGCGGAACTAGCAAGAGAGACCTAGAACAGTAGCATGCATGGTCTGGGAAGCCTCTTTGTTCTCACAGGCCTGAGACTCTCCTCCCTCACCCAGAAACACCAAGGCAGCAGGTGGAGGTGGGGGTGGGAAAGGGCAGTAGTGGTACTTCTTTTAAAGATGAATTAACACCAATTGTACACACTCTCTTCCAGATAATGGAAGAGATAAGGACACTTCCCAACATATTTTATGAGGCCAGTATCACCCGGATGCTAAAACCAGACAAAGGCAGCACCAAAAAACAAACAACAAATGTTTAGACCCATATTTCTCATGAACATAGATTCTCAACAAAAATCCTCAACAAAGTATTAGCAAACCAACTTCAACAATGTGTTAAAAAATTATACCATGACCAGTGGCATTTATTCCAGGTATGCAAGCTTAGTTAAATATTCAAAAATCAATCAGTGCAATCTACTGTATTAACAACAAAATTCATAATGTGATTTCAATTGATGAAGAAACGCTTTTGGCTGCAAAATTCAATACCTGTTTATGATGAAAACTCTCAACAAATTAGGAGTAGAAGATAAATAACACAACTTGGTAAAGAGCATATAAAAAGCCTGCAACTAATATCATACTTAATGGTGGAAGACAGAGATTAAGGCAAGGAGGTCTACTATCACCATTTTAATCAACATATTACTGGAAGCTCTAACCACTGTGATAAGGCAAAATAAATAAATAAATAGAAGTCATATAGTTTGGAAAAGAAGAAATAAAACAATCTCTAATGTCAGATGACATGACTGTCTACACTGAAAATACCAAGAAATCTACAAAATAAAACCCACAAATTCCTAGCACTAGTAAAGGAGTTCAACAACATGGTTCAAGAGCAATACACAAAAACCAATCACATTTCTACATACAAAAATGAACATGCTGAAATCACAATTTAAAACACAAAACAATTTATAATTTCTCCAAAGAAAATTAAATACTTAGATTTACACTTAAAAAGTATGTACAGAATATGTATGCTGAAAATTATAAAACACCGATGAAGGAAATCAAAGAAAACCTAAGTGAATGGAGGGAAATACCATATTCATAGATTGGAAGGCTCAATTGAGTAAACGTGTCAATTTTCCTCAAATTCATCTGTAGGCTAAATACAATTTGTACCAAAATTCCAGCAAGAATTTTTGTAGTCATAGATGAGCTTATTTAAAATTTTATATGGAAAATCATAGACCCTAGAATAGCTTTAAAAATCATTACAAAAAATAATAAAGTGGGAAGAATTACTCTTCCTGGTGTTAAGGCTTGTTATATAGCTGCAGTGATCAAGAACGTGGTATTGGCAGCGGGATACACAATAAGTCAATGGAACAGAAGAAAAAACCCCAGAAATACACCTGCACAAATATGCTTAACTGGTTTTTGACAAAGGGGCAAAAATAAATCAAAGGAGGAACGGTAGACTTTGACAGATAGTGCTGAAACAGTTGAATAAGCAATTGAATAAGTAAAACAAAACAAAACAAAAAACTCAAACCTAATACCTATACAAAAATTCACTCAAAATGAATCATGGCTTAAATGTAAAATGTGAAACTGTAAATCTTTTTAAAAAAATAAGTTATTTATTTATTTATTTTTGGCCGTGCCTCACAGTCTGTGGGATCTTAGTTCCCCGACCAGGGATTGAACCCGGGCCACAGCAGTGAAAGCACCGAGTCCTAACCACTGGACTGCCAGGGAACCCCCCAAAACTTTTAGAAGAAAATAACAAAAAACCTTTAGGATCTCAAGCTAGGCAAAGACTTCTTAGACATGACACCAAAGCATTTTCCATACAAGGAAAATTTGATAAGTTGGACTTCATCAAAATCTAAAAATTTGTTCAGAGAAAGACCCAGTTAAGAAAATGAGAAAACAGTGTAGAGACTGGGAGGAAATGTTTGCAAACCACTTATCTGACAAAAGACTGTTATCTACAATATATAAAGAACCCTCAAAACTCAATAGTAAAAAACCAAACAATCCAGTTAGAAAGTAGACAAAAGACATGAACAGATATTTCACCAAAGAAAGTATATGGATGGCAAGTAATCACATGAAAAGGTGTTTAACATCATTAGTTTTTAGGGAAATACACTTTAAAACAATAATGAGATAACACTACACACCTCTCAGAAGTGCTAAAATAAAAAATAGTAACAACACCAAATGTGGGTGAGGATGTGAAGAAACTGAATCACTCATACATTGCTGATGGAAATGTAAAATATTTCAGCCACTCTGGAAAATAGTTTGGTAGTTCTTTAAAAAATTAAACATATAACTACCATACGACCTAGCAATTGCATTCCTGAGTGTTTCTACCAGAAAAATGAAAACTCAATCGCACAAAAACCTGTACTTAATGTTCATAGCAGCTTTATTCATAATAGCTACAAACTGGAATCAGCTCAGATGTCTTTCAATAGACAAGTGGTTAAATAAACTGTGGTAAATATATAGCATGCAATACTACTTAGCAATAAAAAGAATGGACTATTAGGTTAAAATTAAAGTTGAAGAAGAAGAAGTAGTAGAAGGAGAAGAAGAAGGAGTACAAGTGGTGGAAAAACAGGAGATATCTGTAAGGAGAAGGAGGTGGAGGAAGAGGAGGGGGAGGGGGAGGAGGAGGAGAAGAAGAAACACATTAAGGAAGAACCGCTTTCTGAGGAAGAACACGCACCAGTACAGCAATTGCTAGTCCAGAGAAAAAGTAGAAAAAGAAAAAAAGAGTTAATGAGTACTGGGCTTCCCTGGTGGCGCAGTGGTTGAGAGTCCGCCTGCTGAAGCAGGGGACACGGGTTCGTGCCCTGATCTGGGAAGATCCCACATGCCGCGGAGCGGCTGGGCCGGTGAGCCTGAGCCATGGCCGCTGAGCCTGCGTGTCTGGAGCCTGCGCTCCGCAACGGGAGAGGCCACAACAGTGAGAGGCCCGCGTACCGCAAAAAAACAAAAAAAGAGTTACTGAGTACTAATGGAAGGAACTATTCTTTCCAAGATTTCACAATTGAATTACCTGGATACATCATGCTTAAGATTCAGTCAGAAATATACCAGAGATGCTCTCTAAAATAATCAATGGGAGGTTGGATGAAACAAAATGATTAATCATCAATAGCATTTCATACCTTGTTGTGTCTTGACATCACTTCAACTCTGTTCATTTTATTATGTCATCATTTCTTAGAATATTTGTTACAGAAATAAAAATATTTTCTTTGTATCTAAAAAAAAAGAAATGGACTACTGATAGATGCAACAACTTGGATGAAGCACCAAGAAATTACGCTGAGCAAAAAAAAGCCCATCCCAGTGGCCCGTGAGTAGAGAACATGGCCGCTCTCTTTCCTGAGATCTCAAAAGTGACGAGTGATGGAAAAGTCCAGTACTGGTCGGCCTATGGGCCTGTAAAGAGAAGAGAACGGACCCGGAACCAACTGTCCTGACCAAACAATAGCAGACAGCAGCAAGATGGCCTGGACTGGCCTGTTGAAAATAAACTTCAAGAATGCAGAGATTGTGCTGCTCAGATTCCTTTTTTCCTAGTATGACAACATGGATCAGAAGGGCCAGCAAGTTACCTTAGAAGTTACTCAAGTATCTCCTTGGAAACCACACATCTTTAATCCTGCTGTGGAGCAAGAGGCAGCTCAGGAATCCAGGCTTTTCCTTGCTGGGAGGACGTTCTGCTCTGGTCAACACAGACTTCTTACGTGGAGGCTGAAGTGGCTCAGCACACACACCTGTGAGGACTTTCCAGGATGTGAACCGAGTGCAGGCCAGAGGGTGCCTGTTAACTGGCAATGCTAGAAATGTCTCCACTCTTGCCTTTTCTATATAAATCACTTCTTTTTGTGTGGTGATTAACGTATCAAGATTCAGGTGAAGACATCTGATAATTTGAAAGAAGAGGAGAAGAGTGTTAAAGAGAAATATGCACTATTTTAAAATGTTCTCAAAGAGACTTCTAACCTTTAGTCTCAATAGATAACTCTGGTTCCTGTACTTTTCTCATGGGACACGTTTCAATCAGAAGCTGGCATCACGGAACCTGAAGTTTACCCACCCAAGTTCAAGTGCCACTTTTTTAAAAAAATTAGAAACTAGAGCGCCTAGCCTTTTCCCAAGCACACTGACATCTCACACTCTTTGGGTTTATCCCTGCAATGGGTTAAATTACTTTAAATCCTCGGAAGATGGGGGTCATTGTTAATTTCTCATCCAGTGAAAAACTGAAACCTATGATATTTAGAAACAGTTTTATCCTAACCCATGTTCCTTTACCAAGGGATGAGACGGTGACCACGCCTGGCTCATTTGCTAATCAAAACGGCTGTGAACCTTAAGGATAACTGTGGTACCTCCTCCCCCTTCCACACACGTGTTCCTGCTACCCATGGCAGTGGTCTTGAGTCTCCTTATTGGAGGGGGCTGTGGGGAAGGCCTCAGAGAATTGTTTAATGGGTAATTCTGCTGAGTATTGGTATTTTAGGAAGCAGTCACAAGGTAGAGCAGTCCAAAAGGGTGTTTTTCTAGTTAGGACCCTTGAGCAAAGAAGGGGACACTATTCAGTGTGTCAGACGGTTCCTGGCTCCTTGGTGCTTTCCCAGGTGTTCATTCCTAGGCCTGTCAATTAACCTCCTGAAGCATCTATTCCATGAATATTTTAACTCTAGTGGGAATGGTAATGTGCCGTAAATTCTTGGTGTGAAGTTTTCCATATCAAACTTATGTTTGCCTTAAAAAAAAAAAAGCCCATCCTGAAATTTACATACTGTATGATTCCATTTATATAACACTTTTGAAATAACAAACTTTTAGAAGTGGAGGAAAGAGTACTGGTTGCCAGGGATTAGAGTGAGGAGGGTACTTTTGAGGACAAGGTGGGATAGAGATGAGTATGCTTTAAAACGGTTATTAGTTATTGGTCTAATTTCAGATGCTGAAAAACATGGACAGAATAAAATAATTTGAGATAATTTTACATAGACGATCTATCCATAAGGGATTCCTCTAGGTAATTAGGGGAATTTATGCTCTTCTGAAAATGCTCTTCTGAAAATGTCCTTTGATGCCTCTGAAATTTAATATAGTATTTGGAAATTGGTTGATATCATTTCTAATGTCAGTGACTGCCAATTTTTTTAGGTGTTTTTGAAGGGAAAATTCCTATATAAATTTAAGTTCCTCCAAATATTTTTAATTTACAAGGAGTAATCTCCCATTATATTCAAGTTTTGTGTTCTTTTCCAGAAAATATAATTTTTAATTAAAGTATAAATTATAAGGAGAACATAGCCTATACTTCAGCTATATTCCATTTTTTTTTTATACTCCATTTTTGTCCTGAACCAAGTCATGATGTAATCCACTGGGACATTAAGTTCTCTACACTGCCAATTTTATCCTTTTATAATAATTAAGGTCATTGTAAGGAATGTGTAATATAAATCATTCCAAGATATACAAAATATCACCTGTCCAAAGCTCCTTTTAGCACATTTTCAAGAGTCTTCCTATAAGCGACTTTCAAACATGAATTTTTAGTGTGATGCTTTATAAGATACTTTATCTTCTGTTGTCACCTTTAGTTTGGGTTGGAAGAGAGCTGAAAGGGAATAGATTAAAATATCCATTTGTGCTAACATTCTTTTTTTCTCCAGAAGATGAATATACAGAACTTTTCAGACCACAAATAGATAAGCTTATGCTTGACACTGTGCCAAATAAATGGCTTTGTATGTCAGTATGGTTTTCACCACGATGTGGTAACAATTTTCACTTGAGCTTAGTCCTGAGGTGCTGGTCTCATTCATCTCTAGCCTATAGAAACATACTTAAGGGTTTAAGTCTAATCTGGGGTAGGTCTATGGTGGCAATAAGGATCCTAAGACCACCGTTAACAGCAAGATTAAATTAATGTGTAAGAATGCAGTGGAGTTAATTCAAACCCATAAGCAGACCAGAAATTACACGCCTAAAAGCCCTTCAATTTGGACATGGTCTGAGTCAGCAAGAATTCCTTGGGCACTCCCACCTCCAAGAGTCAGTGGAAACCAGATCAATTCTCTGAAGCGTGTATGTAAGTGCAGTGGTGGGCATGTTGCCAATACAATCTCTCCATGGTGATCATCTTGTTATATCAACCATAGAGAATTGTCAGCCCGTGAAAGACAAAGCAAATGCAAAGGGATGTTTTAATACACAAAATGCAGAGACCTTGGTTAACATTTTAAAAATATATATTAATATTAGATATTTTGTAGTTGTATTAATTTTATAGGTTTTATAAATTCTATTACTATTTGAACTTTTAACAGTCATTGTATTACCTCTTGATCTTTCTGAAATATACTCCGTAGCCTTTAAACTCTTGAGAGTTAATTAAATTACAATTAAATGGTATCCTCACCAGCAGAGAACAATTTCACTAATTAGAAAAGTAAAAGTAGGGCTTTATTTTCAGGATTTTTGTTATAAAAGGATATTATTAAAGGAAGGATGATTTTGTGATCCCTAACTGATAAAGAGTAAAGGAAAAAAACTAATCTTGACCAACATCAGTATCCAGAACTTTTTTCTATAACCTATATTAACACCAAGAAATACTCTTATTATGGTAATGAGGCAGACTGAAACTGTGGTGTGGTGGACAGCCAACTGTTAAATAATGAGGAATTTTTGTAAGATGCCTGATGTTGCACTGGTAGCTTGAAATTGGCCATGGTGGGAATATTTACTTTATAGAAATTAGCAGATTCTACAATCCATAACTCTCCTCCCCAGAGAGCCAGCTGTTAAACATTTACTAGCATACCACTGGAGTTAACTCATACTGGTGGAGAAAGTGGCTTCTTCATTTGTGATTTTGAGGAGGAACTGAGGAAGGTCCTACCCATCTTATAGTAACTTCTTAACTAGTTTACCACAGTAATCATTAGGCCACTGTTAGATGGAAATTGTATCCAGAAAGTCTGTCTGATAGTGAGTTATAACCTAGAAAAGTATAATAAAATTCTTGCATGTAGTCTTGTACAGTCTACAGAGCTCTCAACACAGTTGGTGTCATTTGAACTTTACAACAATCTTAGAAAGTGGGTTTCATTATTATTCTCATTTTTATAGGTGTGGTAACTGAGGTGCAAATGGATTTAGTATCTTTTTTCAAGGTTACACACCAGTTGTGGAACTGATAAACTTACACCCTCTATCTCTAACTTTAGAATACCTTCCACTATGTCATGTTTCAGAAGGAAAAGTGCACTAAGTTTGGCACACAGGCTGGTTGGTCTGGAAGGGGAAATCTAGGTTTGAGAAGGGTGGAGAGCATGAACTGCTGCACCAATAATGGGTCAAGTTGTCCCAAGCACCCGGGGGGAGAGAGAGAGACAGAGAGACAGAGAGAGAGAGCCAATTTTGAATGTCAGTTTAGCCCCAGGGGTTTGCTTTCATCTCAAGTGCTGCTTTAAACCTCTATCTGTCTGTACACAGTCAGGGAATGAGAAACCGCTCTAGGTATTTCAAACATAGGTGATTTAATTAAGGCGTTTTTTTAAAAAATGAAAATATTATAAGATCTGGAAGATAAAATAAGGAAGGTGATATCTAGGAATCAGTAAGTGCAGGAAGTTGCTCTCACTGTTAACCTTGAAGATATTTGGAGAGCTAGCTTTATTCAAGAGTCACCTTAGCAATTCATATTTTTCTAGTCAATTGGGGGGTTTGTGTGTATATTGAGGTGGGTCTGGTTGGAGAATAGGGAAGGTAAAAAAAGAGGCCAGGGAGAAATTATCCTAGAAACTTTGTTCTAATGTAGGCAAAAAGACCCACAATGAAGATTATTAGAACCGAAGAATGATTTTGGAATTAGCTCAGGGTCTAGAAGTGGGATTAAAATGGAATTAGCTTCAGCACACTTAGATCTGTTTTAGCTTCCAACGACAGAGGTACCCTTTGCTTCCTGTGCTTTACTCCCAGTAACTTTACCAAGCCAGTCTTCATAATCCAGTCTGAGAGCACATGACACTCTTCAGGATCTGCTTCAATGTGATCTAGAAGTCTACAGTTTCAAAAACGAGATAGAATTCAAGGTGGAAAAGAGGCATTTATTTCACCAGAGATCAACAAAACTTTACTCTGAAAAGGTTGTGGGTCCAGAAGTGTTTTGGAGCCCATTGTGGTTGAAATTGTTTGCTCATATGAGGTGATACAGAGCCAATGTCACTAAAAGTGTCTGTGAGCTATAATAGTAGGGGTGGATGGATAACATACAAAACAACTACTTATCTTTCTGTTGTATATCATGTACCTAAACATATTTACATATTATATACACTACTTAACACATGTTATATCAATTATATATTACCCAAAGGCATATTATCAATATATTATACACATATGCACACATTTATAATGTAGATGGCTACAAACTCACAGTGACACCGTTTATGACTGCCCATCCCACCCTGGATCTTGTCCAGTCTTGCCCAATGGTGTGGCAGCAGTCTCATGCCACATTAGAGAATCCGTAAAACATACAATCTACTTGCAGACAGTAGAGAGACATATGGGAAACTCACATTAGTGAGACCACAATGAAGATATCATAAAGGGAGAAAATATGTTTGAGGCAAAAAGAGGGTAAGAATTAGCTCTTAGGTGGAACTGGAATGTCTACCTCATCATGCTAGGTCATTTGAAACACATTTTGTTTTTCAGGAGCTGAAAATTTGGTAACTCACAATAGATTGATTTTAGTCACGTTTCTTAGGCTTGAGACCTGACAAAGATTTAAGCTGTTCTCACATTTTTACCTGAGACTTTCCAGGTTGTTAGAATCCCTGAAGCTTTATTTACTTTACATGTGGAAAATCCGTACTAAGTAGGGGAAGGCATATAGAAGGGGAAAGTCAAGAAATAACTAAGATGTTTTGAGGTTTTAATTTACTTCTAAGTTTTTGGCTCCCTAACATCTGTTCCCTCTTGTTTCTCAACACAGAGTGTTCGATGATCTGCTCAAAAGAGAACTGACATGGCATTCACCAAAAGGGAACACAAAGAAAAAGGTGGCAGTTTTCTCCAGCTCTCCCCACGAGATCCTACCCCTTTGTTGCAAGGCAGCCTCCCTCAGCAGCATCAAATCACCAAACAAAAGGCTCTGGCCATGGACTGGAAGGATAGGGTAACGCTAAGTTCTGCTCATTTGCCATTTGATAACCTTCCTTTAGCCTACTGAAAGCTAGTCTTTGAGAAAGAAAAGTTGTGTACCATAACACACACACACCTATATTAATTAACCTATATTCTGAATCTCACACCTCTCTGCACCTCCATTACTACTTCTCTGCTCCTAGTCATCATGTTGTGTCTGTACTGTTAAAATTGCTTCCTTGGGGCTTCCCTGGTGGCGCAGTGGTTGAGAGTCCGCCTGCTGATGCAGGGGACAAGGGTTCGTGCCCCGGTCCGGGAAGAACCCACATGCCGCGGAGCGTCTGGGCCTGTGAGCCATGGCCGCTGAGCCTGCGCGTCCGGAGCCTGTGCTCCGCAACGGGAGAGGCCACAACAGTGAGAGGCCCGCGTACCGCAAAAAAAAAAAAAAAAAAAAATGCTTCCTTAATGGTTGCCCTTTCAGCCTAACCTCTTCAGAGCAGGCAGAGAGACCTTCTTCAGATGTAAATCAAATAATGCCAAGCTCCTTGTTAAATCCCCCAGTGGCTTTCCTTTACATTTCTCAATTGTAAAATGGACTTAATGAAAATGCCTGGGGTTCTGAAAATTAAATGAGATAAGTATATGGTATATAGTAAGCATTCAATAAATGTTCAGTAGTATCATTGCTAATATTATTTTATTTGTTCAATGTGTAATGAGTTGACAGCTATTTGCTACTTGAAACATTTTTTTTAATTACTAGCGATGGTTCAGTTGACAATTAATTGGGAGAATCATTAACCATCACTAAATAAATAAGTCCCTGTTACTACACATTTTGGAATAATATATATATATAGAATACATCTGTGGAAAGCAGCTTCATATGCCAATGATTGCCTGCTCTTGCTTCTTTGTTTGGGCTTATATTTTAAGATACCATTTTTTCTTTGAGTAAAATACCTTAATTTAATAACACTTTACTCCTAATTTACAGTCATTTCAGTCTTGTTGTACCTCAGTTTTGTCTGCTCCAGAAGATGAATACATTTCTCTTCAAGTTGCCCCTCAGGAACCCCTGGTATGAAATTCAGGAGTGCCACATTTAGGTCACAATAACCCAAATATACTCTCCAAATTTGGAAAAATACTAACAATGTTCATGCAATATGCTAAATAAATAGACAAGCAGAATCTTAATTTTTTCACATATTTTCTGTATTCAGTTTCATTATTAAAAGAGCCAAGGCAGTTTACAAAACTACTTACAGTATAACAATATAAAAGTAAAAGGGGGAAATAATGTATGAAATAAGATTATCCCAGAGTTGGTTCCCAACATGCATGTCAAAAGGTATGTGGACTACCTAGAAATAGGCTAAAAAGTTGGCTCTAGGCTTCCTAGAAATCAGCGCTGGAAGTAAATATGAGTTAATTGATTTATGACATCTGTAAGATGAAAACAAACCAGCTGTTTAAAATAACCATATCTCTTCCTGGTATTGTAACATAAAAGGAATTTATTTCTTGGGTCCTCATGTAAAAGATATGATATGATATAGTAAATATTATCATTAAAGTATTCCTACAGTAATTACTATAATGAGTTTCATAGGGCTGTTTCTTAGAATGTCCCTCAATGAAAGCAATATCACAACAGAAAGGAAGAGTTTGGTAAAGCAAGTCTATGAAGGTGTGTTTTGGGGGGCAGTAGAAAAGACACAAAAGAATGCAGGCCAGATACACCTGACTAAATCCAGTGATAAATTTGAGAGTATCTGTTGAAATTGGACTGCATATTTTTTAGCAAATCCTCCAAAAATATTTTTTAAGATGAATTTTCAGTATCACACAACAAGCAGCTTAAAGTTATACTCTCAAACACGTCTCTCTTGCTAATTAATGGCAGACCTATTAATTAGATGGACATCCTCTTATCAAAGCTAAGCCTAATCTGGACATGTTAGAACAGATACTACTTAATTTCAAACAATGTAACTTCCTATTGAGTCCTCAAGGATAAACTAGTTGAAAAGAATGCCTGGGGTATATAGAATTGTTAGCAGTTAACAGTTGGAGAATGTTTACTAAAAATAATTATTAATAACTATTTGTGTACTTACATGGCTGAAAAGACCTATATACATAACGAAGCCAATTGTACGCAGGTAAATATTGGCTCTTTGGTTTAATGATCCTTTCACTCATTGGGACTTGACATTTGGAATAAGAGTTGATTAAGATGTATTTGACTACAGACCATAGTAATTCTCTGACTGGTGCTGTTTTCTGTGAGTGCTAAAATCCTTGAAGCTGTGCTTAGAAAGAGGTCTTGGTTTTCCTTCAGCCTGTCCTTTTCCAGCCCTCTTTCATATGAATACTTATAGTTGCTCTCGTTCAGCTTGGTATAAATTACTAATTTAGGATCCTCCTTTCCCCCCCTTTCTTTCTCCCTTCCTCTTTCCCTTCTTCCTTCCCTCCTCCTTCTTTCTTTCTTTGCCTAAACAGGTTCAATCTAGAGGTCTGTATTGAAATTTTAGCTCTGCCATTCACTAGCTGAGTGATCAGAACGTTGCTTAAACCCTCTCTGAGTCTTAATTTCTCAACTATGAAAAGGAGAAAAGGACACTTACCTACAACAAAAGGATGGTTTTTAGAAAATGCCTGACACTCTTTATTCAGGCACTCAGTAGTTGTTAGTTTCAGTCTATCCTATTTATTATTATGTAAGGCTTGTAGGCAATACTGATAAAATTATACTAACAGTGACATTTGTTAAGTGGGTCCTTGTCTTGGCAACTGGGGTTAGGCTCTACCTCCTTAAAAAGAACTCAAATCCTTCTATTTGACTTTGTGCCTGTGGTAGGCAGAATAATTGTCCTCCCAAAGATGTCCACACCCTAATTCCCCAAACCTATGAGTATATTATCTCACATAGCAAAAGGGGCTTTGCCTTAAGATTAAGTTAAGGATTTTGAGACCAGGAGATTATCCCGGGTTATGCCGGAGAACTCAATGCAATCACTGAGAGAGGAAGGCAGGAGAGAATCAGAGGAGATGTGATGATGGAAGCAGAATTTGGTGTTATGTGATGATGGATTTGAAGGTGGAAAGTGGCCATGAGACAGGGAATGCAGGAAGCTTCTGGAATCTGGAAAATAGGAGGAAATGAATTCGCCCCTAAAGCCTCCAGAAGGAACATAGCCCTGCCAACAAAAAAATTTCAGCTTAGTGAGAACCCTTTTGGACTTCTGATGTCCAGACCTGTAAGATAATAAATTTGTTTGTTTTAAACCACTAAATTTGTGGTAATTTGTTACACAGCAATAGGAAGCTAATATTGTGCTGTTTTCTGCTTGTCTCTCTTCCAAAGGCTCTGTTATTTGTAAAGTGTGGGGACTAAAGGTAATGATTGCAACTGAATTGGGCTTGTTTCTGCACCTTTTCAATGGACGGAGCTAAGAAATATCTATATAAGATTCCTGTGAGTTCATGATGATATTTCCCATCCAAATTCAGGATTATTGGCTATTTAGTTGGTCTCTTCTTTCATCTGTATCAACATCAGGGATGGTAGAATAAGATACCATAATTATTTTGCTTTATCCCACGTTATACATATAACACTCTCAGAAAAACAACAAGACTACCACCAACAATATGATTACTGAAAGGTTAAAAAAAAAGAAAACATTTTGCGTTTTTTTTTTTTTTTGTCCTTAAGATATAACCTATGAGGAATATATAGTCAATTTACTATATTTTAAAGTCCCTTGGAATTACAATCTTTTAAAAAATCATTTTACATGTACAGGATAAAATCATCATTCTTTTCCTCTATTTACCAGTCATCACTCCAATATCTGCCAGATAATTATTTCTATTTCTTTGGACAATGTTTTAGCCTATTGAGTTCAGTAATAATTAACATTTATTATAACAATCACATACAGTTGGGTTTTTCTGATATCTGGAAATGAATCCTAAAGGCAGGTTCTATTTTCTTTTTTGAAACCTTGATCATGACTCTGTTGCCTTTTCGACACCACTTATAAATTTCAAGTGAGATATCAATGTCTGGTTTAAAGGCACGCAGGAGGAAGCTGAAGACGGTAGCTTTGGTTTGGAGTCCAAACACTCCACAACTAGATTCTCTTTAGTATTCCAAAACCAGGATTAAGTTGATTAGATAGCTTGTAAAAACAAGGGGTACCCCATCACTAAGTACTCAAGTAGCTATAGTAATTTTAGACTACAGAATTTATTCCACTGTAAAGAGACCAAGTTGATATCTCTTTGCTGATACGAGTCCAAATCAGAAGAGCAGAGGTAAAATATGGAAAGGCAATGAGATACAGGATGACATTGGCTTTCATTGTCATGAATATAAATTGACAAATACATACTACTATGTAACAGAGTAACAGTTCTAGAGAGTAGCAAGTACTGGCATTTGGTTGAAGTTTGTTCTTAGTTAATATCAAGTCACCCAAGCTGGGAGAAAGCAAAGCATTAAGTCACAGTCCAGAGGGTTAGGTCTGCAATTGGCAGGGTTTCAGCCAGAAGCTTAGGTAGAGGTGCCTGGTGACTGGAGGCAGCTGCACTGAAATACAAAGCTTTGACAGGGTGTGGCCAGCTCTGTCAATTAGGAGAATACAAACCTGAAGCCAGGCAGCCTCACAACAACAGTAAGATAGTCAGAGATTATACTAGGGCGAAGCCAAAGACATGAAGCGGGACTGAACTACAGTTTGGAATTCCAGTGTTCACGTGGACACAGAGCCAGGCCACAAAAGAAAGAATACAAATAGGAGAGACAGTGGTGAGCTGAACCAAAAGCCAGGAATGAAAGCTTAGTGGTCCGGATTCTCCAGTTGCAAACGATAGAAACTTGCTCTGCTAATGCAAGCAAAACAGAATTGAGTGAAAGGCATTGTGCGTGTGTGTGGCGGGGGGGTGGGATGGGGGGGTGATAAGGGTGGTCTAACAGAGTTAACAGGAAGCTGGAGGTCCAGGTTTGGGCAGAATCCAAAATGCTCCAAAGGCTGGGAAGTAAGATCATAGCCACTGTCCTAGAGCAGAAACTGTAGGGTCAGAATGCTGCTTTTGGATGGAATGCAATTCCAACTGTTTTCAGATTCCATGTCCCTCTGCTCAAGATTCAAATTTAGGGGCAGGGCATCCATTTGGCATTGTTTGGGCAATGTGTCCCCTATTACTCTTCCCCACCTCATACCATACCTACAGGAAGCCAGAGCCCCAGGTCAAGGAATACAGTGAGATGGAGAAAATTTATCAAAAGGAAATCTGGGTGCCCTTAAGAAAGGGTAAACAGATGCTGGACAGCCAGTCCACCATGAATGTCCAAGTATACATGGTAAAATCAAGAAAAATAGGGCCTGGAGCAAATTTAAATACTGATTTGCTCTGAACCACTAATCCAGTTCCGTAATTCTTGGACTTTTAAAGCTATGGAACAGCTTGGAACCTGATATTTTCAACTATTGATTATCATTCATGTTGAATTAGAAAATGAAGGTTCTTAGGGGTCACATGGTAGCTAACAATGAACATACATTTAGTGCTTTCTATATGCTAGACACTGTGGTAAGTGGATATATCATTGCATTTAATCTTCCTGATATCTATATGATGTAGGTATTACCAGTTCATTTTACATATGAGCCAACTGAGATTCTGACTACTTAAATTGTCCAAGGAAGGAAAATAGAAGGAAACTGAAAAATGGTATAATTCTAATTATAGAAGAAGTAGAATGAGAACTAAATGGAAGTGAGGTTCTAACTAAGGTATCCTCTCACATCAGTTTTAACTTTTGTTGACCTTGTGATCTTGTCCAGTGAGATATGGCATCGGTAGCACGATAGAAACAGGTGGGAGGATGACAATGTGTCAGGAATTTAGCAGTACTGCTTGGTGAAGAGAGTGATGAAGTTAAGACCAAGAATGACCAAACATGACACAGACTAAAGAAACATAATTAAACACAGATTCTGACCCCAATCAAGGTAGTCCTTTGTTCACTGTCCAAAGGGTGCAGGAAGTTCAGGCATGGCTTAGATGAGCTTTGGCAACAATGTGGTACTATCCAGAAGAAGGATATAGTAATCCAGTAAGGCTAGTCAGTGGGTGATATCTGAAGAAGTTTAGTAGTTTGCGCCTCAGAGCAGGACCTTAGCCAGTGACCTAGGGTCTAGTCAGAACTTGGACTAGTGAATAATTTTCCAAACCAAGTTTATACCTTCTCTATATTGGATGGGGTTCTGGGAAAGGCTACAGTTTCAATTAGAAAAGGAAACCAAGGGAGAAGTCCAATGCTATAGACGGGGAAACCATTATAAGGAATAACAGATAGGGGAGTGGCACAGTTGGAAGGCTACACTCTAATCCAGAGCTCCTACTTGGCACTCTGCTTCTTCAGCCAGAGGACTGTATGATTCCTGTGGGTGGGGCTGATGAGACACTCAGTCTTGGTCAGATGTAGCCCATGAGCTAGGATGGGCTCTTGAGAAAGATATTGGAAAACATAATTATGGAAAGCAAAAGGAGACCAGGGGAAGGAAAATGGAACAGGGACCAATGATTATGGCCATCTCTAAACCTTAGATTCATATACGATCCAGAATTCAAACTTTGTGAAAACATTACCAAAAAAAAAAATCACAGCTTTAGCTAACTCTTCCATTTATCACAAAACAGCATCTTTCAAACAGCCAAACTTTCATAAAAGCAGCCAAACTTCAGGTCTTTTAATGGAAAAAAAACAAAAATTAAATTGCCTACTTAGAGATTTAACCACTTTTTTGGCAAGACACTTTTACACTTTTTCATGGTGTTTGTAGCTTTTCTCTATAAACAGTTTTCTTTATTGAAGTTCTTTCTCTTAAGGATGTATTCTTTTCCTCTATGAGGTTTTAATGTTATGTTATTTACAATTGTCTTTCCTTATTTTTATCCTGTCTAACCTTAAGCTTCTCTTTCATTTATAGATGACATACTCTCTACATAGAAAGTATTCCTGGGCTTCCCTGGTGGCGCAGTAGTTGAGAGTCCACCTGCAGATGCAGGGGACACGGGTTCGTGCCCCGGTCCGGGAGGATCTGACATGCTGCCGAGTGGCTGGGCCCGTGAGCCATGGCCGCTGAGCCTGCATGTCCGGAGCCTGTGCTCTGCAACGGGAGAGGCCACGACAGCTAGAGGCCCGCATACCGCAAAAAAAAAAAAAAAGTATTCCTTTGAGGAATGCTATGGACTGAATTGTGTCCCCCCCAAATTCATATGTTAACACCCTAGCCCCTAATGTGATAGCATTTTGAGATGAGGCCTTTGGAGATAATTAGGTTGAGATGAGCTCATGAGGGTGGGGCTCTCATGATGGGATTGGTGCCCTTTTAGAAAGAGGAAGAGAGAGAGAGATCATATGCATTGAGGAAAGGTCATATGAGTACACAATAAGAAGGCAGCTGGCCATCAGAAAGCCAGGAAGAGAGCTCACACCAGAATATGACCATGCTAGCACCCTGATCTCAGACTTCTAGCCTCCAAAACTGTAAGAAAATAAATTTCTGTTGTTTAAGCCACCCAGTCTATGATATTTTATGTCAGCCTGAGCTAAGACAAGGAGTCTTAAAGATGTGATTATAAAATACAATACTGGAGGTTATGATAATAAAATATGATAAATCCTCTCAGAAAAGTTCTGTGATTCTTCTACTTTTATTTTTGCCAACTACAGAATACTTAAAATCGTCCTTCCTGGGATGTATAAAACAGCGTCTTGACCCTTTCTGGCTTTACTCATGTAACAATCTGAAGGAAAGCTTGCTAAGTGGCAGCTTTCCCCAAACCTGACCTAGCTGCTGTCTGTGACTGGCTTTCTCCCAGAATCCTTCCTTTGCCTCCCCTGACTGCAGGCTTCACTGGGGAAGAGGTTATTTTCCTAGTCTGAGTAAAATGTGCTGCTTTGCTCCCAGGCTCTGGCTACTGTTACAGTGTCTCATTTTGCATTCTTCCTGTTTCTACTACCTACTTCTTCTTTTCCTCTTATTATTTTTTAATGTTTAAAAAAATAAAAAATTTTGAGGGCACGTACCTTAAAATTTTTTTCTCTTCCAGTTTTGTTGATATATAATTGACATAGGGCACTGTATAACATTGTGTACAGCATAATAATCTGACTTACATATACATCATGAAATGATTACCACAATAAGATTAGTGAATATCCATCATCTCATATAGACACAAAATAAAAAGAAAAATTTTTTTCCATGAGATGAGAACTCTTAGGATTTAATCTCTTAACTTTCATATATAACATAAAGCAATGTTAATTGTGTTAATCGTGTTGTACATTACCTCCCTAGCAGTTATTTATCATATAACTTCCAGTTATAAGACCATTTACTTTTTCCTAATTACATCTGTCCTCCAGGTGAATGAATGTTTCCTGTGTTTTTATTTTGAAAAGTTTTGGTAAAGATTTTAATCACATAATTTTGTATTTTACATTTAACAGGTTATCACTTATATCATCTTGGGCAAGTCAGTTCATCACTTTGAGACCATCCTTCCACTTTCCTAACAGGGAAAAAATAATAATGGCTGCTATATTACTTCATAGGTTGTTGTCAGAATCAGACAGAATCATATAAATCAGAGTTTGTGCAAATGTTGGTTGTTACATTGTTAGTTGGGAAATATCTGCCTGTATTTAACTCAGCCAGATTGGCCACATAGTTGAGTGTAGATTAGTCTTTGGTGCTTATTTGTATTTTTAGGGTATTTCTTTTTCTTTTCTTTTCTTTTTTTTTTTTTGCGGTACGCGGGCCTCTTACTGCTGTGGCCTCTCCCGTTGCGGAGCACAGGCTCCGGCTGCGCAGGCTCAGCGGCCATGGCTCACGGGCCTAGCCACTCCACGGCATGAGGGATCTTCCCGGACCGGAGCATGAAACCGTGTCCCCTGCATCAGCAGGCGGACTCTCAACCACTGCGCCACCAGGGAAGCCCTTAGGGTATTTCTTGACCAATCTGTGCAAAACAAGTTTGGCTTAGGAGAGTATTTTAATGGTATGAATGAGGGGTGGAGGGGAAAATGATTATAACACAAATCTATGTGTTAGTGCTCATAATCTTTAATGGTACCCTGGAAACTTGTATTTATCAAATTTCTCTTTTGACAAATGCTTTCTTTTCATGTCTTACAAGTGCTTTGCTTGAGAGAGAGATTGATAGGTATATTTTGCGGAAAGTAAAGCTGGTCATTTTTTCTTTTTTGGTAAGCAGCAAGATTTCAAGGGCTTCCCTGGTGGCGCAGTGGTTAAGAATCCATCTGCCAATGCAGGGGACACGGGTTTGAGCCCTGGTTCGGGAAGATCCCACATGCCGCGGAGCAACTAAACCTGCGCACCACAACTACTGAGCCTGCGCTCTAGAGCCCGCGAGCCACAACTACTGAAGCCTGTACACCTGGAGCCTGTGCTCTGCAACAAGAGAAGCCACCACAATGAGAAGCCTGCGCACTGCAACTAGAGAATGCCCGCACGAAGCAACGAAGACCCAGTGCAGCCAAAAATAAATTTAAAAAAATAATAAATTTATTTTAAAAAAAAGATTTCAACTGGGAGAAAGAAATGGAATAGTTTTCCTGCTCTAATTGAAGGTCTTATTCCTACAGTCTCTCCACTCTGTTTGTATGGGTGTGTCTATGTGTGTACGTTGGCATGGCTGGGCAACCACAGTGAGTGTGCAGAAGGGTGAGAAGAAGAGAAATAGTAACAGAAGTAAAGAATCAAAAGATGTAAGGGAGATATTGGAACACTTATACTATCTCAGATATGCAATTAAAGGCACCCAGAAATTTTACTTTCTTTTTCTTCCCTTTTTAAATTCCCACTTGATAAATTGTTTTTTCCCTAAGGAATTCATGATAGTTTTAGACTGAAGTCATTTTGAAGTAACTCTCCCATCCCCGCTTGTTTTAATAGAAATATATTAGTAAAGCTTCTTTTGCTTTTATCTTGTTTTTCATAGTAATCATAACAGTTGTTGCATGCCCAAATGTTGGGACAAATATTTACTTATATCTATAGAGATATAAATTCAACAGAATAAAGTTCAGGGTGATAAAAAATATGACACTGCTTTGGGAAACATGAAAACATATTAATAGTATATAAACACTTGAAGAATAGCAAATGCTAGGAAATATGGGGTGACACAAAAAATTAACTATATCTGATGTACAATATAGCAGATGGAAATTATGATCTGTCTGCTTATGTTGAGACATCACGCTACAGAACAAAGAGTTTTGATTGAGATGCAAGTAATTTGGTCTTTCCCTCTTTAACACAGGCTGTTTTCATATTGCCAGTTTTTTCCTTACAAGTTAATACAATGACATGAAATTTTATTGGCTTCCTACCTAGGTTACCTGAAGATTTTAATCTATAGGAGCGTCTAGGTCAAATTTTAACAAAAAGCAGCCTTTTCTGAGGTGTTTAAAAACATAAATGTTTATTCCTATCCATATATAATTTAAAAATGTGATTTGATGATCTATTTATAAACTTGTATTTCTTAAACATTTATCAGAAGTTTGAGGGGTCAGTAGAGGTGTTCTTGATCTAAACTGAGGTTTTTGAGATGGAGAGTATAAAATGGTTTGTTGGTCATTGATGACAATAGTTAGAGTTCCCAGTATTGTAGACATTTCTTCTCCATTTAGTGAGATAGGGTTAACTTTGTTTCTTGTCTAGTTTCGGGTCCTGGGATATATCAGAAAAGTGGAGATGTCTTATTTATTAGGCAAATTATTCTCCATCCTGAGCATGCACAAATCTTCATTCCTTTTGAGTCTCTAACAGAAAGATGGTAGTGTGGTAAACACAGAAGCAGTCCTTATTATCACTTTCCTCTAAGATGGGTGATACCAGTCACTTCATAACCTTCAGTTTGAGAAAGCATAAGAGTAGAGTTAAAAAAAAGGCACTGTTGTATTACAAAAACAAAAACGGCATCTTTCCATACTAACTACCCCCTGCAGATTACACATCGACCCTATCATCAGTCTGCTAAAGTAGAAATGGAGAATGAGATAAATCCTCAATTATTTTAAAGTGCATTTGTTTCACTGGAGCCTTTCAAATTTTTCGTGTGTGTGTGTGAGAGAGAGAGAGAGAGAGAGAGAGAGAGAGAAAGAGAGAGAGGGAGAGAGAAGAGACTAAAGACTTCCTTGATGCAGCAAGTGTACTGAAAATATAAAAATGTTTGATAAATATTTAAACATAGCACCAGACTATGATTTTTCTTCATGCACACCTTTATGTCTGACTTTTGAAAGGTCTTTAGACACAATTTTTTAAAAATGATAGTTTCAGAGTCTTCTACAATGCCTTCATGGTGGGTCGATTTCCATATAGGTCTTCCATAGTAACATATCTTCATCCCAGTTAACCAACCATAAGAGAAAGAATGTAATCTTCTGCCTCCCCTCTGTGGGCAGAGTGGACAGTAGAGTCAGAAAACATCGGTTCCAATTTGTGTCTACAATTTGATGACTTGAGTGATGCTGGGCCTCTAGGAACTTTAGAAGGTTCACTAGAGAAACCGAGATAATAGCTACCACATTATATAGTCGAGAGGGTTACCTGAGCTCACAAACGAAGTTCTCTATAGACAGCAAACGGAATGCAAACGTGAGCCACACTTTATATTTCTAAGCAGCTGAATCCCTGATACAGCCCTGGATTTACAAGAAAGTGGGGGAAAATATCAACCCAGTGAGGTCACTCCCTCTGGCCGGGCCCTAAAATTCTTTGGCACCTGAAGGGCTGTGCTCTGTACACTCGGAAAAGCCTCGGCACCCCGACTTGGCACAATGGCGCCCTTAGGCTCCTGCTCACTCAAGCAGCGGGGAACTTTTCGTAGCTCCTCTAAACCATGGGAGCGTTTTCGCCCAGCTCTCTCCACAGACCTCGCCAAACGTCTCCTCCCAAGGCCTCACCCAGGGAGACATCTCGCATTCACAATTACTCGACGCTCGCTACGCTCACCGCCAGTGCGGAGGTGGGGAGAAAGGCGTGGCTTCGCTTTTATAATCCTTGCCAGCCAATGAGCGTGCTGCCTCTCTTCCGGTCGGCGAGCCAACCAATCCGAGCAAGTCGGTGTAACCTTCGGCTCTACTCGGCTCTTTTCGCTGATGCGGGCAGCTCGAGTGGCCGCCGCCGCTAGAAAGACGCTTTCCTTTTTAATTTTTTTTCCAATCGTTCACTTCCGGGTCCGGCGCCGATCCGGATGCCCGAGGCAGAAGGATGTTTGACCTCCGGATAAGCGAGGCGCCGCTGTGCATTCATTCCCAGCTGCATTGGTGGCGACAGCCGCGGCCCGGGCGGCGACTCTCCGGCCAGAGGCGGCGGTAGGACGCACCGGCAGTAGTGCGGCGACCGAGTCCGAGCTGCGTTATCTCCGTCGCTTGGTCCTTCCCCCCTACCTCGCTCGCTCCCTCCCTGCGTGCCTCGCTTTCCTCCTCCGGCCGCCGGCGGGTGCGATGTGCCGCCGCCGCTGCCCCAGCCGCCGCTGACTGACGGACCGGGGGGCGCCGCCCGCGCCCGGGACCGACCCGCCACTTGCGGCCGCGCCTTTGAGGTAAAGCCCCGTTCGCGTTGGCGCCTGGCCGGGAGGCCCCGGCCCGGCGGTTGCCTCGGCGCAGCCGCGGCGCCTTCCTCCCCGGGTGGGGCTGGGCGGACTGGGGTCCCGGGCTGGGTGGGGTGGGGTGCGGCGGGGGCGGTGCCGCCGGCGGGGGCCCCGGGGAGGGGTGGGCGAGGACCCGGGCAGGCGGCGCGGAGGCGCGGGCTGGAGGCGGCCGCAGTCGTGGCCGGGGGGCGAGGGCGCCTTGGGCTCGCTGGGCAGGGAGGGGGCCGCGGGCGGCTGGCCGGGCTGGCCGCAGAAGTTGCCCGAGTGGTGCGGAGCGAGTGGGGACGGCGGGGAGGTGGGCGAGCTGGGAAAAGTCAGAGGCTTTTGGGGGGAGGGTTGAGAGGTCGGGAGTGCAGCCCCCAGCGCCCCGCGATTGTGTCCAGACAATTCCCTTTGGAGCGGGGGTTTTAGGCAGGCCCTTCGGAGTGGGGATTTTAGGCAGGAGGGAGGGAGCCGTCTGTCGGCTGGAGGAGGTGTCAGGGGTCAGCATTCATTTCTGGGAGAAACTTCCCGATGGGGTATTTGTTTTAAGGGGGGGTAGGGATTTACCTATTCGATAGAGCTTTTGACTTAGCTCAGAACTTATCCAAGGCATTAGTCGGGGGCTCAAAATTACTCTGATGGTTACTGTTAGGGTGCTGCTTTGTTTGTTTCTCCCACTTGCAAAGGGGAAGTGACCCACAGGAGCGTCGGCTCTCTTGGTCCACAGCCCCCGCGTTTCTTTTCTGCGGGGTGGTGATGGAGATGTGTGTTTGCTCCTGGGGTGAGGGTAGTTAGGCCTGTGTTACGATCATTCCAGTTCTCCCAGGGAAGGAGGAAAAGTTAATGGGTGGGAGTGTGTGTGGGAGATGGCTACTGTTGCTACTCTGCGAATTAGTTTTAACTCTGTTGTAATGAGTACCAAGGCTGGTCAGCAAGTGACCCTTTTGTAACCTTTGGTTTTAGAACATCGACTTTAATTGGAGAATTAAAAACCTACTGATTTTTAATAAGTTAAGGAAAGAAGTTAGTACTTATTTCTTTTACGTTTGCAATTACTTCTTGTATAGGAATGACATTTGCCCACAGATAGTAAAAGAGGTTAAACTATATCTGAGTTGGAATACTTTTTAAAATTAAAAATATTAATTAGTAAAACCATGTATATATTTTTGAAGAATATTTGCTTTCCCTGTAAATAAGCAGATTGTGAAAGAAAAATATCACAGAAGTTATAAGATGTGAGGCCAGTTTAAGAAAACATTTCCCACCAAAAATCAGATCTGGTTTGTGACATTCTTAATAACTTTTTTGGCAGAGAGGAGTGGAGAGTTGTGTTTAGTGTATTTTGTAATTATTCCCAAACTTTGGTCCAACTGTATTCTGAGTTAAGATCAATTATTTTCTTATTTTATATACATTAGCCTTTATAGTTGCACAAAAGATGAAAATCATATTTATGGGAATTGGAAGAAAGGTGTAATAAGATAAATTGCGTGGCTTTGGTATAGATTTGTAGCAGAGTGTATAGACACTTTTGCATTCAGGGTGCTTGCATTTCTGAATAAGCCTCAGGTATGAGGAGTAAGTAGTTCTTATTAGAACGGGGGGACAGAAAGTTTAATTTTGATGTTGATATGTATGAGACTTTTGGGGGAATCTTGGAAAATGATTATCTTTTCTGATGGTTTATTGTGCTCACTGACCTCTTCTGCCATTCATCAACTTAAAAACTAATGCATTGTATAATTATTGACATTTTCATTGTTAGATTTGCAAGCATTAACTATTAACAAAATCTTCAGCACACAGAAGTCACTTATTCCTTCAAATAAAAGAACTAGGATTAGAACAAAGGAATAGTTTAGTTCAACCTGAACCTTTACTTTGTGTAGGGGACTTTTACTATGTGGTGAGGGTGGAAGAGTGGTAGAAACATGAGGAGGACTAAGACCCAGGACTAAGACCTTTAAGGGAGAAGCAGACATGCACAGAAATAATTGCAACACAGGACTCCTGTGGGGTTTATTAGAAATGTATGGAAGCATGCGTGTGTGTGTGTGTGTGTGTGTGAGTGTGTGAGTGTGATACCAATTTTGACTGGGGAATTATAAACGAGGTTAGAGCTGGTAATACTCCATTTGGGGCTTAAAATATTTTAATGGTCAAAATGGGTCGGTGTGTGTGTGGGGTGGTGTGGGTAGTTTTGTAGGTGAAGGGAGCAGTTGAGAACCGGCTTGCTGGTTTGCTATCATGGGGCCTGTTGAGCTGGACCTAAGGCTGCTGTGCCAGGAGGTCTCTGTGGGAATAGAAGCTGTAAAATTAGGTGGGGATCAGTCAGTCCATGGACATCTAGAATGCCTTGTATTTAAAAGTGAGTCAGTTTAAGGTATGAAGGTCCAAGTGTATAGATTCTATGCTGATAGCAAGTAGGTAGGCAAATAAGGCTAGTAAGTTTAAAGGAAACAAATTAGAATAGTCAGTTTGTTATCATTCATGCTAATGGAGGAAAGCAGAAGAGTATATAATCGAAAACAGTTCCTGCATGGTTTTGTCATATTTCTTTGCTTGCCTTTGGATATGAGTGTGTGGTAACCTGGTAATTGGTTTTATATGAAATAAATCTAGATTTTAAACATATGACTTGGGAAGAAATGGGAATCTTTCCCTTTTCTTCTCTGGGTGCCCTCTGTAATCCCCTTCATGCTGGGAATAGACCATCGTTCTGGTGTGGTTTATTGGTTCAGATTTTTTCAGAATGGAACAAGTAGTTGTTTAGTTTCAAAGGGCTTTCCAAAAGGATGTATCAAACTAAATAGTGGGAATCTGAAACAATAAATAACAAAATACAGGTCATTGGATAGTTATATTATTGTTAATACACTTCAAGGTGAGATTTGCTATGGATAAAGTGAAATGTGAAGAATCTACATAGGAAGAGAATTGACTATACCAGTAAGATGACAACATGAGAGACTTCCACAGTTATGGATAAATATATACAGGGTTTTTAGTCATCTTAAATATTGACGACTCTAAAAAAATTTAATCCCAAACTTAATCATTATCAAAGGAGTGCTTAGAAAAATATCACCCTTATGACGCCATCGTTTAATCATCTAGTCATGTAACAGGGGAGATTGTTTGATAGTTTTTTACTGACTATTCCCCTCTTAGTGTTCAATAAGGATTTACATTATAACTGAATTTGTATCTTGAACCTCCCGATAATAACAATACCTATTACAATTTATTAAGTGCCCACTTGGTCTGAGGACCATAAATGATAACTGTTAAGATGACTCTGTGAGTTAGGTGGTGTAAGCCTTGCCTTTGACAGTAGGAGGCAGAGTTTTCTAGAATTTAAGCAACCTGTTTAAGATATATCTTGGAAGTAGCAGAGTGCATAATTAAATCTTTTTCTTTTTTTTTCCTGACTTCACAGTCTTAGACCAATGATGTCTTCTCTAATCTTCCATATTCTTCCTTTTTGTCTTTTCTCATGCAGTTGGCACTTAGTGGTATTGATTAATGTTGTTAGTATGTGTTTGGGTGTTTGTTCTTTAAGATATAATTTCTTTGGAAATGGCGGTTTTGGGATATCTGTAGTTCTCTACTAGTAGTGACTCTCTAGGAGCAGAAGATACGGTTCTAGTAACGTAAGCTACCTCAGTATCATTTTTGTGCTGATCTGTAGGAAAGAACCATACATGAGGTTGTTAATGTGTGGAAATCAAGTGTGTATTGTCTATTAATGTGAAGTGACTTTGGAGAGCCTCTGAACTAGTCAGAAAACATGGAATGGGACAGATAATCGGGGATAGGTAAGTTTTAGAGATACAGTGGAGACTCCTGTTACCCATGTTTTTTCTAACTCCCTTCTCAAAGCTGAGATTTAGGAACTATAAATGTTTGGGTTTCCTTCTATAATGGGACCTATGGAAGGTGCATAGTGATTTGTTCTTAAACTCTCTTATATTATGTTCTCTCCTTCTACTCCCTGCCAATCATCCTAGTTCTGAGGAAGAATTCTTAACAGTGAACTTGAAGTACTTGTGTATTTGGTAGATAAGACACACATTTTGATCATTTTCTTTACTAATGATATATCACATAGTTATAATGTAATTAAATGAAAATCTATAGCTAAAACCAATGTCCACATGACTATATCATGTCCACATTTTTTATAGCGTTTACTGTAATTAGTAAAATCTCATGATGTATATACTCTTTTTCTTAAACACAAATTTCTAATGCTTTCTTCTTCAGTGAGGTAATGCAGATTTTAACTGTATTCAAATTTATTACATATATTTAGTTGATTTTGTGTTGAACTACTTTCCTTAGCTGATAGCTACGTTGGAAAAACAAGGGGGCGGGGAGAGGGTTTCTCTGCCATTATATTCTTCATCCCGATTGAGGAAATTCACATAAAGTGCCATGATGTGATGCCTGGCACATAGCAGGCACTATGCAGATATTCTCTTAAATTTAGGAGTTGCTGATATATATGAGTTGTCAGAGTGTTGATTGGTGCGTAGAATGAGCAAAGACTTTTGGGGATAGCCTATTACAGGAGAATCTCTGAGCTCACCTCTCTTTAACCCACTCAAAAGATTAAGTTATACTCTTCATTCATTTACTACTTGATGTCCATGCTACATTAAATGGCAGTAGACTACCCTCTAGTTTGTTCTTGAACTTTTATTCCCACCGGTTATTGTATACTGTGTATACCTACCAAGAATCATTTGTCTGTGTACCCAGCAAATTGTTAATGGCAGTTGTACTTGTTGTAATTACATAGTTTAATGAGATGTTATTCAGTGAACTATGAAGGCGAAAAGGTGTTTGTATGAGAGCCAGTGGCTGCTTTGGAAACAGGTGAGTAGCTGAAGTCACTTCCAGTTAAAATCGGTGTAGGTGAAATTAAATGACTAGGGAAAAAACCCTAAAAGTTGTAGATTTTGCAATAAGATGCTGCAATAAAATTGCTTATAAGTGTTTGTGAGATGTCTTTCCATGTTTAAGAAACTGGAAATCACAGGTGATGTACTATGGGTGTGGTTTTTGCAAGAAAGATAAAGTAGAACTATAATCCATGGACTCATGCTTGAAGGAAAGACCTTGGCCCTGCATTAAAAGACTGTCTTGTGGGCTTCCCTGGTGGTGTAGTGGTTGAGGGTACGCCTGCCAATGCGGGGGACGTGGGTTCGTGCCCCGTTCCGGGAGGATCCCACGTGCCGCAGAGCGGCTGGGCCCGTGGGCCGTGGCCGCTGGGCCTGCGCTTCCGGAGCCTGTGCTCCGCAACGGGAGAGGCCACAACAGTGAGAGGCCCGCGTACCGCAAAAAAAAAAAAAAAAAAAGGACTGTCTTGTGATTGTATATTTTGGTGTTTTAGTTGCATTAAAATGTTTAAGGTAGATTCTTTTATGATTCCCCTTTTAAACTAAGTTATGAACTGTTGGTTAATAATAGTATATTAAAGGGGTATCTACTTCTAAAGTAACACCTAGTTTATAATCTCTCATAGAGATTTGTTTAACAGCATCCTCTTTTAAAAAAGAGAAATACTGGTATTCCTGAACATACAGTCATTCATATGTTAGGGGGAATTGTTTAATTATTAGGTCACATGGTTCCCACATGTTTCCTGATAGGATCCCTCGTCTGATTTCGTATGTTACCTTTCAGCTTTTATTACAGCATCAGGGTTGGAGAGAGCCTTCTTGTAATTCCACCATCTCCTCAACCTGAGTAGGGACTGCAGGAGTGAATTGGTAGAGGAAATTGTCCTTTGGAAGAGGAAATGCCATACCCAGGAGCAGTTGAGCTTGGTGCAAAGGGTGCTGGTCTAACAGCTTACAGTAACTACTTGCCTTTCTCGTCTAGCTCAGCCCAAAGGCAAAGGAAAGCTTATAGGTGTTGAAAAAGGAGGTCGAAGTTGGAGAAGGAAAGGTAGATGGGGTATACTCTTTATCTTGGTGTCACCACATTACAACACCTGAAATGCAGTAGCTGAAATGGAATGCTGAACTATGAAGGCAGGGTTAGTTTTTCAGAGCTTTGGTTAGCCTCTGTGAAATTTACTTGGCTCTGCTTTCCCATGTGTGTTGGATTCATCCTCAGACTGGTAGCAAGATCCTGGTGCACTGGCCAGGACATCTTTTGCGCAAGCCTACCAACATATTTTCCCCTTCATGTTTTATTGACCAGAATTAGGTCACGTACACTTCCAAACGAGTTATGACAAGGGGGACAGGGTTATCATAGTGAGTTTCTACCAGTCAGGATATATACCCTTGCAACTGGCGATGGGGTCACATTTCCCCGAGTTACATGGTGGAGGGAGGATATTTTAAAAAATTGTGGGAAGGAGGAATATAGGGGAAACGGATGTTAGAGAGGCAATCAATAGTGACCACCACATCTACACATCTGCTTGTTTTAAGGAAGAAAATAAATAATGCATCTAAATGCACTTTGAACTTTAAAGTGTTGTACAAATGTAACGGATGAAAGATTAGAAGGCTGCTTCTATGTGACTATCTTAAATATGCTCAGGTATGAATATTTTAGGAACTGAAAACACTGCTAGTTTTCTTATTGACTAACTTTGAGTCAGTAAAATCAGTTAAAGATTATACTTTTTTTCATGGAACTCATAAAGCTATTTTAACTTTAAATTAAACATTTGTACTTGTAAACTTATTTAAATTTTTTCTGTGTTGCTACCCTCCTTCTTGGACAAAACTTGTCCACATCTTTGATCTCATCATATTTCTGTGTCATACCTGGAGGAGAATAGATGCCTTGAGGAAATTGGAATTTATCAGTCAGAGAAATGGTTTATTTTGAATCAAGGAATCTGATTGAGGTAGGAGGGAAAGGTGTTACATATCTTAAATACAGCAAAAAAATAAAAAATAAATAAAAATTGTGGGGGCTGGGGAGAATCACAGACTTTTAGAATTGAAATGAATTGTGGGAAGGTTGAGTGAAATGCTTAAGTCACACACCTGGTTGGTAGAACTCTCCTATCCTCATTGATAGTGTAGTGCTCTTTCTGACCAAAAAGTGGGAGGCCATGAAAAGTTTTGTCTACTTTGCAGTTTTGCTCAGGACCATGGGCTAGTTATGTAAAGCAGTCAGCCAAGTACCTTTAATACAGATATCTGGGTTCTCAGGGTTTGGAAATTTGTAGCCAGAGTTGGTGTGTGTCTGTGTGTGTACGTGTTTAAGTAAAACAAGCAAACAGACAAATCTTTTAATCTTCTCTCAAGCAGTCGACAAAAACAGCATGCATACACACACACAGACACACACACACACACACCCTGGACTGCTGAAACGAAAATGCAGAAGCAGAATGAGTGCTTGGAACAATTCATATATTTTTATTTTCAAGAAAGTTGTTATCTTAAAGATTTCTTTGTTTTCAGTATATGTAAAAGAAAATTGTGTGTGTGTGTGTATGGGGACATATATGGAGATACATGTATGTATAAATACATAATTAATATACAGAATTAATTGTTGTAATTCTAATTGTTGCAGTGTTGTTATAAATATACAGAGTAAATCCATCCATCCCCTGGAAGGATATTTACGTTAATGACAGATATTTATAGATTTGGAATGATTTTTATTTTTATACTTTTTATACTTCTCTGTAGTGTTTGGATTTTCAGCTATGATTATGCATTATTTTTACCATTGGGAAAAAATACTACTTTTTTTTTTTTTTTGAGGGAAGAAAATAAAATTCTGGGGTGGAATGTTTTCTACCAACCTAGAATTTAACATATAATTCCGCTTTCATTGTATATTACCTTAAATAGAGCGTGCCTTGAATGCGCTGATACTTTGTAATAGTATTTATTTTAAAAATTGGACTTATTACAAATTATATATCTTAAAATTTTAAGTTGAGGGGCTTCCCTGGTGGTGCAGAGGTTGAGAGTCCGCCTGCCGATGCAGGGGACACGGGTTCGTGCCCCGGTCCGGGAAGATCCCACATGCCATGGAGCGGCTGGGCCCGTGAGCCATGGCTGCTGAGCCTGCGCGTCCGGAGCCTGTGCTCCGCAACAGGAGAGGCCACAGCAGTGAGAGGCCCAAGTACCGCAAAAAAAAAAAAAAAAAAAAAAAAAAAATTTAAGTTGTAATTGGCCGTATGATACCATTTGATACAAGTATATTTTATGAAAGTGGACTTCTGAATTTTTCTAATTATTAATTTATCTATTTTTTTAACTTGTTTGGTTTTGACTTCAAGTGGTATACTTGGCAAGGTATCAGAGTATGATATATTGGAGTCAAAGTTATAGTCAGAGTTTCCTGTAGTAAAAAGGGAAGTGAAAATGTTTTTTTTCCCTTACATCCAGTCTGTGTTATGTTTATTTTCTATTTCTGTGAAATACTTATTATATATTCTAGCAATGAATACTTTCAAATGGCAGGCAAATATAGTAGGTAATGTTATAGGGAGAGAAAATTCCCATAAGACTCTTCCACTAGTCTAACGGTGTGTGTACACATGGCTATAAGGCCTTTTCATAAAATCCTAATTTGGTGTGCAAAAATAACCTAGTATTGTTTTGGAGGTGAAACTAGTAGGTATCAGTTGTTGATGACATTTGAAAAAGAAACTGGTATTTGTAGATGCATATTTTTGTAAAACATTATTTTATTTTCTCCTTTTGTTCCAAGGATCTGAAAACAACATGAACACCGCCACCCCCCCACCCCCCAAAAGAAGTGTAAATCTTAAAGATGTGGAATCTTGTAATGCCAGTTTTTATTTTAAAAAGTGGTAGATTATTTACTGAGCTCTTTTTCTATCATATGAGTGTCGGCATATTATGGCTAATATTTCTTTATATATTTGGGATTCTGAAAATGTTTGTAGTTAAATCAAAATGTAATCAGCTCTTTAAACGCATTCTCTTGAGTATTTTCTGATAGTCTGTTGGAAGTTGATAACTGGAATGTGTATTGTGTGTTTATTGTATATTGTTAATCTAAATACTCTACTAATGAAGGTTGTTTTTTGAAGGCTGATTGAAAAATAAAATTCTGAGCACTGGGAATGAGAATTTCAAATAAGTTAAAATAAATTTTACCATACCCACTTAAAAAAAAATCTTCCAACTGAAAATTAGTAAAATTTTTTCTGTGACAGAGTAAACGAGAGAACAAAATTGGGCAATTTTAATGACAGTGCTTTCAATCCTTGCTGTAGGGCTGGGAGTGCTAACTTACTAGTAGATGAGAAAAAAGGATTTGTGGAGAAGGCAGCTTGGACCAGTGGTTCTCAGCCCTGACTTCACATTAACATTTTCTGGGGAGCTTGAAAAAATTACAGATATTGGGATTCTACCCATGCTACTTTATATTTGAATCTGGGGATGGGGCCAAGGCATTGATCTATTTTAGGATTTCTACAGGTGATTCCAGTGCGCTTCAGGGTTGAAAATGACTGATTTCTCCTTCTTTTTATACACATCTCTTAGCTTTTTTTGAAAAAACGTCTTCCTTTTACTTTCAAATTCTCTTTTTAATCAGAGATGGAGGTGTGAAGATGAGATAGAATCTTCCTTTTACTTTCAAATTCTCTTTTTAATCAGAGATGGAGGTGTGAAGATGAGATAGAAATGCATAGAAAATATATGCAAGAGGACCAGGTTAATGAAATGACTTCTCTTCAGGGTTTCGTACTCAGAATGCTTAGTGAAGACACTATTTATTCCTTGTTCATTAGCAGCTTTTGAATAGTGTAGCGCCAAAACTAGAAGTTTGGAAAATTTGTTAAAGGGAAATTTATCTAGAATAAATTAAGGTACCAATTCAGATGCCCCTAGAAATCTTAAGAAACCTAAGTGATGAAAGCAATCCTATCTTTAAAGTTAGTATAAGAATGTTGCTCATCAAAATTTGATTGGTTTTAGTTATCATATTTTATTAGTTATATTTATCATATTTGCAATATCATTGAGTTGTATTTTTCATGGGACGTAAGGATGGAAGGGGCCTTAATGGTTGTTTAGTATAACTGTATTTCTACCGCTTTACTCTCTTTTTTTTTTTTTTTTTTTTTTGTGGTATGCGGGCCTCTCACTGTTGTGGCCTCTCCCGTTGCGGAGCACAGGCTCCAGACGCGCAGGCTCAGCAGCCATGGCTCACGGGCCCAGCCGCTCCATGGCATGTGGGATCTTCCCGGACCGGGGCACGAACCCGTGTCCCCTGCTTCGGCAGGTGGACTCTCAACCACTGCGCCACCAGGGAAGCCCTTTACTCTCTTTTATACCGTTGTTGATGAGGTACTGTCTCTGTTTTTCCCCTCGGTAGAAATAGTTTAGTAATTAAGTTATAGTATATTGTGCGTGTAGTATATTGTTTATATTGTATGTAATCAGTAAATACATACATATAAATGCACTATGATAATAGGGTTTTATGATTATTGTGTCTTATCATTTATGGCAAATCAGGGTCCATGGTAACTTATTTGCTGCTGCTTCCTAGGTCAGGAACACTCTTACATTTTTCTTGTGACAACATAAGAGCAAGCCATTTTATGAGTTCAATGCATTAAATTCCATTCAATGAACATTTTTTGCATGGTGGCAAAATTGGATTTGCATTTCTTCTATAAATTTCAAGGGTTAGATTTCTGTAAACTGCCCTGATAGGAGAATTTGTGTTAGAGAAATTTAAGGGTGGATAGAGTGTAGAGGGCATATTATGTGTGAACCATTGGGAGACTTTTAGAATTATTTTGAGTTCATCAAACTACTACAATAAAAGCACATGATAAAGAGGTTACCAGTTACATTTTGCACATATAATTAGTAATAGAGTAATGGGTACTGTTCTATAGGACCACAATTCCTCATCAACAATTCTGACATCTAAAATGCTCTGAAAACCAAAATTCTTTTTTTGTATGTTTGGCACAAATTGGTTTTCTTCACAAAACCTGTTGTGAACTGTTTGTCTTTATTTCATGTATTTGTAGGTTTCACTGCAGAAATAGTAAATGTTTAATCATAGTGTGCTGTCCCAGACTTCTCTGTGCCATTACAGCTTTCTCTATGGGTGTTAAAAAGTATATGGTGTTTACACACTGTATCACCTGTAAGAAATGCCCTGAAAGGGCTTCCCTGCTGGCGCAGTGGTTGAGAGTCCGCCTGCTGATGCAGGGGACAAGGGTTCGTGCCCCGGTCCGGGAAGATCCCACGTGCCGCGGAGCGGCTGGGCCCGTGAGCCATGGCCGCTGAGCCTGCGCATCCGGAGCCTGTGTTCCGCAATGGGAGAGGCCACAACAGTGAGAGGCCCGCATACTGCAAAAAAAAAAGCCCTGAAATTCTGAATTGCAAAATGTTTAACTGCAGGAGCTTTGGAAAAGGAACTGTGGAACTGCATTAATTTGCTTCTGCCATTTATTTCTTGATAGAAACTACTCAGCATCTTAGTCCTCTGAGATGGAGTTTGAGTAAGATCCTGGTAAATTTCTTTTGCTTTTTACTCTTGTAAATATGTATATACCAAGAGGCACTTTATTTTAATCTGTGTTTATTTCTTTAGCAGTTGAAAGTTTTTCTGGTTTTTTGATACTGGGTCTTGTGGGGCCCACTGTGGTCCCAGAAGCATTGTGTAATTAGGATTCTTGAGATGGAAAATGTTTAGGGTAACTTTGGCATAGCTGAGTATTCATCATACTCTCTTTAGTCCTTGGGGTTATGTAATTTTACCTCTGTACATGGTAACTTCATGCCACAACACCTGCAGGCAGCCCTCTTTTTACATATCTTGGCTTCCTTTTTCATAACAAAGAAGAGGTGTGGTTGCAGTGCCTCTATTTTAGTTTCCTTAAACTTCCTTAATTTGTTTTTAAGAGTTCACTGCAAAAACCTTTATACCTACTCAGGCTTCTTTTTTTTCCCCATCCTGTCTGTTTCTTTTTCTCTTTTTCTTTTCTTTATTACTTCCCTGCCCCCACCCCCTTTAAAATAATATTCCTCAGCCAGAGAAGTTCATACTTATGGTATTCTGTATCAGAAAAATGTTTGCTGGAAAGGTGACAGAAGTAAATCTGCATATTCTGGTATTTCTCTAAAGAGGACCTTTTGTAGGGGAGTGATTATTGTACTGCTTGTGCAGTGATAGTGTTCTGTGTATGTGGTTTTTGCTTTCTTTCCATCCTTAAATACTGAAGGGTAATGGGGTCGTGAGCACTGTGGTACATGTATTTTTGTGTTTACTAAGATTCCAGGCACTTTAAGGTATAGATCCTAATGGGAAATTTAGACCTTATGTGGTTAGGTTATGTGCACTTGCTATGTGCTCTAAAAGCACTATAATTCTCTTGTAGGACAAATTATACCTTGTATTATTGTTTGTTTAAGCTATGTGATGGCCGGGATTACAGTGGTCTTATTTGTATTTCCTGTGTTTGGTACATAATAGACCTCTAATGATTACTAATTTGTTGAATGAATAGATTAATCATTTCATCTTTATTAGGGAGAATTTTAACATGGAAGAACCTTGATTAAATGCCTCCTGAGGCACCATGCTCATCCCAAACCAATTTAGTTTGCATCATCACAGCTGTATGAGACAAATTTCAAACACATAAATTGGGCCTAATTTAAATAAAAGAATAAACACAAGCCTGTGACTTATTTACTCAGGCTTAAAAGTAGAGAAACACATTCTAGAAAGATTTCTGAAATGAAATGCATTCATGGGCTATGAATTTAGTTAGAGGAAATATTTAGAGGAAATATTCTATTTTTTTGAGCATTTCAGTTAACTGTGATTGTATTGTAAGATATTTTTTATATTAAAGTTTTTCTTTTTTCTGTTTCTAACGCAGCAAAATTCATTCCCCCTCACAATCAAATTAGAAAACAATTTCATCACCTTAAAATATTCCCTCATGCTGCTCCTTTGTAGCCAACCCCTTTTCCCACTCTGGCCCCTAACAACCACTACTCTATCTTATAATTTTGCCAGATATCATATAACTTATAGGAATAATGAATCATGAATATAATATAAATTATAGGAATCATGTGGTATGTAGCCTTTTGAATCTGTCTTCTTCCACTGTGCAGAATGCATTTGAGATTAATCCATGTTGTAGTGTGTATCAGTACTTTTTTTTTTTGCTGAGCAGTATTCCATTATATGGATGTACTTCAGCATGTTTATCCATTCACCAGTTGAAGTATTTGTTTCTAGTTTTTGTGATAATGAATAAAGCTGCCACAAACCTTTGGGTGCAGTTTTTGTTTTGTGTGTGAATCTGAGTTTTCATTTCTCTTGGGGAAGTTTTTAGGGGAATTGTTAGGTCATATGGCAAGTGTGTGTTTAACTTTATAACAAACTGTCAAACTGTTTTCTAAAGCAGCTGTACCATTTTGCATTCCCACCAGTAATGTGGGAGAGTTCTAGTAATAAGCAGTTTGTAAAATTTAAATTGGCTCTATTGAATTACTTTTTAGTAATTCGTTGGTTTGATTGCACAGCAGAATATCTTGACAATAATATTAGTTCTGAACATGATATTTTTATAGCTGTAGATCTGTCAGACAGAGATGTAATTTAGGGGAGCCTCACTTTTCAGTGAATGCAGTCTTCCATATGCTTTGGAACTGTTCTTTCTTGCTGATCATGCAGCCCTGAGCTTTGTAAGAAAAACTAGGCCTTAACTAACCCTGGTTCATATTGGGGATTCAGGTGCCTTTGGATCAATTCTGTGTTATCTGTCTTCAGGTTTACAGCACTTACTTTGGATTCTTGTCATTTGGACTGGGCAGAAGGAAATCCTTCCTGTGGAGAAGTGGTTGGACTTTCAGCTTATTTTTGTCACCTGTTGTGTGTTTCATTCCAGTTTTGTAGAAGTCAACTTGCTTATTCATGGTTTACTGTCAATCATACTATTCAGTCCTTTCTATGTTGAGAGTTGACAATATTAGCTTCATAACTGAAATTTCCAAATGCTAATACCCTTGAATGACTGTTTTAAGTCTGTGGCCTTTGCGTATACTAGACTGTTGTTTGTAATTATGTATTTTTATAAATTAGGAAATAAGCATTGTAGTTAAGAAGAAAGGATATAACTTTGTTATGAGAACCATGCATGAAACAGCTACTGAGTTTCCTGAAGTATTTTCTCATTTATCTGGCATTATTAGGGAACAACCTGTTAGATACATTAGGACCTTGAATTTATACTTAAATATTTTCTTATTTAAATTTTTTTAAATGGTAAACTTTACAGGGTAGTACTGTTTTCTCAGTGTTTTCTAAACATACCAGATCTTGCTGATGCAGGGCTCTCATTCTGAACATCAGTTATAAAGTATGCTATTATGCATAGATGTCTATGAATTTATTGAAGTCTATAAGGTTGTTTTCTGCCTGTTCTCTCATGTTTTTACTGTTCACCTCATATTTTCTCTTTTGATTTCCAGTGTAAACTTGTTAGAATTATATTAAAATTAAAATGGAGTTTAGGGGCTCTTATTTAATGAACAGAATATGCATTTTGTGACCTCCTTTAGTGAATTTATTTCTTCTGATTCATAGCTCTTGGAAAGTTGAAATTACAGTATAAATGACCTTTGATTTGTGAGGTGTTATTCCACTTGCTTGTAGTATCTCTCAGACCTATAAATTGCTGCCTGCCCGCCCATACCTTTTTCTTTCCTCCTTTATTTGGAAAAGAGATGATCATATAAATTAACATTCTTAAATTTTTAAGAGAGTTCATTTGTTCATTCATTCATTTACTTGTTTCTTCAACAAAGTTTTAACCAGTGTCTGCTGTGTGCTATGTATTATAACAGATAATGGGGAGACAGAGTCAAATAAATTATGATCCCTGTCCTTGAGGACATCAGATTAAAAAATGGGCTATCTTAAAATTAAAGAGTAAAAGCATTGTCCCCTGTCTTCCCTGTAAATTGGTTGTGAGATGTAGAGATTTGATCAGATTCAGTTTCAATTTTTTTCTTCCATCAGGAAGATCAAAGGTTGTTTTTTCTTTTTGTGATGTTAGTGGCAATTGATGATCCTTGCCTAGTTCCATTAATTCCTTAGGAGTTGCATAATGATGAGATTTGAATTCTGTCATTTCTTACTTTATTAGACTGGAATACATTTAAAGAAGAAATTTCCCTTCATCGATTAGCGTTGATTGGTATTATTCCCAGATTCTATATTTGCACATTTGTCTACTTGCTAAAATTTATTTGTAACCCCCAAATCAGTATCCCTTGTGCTTTGCCATTCATGAGCTTGGGTAGAGTGGCAAAAACTTTGAGTCACTGGAGGGGCATGTTCCCAGCTGAAGTCAAACTAGGTGTTCTGCTGTCTTGTTTTGCTTTTAAGGCCTATTTAGTGCTTTTGGGGTGATTTTACTGTTTAAATTGGCCCCCAAATGTAGTGCTGCACTGCTGCCTAGTGTTCCTAAACCCAAAAAGGCTGTGATATGCCCTATGGAGAAAATACATTAGATGAGCTTAGTTCAGGCATGAGTTACAGTGCTGTTGGCTGTGAGTTCAGTGTTAATGACTCAACAATATGCAGCTGACCCTTGAACAACAGGGATATGAAGCATGTGGGTCCACTAATATACTGGGATTATATTCATTATTAGTACTACAGTACTATACGATGTCCAGTTGGTTGAATCTGCAGGTGCGGAACCACGGATCGGGTGAGGGAGGGACTGTGTATATGGAGGGCCACCCACGAGTTATATGTGAATTTTCAACTGCGTGAAGGGTAGGTGCCCCACTCCTGTGTTGTTCAAAGGTCAGCTGTATATTAAATAAGTTGTCTTTAAACAGAATCACACATAAAACAAGGATATGTATTGATCAGTTGATGAAAATGTTATGACCAGAGGATTGTAGGAACCTAACCCTGTATTTTTCGTAGGAGCAATGGTTCAGTGTTTTCAACCTTTATAAAACGTTAACTACTGTGAATCAACTGTTTTTGGTTTTGCTGAGGTACAGAAGAATATCCTTTTTTAACTGATGTAAAAAATATACAACAGAAAGTTGTAAGTCATGGAAGTAGAGAGTCATTAAGAGGCTTGGTGAGACCTTTTCTGGGGAAGTTCATTGCTTCTTGGGTCATTTCTGTGCCTGGTACAGGGTAAATACTCAATAAGTATTTGTTGGATGTAAGTAAGTGCCGCCAAATAGAACATGATTTTCCTTGAAAGCTTGGAGTTTAAATTTAATATCATTCCTGTGATTGGGATTTGCAGTCAAGTTTGTGCTTAGAGGTGGTGAGATACCTACTCTTAGAGATTGATATTGGGAATATTTCAGTAATGTAAATTTAGTATGATGTCTACTTGATTTTTGATTTCCATCATGTAGGAGATGAGGGTGATCTATGCTTCTCTCGTATTTATAATAAGTGCTTAAGGGGCTGGACATTTTCAAATTAAACATTCCCTTTTCTTCCAAATATTGAGACTCATTAGCTATGATAAGGGACATTACCAATGGGAGTATAAAGTCACCTGGAAATTGAAAAGAGGAGGCACAAAAAGACATTTTGAGGACCAATGAAACAGTCATATCCTAGTTACTAGAGAATAGTCAGACCTGGATAATTAGAAAATTTACTTAATTAGACTTTCAGTAATATTTGTGTATGTTAAGAAAGTTTAGCTTTTAATACAATTTCCTATATAAAATTGACTTAGTTATAACTGATTATAATATGGTATGTTTTGCTATTCCTTTGCTATTATGTATTATACAGTAGCTTTCAAACTTAGAAATGTTTTTGACTACAACTCATTGAAATACATTTACCACAACTTACAGAAATATATTTTACATTGTGACCTAGTGATACTTACGTATTCATATAAAGAACCCAAACACAATCTCACTAAACACACTGTTCTTACTACATTTATGCACTCCATTTTCTTTCTTTTTTTGATACTATTTTATTTAAAAAACTGTTGCTTAAGACCCATTAAGTTGGTTTACAGACCCAATAATGGGTCATAGTCCACATGTTGGAGAACAACACTGCTTTCTTAGTAGGAATATACAAGGGACATCACTGAAATCAGGTTTCAAAAATGTAAAGTGTTGTAGATGATAGTTACTAAACATTTCTGAGACAAAATAAGTTTCCCTAGTATGTAATTAGAAAAATTGATCTCCATTTTTGACATTCCAGTTAATGATTTAGCTTTTAAAAATAAGTGTTTAGCCTTTTCTTAGACAACCAGAGTTGAGCTCATGCCAGAAACCAGTAACTGGGACACTTGCTGCTGATAGAAGCATGTGATGTAACGGCTAGCCATCACATCACAAATATCCTTACTCATTTAAATTTTGGAGAAGCTTGTAGACATGTAGTGTCATTTTTATAGAGACTGCATAAGGCATTTGAAACACCGAATGGCTCATTTAGTGTATTAAAAATGGATTTTTAAATTTAAGATAACAAAGCAGTGAGAAATCAATGCTGAGGCAAGTAACTTGTGAAAAAAATTAATTTAAAAATTTTCATTCCTTGTGATTTTCTGTTTACAAAGGACACTGAATAGCATGCTGAACATGAAAAGATACCTATAGAAACTTTTAATATCACAGGTACATGAAACAATTCTATATTGATTGCAATAATATTTTGGAAGATAGGTAGAGTACTAATAATTATTTTAAAAAATTTAGAACTGCTCATTAATGTTTACTTGAAAGCTTTAGCTAGCTGTGGTGGAGGTAGAACATACATACTAATATGTTCTCAGACTACTTTGATTTATCTAGTTGCAACTTCGAGGAGGTCAGTTGGCTCTGTAATGTCCTAAATTATTGGGCCACGCAGATTAGATAATCTGATTTTCTGTTTTGAAGATTCATCAGTGATCATCAAATTAGAAGTATGCCTGTGGCCTACATTTCTACTCATGTATAATCAGATTATATCTAATGTTTTCTGTATTTAGCAGCTCATTTTTATCTTTATTAGTGGATGATACTCCATCAAAATTGTAATTGTTTATGAAAGCAAAGTAATTGATTACTTTAGATAGGATAGATGAATAGATTATTCATCTATTCTCGAGGATAATTTGAAAATTCATCCTTTTGATCAATTATGTCTTTTTAATATAGATATTTAAGTAAGTCAGTGTGCTGAGAATTATGATAGAATCAAACATAATTTAAAATATTTTGTTACCATTTGTGTGCATTCATGTCAGTTTAATCACATTAAATACATGTTTATTCTTTTTGGTTGTGTATAATGTTTAAGGTTTCAGTTAAAGAGGTAATATCTCTTATAAAAATTAAAATATCCTTAAGCCCTGTAAATCACTACTTTGTGTTATAAGAAATTGTAAGCCAGGCATATTTCTATGAAACTGTCTTTTCTCAATAGTTTTTATTTCTATGGTTGTCTAATTTTTAAGTTTTCAAGCTGTATTTTTCTATTCTCTTCCTTGTAATTTTTGAATTTAAAGCTTCTGAGAGAAATTTTCAGTTATTACTATTGACTGAATCTGTAGATATAATACAATACTAAGATTAATTGTGGGCTTTTTATCAACTGGTATAATTTTCATGGACACTCTGAATCTTACCTACTCATATTTCTGTTTTTGCTTCTCTACTAGAAAGTGGAAAAATTAAGTATGGGTGCTGAACTGCATGTTATCCATTTCCTGTTAGTATTACATAGTTTTATTTCTAATATTATTTTACTTCCCTCCTGATTTCTTTACTTAAAACTGTTCTCAGTCTTTTGGTAGTGTGTGTGTATTGTAAACTGCCCTATATACTTTTCTATAACAAGATTGGCTTTTAAATTAAGTACAGATGTTATTTAATTTTAGGATACATTGTTTCTAAGAATATATTTATAAAGTAATACAGTGAGAAAATAACAGTTTACTTTTCAGTGGTTCTTAACTTTTTTAGCATCATACAATCTGTTGAAAGCTATGGATTCTCTCTTAAGAAAATGCTTAGGAGGGCCATGGATTTCAGGTTAAGAACTCTATACCTGTCTTTAGTATTGGTGGACTCTGTTATCATGCAAAGCAAAAGTAGGGCAAATCAAATCAAAACAAAAACTATAGTTCATGGAAGTGCTTAATACTTTACTATTCAATTATTTGAAATATTCTTATCAAGTTTTGACAGTATTTTTTAGTTATTTATTTTAGGGTGAAAGTTACCTGTTCATAGTAGAGTTAATCTTTTTATTAAGTTAATGCTTATATATGGTAGAATATTAAAATAATACAGAAATAGTCTCTTGCCTCATGTCTTTGAATTTTTCAGTAGATGAAACCACTTTTTTTTTCCTTGAGGAAATATTAAAAGCCCGTCATTAGATGATAAAAGAAGAAAAGAACACTACTTTGAATAGGACCATTTAATCAGGATCCTAGATAGAAGAAAATTTGATGTTTAAAGGATGGGTCATTTTGATATTTTTCAGAGTACTCTAAAGTGAAAAGGAATTTATTGTTTTCACAAACTTTAATATTTAAGTATATAGATTGTAAACTCTCCCGTGTCTAGTTCTAGATTCCTTCCTCTCTCCCAAACTCCATATCTAAACTGTCTCTAAGACTGAGCATGTTTGAAACCACTTTTAATTACTTCACTTTTAAATGCTTCAGGTGGTTACTAACATAACTTAAAATAAGGTGCATACAGTGTTCTCTTTGATTCTGTGTCAAGTTTTGCATTCTTTTTTTTAAACTAATTTTAACTTTATTTTTCCAGCTTTTTTGAGGCAAATAAAATTGTATCTATTAAAAGTGTACACTGTGATGTTTTGGTGTATGTATGCATTGTGAAATCATTATCAATATCAAGTTAATTAACACATCCATTATGTCACATGGTTACCTTTTTTCCCCCCCATGGTTAGAACAGTTAAGATCTACTCTGTTAGCAAACTTAAAGTATACAATACAGTATTATTTACTACAGTCATCAGGCCAAACATTAGATCCTCAGAACTTATTTTTTATAACTGAATGTTTGTATCCTTTGATCAGCATCTTCCATTTCTCCCAGCCCCTGGCAACCACCCTTCTACTCCCTGTTTCTATGAGTTTGACTTTTTTGTTTTTTTTTTTATGATTCCAGAAACAAGTGATGCCATACAGTATCTTGTCTTTCTCTGGCTTATTTCACTTAGCATAATGCCTTCCAGGTTCATCCATGTTATTACAGTGGCAGGACTTCCTTTTTTTAATGACTGAATAATATTCCATTGAATAGACCATATTGTCTTTATCCATTCATCCTTTTTCATCATTGCTTTGGCTATTTGGGGTCTTTTGTGTTTCTATCTGAATTTTTTTCTATTTCTGTGGGAAAAAAGCCATTGGGGTTTTAAGGATTTCATTGAATCTGTTGATCACTTCTGGTAATATAGACATTTTAACAATATTAGGTCGTCGAATACAAGAACGTGGGATATCTTTTGATGTAGTTGTGCCTTTTTCAGTTTCTTTCATTAATGTCTTACAGTTTTGAATGTAAAGGTCTTTCACTCTTTGATTAACTTTATTCCTAAGTATTTTATTCTTTTTCATAAGATTGTAAATGGGATGGCTTTCATAATTTCTCTTTCAGAGAATTCATTGTTAGCGTATGGAAATGCGACTGAGTTTTGTATGTTGATTCTGTATCCTATAACCTTTACTGAATTTGTGTATTATATCTAATAGCTTTTTGGTAGAGTCTTTGGAAACATATTGTACCAAAACTTACGGGATGAAGCAAAAGCAGTTCCAAGAGGGACATTTATAGCAATATATGCCTACATTAAGAAAAAAACAAAGGCCTCAAATAAACAAACCTAACTTTACACCTCAAGGAACAAGAAAAAGAAGAACAAACTAAGCCAAAAGTTAGAAGGAAGGAAGGAAAGAACAAAGATCAGAGCAAAAATCAATGAAATAGAGCCTAGAAAAACAATAGAAAAGATGAATGAAACAGATTTTTTCTTAAAAGATAAAATTGTCAAACTCTTAGCTAGACTAAGGAAAAAGAGAGAAGACTCAAATAAAATCAGAAATAAAAGAGGAGATATTACACCTGATGCCACAGAAATACAAAGGATCCTAAGAGACTACTGTGAGTAATTAGATGCTAACAAATTGGATAATCTGGAAGAAACAGATAAAGTCATAGAAACATACAACCTACCAAGACTGAATCAGGAAGAAACAAAATCTGAATAGACCTGTAATTGCTAAGGAGATTGAAACAGTAATCAAAAATCTTCTAACTAACAAAAGCCCAGGACCAGATGGCTTTAGTGGTGAATTCTACCAAACATTTAAAGAAGTAACATCAGTTTTACTCAGACTCTTCCAAAAAATTGAAGAGGAGGGAACACTTTCAGACTTACTTCTCGAGGCCAGTATTATCCTGATACCATAGCCAGATAAGGGCATTACAAGAAGAGAATATTACAGGCTAATATCCCTGATGAATATATATGCAGAAATTCTCAATAAAGTATAAACAACGTGAATTTAACAGAACATCTGAAAGATTATACACCATGATCAAGTGGGATTCATCCCTGGGATGCAAGGATGATTCAACATACACAAATCAATAAATGTTATACATGACATTAATATAATGAAGGATAAAAATTGTGTGATCATCTTAATAGGTGCGTAAAAAGCATTTGACAAAATTCAGCATCCCTTTATGATAGAACTCTTAACAAATTAGGTATAGAAGGAATGTATCTCGACATAATAAAAGGCCACATGTGACAAGTCTACAGCTAACATCTTACTTAATGGTGACAGGTTGAAAGCTTTTCCTCTAAGATCAGGAACGTACAAGGATTTCCACTCTCACCACTTCTGTTGAATATAATATGGGGAATCCTAGCTAGTGCAATTCAGCAAGAAAAAGAAAAGTACCCAAATTGGAAAGGAAAAAGTAAAATTGTCTGTGTTTGCAGATGCATTATCTTTTGTCTACTGAGGGATGAGATTTTAGCTCACATACTACCTCTTCCCCTTCTGTGTTTAAACGTTTGGATGGTTATTATGTTTACTTCATCTTTTGCTCACCTTTTTTTTGTTGTTGTTTTAGCAAATTTTACATTATCTCATTAATCTGAATTTAGTATGGTGCAGATGTTCATATCCCTGCCCTTCCCTCTACCTCTTCTACTCCTCCTTAACAGCTGAGTGTCTGTCATTTGTAGTGTTATTTTAACACTGTTAAGGTTGGAAACATTTATATTTTCTTCAATAACATTTATCTTGTTTTTTGGGGGGATAAGATTGATTCTAAAAGCTGAAAATCAATTAACCTTGCTTACACTTTTAGGACTTACAGTAGAATGCCAGGGTTAGTTTTGTTTCTAGATTAGCCCTCTGGGCCGTTTTTGCTATAACTCAGGAAAAATTTCTTTTTCTTAACTTCCTCTGTCCTTCATATTAATTTCTCTTATTATTTGGAAGCTGGAGGTATTGGATTGCTTCTTTCTGTCTCTTTTCCTTTATTTTTTGTTTCTTTATATTTTTGTTTCACATAATAGGATTGTTCCCCACCTTGTCTTTGATTATTCCATATAATATAGCATTATTTTCTTATTCTGTGTATATATTATTGTCCTTCTCAAAAGTGTCTGAGGATTTTTTTTTTAAGTTTTCATATTTTTTAAAATTTGCTTTTTTGTGGGTATTTTTCTTGCATATTGTTACCTTTCTTCATAAATCTAGCGATTCTTGATTGTCAGTTCATATGTGTGAAGGAGTGATAGGTTGATATTTCTGCGTAAATGGCTTGGGTTTTCTTTGCCGTTCTATTTGCTTTGCTGTTTTTTTCTTTATCAATCTCTTGAATCTTGTTTACACAGATGGGGCTTATTGATTGGCACATTCCACATCAGGTATGCACTCAGGGAATTAGTTTTTAGGCAAAGAGTTCTTTAAAATGTCAGATGGGAACAGGTTTTATTCTGTGATGCCAGCAAATACTCCCCCCTCCCCCCCTTCTTTGGAACTTCCTTTGATTTCTTTAGAGATTTATTTTTCTTTTTGTTTTGTGTTGTTCTTTTACATAGGAGACAGTAACAACAGTTAGTAGCAATTATCCACCTCCCCCATTTTGTCCCTGCCTCCCTTCCCTTTTTCACTCCTGCTTATTACCTTTTCACCTAACTTCCTTTAGGAAGCCTTTTGGAAGTCTGTTTGGCAGATCAGTTCCTTACTCTGCTGTGGTCTTCTCCAGCACTTAGTTTGAGCATTAGCTTCCTTCATTGCTTCATCTGTCAGTATATGCTTCTGGGCTTCCCTGGTGGCGCAGTGGTTAGGAATCCGCCTGCTAATGCAGGGGACATGGGTTCGAGCCCTGGTCCGGGAAGATCCCACGTGCCGTGGAGCAACTAAGCCCTGGTCCAGGAAGATCCCACATGCCGTGGAGCAACTAGGCCCGTGTGCCACAACTACCGAGCCTGCGCCCTAGAGCCTGCGAGCCACAACTACTGAAGCCCGCGCGCCTAGAGCCCGTGCTCAGCAACAAGAGAAGCCACTGCAGTGAGAAGCCTGTGCACTGCAACAAAGAGTAGCCCCCGCTCACTGCAACTAGAGAAAGCCTGTGTGCAGCAACGAAGACCCAATGCAGCCAAAAAAATAAATAAATAAATTTATTTATTTAAAAAAAATATATACTTTTCTTCCCATCTTCCAAAAGTTTTTTTAATATTTCTTGTCTCACTTTAAGCCTTCTTATTGATAGGGAAATACAAAGTTGCAGTTGTTAACTCAAAAAAATCTAATATCACCACAGGAGGGTGTATCATAGTAAGAAAACACATTGCGGTTTTGTGGGTTAATGTTTCTTTTGCTGTTGTGTATGTATATTGTCTTTTTGTTCATAAATGTCTCAGAGCCCTGTGCACATGCACGGGGCTTATTGACTGGTGAGTACCCCCTCCCATCTCCTTTGTTGGCTCAAATTAGGATCTGGCGACGCTGAGGTATTGTAGAGAGAGACAGTATAGGCTGGCAAGAAGGGACAGAGTGATGCTGCTGATCCAGAGAGAAAGGCACAGTTCAGACTTTGGGAGGTCAGAGAATTAGCAAAACCATCACCAGAGGTAAAGTGGGTAAGAATATGAACTCAGGAGTCTGACTCTTTGTAGTCATATTCTCACTATACCATTTACTGACTTTATGATGCAGGTCAAGTTGTGTAACTTTTCTAAATTTTAGTTTCCTTATTGGTAAAAATAGGGATTGAAATAGTACCTTATAACTGTGAGAACTGATGAGTTAATCTATTTAAAATACTTAGCACAGTAAGTGCTCAGCAAATGGCAACTAGAGAGATTTTACGTAAAATCCAGGTTTCTGGATTTTCTACAAATATTTGAACATCTGGGCCTCCCTGGTGGCGCAGTGGTTGAGAGTCCACCTGCCGACGCAGGGGACACAGGTTCGTGCCCCGGTCCGGGAAGATCCCACATGCCGCGGAGCGGCTGGGCCCATGAGCCATGGCCTCTGAGCCTACGCATCCAGAGCCTGTGCTCCGCAACGGGAGAGGCCACAACAGTGAGAGGCTTGCGTACCACAAAAAAAAAAAAAAAAAAAAAATTGAACATCTGATGTTCCTGAATGGCAGCAATTGTTTACAGCTGAGTAGTAGGTGCCTGTTTTAATTGGGGTATTTGCTTTCCAGTTTGCCATACCCCCAGTACTCCTTATTGTCTCATACTCAGTTTGATTCACTCTCTTTATGTTACCTTCCTCGTCTTTTTGGGCATTTGGATTTGTGACTTCTGATGTACTGGTATTAGCTGTAGCTGAAAGAATATCTGCAGTTTTCAGAGCTGATTTTTCTTTGGTGTTGGGCTGAATCAGTACCGAAGGCACAAACATAGACCGTATTAGAAGACTAATTCAGGCAAGGGAATGCTGTCACATACAGGAAATTCTTGGGAGTACTTGGGAGTATCACACTGGTTGGTGAGGTTCAGTGATGTGCTTCAGGTGAATGAAGAGACTGATGTTAGGGGGTGTGGTGATAAGTAACTGGGAGGGCTTTAGGTAGGAAGCCCATAACTAAAACCTAGAAATGTTTAGAGATAGAAAAAACTCATTTCTTAATGTATAATATCTGTTGACTGTCCTAGGTGCCTGGCAGTGTGCTAGGTTCAGAGATCACCAAGTTACATATAACAAGAGTCCTTGTCATCAAATACAACAGGCAGTTATAATATTGTGTGTAATATAAGAATATCCTCAGAAATCTCCTAGTCTAATCCTCCTATTTTATAATTATTAAAATAAGCTTAGACAGATTAAGCCTTGCCTAAGGCTTCACGAGTAGTTGGGACTCTTAAGACTTCTTTTTTCTAATCCAGTGCTCTTTCTAGTACATAGACAAGGCAGGCAGCATCAAAGAGGTTTGGAAGCAGATGGCAGGGATTCCAAGACCTCGGAGAACTGGTGTATTGGAGCAGGGTACAAAGATCGGGATTTAGCTGTGAGAGAAGGTTATGTTGCCTTATTTAAGACTTACTCTCAAAAGACTGGAGCTAGAGATTTTTCTTAGGGGCATGAAGAAGTAAGTGGCCATGTTGGAGAAGTCCATGTGGCAAGGAACTGTAGGCAGCTTCTAGGAACTGTAGATACCGTGTAGGACTTGAGGGTGGCCTGTGAGAGCCAGCTAAAAGCTGACGCCCTCAGTTATACACTGCAAGGATATGAATTCTGCCCGCAATCTGAAGGAGCTTGGAAGAAGATTCTTTCCCACTTTTGTCTCCAGATAAGAATGTAGTCTAGCTGATACTTTGAATGAAACCTGTGGAACCCTGAGCAAATGACTCAGCTGAGCCGTGCCCAGACTTCTGATCCACGGAAACTGTGAACTAATAAATATACTGCTATAAGGTGCTAAGTTTTTGGTAATTTGTTACACAGCAATAGAAAACTAATACTTTTGGTCATGTCCAAGTATATTCTTTAGTGTAGTTTCATTACATAATAAACACAGTGCTTTGCCATCTATTATAATTTGAAATACATAATCCAGACTTCACTGTGCCTTAAAAGCATGAAAATCACTGTAGTTTGTGATGCTCTGGGCAGCACTGTGAAATGACAAGAGTGCCACATATGGCCTCAAAACTACTTTTCTCTGGTAGTATGAAGCAGCTGTAACAATGCATAAATGAGTTAGCATGGATTCATTCTTATGAAAGTTTATTTATGAACACCAAAATTTGAATTTCATATAATTTTCATGAGTCACAAAATATTAATTTTTTCCCCAAATATGTAAAAATGTAAAGACGATTCTTAGTTTGCAGACTGTACATAATAGACAATAGGCTGAATTTAGCCTGCAGGCTGGAGTTTGCTGACAATGGCTATAGACAAACTTGTCGATACTAATACTGTTTGATAGGTGCAAAACAGGGGAAGTACTAGCACTGTTTAAGATCCTTAATAAAAATATTTTAATCAAAAATCCAACTTGTTAAATATATTTTAAAAAGTAAAAAACCTAGCATGACAGGTTTTTGAACAGTTTCTTGAATGTGGTAAAAAGGATGGAGTAAAATACGAAACAGCCTCATTTCTCACTAACCACTACTTCTATACTTTGATTATTCTTTTTTCCCCACTCATAAATGATATCCTGGTCAGTTTCCATTGATTCTTGCCACATATTTATAGGAATAAGTTCAGTTTTGGCAAGACTTATTTTGGGGTGTTAAAAATACTTGGGCCATCTTTTTTGGGAGGGCATTAAAAAAATTTTTTTAACATCTTTATTAGAGTATAATTGCTTTACAATGGTGTGTCAGTTTCTGCTGTATAACAAAGTGAATCAGCTATACATATACATACATTCCCATATCTCCTCCATCTTGCGTCTCCCTCCCACCCTCCCTATCCCACCCCTCTAGGTGGTCACAAAGCACCAAGCTGATCTCCCTGTGCCATGTGGCTGCTTCCCACTAGTTATCTCGTTTACATTTGGTAGTGTATATATGTCAGTGTCACTCTCTCACTTCATCCCAGCTTAACTTCCCCATCCCCATGTCCTCAAGTCCATTCTCTACGTCTGCACCTTTATTCCTGTCCTGCCCCAAGTTTCTTCAGAACCTTTTTTTAAAGATTCCATATATATGTGTTAGTGTACGGTATTTGTTTTTCTCTTTCTGACTCACTGTACTCTGTATGACAGACTCTAGGTCCATCCACCTCACTACAAATAACTCAATTTCGTTTCTTTTTATGGCTGAGTAATATTCCATTGTATATATGTGCCACATCTTTTTTATCCATTCATCTGTCGATGGACAGTTAGGTTGCTTCCATGTCCTGGCTATTGTAAATACATTGCAAATACAGCTGCAATGAACATTGTGGTACATGACTCTTTTTGAATTATGGTTTTCTCAGGGTATATGCCCGGTAGTGGGATTGCTGGGTCAAATGGTAGTTCTATTTTTAGTTTTTTAAGGAACCTCCATACTGTTCTCCATAGTGTCTGTATCAATTAACATTCCCACCAACAGTGCAAGAGCGTTCCCTTTTCTCCACACCCTCTCCAACATTTACTGTTTGTAGAGTTTTTGATATTGGCCATTCTGACCGGTGTGAGGTGATACCTCATTGTAGTTTTGATTTGCATTTCTCTAATGATTAGTGATGTTGAGCATCCTTTCATGTGTTTGTGGGCAATCTATATATCTTCTTTGGAGAAATGTCTATTTAGGTCTTCTTCCCATTTTTGGATTGGGTTGTTTTTTTGATATTGAGGTGCATGAGCTGCTTGTATATTTTGGAGATTAATCCTTTGTCAGTTGCTTCTTTAGCAAATATTTTCTCCCATTCTGAGGGTTGTCTCTTTGTCTTGTCTGATATGAGAATTGCTACTCCAGCTCTCTTTTTTTTTTTTCTGCAGTATGCGGGCCTCTCAGTGTTGTGGCCTCTCCCGTTGTGGAGCACAGGCTCCGGACGCGCAGGCCCAGTGGTCATGGCTCACGGGCCCAGCCGCTCTGCGGCATGTGGGATCTTCCCGGACCGGGGCACGAACCCGTGTCCCCTGCATCGGCAGGCGGACTCTCAACCACTGAACCACCAGGGGAGCCCTCCAGCTCTCTTTTGATTTCCATTTGCACGGAATATCTTTTTCTATCCCCTCACTTTCAGTCTGTATGTGTCCCTGGGTCTGAAGTGGGTCTCTTGTAGACAGCATATGTATGGGTCTTGTTTTGGTATCCATTCAGCCAGTCTTTGTCGTTTGGTTAGAGCATCTAATCCATTTACATTTAAGGTAGTTATTGATATGTATGTTCCTGTTACCATTTTCTTAATTGTTTTGGGTTTGTTATTGTAAGTCTTTTCCTTCTCTTGTGTTTCCTGCTTAGAGAAATTCCTTTAGTATTTGTTGTAGAGCTGGTTTGGTGGTGCTGAATTCTCTTAGCTTTTGCTTGTCTGTAAAGGTTTTAATTTCTCTGTCGAATCGGAATGAGATCCTTGCTGGGTAAAGTAATCTTGGTTGTAGGTTTTTCCCTTTCATCACTTTAAATATGTCCTGCCACGCACTGCTGTCTTGCAGAGTTTCTTCTGAAAGATCAGCTGTTAACCTTATGGGGATTCCCTTGTACTTCCTTGCTTTTCCCTTGCTGCTTTTAATATTTTTTCTTTGTATTTAATTTTTGATAGTTTCATTAATATGTGTCTTGGCGTGTTTCTCCTTGGATTTATCCTGTATGGGACTCTCTGCGCTTCCTGCACTTGATTGACTATTTCCTTACCCATATTAAGGAAGTTTTCAACTATAATCTCTTCAAATATTTTTCTCAGTCCCTTTCTTTTTCTCTTCTTCTCCTGGGACCCCTATAATTCGAATGTTGATGCGTTTACTGTTGTACCAGAGGTCTCTGAGATTGTCCTCAATTCTTTCCATTCTTTTTTCTTTATTCTTCTCTGTGGTAGTTATTTCCACTATTTTATCTTCCAGGTCACTTATCCGTTCTTCTGCCTCAGTTATTCTGCTATTGATTCCTTCTAGAGAATTTTTAATATCATTTATTGTCATGTTCATCATTGTGTGTTTGCTCTTTAGTTCTTCTAGGTCCTTGTTAAACGTTTCTTGTATTTTCTTCATTCTATTTCCAAGATTTTGGATCATCCTTACTATCATTACTCTGCTTCTTTTTCATGTAGACTACCTATTTTCTCTTCATTTGTTTGGTCTGGTGGGTTTTTACCTTGCTCCTTCATCTGCTGCGTGTTTCTCTGTCTTCTCATTTTGTTTAACTTACTGTGTTTGGGGTCACCTTTTTGCAGGCTGCAGGTTCGTAGTTCCCGTTGTTTTTGGTGTCTGCTCCCAGTGGGTAAGGTTGGTTCACTGGGTTGTGTAGGCTTCCTGGTGGAGGGGACTGGTGCCTGTGTTCTGGTGGATGAGGCTGGAGCTTGTTGTTCTGGTGGGCAGGACCACGTCCGGTGGTGTGTATTGGGATGTCAGTGAACTTATTATGATTTTAGGTAGCCTCTCTGCTAATGGGTGGGTTTGTGTTCCTGTCTTGCTAGTTGTCTGGCATAGACTGTCTAGCACTGTAGCTTGCTGGTCGTTGAGTGGAGCTGGGTCTTAGTGTTGAGATGGAGATCTCTGGAAGAGTTTTTGCCCTTTGATATTACTTGGGGTTGGGAGGTCTCTGGTGGACCAATGTCCTGAACTTGGCTCTCCCACCTCAGAGGCTCAGGCCTGACACCTGGCCAGAGCACCAAGAGCCTGTTATCCACACCGTTCAGAAGAAAAGGGAGAAAAAGGAAGGAAGGAAAGAAGGAAGGAAGGACGGAAGGAAGGATGAAAATAAAGTTATTAAAATAGAAAAATTATTAACAGCCTGAGGCACAGTGTGTTCTCCAAGGGAAGTTGTCCCTGGATCACGGGACCCTGGCAGTGGCGGGCTGCACAGGCTCCTGGGAGGGGAGGTGTGGATAGTGACCTGTGCTCGCACACAGGGTTCTTGGTGGCTCCAGCAGCACCCTTAGCGTCTCATGCCCATCTCTGGTGTCCGCGCTGATAGCCGTGGCTCGCGTCTGTCTCTGGAGCTCCTTTAAGCGGAGCTCTTAATCCCCGCTCCCCGCGCACCGCGGAACAATGGTCTCTTGACTCTTAGGCAGTTCCAGAGTTTTTCCCGGATTCCCTCCCGGCGAGCTGTGGCACACTAGCCCCCTTCAGGCTGTGTTCACGCAGCCAACCCCAGTCCTCTCCCTGGCATCCGACCTCTGAAGCCGGAGCCTCAGCTCCTAGCCCCGCCCGCCCCGGTGGGTGAGCACACAAGCCTCTCGGGCTGGTGAGTGCTGGTCGCACTGATCCTCTGTGCGGGAATCTCTCCACTTTGCCCTCCGCACCCCTGTTGCTGTGCTCTCCTCCGTGGCTCCGAAGCTTTCCCCCTCCGCCACCTGCAGTCTCCGCCCGCGAAGGGGCTTCCTAGTGTGTGGAAACCTTTCCTCCTTCACAGCTCCCTCCCCCTGGTGCAGGTCCTGTCCCTATTCCCTTGTCTCTGTTTTTACATTTTTCTTTTGCCCTACCCAGCTACATGGGGAGTTTCTTGCCTTTTGGGATGTCTGAGGTCTTCTGCCAGCGTTCAGTAGGTGTTCTGTAGGAGTTGTTCCACATGTAGATGTATTTCTGATGTATTTGTGGGGAGGAAGCTGACCTCCACATCTTATCCTCCGCCATCTTGAAGGCGTGTCCCACTTGTGCCATATTTGAAGTTCAATTTTAAGCTAATTGATCACTTCTTCCTGCTTCTGTTTTCCCACCTCCTAGTTTCAGGCTTGGCCACTCGTTCAGGGATTTCTCTTGGGGAAGGAATTTGGCGTTGTCTCTTGACTTTTCTTCCTGCCTCCTCAGCCATTCATTATGCTGGCCCTTGCTCCTCCAGGGTTCATGTGGAATGGTTGGGTATGAAAGGGAAAAGGCAAAAGTTTTTCAATGTATGATATGCTTTCAAATGCTGTTTCTTTTGTGAGGAAGTTTTGGTTCTTCAGAGGCTTTACACTGACCTCTTCTGTAAAACAAACAAACAGACTTACAAATACTGCTATACATAAATATATGCATGCACAGGCATTACTAAAAAGGTCTGGGCCATACAAAACAAATTGAAAGTAATGTTTACCTCTGAGTAGAGCAAGCGGAATGAGGGACAAGGGGTATGGGCATCTCAAGGGTATTTTTACTTTGTATTATTTGAATTCTTATAACATGTAGAATGTATTTTGGATATTTGGTAAACAAAAAGCTATATATTGAAAATAACATGAAACATTGCAAATGGGAAATTACCTCCTTCTAAATAGAAAAAGTGTAGAAGGGCCCTTTTAAAGAAAACCGTCTAAAACAAAATATGTATATGTTTATTAACTTTAAAAAACTGTAGTGTTTTCAGGTGAGTTTTATGATAAAGTTATAATAGGGAAAAAACTTAGAGATACAGCTTTGATTTATTTTTGGTGTGGGTTGTTCCTAAAAATCATGTTTTGAAGCATCATCTACGTATAATATAAAACATAGATTTTTAGTGTAGTTTGAAGAGTTTAGACAAATGTATACACCTGTGTAATCCCCTCCCAATCAAGATATAGAACATTCCTTGCCCACCATAAAGTTCCCTTATGCCACTTTCCAAACTTCCCACCACCCTAGGCAACACCTGATCTGATTTCTGTCACCACAGCTTATTTTTGTGGATTCTGGAACTTCATATAACAAGAGTCATATAATATGTACTCATTTGTGCCTGACTTACCTCAATCTCATATCTGAGAGATTGATCCATGTTGTTACATGTATCAGCAGTTCTTTCCTTTTTATTTACTGAGTAGTATTCCATTGAATGAATATATCAGTTTATATATCTATTCTCCTGTTACTAGACATTAGGATTGTTTCCAGTTTTTGGCTGTTATGAATAAGCTGCTATAAATACTGGTGTACAAATCTTTCTCTAAACATATGTTTTCAGTTCTCTTGAGTAAATACCTAAGGGTGGTATTGTTAGGTCATAGGATAGGTATATATTTTAATTACAATAAACTATCAAACTTTTCCCCAAAGTTGTACTATTTTATATTTCCATCAGGAATTGCAAATTCTATTTATTCCTCATTCTTGCCTGGAGTTTTCTTTGTTGAGAGGTTTTTGACTACTGATTCAGTATCCTTACTTGCTATTGTTCTGTTGAGATTTTTCTTTTTTTTTTTCTTTAATGATTCCCACAGATTCCCTCAGTGATCCTGATGAGGCGAGACCTGAGTGGGCCTCCCAGGAAGCATCCTGCCATACCTGGGGAGCTGGATGTCCATCTTGGACTCTTGTTTTCCCGCTGGAGAAACCATAGGCTTGGGGGGTCCTGTAGGTGTAGTGCTGTGCCAGGCTTGGGGGAGGGACAGTGTGGTCAGAGTATAGCCACTCCTCTTACCCTTCTCTGTCTCTCTGGTCCAGGAGGGTGCTTTAGCCTTACCCCCGGGTTCTGGGATTTTTTTTTTAGTGTTGTTGGTGGATAGTTGCTAGTTGGTCTTCTTGTGAGGGGGACTGAAGTTGGGAATGACCTGTGTTGCTCTCTTGATGACGTCACCCTATAAGGTTTTCTGCACACACAGTCATGATGTCTCTGAATAACAACAGCTTTGCCTTTTCCTTTCCAGTTTTCATGCCTTTTGCATCTTTTCTTGCCTTATTGTACAGGCTAGTTCTTCTGTACAATGTTGAATAGAAGATCTGAGAGCAAACATTCTTGTGTTTTCTCCTAGTCTTGGTGAAGAGTTCAGTGTTTCACCATTTAAGTGTGATATTGTCTGTAGCTTTTCTTGTAGGAAAAACCCTTTTATTAGGTTTAAGTTTGATTCTCTTTCTGGATTACTGAGAGGTTTTAATCATTAACAGGTTGAATTTTGTCAAATGTATTTTCTTGTCTGTTGAGATATTTTCTTTTCCTACTAATTTGGTGAATTTAATTCAAATATTAAGTCTTACATTTCTAGTATTAAACCCTGTTTGATTATTATTTATTAAATTTTTTATATATTTGCTTATATTTTGTGAAGAACTTTTTTATCTATTCTTATGAGAAACACTGGTCTAATTTTCTTTGCTTCAAGTGTTAGTCAGGCTTTTTTTCAGAGTTCTGCTGATCTCACAAAGTAAATTGACAAGTATTCCTTATTCTTGTGTTTTCTGAAAGAGTTTTTGTAAGAATAGTATTATTTTTTTCCTTAAATATTTGATAGATTCACCAGTGATACTGTCTTTATGGGAAGATTTTTTTTAAAGAAATTCAATTTAGATTCAGAACTATTGATATTTTCTGTTTCATCTTGTATCCCTATGTTGTTTCATCTTGTATCCCTATGTTGGATTTTTCAAAGAATTTTTAAAATTTCATCTAAGTTATCAAATTTATTGTCATAAAGTTGCTCATAATAGTTCTTTATTCTTATAGTATTTATAAGATCTTTAGTAATATCCCTCCTTTCATTCTTGTTATTGGTTATTTGTATATTTTCCCTTTTTATTCTTGATCATTTTTACTAGGCAATACCAATTTTATTGACTGTTTTCAAAGAGTAAACTTTGGCTTTATTTTCTCTATTGTATTGATTTTGCTCCCTGGATAATTTCTTTAGATCTCCTTTCAGGTTTGTTGACACCTTCTGCTTTATCCAGTCTACTTTTGAACGTATCCAATGATGTTTTTCATTTCAGATATGATCCTTTTTATTCTAGCGTTTCTGTTGTTTGTTTGTTTTGTTTCTTTGATATTCTCCTAGTTATCTGCCGAGAATTCCAATGTTTTCACTTGTTAAGACTATGTTTTCATGTAAGCCTATGGAATATTAAGAATAGTGCTATTAAAGTACTTCCTCAAGTTATGTCTAATTTTTCTAACATTGTAAGGAGAAAACCTAGATCATTGATTAAATACTTCTTTTCTAATATAGGCATTTAAAGCTTCTAATTTTCTTCTGAGCATTGCTTGAGTTGCAACCTACAAAATTTAATGTGTTATATTTCCTTATTATTCTGTGAAAAATTTTTTCTAGTTTCCCATCTGACTTATTTTTCAACTCATGAGTTACTTAAAAGTGTGTTTAAATTTCAAATATTTGGGGATTTTCTAGATATCATATAATTATTGTTTCCTTATCTAATTCTGTTTTGATCAGAGAGTATACTCTAATGTTTGAGTTATTTGAGACTTAAATAATGACAGCATATGATCTTTCTTGATGAACATTGAAAGGGAATATTATTCTTCAGTTTTGGATATTGTATTTTATAAATGTCAGTTAGTTCAGGGTAATCAATGGTATTATTTAGATCTCCTCTGTCAGTATACATACTGATATTTTTGTCTTCTACTTTATCAGTTATTGAAACAACAGTGTGTTAACATTTCAACTATGATTGTCTTTTTCAAACAATCATTTCAAACAAATCATTGTTTTTTAAAGTCTGCTTCATTTTGCTCATTTTTATGTCATTTTTATGATTTTTATGTCTTTCTGTTGAATTGATATTTTTGTTATTATGAAGTGGACCTCTGTATCTTTGGAGATACTCCCTTGTTTTGGTGTTTACTTTGTATGATAATATAGTCTCTCAAGCTTATTTTACTTGCTGTTTGCATAGTATCTCTTTTTCTATTATTATTCCTTTTTTTAAAAAATAAATTTATTTTATTTTTGGCTGCACTGGGTCTTCGTTGCAGTGTGCAGGTTTTCTCTAGTTGTGGTGAGCGGGGACTATTCTTTGTTGCACTGCGCGGACTTCTCATTGTGGTGGCTTCTCGTTGCAGAGCACGGGCTCTAGGTGTGTGGGCTTCAGTTGTTGTGGTGCACGGGCTCAGTAGTTGTGGCTCGCAGGCTTCAGAGCACAGGCTCAGTAGTTGTGGCACAGGGGCTTAGTTGCTCCGTGGCATGTGGGACCTTTCCAGACCAGGCCTCGAACCCATGTCCTCTGCATTGGCAGGAGGATTCCTAACCGCTGCGCCACCAGGAAAGCCCTCTTTTTCTATTCTTTCACTTTCAGTCTATCTGTGTCTTTGTATTTAAAGTTGTTTCTTAGAGACAGCATATAGTTGGATCTTGATTTTTTAATATAGCCTTTTGCCTTTTATTAGGAAAACATGATCCATTTTTATTACATGTGTGTTTTTAAGTCTATTCTCTTGCTGTTTTCCTTTTTGTCTCATATCTCTTATTTCTCTTCTTTTGTTTTAATCAAATGTTTGTCATTCTACTTTATTTCTTGTGTTAACTTTTTAGATATTTATGTTGTAATTAATTTTTAGTATTTGTCTAGGTATCACAATATGCATTTTTAACTTAACATGGGCTTCTTAAAATTAATACTGAACCACTTCATTCTTAACAAATATAAGAATCTTAAAATAATATAATTCCATTTACTACCTGCCCCTGCCATTTCTCTTGTTATACACATATTTTATTTCCACATATAAGTGACACTAAGAAATTATTTGTGCTTTAAAGAGTAATTTATCTTTTAAGGAAATGAATACACATGCATTTCCCATTTCTAGTGTTCCTCATTTCTTCTTGAAGTTTCAGATTTCTGTCTGGTATCATGTGATTTAATTAAGCCTAATGCACTATTTAAAAAGTATTTCTTGTTGTGCAAGTGTGCTGGTGACTAATTAGCTTCCTTCATCTGAAAATGGCTTTCTTTCACTTTCAGTTTTAAAGACTAATTTTTATTGGATGTCATGTTCTGGGTTGAGAGTTCTTTTCCTCCTTTCATCGCTTTGAACGTATTCTCCCATTTTCTTTTGGGTCTCCATTGTTTCTGATAAGAAGTTAGAAGTTCACCTGTATGTCGTGTAGTTTTTCTCTGTCTGCTTTCAAGATTTTCCCTTTATTTTGGGGTTTTGGCACTTTGATGTACCTAGGTTTAATTTGCTTTGTACCTATCCTTTATGGGATTGCTGAGTTTCCTCATTTTGTAGGTTAGTGTTTTTCAGTAAATTTGGGAAATTTTCAACCACTATTTCTTCAAATATTTTTTTCTGCTCCAGTCTCTTTCTTTAATGTAATAGGACTTCAACAGCTATTTAGTAATTTTGAAGTCCTGTCTTCTAATATCAATATCAGGGTCATCTTGGAGTCTGTTTCCTTTGATGGCTTTGTTTCCTGTCTGCATGTCACATTTACTGCTCATTTTCATGTGTGGACATTATGAATTCACCATTGTTGAAAGTCTGGTTTTGGGTTTTTTTTCCTCTGTTTTAAGTGTGTCAAGTTTCATTCTGGAATGTAGTTAGTGTAATTGGAGGTATTCTTAATCCTATCTAGGCTTGGTTTTAGGCTTTAGTTGGGCCAGTGTGTAGTAGTCCTTACTCTAGGGTATGGTCCTTACTCTAAAGACTTGGTCTTTCTGGTATTTCAGCTAAATTCTGGGATATTAATGAGATTCCTCCACCATGACTAAATAGGAACTTTAAGATATTCTAGCATTGCACAGCCTTTAGTATCTCCATTCTTTATTTAACCCCATAGTAGCCTTTGTCTGCTAGCCTAGCTTCTGCCCTGTCACCTCCTATCCCTAAAACTGTACAATTGCCTCACCTTCAGTACTGTGAGGTCCTGCAAATTCCACTAGCTTCAACAGTCCCAAACTCTGATCTATGATCACTGAGCCTGAGCCTCCATTTCCCTGTGCTGTAGTCAGAAAATTGTCCCTAGCTGGAGATCTTGGGTGAAGGTGGAAATCACCTTCTGTGTTTCTGTTTTCTCTTACACTGCCTATTATCCAGTGCCTGAAAACAGGTGCTTCATATGTTTTGTCCAGTTTCATAATTATTTATAGCAAGAGGGGAAGTTCAGTATCAGTTACTCTATTATAGCTGGAAAGAGAGCAAACAGTATATGTAAAAATGATTCGATTTTACTTATACCAAACAGATGCTTATAGTTTCATCTGCAATATTGAGTATGGCAAATATAATAAGAAACTTTATAAATAGATTAGGTGTTAGGAATAATTGCATATTTGGTGGGTTGCTAAAAGCTGATGAGAAAATACTATTTATTTCAACCCTTGTTATGATTGCTCCATTCCCATATATAGTTATAGATAATATATACTTAATGGGTAATAAATATTTGAATAAATGAAGATCAAATGAGAATGTATATTTGAAAAGCCTTTGAAAATTATGAAGTGTATGAATATGTGGAAGATATTTTTATTAAGATCTTTTACTAATTTGCAGAATGTATTCTCTCTTTCTGCTTTAATTTAAATTGAAAATCTTATATTGACTTACTGGAATTCTTTGAGTATTTTTTTTTTTAATTGACATGATTCTAAGTTGGAAGGACTAGGTTAGTGAATGTATATTGGCTTATGAAACACTCAATACATTTTTTCTTTTAAACAGTGATTTTATTTATTTTTATTTTTTCTTTATTTTTAGCCATGTTGGGTCTTAGTTGTGGCATGCGAGATCTTTCGTTGTGACACGGGCTCTTCGTTGTGGTGCGCAGGCCTCTCTCTAGTTGCGGCGTGTGGGTTTTCTCTCTCCAGTTGTGGTGCACCGGCTCCAGAGCGCGTGGGCTCTGTAGTTTGCGGCATATGGGCTCTCTTGTTGAGGCGTGTGAGCTGAGTAGTTGTGGCACGCGGGCTTAGTTGCCCCACAGCATGTAGGATCTTAGTTCCCCAACCAGGGATTGAACCCGCGTCCCCTGCGTTGGAAGGCGGAGTCTTTACCCCTGGACCACCGGGGAAGTCCCTCTCAATACATTTTTGTTACTTTTATTTATTTTTAAGAAGTAACCAAATCACTGATTTCTTTGTTTGGTTTTGTTTTTGTGATCCCTTTGGTATTAAAGTATAGGAATAAAGGGTAATGATTAAGAGGCTACTGAGGTTAGATTTCAGTGGGCATCAACAAATAGTGATAGTCCATTGCCTAAACTTTGGTTATGTTATTAATTTCCCAAACATATGTTTTTTGATTCTCTAAGTTGACTGATTTTCTTTTCTTACTATTCTAGGTCACTATCAATATCAGCTCACATCATTGAAAAGATAATTTTGAAGACATGTTTTGCTGAAAAGAAAACTGAGAAAAATTTTACGAATGGGATGAACACGCATCAGTTAATTGACTACCTACTGCAATTTGAATGTTAACATTACCCACCTGGTACAGTTACCTAGTGATGTACCTGTTCTCACGATACCCTATTTCAGTGTGGTCGTCTTGATTAAAGAATTCAAAGTGGAGTACCGCAAACTTGATATGGATAATAAAAAGAAAGACAAGGACAAATCAGATGATAGAATGGCACGACCTAGTGGTCGGTCAGGACACAACACTCGAGGAACTGGTTCTTCATCCTCTGGAGTTTTAATGGTTGGACCTAACTTTAGAGTCGGAAAAAAAATTGGATGTGGGAATTTTGGAGAATTACGATTAGGTAAGACTATTTTATTTATTCCATAAAGTTGGGAGCATTTTTTAAAATGAAAGATACTTTTTAATGAAGTGATTTAGTTACTTGTTTAGTTGTTTGTTGTGGTAATTTTAAAGAATATAGATATTAGGAATTTCTAATATACTTCTATTTTCATTTGTCAGTAATTCCCTAGTATAACAATGTCTGTTTACTTGAGATAAACCATCCAGAATATGAGAAAAAAGAAAAAGTAAATTAAAAAGCCCCAAGAGGCTGAAATAGATACCAGGAAAGCCTTTGCAATGTATTTTTTAGGAATGATATTTAGGCTACCTTTTCTGCTTTGAAAACATTTAGTAACTGGTTACTTTAGGAGGATATGTATGGCTTAAAATCAAGGTAATATGCTGAAACTGCATCAAAAATCAGTGAAATTTACAGTGTTGTAATCTATTCTCCCCTTCCCCCAAGTATATCCAGGGTAGTTTAGGAATCTATATTCTTAATAAGGGACACAAACTACTGACTCAGTTTATTCTTATAATCAGGTAAGTTTGGGAAACACTGGTCTAATTTAAACCTCCTAACTACATTTAAGGCATTTGAAACTCAGTGAGGGAAGGTTTCTTGACAAATGTCATACAGCAATTTAAGATGGACTCGCGATCCAAATCTACATTTTTAACTCCTAGTGCAATAAAGATATGGCTATCTTCACTGAAGAGAAACAAGAAGGAGGGTAGCACAGTTTTATGGGAGTCAGTACTGAGGTACCCTGAGGGCTCTCTGGTCAATGCAAGAGTGTAAACTTCGGAAATAAAAAGAAAAAACTTGGCTTCACAATTTTCATTAGATTCAACCCTGGTGTTAGAAATATAAGCAATTGTATGTTCATCTACTCGACTACTTCTCCTTTTTCATTGTGTAAAACACTCTAATTTGTAGTTATTCCTTCATTTTATTACTGTTTTATGTAGCTAGTGTACATTAAATCTTTGAATGAAGCAAGGCAATAAAAGGCAACGACATATTTTGTACATTGCTGTTAAATGATGTGTCTGACAGACTCTTCTGCGTTTTAGAAGGGACGCAAATATTTGAAAGGGTGAATGTTCTACATTTTATTTTTTGAAGGATATTGAATTAGATATTTTGAAATTCTTAAATTGTTTCTGATTTTGGCATTAGAAAAAAACCCAGGTTATTTACTTATCCAACCTTGAACTATTATACATCCATCTATCCATTCAAAATTTATTGCATGTCTACAGTATTATGTATGAGGCATGATTAGGCACTGATGATACACTAGAAAAATATAAAATTTGTCTCTGCCATTATGGAATATATAAGTCATTTAACTATGTGGGGCTTCAAATTTCTCAACTTTAAAATGGGATTATTTCCACTTCCCAAATTATTGTGAAGATTAAATTTAGATAATAGTATAAAAGGACCAGCACTATACTTGCCTGTTTTAGGAAAACAATGATTGTTCTGCTCCATTAAAAAGATATCAAGATATTTGTTTTTAATTAAAATTATAGCATGTTATATTTATTTAAATTTATTTATATAAATTAGTTTTATAGCTATATATTTTGTCGTATATAAATATTTGTACTTCACCTGTCACTCTGTCTCTCTTTGTGTATATGACTATAGTACCGTAGTACTTCGGCATTTTTTATTCAAAATTGGTTTCATGTAATTTATTTCAAAATAGCTACATATATATACATCTGTGTATGTGCATGTATGTATATATGTGTGTGTATGTGTGTGTATACACACAAAACAATCTAGTGGCGCATTTTAACTAGGGCAATATGAGAAACCATATATACTGAAACTATACTATATACTGAAACTATATATGCTATGTACTGAAAAAACAGCAAAATAACCCTTTCTTTTGCAGTCTGTGAATGAGCAGGAATAGGCATAAGATGACTTACTAGTCCATCCATCCATCCATCCATCCATCATCTATTTATCTATCTCTCTGTACCTGATCTATCTATGGGTTTTAATTATATATTTGTGTACATCTATTTATTTAAATGTATTATCTATACATGTAACTGTGTTTTATGTGTACTTATGATACATGTAACATATACACTTGAAGAACTAATTTAATCATATTTTTCTCTCTTGATAGACTACTAAATAAAGGGACGTTCTATTCCTTTTTCTAAAGGTCCCAAGTGATTTCTCTGTACAGAAAAAGTTGGGATAAGTATCATTCTTTCTGTACCTGGATAAGCATGCTAATGTTAAAAGCTGGTTTGAATTCTTAAGGTGCTTTCTTTAAAACCATGTTAATAAACATTTGATTTCTGGCACTGAAATTTTTGTGCTTAGTATTGGGTAAAAAAGAATATAAGGTTACAGGTAAGGGATTTTCAACGAAGATGCTATTAGCACCTTGGGCTGGACAGTTTTTTTTTGTTGTTGTTGTTGAGGACTGTCCAGTGTACTGCATGGTGTTTAGAACTTCAGACTTCTTGGGCACTAAATAGGAGTTGCATCTCCACATGCAACCCCAAATGCCCTTCCCCCAACCTCCACTGCCATTTCTAAATGCCCCAAGGAGAGACACTATTACCCTCTGTTGAAAGTACAGAAAAAAAAAGAAAGTTGGACATAAAAATTGAACTTGAGATTAAAAAAAAATAGTTGAACTTTTGAAATAATCTAAAATTAAGTAAATGTATTTACTATCATTTTATCTGTATTTTTAATTGTAAAATGAATTGATATATTTTTGGTTTTATTTTATCTTTGTATTGTGGTAAGGCTTGCATCCTGCTGCATGTTAGATGTAGTTCTAGCTTAGACGATCAACCAAAACCCCTAGAAATGTTTTTAACAGGCACTGAATGAGATAAAACAAAGCTAGGTAAAATGTGGGGTTATACTGTATATATTTTTTATTTTCCCATGATGCTTTAACATTTTAAAAAAACCTTTCTGGTCAACCATATTTCAATTAAAAAAAACAGAAACAAAAACCTGAGGTGAGACCTCTTACTGCAGATGTGTTCCAGAATATATGGAGTATCTTTCTGCTTTACAGTTCAGCCAACATAACATTGCTTTAATAATAAAAACAAAAAAACCTCAAAACCTTTCTAGCTGTGGAGAGACTGCTCCTCTACAGGCTAGCCAGTTCTTAAAGATAGCAAAGGACTCAACTGGGAGCATGCCTTGATCTGCAAACTAAACAATCCAGAGCCATACCTCCTCTCTGGCCCATACACTCCAGAAGGCAGTTTTCCTCTTCCTTAACTCATCCCATAGCCAAGTACAAGACAACTAGAGACTGCCCACCAAAGGCTAACAGAATTATTCAAATTACCCAGTCCTAAGCTGTTTACCCTGCCCCGCCTTGCCTTTCCTGCAGAAATACCCATAAAGGCCTTGGCCTAAGCTCTTCCCTTGCTCCTGTCTTCTACCACCTAACCAAAACATGATGCTTCTTCTGTGACCCCCTTTCTAGGACCTGGAGTATAATAAACTTTGTTTTCCTGAGCTTCTTCTGTGTCCCCTCTTGTGGCTAAACCTGACTGACCATGACATAAAGGAACACAGAACAAGGGTGTTATATATTTGTCTATGAATTCCCATTATCTGAAATAGGATATTGTAAATTTTGATATAATTAAGTAGACCACAGGAGTTTTTATAACTTCTTTTATTTTTGTTTTTTCTCCTCTTGTTCCTGTATAGCTTATAACGCTTCTTAATTTATTGTTTATATTTAAGAATTGTTTTGTTGAAAATTCTTCAGGCCTTACAGTATATATCAAGTAAATATACAGATTTGAGTGGATTCATCATTTTTATAAATGTTTATTGATTTTTTACTTTTACTAATTCAAGCTTCAAACTTATCTGAAAAATGTAATAATAAGGAATAGACTATGATGCTATAACAAAGAGATCCTAGAATATAGTGGTGTTAGGCAAAATCGTTTCTTTCTTTTTCACGTAACACAGACCAGAAGGACAGCACCCAGAGCTGCAGGGTGTCTCCGCATGCTCAATATGTGACTTCAGTCTCTCTTCCAGCCAGCCAGCAAGAAGAAGAAAAAGGGCCAGAAGAGCACATGTTCATTCTTGGAAGTGGGGAGTGACATACCTTAACATCGACTCATATCCAGAACTTGATCACATGGTCGCACCAAGCTGAAAAAGAGGCTAGAAATTTAGTCTAGCTGGACAACCATTTTAAAACTCGGGCATTCTATTATTAGGGAAGGGGCACAAGTATATTTTGGTTAATTAATAATCCCTGATATAAACATATATGTAGTTTCTGTAGAACATAGTTTTATAACAGTGACCACCCAAATGCCACAAAATTGGTAAAACCATCTTTTCAAGTTCAGTGTGGCACAAAGCTCTGTTGGAAATGTCGTTTGAAATTGGATTTAAAACATCAGTTAGCTGGAACCAGTCTACTTGGAGCCTTCTCTTAACTGCATTCCCTCTATACATATACTCCCTCTCTTTTGCTCGTATTTTACCCACAAACACATATTCTGTGCATTGTTAGTTCATATGTATAACAAATATCGATTAAAAGCCAATTATTTAAGGCTATGCCTATGCAAGGTGACAAAAATGCATTGGTAGTGTTGTTCAACCTATGTTCATCTTTATAAATATAACCCTCAAAGTTTAGCAAAATGTCTAATGTTCAAAAAAAGGTGACACTTTTAGGATTTTGTACTTTCTGCTGTGACTTAAAAGTAGACATTTGAACATGTAAATGCCAACAAAAACAGTACTTTTAGAAGTATATATATAAAATACACAGTATTTTGATTCTGTGGAATTTGTGTTTAACCTAACTTCTTGTCCTATGAATATTTTTCCCTGTGCGCTTGTGAATAAATATCATATACAGGATAATTATGAAAAGATGATAATGTCTTGAGGAAATATAAATTCCATATTTAAACTCAAAACACAATTGTTCCTTTGTTAGATACCAGTTTCTCAAGATTAAGTTTTTCATTGTACCATTAAATTATTCACCTCAAGCTTACTAGAGGAAGACTACAATTTTATACATAACGCATTCTTGAAAATATATATGAAGGCACATCTAAATGCTGAACTTATTGGCTAAAAATATGGTATGTTTTCTAAAATTTTTTTATATTTATGGGCTCAGTGAGTACCACTCAGCATTCACCACTGAGCATTCACCACTTTGGGTCCTCCTGTTGAGGAGCATTCACCACTTTGGGTCCTCCTGTTGAACTCCATCTTTGTGATAAGTGTGACAGGTTTATGAGACTCATGCTATTTAGCATTAGAATGAATGCTTTTTTTCCCACTTATCTTTATAAAATAAGGACAAAACTCAGAAAAGCATTATAATATTTATATGAACAAACACTGCTGTACAGTGGTGGCAACGGTTCTAGGTATTTTCGCCATAAGTCTTTGCTGCAAGCAGTTTTACTGTTTGGCCATACAACTCATTGGCCATAAGGCAGTTTTGCTGGAAGGGGTGAAATAACTGATTGACGATTTGGTTTCAATGCTGTAATAGATAAAATAACTGGTTGACATTTTGGTTTGACAGTTTGGTTTCGACTGGTTGACAGTTTGCTTTCACTTCTCCACTGATGCAGTGCTTTCATTTTTTTTTTTTTTTTTTTGTGGTACGCGGGCCTCTCACTGCTGTGGCCTCTCCCGTTGCGGAGCACGGGCTCCGGACGCACAGGCTCAGCGGCCATGGCTCACGGGCCCAGCCGTTCCGCGGCACGTGGGATCTTCCCGGACCGGGGCACGAACCCGTGTCCCCTGTATCGGCAGGCGGACTCTCAACCACTGTGCCACCAGGGAAGCCCAGTGCTTTCATTTTTAATTTTTATTTTATATTGGAGTATACTTGATTTACAGTGTTATGTTTCAGGTGTACAGCAATATGATTTAGTTATATGTATATCTATTCTTTTTCAGATTCTTTTCCCATATAGGTTATTACAGAGTATTGAGTAGAGTTCCCTGTGCTATACAGTAGGTCCTTGTTGATTATCTATTTTATATATAGTAGTGTGTCTATCCCAACCTCCTAACCTCCTTATATTTTTATTTTATTTAAATCTTAGGCCTCATAATGGTCTAAATAGCGACGAGTAGCATGGTGTTCTTAAAATAGTGAATAAAACAACTACATATATTGACTTGATAGAAAATAAAATGATAAGAAAACTTACTAGAGGTATGACATAAGAGAGTGAAAAGCCAGATTGCATACACTACTAGAAAATGAGAACATCACTTTGCAGATCCTTCAGTGAACACAGTCATCCCTGCCACACCTCAAACCAAAAGCTTACCAAGCTATAGCAAATATAAAGAAGCAGCTAGTAACTCACAACAGTCATCCAGAGCATTAATTGTCAATTCTTTGGCTAATCTAGATACAACAGTTTGCGCTCTAATGCTGTCTTTATCAGATTTATCATGCAATATTAGAAGTTGGAGGCAAAAGAAGAATCAAGCTCTTCCTATCCCCCATAAAGAAATGGTTACGTGATTCCTGATGAGTGTAAGTTTCTTGAAAATGGTGAAAATTTTTGCTGTTTGATAGTGGAGAACATTATGGAGACAGAACTTTTGTATTTGGTACAGAATCTGGCTTAGATGATTTGGTAAAACATAAAGACTGGTCATGTGATGGAACATTTAAATGTAGTCTAGAGATTTACTACCAGTTATATAGGTTACATATATTGATAATAAATAGGAGCATCCCTCGATTGTTCATTTTATTTCCAGGGATATCTGTGGAGACTTAGAGTTAGTTTTTTTATGTTGTAGAGAACTTAGGTCCAACATGAGATTCTGAATCCGTAATGATTGACTTTGACAAAGGAAGTATCACCTTTTCTCAGATATACCATAATACAACTATAATCATGAATCTATACACGTTTTAAATGTATTCAGATATTTTTTGTATTTTCATTTTGACAGTAGAATCTTTAAAATATTTTATTACTAGTTTTTCATGTGTCATTGTGTCCTTTTTAATGTTCATTTTAAATTTTATTTTCATTTTAATTTCATATAAAATTGTCACATTTATATCAAAATATAATTTTCAATTCTTCCATCAAAATTGCCTCTTGGGCAATTAGCTGTGCTGCGAAACTGCTTGTGGCAAAGATTCTTATGGTGAAAATACTGCTCACTGTGGCAGCATATCCAAGACTGAAATTTTGTCTAGAAGTTTTACTGCCATTTATTAGCTGTTGTATAAAATGAAGTTAGGTGTATTATGTTGGAAAAATCACATGTGTGAAAGTTGATGATTACCTATTTTGTGTTAAGTAGCCAGTGTGACCAGGGCCAGTTACTATCACAGTTAAAAACAACAACGATCAGTGTTCTGTTTTTCTTACTATAAAAATAGTACATGCTTATTGAAAGAATACTGGAAATCCAGAAATCAAATATTGTTCTATTTTTTATTCTTTGAACTGTACGTGTAAAGAAGCACATTAATTTCTGTATCAGATTTTCTTTATATACTTAATTCTCCATAGTATTTTACTTGAACTACAGATGTTGACCCCTTGGAATTTTCTAGATTATTTTCAACTTGCTGGTGCCAATAATTACTGTAATTCATTTGAATTCTTTACATATTAATTATATTAAATCTTTATTCTGATTTGTCTTTCACTTGTTCTTTGTATATAATAGTTTTTTTCAACTTACAGAAGTTTAAAATATTTTAAGCTATCAAATCTGTATAAAATCTTCTGATCTTTTAATCTTTTTCCATTTATTTTTAATGCTCAAAAAGGTTTCTGTATACTGGCCTGATAAATATTTTTTCTTGTTTTATGGCTTATATCTAACTCTTAAAATACCTGGAATTTAATTTGGTTATAAGGCAAGTTCTTAATAACCCTTCTTCCCCTCAGAGTAATTAACTAGTTTGTCAAAGCCAATTATTGAATAATACTTTTAAAGTTTTATTTTAAAGGTATTCCACATTTTTTCTATATATTTGATCTATTTACTAGATTACATATGAGCCCTATTAAGATCACATCCCGTAATAATGAAGGATTTAAAATGAGGTGGTGATCGAGAAAGGAATTTTGTACTCCAATTTCTATATAGGGTCCTAGTTTTGAAATTTAGTTTAGCATGTGTTTGCCTACTGATTACTTTGTAAATTGTATGCAGTATTCCAACACTTTTTTTTTAAATAAATGGTCTAAAGTATTTATTAGTATTGCTTTCTACTCTGAATCTAGGTGAAATACTGAATGTGTTATGGAGTTGATCATAAATTTAAATATTTCCTTGTTATTGAGACTTCTGCTAAATAGTTGGAAGCAAAAACCTGTGTTTCATTTAAATGTGTTATGTGCTTCCCCTGACCCCACAAAGTACAGTTTTACATAATGTATCTTTAAAAATTCATTGCTGGTAGAATCTGACATTTTTCTTTTTTTTTCAAGGGAAAAATTTATACACAAATGAATATGTGGCAATTAAACTGGTAAGTTCATGTTTCTTATTTTTCTTTAATTATTTTCTTATTATTTCTTTAATGATTAAGTTGCATTTTCACTAATTTTTTTTCATATCCTTTTAACTTGAGTGTTTATTGGGAAAGTGGTAAGTGTAACTGACCTTTTGTTATTAAGCTCCTAGCATCTTCATGCCCCTCAAGTGTATGATAATGTATATATAAGATATCTGTGTCTTTGTGTGTTACAAAAACTTAATCCCTTTACTTTGGCAGCATTATAGAACTGAATTTAAAAAATTTTGAATTTAAGGAAGCTGACATATTGGTATTTTTTATTAGATAAAAGTTAGAATGCAAGATTTTTCTTCCTGATTCAAGCACTTGGACAAAGGTGTCCTTAGTATTCAGGATTACATTATTTGAAAATGTATTTGAGGTACCTTCCAACATCTCTTTTTCTGTTGATGTTTTTATATTTGGTAAAACTTGGCTATTGCTTGACCTTCAAGGATTCAGAAATTCTTGATGTGGGTGGATAGCCAGGCAAGCAAACTCCCCTGGGAATGTTTTGAAGTCCCAGATGTGCCTGGTATGACAGCTATAAGGCAGCTTTTTTTTTTTTGAATAGTTGGGATCTGGGAATTTTTATAAGATATAACTTTCTGCTGGCACATCTGTTCTATCTGGTTTGCCAGCCATGTTTCCTTGAGGTTGAGCATGGCTTGGTTTTCCCAGCCTGCCTGCCAGTCTCAATCTTGTCTCTGCCAATATAACCACTGTTATTAGGGTAATGTGACTTTAATATAGAAGGAGAGACTATTTGAGGAAGAGGCAAGTGGGAGAAATAAAAAAAAAACGTTGGGGATGAGATAGAAAACTGTGCTACTTAATTTTAAGTATCCTGTGAGTGTAAACCAAGTTTCACTGCAACAAATGCTGTTTACTTTTACTGGGAAATAAAAATGCACAGAAGGGTTGTGGTGCCACCAGGAGAGACTGGCTGGCTGACATGTGAGTTGGCACTGGCATTTACCTGGCATGAGTTCACCTAGGTTTAAGTTCTGGTCCTTGACTTTATGACAGAAAATCTGGTTAGGTTGTCTCATTAAGATTGTCACTGTTAATCAGAAGTGGATTCAGAGTATTAATCAATTCATGCAATCAGTCAAGCTCTCAGAGGTGTAAATATTTAGAAAGAGTTAATTTCTAACTTACAGTGAGGTATTTTACTATTATGGGTCCAGAATGCCCACATCAGAATAAATAATATGTTTTCTTTCTGTAGGCTGATATACATAGAATGCTAAGTTAAAATTACAAGGTTCCCTCCTGGGTGTGAAATCAGGACGGGGGGAGTTAGTTTGTGTGAATCACAATAGTGAGGCCCAGGATGCAGGGAATGGGTACTGCTGACTTTTTCTTTGGATTTCTCTTTTCCCATGTTCTAGGCCAGTGGTCTGGGATCTAGATGTTGTACGGTGTTGGGAGTTGGGGTGGCACACAAGGATGGAAGTGTGGCAACACCCATATTCTGTGTTATTGATGGCCCGTAGTGAGTAGCTTCAGGTATCTATCAGATATTTAACTGATGTTAGGGCAAATAAACCACTGTGTCAAAATAGGAGCCTCTCTAGGCTGACCTTTACTTGTCCATTTCAGTCATTAACTGGTGACCCTTAGGTCCTGTTATTTTCAGATTTGGAACTTGTTAACCCTGTTGACTTCTTTGATGCCTTAGTAAACATGTATTATGTCATCTTTTAGCCTTCTTATGTATACAGACATAAGTCACTTTTTGTAGTTTACCTTCATGCCATATCACTATCCCCTTATTTTTCTTCTTTCTTTTGGTGGGCAGACATTCACAGTGATCAGGACTACATATAAACATTGTGGTTATTTGGTATTCTTTGGGAGAACTGGGAATATTTTTGGATCCCTTTGTGGTATTTTGAGGTTGAAGTATGGTATAGAGTCATGCTTGCCTCAGATTCATCCAAAAAATATATTGGCAGGGCAGAAAATTTTTCACATAAACTGTTGGACCATGGTTCGGTACTTAGTTTACTAAATGTTTGTGTGTGTGTGTGTGTGTGTGTGTGTGTGTGTGCGCGCGCGCGCGTGTGTGTGTATGTGTATGTATTATATATATATATAAACTGTCCTTACATATATTTTTGTATCTTATGTTTGTATCTATTGTTTCTGTTTATAGAAGATAATATAATTTTGTTCAGAACCAGCCTAAAAAGTAACCACTTGAAAATGTTATGTCTGTATACCTTCAGTGCTATCTTATTTTTGTACATTGGTACAAATAAAGGCATTATTTGTTGACAGTGGTGTTCAGAGAGCAAACTTCAGTGACTACTTTTAGCTCTGTTATCTCCTATAAAGGTTTTCACATTTATTTAATGTTACCCTAGTTCATACTGACTGTTTGTTTCAAGGTAATTTGTTAAATTTGACCTCAGCCACCACCCTCATATCTTGTTGTTTGTAGTTATATAGTAACCCGTTGTTCATGAATAATGAAAAATTCATCCTGTGGTGAGGTGACTTTTGTTATATGGTGGCACAATAAAATTTTACTGCTAGTAAAGTATTGGAATCAAGTTGAACTGCCTCAACTAAGTTAGATCTGGGTTTCTGTTTTTACCTAGGGAATATTAGTGATTGAATAAGTTATGTATTTAATTTTACTTGTGATTGCCTGAGTGGGCATCTTTTATTATATCTTATGGTTATATACTTTTATATAGTTAAAACTGAAGAATTCCACTATGTGGAAGGAGCTATTTTAAGTCATATATATGTATATATAAACAAAATGAGAAAGAATATTCTATCCCTCTTTCATAGATGAGGGAACTGAAAAGTACATAAAGATTAAGTAACCTGCCAAAGTCTCTACAACAGCTAGTAAGTAATGAATTTAGGATTCAAACCCAATACAATTTAGTTTAAGTGCCTATGCTTTTAACTAGAGTTGTACCCTACCATTCTGCCTCTCAAGAACTAAGCTGATTGTTTTCTCTTTTAATAATCTTTATGATTATAATTGTTCCACTGGGACTTTACAGGTTCTTTATCTGAAGTCTGTCGTTGGTTCTTTCATTACGATATATCTTAGTATAAATATGTTAGTTATTCTGTTTGGGATTCACATTCCTCTTGAATCTCTGGTTTATCTTTCATCAGTTCTTGCATTTATTTCTTCAGTTACTGCCTCTGCTCACTTTTCTCTCAAGACACTTATCAAATGCATATTAGACCTTCACATTATATTGTCCAGATCTCTAATCTTTTTCCTATTTCTATTTTTCCTCCTTCATAATGCATTTTGTATACTATATATAGATGCAGTCTACAAAATTTTCTCATTCTTTAGACATTTTTCTATCTCCCAATTTCCAAATTCTCTTTTCTGTTGTGTTAATGTGCTGGTAGATTAGTTTTAAATTTTGTTGTTGTAGTTTTTTGTACTTCTTGAAGTTTTGTTGGTTTTGTTTAAATTTTGTTACCTTGCTGTACTTTCCTGTTGAATCTTGTTCAATTTTCCTGTGTTATTACTCTGTTATAGTTTTGTTTCCTGCAAATATTTTCACACATTTATTATTTCTTATATGTTAAATCTATTTTGCTTCTGTTTATGTTCTCTCTGTGTGTGTGTGTGTGTGTATGTGTGTGTGTGTGTGACTGTAAAAATCTCAAAAACATGATGTTGAAGGAAAAAAGCCAGACACATACATATAAAACATACATTGTATAATGTCATTTGTATGAAATCCAACAATGGACAAAACAAATCCAAAGGTGATAGAAGTCCAAAAGTGATTATCTCTGAGAGAAGGGTGATGGAAATGCTCTAAACTTTAGAGGCTAAAGGTTTTTTGAGATGGTGGTTGCAGGGATATATACAATTTACAAAGCTCATGGGCCTAATACTTAGGAACTGTGTGTTTTATTGTAAGCTGTACTCCAGCTAAAAATTAAAAAAATATATATTGTTGCTACTATCAGAATTTTCCTATCTCTGTCTTTGTTCTTTCTTACTTTTCTGTAATTTCTTACTTTTCTTTACATTAGAAATATATAGTTTAGAGGTGAATTCCTGGAAACAGGAGAAATAGAATCAGGGCCACCATTCTAGTCATGAATGTTCACAGTATACTCTTCTTCAGGGTCAAAGAGTCAAACACAGATTTCCCTAATGCTTGATCTAATAGCCACTTAACCTTGTGTACATTTATGGCATTAATTTATTTTACGCTGTGCTTAAAGTTGACTATCTGGATTTAACCTTAGGGAGACAAAGATGACTAATAGATTATTACATTATAGAAGAGTTGAGAGGCCCTCCCATCAGGAAAGCTGCACAAGCCTCCATGATAGCCTCATCCACCAGAGGACAGACAGCAGAAGCAAGAAGAACTACAGTCTTGCAGCCTGTGGAACAAAAACCACATTCACAGAAGGATAGACGAGATGAAAAGGCAGGGGGCTATGTACGAGATGAAGGAACAAGATAAACCCCCAGAAAAACAACTAAATGAAGTGGAGATAGGCAGCCTTCCAGAAAAAGAATTCAGAATAATGATAGTGAAGATGATCCAGGACCTCGGAAAAAGAATGGAGGCAAAGATCGAGAAGATGCAAGAAATGTTTAAAAAACACCTAGAAGAATTAAAGAACCAACAAACAGAGGTGAACAATACAATAACTGAAATGAAAACTACACTAGAAGGAATCAATAGCAGAATAACTGAGGCAGAAGAACGGATAAGTGACCTGGAAGACAGAATGGTGGAATTCACTGCTGAGGAACAGAATAAAGAAAAAAGAATAAAAAGAAATGAAGACAGCCTAAGAGACCTCTGGGACAACATTAAACACAACAACATTCGCACTACAGGGGTCCCAGAAGGAGAAGAGAGAGAGAAAGGACCCGAGAAAATATTTGAAGAGATTATAGTCGAAAACTTCCCTAACATGGGAAAGGAAATAGCCACCCATGTCCAGGAACTGCAGAGTCCCGTACAGGATAAATCCAAGGAGAAACACAGCGAGACACATAGTAATCAAATTGGCAAAAATTAAAGACAAAGAAAAATTATTGAAAGCAGCAAGGGAAAAACAACAAATAACATACAAGGGAACTCCCATAAAGTTAACAGCTGATTTCTCAGCAGAAACTGTACAAACCAGAAGGGAGTGGCATGATATACTTAAAGTGATGAAAGGGAAGAACCTACAACCAAGACTACCCGGCAAGGAGCTCATTCAGATTCGATGGAGAAATCAAAAGCTTTACAGACAAGCAAAAGCTAAAGAATTCAGCACCTCCAAACCAGCTCTACAACAAATTCTAAAGAAACTTCTGTAAGTGGGAAACACAAGGGAAGAAAAGAACCTACAAAAACAAACCCAAAACAATTAAGAAAATGGTCGTAGGAACATACATATCGATAATTACCTTAAACATGAATGGCTTAAATGCTCCAACCACAAGAAACAGGCTTGCTGAATGGATACAAAAACAAGACCCATATATATGCTGTCTACAAGAGACCCACTTTAGACCTAGGGACACATACAGACTGAAAGTGAGGGGATGGATAAAGATATTCCATGCAAATGGAAATCAAAAGAAAGCTGGAGTAGCAATACTCATATCAGATAAAATAGACTTCAAAATAAAGAATGTTACAAGAGACAAGGAAGGACACTTCATAATGATAAAGGGATCAATCCAAGAAGAAGATATAACAATTATAAATATATATGCACCCAACATTGGAGCACCTTAACGCATAAGGCAACTGCTACCAGCTGTAAAAGAGGAAATCGACAGTAACACAATAATAGTGGGGGACTTTAACACCTCACTTACACCAATGGACAGATCCTCCAAAATGAAAATAAATAAGGAAACAGAGCTTTAAATGACACAATAGACCAGATAGAGTTAATTGATATTTATAGGACATTCCATCCAAAAACAGCAGATTACACTTTCTTCTCAAGTGTGCAAGGAACATTCTCCAGGATAGATCACATCTTGGGTCACAAATCAAACCTCAGTAAATATAAGAAAATTGAAATCATATCAAGCATCTTTTCTGACCACAGAGCTATGAGATTAGAAATCAGTTACAGGGGAAAAAACGCAAAAAACACAAACACATGGAGGCTAAACACTACGTTACTAAATAACCAAGAGATCACTGAAGAAATCAAAGAGGAAATCAAACAATACCTTGAGACAAATGACAATGAAAATATGACAATCCAAAACCTATGGGATGCAGCAAAAGCAGTTCTAAGAGGGAAGTTTATAGCTATACAAGCCTACCTCAAGAAACAAGAAAAATCTCAAATAAATAATCTAACCTTACACCTAAAGGAACTATAGAGAGAAGAACAAACAAAACCCAAAGTTAGCAGAAGGAAAGAAATCATAAAGATCAGATCAGAAATAAATGAAAAAGAAATGAAGAAAACAATAGCAAAGGTCAATAAAAGTAAAAGCTGGTTCTTTGAGAAGATAAACAAAATTGATAAACCATTAGCCAGACTCATCAAGAAAAAGAGGGAGAGGACTGAAATCAATAAAATTAGAAATGACAAAGGAGAAGTGACACCAGACACCACAGAAATACAAAGCATCCTAAGAGACTACTACAAGGAACTCTATGCCAATAAAATGGACAACCTAGAAGAAATGGACAAATTCTTAGAAAGGTATAACCTTCCAAGACTGAACCAGGAAGAAATAGAAAATATGAACAGACCAATCACAAGTAATGAAATTGAAACTGTGATTAAAAATCTTCCAACAAACAAAAGTACAGGACCAGATGGCTTCACAGGTGAATTCTATCAAACATTTAGAGAAGAACTAACACCCATCCTTCTCAATCTCCTCCAAAACATTTTGGAGGAAGGAACACTCCCAAACTCATTCTATGAGGCCACCATCACCCTGATACCAAAACCAGACAAAGATACTACAAAAAAAGAAAATTAGCGACCAATATCACTGATGAATATAGATGCAAAAATCCTCAGCAAAATACTAGCAAACAGAATCCATCAGCACATTAAAAGGATCATACACCATGATCAAGTGGGATTTATCCCAGGGGTGCAAGGATTCTTCAGTATATGCAAATCAATCAATGTGATACACCATATTAACAAATTGAAGAATGAAAACCATATGATCATCTCAATAGATGCAGAGAAAGCTTTTGACAAAATTCAACAGCCATTTATGATAAAAACTCCAGAAAGTGGGCATAGAGGGAACGTACCTCAACATAATAAAGGCCATATATGACAGACCCACAGCAAACATCATTCTCAATGGTGAAGAACTGAAAGCATTTCCTCTAAGATCAGGAACAAGAAAAGGATGTCCACTCTTGCCACTATTATTCAACATAGTTTTGGAAGTCCTAGCCTTGGCAGTCAGAGAAGAAAAAGAAATAAAAAGAATACAAATCGGAAAAGAAGAAGTAAAACTGTCACTGTTTGCAGATGACACGATACTATACATAGAGAATCCTAAAGATGCCACCAGAAAACGAGCTAATCAATGAATTTGGTAAAGTTGCTGGATACAAAATTAATGCACAGAAATCTCTTGCATTCCTATACACTAATGATGAAAAATCTGAAAGAGGAATTAAGGAAACACTCCCATTTACTATTGCAACAAAAAGAATAAAATACCTAGGATTAAACCTACCTAGGGAGACAAAAGGCCTGTATGCAGAAAACTCTAAGACACTGATGAAAGAAATTAAAGATGATACCAACAGGTGGAGAGATATACCATGTTCTTGGATTGGAAGAATCAATATTGTGAAAATGACTATACTACCCAAAGCAATCTACAGATTCAATGCAATCCCTATCAAATTACCAATGGCATTTTTTATGGAACTAGAACAAAAAATCTTAAAATTTGTGTGGAGACACAAAAGACCCCGAATAGCCAAAGCAGTCTTGAGGGAAATAAACGGAGCTGGAGGAATCAGAGTCCCTGACTTCAGACTATACTACAGATCTACAGTAATCAAGGCAATATGGTACTGGCAGAAAAACAGGAACATAGATCAATGGAACAGGTAGAAAGCCCAGAGGTAAACCAATGCAACTATGGTCAACTAATCTATGACAAAGGAGGCAAGGATATACAATGAAGAAAAGACAGTCTCTTCAGTAAGTGGTGCTGGGGAAACGGGACAGCTACGTGTAAAAGAATGAAATTAGAACACTCCCTAACACCATACACAAAAATAAACTCAAAATGGATTTGAGACCTAAATGTAAGTCCGGACACTACTAAAGTCTTACAGGAAACCATAGGAAGAACACTCTTTGACATAGATCACAGCAAGATCTTTTTTGATCCACCTTCTAGAGTAATGGAAATACAAACAAAAATAAACAAATGGGACCTAATGAAACTTCAAAGCTTTTGCACAGCAAAGGAAACCATAAACAAGACGAAAAGACAACCCTAAGAATGGGAGAAAATATTTGCAAACGAATCAACGGACAAAGGATTAATCTCCGAAATATATAAACAGCTCATGCAGCTCAATATTAAAAAAACAAACAACCCAATCCAAAAATGGGCAGAAGACCTAAGTAGACATTTCTCCAAAGAAGACATACAGATGGCCAAGAAGCACATGAAAAGCTGCTCAACATCACTAATTATTAGAGAAATGCAAATCAAAACTACAAAACTACAATTCAAATCACACCAGTTAGAATGAGCTTCTGAAAATCTACAAACGACAAATGCTGGAGAGGGTGTGGAGAAAAGGGAACCCTCTTGCACTGTTGTGGGAATGTAAATTGATATAGCCACTATGGAGAACAGTATGGAGGTTCCTTAAAAAGTAAAAATAGAATTTCCATATGATCCAGCAATCCCACTACTGGGCATATACCCTGAGAAAACCATAATTCAAAAAGAGTCATGAACCAAAATGTTCATTGCAGCTCTATTTACCAGGACATGTAAGCAACCATCAAAAGAAGATGTGACACACATATACAATGGAATATTACTCAGCCATAAAAAGGAATGAAACTGAGTTATTTGTAGTGAGGTGGATGGACCTAGAGACTGTCATACAGAGTGAAGTAAGTCAGAAAGAGAAAAACAAATACCGTATGCTAACACATATATATGGAATCTAAATTAAAAAAGAAAAAACGGTCAGAAGAACCTAGGGGCAAGGCGGGAATAAAGATGCAGACCTACTAGAGAATAGACTTGAGGATACGGGGAGGGAGAAGGGTAAGCTGGGACAAAGTGAGAGAGTGGCATGGACATATATACACTACCAACCGTAAAATAGCTAGCTAGTGGAAATCAGCTGCATAGCACAGGGAGATCAGCTTGGTGCTTTGTGGCCACCTAGAGGGGTGGGATAGGGAGGGTGGGAGGGAGGGAGATGCAAGAGGGAAGAGATATAGGGATGTATGTATGTGTATAACTGATTCACTTTGTTAGAAAGCAGAAACTGACACACCATTGTAAAGCAATTATACCCTAATAAAGATGTTAAAAAAAACCCAAAAAGGCACATGCACCCCAATGTTCATTGCAGCACTATTTACAATAGCCAGGTCATGGAAGCAACCTAAATGCCCATCGACAGACGAATGGATAAAGAAGATGTGGTACATATATACAATGGAATATTACTCAGCCATAAAAAGGAATGAAATTGGGTCATTTGTTGAGACGTGGATGGATCTAGAGACTGTCATACAGAGTGAAGTAAGTCAGAAAGAGAAAAACAAATATCGTATATTAACGCATATATGTGGAACCTAGAAAAATGGTATGGATGAACCGGTATTCAGGGCAGAAATTGAGGCACAGATATAGAGAATAAACGTATGCACACCAAGGGGGGAAAGCAGCGGGTGGGTGGTGGTGGTGGTGTGATGAATTGGGATATTGGGATTGACATGTATACACTAATGTGTATAAAATGGATGACTAATGAGAACCTGCTGTATAAAAAAAAAAGTGATCACATGTATTTTATTGGAAAGAAGCAAAAATAGACCATATTTACTGTCTAAAAAAAAAATATATATATATATATAGATCTTTAATAAAAAAATCAACAGAAATTAAAAATTCACCTTTGACCTTACTCAAAGCTAGATCCCTCTCCTGAGTTAACTACTGGTTTATTATGTAGCTTTTAAAGACCTTTTCTAATGCATTCATATGCTTCTGAATGTTTGAAATATTAAATATTTTTTTGCTTTATTGAGGTGGGTCTTTCCATATGTATGGATACTATATGTATTTGTGGAAATTGTTGAACACAGTTTTACTCTGTCTCAGATTGTATTTTAATCAAGGCAAGACGTTGAAATATTATAAAGAACAATGCTTGGAATACCAAAAAAAAAATGTTGACACCAAGATTTATAAATTCGGAATTGGGGCCTAGTGATATTTTAATAACTTAAATATTTTTTGTTGTTGCTTTTTTTTTTTTTTAAATTAGGAGCCCATGAAATCCAGAGCACCACAACTACATTTGGAATACAGATTCTACAAGCAGTTAGGATCTGGAGGTAAAGTCTTATATTAATTTTTTAATTTGTAATAAAACGGATTGTCATGATAAGAACTCTGTGGTTTCAAAGAATAGTATGTTAAATTTAGTTAATATTAATCACTTCTTAAGGCAATGCTTAGTAGATATTTTCTTACTACAGTCTTCCCTTTTTATTCTAAATATGACATTTTTGGAGCTTTTTGTGTTGGTACTAATATAAATAGAGAACATTGTAAAAAAAATTTAATTTGAGAATATAAGGTGCATATAGTTTCCAAGTGCTTAGCCTTTTTGGTGGTATTATAGTTATTGAAATGATTTATGACATGGTGGTAGGCTGAAAAATGGCTGCATAAAAAAATATCCATATCATAATCCCTGGAATCTGTAAATGTTACCTTATAGTAAAGACTTCACAGGTATGATTAAGTTAAGGATCTTGAGATCAGGAGGTTATTCTGGGTTATCTGGGTGGCCCCTAAATGCAGTCACAAATGTCCTTGTAAAAGAGAGTCAGAAGAACCATTAACGTACACAGAAGAAGAAAAGGCAAAGTGGCTACAGAGGCCAAGATTGGAGTGATATAGCCATAAGCCAAGGAATGCTGGCAGCCATGAAAACCTGGTATAGGATTGTCCTATAGAACCTCTTTGATTCAGCCTGTTGAAACTGATTTCAAATGTTTGGCCTCCAGAACTGTGAGAAATAAATTTTTGTTATTTTAAGCCACAGGTGTGTAGTAATTACAGTGGCTGTAGGAAATTAATACAGGTATATTTTTACATAAACCCTAAATCTAAGTGAGAATGGATATTTTGTGCCATTGGAAAAAACTAATGAGAAAATTTCCCTTTTTTCGTTGCATTTACTTTATGTTAACGTTTCTCTCAACTCCACTTTTTCTGTTCACTACTATTCTAACTGTAATGATTTTATACATACAGTTTCTTATCAAGTAGGGATATTTTGTTTCCCCAGATTTAATAAAATGGAAGTTTTTGATGTGTTTTTTGTAAGCACATGTTTACATTCTACTTGGTAGAGTTGTACATTTTTTAATACATTATCAATTTTGCATTCTTTTTTTTCCCTAAGAGCATACTTTCGAATGAGTAGTCATTGTGGGGACAATAAGTTGACATTTTGTAATGTTTTATCATTATAAACGTTCTATAATGCATGTTTAAGTCTGATACAGACAGGCCTCCAGGACTTATCAAAATTATCACTGACAACTGAGATGTAAATGATAAGGGGACACAATTATATGTGAAACCATACATATTAGTTAGGACTGGCAAGTGACAGAAAGCCCTAAGAAGCTAAGTGGAAAAAAGAAAAAAAGGAGTTATTGACTATGTACTGTAAATTCAGGGAAAGGACTTATCTATAAGACATTGCAGTACTGTCATCAGGGACATTGTTGAGTTTGTCTTTATGCTCTGCCTTTTTGTGTGTGTGTAAGATTTTTTCTCTGATTGGCCCTTCTTATGAGACGGCAAAGGTGCTTACCAACAGCCCAGCTTAGCAATTTTAAAAGTATCTGTTAACTAAAAATTTCGGCAAAAGTTCTAGGACTGAACCTTACTGTCTTATTTTGTGTCTAATGATTTAATCACTGAATTTGATTGCCCAGACTTACTCATCTCAGGCACTACCTGTGAAGTTCAGGGACTGAGAATGGGGAGAGGTGTTGTCTAATGGGAAATTGAGGTGTTAACAGAAGAAGGAAGATTGGATGCTGGGGAGATGAAAATAAGAAATCTATCTACTTAAGTAGTAAAACTATCATTTGGAAAAATAGGATGGAATACTTTAATTGGATAAGAATGAATAAGTTAATTTGGAGTTTAGGGAGTCATTGAATTGAATACCATGGTGCACTTACTTTTATTATTATATTCTTTACTTTTTTTAACTTTAAAATTTATGTCAGGGATAGTAATAATAAAGTGGAACATACATCTGTTAGCACTTGAATGCCAAAGGGCTGTTGTGCCCCACGACTCCAGGGACCGCCATTTAGTCTGCATATATAAGGGTGCTCCCCTGTACTCCAGGGCATAGCACGTACATAAATTGAAATATGAGTGTTATTGCTTGAAGGTGTGTGTAATGGTGGCTCTGAAACTCTGACAGGTGTTGTGTAGTTTTGAGTGTTTCACGTGAATCATGTGAATTTTAGTTACTTGTTAGTGTTTTTATCGATCATGAATTTTAAAAAATTTTTGCGTACTCGTGAGCTTTATAGAAAAACAAGAGTGTTTAATTGTTTTGAGGAGAGACTGATGACTTAAAAATTATTTGATTTTGGAATTGCTACTTGAAAGGATTGTATTTTCAGACTGCTCTTAATCATAAGTGGGGCATTCATAGTAATTTAATCTATAATTCTTTTATGATATTGTTTCATTTAAGTAGCAACTTGTTTGTTAGTGTTCTCTTTAAAAATAGATATACTGGGCTTCCCTGGTGACGCAGTGGTTAAGAATTCACCTGGCAGTGCAGGGAACATGGGTTTGAGCCCTGGTCCGGGAAGATGCCACATGCTGCGGAGCAACTAAGCCCGCGCGCCACAACTACTGAGCCTGCACTCTAGAGCCTGTGCTCCGCAACAAGAGAAGCCACCGCCATGAGAAGCCCGCGCAGCACAACAAAGAGTAGCCCCCGCTCTCCGCAGCTAAAGAAAGCCCGCGCACAGCAACGAAGACCCAGTGCAGCCAAAAATAAATAAATTTTAAAAATAGATATATTTAATCAATATTCAGAATATATAAAGACGTCCTAAAACTCAACAGCAAAAATACAAACAATCCAACTTTAAAGTGGGCACAGAACTTGAATAGACATTTTTCTAAAGAAGATAGATATACAAATAGCCAATAAGCACATGAAAAGATGCTGAATATCACAAATCATTAGGAAAATGTAAGTCAGACCCACAAAGACATACCACTTCACACCCATTAGGGTGGCTGTTATTAACTAAATAAAGGAAAAGCAAACCAAACACCAGTGAACAGCTAGTGTTGGTGTGAATATGGAGAAATTGGAATCTTTGTGCATTACTGGTGGGAATGTGGATTGCTGCAGCTGCTGTGGAAAACAGTACGACTGTTCCTCAAAAAATTAAACATAGAATTACCATTTGACTCAGCAGTTCCACTTCTAATTATATGCATAAAAGAACTGAAAGCAGGGACTTAAACAGATAGTTGTACACCCATGTTCATAGCAGTGTGATTTGCAATAGCCAAAAGGTGGAAACAACTTTGAATGGATATACAAAGTGTGGTTTTATACACAGAAGGGAATATTATTCAGCCCTAAAAAGGAAGGAAATTCTGACGCGTGCTACAGTATAGAGGAACCTTGAGAACGTTATGCTAAATGAAGTAAGCTAGTCACAAAAGGACAAATGCTGTGTGATTCCACACTTTGAGATACCCAGAGTAGTCAGATTCATAGAGACAGAATTCAGAATGGTGGTTGCCAGGGGCTGAGAGGAGAGGGGAGTGGGAAAATATTGTTTAATGGGTATAGAGTTTCAGCCTGGGATGATGAAAAAGTTCTGGAGGTGGATAGTGGTGGTGGTTGCACAACAATGTGACTATACGTGATGCCACTGAACTGTACATTTAAAAATGGTTAAAATGATAAATCTTCTGTTATGTATATTTTGCCACAGCAAAAACAAATTAAAACAGATTTATTTAGAATTATTTACTGAAATATCTGTGAAATAATATACAGTTTATCTAGTTCTACTCTCTAGGTTTTGATTCTCCTGTAAGTCTTTCTCCTTATCTAACCTCCTTGGCAGTATCCCACTTTTCTCTCTTATTTGTTCACTGAATCTGTTACATATATACAGTAGGACTGTACAGCTTTACTGCAGTGTGCGTATGAGGGTTGACTCCTTATATTATTTATAGTTTTCCATAGGATTAGAGTATTGTTTTATACCATTATCAGTTTCTCTGATAACAAAAATTTAATGTTTCAAATGGTCTTGTTTTGTAATATCTACTCAGCATTTATTGAGTAAAATGAAGATCTAGACTTGGGAGTCATCAACACATAGGTGGTTTTTAAAGCTAAGGGAATGGATGAGGTCTCCCATAGGAGAGTGTAGAGAGTGTCAAGAGAAGAGGAACATAGGCAAAACCATGATGACCACTGCATTGGGTAGGAATAAATTTGACTGTCAGTATCAAAAATCATGACAGCAGTAGCTTAAACAAGTAAAGCAATGTTATGTGAGGAAAAATAAACAAGGAGTCCTGAAGTAGACATTTGTAGGATTGATATGGCTACACAGAAGTAAGGAATCAGGCTAGCTCTAGCTTCTTCCTTCTGTTTTTCGTATGTGGCTTTCATTTTTATGATTCTGGATTTTTTTGTAACAGGAGGGAGGAAGGAAAGGATGAAATTACCATCTATATAAGGATAATTTCCAATTCTTTATCCCGGCCTTCATTCTTAAAATCTAGTCATACATGTATGTCTCTACTAGAATCAGCAATTCTATATACCCAGAATTTCTCTCCCTATCTTCTTTCCCCTTACTTTTCCAATGATTTCTCTCTCTTCCAAAAGACCTGTTTGTTTTTCTGGATTATCTTGTTCCATTAGTGGCTCACCCATTCAAGCTGAAAGTGTTAGTCACCTTTAATTTTGACTTTTTGGGATAATCATCAAAAAGATCCATCAGTTAGGTCTCTTAAGAGATCTGTTGACTTCATTCTCTTCTCCCAGTCTTCATTGTCCCTATTTTTTGAATTGGGCTTCTTTTTATGCATCTCACTTCCTTCTTCCCTACATTCCTCTTAGAGGCTTGTCATTTAGTATAAAGTCCACATTTCTTTCTCTTTCTATTCGACCCACTTTTTAGTTGCACTAAACTTAGTGTTCTCTGAATAGATCTTATTATTTTCATATATCCGTATTCTTCTTTCTGGAATGTCTTTCTTTCTCGATGAATTTCTTCTTTCTTCAGTCCCCAGCTAAAGTATCTCCTCTTTTGCAGTACATTTTCTGGTATCTGTTTCATTCCAGAAAAAGCTTCTTCTTTGACTTGAAATTATTTTGAATACATCTTCATTTTTCTTTCATCATACCATATTATATTTATATTTGCTTATGTCTCTCTCCTCCATTAAAATTTGAACTCTTTGAGGGCAGTGAGAATCATCTTCTTATCCTTGAAACTGAGCAGAATGATTGACAATTGTAGGCCCTTGGTGAATGGTTGAAATGGTAAATTCTTTAATGAGAATAATAGACTGTTTTCTATCATCAGATGTGAAGTTGCAGTACATAATCTCCAATATTTCCTATAGCTTTTTAGCTTTTGTGATCATATGTTTAAAGTTTGATATATTAATATTATGTAAAATCATATTACATTTTGAGTTTATTCCACTTTTGACAAATAGACATAACCATGTAATTTCAAAAATTTATTTATTTTAATTAATGTCATTTGTATCACCCTGTGATTAGGTAAATTTAGAGATCCAGAAATAGAAGGAAAAAAAGTCAGTGATGAGTAATTTTTAAATGATCAGAAATGATAAACCAAGGGCATATGCAGGTACTTATTTAATTAACTGTACAATTCAGCTGCCTAAAAATAATCACTTTCTAGAGAAGCATAGGTTTTAATTATTAGAATTAATTGTTTTTTTTAATCTACTTGAAAAATAGTTTAGTTGAATTGTTGATATGATACTTCATGAAAATGCATGGGACATATTTTGCAATGTATGGGGAAAAGTGTTTTGAAGATCTGTGATTCTGAATAATGCTTCTGTGTCTTAAATTACTTCCTTGACATCAGATGGTTTATATAGGCCATATTGACCTAATTTGCAATCATTTATTCCTTGGAATTTCTTTATCAGCTGATACTTCATCACAGAAAGTCAAATAACCTTTTTTTTCTGTCATAAATTACTATTCTTGGAAGATCTCTAACTATGGAAATGATGTTAAATATACTATTTGAGACTGTGCATATGTTAAATTGTTAAATAATTTTTTCTCAAGTGAGTGGCTTGCCTTTTTTTTTAAATTTATTTTTAACATCTTTATTGGAGTATAATAGCTTTACAATGGTGTGTTAGTTTCTGCTTTATAACAAAGTGAATCAGTTATACATATACATATGTCCCCATATCTCTTCCCTCTTGCATCTCCCTCCCTCCCACCCTCCCTATCCCACCGCTCTAGGTGGTCACAAAGCACCGACCTGATCTCCCTGTGCTGTGCGGCCGCTTCCCACTAGCTATTTTACGTTTGGTAGTGTATATATGTCCATGCCACTCTCTCACTTTGTCCCTGCTTACCCTTCCCCCTTCCCATATCCTCAAGTCCATTCTCTAGTAGGTCTGCATCTTTATTCCCATCTTGCCCCTAGGTTCTTCTGACCATTTTTTTTCTTTTTCTTTTTAGATTCCATATATATGTGTTAGCATACGGTATTTGTTTTTCTCTTTCTGACTTACTTCACTCTGTATGACAGTCTCTAGGTCCATCCACCTCACTACAAATAACTCAGTTTTGTTCCTTTTTATGGCTGAGTAATATTCCATTGTATATATGTGCCACATCTTCTTTATCCATTCATCTGTTGATGGACACTTAGGTTGCTTCCATGTCCTGGCTATTGTAAATAGAGCTGCAATGAACATTTTGGTACATGACTCTTTTTGAATTATGGTTTTCTCAGGGTATATGCCCAGTAGTGGGATTGCTGGGTCGTATGGTAGTTCTATTTTTAGTTTTTTAAGGAACCTCCATACTATTCTCCATAGTGTCTGTATCAATTTACATTCCCACCAGCAGTGCAAGAGGGTTCCCTTTTCTCCACACCCTCTCCAGCATTTATTGTTTCTAGATTTTTTGATGATGGCCATTCTGACCAGTGTGAGATGATATCTCATTGTAGTTTTGATTTGCATTTCTCTTATGATTAATGATGTTGAGCATTCTTTCATGTGTTGGCAATCTGTATATCTTCTTTGGAGAAATGTCTACTTAGGTCTTCTGCCATTTTTGGATTGGGTTGTTTGTTTTTTTTGATATTGAGCTGCATGAGTTGCTTGTATGTTTTGGAGATGAATCCTTTGTCAGTTGCTTCATTTGCAAATATTTTCTCCCATCTGAGCGTTGTCTTTTCGTCTTGTTTATGGTTTCCTTTGCTGTGCAAAAGCTTTTAAGTTTCATTAGGTCCCATTTATTTTTGTTTTTATTTCTATTTCTCTAGGAGGTGGGTCAAAAAGGATCTTGCTGTGATTTAAGTCAGAGTGTTCTGCCTATGTTTTCCTCTAAGAGTTTGATGGTGTCTGGCCTTACATTTAGGTCTTTAATCCATTTTGAGTTTATTTTTGTGTATAAAAATATGGAACGCTTCACGAATTTGCGTGTCATCCTTGCGCAGGGGCCATGCTGATCTTCTCTGTATCGTTCCAATTTTAGTATATGTGCTGCCGAAGGGAGCACGGCTTGACTCTTTGATGTTGCCCGAACTATGTAGTTCTAAAGAATAATTTTTTAGTTCTAAAGAATAATTTGATAATAGCAGCAGTGGCTGTTTCTAAAATTAACACTTGTCATAGTATTGCCTTCTAAGAATTAAGAAAACTTCTCTTCATTCTTTATACTGACCCTTCTGCCTTCTTGGTTTATGTCTTGTTTATTGGTGTATTTAGCCCTGTCTCTTAGCTAAGTGGGCTTTGGTGATTCCATATTGTATGAACACTTTATCATACTGTTCACTTTTGAGAAAGGTTGTAGGTAATAGTATAAGCCTTTAAACATGGGTATATGCATTAAATAATTTCTAAAATTTCTTTCATTCGTTAAGTTGACAGATTAGAGTTTCTCTGACCATGTTTTAAGAACTTAAGAAATTCTGCTCTTTCTGTATATCTTATAAGTGTCTTTTTGAGAAAAAAGAAAGAAAATATTGTCAAAACCATGAAAGTTAACTGAATAAAATAATTAGAACATTACCTGTTATATTTTGGTTTTAACAAAAATAATGAAGAATACTATACAGGTGAGGTGGTGGTTAGTGTAAACTTATTTCAGCCTAAATAACCACCAGTTTATGTAGCAGCTTCTTAGACTTCCTTTTTCTGTATTAGCTTAAGTGCATTTAGAAGACATCTTAAGTGAATGTAATATTTCTATCTCTTTTTAGAGGCCTTTCTGTATGGGAATTTCTATAAGTTATGCATTGCGAAACTTTTACTAATTTATATGTGAATATGTATATTGGTACTGTTGGATAGAAGTGTACAACATTTTTCTGTTAAATTTGTAGTTTATGGAGAATGTGTGTGTTTAAAGATGCTATGCATTATCAATATAAGAAAGAAAGGTTAACCGATAGTGGTTTTAATTTGGTTTATATGGTCCAGGTATTAGGACAGTTTATGTTGTGTGGTAATTATACTATTAATATTTTCAGTGATTAATTAATACACAGTAATCTTACATAAAAAACAGACCTTATTTTTGAATAGGGTATAACTAAATGGTGATGAAGGACTTAATTTTCTGAAATACAGCATCATTTTTGTAATTCCCTATGTAATCATAAGAAGTATAAAGCCATGAAAAATAATATGATTTCATGTTTTATTTTTGATTTAAATATAAAGAAGCATATTGTGAGAAGAACGGATTTGTAAGCTTGCAGATTGGGGGTAAAAATGGTAAGAGAGAATCCATTTTTTCTTAACTGTTTATGCCTAAAGAGGATAGAAACTGAATAATATATAATATATAATATTTATTCAGTATTCCATATATTATAATAAACATTACTTGTTTGTAGGTGATGTTACTTTTTAATGTCCTTTGAAATTAAGACTAATTTTTAAATGTGTAAATAGAGTTATCACTGAAAGGACTCGTCTGTTTTACAGTGGGGTGGCTTTTCCTTTTATTTGGGGTTAATTGCTAGAATATTACTAAATGTGGGTGATGTGGTATTTTAATGGAATGACTGTTACCAAGTTTGGAACTCATTGCACCTGTTTGTTCATATCAGGGCTTCCTAATTGGACAGAACAGTAATTCTCAAACTTTTGGGTCTCATGATCCTTTTAGACTCCTAAAACTTTTTGAGGATCCCAGAGGGTTTTTGTTATTGTGGGTTATAGCTATGGATATTTACCATATGAGAAATTAAAACAAATATAAAAATATTGCTGTATTCATTTTAAAGTAAAAACAGTAGTATTTTAAAATCACAACTAGCGCTATTTTCCAAATTTGAGAAAAGTGGCCTTGTTTTACATGTTGTGCACATCTCCTTAATGTCTGGCTTAATAAAAAACAATGGATTCTGCCTTCAGTCCATTGCCATATCACATTCACGTAGCCTCTGGAAAACTTGACTTTCACTTGTGAGAGAATGAGAGTGAAAAAGATAAATAACATCTTGGTGTTATTATAAAAATAATTTTGATGTCACTGCCGTCCTGAAAGTGTCTCATGGACCACCTACTCCTGTCCCTAAGTGTCTCTGGACTGTGTGTTGAGAACTGCTGAGCTAGAAGTATAAGCATTTGTGCTAAAGGTTAAGAATGCCTGAAAGCAAAACTTCCTTGGAAAAGAACATAGCCTGTGTGATAATTCTGTACTTAGTATTTCTAATCAGATTTTAGTTTTTCTTTTTTTTTTTAATGGTCTTAGTTGCAGTACATGGGGTCTTCCGTTGCGGTGTGCAGGCTTCTCTCTAGTTGTGGCGCATGGGCTCCAGAGTACATGGGCTCTGTAGTGTGGTACTTGGGCTCTCTAGCTGTGGTGTACAGGCTTAGTTGCCCCGCAGCATGTGGGATCTTTGTTCCCTGACCAGGGATCGACCAGCGTCCCCTACATTGCAAGATGGATTCTTAACCACTGGACCACCAGGGAAGTCCCAGATTTTAGTTTTTCTTGATCAAATCTGTAGAGTTTAAATTTCCTGTTAAGAATGTTAATACTGTTGTTCTAATCCTTCCTACATGAACAATACTGGACCTGAAAATGGAAAGAAACATCATGATAATATTTCTTTTAATAACATGCTTAACTGTTGCCCACCTATAAGGAACTGAAGTACCAAGCAGTATTGACAGTATTAGACCTCCAAGTGTTATTTTCTGACTTTAATTAATTAATGTTGTTTTGTCACTTAAGTGGAATGCTGAAATATAAAATGAAGTGTTCAATTAAATTAATTTTGGGAGACAGATGGTGAGATTGTATTTTCATATAATGTGTGAATTTTGTATTCTTGCCCATTCTTGAGCTTTTCTTGGGAAAAAATATACTTGTCTTGAATATTGGGGATGCTGATAAGCATCACTGAAAATTAGTGATGTTTGAAGCTATCAGACTAACTTTCATCAACTCACCATCAATGACTTTTTATAGTAGTCTCAAAAATACTCTTAGAACAATTGGAATTGGGTGGAGTAAAAGTTTATAGTTGAAAATTCACTGGGTGTAAGAACAAATAAAAAAGCTTGCTTTTGCCCATGAGTTGGATTGCATTCGTGCAGTTCAGTAGACAAAAACTTTGATCAAGAGACACAGCTGGTAACTTAAAACATTCATTACTCTTTGTTCTCAGCCTTCTTTCTGAGTCTCTCTTCTTTCTTGCCCTCTTGTCCTTCACCTCTCCCACTTTGAAAAACCCCTTTCTTGTGTATCATATTTATATTGATGTGGTTGTTTTGTTTGGTGTTTGCTTAGGGTACTCCTCAGCCCCTGTTTGTTAGTTGCAACTTTTCCTAACTCATAACAATTTAATTTGTTTGCTCAGTGTTAGAAAACTGCCCAGACTTGTCCTGGGAAATGAAATTTTAGTTTGGTCTTTACAGCGTTTGCTTTATATTCTTGATTTAAAAAAAATATATGACTCTTGATCCTATACTTCAATGATAAAATATGTGTTGAAATACATTAGTAGTTACGTAAGAAGTTTTTGCATTCATTGACTCATAAAACAATATGTATCTCAAAGAGTCAGAGTGAAATCGTCTTTTTTTTCACCAAAGATCTGTGCTGAGTCATGTTTTAAGGTAAAATTATGTTGCTTGATAAAGCTGAGGTATTTTTATTTGGATTTGAGACTAAATGTTTAATTTACTCAGTGAAATGTAATGCTGTTTATGAAATTTAGCCATCTTGGGTAAGGTAGAGATAGATATTTTTGAGACACTTTGAAACCATTAAAGAAAGGAAGTTTTGAAGAAAATTGAAGCAGTTCTCATTTGTCCCTTTATTGATCTTTTTCTTGGTGTTATTTTAGAAACCCAAAGTTATATTATGTGTATAGCTTGATTGAATGTACATGTTAGGTACACAGTAATTCTCTCAACAATGAGTTGGCTTATATGAAATACAGCAGATCAGATTTACTTATGCTTATATCTCTTCAACTCTGAGAAATTCTGTGTGAATAATTATGAATTTTGAGTCATGCTTAATAGATAAGTTTGAAAAGAGGAGACTTGAAGGTTGGGTAAAAGGAAAAGTTGGCAATTTGGATAGCAGAACTGTGGTAGAAAAATTTGAAATGCAGCCTTAGAAAAGCTCAAACAGTAAGGCAGAATAAATCTGAGCCTTAGAATGGATCCATTTCTTCTGTTAAGGACATATGGTAGGAAGGGAGAGGAAGCCAAAATTATTTTATAGGGCGACAGAGTCTGAATAGTACACAGTTGACCTTTGAACAGTGTGGGTTTGAACAGTGTGGGTCCACTTATACATGGATTTTTTTCAATAGTAAATACTACAGTACTATACAATATAAGGTTGGTTGAATCCGAGGATCTGGAACCACAGACACAGAGGAACTGAAATATGTATATGGAGGGCTGACTATAAGTTATACATGGATTTTTGACTGCATGGAGGGGTCAGTGCCCCTAACTCCTGTGTTTTTCAAGGGTCAACTCTACTTTGCTTAATTCCGAGTAGCTCCAAAATGAAGTTAATAGTTAAGAGTAGAAGTAAGGCTCTGTAACTTTAAATATTAGGGAGAGTATTTGAGAAATACTTGCTCAGTTATAGTTAATACTTGGATTAAATAAATGTGGTCTAAATCTTTTTCCAATTCAAGTTTTTCTTTGTAGTCCCAGAATAATATTTTTAAGTTATGTAAGTTTCAGGTGTGCAGCATTATAATTTGACATCTGTACAGGCATACCTTGTTTCATTGTGCTTTGCTTTATTGTGCTTCACAGATTTCTTTGTTTTTTTTTTTTACAAATTGAAAGTTTGTGGCATCCCTACAATGAGCAAGTCTTCGATGCCATTTTTCCGACAGCATCTGCTCACACCTTGTCTCTGTGTCACATTTTGGTAATATTTACAGTATTTCAAACTTTTCCATTATTATTATATTTGTTATAGTGATCTGTGATCAGTGATCTTTGATGTTACTACTATGACTCACTGAAGGGTCAGATGATAGTTAGCATTTTTAGCCATAAAGTGTTTTTAAGGTATTAATAAGGTATGTACGTGGTATTTTTAGACAGTGCTACTGTACACTTAATAGACTACAGTATAGTATAAATATAACTTTTGTATGCACCAGGAAACCAAAAAATTCATCTGACTTTATTTCGGTATTCCCTTTATTGTGGTGGTCTGGAACTGAACCCAAAATATCTCCTAAATATGCCTGTACACACTACAAAGTGATCATCAGCACGTTTCTAGTTACCATCCATCACCATACAGCTGACCCCCTTTACCCATTTCACCCATTCCACCCAACTCCCTTTCCCTTTGGTAAACACTAACCTTATCTCTGTATCTATGAGTTTGTTTTTGTTTTATTTTGTTTGTTCATTTGTTTTTTTACATTCCACACATGAGTGAAATTTTATGGTATTTGTCTTTCTTAACTTACATCACTTAACATAAAACTTTCAGGGTCCATCGGTGTTGTCGCAAATGGCAGGATTGGATTTAATTCTTTTTTTGTGGTGGGGTAGTTTTCCTTTGTGTATATGTACCACATTTTCTTTATCCATTCATGCACCCATGGACACTTAGGTTATTTCCGTATCTTGGCCGTTGTAAATAATGTTGCAGTAAACGTAGCGGTTCATATATCTTTTCAAATTGTTTTTGTGTTCTTCAGATAATACCTAGAAGTAGAATAGCTGGGTCAGATGGGAGTTCTATTCTTAATTTTTTGAGGAATCTCTATACTGTTTTCCATGGTGGCTGCACCAATTTTCAGTCCCACCAACAGTGTACAAGGGTTTCCTTTTCTCCACATCTTCTCCAATATTCATAATTTTTTTCTTTTTGCTAATAGCCATTCTGACAGGTGTGAGGTGATCTCTCATTGTGGTTTTGATTTGCATTTCCCTCATAATTAGTGATGTTGAACATCTTTTCATGTACCTTTTGGCCATCTGTATGTCTTCTTTAGAAAAATGTCTATTCATTAAAAAATGTCCATTTTTAAATCAACTTGTTTGTTTTTAAGTTGTATGGGTTCTTTATATATTTTGGATAATAATCCCTTATTGGATTTACAAATATCTTCTCCCATTCAGTAGGTTGCCTTTTCGTTTTGATGATGGTTTCCTTCACTGTGCAGAAACTTTTTAGTTTGATGTAGTCCCATTTGTTCATTTTTGCTTTTGTTTAGAATTAGATCCACAAAAATATCTCTAAAACTCATATAAATGAAGTTACTTCCTATGTTTTCTTCTAGGAGTTTTATGGTTTCAGGTCTTACATTCAGATCTTTAATCCATTTTGAGTTAATTTTTGTGTGTGGTGTGAGATAGTGGTCTAGTTTGATTCTTTTGGCTCTAGCTGTCCAGTTTTCCCAGCACCATTTATTGAAGAGACTATTCTTTCTCCATGTATGTTCTTTGCTCCTATGTTGTCAATTAATTGCCCATATATTTGTGATTTTATTTCTGGACTCTCAGTTCTGTTCCATTGATCTGTGTGTCTGTTTTTGTGTGAGTTCCATACTGTTTTGATTACTGTAGTTTTGTAGTGTACAGTTGACTCTTGAACATTATGGAGGTTAGGGTTACCACTCTCTATGCAGTTGCAAATTCATGTATAACTTATAGTTGGCCCTTGGTATACACAATTCCTCCATATCCATGGTTCTGCATCCTTGGATTAAACCAACCTTGGATTGTGTAGTACTCTATCTAGTATTTATTATTGAAAAAAATCCGTGGGTAAGTGCATTTCAAACATGTGCTGTTTAAAGTTTTGCTGTAGTTTGAAATCAGGGAGCACGATAACCTCCAGCTTTGTTCTTCTTTCTCAGGATTGTTTTGGCTATTTGGTGTCTTTTGTGGTTCCATACAAATTTTAAGATTGTTTTAGTCATGTGAAATATGCCATTGGAATTTTGATAGGGATTGCATTGAATCTATAGATTGCTTTGGGTAGTATAGACATTCTAACAATATAAATTCTTTCAGTCCATAAGCATGAAATATCTTTCCATTCATTTGTGTCTTCTTTGATTTCTTTCATCAGTGTCTTAAAGTTTTTAGTGTATTAGGTCTTTCACCTCCTTGGTTAAATTTATTGCTAGGTATTTTATTCTTTTTTATGTAGTGGTAAATGGGATTTTCTTAATTTCTGTTTCTGATAGTTCATTCTTAGTGTATAGAAAAACCACAGGCTTCAGTATATTGATTTTGTATCCTGTGACTTTACTGAATTCATTTATTTGTTTGAACAGGTTTTATTTGTGGCATCATTAGAACTTTGTATATATAGTATCATGTCATCTGCAAATAGTGACAGTTTTACTTCTTTCTTTCTGATTTGGATCACTTTTATTAATTTTTCTTGTGTAATTGCTACGGCTAGGATTTCCAGTACTGTGTTGAATAGAAGTGGTGAGAGTGGGTATCCTTCTCTTATTCCTGATCATCACTGAGTATGATGTTAGCTGTGGCTTTGTCATATATGGCCTTCATTAGGTTGAGGTATGTTCACTCCATACCCACTTGGTTGAGAATTTTTATCATAAATGGATGTTGAATTTTGTCAAATGCTTTTTCTGCATCTAATGAGATGATCATGTGATATTTATCCTTCATTTTGTTAATATATTGTATCATGTTGATTGATTTGCAGATGTTGAACATTCTTGCATCCTTGGAATAAATCCCACTTGATCATGGTGTATGATTTTTTTAATGTATTGCTTGATTTGGTTTGCTCATATTTTGTTGAGGGCTTTTGCATTTTGTTCATCAAGGATATTGGCCTGTAATTTTCTTTTATGGTGTCCTTGTCTGGTTTTCGTATCAGCATAATGGTAGCTTCATAAAATGTGTTTGGAAGGTTTTCTTCCTCTTTAATTTTTTGGAAGAGTTTGAGAAGGAGTTTGACAAGGATTGGTATTCTTTGAATGTTTTGTATAATTTGCCAGTGAAGCCATCTGATCCTAGACTTCTGTTTGTTGGGAGCTTTCGATTATAGTTTCAGTCTCCTTACTAGTAATTGTTCTATTCAGATTTTCTATTTCTTCTTGATTCAGTCTTGGAAGCTTGGATGTTTCTAGGAATTTTCCGTTTTTTCTAGGTTGTCTAATTTGTTGGTGTAGAATTGTTCATAGTAGTACCTTATGATATTTTGTATTTCTGTGGTATCAGTTGTAATTTCTCCTCTTTCATTCTGATTTTGTTTGAGTCCCCTCTTTTTCTTTTTCTTGGGGGGGGTTAGTCTAGCTAACGATTTGTCAATTTTGGTTATCTTTTCAAAGAACTAGCTCTTAGGTTCATTGATCTTTTCTGTTGTTTTTTAAATGTCTATTTCATTTATTTCCACTCAGATCTTTATTATTTCCTTTCTTCGAATGTGGAGCTTCATTTATTTTTTTTATGTTTTCTTTATGTGTAAATTTAGATTATTTATTTTGGATTTTTCTCGTTTCTTGAGGTAGGCCTATATTGCTATGGTCTTTCTTCTTTGAACTGCTTTTGCTGCATCTCATGGATTTTGGTACTTTATATCTCTGCTTTCATTTGTCTCTAGGTATTTTTTTGATTTCTTTAGTGACCTATTGGTTGTTTGGTAGCATGTTGTTTAATTTCCACGTTTCTGTGGTTTTTACTATTTTCTTTTTGTGATTGATATTTAGTTTCATAGTATTGTGGCCAGAGAATATGCTTGATATGATTTCAGCCTTTCTGAATTTATATTGAGACTTTTTTTGTGACCTAATATATGATCTATCCTGGAGAATGTTTCAGGTGCACTTGAAAAGAATGTATATTTTGGTGCTTTTGGATGGAATGTTCTATATATTAAGTCCGTGTGATCTAATGTGTGATTTAAGTTTGATGTTTTCTTTTTAATTTTTTTTCTGGATGATCTATCCATTGATGTAAGTAGGGTGTTAAAGTCCTCTGCTATTAGTGTTTTGCTTTCAATTTCTCCCTTTAAGTCTGTTAATATTTGTGTTGTATATCTTAGTACTCCTCTACTGGATGCATATACATTTATAAATGTTATATCTTCTTGCTGGATTGACACCTTTATCATTATGTTTGCCCTTGTTGTCTTTTAATATAGTCTTTGTTTTAAAGTCTGTTTTGTCTGATATGAGTATAGCTACTCCAACTTTCCTTTTATTTACATTTGCATTGAAATTTTTTCCATTCCTTCACTTTCAGTCTGTGTGAGTCCTTTCTCCTGAAGTAAGTCTTGTGTAGGCAGCATATAGATGGATCTGTTTTTTGTTTCTTTTTTTAATTTAAACAGTCCCTCACTGTCTTTTTCTTGGCTATTTTAGTCCATTTGAAGTAATTATTGGTAAGTATGTACTTGTCATTTTGTTAATTGTTTTCTGGTTGTTTTTGTAGTTCCTCTCTGTTCCTTTCTTCTCTTTCCCTCTTCCTTCGTGTTTTGGTGGTTTTCTTCAGTGTTATATTTAAATTTCTTTCCATTTTCTTTTGTATATTTACTATAAGTTTTTTCCCTGTTACTGTAAAGTTCATATATAACATCCTATGTAAGTAGTAGCCTGTTTTAAGCTGGTAGCAAATTAAATTTGAACACATTCCAAAGCTTTATCTTTTTACTACTCCAGCCCCCTGCCCCAGTGTTTTATACTTTTGATGATACATTTTACCTCTTAATTTTATGCATCCCTTAACTAACTATTGGAATTTAATTTAAATTTACTACTTCTTGTCTTTAAACCATCATGTTTGCTTTATAAGTGATTGATCTACTACCTTTATTATATATTTACCTTTTCCAGAAAGACTTTTTACTTGCATGTGTTTTCTTATTATTAACTAGTGCTTTTTCTTTTCAGCTTAAGAAATCTCTTAAATATTTCTTGTAGGGCCAGTTTTGTGGTGATGAACTCCTTTAAGCTTTTGTTTATCTGGGAAACTTGATCCCTTCTTCAATTCTGAATGATAAATTTGCTAGGTGGAGAATTCTTGTTGGGGTTTTTTTCCTTTTAGCACTTTAAATAGGTTATGCCACTCACTACCGGCCTGTAAAGTTTCTGCTGAAAAATCTTATGGAGTTTACTTTGTATGTAACAAGTTGGTTTTCTCTCGCTGCTTTTAGGATCTTCTCTTTATCCTGAACTTATACCATTTTAATTATAATGTGTCTTGGTGTATGTCTATTTGAGTTAATCTTTTTTGGAACTCTCTGGGATTCCTGGACCTGGATATTTGTTTCCTTCCCCAGATTAGAGAAATTTTTGGCCATATTTCTTCAGATAGTTTTTCTGGCCCCTTTTCTCTCTCTTCTTCTTCTGGGATCCATATAATGCAAATGTTATTTTGCTTGATGCTGTCTCAATGGTTTCTTAAATTAATTTCACTTTTTAAAATTCTACTTTTCATTTTGCTTCTCTGTCTGGATGAGTTCATTTGTTTTGTCTTGCAGCTCACTGATTCATTCTTTTACTTCATCCAGTCTACTGTTGAACTCCTCTAGTATATTTTTCAATTGAGTTATAACCTCTTTGGTACTTTCCTATATTTCAATCCCTGTTGAAGCTCTCACTGTGTTCATCCATTCTCCTCCTGAGTTTGGTGAACATCTTTATGACCAAGAAGCAACAAACTAAAGAGTGGAAATGGGTTATTAAGAGATTGCTAAATTAAGAGCATAGAAGTTAGCACTTTCAGTGGAATAGAGGGGGGAAAGCATTGTAGAAATATTTTTTAAAACTCAGTAGCTGAGAGCTATTGGTAAGTCTTAATTGCATCTCTAGGCTCTTGATGTATATAGCATACTAAAATCAGTATTTCAGAGTTGAATAAATGTTAGAGTCTCTCATCCACTATTTCTAAGCCTTTTATCTGTTTTTACTTATAATGGGGGTAGATATGACTCAAATATGATATGAGTGGCTCTAGTAAGAAGATAATGATTCTCAGTGGCAGGGGGAAGTGTGTGTGTGTGTGTGTGTGTGTGTGTGTGTGTGTGTGTGGTGTGGTGTGGTGTGGTACAGGGTGGTGATATGTACACATGGGGGTGTATGAGAATCTCTATTTTGGGGGAGGAGACCATGTACACAGTTTGAACTTGTCTCCTTCCCCTACCCCTGTCATGATTATATTATCTTACCTTCCTATCTTCAGCTGTTCTGCTGCCTTTCTCATACTCACATTCTAGAAAAACTGGTCTTATCTAAACTACTAATATAGATAAACTGAAGTCAGCTTGAGAGGTTGAATAGTTAGTATTAAGCCAAACTAAGAACCTAGCTATCCTGGCTTCTAGTTCAATGTTTTGTTTTGCCCATGCAATAATTATTATGCAAAATGATAAAATTAACAACAGTAAAATTATGTTTTCCATACTGTTTATTTTAAAAAGGATGGGAAGGTTTTAGTATATTTTAGAAAGTTTTTTTCCTTTCTAAAATCATTACACCAAACAAAACAAAAAATACTCATAAGTAAAACTGAGACGTTTAAGATGGAAGTTGTTCATTTCCTCATAACGAATAAATAGATACAATGTTAAGATAAAATGATCCCCTATTATATGTTAGTTTATTGGGAGTCTGTTCTAAAAATAAAATACGGGTGATTTTTGTGTATTTAGACTTTATATTTGGAGTTTGTATTATTTTGTGTTGTTGCGTAATGATTTATTTAGTAATTAGTGACATAGAATAAGAGACTTTATTATCTCCCAATTTCTATTGGTCATGAGTCCAGGCATAGCTTAGCTTTGTCCTTTGTTGAGGGTCTTTCCAGGCTTAAATCAAGGTGTCATTTTGTTGGGTCTGAGTCCTTTTCCAAGCTCCTTTTCCAACCAGTCCTTTTCCAAGCTCACTGGTTATTTCTAGAATTCAGTTCCTCATGGCTGTGTGATGAGGCTCTCATTTCCTGGGGCCTGCTCATTTCCTGGCATGTGGCCCTCTTCCACAACATAGTAGTTTGTGTCTTTAAGGTCAACAGGAGAACTGCTCTGCTGCTTTGATTATCTCTGACTTCTAGACTTGCTTTTTAAACATCTTACCTGATTAAGTCATGCCCAACAGAATAATCTCCCTTTTGATTAATTTAACCTCCACTAACAGAGATCTTAATTTTGTTACCTTTGCCATATAACATAATCTAATGACAAGAGTGAAATCTGGGAATCTTGCCCACACTTGTGGGGAAAGGATTATATGGGTTGTGTACACCAGAGGATGGAAATCTTGGGGGTTGAACTTAGCATTATGCCTACCACAGGGTTATGAAAGAGTGCAGTAACTCCTTTGTTCAATAAAAATAAGATCTTTCCTATGTGCCAAGCATTTCTGTAGGCCATGGAAATACAAGTCTCAAGGGCACAGTTCCTTTCTATAGTGAGGTTGGTGGAGACCAACAATGAAGCACTGTTTATAATGTAGTTCAGTAATGCAGGTTCAGTAGAAGTGTAACCAGGCTACTCTGTGAACATGAAGGAGAAGGTATAGGGAGGGAGGAGGCTGGGTCAGGAGAAATTTATTGTTTGTATGGAAAAAATAAAAATACTGCTGCAGTTCTTGAAGCTACAAAATTATTAAAAAATTGTTTATTGTTATTCTTTTCTTCCAGATGGTATACCTCAAGTTTACTATTTTGGCCCTTGTGGGAAATACAACGCTATGGTGCTGGAACTGCTGGGACCTAGTTTGGAAGATTTGTTTGATTTGTGTGACAGAACATTTTCTCTTAAAACGGTTCTCATGATAGCTATCCAACTGGTAAGTAAAGCAGGATGTTTTGAAGCTGTTTGAACAATTGTGTGGTTCATTTGGTCACTAATTTACACTGAAAGTTTAAAGTTTTGTGACATTATCTTCCACAGCATTTGACCTAATAAAAATGTCTGCTTTTCATATCATTGTCCTTTTAGGATGACTGTAACTTAAAATAACTGAATCAGGTGTATTTTATTTGTATGAAAAAATTAATATCTTACTACTTTAAGGTCAGAATGCTCAGTTTGGGAATTAAGTTGTTTCCAGCACTCTTTTCAGATCGAAAATGAATACTTAGAGAAGAGAACCCTCAGAAAGATGGGTTTTTAATCTTGGTAATAAATTAAAATGGCCTAGAAAAAGAAGAAACAAACTAATGAGAAAGTCTTATAAATCATTTAAATTTCAGGGAGCCTATGGGGAAATAACTTAAGAGGATAATTTTAAGGCAGTTTTGAAATAAATGCCAGTAAGTGTATGCTGCAGAAGTCTTAAAATTGTTTTTATCGTTGACTCATTACTTCTACAGATTTATCCAATGGAAGTATTCAGATGTACTTAAAGCTTGTTGTGCAAAGACGTCTATAATAAAGTGGGAAACAACCCGAATGCACAGAAATAACAGTGTTAGTTGGATAAATTATTAATAGCCATAAAATAATATGCAGCCACTAAAAAGTGTATATTAAAAGAATGTTTCATGACCTGGAAAATGCTCATAATATATTGTTAATGAGAACTATAGGTTATAGAATAGTATATGTTATATGATTCAAAATTTGTTAACAAACTAAAATGGCTTGAGTGACTGTGTTCACTTACATTGTATTGTCAACCATGAATATCATTAAATGAAGCACTTTTATTATTTGTAATGTTCTGTTTTCTGACAGTTTATACAATAAACATTATTTGAGAATGTGTAAAGCAATGAATAAAAATGTATTATATTATTATTAGAGTTGGATTCCAAAGTTTTCTAGTCTCAAGATCTTTTTAAATGTTTCATACCTAAGGAAAAAAGTAAACAGGTTATAAAAAAGATAACAAAGTGCTCTGTTAATTCTTTTATTTAACAGTCTAGACTCTTTAAGTTTCTTTAGTGTAATTATAAAATTTTCTCCATTATTGAACAGATAAGGAAGACTAAATTGCAACTTTGTGAATATATCTGTTTATATTTTTGAGTTCAAGATTTTGTATTAGTAAAGCTTTTTAATTCTATAAGGTAGCATCATCTGAAAGTGTTGATTTAATCAGGCTTCCTGATAAGAAAGGAATTCATAAAATTCAAGCACTTTCCTATATAAGTGCCCAAAATAGTAAAAAGCAAAGATACTTAATCATAATTGGACATATATTTAAGAAACTATTGAGTGATATCATGTTTCTTTTAAAGGGTTCAAACAATTTCTGATTTTTTCTTCTTAATGTTGTTTTCATTGTAAAAATTGTCTTGCCTCTATCATACTATTTTATGCTAGTCAAAGCCTAAAATAAAATGTATCTTTTTTTTTTTGAATCAAGATTTCTCGCATGGAGTATGTCCATTCAAAGAACTTGATATACAGAGATGTGAAGCCTGAGAACTTCTTAATAGGACGACCAGGAAACAAAACCCAGCAAGTTATTCATATTATAGATTTTGGTTTGGCAAAGGAATATATTGATCCAGAGACAAAGAAACACATACCATACAGAGAACATAAGAGCCTTACAGGAACAGCTAGATATATGAGCATAAACACACATTTAGGAAAAGGTATGTGTACCTTTCGTAAGTATGGAAGTTTGAACTCAGTACGCTAATAGTGTGGGTTTTTATTTGTTATTATGGTTTAGTTTTTGCAGGTTACAGTCGCTTCTATTGTAATTTTTATTTATCACATCTAACTAGAGTTTACTTTCATTTATATTTAGTAAGTCTTTTAAAGTAAGTTGCTTTAAAATGAATGACAGATATCCTTATATTCACTATATCTTTTTTATTTTACTTGAAATGTTCAACTTTGATACACTTAGGGTGATCCATTTAATTATTTCTATTAAAGAATATGAGAGAATACTTAATTTTAACTGCATTTAATGTGTGTAAAGGTTTTTGATTGAGACTATAACTCTTTGATACAGCTGTCCAGGGAGGTAGCCACCTGCCTAATACATTGAATACTGAGAATACATATCTTACAGGTACTGTTTACTTTGTACTAGCTATTATTTAACCTTTTTAAGAGGGTTCCTTATTTATAAAAAGGGTAAAATATCAACTGCACAGGGTTTCTTATAGCTTTTTTTTTTCCTGGTCCAGGATCACATATTTCACCTAATCGTCCTATCTCTTTTGTTTCCTTTCATCTGGTACAGTTCCTTGCCTTTCTTTATGGTTCATGAAGTTAATATTTTTGTAGAGTACGGGTTGTTTTGTAGCATGTCCTGTGTTTGAAGCTGTCTGATATTTCTTCATGACTATATTTGGGTATCCAGTTTAAGCACAAGTATCATAGAAGTGATGTGTTCTCAGTGCATCATGTCAGAAGGCACATGTCACTTGGTTCCAAGTAGCTTTGATCACTTGCTTAGGGTAGTGACTGCTAAGTTTCTCCACTTAAAAGTTTCTTATTTTCCCTTTGTAGTTAGAAAATATTTTCTAAGTCAGTTTTTGAGATTATGTAAATATGTTGTTTCTCATCAAATTTTTACCCACTAGATTTAATATCAATTGATGATTTTCTAACTTCATCGTTCCTTATGAATTTACTAGTTTCATTCTAATGTAGGCAAAAGCTTTCCCTTCTTCCCTTATTTATTGACTTACATCAGTATGGACTCATGGATTCTTAACTGGATGTATTATAGTCCATTACTATCATTATTTATATCATTATTTATTTTGATGCTCAGATTGTCCCAGATTTGGCTACTGGTTGCTCTCTCAAGCTGTTTAGCTGTTCCTTTGGCATGTTCTCATGATTCTTGGAAAACTTCTTTCTTGTCTTGTGCAACAAGTTGTTCCAGGCTTATCTTATAGGTTCTTGGCTCTAGCCCAGATACAACATTTTTCTAAGAAGCCCTGGTTCCTTTATTGGATAATGGTATGTAGAAACCAAGATTTTGTAACACTAGGTGTATTTATTGCTCCTAGTATGTTATTGTTTCTAAGGCCTTTCTGTAGCAGAACTAGGAAATGTGTACATGTCTGTGTGTGTGAATATACACATATATACTCATTTGTGTGTATATACAACACACATTTATGTACACGTACAGATACGCCTACACATGTGTATGCACTTATACACATATGTTAATATCTATCTATTAAAAACTATGAGTTTATACTGATACTTCTAATTTCAGTCTAACAGCACAAAGTAGGATCCCCTCCTTTTCATATTTGTAATTCCCTTCCCTTTTCTATGTTTATATCTTCCTTTGCCAACATTGAGAAATCTGGCTACCACTACTCTAGTATATTTACTCATTTTTAGAAGCCTAGGACACTCAGAATGTAGTTTCAGAATTGGTAACTGATAACACTGTGTTAATGCAAGCTTACTAGAATTGCGATATTTGTAATTCTCATTTTATTGAAGAGTCCTTTTTAAAATTGACTCAAGTAGGACTTCCCTGGTGGTGCAGTGGTTAGGAATCCGCCTGCCAATGCAGGGGACACAGGTTCAAGCCCTGGTCTGGGAAGATCCCACATGCCGCAGAGCAACTAAGCCCGTGCACCACAATGAAGAATAGCCCTCGCTTGCCACAACTAGAGAAAGCCTGCGTACGGCAACGAAGACCCAACACAGCCAAAAATATAAATAAATAAATAAATAGACTCAAGTGAAATATACATTGAGTAAAGTGCACAACGTTTGAGTGTATAACTTATTAGTATTAATAAATGTATACAGCTGTATAACCCACAAGTCTACCAAGATTTAGAACACTATTCACTCCTTAGACTTCCCTCTTGCTGTTCCTCAGTGTCTATGAAAGCAACTGTTGATCTGATTTCTATCACCATAGGTTTAGTTTTGCTGACTCTAATTCTTATAAATGAAATCATATGACTTATTTTGTTCAGTCTAATATGTATGAGATTCATCTAAGTTGATTAGGGTTTGTTCCTGTGCAACGGAGTAGTATTCCATTGCATAAATATGAATATACCACAAATTGTTTATCCATCCTAACATTGATGAGCATTTTGATTATTAATAGTATTTTGCTATTATGAATAAAACTGCTATGACATCCTTGCAAATCTTCCAGCACACATATGTTTTCAGTTCTTTTGAGTAAATACCTAAGATTGGAATTGTTGGGTCATATTGTAAGTACTAACTTTATAGGAACCTGTCAATCAGTTCCCCAAAACATTCATACCATTTTCTGTTTCTACCAGCAGTGAATGAGAGTTCTGTTTGTTTCACATTCTTGACAACATTTGGTGTTGTCGGTCTTTTTCATTCTAGCCATTCTGGTGAATTTATGTAGTGGTATTGTATTTTACTGTGACTAATGATTGTGAGCACTTTTCATGTGCTTATTGACCACTTGTATGTCTTCTTTTGTGTTGTGTACATCGTTTTATTGTGGATTTGTAGGAATTCTTTATATATTCTGGATATAAGTCCTTTGGCAAATACATGCTCTGTGGACATCGTCTTCTAGTCTGTGGCTTGTCTAGTCATTTTCCTAGTGTTGACAATTGATGAGCAAAAGTTGTAAATATTTATGAAGTCTAATTTATCAAATTTTTCTTTTATGATTACTACTTTTTAAATCCTAAGAAATCTTTACCCCTTGTAATGAGAACATTTTATGTTTTCTTCTGCCATCTAGAATTCATTTTTTTGTATGATGTGAGATAGGGATTGAGATATTCTTTTTATGATATCATATTCTTTGCCATCAAATTACTTTTGTGTGTTTCTAAAAAAATCAGTTCTAGGTTGTGTTTACAATAGATTATTCCTAAGTCTTAAGCCATGGTCGGTTTTTATATCACAGGAAGTCTAATAACTTAATTTTATGCTTTTAGATTCTATATCTAACATCTTTCTTATAAGGGAGAATAGACAGGAATGTAAACTGATCGGTACTTATCCACTGTCACTGCTCAGATGTACCTTACAATACAATCACAATTTGTCCAGAACCTTAGAAGTCATCTAATCCAACCTCTAACTCCTAGTCTTAGCTTCTTCTCTAACCGTTCTCCCCAGACCTATCTGCTGCCCACTATGTTTCCCTGCTTCTGCATCTCAATCAGAACTAAATAGCACTTGGCATCTTCCCCTGACAGCTTACCTGATAGTAGGCTCATGGTATTTTTTCAGGTGTTTGAAATACCTGAAAATGTAGGTTTGCCTTTCTTTAAGAAAAGTCAGTAGTATTTACCTTTCAGGTGACATTTGGGCAAGTGTGTTTCAATAGCAAACTTTCCTGATAGATTTAAAATATGATTGGGTAGATATACAACTTTCAGGATTGTCTCTTCTGTTAAAACCAGGCACATCTGTGTTTATATGAACAGTGTCTGTGAGAAATTTTCATTTCATGGTAGTTGTTAAGACTGTTTTATAACAACTAACAAAGGTTCACCACCATTTTATTGTGAGCCATGAAGTCACGACTTCCTTCTGGCCTGGTGTTCTTTATCCGAACAATGGTAAATGTAACAGCATTCTATTTGTAGAAAGGGCAAAATAAGTCTGATATGTTTGTCCTTGTTAGGAAAAGCCTTCAGAGCTTGGGAAATGGCATTTAACTATTGTAATAATCTCTTTTTACTCTTCTTTCAGGAAGAAAACAAAAAATTATTTATTTGGCAAGTACTGCAAAGAACAAAAGCTTTAATCCTTACTTTTTCTCATTTGTAAAAGCCCTGCTTCTCAGTTTTGATGTAGAACTTGGGAGTAGATGGGTAAAAATAGAACATTTATTTGACAGATTACGTGATTTCCTTTTTTTTAAAATTGTAGAGTGAGTTTGAGTGCCAAAGAGTTAAAGTATTCTGTAAGTTTGAGATGGCTGTGAACATGGAATATTTAGTGGTGTTTTGAGTTTAGAGCACTTGGCTTTGTGAGGAATCAGGAAGAGATTAAGAAAAAAGAACAGTGAAAGCGTGACCTTTTAGTGCTGATTTTAATTTGTGTATATATAATTTCTTCCTTTCATCTGAACTTTGGTTGTTACTTTTAAAGCCTTCTTATTCATTCATTCACTCTTGTGCATTCAAGGACTTGCTACTCACATGAACTTTTCAAAATAGAGAATTTGGTCAGAGGAACATTTGTGCAGGTTTATATGTATTTTTCCTTTGTGGAGATGGACACTGTATCAGATTCGAAAAGGAAAGCGTTGTCCCTTAACATAATATTATGGAGGAATAGTGTAAAATCACATTGTAGAATTTATCGTCTTTATTCCTGTGGTGTGTGTCTATTGATCTTAATTAGGTGATTTCTGTTCAGAAGGCAGATGTAGTGATTCATTTGTACACCTTTCATATACCTCCTGAAGTCACTGATCAAGATGAAATCTCAATAAAGCTGCATGTGACAGATGTGGATTTCCTTGGTCTGCTTTAATGGAAGCATTCTTTAGTACTGTCAGGTTGAATTGTTATTTTCAATTGTGTCTCATCAAGTATCTTTTTAATATCTTTTTAAAGGCTTTTTTTTTTGTCAAGTGCTTTGAACCTCATTTTATAATCTTCCTTTGGATTACTTTTTTTCCCTTTATGTCTTAATTGAAGTGATTTGAAATTAAGTAAATAAGAGAAATGTATTTCTCTTTAGTAAGTGTCTTGAAATAAAATGGTCTTTTATTTTTAAATATTATTGAGTATTCATGAATAAAAAGACCAGGATTTGAGGAATAAGTTGCCAGTTGCTTTGTAAGTGTTAAGAAAAATCTGTGTTCCATAGAAAAATGATATTTCAAGCCCCTAAATGGTAAGCTTTCAGAGTGGGAGAGAAGTAATCACAGAATTATGGTGTTACAAAAATGCCTTCTTTCTGTGTTATCATTCTGTGGTGTGTTTCATATAATTTCCAGCTAATTGCTACAATCCTGAGGCCTACTCTTTAAGTCTCCCAAACAGCTTTTTAACAGTTTAAAAACGTGTATTTACGTTTTATGATTACATTTTAACAGTTTAAAAATGTATTATACAATTCCTTGCTCTTTGAAACAAAGTATGATAAACCTAATTGATGTTTTCTTGATATTTCAGTATCATAATTTTTGTACGATTACTATTATATAGTGACACCTTCAAGATCATTTGGAGAATGTTAGTATGTATATTTTTAAAAAGTTTAGAGAAAATTCATTTGAATAGTAGTGTATTTTTAAAAATAACATTATTTTTAGAGCTGTTTTAAATTCACAGCAAAATTAGGCAGAAGGTACAGAGGTTTCTCTTTTACCCCTGTCCCCACACGTGCTCACTATCATACTATCACGCCAGAGTGGTACGTTTGTTATCATTGATGAACCTACACTGACACATCATTATTGCCTAGAGTCCATAGTTTACTTTAACGTTCACTCTTGGTGTTGTATATTATCTGGGTTTGGACAAATTTATAATGACATGTATTTACCATTATAGTGTCCTACAGAGTAGTTTCACTTTCTAAGCGTCCTCTATGCTTCACCTAATCCCTCCCTCTCTCCGGCCCCTGACAACCACTAGTCTTTTTCCTGTCTCCATAGTTCTGCCTTTTCCAGATGCCATATAGTTGGAATCATACAGTATGTAGCCTTTTCAGATTGGCTTCTTTCACTTAGTAATATGCAGTTAAGTTTCCTCCATGATTTTTAATTGCTTGATAGCTCATTTCTTTTAGTGCTGAGTAATATTCCATTGTCTGGAGATAACACAGATTATTTATCCATTCACCTACTGAAGGACCTCTTCATTGCTTCCAAGTTTTGGCAATTATGACTAAAGCTGCTATAAACAACCTTGTGTAGTTTTTGTATAAACATAAGTTTTCTACTCCTTTGTGTAAATACCAAGGAGCTCTGTTGCTGGATCATGTGGTATGAGTGTGTTTAGTTTTGTAAGAAGCCCCCAAATTGTCTTCCAAAATGCTATACCATTTTGCATTCCCACTACCGATGAATGAGAATTCTTGTTGCTCAGCATTCTCACCAACATTTGGTATTGTTAGTGTTCTGGATTTATACCATTCTCATAGGTGTGTAGTGTTACCTCGTTTTAATTTGAATTTCCTGATGACATATGATATGGAGCATCTTTTCATATGCTTATTTGTCATCTGCGTATCTTCTTTGGTGAGGTGCCTATTAAGGTCTTTGGCCCATTTTAATCAATTTGTTTGTTTTCTTATTTTTGAATTTTAAGAATTCTTTGTCTGTTTTGGATAACAGTTTCTTATGAGATATGTTTTGCAAATATATTCTTCCAGCCTGTGGCTTATCTTTTTATTCTCTCGATGGTGTCTTTTGCAGAGTGGAAGTTTTAATGAAGTCCAACTCATCAATTATTTCTTTCATGTATTGTGCTTATGGTATTATATCTAAAACATCATTGCCAAACCCAGGGTCATCTAGATTTTCTCCTATGTTATCTTCTAGGAACTTTGTAATTTTGTGTTTTACGTTCAGGTGTCTTATCCATTTTGGTTATTTTTGAACGGTGAATGGTGTAAGTTCTGTGTCTAGATTCATTTTTTTACATGTGGATGTTCAGTTGTTTTAGCACCATTTGTTAAAAAGACTTATCTTTGCTCCCTTGTATTGCCTTTGCTTCTTTGTCAGAGATCAGCTGACTATATATATATATTTATGTGGGTCTATTTCTGGGCTCTCTATTCTGTCCATTGATCTCTTTGTCTGTTCCTTAGCCAATACCATACTATGTTGAGTGCTGTAGCTTTACAGTAAGTCTTGAAGTAGTGTATTTTTTAACAGATTTTTTTCCATTCAACTGTATTTTTGCTTACTTTTTGTTATTACTGCTGGCAGCACTTTCTCATCTTTTGATTTGCTTCTTCTGACCTGATAGCCAAACTTACCGGAATTATATCTAAATTAAGAGAACTAGATTTCAAGAGGACTTCTTGAGGAATCAGATGAATGCATGTTCTGAGTTCCATTGCTCAGAAATGTATTTTTTCTTTCTGAGTTCTTGATATTGCTACATTAGGTATCTGGATTATTGGGTTGTTGCTGCGAATTGTCTTGCATGATAGTGCTTTTTTTCTTTTGGGTTTGTGTTCTCACTTCTAAAAAACTCAAATTATGTCATTATGAAAAATGTAAATGAGCTCAGTGAATCTTGTGGAAAAGTTGTTTTTTTTTTCTTTTGTGAGGTGCCAAGGAAATGTACCTTTTAACGTTTTAGAAGGAAATATAAAGTGAAACTTCTATTTGCTTATAGTAATTTTTGTTTTTATTGTTTTGGTTACATATAAATAATGATTTAAACCTTCTTCAGTGAGAATTTTTGTTGTTCAACTCTCTTGTCATGCCTCTTTTTATTTAGTTAACTGACATGTCTTTTGGCCTCATTTTTTTTTTTTTTTTGCAGGGAAATGCAGTAGTAAATTTTTTTTGCTAGTATGCACATGTATATTAGAAAGTTTCCTACTTTTAAGTGAGGCTTTTGATTTTTTGGGGGACAGAGAGGTAAATTTCAGCTCATTTAAAACAGAATATTTTTCTGTTGTTGAAAATTGATAAGAAATTCAGTTGAAATGGGAACAGTGCTAGGTAAATGAGGAATAAAATCAGTTTTAAAAAGAGAAAAATAATGTTGAGATGCAAGAGTAGAATTTTTAAATAGAACAGGATTGCAGAGGTTTGTAATAAACATTTGATTGATTGGTTCTTCCTTGTTTTATGAAATGAAAAGAAGTCCAGATATGTGGTCTGAAATCCTGCATAATTTTGAGATAGTCACAACCATTCTGAGCCTTAGTTTCTTTATTGGGTTATTACTGACACTTTGAGTATAGCTACAGTGGTTTTTTCTTTTTTTTTTTTTTGATCCTCAGCCCCAGTCAAGCCTTCAGATGACTGGAGCTCCATCTTTTTTTAAAAAATGTTGTTATTATTATTATTTTTTTTACAATGGTACGTTAGTTTGTGCTTTATAACAAAATGAATCAGCTATACATATACATATATCCTCATATGCCCTCCCTCTTGCATCTCACTCCCACCGTCCCTATCCCACCCCTCAAGGTGGTCACAGAGCACCGAGCTGATCTCCCTGTGCTATGCGGCTGCTTCCCACTAGCTATCAGTTTTACATTTGATAGTGTACACATGTCCATGCCACTCTCTCACTTTGTCCCAGCTTGCCCTTCCCCCTCCCTGTGTCCTCAAGTCCATTCTCTAGTAGGTTTGTGTCTTTATTCCCATCCTGCCCCTGGGTTCTTCATGAGCATTTTTTTTCTTTTTTTTTTTAGATTCCATATATATGTGTAAGCATATGGAATTTGTTTTTCTCTTTCAGCTTACTTCACTCTGTATGACAGAGTCTAGGTCCATCCACCTCACTACAAATAACTCAATTTCATTTCCTTTTATGGCTGAGTAATATTCCATTGTATACATGTGCCACATCTTCTTTATCCATTCATCTGTCGATGGACACTTAGGTTGCTTCCATGTCCTGGCTATTGTAAATAGAGCTGCAATGAACATTGTGGTACATGACTGTTTTTGAATTATGGTTTTCTCAGGGTGTATGCCCAGTAGTGGGATTGCTGGGTCATATGGTAGTTCTATTTTTAGTTTTTTAAGGAACCTCCATACTGTTCTCTGTAGTGGCTGTATCAATTTACATTCCCACCAACAGTGCAAGAGGGTTCCCTTTTGTCCACACCCTCTCCAGCATTTAGTGTTTGTAGATTTTTTGATGATGGCCATTCTGACTGGTGTGAGTGATATCTCACTGTAGTTTTGATTTGCATTTCTCTAATGATTAATGATGTTGAGTATCCTTTCATGTGTTTGTTGGCAATCTGTATATCTTCTTTGGAGAAATGTCTATTTATGTCTTCTGCCCAATTTTGGATTGGGTTGTTTGTTTTTTTGATATTGAGCTGCATGAGCTGCTTGTAAATTTTGGAGATGAATCCTTTGTCAGTTGCTTCATTTGCAAATATTTTCTTCCGTTCTGAGGGTTGTCTTTTCATCTTCTTTATGGTTTCCTTTGCTGTGAAAAGCTTTTAAGTTTCATTAGGTCCCATTTGTTTATTTTTGTTTTTATTTCCATTTCTCTAGGAGATGGGTCAAAAAGGATCTTGCTGTGATAAGTGTTCTGCCTATATTTTCCTCTAAGAGTTGGATAGTGTCTGGCCTTACATTTAGGTCTTTAATCCATTTTGAGTTTATTTTTGTGTACGGTGTTAGGGAGTGTTCTAATTTCATTCTTTTACATGTAGATGTCCAGTTTTCCCAGCACCACTTATTGAAGAGGCTGTGTTTTCTCCATTGTATATTCTTGCCTCCTTTATCAAAAATAAGGTGACCATATGTGCGTGGGTTTATCTCTGGGCTTTCTGTCCTGTTCCATTGATCTATATTTCTGTTTTTGTGCCAGTACCATACTGTCTTGATTACTGTAGCTTTGTAGTATCGTCTGAAGTCAGGGAATAGATACAGTTTTAAAAGATCATCTGTATGAAGCACTGACACATACTAGGATATTAATATGTTGGTTGTATATTTTATGTGATACATATATTCCTGAGGAGCAAAATTTTAATTGACTCTTTACATAACTTTAAAATTTACTGGAGAACCTATTTAAAATAATCTTTAATGGTACCTGTTGTAAAGAAAATTGTCACTTTTTAATGTTTCAGTTGCTTAAAGCAAGGGTTCCTATAATAAGGATTTTTGCCTTTGAGAAAAACATCCATTTTCAAACAGGCCTTTGTAGTTAAGTGCTTTAAAAATGTGAACAGGGTTTAATAAGAGCCATATTACCTTTGGGAGAATGTTTTTCATCTAACACAATTGTTAAAAACCAGAAGGATGTATTCTTTAGTTACAGTGTTTCAAAGAGAAAGCCTTCCTCATGACTTCTATTTCTTGGCAAATTTTACTTCCAAATTTGTCAGTTGATGATAGAACACAAAGAAAGGAATTACGAGGGTAAGGAGCATTAGCAGACTGAGTTTCAGTAGTACATTTATTTTACTAGCTCATAGTTGTGGCTTGAATTTTTACATACTGTGTAGATTATGAGACTACTACTGTTCTCTGAGACAAGCATGTAGGCAAGATCACCTTACGATCATGGCTTATTGTCACTGTGGTAACTAAAGTCCTCCCTTGGATTGAATTCAAAGAATTGCCTTTATGGTGAATTCTTTTCCTTAATAAAGAATCCTACTGTAGGGCTCAGTACACTTGTCCCTTGGTATCCATGAATTGGTTCCAGGACCCCCTGAGGATACCAAAATCCGGGGGTGCTCAAACCCTTAATATAAAATTGCATAGTATTTGCATATAACCTACACACATTCTCCCATATACTTTAAATCATCTCTCGCTTATTTATAATAACTAATACAATGTAAACGCTTTGTAAATAGCTGCCAGCCCATGGCAATTTCAAGTTTTGCTTTTTGGAACTTTCTGGAATTATTTTTTCATGGATATTTTCAGTCTGTGGTTGGTTGAATCCACAGATGCAGAACACATAGATATGGTGGGCTCACTATATTTATATATCACTTAGCATTTAGCTTTAAAACCATATGCTATAATATACAGGTCTTGCTTGTGTATTGATTAATCTGTCCCCACATGTTTCATGTTTTTTGATGCTGTTGTAAATTTTATTGCTGTTCAAATTCATTTTCCAATTGTTCATTGCTAGTGTAGAAATACAATTAAATTTTTTTTTTTTTTTGCGGTACGCAGGCCTCTCACTGTTGTGGCCTCTCCCGTTGCGAAGCACAGGCTCCGGACGCACAGGCCCAGCGGCCATGGCTCACGGGCCCAGACACTCTCGCGGCATGTGGGATCTTCCCGGACCGGGGCACGAACCCGCGTCCCCTGCGTTGGCAGGCAGATTCTTAACCACTGCGCCACCAGGGAAGCCCCTACAATTAATTTTTATATGTTGACCTTGTATCCTATATTCTTGCAAAAACTCATTTACTAGTTCTAATAGATTTTTTTGTTTTAGGATTTTTTTACATAAAAAGTCATGTTGTCTGCAAAGAAGGATAGGTTCATTTCTTCATTTACAATCTGAATATCTTTTAATTATTTTTTTCTTGCTTTTCTTGTACTGACAAGAACTTCCAGTATAACATTGAATAGAAAATGTGAGAGTGAACACCCTTGCTTTGTTCCTGATCTTAGGGGGTGCCTTTCCTCATGTAAGAATTATATCGGTTGTAGGTTTTTCATAGAAGGCCTTTGTCAGAATGAAGAAGTTTCCTTCTTTTCCTCATTTGATGAGAGTTTTTATGATAAATGCATGTTAGATTTTCTCAAGTACTTCTATATATTTTGAGATGATCTTATGATTTATACCTTTTCTTCTTTAATTATGGAGAATTACATCGATTGCTTTTTGAAAGTTAAACCAACCTTAAAGTCATAGGGTGAACCCCACTTAGTCTGGTGTACTATCTTTTTAAGGATTTTGCATCTGTGTGGTGAGAGATATTTCCTGTAGTTTTCTTTGCTTATAATGCCTTTGTCTGGCTTTGGTAACGGTGTAATGAATTAACTTGGGAAGGGTTTCCTTCTCTTCTATTTCCTGAAAGAGTTTGTATAGAAATAGTATTGTTCCTTAAATGTTTAATAGAATTCACCAGTGATGGCATCTGGGCTTAGGGTTATATTTTGGGAAGATCAGAAATTAGAAATTAAATTTTGTTTAATTGGTATAGAGCTATTCACATTTTCTTCTTGAGGCAATTTTGGTAATTTGTAGCTTTCAAGATATTTGTCCATTTCATCTAAGTTGTTGAATGTATTGGCATAATATTAGTTTGTAATATTCCTTTATCATCCTTTTAATGTCTGTAGGCTCTGTCCTGATGTCCCCTTGTTGCCCCGATATTAGTAATTTGTGTTTTCTTTCCTGTATCCTAATGAGGGGATTAATTTTATTGAACTTTTCAAATAACCAGCATTTGATTTCAAAATTTTTTCTACTGGTTATCCATTTTCTCATTGTTGGTTTTCTGATTTGTCATTATTTTCTCCTTCTACTTATTTTGGATGGTCTTAGCATCAACATAGATAAGTGAATCATAATACAGTCTTGAAATAGACCCATACATAGAAGCTCAATTGATTTTTGAGGATGGTGCAGAAGTTATTCAAGGGGAAAAGATAGCCTTGTCAAGAAACTGTGTGAGAAAACTAGGCATCAATATGGAAAAAAAGGAATCTAAACCCTTACCCCACAACAAAAGCAAACAAACAAAAAATACTTCAAATGATTCATAGATGTAAGTGTTAGAACCAAAGCTATAGGATTTCTTGAAGGAAAAATAGGAGAAAATATTTGTGACCTTCTGTTCTTTGAAAGATACTGTTAAGAAAATGAAAAAAGCAAGCTACAGTGTGAGAGAAAGTATTTGCAAAACTTATATCTGAAAATGACTTATATCCAAAATATACAAACAGCTCTTACAGATTTATTATAAGACAAATAGTACAATTTTTAAAAAATGAGTAAAATGTTTGGAAATGTGACAAAAAGATATATGAATGACCAGTAACACACGTGAAACAACATTCAAAAAAGGTCACCAGTGAAACTCAAATTAAATGACAGTGAGCCAACACTTCATGGCCATTAGCATGGCTAAATTTGAAAGAGTGACGATACTAAGTGTTTGACAGGCTCTAGAGCAACTGGAAGTCTCATGTATTGCTGGTGGAAATATAAAATGGCACAACCCCTTTGGAAAACAATATAGAAGTTTCTTTTCTTTCTTTTTTTAAAAAAATAAATTTATTTATTTATTTTTGGCTGCATTGGGTCTTTGTTGCTGTGCATGGGTTTTCTCTAGTTGTGGTGAGCGGGAGCTCCTCTTCATTTTGGTGCGTGGGCTTCTTATTGCTTGGCTTCTCTTGTCGCGGAGCACGGGCTCTAGGTGCATGGGCTTCAGTAGTTGTGGCATGTGGGCTCAGTAGTTGTGGCTCGTGGGCTCTAGAGTGCAGGCTCAGTAGTTGTGGTGCAGGGGCTTAGCTGCTGCTCTGCAGCATGTGGGATCTTTCCAGACCAGGGCTCAAACCTGTGTCCCCTGCATTGGCAGGCAGATTCCTAACCACTGTCCCACTAGGGAAGTCCCTAGAAGTTTCTTATAAAGTTAAACCTACACTTTCCATATGACGCAGTAATCCCACACCTGGATATTTACCCAGAGAAATGAAAACATATGTCCACACAAAGACTTGTACAAGAAGTTCCTGACAGCCTTATTCACATTAACTCAAAACTGGAAGTTACTCAAAGGTCCATCAATAGCGAACGGATAAATAATTGTGGCAGTTAAAAGTAATGAGGTACTAATGCATACAACAACAGGAATGAAGCAAAAGAATCCGGACACTAGGGTCCGTACTGTATGATCCTATTCATGTGAAACTCTGTAAAAAATCAAATTTACTATAGAGTGACAGAAAACAGGTGAGTGGTTGAGACCAGGGGAGGGGGAGAATAACAGGCAAGGGGTAAAAGGGAATCTTTTGGAGTGTTGGAAATAATTCTTGATTGTGGCAGTACTTAGTTCTGTGTATTGTCAAAATTTATCAAACTGTACCCTTTAATAAGTGTATTTTATTATATGTAAAATTATACTAAAGTAAAAGAAGTTTCTTGTTTAGTGATTATCAAATCTGGTTGTACTTCAGAATCATCTGCTAAGCTTTTTAAAGTGTACATTCTTCTACCCTATGTCATACCCAAAGAATCAATGTTCAGCATTAGGCCTGCTCATTTGAAGTTCTTAAGAGTTTCAGAGGTGATTCTGATTCTCAGTGGGACTTCAAAAATAATTTTTTTTCTTCCATGACTTTTCATTCTTAAGACTCCTAGGATCTAATAAAGTAAAATTTTAGCTATAAAAGGCATTACTGATTTTTTTCATGAATTCACATCCTGCTTTCATTAATGGCTTTTAGAAGAACTTTATATTACTTATTTTGGAAGTTTGCTATTTTTAATAGCATATGCTTACATTGTTAAAATATGAAAAATAAGAAAAATTCCCATTATATCACATTTTTGAGTATATGAAATGAGCTATTGAAATGTCCTGTTTAGTCCTCCAGTCTCATACCCCTATTTACTAATGATTTGATGCATATTTTCTAGATATTTCCCTATGCTTATAGAAAAGAGATATATTCTAATCTAGTTTTATATGTTTTTAAGTAGTCATTTATATATTTAAGTAGTATGCGTTGAGTGCCTGCTCTGTGGCAGCCGTTACACTAGGCCCTGAGGCTATTGAGCCAAAGCTCTCCTGTGATGTTGTCAGATGGGAGGATAGATGTTGATTAAATAAAAACACAAACATATATATTAAAACTGTAGCAGGTGTTACAGAAGACAATTATAGAATATTGTAAGATTACATAGTAAAAATTAAAACCTTTTTTGACCCTTTTACCCTAGTTTGGTTCCACCCTTTGAAAAGTGTGCTTTTTCTAAAGTATTTAGTACTGCTTGGGTAGTATGAGTATTCATTTGCATGAAACAACTTGCACATGAACATCCCCATATTAAAGTATTATTTTCTCCTCTCGGTGTTAGTCAGCATTCTTGTATTATTTTAAAATACAAAGAAGACTTAAATATTTAACTTAAGTGACAAAAAATTGAAAAAAGATTCACTCAGCAAATATTTGTAAGTACCTCCCTGAGTCTTGGTCTGTGATTATCATTCAGTTATATGCTATACAACATTGTTACTAGAACAACAGTAGCAACTTGAAAGTGGCAATTTGTTCTGGCAGCATATTTTTGGTGCTGTCAGAGGAGTTATTACTGTTGGAGTGTGTCAAACACAGTGCTTTTAAAAATATGTTACACAATATACTAATTGTATTTGATATTAATAGAGAGTATGTGGGGCGGAATTTTTGTGCTCATACAAGTTTAGGAAATGGAGAGCTAAAGTTAAACATTTTTTAGCTCTAGGTATTTTCAAAACTTTTAATATGTTACATTCTGAATCTTTTAAGATGGAGCTGTAGTACACAGTGACTCTCTTTCTGATCATGGAACCCTTTCCTCCTTGCCTTATAGTTCTATGAATAGATATTTAAGGAAAGAAATAAATCTCCAGTAATATCTAAAAAAATCATAGTGGCATGTTTTAAAGATGCATGATAATTTTAATGTAAAACATTATTGTTTAAACATGATTTTTCTCTCTCGTAAGCACCAGATCTGTATTTTTTATTTATATGCTGAGCTTTGGGGAATTAATTTACATATAAGGAAAGAATCATTTCTCCATTCTTGCATCCTAAACTGGGAAAGGAAAATGAAATTTATGTTTCTCTTATATTTCAGAACAAAGTAGAAGAGATGACTTAGAAGCTTTAGGTCATATGTTCATGTATTTTCTGAGAGGCAGTCTTCCTTGGCAAGGTTTAAAGGTAATTGTTTTTGTGTTTCCTTATTGAATTTCATAAATTGTTAATATATTAAGATACTGTCTTCCACATATTTAATTTTAAAATTATGTCTCAAGATTCTTTTTCTTTCTGTTTTAGGCGGACACATTAAAAGAGAGGTATCAGAAAATTGGAGACACAAAACGAGCCACACCAATAGAAGTGTTATGTGAAAATTTTCCAGGTAATGAATAATGCTGCTTGATACATGTGCTTATTATACACAGAAAACTAGAACTGTTCATTTTCATTGCTTAAGTTGATAAGTACTTTTTTCATGCTTAAAAAATATGATTCAAAAGATGTCAGCAGGACTTCCCTGGTGGCACAGTGGTTGGGAGTCCGCCTGCCAATGCAGGGAACATGGGTTTGATCCCTGGTCCAGGAAGATCCCACATGCCGTGGAGCAGCTAGGCCCATGCACCACAACTACTGAGCCTGAGCTCTGGAGCCTGTGAGCCACAACTGCTGAGCCTATGTGCCACAACTGCTGAAGCCCATGCGCCTAGAGCCCATGCTCCACAGCGAGAGAGGCCGCTGCAATGAGAAGCCCGTGCACCACAACGAGTGGCCCCTGCTCGCCACAGCTAGAGAGGGCCTGCGTGAAGCAACAAAGACCCAACGCAGCCAAAAATTAATTAATTAATTTAAAAAAGGAAAAAAAAAGATGTCAGCATTTGATACACAGACCACAGGGCAATGTGTATATTCACTTTTGTAAAACAGTATTAATGGAAGAAAATTCATCTTTTAATACTGTTGACCAGTACCAGCTAAAGTAATATTTTCTTCAGTAGCATACTTTTAATAAGTTGAAATATTTGCTTAGAAATACTAACTAAAGTTTTGGTATCCAATATTAGTCATTTGAGTCTCAATGTCAAGTTCAAAGGAGGTATGTGATGTATGATTTAGTCTAGTTTTCCAAGTACAGTAAAATCTTACTAACCTTATTACTACTTTTAGGCTAATTTTGTATTGGGGAGCTTTATGAAGATAGATTTGCTCTCATGTAGATTTTTGGCAACTCACGTGAAATCAACAAAAATTTACTTAAGATTCCTAAATCAATTAAGGGATAAGAATAATGTGTCCCTAATGTGTTAAAATACCTGTTGTGATTTATGCAATAACATTAAATGAGAACCAAACTTGAAGATAGAAGATGGAATTTATATCTCACTTCAGTATTTACAGGTTCTCCTGTACAGTGCTGGCATTATTATTGTAATAGTATCAGCAACATAATCTCAGGTAGCCCTTTTTCAAGTTTGCTTTTATTATTCATTGACAGTAAACTTTAATTGTGTATTTTGCTTTCTTGCTATAACATATAGAACTGGAAGATTAAAAGAAAAAATTGATAGTACTAACAGTTTAGGTGTAGGCAGATTGGCTATACCTTATTAAGAAGCTTATACAAATTTCTGCAGGAAAAATGGGGGTGTCAAAGTAAATTAGCCAGGTGATTAGCTAGAAAGTGGAATAGTGGGAGAGTCACCATGTGACTGGGTCACTGGATGCTACTTTCATGCCTGTTAGGCTATGGGTGATCCTTTTCTTATCAGCTGCCATGAACAAATTGGATCAAAAAAGCAGCTAGGTGTAACCTACCATCTCTTATAATAGTGCTTTTATGTGCTCTGATGGTTAAACACTGTTCTACTAATTGCTGACCATTTTGCTTATTGATTTTTATGGCTTTTTCTTTCTTTTACTTCTGGAAAATACAACCTTTAAAAAAATACATATCTCTAATATATTTGGGAATTATAATAGCATGCAAAGGTTTATGTATTATGAAATAATTATTACATTTATGACCAGAAATTAAGAGAAGAATTAAACTGTTTTAGCTTTATGTTGCTAGGTCAGTTGATTAGAATACCATTTAACCAAGGTTAAGAATTTGAATCTTCTATTGGTCATTTAGCGTCACTGATTCTAAAGGAAATCCAGCAAGGTAGCAAATGCTTTCATGTATAAATCAATTCCTATCAGTATTTAAAATACTTTATAAAAATATGAGCTTAGTATGGTGTTTTGTGATTAAATAATTATGCATTATTAAGTTTCTATTTCAACCTTGGATACTGTCCAAGGTTTCTATTAAAAATAATGTAAAATAAAAATTTTAGCCTTTCCTAATGAATTGAAACAAAAATAATGTTTGTTAAATCTCTGATTTATCTTTTGTCCCTATTTCCTTTCTTACCTTCTTTCCCCCTTTTAATTTCATTGTTATTAAGTTCATAATATTTTAAATTTTAGTAGAATTTTGTTACTTTTTTATGTTTTTATAATACCCTGTGCTTTTAGATATTTATAATTTTATTATTAATGAGTATTAGAAAAGTTTAATGAGAGACAATTTTTATTTCCGTTCTAGAAGAAATGGCAACATATCTTCGTTATGTAAGAAGGCTAGATTTTTTTGAAAAACCAGACTATGACTACCTAAGAAAACTTTTTACTGACTTGTTTGATCGAAAAGGGTATATGTTTGATTATGAATATGACTGGATTGGTAAGCAGTTGGTGAGTATTCTAGGCTATATAATAAAAATAAAAGATTATTTGTAGTACTTAACCTTTTTCATAGTACAGATCCTTTATTTAAAAAGAGTTGAGAACAAATAATTTTTTATTTTGAAGTGTAATTGATTTACAATATTATATTAGTTTTAGGTGTACAACAGTGATTCAATATTTTTATAGATTATACTCCATTTAAAGTTATTACAAAATAATAGCTATATTTTTCTGCACTGTACAGTATATCCTTATTGTTGATTTATTTCATACATAGTAGTTTGTCTCTTAATCCCATACTCCTGTTTTGCTCCTCCCCCCTTCTTTGTCCTCACTGGTAACCACTAGTTTGTTCTCTATATGTGTAAGTCTGTTCCTATTTTGTTATATACATTTGGTTGTTTTATTTTTTAGATTCTACATATCAGTGATAACAGAGTATATGTCTTTCTCTGTCTGAGTTATTTCACTAAGCATAGTACTCTAGGTCCATCCACATTGTTGCAGATAGCAGAATTTCATTCTTTTTTTTTATGGCTGAGTAATATTCATATATGTGTGTGTGTGTGTGTGTGTGTATATCCATATCTATATGTGTATCATCTCCATCTCTTCTTTATCCATTTGTCCGTTGGGCACTTAGTTTGCTTCCATATCTTCAATATTTTGGCTATTGTGAATAATGGTTATGAACATTGGGGTGCATTAGTGTTTTCGTTTTCTTTGGATATATACCCAGCAGTGGAATTGCTGGATCATATGGTAGTTCTGCTTTTAGTTTTCTGAGGAATCTCCATACTGTTTACCATAGTGGCTGCACCAATTTAAATTCCCACCAGTAATGCACAAGGGTTCCATTTTTTCCATATCCTCACCAACACTTACTATGTCTTGTCTTTTTTATAATGGCCATTCTGGCAAGTGTGAGGTGATATCTCATTATGGTTTTGATTTGCATTTCTCTGATGATTCGCAGTGTTGAGCATTTTTTAATGTACATGTTAGCCATCTGTATGTTTTCTTTGGAAAAATATTTATCCAGGTTGTCTGCCCATTTTTTAAAGGGTCCTTTGTTTTTTTTGGTATTGTATGAGCTGTTTATAAATTTTGGATATTAACCTCTTGTAGGTTATATCATTTGCAAATATTTTTTCCCATTCAGTAGGTTGTCTTTTCATTTTGTTGATGGTTTTCTTTGCTGTGCAAAAGCTTTTAAGTTTAATTAGGTCCCATTTGTTTATTTTTGCTTTTGTTTCTCTGCCTTAAGAGACAGATCTAAAAAATATTGCTACAATTTATGACAAAGAGTGTTCTGCTTATGTTCTCTTCTAGGAATTTTATGGTTTCATAGATAAAGGTCTTTAATCCATTTTGAGTTTATTTTTGTATATGGTGTTAGGAAATGTTCTAGTCTCATTCATTTACATGTAGCTGTCCAGTTTTCCCATCACCACTTATAAAGAGACTGTCTTTTCTTCATTGTATATTCTTGCCTCCTCTTTCATAGAAATTGACTACAAGTGTGTGGGTTTATTTCTGGGCTGTCTGTTCTACTCCATTGACGTATGTGTCTGTTGTTGTGCCAGTACCATGCTGATTTGATTACTGTAGCTTTGTAGTATAGTCTGAAATCAGGGAGTGTGATACTTCCAGCTTTGTTCTTTTTTTCTCAAGATTGCCTTGGCATTTCAGGGTCTTTTGTGGTTCCATATACATTTTAGGATTGAGAATAAATAGTTTTTTAAAGGGTTCATTTTATTTCTTTTTTATGGATGTTTCAGGTAGCATAATATAAAAATTATTCTTTGAATTTTGTAAAAACCTTACATTTGGAGTCACTTTTTAGAGTGATGAGTTATTTTGAATGTTTTACTTCTGATTTAGTTCTTAATGTCAAATATACTTTTTAAAAATATAATATTCTAGTGATAACTTTTAAAAGATCAGCTAGTTTTTTTCCTTTAGTCATCTTTCAAAGCATTTGTAATTTTAAAATATGTGTTAATTATTCTAGCAGTTTTAGGTTATCTTGGAATAGACTGATACTTATATATTGGAGCATGTTTAGGTTTTTAAAACTGTACCAAGTTTTCATAATTAAAAAAAAAATTGTCTTGATCATAACTGTGGGATGGGTGTCATTACTTAAATGAAGTTATCATTAAATTCTTTCTTTGAAGTGGTGACTTCCAGAAAATCAAATATGTATTCTCACTAGTCTTTTATTTTTAAATAAGTAAGAATGCCTTACAAAATTTTCTATAATTATGGCTCACTGTTAGCAAATTTTTTTCCAGATTTGGCACTGCTGAACTCTCAGATTCAAGTATTTTTGAACAACTGACTTACTTAAGCGTTTAATCTGTATTTTTCTTAACTCCAAAGTGATTTGAATATATATGGTATCTAAAATGCAAATCTGAATATACTTTGATTAAAGTATTTATATGAAGTTTTGAATTATATTTGAAAATTTAAATTTTATATAAGCCTCTTCTGAGCTAAAATATTGACAGTAAGCAATTTTATTAGCTTATTTAAAAAATTATTCCCTTAATTTTCTTAAAATAATTTTTTCCATTTATCTATTGGCTTTGGAAATGAGAAACATAAACAAATACACTTTCATTTTTTGATATGAAAAAGTAACCTAAAAGTAATGACAGTATTAGAAGGTCTTTTGTTGATATAAAAATAAATAGTTGATAAAGTATTTAAATATTTTGAAAATACTTTAAAAAGTAGCTATAATCTCTTTGTTGTATTTAACAACATATTTTAGGAAAGATATCTTTTCTTAAGGCCTTACTTTATTTAACAGTGTCTTTTTTTTCCCCCTGATTATGTTAAGTAGCTAAATAATTTTAAATAAGAGTTCTGAAATTGAATGCATTGATTCTAATTGTTATTGTATTGTAGCCTACTCCAGTGGGTGCAGTTCAGCAAGATCCTGCTCTGTCATCAAACAGAGAAGCACATCAACACAGAGATAAGATACAACAATCCAAAAATCAGGTTTGCTGCCCTTTTAGATATGAAATGTCTTAATTTGCTTCTGTATTACCTTCTCACAGTTTATAAATATATTTGGTGTTTTATCACGTGCAGATGACAGCTTTATATGTGTATGCATTTGCGTGTATACATACTTGTATATACGTATTGAAGGATTGAAATACATGTTTTTTTCTTTTATAAAGCAGACTATATACACACATATTAAGGATAGAAAATGCATATATTTTCAATAGCTAGACTCTTTCCCCTAATGTTCACATTAAAAATGTTTAATCATAAATCCTAATTAGTGGTATAAGTTAGTATAATAAACTTTGAGCAATGTTTGATATTCTGTTAGAATGGAAGTATCTGGATACCCTGTTGGAATGAATTGTAATAGCAGTTGGTCTTTCTAACTATAGTCTAGTTTAGTGAACTAAATTATCTACTGAGTTCCTGTTATTTGAAAACTACTATTGTCCACAATGCAGAAATTCAGAAGTAAGGAAAACATATAACCTGTAAGAAATGATTTTGTAATCAGTGGCTAAGACCTCTCTCAGCCTCTGGAATCAGTCATACCTGGATATGGCTCGACCCTGGGCAGATTACTCATTCACTCAAAGCCTCAGTTCTCATCTATAAAATAAAAATAATTTATTTAATTCCTAGCATATAGTAAGCTTTCATTAAGTCTCAACTCTCGTGGCTGGTATTACTGTTATCATTATTACAATAAATTCACAAATAACTACATTACAATGCAGAATAAATTCTACCATAGGAAATACATTAATAAAGTGCCAAGGAGGATCATTGGAATATGTAGGATCTATAAAGATTTTATGGCAAAGATAGCTTTTGAGATGAGCCTGAAGAATGAATGGAATTTTTAAAGGCAGGTGAAGGAATAAGAGCATTTTGGGGAGAGTGAACAGTAAAAAATATAAAGCAGAAGTTTAAAAATGTAGAATATGTTTGAGGAGAAATAAGCAGTTGGCTTGGAGCAGAGAGTAGGCTCAAGACAAGGCATAGAAGATTCATTGAAGAGTTTGTATTTCCTGGGTAAGGTATATTGGAAGCTGTTGAAATTTTTGAACAACGTTTTCACTCTTCTTATTTTTGTATAAGGAAGCTTTATTGAATCCTTTTGACGTAAAAATTTTTGCTGTCACCCTGAGTTAAACAGGCCTTTAGAATTTTGGGTTATAACCCTTTTTGGAGGAGGATAGTGTGTTATCCTTTTTGTATCCCATCAGGGTTCAGATGAGGGTTAAATAAGAAATGAAATCAAAGAAAAAACACAACTTATTAAAAATAATAGCCAAATAAAATGCTGCATTTAAGAAATATTTAACAACATTATGCTTTAAAGTATAGAGAATTTTAAAAGATTAGTTTTATAATTCACTTTAGAAAAATTGGGACAGTAAAGGGTATTATATATAAATTACTTCCAATATAAATTACAACTTGTTGATAGCTTGAGTACTCTGATAAGATGCTGTATATAGAAAGAAACGGAAGAAATCAAAACTTGGAGTTTGTGTTTTATAAAGCAGTTAATTTCTCAAATGTACGTGGAAGAAGATCAGTAATTCATGTTCTGTGAAGATCTCCACTTGAGCTGTTAGGTATTGTATAAGTGAAACTCTTCTTTTATTGTTGAGTTAAATTTTTGTTGAAATAAATTTAAATGTTTTAAAGGTTAACTTTCTACATGTTTCATATATATCTTGCTAGCTCGATTGCCAGCTCACTGAGGGTGGGAACCATATTTTGTTGATGTAGTACTTGTTGCACTAAATGTAAGGAGTCAGTTTTTTTCTCAGGAAATCCTTTAGGATAGCTTATATATTGAATTTGAAACCAGGACATGCAGATTCTTACCATGATAGAAACATTGTATATCTAGAAAAAATTTCTTAACTATCTGTGATGCAGTAAACAGCTTAAGTTGTGTGATAAACCCATAGTTCACAATCCCAAAAGAAGAAAGGTTAATTCTTTAAATGTCTGAAACCTTTGTAATGTCCCCAGATAAACAATTGTAACTTAGAGTCAATGGTTGAAGTTCAGGGAATCTGGAAATTTTACAGAAAATGTTGGGTGCATGCAAATGTTTATCCTGAGGCGAGGTTGCATAGCTCTTACTGTCTTCTTAAAAGGTCCACGGTTCCCAAATGTTGCCTGCTGTCCTACGCAACGTTTAGATCTTTGTCTCTCTTTTAGTATGATTTTCATTCTTTCATCTTGTTAAGATTTGGTCTTGTCTAATTTATTTCACTATAACCCTACAAATCTGCTAAATTCTGGTGATAAATTTGGAGGATTTAATGAAAAGATATTATAGAACTGTCACAATTGCTTTGATGACATATTTCATGCCAAAGAATGCAGTTTTTCGTTGTACAGTTTAATTTAGGAAGTTTAGTGCTGGAACATTTATTCTTTGTGTCCACTTGATTTCAACATCTCTTCCCCTAAAGGGTTACTCTGGTTCCTGATATGCTTAGGCTCCGTATAGCCCAGTGTACTTGGCACTTTGTGGCAAGATTTTCCTTACTTTGGTTGAAAAAGAAAGAAAAGAGCCCTGAAGTCTTTAGAACATAATGTAATTGTGATAAGGAGCTAGGTAGTAATATTGGAAGAGCAGTAGGCTCTCAGTTTAAATCCTTTGTGTACTCTTTGCTACCTCTATGACCTTAGAGAAGTATTTACTGTTTCAGTGTCTTCATCAGTAAAATGAGGGTGATACTGTCTATCTCAAAAATGAGATAACACATATAAAGCAGCTAATGCAGAACCAAACATGTAATAGAAACTTAAATATTGTATACCTTCCCCCTCTTCTTATTAGTGCTGTCCACATTTTCCTGAAACATAGAAATTGACCCCTATTAAGCAGTTACTCCTAATTCTGTTACTAGATTATTATTAGTTTGTGGTTATTGCCATACAAGTTTGCCAGATCATCTAAAAGCTTCAAGAATTATCAGCCTATTTCATGGAAATGGGTTTCTTAATTTGAACCAGATAAAAAGATCAAGGAGGCAAAGAGATTTATATACGTAAGATTGTCACTTAAAAAAATTGTTTACCATATTCTCTTGGTATTCTATATAGCACTTCTCGCTTTTCAAAGAATTTTTCTGTTTTCTTGTATTATCCCCATAATCAGAAACAGGGTACTAAGCAAGAAGAGAAAAGTTTTCTGGGACCTTAAGTATGGCTGTTTGAGTACTATCTTTTTATTCACCTTGCTAGAAGTAGTTCCTCATCAGAAAACTAATGGGGACCTCTACTGTAAGAAAATATAGTGGATGGCTTTTTAAAACATTTCATGGTTTATTTGGAGTACTTTCTTGACCATGTCATTTTTACCTCTCTAGTTTTTGTTAACTTTATAAAGTTAACGAGTGGAGTCTATGATATCTAAAGTCCTTTCACTTCTAAAATTCTGTGATTCTATTTTATTTTTGTGGTTGATCATTACATTATTGTAGCATTTTAACTGAAATCTCTCCATGTTCAATATGCAAAGATAACTGCATCTATGACTCAGAATAGTAAGGATATTTTAAATTTCCTTTTATACGATTGTTTTCTATATTATAAGGATGAGATGTTTAACATTTTGGGTTTCTCTTCTTCCATGCATGCCACATGCATTAAATAAATGGCAGTCGGCAGACCACAGGGCAGCTTGGGACTCCCAGCAGGCAAATCCCCATCATTTGAGAGCTCACCTTGCAGCAGACAGACATGGTGGCTCGGTACAGGTATTTTCTGATTTTTGCATGAGTGATTATTTCCCAAATCTATACAACTAACCCTTTTTGGAACTCATGGCATGATTTCATATCCTAATGAAAATCTTGTTGCTGAACCTACATAATTCTATTCCTTTGTATTTAACCAAAAAGCAGAATTAACATGGTCTAGCAAGACCACCAGGGATACTAAGATTTTGCCTTTGTTCATTTTTGCAAGCATATGCAACAGTATTTAAGTAAGTTGTACTCACAATAGGTTAGAAAAACAAAATGTATTACTTGAAATATGTGTTAAACTTGATTTTCCAATAATAAGCTCAGTCTTTTTTCATGCTTTAAGTAATAGAACATTTTTTATATCTTTTCCCTTTCATTGATTTTGCCTCCTTCAAACTTAGTTAAGTAGATATCTAACTTTTTCATCCTCAGTCCTTAGAATGTACTTTCTGATTAATTGGTCAAATAAACATGACCCTAATTTTTTTTTTTTTTTTTTTTTTTGCCTTATGCGGGCCTCTCACTGTTGTGGCCTCTCCTATTGCGGAGCACAGGCTCCCGACGCGCAGGCTCAGCGGCCATGGCTCACGGGCCCAGCCGCTCCACGGCATGTGGGATCCTCCCGGACCGGGACACTAACCCGTGTCCCCTGCATCAGCAGGCAGACTCTCAACCACTGCACCACCAGGGAAGCCCCATGACCCTAATTTTATCATTACATATTTTGTTTGTACTTGGAGAAAATAGCACATGGAGAAAATAATTTCAAGGACAAGTATTTATTAAATATTTCCCTCAACTTTCTGGATATTTACAAAAATTTAAAGCTGTCCCTTATTCTTTTTGATGTGTTCCTTTTTCCCCCCTTTTCTATATATTTAGAGATAGCTACTATATTCTGCCCTCACATGCCCCCCTAAATTTTAACCTTTTGTATGTATTATAAAAATAGAAAAAGATTACTGAGTCTCTTATTTCTTTTAAAAATGTCAGTTTAAGGTAATCTGAATGCTGGTTTAAAGAAATTGAGATGATAAATGTTATCTTAATCCATTTCAATCTAGAACCTAGATTTGATTTTTTTTCCTCCACATATTTCCACTTGAACAATTTTCTATTATGTTTTACCAAATCTGCATTTTTCTTAGTATGTATATATACATATACATACATATATATACACACACACACACATATATGTAATCTGAATCTATGCTTGGGTTTTATTCTTTATTGATTTGAATTCTAAAAGATCAGTTCTTACTAGTTATCATGTTTTTCCCATCTTTAACTTTTAGAGGTAATTTAAATTGTGAAACCAAGTATTTTTTAAAGAACTTCGTAGTCTATGGAACTTTCAGTCATGTGTGTAACACAAGTATTTGAATAGCGCTGTCAAAGTCTAGAGTGAGGGATTCAGAGGCAAGGGTGCCTGAATTGTAAAATTTTTTGTGACCCAAATTCATATCACTGGAAAGTTAATTGAGAAAATTATGTTTAATTCCCATAAACACAAACTGGATTGTGTATGTATCTGTGTACGTTTATGTGTTTCTAAGTGTTGTATGTTTTTATAGCAGGTGTCTTGCTCAGTGTTCAGGGAAATATGTAACAATTAAGACACTATTAGAAAGCTTTCCTACCACTTCTGTACCATTACCACAAATTTATCTTTAGTTTTTTCTTACTTTGTGGAATTCCCAGAGATGGCTCATGGGATCTCTTTGGACTGTCAAAGGGTGAATGAGTTTGATTATTGGCTCATCACTCAAAAACTTTGTTCTATTTTTTCACATGTTCTCAAAGATATATTTCAACTCTGCTCATGTCTCATCATCTCTTTAAAACTTTACTGCCTTGTAGAGATTACATCTGGCTTCATTCTAATATTCCGTAAGTGATCAGTTTACTTACTAGAATTCTGGTAATACATAAGTAAGACAAAAAATTTTACACTATTTTTCATTTACTTCCTGAATTAACTAACTTGATGTGATGAACATTAAGGTAGTTTTACTGTCATGAAGAATTTGCTAGCAGCCTAGGTAAGATCATGCCTGAATCTTGCCCCACTCCAAAATGTTGAATTTATTTATAATTTTTATCCTACCCACTTTCAAAATTTGAAAAGTTATAATATGACACTGGTATAATTGGACTAATGAAATTGTAATTTAAAAATTAATAATAGAGGAAATAAAAATACCTTAAATCTGAGCTTATATGATTATTACGAAAATTGAATACTATATTTGACTTTGAATGAAGGAAGAAAGGAAAACAATGTGTTCTTTCATTCTCATTATCTGATAAAGAGAAAAATCTTTTTACTAATACAAAAGTATGAGTAGAATTTGCCTTGAGGTTCTTTGTTCTATGGTTCTTAAACCACCTGTTGGACAATGTTCAAGTATTGGCTTTGCAAGAAATATAAAGACTTTAAATGGCAATTGAAAAAATTATCCTCAACAAATACTAAGGGCATATCATCAAATAGTTTCTCAGGAAAGACATTTCCAAAATAAGTAGGTTGGTATCTGTTAATAAAATGTATGCCAGCACCTCTTGCCTTTTTGACTGGACCTACAGAAAAATCCTCAGATACTCATTATTTCACATGTTCTTTTAATAGGAACTGCACGTTGGAGTCTACATTTGAACTCCTTATCTTTTCACAATTATTATGTATATTATTGCAGATCAGACATATAGGTTACCAAGTTGATTTAATTGTGGTGAGCAACATAAGCATAAGTTCAAATTCTGTACCTTAGATTATTCATCAGTGACATGGAGATAATAATAGCTCTACCTTATGGTTTTGTTGTGAGAATTTTTTTAAAAAGTATTTAGCACAGAGGCTGGGGCTTAGGAAGTACTAAATAGTAGAATAATCTATTGCTTTTGCAAATTAGGAAACTTGACTAGTATTTTTTTTTTTTTGCGGTACGCGGGCCTCTCACCGTTGTGGCTTCTCCCGTTGCGGAGCACAGGCTCCGGACGCGCAGGCTTAGCGGCCATGGCTCACGGGCCCAGCCGCTCCGCGGTATGTGGGATCTTCCCGGACCGGGGCACGAACCCGTGTCCCCTGCATCGACAGGCGGACTCTCAACCACTGCGCCACCAGGGAAGCCCTTGACTAGTATTTTTATCCATCTCTGAGAAGTGAAGTATAGAGATACAGCCAAACGAATGCATTGTGAAATGGGATTTATCTAATTTTATTCTTTCTCTTTAGTGAAATCATGTTAATTTACTAACCAGAAGGATAATGCTATACATTTGATAAACTTTTTCCACTTAAGAGACTAAGAATAGTATTCAGATACCTTAAAGAGTTTATTTTGAATCTGTTCTTGGCTTTTATGTGTTTTGGAAAAGCTCTTGGGGGAACAAGTATGCCCCCTCCTGCTCCCCTTAGAATCACTGGTAATAAATATGGCTGAGAAGCCTAGACCTACCACTTTCAGTTTCTTGGCTATTCATTATTCAGCAAATATATATAAATGTCTGCTGGGTGCTCGGCACTGTGCTAGGTTCTTTGAATAAAAGGGAGAATAACAAATATGGTGCCTGTCCCCGTGGAGCTTTCAGTTAATGGGAAAGGCTAATAAACAGGCAGTGTGATAAGTGGAGAAAGTACAAGGTGCTATGAGAATATATAGTAGAAGCACCTAACTTGGGTTTAGCGGGTTAAGTTTTCCTGGAAAAAAATGGTATTACTTATATTCTATTTTTTTACACATTTTCAGTGAAGAATCAGTAGGGCTTAGCAGTTGAAGAAGGTAGAAGGGGTTAAGAAAGGGAGTGTACCAGGCAGAGAAAACAACATACCTAAGACTGTGGAGGAGAGATTGACAGATTGAGGAATTAAATGCAGTTTGGTCAAGCTGGTACGTATTGAGAAATGAGAATGACAGGTAGGCAGGAGGCAAGTCGTGAAGGACCTAAAAGGTCTTGTTATTAAATTTGGACTTTGGTCTGAGGGTATTGGGTAGCCATAAAGAGAATTAGATAGAGAACTAATTTGATTATGTTAGTATTTACAAAGCTTACTTTTGCTGGAGACTAGATTGAAGGGAGACAAGTCTAAGGCAAGGACACAACTCTCAAAAGTCCACAGCTGAGGAGAGATGATGGGTAGTGGAGATGAAGAGAAATAAAAGGACTTGAAAGATAATTAGAAGATAGAATTTAGTTGGGTATGGGGGTTGAGGGAAAGGGATGGGTCAGTTATCCCTCTCTGATATTTTCTACCTGGCAAATCAGGATTTCCAAAATTAGGTTTTAAAATGTACCACTCGCAGCAGATAGTACTAGTCTCTAATTCCACTGTGTTGAGCCTTTCACTGTAACACAGTCCATGGAGCTCGATGCTGACTAAAAATCTGGTCCAAAAAAGGCTGAGAGGGCATGGCAAGCAGAGGGAGGAAGACAGCTGTTAAGGGCACTACTATTTTACATGGTATGGGATACCTTCTGATTGTTTGGAAAGCTCCTCTGCTTTGCATTTAAGGAACAATGTGACACTGGGGAAAAAAGGACAGAATCACAAGTGGTGCAGATGGTTATGCAGCCAGAATAACATTATGAAATGTAAGAATAACATTAATTGTTGTAATAAGCAGTCTGATGTTTTAGTCGGTGTCACTTCAGAAATACAGATACAGGTGATGATAACAGAAAAAGAATTAGACACATGTATCCTGAAACGGTAAGGAAACATAAGTGATTAAAAGTCAGAGGAGTAATAGATGTCATATCTGAGTCAGTTCTCCATCATGCTAATTGTTAATGCAGACTTTCTAAAATGTTTCAGATAACCAGTTTCAGTTTTCTTTATCAAGTCTTTGAAAACACTGAGGTACTAACAAGGAAAAGAATTGAGTAACTAGAACAGTCATATCTTTCTATTCATTGTTTTCTGGGGTACTGAAGTCTGAATAAGAGAAGGAGTTGTGGAAGGGGAGTAGTTGCTGCCTTTATTACATAAATAATTTCCAGTTCATTTTTTTAATTTAGTCTAGGGAATTCCTTGTTTAGTTATAATTGGGGTAAATCAGCATTACGCATTTGTTTCGATATTCTTTTTTTTTTTTTCCTGGCAGTAAAGAAAGATTTTAATAACTACTGTAGTAGGGAAGAGAATATAGTGTAAACTGAGCTCGCTTTTCCCAAAACAAAAGGCAGGAGACTTTTTAAGTGCTGTGGTTTTCTCGACTAAAAATATATATTCACAACCTAAAAGTTTAGAGTTATGTTTAATTCGGCAGGAAGTTTTAGGACGTCAAGCCCAGAAGGCAGCATGTCAAGTAACCCTTAGAGAACTGCTCCAAGGAGGTGATGGGGGGAGCTAGGATAAATAGGAGTTTTGCAGCAAAGGGCAGGTAGTGTGAACATCAAAAGATTATTGTTAATTAAAGAAAACCAGATATCTCAAGTTAAGGAATTTAGCACTTTGCCAGTAACATCTCGAAAGACTGAAATACTCAAATAGAGCGCTCTGCTTAATACTTCTGTAAGTGAACATTAGATTGAGAATCCGTTTTGGTTTCTCTTTTGTTGAAAGTCACTGAGAATGTCACTGGGCCTTTGGATTATCAGTTGGAATATCAAGAATATTAATTGTAACTCTATAGCTTTTAGAATATGTTAGAAAGTTGGTTTCATATAGTTATGTGAACCCTAGCACAGGTCCAGTAAACTCTTTGGAAGTTACTCTTTTAACTATATCTTATTTACTAGTGTGCTTTCTTATAGATGACTTTTAGAAAAAGCTGAGTGGGTAAGTAAAATAGGTAATCTTTTAATATTTCTAATATATTTATTGGATAGATGAAGATCTGGTTAATTAATATATTGTGCCTCTACTGAGCGCTTGGTAACACTCTTCAAGACTCCAAATTAGGAAGATAGTAGTGTAACTAATTTGAATTAACTATATTTGGAAACTGTATTAATTGGCCTTTTGACATGGTTGATCACAAAGATACCATGTGTTATCTTTGTACTCAAGTCCGTGAGAATGACTTCTTTTGGAATTAGATTGGGCAGGCAGCCATTAAATGGACCATTGTTTTTCTCCCACGCTTAGCTGCACGCTGTTTCCCCACCGCCTCCCCTTCAATTCTGATACAGTGATAGTAAAACTTGGCCTAGTTGCCTTTTTTTATAAACCTCTTAAAATGAGAATTGCACTGTTCTTATCAAGTGGGAATAACAGAAATTTTCTTTAAGAACAAGAACAGCAGCAACAAAAACCCTGAATTTTCTTTTGAAATGTCAAACCTCAAGGCATCTGTGATTTTTAGATATACTTTTGTTAAGGAGCCTGATAAACACTAATATTTCAGAGATTCTTATATTCTAGTGTGAGTTATAATTCTAGAAATGTCACCTAAATGGAATCATTCTTCAAAATTTGGCTTACAAAAATAAGCCAAATTTTGGTTTCCAGGAAGATATTGACATATTATTTATAATATTATGTCTTTGGTTCTTCCTCTAAAATCTGTTTGCAAAAAGACCACTAGTTTTCTTAAGTGGAAACAATTTTAATGCTGTGATACATTCTCACATCACTACTTTTAAGTGGGTCAGCTTCGCAGAACTCTGTCACCACATTGATTCTCTTCTGACCCTGGGATATTGGCCTTTACTCAGAGGGTTAGGGAATCTGGGAAGCCCAGGGAAAATTACATTAAAAAAATTCATAAAGTCAGATGTTACTTCCTTTTGATCTGGTTCTGATCAGCGAAGAATGAAGCTTGAAACATTTCACTAAAATAAAGACTGTTTAAGTCACTTATGACTGTGTGTGAAGTGACATAAATCAGATTTTATAATTATAATGCATATATAGTTACTGTTGCTGGAAATTTAGAGTACTTGAGTTTCAAATTTTCATTTGTGCTGCTTAAGTAGGGGAAGATACTTTTGGGGAGCTGCCTATAAGTTGAGGGGGCCTCCCTCCACCTATTTAGGGCCATTGAACAAAAGTGGGAAAAGAAACCCATTGAATAATTATTGTTAAGGAAAGAACAATGGAAATTGTTCAGTGAACTGTTTCGATTATCCACTACATGCAAGGCACTCTGCTAGTTAAAGGTGGTGGAGAATACAAAAGTATAGGATAAGAATTCTGCTTTCTAATTCCTTTCCAGTTCATTGCAGAGGCTCTGACATTTTAAAAATTAAGACTAAAGAACCCAATTATATTTAGTAATTACAACAAATAAGTATTTTTTAATGTGTTCAGAAAGAGGGAGAATTTTAAGAGAAAAAATTGACACAGAGCCACAGAGATCAATAGAATGACAGAAAGGAGGAAGCAGGTGCCACAGAAGCAGAGAGGGCGACTTAGACATAGGAGTATTCCTCCCATTGGATTGCCTCTAAAGATGATGAAGGCAGTTTTACATTTTCAGCTGTAGGCACAAATGCATTTCTAAGTACTTGTTCCATATAGGATGTATATAAATCATGACTTAATCTAGATACATTGATTGATTTCTGGTTATTCTTCTTGAGTTGGTGGGGAGAGAGCATATTTCTCCAAACTAGACTGTTAAGTCCACAAGGGCAGGGATGTTTGTCTCTCTTGTTTACTATGGTATTCCAAGTTCCTAGAGCAGTGCCTGACGTATTGTAGCCTCTTTGAACTTAAGTTTTAGAAATATGTGGGCTTCCGTAAATGGAAGTCTTAAGTCTAGTAGTCACCTGTCAACTCTGATGCTTAGGCCCTTGTTACATTATAAAGAGATCAGGTAGAGGAAACATTAAAAATGATTCTTAGATTTTGAGCCTGGAGGTCTGGGAAGAGGCTAGGGCTTTAACAGAAATAGGAACTACAGGGAAAGTAACAGATTTAAAAGGGAGTATGATAAATTAGGTTTTAGAAATACTGAGTGAGGTGCCAAACTTGGTCTAGCTAACTGGCCATGTGGGTGAGTGGTGAGGCTCAGGGAATCCTTTACATAGAGATGACAGTTGAAGCCACACTTTAGGTCAGAGTGACAGTAATAATGATGGCCACCATTTGTTGAACTCTTACTATATGCCAGTCACTGCGCTTTATATATTAATTTCATTTCATCCTGATATCAACCTTATTAAATGGATACTTCTGTTTCCAATTTCATAGTTGAGAACACTGAGGTTTAGCAATGTAAGATGTCTTTCCAGGGTCACATAGCTGGTAAGTGGTAGAACTAGGTTTTGAATCTAGATTCGTCTTACTCCTAAGTTATTAGCTGGTGCCAAGTCATAGGGAGATGTACAGGCAAATGAAGACTGAACAAAGACTATTAACATATTTTCTAGGAATCATTGGCAACCTTCAAATAAACTCTTATTTGAGTTCTGATGTAGGGACAGAGTGTAGATTGGGAGGAGTTAAGGAATAAATGGAGAATTTTATAAAAATGGAAGTGGTAAATTAAGACAATAGTTTTCAAGAAGTTTGGAGGAAAACAAGAGATAAGACAGTAAGGTCACTTTGTAGGACCAAGAGAATTTGGGAGTTTTGTTATGGTTTTCATCTTGCTTTAAGATTTCATACATGCATGCATGTATTCATTTATTTCAACAAATATTTATTGAGTGCCTATTCTGTGCCAGATAGAGTGGGGAGATCTCTTGGGGAACAACACAAGGCACTTGCTGTTACGGAGCTTTATTTTTGTTTGTTTGTTTTTAAAGAAGATGTTGGGGGTAGGAGTTTATTAATTTATTTTTGGCTGTGTTGGGTCTTCATTTCTGTGCGAGGGCTTTCTCTAGTTGTGGCAAGCGGGGGCCACTCCTCATCGCGGTGCACGGGCCTCTCACTATGGCGGCCTCTCTTGTTGCGGAGCACAGGCTCCAGACGCGCAGGCTCAGCAGTTGAGGCTCACGGGCCTAGTTGCTCAGTGGCATGTGGGATCCTCCCAGACCAGGGCTCGAACCCGTGTCCCCTGTGCCAGCAGGCAGATTCTCAACCACTGTGCCACCAGGGAAGCCCGGAGCTTAATTTTAATGGAGATGGGGGTGGGTATCAAGAAACACATCAATCAGTCAATCAGAAAAACATCAACATGGATAAATGCTATACAAAGAATTAAAAGTGAAGTATAACATGTAAGAGTGTGCCTGCATGGAAGTTCTAGATTGTATGTTGGAAAAGTCCTGTTTTAGAGATGTTCTCTGAGAATCTGAAAGGTAAGAAGACAGACAATAAGCAAGAAGAGAATTCCAGGGAGTGAGAATAGATAGTTCCAAGGCCTTAAGGTAGAAATAACCTTGACATTGGTTGGAGGCTAGTGAGCAAAGGGAAAGTGCTATGAGGTCAGAGAGGTAAGCAGGGTTCAGATCTTGTGGGGCTTTGTAAATTGGAGTAAAGAGTATGGTTGCTTATTTTAAATGAAATCAGGAAGTTGACATTAGAAGAGCTTTAAGCAGAGAATTATGTGTTATCTAATTTACATCTTAAAAGGAGCACCTTGGTTGTTGTGTAGACAATCCATTAACGGGAGGTGGACACGGGTAAAAGCAGACCAGTTAATAGGTTTTTGCTCTTCTTCACTCAAGAGATAATGGTGGTCTGGACTGCAGATCTGGTAGTCATAGAGTGGGGAGGACCGATTAGGTTTGGGGTGTGTGTCAGGGGAGGATTTAACAGGATCTGCTGATGGTTTAAGTCAAAGAGTGGAATCACAGTAACTTCTGGATTTGGAGCTTGAACAACTGGGTGAATGAATGGGCAACATGAGAGTGAGACCTGAGCATGATTACAGATTGAAATGAAGGATCCATTGGAAGGAACAATATTGAAGTTTCCAAAGGAAGTAATTCATGATGTAGCAAGGTACCAAAAGATACTGGCACACAAGAGGGAACTGATTGCGTTAGCCTTAAAAACCAGAGGACAGATTTCAAGATGAAAAGGAAGTAAGTTGCAAAGCAAATAATGAGTGACCTTATCTTTAATAAAATGTAGACCTATTAGTATATTCAGTTATGAACAACTGCATACTAATTGTTTTGTGTTCCTCATATTAACTTTCTAATTTAAATACTTTATCATTGTATAACCTACTACTTTGTGTGTGTGTGTGTGTGTGTGTGTGTGTGTGTGTATTTTTTCTTTTTTGCAGGTTGTAAGTTCTACAAATGGAGAATTAAACACAGATGATCCTACTGCAGGACGTTCAAATGCACCTATCACAGCCCCTACGGAAGTAGAAGTGATGGATGAAACCAAGTATGTATTGGTTTTTCCTGATTTAGTAACTTTTCTTTCTTAAACTGTACATGTTTGAGATTTATAGTCATTACAGTTATTTAAGGAAATTTTTTTCAAGGAATAGATGCATGTAAAACAAGTGGTATATTTAATTTTTTTAATCACTAAGTTTAAAATAGAGCTATTTCAGTAGATGTTTTAATAATACAAAAATAGTTATTTAAGAACTATGCTCAAATTCTTATTTAGAGTTAACAGCATATTTTTATTTTTAGGAATGTTGATGCATGAAAGTTATTGCTATACTATAGATGCTCATTTTTTCTGTAAACATAAGAATAAATAACTATTAATTTTGTAGTATGCTGCATGTATTAATATTAGTTTTAAGTTACTTTTTTTGGTTAAAGTAAATTATAATAATTCTGCTTGGAAAAAAATTAAGCTTGAAAAACAATGTGATAATTTCAATGTGGGCAGTTTCTGATGATCTCTCTTTCTCTCTCTCTCTTTTTCCTTGTATTTTTTTTTGTGTTTAGCTGCCAGAAAGTGTTGAACATGTGGTGAGTTCTCAAGTGTAGGCAGGCAGAAATAGCTCCGTTGACTGTAATTTCAAAGATTTAGCACCATTTTGTGTTTTTTAAAAACAAACTTTTCAACATAGAAATTATAATTGGTAAAAGTTGTCCAAAAGTATTTGATGTCATTTACATTAGCTCTGAAAAGCAAGAAATAATTGAGGAGCTCTTTTGCCTGCTGCAACTTTTTTGCTTCAAGTGACATAGATTTGGGGGCACTTTTTTATTGAGTAGATGATACACCAACCTTGCTTGCGCTTATGTATTTGTTTTGTAACACAAGGCTTTATTTGCTATTTTAAATAGAAAGGCAAGTTTTTGAGTTAAGCTTTCTTTTTTTACTGTTAGTAATTGTTAAATACCCATAACAATAGTATCACTAAACCAGTATTTCACTTACTAATTATATTGCCATTGAATACACATGGTATACATTGATAAATTTCATGATTAACTATAGTGAGAGAGTATTATGAAAAATCCTCATCTAAATAGTTCCTGCTAATTACAGATATTATGAAAAATAATATTCTTATCTGTTGCAATAATGTTGAATTTAAACTATTTTCTTGCCCTTGCCTTTAGTTATAACGCTGTGTTTAAAATGCTTCGCTCAATTTCAGGACAAATTTTGAGTCAGCCTTGGAGTGAATAAAGACAGTTGTTTAAATTAGTAAATTTTGGAACATTTACTCATCTACTCATTATCCAAAGGGAACCTTACATAAGTGCTCATTTGCTGGCTGCAAGATGAGGAAACTTTTGTGGATATTTCTTTTTAAAGAGTAATGATCAAATGTCCATTTTAACCAGTTTGACTGTGGAATTTATTCATGGTCAGTATGACTTAGTTTGGTGGATTTCAGGATATAATTAGTCAGCTACGTACTTGTGTATTTTTATGTCAGAAATAAAAGCAACAGTATATATGTGCTTGTGCAATCCTAAGCACAGTTATAAAGGTGGGTGGCATGTGGCAGATGAGAATGCACATGGCCTTTGCAATTAAACTTAGGTTGTAGAATCCTACTTCTGCCACTGTTCGTTTCCTTCTTCAAGCTTGTTTCTTTTCCTGTAAAATGAGGCTAATAATAGCTGCCTCATAGGTTGTTGAGAAAATTAAATGTGATAAAGCACAGTTATTTTGTCTGGCACATGGCAAGTGCTCAGTTGCCATTATCACCCCTATCTGTTTCTCCCCTTCCGGCTGCCAGTGACCTCTCATCTGTGCTCTTCCCAGGCTTGTGCCTCTTCTGTCAGTGTTCTGTATTTTTACCTTCACACCACTCTTCACTGAAACTGACTCTTCTGTGTCCGCATCCTCCGAGAGACCTGCTTTCCACCAAATCTATTACATTTTTCCATGTATTCATTCAACAGTTACACTGCTTGGATTTCAGAAATATCTGATACTGTCCTTGCCCTTAAGTAGATCATACTCCAGTGGGGGTAATTGCAGTTGTTTTAGCATTTATCAATGTATGATAAATACTATGAAAAAGGTATGAAAAATCCGTTAGAGCTTGTAAAGAAAATGAGTGTTTACTGACAGGATGATCAGAGAATGCCTTTTGGAGGGGGCTTTGAAGAATGCGTAGTAAGTTATTTAGCTGAGATGGGCGTGAGTGTGTGTATTTATGGTTTGGGTTTTTATCTGTAGGTGTTGGAAAATGAGAAAAAGGAAAATGGTGGGAAGGCTCTTCCTGAAGTTGAGGTTCTCTTTTGCATAGAGCGTCAAATCTAGATCACTTGGCAAGGCACCAGGCCCTTCATGCCTTTCCTGGTCTGGCTCCTGCCTGTCTTTCCCAGCCTCATTTTCCATTCTGAAGTCTATGTTCCGTCAGTTCCTTAAGTTGGCCACTGATATGTTATTCTCTTTATCTATCTCTCACTTCTTGAAACTTCTTGGATTTCTTAAAAACAAGGTCTTTTTTATCTTAAGATCCCCAAGACCTCAACAAATTATTACTAAATAATTGACTACATAATGTAGTGTATCCATACAATGGACTATCAGTTAACAATATAAAAAATGAAATTGAAAACATGATGCTAAGTGACACAAGCCAGACATAAAAGGCCACGTATTATATGATCCATTTACATGAAATATCCAGAATAAGCAAATATATAGAGACAGAAAATAGACAGTGATTGCCTCCAGCAGCTTTGAGGAAGATGGGAGTGACTACTGATAGGTTATATAGTTTCTTTATGGAGTGAAGAAAATGTTTTGAAGTTAAGTAGCGGTGAGGGCTGCAAAACTCTTTGAAAATATTAAAAACCACTGAATTGTACACTTTAAAAAGGTGAATTTAATGATGTGTGAATTATATCTGAATAAAGCAGTTATTTAGAAAAATGGATAGCAATCCATGATTTCAGTGAAGCTTTATTCCAGATGGGTTACAGACATCCTCAGAACTTCCCTAACTCTTCACTAGTTAAAAACTCTTTTAAAGCACACAACATTTTGTCTTGTCTCTAATCAGGGTTATTCTGACATTCCTACAGGCTTATTATTGCATTCCTTATATCCTCTTAGTCTGTGATTAAGAAACGTGAGCATGATTTCTTTTTCTAAATTGCATCTAATGCTTCTCTTCTCTCTTCCACCATTTTGTGGATAGCTAGAGACCTGCTTAGAATTCTTTTTCAGAATTTGTTTCCTACTTCCTTCTTTTCTTCTTGCCTCTGATTGGCAGAGAGCCCTCTCACCCCATCTCATTACTAGAATGTATTCTACAACAGATATTTTAGAGTCTCATGTTTCCTAGAATAGTACCTCATGGGGTAAATGTATGATTTCCAAGTGATGGAAAATAGTCTCTTCCCCCAAGATAAAGTGGCTCCTTCATTAGTAATGAGATTTTGCCTTACCTTTTTTTACTGTAGTGGAGAATTTTTTTTTTAAGGCAGGTGATACAAATGATAGCACCCTCATCATTTCTTCCAGGAATTTAGGAGAACAAGGCTTCCTTTAAGTTTAGTTATTGAGTTTTTAAGTATTGTGAAGTCATCTTTTTTCCTTTGTTTCTCTGTTTCTCTTTTATTCCCCCTTTCCATCATTTACTGAACAGTTATTGTGTGTTTGGTAATATGATGATTATGAAGATAAGTCAAGGCCCTTTCGTTCCATTGGAGAAGATAGTAAGTACACTGGTGACTTTTACATAGTGGTTCTCACCCTGGCTTCATATCACAATCATCTGGGGAGTTTTAAAAATATGCCAGTACTTAAATTGTACTTTCTGAGTGGTAGGGTCTGGTTACCAGTATTTTTTTTTTTTTTTTTTTTTTGTGGTACGTGGGCCTCTCACTGCTGTGGCCTCTCCCGTTACGGAGCACAGGCTCCGTGCAGGCTCAGCGGCCATGGCTCACAGGCCCAGCCGCTCTGCGGCACGTGGGATCTTCCCGGACCGGGGCACGAACCCTTGTTCCCTGCATCGGCAGGCGGACTCTCAACCACTTGTGCCACCAGGGAAGCCCACCAGTATTTTTAAAATGCCTTTAAGCCAATTCTAAGGAGCAATCAGGATTGAGAATCACTGGTCTAAAGCAAGGTATTATAGGATTAGCAGTATGGAGTTCAGAGACTGGAGTATGCACTTCTAGCTGGAGATCAGGAAGTCTTCGTGGGTAAGGATACATTTGCAGTAGTTCTCAAAGATGAGTATGATTTGGCAAGGGAATGTGGGTCAGAGAGAAGAAGAGGTTGAGCGACAATGTGGAGCAAGGAAAGAATGGGTTAGAGTAGTAACCCGTGCACATAGAGAGTGAATATATTAATGGGAACTGAAATAGGCTAAGTGCCCAATCTCCAAGGGCCTTTAGTAGCACGTTAAAATATAAATAAATTGGACATGATTTTTCTTAGCACAAGAAAGCATGCTGTGGGTTTTAAGCCAAGAAATGGTATAATCAGATTGAATCTTAAGAAAATTAATTCAGCAGCAGTTTGAGACTTATGTTGCTTCCTGGGTTTCTCAGATTGCAGGAAATCTCCATTCCCTCCTTCCCTGCCTCCCTTCCTCCCCCCTTTCCTTCCTTCCTCCTAAAGTACAGGCTGCCTGGTAAGGAAGGCTGATGGAGGATGAGACTGAGAGGAGAGTAGAAGTAGGTTGGAACCAAATTTTAAAAGCTGTGTGGACTTAATGCCTCAGACAGTGGAGAACCATTGCTGAGATTTAAGAGGAAAAGGGCATGGCCATATTATGATGGGGGAAGTTTGGATGGCAGATTGGAGAGAGGAGGGTCTTACACTAGAAGTCAGTTAAAAGGCTCTTAGCCGTGGTGGAGGCAAGAAGTTATGAAATAAGCCAGCATGAGAGTGTGGAGAGATTTTAAAAGTCACTTCAGACTTGAGGAACTAATTGCACATGGATGGAGAGGAAGAAATTGAAGGTGAGGATGGGTCTGCAGGTTCTTAGTTAGAGTAGTTACATGGTCTTGCTCTCTGATCTAAACTTAGTTTAGTTTCTCATTTTTATAATCAAGAGACCTAGAGAAATGAAATTACATTTCAAGTATGAGTTTTAAGTGAACTCATGAGTTGTCAGTGAACTAAAGTTTAGACGTCATGAAAGATATTTTCTATATACTCATCAACGAGACGAGGAGAGGCTAGGTTCTGGAGTCCTAAGTGGGTGGGGTCTGGCACGTACCAACAGTCCCTCAACCAGTGGATGAGCCAGTGAGTCATTATAGGGACAGATAAGAACTTCAGATCCAAAAAACCCACACATGTATGGTCACCTTATTTTTGATAAAGGAGGCAAGGATGTACAATGGAGAAAAGACAGCCTCTTCAATAAGTGGTGCTGGGAAAACTGGACAGCTACATGTAAAAGAATGAAATTAGAACACTCCGTAACACCATACACAAAAATAAACTCAAAATGGATTAAAGACCTAAATGTAAGGCCAGACACTATCAAACTCTTACAGGAAAACATAGGCAGAACACCCTATGACATAAATCACAGCAAGATCCTTTTTGACCCACCTCCTAGAGAAATGGAAATAAAAACAAAAATTTAAAAATGGGATCTAATGAAGCTTAAAAGCTTTTGCACAGCAAAGGAAACCATAAGCAAGACAAAAAGACAACCCTCAGAATGGGAGAAAATATTTGCAAATGAAGCAACTGACAAAGGATTAATCCCCAAAATTTACAAGCAGCTCATGCAGCTCAACATCAAAAAAACAAACAACCCAATCCAAAAATGGGCAGAAAATCTAAATAGGTATTTCTCCAAAGAAGGTATACCAATTGCCAACAAACACATGAAAGAATGCTCAACATCTAACTAATCATTAGAGAAATGCAAATCAAAACTACAATGAGGTATCGCCTCACACCAGTCAGAATGGTCATCATCAAAAATCTACAAACAATAAATGCTGGAGAGGGTGTGGAGAAAAGGGAACCCTCTTGCACTGTTGGTGGGAATGTAAATTGATACAGCCACTATGGAGAACAGTATGGAGGTTCCTTAAAAAACTAAAAATAGACCTACCATACAACCCAGCAATCCCACTACTGGGCATATACCCTGAGAAAACCATAATTCAGAAAGAGTCATGTACCACAATGTTCATTGCAGCTCTATTTACAATAGACATGGAAGCAACCTAAGTGTCCATCGACAGATGAATGGATAAAAAAAAAGTGGCACATATATATAATGGACTATTACTCAGCCATAAAAAGAAACGAAATTGAGTTATTTGTAGTGAGGTGGATAGACCTAGAGACTGTCATACAGAGTGAAGTAAGTCAGAAAGAGAAAAACAAATACCGTATGCTAACACATATATATGGAATCTTAAAAAAAAGAAAATGGTTCTGAAGAACCTAGGGGCAGGGCAGGAATAAAGACGCAGACATAGAGAATGGGAGAATGAACTTGAGGACACGGGGAGGGGGAAGGGTAAGCTGGGACAAAGTGAGAGACTGGCATGGACTTATATATACTACCAAATGTAAAAGAGATAGCTAGTGGGAAGCAGGGAGATCAGCTCGGTGCTTTGTGACCACCTAGAGGGGTGGGATAGGAGGGTGGGAGGGAGACGCAAGAGGGAGGAGATATGGGGATATATGTATATGTATAGTTGATTCACTTTGTTATAAAGCAGAAACTAACACACCATTGGAAAGCAATTATACTGCAGTAAAAATGTTAAAAAAAAAAAAGAATGTAAAATCAAGAAGAAACTATTTTAAATTAAAAAAAAAAACCCAAAACTTCAGATCCAGACAGAGGAACATGCTTCAGTTTCTGGGTAGACTTTTGAGAAGAAAGTATATGACATAAATCCAGGAAGACAAGCCATATTCTCCAAGAAGAAAAGGGCAGTCAGTAACGGGAAATGGTGGTGTGCTGTCAATAGGAAAACCTTGGCTATTATCATCTATGTTTTCTGCAGAGTTTAGGACGTAGACCCATTATGATTTCTTGTTTCCTACCTAAACAGTATTTCAGGCAACAGCCTTAATGTTCATCAGAAGCAGAACTTAACATTTATTCCCAAATGATTTAAGACTAGAGATGTGGCTTCAAAGCTTCTAGGGTAGATGATCAGGTCAGAAGCATGAACCTGACTTGTGAGGGCGTATTGGCTCACTGTAACCACACAAGGAATTATCAAGAAAGAGCCAAGAAAAAGGGAATCATTGACAAGAACATGATTTAAATGTCTGGTCAGCTTATCTTTCCCCAAGGTAGTTAGTTGTCAGTAGCCTAGATCTGAGGAGACCCTACATGAGGTATAAACTAGTGGATAAGAAAATGTAGCCACTGAGCAGCAAGGAGAGAAAATATCCTTGAAAATTGTAAAGGTGTGAGTTATTTTCTAAGACCAGATAATTTAATTTATTGATAAAGTAACTTGCTCACGTCATATGTGAAAACTTCTCTATGTGCTGATTCCTGGAATCTGTGCTGTTATTTGCAGTTATTGTTTCCGATACCACCCGCCCCACAACTGTACCAAGTTAAAATTACATGGTTTCTTTTTATGCATTTGCCTGCTCTCATGTGAACTGATGACATGGTGTCCACTCAGTATCTCCAGTGGTCAGCTCATTGCATCCAGGATGAGGCCTCATATTTGAAATGGAGACACGAGAGGGTGACCTGGCAGTTGGATCTAGAAAGCAGTGCTTCTTGCGATTCAGTCCTTTAATAATTTGGTGCAAATCATCTCTCTCCAGAAAAGCTTCCATGGGCACTAAAATCTGTATTTTGTAAGGTTTAACTAGGGTCTGTGGCCCAAGGGTAAGAGCTTTAGCTTTAGAACATGCTTTAGAATTTTGACCAGGTTCTTACTCTAGAAGTTAGTTGCATTTATGAGGCAAATCATTCATTAATTCAATAGGTATTAAATGAGTACCAATTTTGTGCCCATTTGTGGGATGTATCTGTGAGCAAGACCTTAGGAAACTTACATTCTATGTGGAGGTAGATAATAAGTAAATAAATAAAATAAATTCAGATTAATACTATGTACTGAGAGGAAAATAACACGGTCATTTGTCAGAGTGGCCATATGCAAGAAACTGTTTTAGACTGAGTGCCCAGGGCAATTGAGATGAGACCTAATTCATTAATCACTAAGACTATAAATCAGCTGTTTTGATAATGACTTTTAAGAAGTCAGCCACAAGTTTAATATCAATTTCCTTCTTAACTGCTGTAAGTATATCATATTTTGAGAGCATCTCTGTTCTCTGTACTTGGATGCATTCATATCGCATAAAGTAATGCTGTCCTCTGGTGGTAGTCAGTTTAATAGCATGCCAGCTCTACTTAGGCAAATGGCAAATCTGTTTCAAGGGTGTACTGAATGCAAGTGTGTATTCAGTGGGATTTATTTCTAAAAAATAGATGTCTTTTTTACATTGCTTTTGATTTTAAAAGGTCTCTACAATTATAATGCATTTGAAGATCTTATTTAATCTTAAATAAATGCTTGGAGTAGTTTTCTGTGTTCAACAATACTTACACAATGGAAGGAAAGATTACCTAGGAAATAGGAAGCACTCAACTCTCAGAACTGAAAGCAGATTAATGGTAAAAAATAAATCAGACAAAGTGAAATGCTAATTCAAGTGTGGTAAAGCTGAGATTTGAACTTGTTCATCAAAACATCTATTATATTCAATTCCCCATTCCAAAAGGCTTATGTATACCTTACAACACTTTATTAGTAGAAAACTTTTTAAAAGAATATACTTTGGAATTTGAAAAGACAAATGACATTATTTAGGAACAGTGAACATTGTTAATAAAACTTTATATTTATTAAACAATAAAGTTCCATTGATATATGCCCATATTCTTAAATTTAATATTCTAATTATTTGGTCTTTCTTTTAAATACCAATTTTTTAATATTTTGTTTTCTACAGTATGGACATTTTCTAACTCTTTTCTAAGTTTTTAATTGAAAGATTCTTTTTAGAATAATGATTTTTATCTCCTAGTAGTTTTTTGTTTTGCTTCTTTATTTTAGAAAATATATATAATAGATTTGAGAAAGTATTAGGTACCTAACAGTTAGAAAATTCTGACTTACTTCTCTAAGTCTAGGAAAAATGTATTGTGGCTAGAATCTTCTTTTACAGTGGTGCCTCTTTTTAAGGCCCTTGATTGGGTAATTTATTTCCATTCTTTCTGGTAGTTACCTCAATAAGAGTAAAACCCGTCAAGATTGATAACGGCACATATTTCTAGTTGAATCTTTATCAGCTGATATATACAATTTTGAATTATTCACATTCCATGGTCTAGTCATTATGTACTACTTGAATGCAATTGTATAATTTGGTTTTGAATGCCCCATAGTGATTTCATAATTATGGCATAAATCACAATAAATGGTCTGAAATTATTTTTGACTAAAGATAATGTGAGTGGAGAGAGTATGTAATTTAACTGGACAGTGTGGATTTTTGTTTACATTTATTTCACAGAAATAATGATATCTAGCCTTTATTTCATCTTCCATGATCTTTTGCTGGATAGGACACCTGAAGCTCCATGGTCTCTTTTATTTTATGCTTAGCTTGAAAATGCTGAGTTAATATTGTTTTATGAAGGTGGGCTGGTAAGAATTAAAGGAACATCTTTGTAAGGACTTCAGTGGGAAAAAAAAAAAAGGAGCCTCTCTAGATGTGGTACCTGTCATCTTGATATTCTGATAGATTGACTTTCTTTTAGGTATGGAAGGGGAAAACGGCCAGACCTTTATTTGAAGGAATGCTAGACTTTTAGAATATATATACATGTGTGTGTATTTGTTTTGTTAGTTGCTGATCAGTGATTTTCATTTAACTTTCAGTTCATACTAACCTCAGCATTGCTCTACATGTGTTGCATCTTCTCATGACTAGGAGAATTTACTGTGAGAAAAACTAGTTCTCTCAGGGATCATGTCTACGTTTTTTCCACCTAGGAGTAAAAACCAGATATTTCTTAAATAGACTACAAAAACTGAATGAGTTTTCAATTGCAAAACTGAATCACCTTGATTATGCTGTTTTAAATGTTAAGCATATTTTTCCCTTAATTAAAATAACATGATAAGCTTGACCTTCTTTAACCTCTACAGAATTAAAAGTGCCAATCTTAGCATTCTTGCTCTATTTAATGTATTTTCTCTCTTCCACTTCGTAAATATGATGGAAAATGTTTGTTGAAGAGTGTTTTGGGGATTTATCTTTTTAGTTTTGGAATCTAAACTAATTCTTAATGAAAATAAAATCCCCAAATTAGGCTCATTATTGCTTTTCTAACAATGGCTTCAACAATCATATATGAATACCAGGAAAAAAGGGAAAGAATACATAAGATGAACTTTATATAACAGCATGCCATTGCCAGAAATTAGTATCTAAAATAGAACGTGATGGGTCAGTTGGGGTTCAGAACTTTATGGCTTTTTAGTTAGTCTTCGTGCAGAGCCTTTTCAGTTTAGTGGCTCCTTTTAATGTTGCATAGAATGTCTTGCTATTCTAAAAAAGGCACACTGATGAAATGATAGTAACAACTCTGCCATCGTTTCACTAATATATATGCTTCATTGGTATGTTCACTGTTTATGTTGCACTAGCCCGTGGCTTTCTATGGCATTTAAATTAGTATGATAGATTCAGCCTTACTTTGCAACATTTTAGTATTTTTATAATAAAAGGAGTATTTCCCTCCATCTGCAGGTGCTGCTGCTTTTTCAAACGAAGGAAAAGGAAAACCATACAGCGCCACAAATGACTCTGGACACAGACAGATCATGGGGAGTTACTTACATGTTCATCTGCTGTCTTGTGATTAAAATCATCTCTGTAGTGACCACATATATTTTCAAGAACTCACTGTTAGAAACAAAAATGTCATACTTTCATACTTCATTTTGTGGTTGTCTTACATTCGTATTTTTTTCTAATTTAACTTTTATGGAAGCTTTAAAGTTTTGTCAAAACATGAGTGCTTTGCCCATCATTGAATGGAATGGACCAATGAGGTGGTATTGATGAATTACAGTTCTGTAGAACATTTTTCAGAAGCTCTCCTCCTGTTGTAGAAAGCAGTACAGTATCTTAAATGTCAACCAATTATATACCTAATCTGATTTTTATAACTTCTGTGAGAGAATAATCAAAGAGGAATTTTCTCCCCAGTGGATAATGCAACAGAGAAAACAGAGTTGCCCAAATATTTAAAAGAAGTTATCCCTTGAGAAGATCATTATCTGTGTGACATCTGCATTGATTTCACTGTTACTGTCGGTACTGCTATTCATGAGTCATATTAACATTCTCTCTGTGAAATCATGGTACAGTTACTGCCCAGAGGTACTGAGGAAAAAGCTCTATGGGTTTGGCAGATGGTAGTGGTAAAATGAATCACAAGTAGTGTGGTAAATATGAGCTCTGCTTTTGTTGCACCACTAAGTGAAATACAGTGTTGTCGAAGTGGCAAAAGCGCTTATTTTTTAAAACTGCAAAATATTTGTATAATGTAACTTTATGCTTCCAGATAATAATGTATGTTAGACAGCAAGAAATGAATACTTTGAGAAATGAGATATGTTGGAGTTTTTTGAAAAATACACTAAGGAGAAGGAATAAATGTGAATCTCACCGCATCATATGAGGCTGAAATCTAAGGAGATCCCACTGAAACCTGCTGCTGAACGATTACATTCACCTTAAGCAGAAAACTTTGGATGTGCCACACAATGGTGTCTGTTTATTAATTATTTGCCCTTTGATTTTAAAAAAAGACCCTCAGCAATAAAAACGGGGTCACTGTATTGCCCTCTGCGCACATTAGTCTCTTGTATTCAACTTTGCTGGTTCTCTGGAATTTTCCTACTTTTTAGCGTAATTGTGATGATTGAAAACTATTTTGGAGAGGATGGGTCAGGTGCTTTGTCCCCATAGTCTTTTGAAGTGCCTGCATATGAACAAAGTAATGGTTCTGTAAAAAAAGGAAACCCATTCCACTTTTCAAGTATGCTTTGTTTTAAGCCATGAAGACACAGGTATACTTCTGTCACATTCTACTAGCCAGAATTTGCAAGGAGAGTTAAGACAAAAAGACTGGCTAGAAACATAATTATGTTGTTCAAATCTCACATTCACCTTTCCTTCGTGAACTTGTTGCTTACTCCTTCCACTCAGCCCCTTCTTTTTGTCTTTAAGTGTGTGCCTCCGGGCATGCTTATTTATTTTTATTGTCTCAAGGTAACATTTAAAATATGTAATTAAAGTAAATAAATCTACATTTTTGACATTATTGCATTTACAGGAATTTAACTGTACTTTGTAATTTATTTTTCTTATTAGCCAAAAGTTCAGTGCATTGTTTTTGATGAATTAGGCACCCATATGAATACCGCAAATCAGGACATTATCATTGTTGCTCTGAATCTATGAATGATCTTTATAAGTTCTTGATTTTAAAGACCTACACTCAGCCTAGAAAACACTTGTTGTATAATTTGGTCAACAGTTTCCATTTTATCTATTTGTATACTGTCATGATGTCTTAAACTACAGGAGTTACATACTGAGTTTTTATTTTTGTTTGCTTTGAGCAAGGTAGATGGATGTTTTGGCCATTATAATGTGAAACCACTTCTTTCTTTACAGTATTTGACCAAATTTGTGTGTCTATGATATTTGTAAATACATGCGATATCTGTATTTCTTATCATAAGCCTGTTTAGTTTTATTCTCAGTAGGGTTTTTGGACTGTACAGTGTTTATATGATCTGAACTCCTTATACATAAGAAGGTGTGTATATTAATCCAATTATGGACTTAAAATATTTTAAAACTATAAATACCCTTATTTGCTGCAAAGACCAGTGTGTAGACATTTGCTTTTTAGCAATATTTTTAAGTGCTCCATTTTAATGCCAAGGAATAAGTCTTTTGGCAACACAAACTGGTCAATAATAGGTAATGCAGGTATGTTCAGGTTAAGCCAACAATGTTTTGCATTTTTATGCTTCTTTTCTGTCAACACTAATGAAGTCAACATTGCCTGAATGTCTGAATAATGAAACACATCCCTGTTTAAAAGTATGTAACTGAAAAAGAAATAAAAAATAAAGGTAGTTTTTTTAAACTTGCTCTTTCCCCTTTCCTCTAATATGGGTAAAATAATGCCACTTACTAATTGAAGACAGGAATTTTAAAAATTCAGTTTATTTAATTTACTAAATGTGAAAAGCAGAGCTAAAGGAACATTCATTCGTTTGTGTTTTTTGATTTTGTTTTGCTTTGTTGGAACCCTGTTGTAAAGAGTACATACCTGGAAGTATCTAAGCTTTCTTTAATGAAAGTTAAAAAAAATTTTTTATACTTCTCTGAACTCCTTAATAGAGCAATTAATTAGAACTAATGCCACTAATAAACCGAGGGAAACAAACTGAATCATTTCATTCCTTTTCAAAAATGAAGTCATATTATGATGTTCACAGAGATGAAATATTACTAAATCCAATTTTAAGTGAATGACTTTAATATCATTCCAGATAAAGAGCATATATCTGTGACAGTATCTCACAGTTCATCATTGTGCTAGGTGCTTTAAGGTGCTCTGTTTACTGAAAGATGCCAAAGGTAAGATAAGTCAAAGCAGCACACACTAAGCCCATGTGTGTGCATTAAGCACCACCATTCAGAAAGAATAAGATATGGAGATGAAACGTAACAGGTTAAGCATGGGTTAAAAGGCCCTGTCTAGAAATATCTGACGTAAGATTAGGTTTCAATCTGAATGACTGTATAGTTGCATTAGCACCCTTTGCTTTTGCAAGTGACAGAAACTTAACATGGCTTCAGCAATAGGCATGCACATTGTTACATTTAACTGAAAAGTCCAGTGATAGGAGTAGCTTCAGGCATGCTTGGTCCTGGTGCAAAGTTCAGGAGTCTGTTTTTCTCTGTATCTCTCAGTTTTGCTTCCTACTCTGCTGTTTTCATTGTCAGGGAGATTCTTCATGTGTGATGGTAAAGTGACCACCCAGCAGCTTCAGACTTCTGCCATAATCTCAGCCAAAACAAAGGACAGTTTCTCTCAACAGTTCCAACAAAAGCCTAAGACTGACATTTATTCCTTCATTGGTTCACATGCCCACCCTCGAGCCAACTACTGTGACCCAGGGAATGTTGTTCTCCCATCTTCAGAGGACACACTGAACTGAGAAATAAGGTAGAAGGGGGTGTTCCCCAAAAGGAAATGAGGATATTGTTACCAGAAGGAGAGTGAATGGATTCTGCGCAGGCAATCTAGATATCTTCAGTCATGGTGAGAAAAACAAAATAGAGTATAAAGGCAAACTTAATTGTTTTAAATTAGAAAACATTGTTATTACTGAGACTTTTATTAATGTGAATATATTATTGGAAATCACTAATATAGTGAATGAATACATTTGAAAAATGTTTTGGACTCAGGTAAAAACAGGTCATAAGTACCCTATTTGATGTGCTTTTGTTTAGTTTTAAAGGTTTTTGTGATAGAATTGGATTAGTAGAGTTAAAAGCTAACCTTTCTGCTAGAAGAGAAATAAATTGAATTATAAAGCTTTGCTGATGTTTGGGTTAACTAGTTTCTTCTCTGACCATCTCTAATACAGACCCACATATTATTTTCTTAGGAAATTTACTTCATAAGAATACATGGATCGTAACCAAAGAAAGAACTACATGTAGAAGTATTATCAGGTAATACTGCTGGGATATGAACATGGTTTTAGAAAGAACAGTTGTTCACAGCAATGTTTACCATACTGTGATTTTACTCAAATTGAAGAACACTCCTGCACTGCTCTAGACTAGGGGTTGGCAAACTTTTTTGTAAAGTTTAGGATTTATGGGCCAAAAGGCAAAATTAAGGCTTTTATATACTTGTGTAATGAGAAAGAAAACAAATTTCCACTACTTTTTTATTGATGAAATTAAAAATATATATGAACACTTGAGTACAAATTTTTTGTAATACAGGTCTAATGGTAAAAATTAAGTTATTTTGAGAGGATAATATTTCACTTAATTGGGCTTTGAAATCGATTGCAAATGTTCATCTGTTATGCTGATCTGTAATGTGATTTTACGTATTTCATCTCTGAAAATGTCTTCATACAGATAGATACTACCAAATACTGTTATCAGTCCACAAGTGTGTGGATGTTAATTGAGCATATTCACCATTTGGAAGGTGTTTATAGAATTCCATTAGATTCTGCTCTTGATATTTGCCTTTGACATATCATTACATCGCAGATTAATTACTTCCTTTTAAAGTTTAGATGGATGCTCCTTATTTATACAGTTAGGTGGATTTTGTAATATGGAAATTTCCTGTGCACTTGGATTGAGATCCAAAGATGTAGTTGGAACTGCAGTTGAGTTTGGAACACACATCCACTGCAGATTTGTGTGGGAATGGATATCTTGCTGCTCGTGTTAACTAGACAGCATGGGAAGTGTCTAAAGCAGCTTGACATAACTTGTGATTTAAACAGCATTAGTTGTCATCAAAATGACTTTGTTGCAGTATAAATTTCACATATAAGTGCTCTTTTGCCTTGTAATTTTTAAGTTGAAGTTATTAAGAAACATTATCAAATCTGCAGCAAAAGCTAATTTTCAAATCCATTCAGTGTTCATTAATAATAGGTAAGGGTGATACTCATTCAGAAAAAATTCACTTTTGGTCCTGAGCTCAAAAAATTGCAATAAAACTTTATTACTTCTATCAAACTGCTGTGTAGTTGGGCAAGTCAGGATATTCAGTTTCTGTTTCTAATAAAAATGGAAGTAATGATAGTTTAGACTGCCAAGAGTGAATGAAATTCACCATTGACTTTACTAGTTCATTAACATGATATTCAAATAGTTCCCACAAAATACCTGCTGATGAGTAATATAAAGCATAAACATTGGCTTTAAACATTTTACATTTTCACAAGCTTTGTAAATTTGCCCAGTAAACCTTTTTCTGCTCCACGTCTTTACCACCATTAAGTTACTTCACATCTTAGCAGATTCTACTACTTTAATTAGCACTGATGTTTTCTTAAGTTCTTTAAAAATATTCTTTCTTAGAGTTGTTCCATGGAGACTATTCACAGAGGGTACTTCTTGAGGCACTTCAAACTCAGTATTGACTTCCCTAGTAATCAATAGCTGGCAGTATTGGTAACATCTGTTGACTCTTCAAAAGCCAAATCATTTTGCCTTGTCTTTTAGTTGGCAATTGATGTCTTCAAGCAACTGTCCTTGCTAAAAAGCTAGTGGTCTTCAACATGTTTTTCTCCTCTGGACACACTTTTTAGCTGCTGCAGTCAAACACAATTAGCTTTAACTCACCATCAATAAAGAGCATTCTTTGCTTGGCTAACAAATGAGCCACTTGGAAAGTAAGTGGCTTGCACCCTCATTCTCATTTTTTTTGTGTGTTTGAATAAATTCTATTGTGATGAGATATTCTGTTTTAAAGTTTTCTAATTGTTCTTACTGTTGCTTTTCTGTGAGTTGGGGATATTGTGATAAGTGCTTAGTCTGGTAATGTGAAAATAAATTGTATTCTTTTAACACAGCTGAAGTGTCATTGCATAATAAACATGATGCTTTGCCATATAATTGTATAACAAAGTAATCCACATTCAACTGTGCCTTAGAAGTGCAACACTCAAAGTTCACCTTACTTTTTTTTACATAATTAATATTCATTAGTAATAAAAAATAATAAAATGTCTGTATGACAGTATGTGTGGCACTTGAAATGCTGTCAAATTATAACTGCATCACTGAGATTTGTAGTGTGTTGAACAGCAGTGTAGAGCAGTGAGAGCACCACATATGGTCTCTGTCACAACTATTCAACTCTGCCTTTGTAGCATGAAAGCAGCCATAGACAATATGTAAATGAATGAGTATGGCTGTGTTCCAATAAAATTTTATTTATGGACACTGAAATTTGAATTTCATATAGTTTTTATGTGTCATGAAGTATTCTTTTGATTTTTTTTTAACCCATTTAAAAATGTAAGTACCATACTTAGCTCGTGGGCCAAGTAATAACAGGAGGCGGGCTAGATTTGACTTGTAGACTGTAGTTTGCCAACCTCTGTTCTAGACCACATTGGAAAGATATGGATGTTGGAGGTTAATTTTTTTTAACCTAATTGAGTGACACAACTTATCAAAAGATAACTTTTCTTCACTTTATAAAAGGAAGGGTCATTTTGAAGTAACATCAAGAATTATGATAATGTTAAAGAAAATGCATCATAGCACTTATGGGAGTTAGAAATAAATGAGATAATTCCAGCTCCCATATGAACTTAGATGTTGAAGCAGTGAATGGTCTTGGAAAGAGCATGAATTTGGGGACCAAACAAATTTAATTTGATTCTCAGCTTCTTCACTTTCCTTGTGAGAACTGTGGCAAGTTATTTGACTTCTTAGCATCAATTTCCTCACCTCAGATTGGAGTAATGCCTTCTTTGCAGCATGTCTCTGAAGTTTGGCAATGATATTTGTAATAGCTCTCCATGCAAGCTGCCATTTACCATTTCTTTCATGATAAACTATAATTGAAAACTGAGCAGCACCTTTATTTCTCACACAGAGTGTATGCTTCTGCTCCTTGAGACAGGAACAAGGTCTGGTATTTATTAAACTGTGTCTTAGATTGAAGCTGTCATTCCTATCTGTTTAAAAATACTTGCACACTAATTCTATTGCATTGCACAATTGACTATTTTGACTCAATGGCATTGATAAATTCAAAACCATTAATTCTATACCTTTTTTGATAAAAATAACAAACAGCAGAGGGCAAGGGCAAAACCCTATATCAAGTCACTCTAATCCTGCCTTAAGGTGAATATCAATCCACTGAACGCATAACAGATACCTAAGAGGTCTCTCTAATCCTTCTCCACCGCTTGACTACCATTAGCTATTTATGTTTTTCTGAAATCTAGGTGAACCATTCAGTCCATTTCTTTGCCCTCCCATTCTCATTATCCCATCTGAAAAAGGAACTGGATTTAGTTTGCAATGTCTTTTCCTAGTGAATCCATGTTTACTTCTAAAGATCACCATTTCTAATATTACAAATTGCCTTTTAACTAATTCAGCCTAATCTTACTTGGATTCAACATTATTTACCAACCTGTAGCTGTATAATCTACCCTTTTCTTTTTTTAAAATAGGAATTTCATTTGCAGTCTAGTCTTTTTGCCTTGCTCCATTTACCATCTGCCAAGTCTCTCAGGATGGCTTTTGTCCAGGTCTGGAGACTTAGTTGTTCTTTGAAAATATTTGTACATGTGATGGGCTTCATTTCCTTCTTGCTTTTCCCCCTCATCCCCCACTTAACTTTCTAGACTGAAGATTATTCTTGATTAAAAAAAAGATGGTAAAAGAAAATTTTTAAAGAAGCTAAGTCTTACATTCTTTTTGTCATTCTTCAACCCTTTCCTTACATTTGGCTCTACACGTAGTTTATAAAACCCATTTTTATTGACTTTAGCTTTTTTTTTCCTTTTAAGAAATCATCAGCTAATTGGGAAGGGGGGTTTAAAGATTTTACCATTTCTTATATTCATTTGCTATGCACACTCTATTTATTTCCAGTCTTTTAAGAGTCAAACTTGTCAGAAGAGACATTTTTTGCAGGCTTGCTCCTTTTTTCCCCCCCTTATCAGAGCCATTTTTAATTGCAGAACTGGAATCACAGTCTTGAGTTCCCTTCACTAGGTATCACCAATCTTAAGATGAGATGATCACATTCTCTCAAGATTCCTGACCCTACCACTTTATCAATCACTTCCTTCTTGCTGGTCATTTTGGTGGTCCAGAGTAGGAATTTCAATTTTTGCTATCTCTATTTTCTGGAAGATTAGTTTTTTTGGCATATAAAGAATTGTCAGATGCTCTGGTTTTGTTAAAATAAGAGAGATGTTGTTTGGACAATCGGAGCCCTCTATCATGACTAAACTTTGTTTCCCAATTCTGGGCTTTTTAAATTAAGGTTTATGTATTCAACTACTTTTTTTTTTTTTTAACACCTTGTTTCAGGCAATGGGCTGTGTGCTTAAATCTGATTTTCTTTTTCTGGCCTGGCATTCTGTAATGTATTTTCATAGTTGTATCCTGATGTTTTCCTCTCTTCTTTTCCCACATATTTTCCACAGTGCATTTTACCTTAGGTGTCCAAATTTCAGTGTTATAAGTCCAGGATACTTCCCTATACCTCTCTTCTCATTTGTGTGTATTCCAATCAGGAATCTCGCCATACCCAGTATCAGTAACTCCTGTGTCATATCTACCATGCCCTGTTTTTATCTAAGTTTTGTTGTTTATAGCTCTTGTCTGTACATTAGTGTGAAGACTGCTGGGTGTTGTTTTCAAACTTCCTGCTTAAGTTCTCTTCTTGAGTGAATCACTTGGCCATCTCTAACCTGATGGTGTATATAACAGCCACTTTCTTGTTTTTTATCTGATCTTTTCACCTGCATCCTCATTCAGTTAAAAAAATCTCTTTAACAAGTCAAATATACTCATACCAATATCTCATGAGATGACATTCTACCCATTTTAAATTGTGCCTTGGAAATTAAAGTCTCATTTAAAAATACCATATGGGCAAGAAAATCACTTACTTCCTTCTTGTACTTTGTATTTTGTCCTGAATCCCATACTGAGGTATGCCCTAAATATTCTATAGTCAGCTTTTTTTGGAATTTAATATTTTAAATTGTGTATAAATATGTAAATGTATAAAATGAATTATAAGAATTTGGCAATTAGAGCTATTTTTCCTCCACAGTAATTGGTGCTTAAGCTACTTAAATGGCAACAACAGCTGAAAATAGTACCTTGACACATTAACATCCGGACAAACCTGTATGGTCTCTTCTACAGGTTTGGCTGGTAGAAGACCGAAAGAGAGACTAAGAATTGAAAGTACTTATTTCTCACATTCAAGAAAGGTTTAAGACTATTCTTTAGTCAAAGTCCTAAGTTGCGAACAAGCAACCACTGTTAATCAAGATAACTTCCAATCAATTCACAAGCGCTGACAGTGAATCAGTGACAATATCACTGCAGTGGCCCTGCTTCTGAAAATGAGCAAGTCGACAGCAACCTGACTCCAGCCTTCTGAAGCGGAGCAAATCAGTGACAGCCCCACGTTTGCGGACAACAGCTGAGCAGAAGTGCCTCACTCCAGGGGCCACACTCCTGAAAGGCAGCTGGCCAGCAGCAGCCTTCCTCCCGTGACACACCCCAGGGGTTTTAGCAGCCTTTTTGGTTTCCCTAAACCCTGCTGCACCATTGTAAATAGTTCATTTTTTACATTTTTCTCTATTACTCTGTGTTCCCTCTCTCCTTCTGTGAAGCCGACTGATACATTGAGGTACTAGGAAAAAAATTTTTTTGAGTAATGGATTTTAATGTAAAAAAATGTTTGGAAAGTACTGCCCTAAATCATCGGGGAATATTATATTCATTCCTTATGTGGTACTTAAGAAAACAGAAAACTATATATTCTCTATATTAATAGTATATAGAAAGATTTCTATCCTAATGTATTAAGCAAGATCTGACACCTGGATCAACAAAGCTTTCATGGTCAAGACTATCTACTTGTGCCGACTCATTTCTCAAGAAGGCCTGCTTGGCAAAGTAGATTAAGCCTCCTTTGTGTACCTGTTAAGAGAAACAGCTCTGAGTTTTAGGTCTCTCACAGAAGGATCAACTATTATCAGTGGTGTTGGGCAGCTAGAGTCTCAGCTACTTGGGGGGGTGGTATGGGACCCTGAAGGAAAGGTAGCAGCGAGAAACTGGGCACCGTTAGGGCATAGGATGCTGTGGTTGAAGGTTTGGACTTTGTAGTTGGATAAACCTGTGTTTAAGTAAGTCATGGTTCTGACACTTGATGGCTCTATGACCTTGGGTAAACTGCTTAACCTCTCTAAGCCTCAGTTGCCTCATTTCAAGAAGGAAATTAATAACACTGATTTTACTAAGTTTTGGTGAGGAAGATGTGATATGTTCATTGTAGCCAAGTTTGGCTCGTAGTAGGTGCTCAATTAATAGTAGCTCTTGGCTATTATTTAAGCAGTACAGGGCAGAAAATTACCAAGGAAAAGATGATGTGATGGAAACCTCGATTGTACATTTAGCATGAAACTGAGGCATATGTTTGTAGTAATTCAAATATCTGTGAATGATGCGTTTGTGGCAAGGAACAAATCAATGGGGAAATTAAATTTATTTTGGAGATAACAGAAAAAAAGACTACTGAGAGAGATGGTAGTGATTCTAGTGACTAAGTGTCATATGTTCCCTCTCTCTCTTCTCTTCCACCTCAGCAGGGACACATTGGCTTCAGAGAAGGAGGACTGGAATAGGAAATTAGAAATGTGTTCTGTTCAGGAATTAACCCCTAACTAGCTTTGTCAATCTTTCTGGGTATCCATTTCATCTCTAAGGGAACTGTTAGGGACTGAAAGTTTGTATCCCCTCAAAATTCATATGTTGAAACCGTAACACCCAGTGTGATGGTTTTAGGAGGTGGGGCCTTTGAGAGGTAATTAGATGAAGTCATGAGGGTAGGGCCCCCACTATGGGGTTAGTGTCCTTGTAAGAAGAAGAGAGACCTGAGTTCTCTTTCTCTCTCTCTGCCACGTGAGGGCACAGCGAGAAGATAGCCCTCTGCAAGCAAGGAAGAGGACTCTCACCAGGTACCAAATCTGCCATTCCAGCACCTTGATCCTGGACTTCCCAGCCTCCAGAACTGTTGTTTAAGAAACCCAGTCTATGGTATTTTGTTTTGCCAGCTTACGCTGACTAACACAGATTTTGATACCAAAAAATGGAATGCTCTTGTAACAAATACCTAAAACTGTAAAAGTGGCTTTGGAATTGGGCAAGGGGTAGACGCTGGAAAAATGTTGAGGTACATGCTGGATAAAACTGAGATTGCCATGATGGGACTATTAAAGGTGATTCTAGTGAGGACTCAGAAAGAAAAGAGGAGAGCCGTAGAGAAAGCCTCCATCTCCTTAGTAAGAATACATAAATTATGCCAGCAAAAAATGTTGGTGGAAAAATTGATAGTAAAGGCTGTTCTAGTGAGGTCTCAGATCAATATGAGGAAAAGACTGTTGGACAATGGAAAATAGGTGATTCGTGTTACAAAGTGGCAGGGAACTTGACTGAACTGTCTTATAGTGTTTTGTGGAAGGTAAGACTTGTAAGTGATGAAATTGGATATTTAGTTGAGCAGATTTCTAAGCAAAGTGTTGAAGGAGGGGCTTGGTTCCTCCTGACTGCTTAGAGTAAAATGTGAGAGGACAGAGATGAATTGAAGAAGGAATTGCTAAGCAAAATGGAACCAGAACTTAAAGATTTGGAAAATTCTCAGCCTATCCATATTGCAAAAAATGGAACAGCTTGTTCTGAGGAGAACGTTAAGAGTGTGGCTGAACAACCATTTGATAAGGAGATTAATATGGGTGTGAACCACAGACTAAATCAACTACCCCAGGAGAAACACTGCCACTTTGAACTGAAGGGAACAGAGTTGGGATGAAGTGAAAGAAGGCTGTCAGATTTCTTAGATCCTACAGGACTGGATCATACAGCTATCCAGCTGTGAACATGTGCTATTCTTTTTTTTTTTAATTTTATTTTATGGAAGTATAGTTGATTTACAATGTGTTGATTTCTACTGTACAGCAAAGTGATTCAGTTATACAGATATATACATTCTTTTTCATATTCTTTTCCATGATGGTTTATCACAGGATACTGAATATGGTTCCCTGTGCTATACAGGGACCTTGTTGTTTATCCACTCTATATATAATTGTTTGCATCTGCTAATCCCAAACTCCCTATCCATCACTCCTTCACCCCCCAACCCCCTTGGCAATCACAAGTCTGTTCTCCATGTCTGTGAGTCTGTTTCGTGGATAAGTTCATTTGTGTCATATTTTAGACTCCACATATAAGTGATAAGCATATGGTATTTGTGTCTCTCTTTCTGCCTTTCTTTACTTAGTATGATAATCTCTAGGTCCATTCATGTTGCTGCAGATGGAATTATTTCCTTCTCTTTTAGAACATATGCTGTTCTTCAAGACAAGGAAAGAATGATCCAGAAGGCAATTCAGAGATCATAAGAGCTGCCTGCATATTTTCTAAGGTTGGGGCCATCACCTCAGTTTCAACAGGTCAGACAGTGGCTGCCTGGAGCCTTGCAGGTGGGGCTGCCCAGAGCCTAAGGATTGCGACCCATCAGGCAGAGCTACAGGTGAGATTGCTGTCCCAGTGGCCTTAAGGCAGAGCATTGAACCAAAGGGGATTATTCCTGAGCTTTAAGATCTAATCATATTTGCCTTGCTAGGTTTTGGACTTGCTTGGGACCCATCACCCCTTTTTTCCTTCCAGTTTGCCTTTTGTAATGGGCATGTCTACCCTATGCCTAGCCCACCATTGTGTTTTGAAAGCACATAACTTATCTGGTTTCACAGGTTCATAGCTGGAGAGGAATTTTGCCTCAGGATGAATCATACCTCAAGTCTCTTATCTGATTTAGATGATATTTTGATGAGACTCTGGATTTTGGACTTTAGAATTGATGCTGGAACGAGTTAAGACTTGTGGGGTTGTTAGGATGGAATGAATATATTTTGCCCATAAGAGTGACATGAGTTCTGGTGATGAAATGTTATGGACCAAATGTTTGTGTCCCCCTAGAATTCATATGTCGAAGCCTCTAATCCCCAATGTGATGGTATTTGGAAGTGGGACCTTTGGGAAGTATTTAGATTTAGATGAAGTCATGACTGGGGGGGGGGTGCTATGATGAGATTAGTGTCCTTATAAGAAGAAGACGAGAAACTGGAGCTCTCTCTCTCCCCCCACCCCCCCACCACTGAGGACACAGTGAGAAGGCAGCTATTTGCAAGCCAGAAGGAGAGCTCTCACCAGGAACTGAATTTGTTGGTACCTTGATCTTGAACTTCCCAGCTTCTAAAACTGTGAGAAATAAATGTCTATTGTTTAAGCCACCCAATCCACGGCATTTTGTTATAGCAGCCTGAGCTGACTAATACAGAAACTGGTTGAGAAAACTAACTTAAAGTTTCCATGAAGATGATTCTGTTAGCCTTTGACATCTTCACAAGAATGTGATAATCAAATGAAATAATACATTTGGAAGACATTATGATCTCTAAAGTGGGGATTTCCACACCTAGCTGGAAGTCAGAGTCACTTATAGATAGTACTTTTTTCTTGTGTTTTTTTTTTTTCAAAGAAGATTCTTGGGCCCTCCTCCTAGGCATTCTGATGGAGGAAAAGAGAAACTCTTCTTAAAGAACTCCTCTCATAATTCTCATGTATCACTAGGTTTGGGATGCATTACTCTGAAACAGCCTTCCTAAATTGTCCTTGAGGGTGGTGACTTAAGGTAAACTTCTGAGAGTTGGCTACTGAGATATCTCTTTAAAATACCCTCTTCCCTGGTATGGTACTCTTAGTGCTGTTCGGCAAGTATTTCTGGTTCTCCCCTTGTCCAATCACATGATAGTGCTGTACTTCCTGCTCTCTTGTGGTTGGGTAAGACCATGTGACTCACAGCCTAGACCATTGTTTTCTGACTCCACTCAGTGTTTTAGCTCCTGACTGGCCTCCCTGCACAGACCTGGGCCAACACTTGCCCAGTCTCCTGTTAGATTCTTCCCTCAGTAAACACAGTCAAGCCCCTCCAACCCCAAAGACACTCTCCATTGATCATGCTCCCCCATCCAGTTGTTCTTCTATTTTTCTCCTTTTCACTCAGCCACGTGTCTTGAAAGAAGAGTTACAGTATTGTCCTATGATATTCCAGTGCCTGAATCAATGTGTAACATTACCACTGTGTGACCCTCCCAGGCCCAGCCTCTATATGGTCTGCTTTGAGGTCCAGGACTGTAATGGTAAAAACTATAGTATTTACTTCATTTGAAATACTTTTTTTTTTTTTTTTTTTTTTTGCTTTTGTGAGCATCCATGGCTAAGTATGTACAGATGTAAGGAAAAATTTTAAAAACTCTTAGAAGTCAGGTGGTGTGACATTTAGGGGGATTTTTGGCTAAAACCCTTCTCCTGACCAGGTCCCAGGTTAATTAGTAGGTTCTTTTCGTAAGACAGTGAGTGAAAGGTCCAGAACACCAAGGGACAGATTCAGTCTCTTCAGCAAAGACCCTTTTATTTTCCACTTAATATAAAGTGGTTATTAGATATTGTCCTCACCAGTTTCTCAGTTCTCTCCTGATGTAGCTTCCTTCCTTGAATTATTCAAAAAGCCTAAAGAGTGAAAACAGCCAAATGAGAGGTGTGTCTGTGGTTAAGCTGCATGATGTAATCTGGTCATTGCTCCCTTTTTAATACACCAAAGAACATCAACAATAATGATATTCAAGCCCAATTTAACCTTTCACAGGACAATGAGAAGTAGATCTCCTCTCTTCTCAAATAGAAATGTTCAAAGATGAAAATATTCAAAAGTTCTGATGCCACAGAGAAAGATAAAATGATTAAAAATGATTGCTTGGGGTTGTTTCCTCCCCTGGTTAAAAGCTATAAAATTACTCCTGGGGAACAAAAGGGCATGTTTTGTGTTACACTGATATCCAGGAGATGGTTCATTTTTATCCCAGAGGAAGGAAGAGTCGCCATTTGGCCAGAGGCCAAGAAACCTTGGCCAAGTTTTCTAGAAGCCCCCTGACAAAGATAGGCCTAGATGAAGAGGGGAAACTCTCATTTATTAACTTAAATAATTTTTCTTTAAAAGTGGTGAGGTTGTGAGTGAATTTAATGTTTTAGATTTTTTTCCAGTGTTTTGCAAATGAAAATTTAGAACCAATGAAATGAGTGGAAAGATGAGGAAACAGAAACTTTGGATACAGGCTCTTCTTTCAGGAAGCTTGGCTGAGAGAAAAGGAGAAAGAGGAATAACTGGATGTCTTGCTTGTGTTTTTATGATTGGAGCAGCTTGAATGTGTTTGTTTACTAGGGGGAAGAATCTTATCAGTGAAGATGAGGTAAAAGCTGCCGGAGAGAATGATGTGGAGGAAAGGAAATCCCTGGGGGAATGAGCTAGGATTCCAAAGAAAGGGGAAAGTGGAAAAGAGAAAGGGCTAGTTGGGCTTTGTAGAGATGGTATGTGTGAGGGAAGTGAGAAAGTCATTCAAGTGATTGGCTATAGCGTCTTTGTTGACTTGAGATATATGTGAACCTGATAGGAGGCTGCCCCTGGGTTGCTGTTTATCTGGAAGAAAATGGAACCATTAAGAGACTAGGGGTGGTTCTGAAAAAAGTCAGAGAGAGCAAGCACAATTATTTCAAACTTAATTTTGTTATAATATTTGCTACCCATGACCTTCAGTTTTTCTTTAGGCAATGTATAGTTAATGACAGAAAAATTATTGAATAATAATATAGTAGTTAAAAATGAAAGAAAGCTTTCACCTGCTGCTATGATAATAATCCACTTTTAAAAAGACCTTTTCATATAAGAAGTGTTTCATAAGCAAGTTGCTCTTTTAAGGAGTCCTTGGTAATATCAGTTGTATTATGCATTTAGTTGACATTTTATGAATGTTTCATATTAATCAGACTACATTGTTCTTGATATAGATATAGAAATCTAGTTAGCTCAAGATCTAAAAATTCAGTATTAATGCAACTCAATATTTTACTTTCAGATACGTATAGACCATAAATTATAATCTTTATATATTTACATGGGGTATTATATACAAAGGATAAAGTTTTCCCAAGTCAGATTGGTTAAAAATATAAATTTAAATTCTATTTCAGAGCAAAATAAAGTTTTAACCAGCTGAGGTCTGAGTCTTTATGATGATTTAGACACAAATATGTAAGTTCTATTTGCACTTATGTCTATATATCAATTCACCTAGGAAATATCTTCCTCTAGTGGGAAAAATTAGATTTTACTTATCTCTTTCCATCCTTCATGCTTTCACAATATAGGTACAGTGAATAAATTGTGTGTGTTGCTAAATAAAGATTAGGGGCCAAAAAGAATATGAATGCAGATCAGCAACATTCTCAACTGCTAATCTAAAAGAGTTCCTTCCTACTAGGCATTTTATCATTGAAAAGTTATTATTCTCTAATAAAAAAAAATAAAAACCCTCAAAATAAGCAAATTCTTGTGGGTTTTCACTACCTGTAAGCACAGATGGAGAATTCTGTCTAACTTCTATTTAACATTGAGATCAAGTTCCCATAAAAATTCACTATTTTAACTATGTACAATTCAGTGGCATTAAGTACATCATGCAACCAGTACCACTATCTAATTCTAGAGCATTTTCATCACTCGTAAAAGAAACCCTGTACCCATTAAGCAGGCACTTCCCATTCCCCCTCAACACCCCAGCCTCTGGCAACCTCTAATCTACTTTCAGTCTCTATTGATTTACCTATACTGAGCATTTCATCTAAATGCAATTACACAGTATATGGCCTTTTGAAACTGGCTTCTCTTATTTAGCCTAAAGTTTTCAAGGTTTATCCAAGCTGTATCATGTAAGAGTACTTCCTTCCTTTTTTTGGCTGAATAATATTCTGTTGTGTGTATGTACCATTTCTGTTTATCCATGTATGTACCATTTTCGTTTATCCATTCATCAATTAAGGGACATTTGGATTGTTTCTGCCTTTTGTCTATTATGAATAGTGATGCTATTAACATTGGTGTACAAGTTTTTGTGTAGACTTAGGCTTTCAAATTTCTAAGATAGAATTTCGGGGCCACATGGTAACTCTATGTTTAACATTTTGTGGAACTGTCAAACTTTTCCACAGCGATCATACTTTTCTCATTCCCACCAGCAGCAACGTATGAAGATTCCAGTTTCTCCACATCCTTGTCAACACTTGTTACTTTTCATTTTTCAGAATAATTTTTTAAAGTATAGCCATCCTAGTGGGTATGAAGTGGTATCTCATGGTGGTTTGGGTTTGAATTTCTCTAATGACTTATGGTGTTGAGCATCTTTTCATGTGTTTGTTGACCATTTGTATGTATAATGGAGAAATGTATGTTTGAGTCCTTTGCTCATTTTTTTTTTGAGTCATTTCTCTTTTTATTGTTGAGTTGTAAGAGTTTTTTATATATCCTGGATACTAGGCCCTTATCAGTTATATATTTTTGAATATTTTCTCATTCTGGGTTGTATTTTATTTTATTCATAATGTTCTTTGATGCACAAAAGTTTTAAATTTTGATGTTCAATTTATCTATTTTTTCTTTTGTTCCTTGTGCGTTTGCTAAACCATTGTCTAACTCAAGGTGAAGAAGATTTTCACCTGTGTACCTTTCTGAAAGTTTTACAGTAGTACCTCTTACATTTAAGTCTTTGATCCATTTTGATTTAATTTTTGTATGTGGTGTGAGGGTCCAAATTAATTTTACATGTGGATCTCTAATTGTCAAAACCTGTTTGTGTCTTGTGGTTGCCTAGCCTTCTTTTTAGGGTGGCCGGGCAGGAGGCCATTTTTTCTCTAGGTGTTGACCTAGAACAAACAGACTACCAGTTATTTCTCCAGCAAAAATGGATTTATTTAGGATCAGCAGAGAATTGCAGTTCTGGGTCTGCTGTCATGGTGAACCACATGGAAATTCCCACTCAGCAAGGGAAAGAGAGCACTTTTATAGAGGGGAGAAGGAAGTTGTATAGCTATAATAAACAAAGAGTCCTTTTCATTGTCTGAGTTCTTGCCAGGAAAGAAGAGGAGTCTTTCTTCTTCCTGTTGATCTCTGCTGTTGTTGTAGGGCATGAGAGCTTCCCCTGCTGGTCTCCTAACTCTATTTGAATTAGGTTTCTGTTTATTAATTTCTTTACATTTCCCCCTTTTGATCAAGATCTTTCCCTAAAAGCATCATGAGTAAGAGTCAGGTTTTCCAGTGTTAGAGGCTTTTTGTCCCTCAATACCAGGAAGGACCTTTCCTGGGTATAGTGTCTCATATGGATGGGTAAGTAAGTGGTCAGATTGGAAGCCTAATGAGGTCACATTCAAGTAACGAGGAGGGTTAAGAGGGAAAACTCTCAGACACTTTTATCTAAAGTCCACACGTTGTCAAGATTATAGACATTGGAGATCATCTGAAGTGTTATGTCATCATCAGAGTTTTGTCGATAACCTTCCAGCGGCCCTGGTCTGGATATTTTGAGAAAGCCATGTCATCAATTATTGTCTGCTTTGATTCCAGGAAATCTTTATTTTCAGGTCACCAGATGATGTGCAGTTCCAGTCTAGTTTGGTGCTTACTTTAGGTGTGTTACATGAATCCAAGAGTCTGTCCCCTGGAGTTTGGTAGTACCAGGGTTGGTTAGCAATACCTGATAAGGGCCGTTCCAATAAGGTTGAAAGGAGTCTCTCTGGAGATGTCTTTTCCAATAAAGGAAATCTCCAGGTTGCAAGGTGTGATGCTCAAGTCTCCCAAGAGTGCACTGTGAAAAGATTGCTCTGCCAAAACTTGGGTTTTTTTTGGCCATACTACACACCATACAGGATCTTAGTTCCCTAACCAGGGATCAAATCTCTACCCCCTGCAGTGGAAGCACAGAGTCTTAACCACTGTAGTGCCAGGGAAGTCCCAAAACATGGTTATTTTTAATAGAAGCAGTTAGGCCTTTGCTATATTGGATTATCTCTTCTTTTGTCAATTGTGGGTCAAAAGAGGCAAGAGTCAAGTGCATTGGGCATCCTGTGACTGTTACAAAGGGTTGAGAGTTTATAGTTCCAAAAGGGGTGGATCTAAGATTTAGAAGCAATGCTTTTGGCCAAAGTATTTAGAGGACCTCTACGAATTTTCCCAAATGAGTCTTAATAATGCCATTAGTGTGTTCTACTAAACCAGAAGATTGAGTGTGGTAAATGAAGTGAAAGTGTTGTAAAATCAGCCAAACAGCACAGACTTGTCCCTAGCCAGTAAAATGGGTTCCTCAGTCACTAGGGAGTTTGAGAGGAGTTACCCAGGTAGTGATAATATTTTTTCAAAAGGACTTTAGCCACAGAAGAGGCAATAACCTGTCTGTAAGGGAAGGCTTCAGTCCAATGTGGAAATATACAGACCATGACTAAAATATATTTATATCCATTAGGGGAGGAATTTGTATGACATCTATGTGCCAGGCCCTAAATTGTCCATTAGGCAGTTTAAAATGTCCAGGAACTGTACGAACAGGCTTCCCTGGGTTGTAATTCAAACAAGTGGGACAAGTGAGGTAGGGACTTTTTGTTAATGTTTTCCCAACCAATATTGATTCATGACTGCAATCATTTTTTCAGTAGACCAGTGGTTTAATGCATGTACAGTGGTGAGGAGTGGTAAGAGTCTCTGGTAGGACTAAGTTGTTGTTTGGCCTAAACCAGAGTTTTTCTTTTTATCAAACCAGCAATTGTTGAATTTTCAGTCTTATTTTTCCTTTTCTAAGGCCAATTATTGGGTTCTCTAAGCAGTTTTTCTAAGTTATCATTCGGGGAAATATCCCTTTGGACCATGACAGAGACATGGTGCCTGTTGGTTCCTTTAAAGGCATCATTCCTTGCAGAAATGGTAGCAAGGTGAATTCCTGTAACTTCCAGAGAGTCAAATTTAGAATGCCCCAGAATCTTAGCAGTAGCTAAAGTTGAAGGTAAACGTATTGTATCCAGTAATTCCTGAACATAAGGGCCATTTAAAATTTTATTTCTGCTGGGAATAAGAAACCCACATTGCTTCCGCAACATTCCAAAATTATGAGCTACTCCAAAAGCATATATATTTTCAGTATAAATATTAGCAGTTTTGCCCTTGGCTAAAGTGCAAGCCCAAGTAAGAGCATATATTTCAGCCTGTTGGACCAAAGTAATCATAGGTCCTCAACAACATCAAAAGGAGTTACAGTAGCATACTTAGCACGGTATTTGCCATTGTCACCTTTTAAATAAGAACCATCAGTGAACCATGAGAAGTCAGTGTTACTCAAAGGAATTTCCTGCAGATCATCCCAAGGAGTCAGAAGGTGATCCATCAGTGTTAAGCAGTCGTGAGGGACTTTGTTAATGATGGGGGAGAAGAATAACAGGGTTAAGGTTATTACACTGTCAAAGAGTTATGTGAGTAACATTTAACAGAAGGACTTCGTAGGAGGCGAGGTGGCTGACTGAGAAATGTTGAGTATGATGATGAGAGTTCAGGAGGGCTTCTACTTGCCTGAGGTACAAAAATGGTTAAAGGGGATCCCACAGTGATTTTCCTGATGGCCTTAACCAAAAGGGCAGTGTCAGTAATGGCTCTAATGCAAGGGGAATATCCCCATGTCACAGGGTCCAGTTGCTGGCTATACTACCCTATGGGTTGATGGTGATCCCCCTGTGTTTCAGTGAGCACAACAGGAGCATTCCTTTCCTTTTCATAAACAAAAAGGTAAAAGGGAGTCTGATAATTGGGATGTCCAACGGAAGTTGGATACATCAAACTGTCCTTCAAGGCCTGAAAGTCTATGGCATCCAGTTCGTCCCGTAAGATTGAGTTGAGGTTGTTTTTCTTTAGTAAAACATACAGAGCTTTGGCCATAAGAGAAAATTTGGAATCCATTTTTCAATATTAACCAGCTAACTCAAGAAAACCTTGCAGTTGGTGCTTAGTTTTGGATTTGGGGAAACCTAGGGCACCTGAAGCCTATCTGGATCTAGGTGTTGTCCTTGTTCTGATATCAGAGGCCGTAAATCTCAAACCTGAGTTTGGTCAAACTGCAATTTTTCTTTGGTGACCTTATGTCCCTTTAAGGCTAAAAGTTACAGCAAGTGGATACTGTCTTCCTATGAAGAGGTTTGAAATGGAGAGCAAAGAAGCAAATCATCCACATCCTGCAACAAAGTAGAACCCCTAGGGGATTTTATATCAGCCTTCAGGGTTTGTGAGAAATAGGAAGGACTCTCAGTAAAACCCTGAGGCATTACTGTGGAGGTGAATTGTTTTTCTTCTGGAAGTGAAGGCAAAAGGGTGTTTGCTAGATTCATCAGCTGGAATGCTAAAAAATGCATGTAATAAATCAATTACAGTAGAATTTGCTTCTGGGTGACTGGATGTTAGTAAAGTATGAGGGTTAGAAATGATAGGCTGTTGAAGGATAACAATGTTGTTTATTGCTTGGAAGTCCTGGACCAACCTCCAGCCTTGGCTCTTAGGTTTTCTCACTGGTAAAATACGATTATTACAGGGACTAGTACAAGGGATAATAAGGCCTTGAGCCTTGTAATATACTTTGAGCTTTATGTCTTGAAGGGCTTCTTTACTTATAGAATATTGGTTAATTCTGGGAAGAGGTTTTAAAGGATCTGTTTGAATCTTGATCTGAAAAATCTTGCTTTGAATTTTGCCAAAATAGTTGGAGATTTTGACCATAAGGAGGATGGTGGCTGATGCAATAGGGACAAATGACCAGTGTTTCCAGCTTCAGCTCTAGTACCATCAGGGATGGAACAAATAAAAGATGTTAAATTGTCACGTAATTCACCTGGTTGGTTACTTGATGACTACTGTAAAATTCTAGAGTTATTTCTCCCTTTTGGGCGAAAGAAATTTTGACAGGATACTTTTAACAAGTCTCAGCCTAATAAATGGATGGGGTGGAGGAACAAAGGAGGAAAGGGTGGGTATCTACAAAGGACCTAAACAAAAGGGAATAGGTTCAGAGACAGGAACCTCGAGGCTCATCAGAGATCTCCGCTCTTTGAAATGTTTTAGTATTCTGAGGCAGGGGTTGTTTTATAGTAGTGGGGCTGAGCACCAAGACTGTGGCTGTGGTGTCAGGACTGGAAGATATTCGTCCCCAGTTTGCAGAAATACTTCTTCAAGCTGACTAAGAGGGAGGGTTGGGAAAAGCCCCTGTTGTTCCTTGGAGACCTGTCATTAAGAATCGAGAGGACGTTGGAAAGGCTGGTTAGAGGGGTGAAGGCACCTGAAGTGGTTGAATTTGTAACACTCTCTTTTCCAGTGTCCTGGCTCTTTGTAATAGTAGCAGCAACTGGGAGGTTTTGGTTTTGGTTTAGGAGCCTTCATTTGCTGGAGTTAAAGATTAAGAATTTTCACGGTCTTCCTTGGAGGTGGCTCATCTAGAGTATGAGAGAGCTGGTTTGCCAGATGAACTAAACCTGGAGTGGACATAGTTTCCCATTCCATCCTGGTCCTTTTTACTAGAAGAGAAAGGTTTCATTCAGCCCAGTGATAAACAGAGTTAAAAGCTACCCAGGTGGAATCAAGATCTGAAGGGAGACCAGACTTTCTTTTTTTAAAATTAATTAATTAATTAATTTATGGCTGTGTTGGGTCTTCGTTGCTGTGCACGGGCTTCTCTCTAGTTGTGGCGAGCGGGGGCTGCTCTTCACTGCGGTGCGTGGGCTTCTCATTGCGGTGGCTTCTCTTGTTGTGGAGCATGGGCTCTAGGCGCACGGACGTCAGTAGTTGTGGCCCAGCGGGCTCTAGAGCTCAGGCTCAGTAGTTGTGGCTCGCGGGCTTTGTTGCTCCACAGCATGTGGGATCTTCCCAGATCACGGCTCAAACCCATGTCCCCTGCTTTGGCAGGCAGATTCCTAACCAATGTGCCGCCAGGGAAGTGCCCAGAATTTTCTTTAAAAGCAATCTGAAGTCAATTGTGATAGTGGTCATGAACAAGCTCATCAGATTTTTGTGTGCAAGCCTGATTTTGGTTCCAATCAACAGGCTTTGGAAAAGCCGTAGGGATTGCCCTGTGAAGTGGCCTAGTGATTGCCCAAGCCTGATCATGTAATAAGTTAGCAGGCTGTTCTCCCTGTTGTAATTTTAGAGACCTTTCCCAGTTAGTGGTTTTCACCCAATTCTGGACCAGGCCTTCACCAACAAGCATATGAACTAGTTGATGTAAGTCAGAGAAACCACGTTGATACATTTGAATGGCTGGATTAAATTCCTCAGCACACCTGTGAGGGTCTTCCGTTACTTTGAGAAAATCTTTGACTACGGCTGGCAGTTCATCTCTAGTCCAGAGAATATTAGAATTTAATAAGAGTTTAGCCTCTGGATCCTCAGAAGGCTTAATTTTGAAGGGACACTTCTGCTAAGTTCAGAGGAAAAGGGAGAGGGGAGAGTTTCACAGAGAAGGGGAGGCTGGGTGGGAGAATTGGTATGGGGCCACTGAGGGCACAGAGGAGGTGCAGGTGGCATAGAAAGGAAGCAGGAAGATGGTGCCAGAGGTTGATGGAACCTGAACCTGAGAAGCTGAGGGAGGCAGACAAGAAGGTGCTGGAAGCAGAGCCTGAGACAGAGGCCAGGGAAGAAGAGCCTGAGGCTTTGGGAGCCATTTTATCTTTCTTTATTTGCCTCAGTTAATCTTAAAATCTTATTTTGCAGAGAGGCAATTTTAGGCTCCTGATAATGTGTGGAAGTCTCAAAATACCAGTCAAGATAGGCATTCCATTCCGTTTTAGAAAGTTTGGAGCTATCATAGTTCAATTTGATTTTCAGAAAATTGGGGGTTTCCAAAGTTCCCCATAACGGCCATTGATATTCTGAATTGCCTTTGGTCAGGCCAATCCATTTGGTTAGACATGTGCATGAGGAAGGACCACGGTTTTTAAATATGACATCAGCTGCAGTCCCTGTAGGGCAGGTGGGGCACCCTCAAAATATTTAGATAACTGGGATCTTCTTTCTCAGAGATTTTTCTCTAGAGTAAAAGAATACTTTTTAAACAGCTCAAACAGCTTGAAATTCAAACAGCCTAAACAGCTCAAACAGCTCAACTTGCAGGCTTTTCTAAGGGAGCAGCTTGGTCCCGGAGGAGCCAGGCTGAAGGCTTCTCTTTCAGTTCCCACAGAACAGCCCCTATTTCAAAGGAATGGGCTGAAGGCTGAAAACCAGTGCAGTTTTATCAAAACACCCCCTGTTCCTGAAGTAATGGGCTGAAGGTTTCTTGGCCAGTTTCAGCTGAAACAGTCTGATCCCAAATCAGACTGAAGTGCTGAATGAATACTTGTATACAGAACAAGACCTTAACAAGAAAGGACAAAACCTTAAAATAGATCCTCAATATAGCCTGGAGAGCTTCAAATGCAAAGAGGGCAGAAGCTTGGATCCCAGAGAAAGATGTACCTTCAAACTCCAGGGCTGGCAAGAAAAGCCTTTTAAGTGAGTGACAAGTGGGCTCAATTTTGGACATCTCACCTGTTTGCTCACTAGCCCCAGAGCCATCAGGAGTCTTCCCTGGTCCCCCTAAAGGCCACCAAAATATTGATCTAAAACAAATAGACTGCCAGTTCTTTGAGATTAGCAGAGAATTGCAAGTTGGGGTTGGTTACCATAGTGAGCCATCTGCAAGTCCCAACAGGGCAGAGGGAAGGAGAGTGCTCTTATTGAGAGGAAAAGGAAGTTGGGAGGACTAGAGTAAATAAAGAGTCCATCGCTTTTCATTGACTGAGCTCTTGCTAGGAAAGAAGAGGAATCTTTCTTCCTTTCGGGGCATGAGAGCTCCCTCTTCTGGTCTCCTGACTCTATTTAATAGAGGTTTCTGTTTATTAGTTTTTTGTTTTTACATAGGGAATTCTTTCTTATTGGCATGTGAATGTCTTCTATCTGAGATTGTTTAATATCTATTGAGAAGATTTCATCTCTCCCACTGAAGTGTACTTGCCTAGCTCCTAGTGTTGTATGTTTGGTGGTGAGAGAGGTGACATCCCTTCCTTACATTAACTTATAAAGCATTTCCCTGTTTTTAATTCATGTCTCACCCATGAGTCCCCTTTTCCTGGTGTCTCCAAGACACCAGCCTCTTAAGGGTTTTGCAGGATAAAACGGTTCTCATATTGTCTATATCTCTTTATTTGGTTACTTGAGGACCACTCTGATAAATTTAATTCATTGTTTTTCACTGTTCTACCAGTCCATGTGTGTGTTTTAATTCCATTTCTACCATGTGAGTGGATCTGCTAGGTGTCTTAAGTGGTCAGATGACAAGAACTCTCTGAACAGGACTGACATGGATTTTTCCTTAGTATCCTTGCATCAGAGGCCTTGAGGTTATTCAAAAAGATGTTGGTGTCTTACAGAGCCTAGTATAGGGTTTTACAAATAAATGGTACTCAATAAATAATTGTTTATTTGGTTTTATTGTTGAAACCTAATGAAAAAGAAGTGTTCTAATCTATGTAGGGAGCAGATAAAATGGGATTTTGTCAGGGAAAGAGAGGAAGAAATGTACTGCAGAAGTCTGTTAAACAGGAAATATATTTTTTGCATCAATTATAAGGTTGAGATGAATTAATAAAAAATCAGATGGTTATTAGACTAATATATTACATTAATCTGTTCCTCTTACAATTATAATGTACTTGTATTCTCTATTGTATAACTAAAAATACAATAAACATATTTTAAGTAACATTATATAGTAGACCTAGTACTATTTAGTGAAATGCTTTTTAATTTCTATTAATTTTATAGCATCTAACCCCTAGAATCTCTATACTAAATGCATTTCTGAAGCTATTGACTTCTCTCTACATTTTGTAAGGATAGTAAATGAAACCTGTAGTTCAGTTAGGAAATGATAGGTTGTTAACTTGTGACAGGTTTTCAGGAGCCTTCTTGATGGATTAACTACATCTAAATTGCAATGATACCCTGAAGTCCTCTTTACTTACCTTTCACAGAGTTGAATGTACCATCATCATCACATACCTTAAAAATGTATTCTTCAACTGTAAAATGTTTTCAGAACAAAATGGCATGAGTAAATGAGTATGTCATTCTCATGTGAGCTACTCTGTGGGCCTTTCTTTCTTTCTGGATCAAATAAATTTCATGTGAAATTATGGGCATAAGTCCACTTTTGGAATGCTGAAACTGAAAGAGTTATTACCAAGAATATGACAAAGCTCTGCCTTTTAACTTAGATCTTTTTCCATGCAGCATCTGTAAACTGATTAGAAAAATATAGATAAAATTTCCATATTAAACTGGCTCACAAAAGAATTATTTTGTGACCCACAGATTTGTGGTCCTCAAACATCACCAGATATTTTTTATAGTTTTTTCTAGTGATGCCTTGAAATCAAAGTATCTGCCCTCAAGTAAAGGAGACCAGATTTGATATTAATTTCCATAATTTCTTAAACCATATTTAGTTTTTCTAGAATATATGTAATGAATATAACTTTTCTGTCTTCACAACTGAGTATTAAGATATTAGGCCAGTGATTCTAGAATTAACTCTTTGAATAAATGATATACTACAGCTGTATAATATTGATTCTGACTCCATTCATCTTTTATAATTAATCAAGTATTTTATAACTTGCAGCAATATTGCCTGTAACTTGTGCAGTAAGTCCATTGTTACTGGGATACCTGGGTCCTGGGAAGTACAGTTCCGTGCAGAGCTTCTCTGGCTACTTCTGCTACCTGGAGCTTTAAAATATCTTTTTATTCATCCAAAGAGCAATATATGCCAATGATAGAAACCCAAATGATATAGATGGTTATACAAGGAAAGGAAAGTCTCCTTCTGATGCCAGATATGCAATTCACCAATCCCTCCTCCCCAAAGGCAACTGTTAAGTTTCTTGAATATATTATCTAGAAATGTTCTGTGCATGTGTAAACTTTATATATATAAAATATATATATTTATATATAAATGTTAAATTTTTAAATATACACATATACACATGTACACAATGTTAAATGTTAAATATACATATATATATCATACAGTATAATGCTGTGTAAGTACAAACATACTGGACATGCTGTTTTGTAACTTGCTTCTTTGTTTAAAAATAGATCTTAGAAATTATTCCATATTAACACTAGTATTACTGATAAGCAAATATAAAAATTGGACATATCCCTAGAATTGGAATTACTTGATCAAAGAACATGTGTATTTACAACTTTTAAAAACTTTTGGTCTGCTTGGAATTTATTTTGATAGGAGTAAGGTAGGGATCTAGCTTGATCCATTTCCAGATGGCTGCTAGTTTTCCCCAACACTCTTTGCTGATCAATAAATCTCTCTCTACTACTCCAACATATATAGTTTTTATCATATACTAAATTCCATATATATGGAATTCCATGTATATATATATTCCATATGTATATATATATTTAGACTTTATTCTCTATTCTGTCAGTCAACTAATCTATTCATCTTTTTAATTACCATAGCTTTAATATAAAAATACATTAATATAAATATCAGAATAGGCTGGTCACCTACATTTGTATGTTTGCTTTTTGATCTAATCCTTAAAATTAATTTTTTTTAAGTTTAAAAAGAAATCCTCAAACAGTTTGGATTGATTTATGGGGATTTAAAATCATTAAGTGTCTCCTTGTGTAATAAAAGGGCATGCATATTATTTTAGTTTACATGGTTATACTATTATTTGTATATCTTTAAGTGTTTCCATTTATATTCTAAAATAAGATTATCTCCATTGCTTGATTTATCAGCTCTAAACAATATCTAGTGATAATCTGCCTTGCAAAATTAGAAAAATCAGTGTGCTTATATTCTTTATACCATATTCTTTCCTTTGTTCTTCCTCTCAATATTTATTAATTAGATTGTTTTGCAACATATTTATTATTTACAGCATTTATATTCTATTCTTTCACCAAATTCTACTCTTAAATAATTTCCATGGCTTTTTTATTCAAGTAGAATCAATTTACTCCATTAATCCTTTATTATTTTTGCAATTATTCTTGAGTTCCCTCATGTTTGAGATGTTATTTTCCTTTACTTTTGAAGAATATCTGGCTGGGAATGAAATTTCTAGATCACCCTTTTACTGCCTGGATCCTCTAGACCTGCTTTACTGTTACCTGGCAATGAAAGTTCTCATGGAAAGTGAACTCAGGTTCTTATGCACCACACACCAATAGGTGACTTGATTGATTTTTTGGCTTGGGTGCTCATAATATCTTTTAAGTCCATCTTTGAAATTTTGGGGTTGATTGTTTTATATCAATTTTGGAGGGGAAAATTTACCTTTCAATCTTTTATTTCAGGAAAGTTTTCTTCTATTATATCTTTTAGCAAACTTCTGTCTCATTTGTTTTGTTTCCTTTTTCAGCAGTGTCAGTTATGCCTATTTTGGAACTCATTTGTCTGTCATATTCTTTCATTTTCTGTCTACTATTTGTGAAGTATTTTCTCTTTTTCATTTTATTTTGCTCAGTTTTATCAATGTTGTCCTGCATATTCATGGCCTTGCTTTCAGTAGTATCAGTGCCCCTTTTTTGATGCTTCTAATGTTTCATTCATTTAAATCATGATTTTATTTTTCTGTTTATTTCACTAGTTTTATGTAAAAGTTCCTTATGACCTTCATCTGCTTTCTTTATATGTTTTGTGGTATAGTTTTCTTGGGGTAATTTTTGGCTGTCTTAATTCTTTTCTTCAAGTATTTCTTTATATATTTTGGTGGGTTTTTTCCTTTCGTGTATCTTTTTACATATTTCATGATGGTTCATTTATAGTTATTACTCATCTTAGAATTAAGGCTTTTAAAAAAGGGGGAGGGGGCTTCCCTGGTGGCACAGTAGAGAGTCCGCCTGCCGGTGCAGGGGACATGGGTTCATGCCCCGGTCCAGGAAGATCCCACATGCCGTGGAGCGACTGGGCCCGTGAGCCATGGCTGCTGAGCCTGCGCGTCTGGAGCCTGTGCTCCACGACGGGAGAGGCCACAGCAGTGAGAGAGGCCCATGTACCACACAAAAAGGGGGAGGGAAAGCTGAGTCATTTGTCAAAATAATAGAATATATGATCCTTTGAAATAAGAGCACTGAGAAGAGATGAAAAAGCACAAAGGACAAAGGATGAGACAGCAGAAAGAAATGAATAGTGAACTGTAGAGCTCAAAAAGAAATGGGAGAGAAAAACAAAATCATAACAGAAATGAAGACAGCATTAGATGCTGCAAAGGATAAAATAGACAACATGAAAACATAGTCAATGATGAGTAGAATAGGCTTGGAAAGCCATTTTTTAGTGGACCAGCTTTTTTTTTTTTTTTGAAGATATAGTATAGCAGAAGAACTTCAACAGTGAACTGGATTAATTAATTGTCTTTGTAGGCTTTATAAATTAAGGGAAAACCTCATCTGTGGGTTGGATTCTGCTGTTATCTAGTAGAAGTTCTTATTGGGTCATGTTGAAAATTCCTGTGTTTCAGGATTTCTTGTGTACTGATTTAGTGTTTAGCTCTTACCTTGCCAAGAACTGGTTACTGTCCTCCATCTCTCTTCTCACCTCTCACCCAACAGGTGAATTTTTCTTTCAGTATGTCAGTTTTCCCTTTCTTGACTTCATTGCCACAGTTGGTTGTCAGATAGCTAAAGGGACTCTCAAGTGCTCTGTCATGCACCCAGATCTTACCTTTGCAAGTAAGGAGTTGTTGATTTCACTCCTTATCTGGTGCCCTCTAGTAATCTGGAGATATGCATAATCCACTCTCAGCTTTCTCTCTTAATGAGGTCTAATACTCACCATGCTTGGCAAACTTCTTTTTTTTAAATACATAGTTTTTAATTGAAGTAGAGTTGATTTACAATGCTGTGCCAATGTCTGCTGTACAGCAAAGTGACTCAGTTATACACATGCAGACATTCTTTGACAAACTTCTTAAAGTATGGTTCCTCATTGTGGCTGCATACACATAAACATTTATATTTCATATTTCTATTTCTATGTCATATTTCCCATTTTTCTTCATATTATAGTTTTGTCTATTTCAAAGAAGAGAGCCTAGGCTTTGCCATATTAACTAGACATCTTGAAATGGTCATATGAGAAAGCCATTCCTCTGGACTAAGCATTGCTCTCTCACTGTCAGTCACCTTCTAGAATGAAGACACTGAGTTAATGACATGATGACACTTTAAGTCAGAAACACTGGAGTCTAAATTTATTTTTATCATGTTTTGAAGGGCATGGGAAAGTGCCAGAGAAGCACGAGTGGCAGCTGCGTAAAGGGTGAAGAAATTGACGAGGGAAGAAGTGTTGCCTTGTTGCTCCAGGCACTGACTTTCACAGTGACAGCCACTGGCATTCTCCTAATGACTCTCTACTTCCTTGGTTCCTGAGACAGTTCTGAACAAGGTAAGATGTTAACAGTCCCAGATTCATTGGTTGGTAAGAGCTGGAATTAGCAGTGCTGTCCACAGATCAAGGGTAAGCCCAAGGTGTTCAGGTGGCTGACAAATTGCAGAAACACCTTCCTACTACCCAGCTTATATTTTATGATTGGACTATACCCATCAAATTCTGGCCCTCCATAAAATAACTGCTGAATGAATGAATACTTTGATTCCCTTCTGAGACTGGAGTTAGGCTTCAAATCTGGCTACTCATCTGGGGCCCTGTTGCTGTTCCTCTGTATTCACATGGCCTTCTACTCTATGCCTTTGTCTTCTCCTTTTCTGTCTGAAACAAAGACTCTGTCATTGGATTTAGAGCCCATCTGGTTAATCAGGATGATCTCATCTTGAGATCCTTAATTACATCTGCAAAGACCCCCCCCTTTTTTTCCCCAATAAAGTCATATTCACAGGTTCTGGGTGGATATATATTTTGGGAGCGGTCATTCAACCCACTGCACTTACAAAACACGTATTGGAGAACATTCTCATGTATGACAGACATAGTCCATCAGTAATGAATTGATATATAGGAAAATTGTAAGCTGTGATTTATGTGAGATTCTCAAGGAGGTGACTACAACCCCACCTCCTTCCTGCCTGCTCACCTCTAACATAACAGTGAACTGTTGCAGTGGTAGTTGAAAATCAGTGGATGATTATAAGGCCACTTAAATGCCTGTCTTTGTGTATAGCCAGGATTTTACTTTTAGCTGTGCCTCACCCACAAGGTTGAACTCCCCTGACATTGACACGTGTCCCAACCTCATCTACACTTGCTCTATTCTTTTTGCGTTTTACTTTGCTGACCCTATGTGGGCCCACACTTTGACACACTGCCTGGTTCTGTAGAACTTCCCCTCCCACTCTCAGCCATATTGTGAGGGTCCTGGCGTGATTTCAGTGCATACTGCATTTTCAATGAAGAAAATGCTTGCAAATTCTGTCATTGTACTTAAGCTCATTTTGCTGTAGTTCTGTAAGCAAGGAGTAGTGATAATAGAACAGTGGGCATCCAATTTGTTGAATGCAAAACAAAGGAAGTTAGGCAACCTACCTAGGTTCACACAGCAGGTTACTGGTAGAACTAAGTTTCACATCCAGGTCTTTCTAACTCCAGAGTCCAAGCGTGTAGCCACTATGCTGTAAGGCTCAATTGGAAAGCAGCCACTTGAACCAGGGATGGGCTTATGTTACCACTGTGGGCAAGTTTAATAGAACCCCACAACAGGCAATCTCTGTGAGATCATCTGACTCCTCAAAATACTGTAGACAATGAAATACATTACTTTATCCAGAGGATTAATTACTTGATTAAAGAATATAATATAAGCATATGTAAGAATATAATATAATATAAGCAAGAATATAATTCTTCTTGCTTTCTGGTAACAAAGGCTGCTTTTAAGTTAAATTTTCAATGCTGTGCATGATACACAATTCCTATAGGTGGTAGAATGTTAGAAATAACCTTGCTCATTTAAAAAAGCATGAGAGAGAGGGCAGGGGATAACAATGGTGATCACAGTAAAATGAGGAACAGTCGAAGGCTCTACCATAAAGAGCAAGAAAAGCACTGAAATTATACTACACAGCCTAAAGACACAAAACATTTCATTTCCCTTTGCATGAAACTGGTCTGACCTTCACCGTCCTGAAATAACAGGAAATATTATTTCTCTGGTAACCGTACTGCATTTTAGGCGAGTAGTTAAGCAGAATGCTCAGCATGAATAAATACAGTTAGAAATTGTTAGGGCAGATCTCTATGAAGAGTGCATGTTAAGCAGTAATAGAAATGTTAGAGCTTACAACAAAATGAAATTCGTATTGTAAAGGTCAAACTTGCCTAAGAGAGACTTTTTAGGTAAACTATTGGGTTGAAAACCCTATTCCTCTTTTGTTTTAATAGTAACATATGGTGGCTGAGGTGATGTGTTTCAGTTGAGTGAATCTTGTAGCTTTATCCTGTGCTTGATTCAGCAGAGCTGTGGATGATTTTTGCAGGACTATGAAAAATGGCTGAATTCTCTCTTCCTCCAATCTGAAATTAATGACTAGGAACATTACCAACACGGTAGGTTTTCAAAAAAATAGTATAAGTACTTTATCTAGAAATGGTGTGTTTTCCCTTAGATAAACATGCAAGATTTTATGGGATAAATTTGTCTTTAGGAAGACAAATTTATGTAATTTTGAACTCAGCAACATTAGGTAAAAACAACTAATTTAACAATATTAGCTAAAAACTACTGGAGGTAAGAATCAGAGATATATGTATCTATATTAATCTCTGCCTGATTCCTGGATTTGAGGTATACTGCCTAGGCTCATTCCCTAGTGAGAAGACTGGCAGAGCCGTAAGAACTTGTAGGAGGACCAGAAGATCCCTAATATCACACCTGAACTGATGGATGAGCCATCAAAGTCGCCTCAGCCCTTGGAGAATTTCATACTTACTTAATCTTTAAATTTATCAGACATTAATTGAACCCCAACTATATACCAGCTGCTCTTCTAGAGATGTCAGTGAAGCATAGTTACTGCCTTCAACACTGTTTCGAGAGGGTGGGCATGGCGATCAAGCATGTATGCTAGTTACGGTTCAGAGTGCTAAGGAAATGCTGAAGTTGAGAGAGAGCCCAGCTGATACCACTCCATCTGATTACAGGACGGGCAGGAATTCAGGAAAAACTTCTTGAAAGAGGTGTGGTTTGATGGGAGTGCAGAAGTTATTTCATCTCTGGGCCTGTTTCTTCTTCTGTAAAATATTGAGAAATGATAGGACCACCTATCTTTCTGGGTTGTCGTGAGGATTACATGAGAGAGTGTGTGAGAAGCCTGGCACTTGTAGGTACTGTAAGTAAGTATTCATTATGATCCCTTTTGGCCACTTTCCTTAGGATTTAAAAACAAAAGCTTCTTAACTCTTTCCTGAGGTCAGGGAAGTCCTGAAACCTATGAACGTGGAATCCAGCTAGCCTTCTCATTTTTGTGTGATGAGCTGCATGAAATTAAGGTGTAGGTAATTTCTCAAACAGGTGATTCTGCTATAAGAGAGTTAATGGTTTAAGAGTGAATGGTTGGTGGGACCTCCCTGGTCGTCTAGTGGTAAAGAATCTGCCTTGCATTGCAGGGGATGAGGGTTCGATCCCTGGTCAGGGAACTAAGATCCCACATGCCGTGGGGCAACTAAGTCTGCATGCCACAACTACTGAGCTCACATGCCTCAACTAGAGAGCCTGCATGCTGCAAACTACAGAGCCCAAATGCTCTGGAACCCACGCGCCACAACTACAGAGCCCACGTGCCCTGGAGCCTGCGTGCCACAACTAGAGAAGAGAAAACCCGCATGCCGCAACTAGAGAAAAACCCGCGCACCACCACAAAGAGCCTGCATGCTGCAATGAAAGATCCCGCATGCCTCAATAAAGATCCTGCATGCCGCAACTAAGACCCACCACAGCTGAAAAAAAAAAAAAAGTGAATTGTTGGCCCCATGCACATCTAGACTATAAGGAAAAGTAAAGTGTTAATCCAGTGTTGAGCTTTTTGTTCTTTCCTGTCTCTGCCTTACTCTCTCTGCAGCCACCTTCCTCCTTAAGTACACCGCTTATGTCAGTTGTTCCAGAGACAAGGGCCACCATGTTTCCAGCTAACCTCATACATGATAACACCCAAGATGTGCATTTTAAAAGTTTGTTTAGATATGATTGATCACCTCAGGAAAGTCGTGTGATTACTAGGTAATAATCTTATTAGAAGAACCTAAGAAAGCAGCATTCTTGGTGATTTACCCTTGTTTCATTGGCTCAAGCACTGATCTCAAACCTGGTTGATCCATTTTAGTGAAAAGGTTAAAGTGAATCCACTTTCAAATGTTATAGCTTAACTAGAAATAATTTTAAGAGCTCACAATCAGGTATCTGTAAACTTTAATATTTATTTACTTATTGATTTAAATCAACTGAGATTATGTACTCCTCTCTTTGGGCACGTATGGCGCATATTGGTATTTGGTATTCTCTGCCAAGGATTCCTTTCTTCACTGGTATGTCCAGCCCTGTGATAGTCACGGTGTCTTTTAAACTTGCCACCTCCCTGTGAAAATTTCCTTGCTCATATCTTAGTGCCTTCCTGTTTTGGCTCTAAGTTATGACCTAGATTGTCATCTCTATTTCTCACCTCCTCTGTTGGTGGAGAATGAGATCGCTGTCTCTGATTGTCCTGTGATTCTCTTAGTGTCAGGAACAGCTAATAGTTTCCATGAGTGTTACAGTTCTTCTAAGCTGCTTGGAATAAAATGGGGTATCATTTCCTAGAGGATGATGACACAGCTTTCTGGGGCTGTCAAAACACTTTAATTCATTGAGAAGAAGCATTTGACGCATATTGTGAGAGTTATGCATACATGAAGAGAAGACTATCGAACTCAATGGGTTAACATCATCTTTCAGATAAACTTCATTTTTCTCTCCCCTCTTTTAGCCCTTGTGCCAGTGAAACGAAAGATATTTTTTAAAAAACCACGACATGAAAAGAGGGAAGTATTGTTTTTGTAAAGCAACCCTAAAACACAGCTATTGAAAGAAGCAATGTTTAAAAAATTTAGAATAGACCCATCTAAATTCTCAGTTTAAAATGACTTACTAATACAAATACCTAGAAGGCTTTAAAAAATTGTTAATGCTGTTGAATAAATGTTGAATGAGATAAATGAGGTGTCTTGAAATGGGGCTATGATTTATTATAATCATTTGTGGAATTTTGGTTTCCCATTTTAAATGGTATACCTCTTGCAGGCAGGAATGGGCTTCATTGTCCTCGTCATGGATAAGGGAAGAGTAAAATCCCCTGTCTTTACAAGGAAACTTGTTGGATTTCTGGCTCCTCCTTGACCAGCAGTTTCAGGTCTGTTTGTTTATTGGTTTATCTTTGCCTTTTCTTTTTCTTCAGGCCGTTCGGAATCACCCTTTTATATAGCAGATGGGTTTTTTCTTTTTAATATAATCTGAAGGTTTTAGATATAGAACTATAGGGGATTTTTTTGCTCATTTGTATTTAGTTTTTTGACAACCATTTTTATTTTAAACCTGTCTCTCTTTATGATATACTTTTAGTTTTTAATCATTTTTATTTACTATATGATCTGAGATATTCATATTTTTCCAAGTGTTTATATAATTAAGTCATGATTTAATGAGTTATCCCTTTAAGATTCACTATCTATTTGACTCCTCTTCTAGGAGATACAGATATCAGTATGCTTTCTCTTTAACCTACTTCCCCTTCTCTTCTCTTCTATCACCAGAGGCAGATTATATTATTATTTCTAAAGTACTATGGTCTATAACATTTACATTCTGTTCTACTTATAACTCTCACAGCTGAGTAGTGTCTTTACAATGATTTCTCCACTTACCTCTAAGTTTATAGGATATCATACTATAATAGTTGTTTTAAAGAAGAGCTCAAAGGAGGTGGTGTTCCTGATTTCTTGCATGTTTCGTATGATCTGTCAATTACTTTTATACTTGAAATAATAACTGGTTTAGATTTAACATTCTTGGTTTATATTTCCCTTTCCCAAAGATGTGGTAGATATTGCTCTATTGCCTTCTGCAGTAATTTTTAAATCTGAGGTCAGCCAGATTTTTTTCTTTCTTATAGGAGAATAGATTCTTTCTTGCCCCCCACAGAATGCTCTATCATTAAACTCCAGAAAGTTTCTCAGGTTATGTGCTGATCATTCTGTAGCAACTTTTCCTGGTATACAATGTACTCATTTTACCTATATGCTTGATTTTTCCCTTATTTCAAAGAAATGTTCTTTTATTATATCTTTGGATATTTTTTATATTCTTTAGAAATGTCAACTATACACACATTGGATCTCCTTTGGCTCTATATCAGTAATGTTCTTCCAAATACTTAAGTCTTTGTTCTTCTATATTTTTGTGTTTTTAGAAATGGCTTGTTTTTTCCTTCTGATACCTTTAATGTGACCTTCAGTAAGGTAATAGTTTCATTTTCTCTTCTATTTTTTGACTCTGATGCAGCATTTTTCACTACATTTATTTTCTGATGTTTTTCCTTGAGTCCTACTATGTCTTATCTGGATTCTTGTTTCAGAGGGGTTGTGATTTTCAAAATAATTTTTAATTTGAGGAATACTATATTTTTCATAATTTTTGGCCTGATTTGTGTTATAGTCTTATGAATTTTTTATCTGCCTTCTGCTTGCTATATACTTTTCCTTAGACTTTTAGTACTATTTTTACATATGTCCCAGCTGATTTTTTTCTATTTTTCATCTATAATACACACCTGAATCGGCTATTCAATGATGGATAATATATAGGAGAGTTAGGTAGAATGCAGCAGAAAGTTTGAATTTTAGACCATGGCTTTTGAACACATTCCCATGAATATTCTCCCTGAGGTATATAGTAAACCAATTCTGTGTTACCTAGAAGTCTTTCTGGCACCTAGTGAAGCCACAGGTTCTTTCTTTCTTTCTTTCTTTCTTTCTTTCTTTCTTTCTTCCTTCCTTCCTTCCTTTCTTTCTTTCTTTCTTTCTTTTTCTTTCTTTCTCTCTTTCTCTCTTTCTCTCTTTCTCTCTTTCTCTCTTTCTTTCCCTCTCCTCTCCCTTCCCCTCCCCTCCCCTCCCCTTTCCTTTCTCTCTCCCTTTCCCCACTCCCTCCCTCCCTTTTTTCCCTCCTCCCCACTTCCTTTCTTCCTTTCATTCCTGCTTGTCTGCAGGGCTATTTCCACTGATAATTTCTCTACCACCATGTTTCACCCACAGCAACTCTTTTGGGAAGACAACACGTCTGTATGCTTTCATATTCAGCTTGGCAATATCTGCCACTCTGTGGTACAAAGTAAGATTTACTGAGGTTTCCCAGCTCCTGCATGAAACCCAGTTGGCCATTCAAGTGAAGAGAGATTCTGTTTTGTCTTGGTATATCCCACCTACTGTGGTGAATGCTTCACTGTGCTCAGGGCCTGTAGTGGCTTCTGTCTCTTGTGGAGCCCTCCTCTGTCTTTGTATTATTTTCACTGTACCTGGCAGCCGTTGTGCTTTAGCATTGTGGTTGTTTCTTCATATGTTATGGTTTGTGGTTATGGTTGTTTCTTATTGTATTAGTTATCTATTATTATGTAACACAGCACTTCAAAACTTAGTGACTTCAGTCAACTGCAATGTATTACTTCTCCCGATTCTGTTGGTGACTGGGCAGTTCTGCCAATCTTATCTGGGTTCATTTACCTAACTTCAGTCAGCTGGTGGCTCATCTGCAATGGCTGAGACAGCTGGGATGTCTGGGCCTCTCTCTCCACATGTTTTCATTCTGGCTACCTTCATGGCATGGTGATTTCAGGGTTCCAAGAGGGTAGGAAGCTTCAAAACCTCTCATGGCAGAGACTAGAAATTGTCAAAGCAACACTTCTGCTGCATTCCATTAATCGAAGCAAGTCAGAAGACCAGTGCAGTTTCAAGAGGTGGCAAAGTCACATTGTAATTGTCATCCAGTTATAGAAGGAATTTAGCTCTTTGAGCAAACAATCTAAAACGTTGTGGTTCATTTTTTTTTTTTTTTTTTTTTTTTTGCTGTATGCAGGCCTCTCACTGTTGTGGCCTCTCCCGTTGTGGAGCATAGGCTCTGGACGCACAGGCTCTGTGGCCATGGCTCACGGGCCCAGCCGCTCCGCGGCACGTGGGATCCTCCCGGACTGGGGCACGAACCCACGTCCTCTGCATCGGCAGGTGGACTCTCAACCATTGCGCCACCAGGGAAGCCCCATTTTTTGATTTATGTTTCTTGACCATGTTTTCATTTGGTTTAATGGTAAAGGAAGGAACAGAGACAGTTTTACACTGTTGCCTTTATAGGAAGTCAGCTATTATTAGTTTTAATGGTAATTAATAATAATATACCTTCTTTATAATAATATAGCACCTTTTATTTTTTACTTATTAAAGACCATAGGCTGTAACTTAAGAAGTGACTCTCCTGTATGTAGTTAATAGCTCCCAATCATAGTGAAAGGATTTTGAGACCTGAAATGGGAAAGCTTTTGCCAGTTTATGTAGTAAAGGATAATGAATTTTAGACTGGAGGGCAGGAAGACAGTCTTCTATTTCTGATTCTAATCCTAGTTTTGTGATCTTGAGGAGATGAGTTTACTTTTGTCTCTCATTTACTAAAATGAAGAGGTTCTTAAACTTTAAGGTCATAGAAGTTACCTATGAGATGTTAAACATTCAAATCCTGTCTCTCTTTCTCCCTTGAAATTCTGACTCAATAGGTCCAAGATCTAAGAATCTGATTTTTTAATAAGTATTTTATATGATTCTGTTGCGGGTAGTCTCTTGACCACGCTTTGGGAAATACTTAACACCATAGGTTTTGTATTAGAACTTTGAAAACCTCAGAACCAGCTCCCATTTGCAAAATTCTATTGATTATGAAATGTATATTTAAAATGTGTTTGTTATTTGAGCAATGATAAACTATTTAATTACCTGCATCACTTAGAATGTCTTTGAGAATAAACATCCTAACTTGAGCTCAGTGCTTTCACATCTGCCATTATGGAAATAAAAGAAAAAATCAGTTTCTCATGTGCATCATTAAAATCTGTTGATTAAAAAAATTGTATGTTTAAAAAGTTCTCATCTTTGCATCATACTTTTCTTCCTTGCCATGCAAAATGGAAATAAGTTAACACTGTAATTATTCATACAGATATGGGGGCCAATCTTTGATAAGTTAAAAACCTGTACCTCCCATTGCCCAATATGTGAAAGTATCATGCTGTGTTCTAGGGAAGCCATTTCTCATCTCTCAGACATACCCTATCTACTTCAAAGTTAATTCTAAGCAATGAACAGTGGAAATTATTAAAATAAAGTTTGCATGTATTAAGGTCCTAAGATTATTAGCTAAAATATATTTTTTTAAATGTGAGAAAAGAGAGTTCAATGACTTTTAACATTAAATAGTTCAAGTGCAATGACACTAACATATAAATCATCATAGATAGGCTTTGGGGTAAGGATATATGAGTTAGTAACAAGCTACCCAGAACTAAAGAATATTCGCTTGCAGAGCATTGTAATTTTTTTTCAGACTTTGTGGGCCGCAGTTTTATCTTGAGGGCCATACAGAAATATACCATGGGCACATCTGGCCCACGGTAGTAGTTTTAAAACCCCTCTTTATGATAAAAATGCTTGTCAAACTCTAAGTAAGATTGATTCCAGGTTTTAAACCTTGTGTTAGTAATTTAGTTGACAGCTTTATTTTTTGTTAGAGCAACTCTCTATTGAGCCACTTGATGGCAGCATTTACTATGTGTTAACATTGAACATTTTTTTTTTTCTCTCTAGGTTGTTCAGCCTCGTTTAACATTGGTAGTGGAAAAGATTGATAGCAATGCAAATGTATTTATAACCAAGAGAGATAGTCACCTTCCACCCCAATTAGCCTTTGCATTGATTTACTGAGGAAAAACATCTATTACTGAAAAAAGTCTTACAGATTAGTGTTGCATTATTTTGTTACAGTTGAAATATGTAGGGAAAGTGATCTCAGAGAAGATACACTTTAATCTAACCAAAAGTATACTTTCCCAATAATTTTTTTTAAAAAAGATACATCATTGAGAATGCAGCTCTGGTTCAGAATACTGTACCACAATTTTTCCCCCTTATATCTATATACTTAGTTATTTGGATATTTTCTAATAATGAGCTTGTGTCACATCTTAGATCTTTAAAAAGAGATTTATTCATGAGCTGTTGCTTGGATAAAGCCATTGATCTACCAAAAAAGAAAATCCCATTTCTCAATTTCTTTGTGAGAATATAATTATGGTTGGAACTAAAGTCTTTTTTTTTTTTTTTATAATGAAAAGGCTTACTGCCTCCTGAAATATGTTTTTGTACCCCCTAAAGATTGGAACTGCAGCCGTGACTTTTTTCCTGCAGAGAAAAACCTACCAGTAATGATTGTATAAACATCCCGGCAGGTACTTTCTAGGAGAGGGTTCACTAAGAGAACTCCTGTTTGAGATTTACATGGAACACAAATTGGTAGAGATTTACAAGGCAGTTAATGATTTAGTGCTTTTGGCTTGAAAGAAAGGAATAGTATTTTTGGTTTTTGTTTTTTTTAACCATCCCTGTTTTCCCTGGTCCCTTATTTCTCTTTAAAAAAATCATGGCATGTGGAAAAGTTTGGTGGGCTTTTGTTTTTTGAGCTTTAACCAGAGAAGATTCCCCATATTATAATTCCTTGACATTTGAATTTATATGTCAGAGTAAGGTTAAGGTACTCAGTATAGGGTTGTAAAGAGGCTCTGCTGGACCATCAGGGCTGCCTAAATGGCAAGAAAGTAACATGGGAAGTCTTGGACTGAAGGCAAGTTTATATAAATATCTTTGTGGGTGTATATAAATATTCTGGGGAGGCGATTCCAGCTTTGCTATTTTCACAAGCTCAACTCTATTTTCCTGAGCTCTATGTATGTTTACTTACATACAATTGTACATTTCCTTCTGTTTATATATGCTTAGGTATTCTGAGTCTATAAAACGAGACTTATGTACCTTATACATTCTTCTTGTAACTAATGCTAGTTTAAATTTTAAAAAAGATTCTATAATAAAAGTAATGCAAGATTACTGTAGAAAGCTTATAAAATATAGGTACGTGAAAAGTAAATAAAAACAGATAATATCTTACCATGCCATTATTTGAGTGTTTTAGTCATAGATGTGTATATATATATATATATATATATATATGTATATTGCAAATAAATACAAAAAATTATAGGAATTGGGTCACACATTAATCTTGTACAGGTTTTCACAACCAAGCCGGACACAATTTCTATTGCTACACAATTCACTTATATTCCTTTTCTTTTTAACATAAGCACATAATCCTCATTTTTATATTTATCATTATGAGACGTGCTACCTGGTTTGGACCCCTGGAAAAAGAACATTTAAGTAATATCACTCTAGTCAGACCCACCAGGTCTGATTGCATACATATGGAAATTCATAAAGAAGATCCAACTCCAGATGGCCTGATGTCAACAGGGACACTTTCAAAATTGTATAGGAAGTTATGGTCTAGATCTGACAGGCATAATTGCTGTGATGTTCAGTCTCAGATGAAATCAATGCAGAAAAGAAAAAGAAAATAATTACCCTGACAGCTTTCCCAATCTGCAGCCTTTGCTGTATGTAAAGTGCTGTTCAGTTCTAGCCAGCGGTTTAGAAAGGAAGGAAGCGCTTAAGTGGCTGCACTAGAAAGGGGCTGGTTGTCTTTCAGGAGAGCCTTGTTTTCACTTTGCCAGTGCCCTGAACTGCTGAGTGCCCCAGCACAGTGCTGTCTCCCTCATTGGTGATAGAAGGTGCTGTGAACTGCCTGCCCAGAAATACCAACCGGAAGTCAGAACAATCTCAACTGCAGCCCTCTCACCAATTACGTGTTGTATGTGTGTGTGTGTGTGTGTGTGTGTGTGTGTACTTGCATGCATGAATGTGTGTTCAAACTTGCATGCTGAGTTTTCTAGTTAGCGTAGTTCAGTCAAAGCCTGGCCATAGGAACTTGGGTCAGTGTTTGAGGGGTAACCCATCTCAAACAGTGTGAGGTCTCTGAATTCAGGTACCCAGCTTGACTACAGTGAGGGCGGCTCCATTATGCTCAGCTGTGTCTCAGTTAAAGCAGAACAAAAGGGTTTCAGAAAAGAGAAGGAAGCACACTGTGCTGGTTTAGTCTGAGGGTAAGAGTGGAGAAATGGCTGAAGTGATTGAGGGGCTTCTACCTGCCATAACCTTGTAGGAATCTCCCTGAACTATGAAGCAAACTTAGATCTTGCAAGTTTGCTTAAAGGGCTTGGTAAGCCCTGTAGCCAAATACCATTTCTGGGTTTAGAACAATTGAGTTCTGTGTCAAATTTGTTTTTTATTTGTTTTCTTGCTGTTTGCAAATGTTTGGCCCCTGTGAAATTTTTGTATGTTCAGTAAAAAATAACCCAGAGAGTTGAAATTGGCATTGATTTTTAATTTATACAGAAGTTATTACAAATATATTTGTATTACAAATATATTTGTCAGTGTCAAAACAGTTTCATTAAAGAAAGAAGTTTCATTGCTTACAACATATAGGAAGTCAAATTTCATAATTGCATGTACCATGTGGGCAGTAACACCGGTTTCAGAGTTTAAAGGTCATTGATGACTAGGCTCTGAGTTTAAATTAAATTGCAATATGTGTTTTCCTCTTCCTCCTAGATTGCAAATGTGACAGGAAATACTGGCACAACTTAGCATTTTCTACTAAAAGAAACACTGATGTCTGCTTTCTATTTGCCTTCTTTCTTGTGCCCCATCCTTCATAACTGCAAAGATAACTTACAGGTAAATATTCAGTCATTGTTTGTACAGTGAGAACACTAATACCAATTTGAGTAACAAAACACAAATGGGACCTTTGGCTTTGATTTACAGAAGTGACATGAATAAAAAAGTCAATTCTCATTTATTAGCAAATGGTAACTTAATTAGTGTTCTCAAATTCATCTGTCCTCATTAAAGTTGCTTTGTAGGACTCTTCCCTAAGTTCTGTTTCCCCTCTTGCACTTCCCATCCTCCATCCTCCCTTCATCACGATCAAGTTTGTAGTTCCTGGGAATTTTGCTCCTTTTCTAGCATATTGCAGTAAGGGAAAAAAATTCATTTCATTATCAGGTTGTAGTCATTGATCTGACGGAATTCTGGTTTTCACATGTCATCTAGTATATGTCAGTTCCCCAGGCCAAGACTTCTTCACCTGCAAAATGAGGATGATAAACGGTTTGACTTCACGTTTAATTTTAAAATCCTGTGGTTCTTAGTTTCAGTTCCCCTATGGAAAAATTCAGAAAGAGTTCACTTTGCTTTCTACCTTTTTAAAAAAAGTAATTGCAGGGCCTTCTCCCACAGCATGCATTTTTATCAATGTAAGTGGAGATGACTTTTGTTTTCTTAGGAAGCAGGATTTATATTATGGAAGATGCAATTTGTCATGATGTGGTAAGTGCTGGAGTAAAGCTGTTGCCTGAGCCACTCAGGTGCTTTGAGTGTTCTAGTGATTTGTTCATCATTACAATGGGTGATACGGATGATAAGATTCAGGTGATAAGTGCAAGAGGGCTAGACAAGTGAAAATACTGGTCATAATTAATAGGAAAAAAAACATTGATTTTGAGCAGTATCTAGATGTAAATAAATTCTTGATTTGCTTTATGATATTTTGAATTTATAGCTGTAGAAAACATCTTTATAGCCAAAATACCTGGAAGACATTAATTTTATTATTTTGTGTCTAAAGTTCTTCAGTACAGAACAAAATCAAGAGCTGGTTTGAAAGCTTTATGACAGACAAACCTCTACCAAGACTGATCTAGACTAGACAAGAAGAGAGAAGACAAAAATACGGAAAAAACTTCCTATCATTACTGGTAGCAAAGGATTTAAAATAATAAAAATATTATGAAGCAGTATATGCATACAGTTGAAAGCATAGATGAAATGGGTGAATTCTGAAAATGCCAAAATTCATATGAGGAAAAGGGAGAACATGAGTGGACCAATAATCACTAAAAAAAACCCCAGCAATGGCAATCAAAGACCTCTTGCCAGTAAAGTGTCAGACCCAGAATATTTTATAGGAGAATTTTACCAAAAATTTGAGTAATAGAATCTCTCTATATTATACAGATTGTTCTAGAAATTAGAAAAATATTAAAGACACCCAACTTATTTAGAAGCTGCTATAACCTTGGTTACAAAGCCAAATAAAAAGTATAAGAAATAAAATTATAAACCCATTTCACATATAAGCCTAGGTGATAAATTCTAAGTAAAATATTAATGAAAATAATTTAACTGACATTATGTCTGTCTAAATAGAATTAAAACCTTCATACTACAAAATATCCTGAAATGTTGGAAAAAGTATAACGAATCACCTTAAATGTATAACTGAACTCTAAGAAAGTAAGGGAAATCAGTAGTGATCCAAAATGGGGGGGGTAGGAATGTTGAACACCAAAGAAATAAAGATGAGTTGATATTGTGGTTGTCTTAGAGATTGGATACTGGTTTCACTAACCAAGGGACTTGGTCTTGGTGGTCAAACAAAACAGGCTATAAGAGGTAGGAAATTTGAACTCAGAGATGCTGAAATTAAACCCTCAAAGAACGATACACTGTGTGCAAAATCGACCAGAAAAATTCTGGCATTTTCCCAGTCTTTTTAATCTCATCAGCATAGAAGGAAAAAAATTCTTTTTTCATAGTAGAAAAAATTCTTCTCAAATAACTTAATTGTGGCTATGCCCTAATCCATCTATATATTTTTAGTTGACGTAAAAATCAGTCCTAAGATCATACTATCCCTTGAGTGCTTGAGAAGAAAATGTAAAATCACACGAACAGCATAAACCAGGTTATGTTGAGTTCCTGCTAATAATGTGTCACTAAAGAGATCATAACCTCCAGAATATAAAACACACATGGAAATAATCAACCATGTGTGAGAATCAGTGGCCAGTAAAATTTGACCCTCAAGAAGTTCAGATATAATTCATGTGAAATTTATACTATAAAAGTAGCATATTTTAGATTCTTAAGGACTTAAATGTCAAGAAAATGAGAAAAAGAATGAGATTAAACAAATATAACATGAGAATACCTAATAACTAAGTTCAACAATGTTGCAGGATACAAGATAAACATATAAAAATCAATTGTATGTATATATACTAGTAATGAACACATAGACACTAAAATTAAAATATCATTTACAATCTCTCAAAAAATGAAATACTTCAGTGTAGATCTAGCAAAACTTGTACAGGACTTGTATGCTGAAAAGTATACAATACTGATGAAAGAAATTAAATATGTAAATAGAAATATCTGATTATATATTGGAAGACTCAACTTGTCAATTCTCCCAAATTGATGAACAGGCTTAATACATATCCAAGCAATATTTTTTATGGATACAGACAAGATTATTCTAAAATTTACATGGAAAGAAAAAGGAACTAGAGTAGCTAGAACTATTTTGAAAAAGATGAATAAAGTGGGAGGGAATCCGTCTTTCCAACTTCAAGAGCTATTATAGCTAAAATAATCATAACTATGTGGTAATGGTGGTGGGATAGACATATAGACATTGGAACAGAATAGAGAACCCAGAAATACATACAAACATGCCTGATTTTTGACAGATGTGAAAAAGCGATTGAATAGAGTTAAGATAGAATGTTAAACAAATGGTGCTGGAACAATTGGACATCCATATGTTAAAAAAAATATACCTTAAACCTAAGCCTCACACTTTATACAAAAGTTAAAACGAATCACAGGCTTAAATGTAAAACATAAGACTATAAACTTTTAGAAGAAAACAGAAGAGAAAAATGTCAGGATCTAGGACTTGGCAAATGTTCCTAGATTTGACATCAAAGAACAACATACAAAAGGAAAAATTGCTAAATTGGACTTTATTAAAATTTTAAAAATTGCTCTGTGAAAGACCCTTTAAGAAGATAAAAAGACAAGCTCCAGAATGGGAAGAAACACATGTTTCTGACAAAGGAGTAGCAAGCCACACATTAAACAAAAGACTAGTATCTAGGATATATAAAGAACTCTGAAAATTCAGCAGTAAAAAGCAAACCATCCAATTAGCACATGGGCAAAAGGCATAGACATTTCACTGAAGATATACAGATGGCAAATTAAACACTTGAAAAGATGTTCAACATCAGTAGACAGCAGGGGAATTCAAACTAACACCACCATGATAATATCACTATACACCTATCAGAATGGATAAAATAAAAAATAGTGACAACACCAAATCCTGGAGAGAATACAGAGAAACTGGATCAATCATACATTGCTGACAGGAATGAAAGATGGTACAGCCAGTCTGGAAAATAGTTTGTCAGTTTCTTTAAAAAACTAAACATGCAACTACCATATGACATAAAATTACACTCCTGGAGACTTAAACCACATAAATGAAGACTTATGTTCACATAAAAACCTGTACACAAATGTTTATAGTAGTTTTATTCATACTAGCCCCAAACTAGAAATAACAGGTGAATGGCTAAACAAACTGTGGAATATCAATACCAAGGAATACTACTCTACAGTAAAAAGGAAAAACTACTAATACACTACAACCTGGATGCATCTCCAGAGAATTATGCCGAGCTGAAAAAGCCAATCCCAATAGGTTGCATACTGTATGATTCCACTTATAACATTCTTAAAATGAAAAAAATATGAAAATGAAGAACAGATTAGTGGTTGCCAGGCGTTGGGACAGGGGGGAAGTAGATATGTTTATACAAGTCAGCATAAGGGATCCTTGTGAGGGAAATGTTCTGTACCTTGACTGTATCAGTGTCAATACCCTGGTTGTGATATTGCTATAGTGTTACAAAGCGTTACCAATGGGGAAAACTGGGTAAAAAGTACATGGGATATTGCTGTATTATTTCTTACAGTTGCAATGTTAATCCAAAATTACATCAAAACAAAAAGCTTAATTAAAAAATATAAACAACAAAACACAGAGTGGGTCAAATAAAAAGAAAAATGTGGTTACCCTGGGTTGGATTGTAGATATGGGTGCCCAGTGGATAAGAGTCAGTAGTGGCAGGGATACCTTTTAGTATGTGCCTTTTTCTTGACATAGGAAAATTCACAAATCATAAATTTATATCTTAATGACTTATCACAAAATGTACCCACCCACATAACTACCACTCAGATTAAGAACTAGGATATGACCCGACCCCAGAAACTCCCTTTGTGCCCCTTCCTGTCACTACTCCCTGTCACTCTTCCAAAGATAACCACTGAGTTTAAGTACCATAGATTAGTTTTGCCTGTTTTCAAATTTTATAAAAATGGAATCATACAGAAATCATTCTTTTGTGTCTGGCTATTATAAATCAACATTACATTAATGAGGTTCATCCATGATGGTGCATGTAGCAATAATTTGTTCAGTTTTGTTGCTATGTAATATCCTATCATATAAACTGTAATTTATCCATTCTATTCTTTATAGACATTTGATTTTTTTCCCCAAATTTTATGAATAATGTTGCCATGAAAATTCTTTTTTTCTGTGTTTTTTTTTTTTTTTTTTTTTTTTGTGCACATAGGTACAAATTTTCCTTGGATGACTAAATGAAAATGAAATTGCATTTCTTGTAAGGCAAGTCTGGTGATGATGAATTCTCTCAGCTTTGTTTCTCCTCCATTTTTGAAGCACAGTTTTGCTGGATGTAGTATTCTTGGTTGACAGTTTTCTTTCAGCACTCAGTCAGAATTTTGGACACATGTTCCACTCCTGTCCTTCCCCTGAGGGAGAGGTGTGGAGCTATATCAGCCTCCCTCTGTATGCTGTTCCACAGGCCCTCTGGGGCAGCAGCGACCTGCCAAGCTCTTTTCTGTTGTTCAGCAACCCCCGGGCATCTAGAGTATATCACGTCCCATCAGTGCTCTGAGACAGAAGACAGATACCCGTCCTCAGGCAGCCCACAGAAAAGGTGGAATGCTGTATATATGTTCCAACTCTTTTCCTCCCCAGGGAGAAGTAGAGAATTGGGGTTTTTCTCCTACTTGATCCACTGAGCTGGGGAAGGGTCTATGGTAAGTGAGTGTTCCAAAATGTTGCCTTGTTCTCAGTGGCTTCCAATCTGGTGCTCTTTCGTGTCAGTTAGATTAAGGCAAGACAGAGACCAGTCCTTCAGGCAGCCACCCCTTCCCCGCTGCCACCCAAAGTCTAAATGTTAGACATATGTTTCAATCTTTTCTTTCTCTCACTAGGGAGAAGCTAAGATCTGGGAATTTTCTCCTGATTGTGCCACGTTGAGTAGGGGGAGGAATTATGGTGAGTGCTGTGAGTTTTCCTACCCACTTTGATGTGACTGATTTTGTGCTCGTCTGGGGTACAGGAGTCTCTTAATTGGTTTCTAAGTTTCTCACAAAGGGAATTGGTTCCTGTATTGTTGTGTCAGTATGTCATGGGGGGAAAGAGGGTATGGGGCTTCCTGTTCTGCCACCTTGCTCTCTATTCTCTATCGTTATCTTGGCTTTGTCTGTTTTTGTACCAATGCATCACTGTCTTAATTAAAGTAGCTTTATATCCAGTAGTGGAAGTTTTCCAATTTGTTTTTTTTAAGAGGTCAGAGTTATTGACCTTTTAAATTTCCATATAGCTTTTAAGTTAACCAGTTTTCATGCATACACACACACACACACAACCCTGCTGGAATTTTGTTTGGAATTTCATTGGATCTATAAGATGAACCATGAAAACTAACATCTTTACAATTGTAACTCACAGTATGTGAACATACTACATCTCACTATTTAGTTCTTATTTAATTTCTCTTAGTAATATTTTATAGAGTTTTTACATAGTTTTCATTAGATTTATTCTAAGCTATTAGGTGTTTTTAAAATCTTATTATAAATGTTCTTTAAATTTAAATTTTTTTTTTTTTTTTTTTTGCAGTATGTGGGCCTCTCACTGTTGTGGCCTCTCCCATTGCGGAGCACAGGCTCTGGACGCGCAGGCTCAACGGCCATGGCTCACGGGCCCAGTCGCTCTGTGGCATGTGGGATCCTCCCGGACCGGGGCACGAACCCGTGTCCCCTGCATTGGCAGGCGGACTCCCAACCACTGTGCCACCAGGGAAGCCCAAATTTAAATTTTTTAAATTTAAATTCTATTTGTTAGTTACTAGTATTTAGACACAAAATAGATTTTAAATATTGTGATTGTTTTGAATTCATGTATTAATTCTAATAGTTAATCTGTAGAATTTTTTGGATTTTTTAAATACTTATTATACTATCTGGAAAAATGACAGTTTTGTTTTTTTCTTCCAATCTTTTTCTTATGTTTTTCTTGCCTTGCCTTATTGCAATAGCTAGGACAGTGGTGATTAGAATTGGTAACAGCAGACGTTCCTATCTTGTCCTTATTCTTGGAGTTACAGCTTTCATTATTCTACCATTCAGTATGATTTTTTCAGTAGGATTCACAGATACCTTTTTCTGCAATAAGTTGGTCCCATGTATTTCTACTATAGTAGTAATTTTTATCATGAATAGATGCTTAATTTAATAAAATCATTTTCCTGTATCTACTGAGATGATCATATGATTTTTCTAATTTAATCTTTTGATGTAGTGAATTACATTGATTTTCAGATCTTAAATCAGCCTTGTATTACTAGAATAAACCAAATTTGATCTTGATATATTGTCCTTTTCAAATATCTTTGTACTTTGCTAATATTTTATATAGTATTTTTACATCTTGAATCCTTATCTTACAGTTTGCTTCTGGGAAAACCTAGTATCAGACAGAGAATATATAATACAGGATAAATATAGCATCAAGACACAAAAAATCTTGGCCATGCTTAAACAAATAGTGATTTATTTTTCTCATGCAACAGAAATTATAGTGCTTAAATTTGATAGAATTAATTCACTTGCTTAGTGATGCCAGCAGGAACCTAGCTTTTTTCTAACTTCTCTTCCATCCTTAGTATTGCCTTTTTATCTTCATGGTTGTTACCTCATGCTATAACTTACAGTCTCACAATCTCAAGATTTGCAAGGAAAGGAAGAGGATTGGGCAAGCCTTTCCCTAAGTGAGGCTATTTATATATGGGGAGCTCCCAAGCATGTGTCCTACCTGTGATGTTTCTTTGGCCAGAAGTGTGTCACACACAGATACAGAGAGAAATCACTGGTACAGGAGAGCAAAATTCCTATATCTGGATTAAATCAATCATGATTAATCTTCTAGGTCAGAAAGAGACCTATTCTTCCTTGAAATCAGAGATCTATGTGTGCTACAGTATCTATGTCCTTTTAGCCAGGAAAAAATAGGGGAATCATACCTGCTACAAATAGTTCAAGAAAGAATAATTTTATGTGACTCTTAGAATTATAGATGCCAAAATTCTTACCCAAATGTAAGTTTAATCCAGCAAGTAAAAAAACGTCATGAAGTAGTTATTTCAGAAAAATGTAAGTAAATCCTGAAACAGAAGACTACTACAAAGCCATAGAAATGAGACAATATGGTGCAGAAACATAAATAGATCAATGGAACAGAATCGAGTTCTCAAAAACAAGTACATGTTTACATGGGAACCTGATATATATAGAAATGGACTTAATAGAAAAGGATGGTTTCTTCATTAGATGACAGTGGAAAAACAAGCCACTATATAGGGAAAAATAAAGTTAGTTCTCAAAAACACAGTTTAGATTAATCACAGGCTTAAGAATGAAAGATAAAACTACAAAGTGAATAAAAATACATCAGAAAAATATCTCTGTGTTTCTGAGTTGCAGAAAAATTATTAAATAAGACCCCAAAAGTACAAGGCATAAGATAAAAAATGATGAATTTGACTACATAAAAAATTATGAATTTCTATTCAATGAAGGGAACCATCAGTAAAGTCAACTGACAGGGAATAGGCTGAGAGAAGTTACCTGAGAACTCAAAAACTGACAAGGGATAATAACTAGAATATTTAAGAAACCCTTATAAAAAAAAAGAGGAAACTAACAGATCAATGGGTAAAGCAGAATCTATAGACTCCAACAGCTAATCTGGAAAACAGTCTGGAGATACTTAGTTTAATTTCATATGCATAGGTCCCAGGACCCATCCAGTCCACTCCAGGGGAACTTGTGGTTTATAAGGAGGCATGTGTAAGAATGCTTGATTACACATCATTTGTAGAGCAGGACATTGTAGACAACATAGGTATCTATCTCTAGGGGAGCAGATGGGTGAAATGTTGTGGATATTCACAGAGGTAACAAATTAAAGAGAGAGTTATGTGGAGAAGTCTTTCAAACATAGTGTTGAGAGAAAAAAGTAAGATAACAAGAGATCTGTAACATGATTTACCTGGCAAATTTAAAACATAAACACACAACAAAACAGTACCTCTTTTCAAATATACCCGCATGTTCAGGAAAGGTGCTAAACATATTAGAGTAATTTCCTACAGGTGGAGGAGTGGATTGGGAGTGGAGATTGAGGATAAGAAGAAAAATAAAGCAATAAAGCCTTGCATGGACAGTCGATGACTGTGTCATGAACTTGGAGTGCAATCAACTCAGTTCTCTGCATTCTAAATTATATGTTTACTTTCTAAGTCCTATGAAGATTCTAGCTTGCATGCTAGCTCCTAGTTAAGCATACCCACTATTTTAAATATTGCTTGTTAAGAAATAAATTTTACGTAGAGACTTTCCAGTAATTATTTAATTTGTAGAAGCCACTGTATACCAATATAAGTCCTCACTGTAAACAAATGATTACCTTCTTCCAAAATCACACTTTTAAATTATTGATGGGGATATGTTGTCTTTTTCATTCTGTCTCAAAGGCTTTAGTTTCTAAAAACGCACAACTTCATCTGTAATTTTACTCAATTTAAGTTCCATTTTGCTCTCTACTTTCTTACTCCTTTTTTAAACCAACAACATTGTTAAAACTTTAAAACTCCTCTGTAATACTGATCAGGTTTTCACTATTTTTCCATTTCTCATGAGAATGAAGTTCATGAAGAAATCTGGAAAAATTATACCTTGATCTGAAGACATTTTATAACTGAAGATTTGACTGGTTAATTTAAGCCATGGTTCAAAGCTGAGCACACTATATTCACTTGGTAGAAAGTTCTGAAATTCATTCTGAGATATGGGAATGAGAAGATTTTTCATGTAACTCTTTTCTTTAATTACTAGGTAAATTTAGGTAAATTACCTAAAATTTACTAGGTAAATTTTCTTTCTGATGAAATTATGATTTGATTATTTTTAATTGATTGCTTATTGTGTGCCAAGACATATATGTTATTTTATTAACCATGGATAAGTTTGCCTGACCCATGAAGTTCACTGAGATTCTAATGATGGTAAGACCAATTAGTTGATGCTGATTAGGAAACTGCTACTCAAAATGTGGTCTAAGCCAACAGAATTACCTGGGAGATTTTCAGACATGTGGAAACTCAGGCTCAATCACATACCTAGTGAATCAAAACTTGTATTATAACAAGATCCCCAGGTGATTCTTAAGTTCTTAAAGTTTGAGACATAGTGGGAATCATCCCTTGGCATCTAGACAATAACGTCAGGTTGAAGAATAGCTGTTTTAAAATTTAACCTATTTTTACATAGTTATCCTTGCTTTTCTGATTATTTCTATCATTCATTCATTCAATAAGCATTTAGTGAGTACATTACTGTATTTCAGGCTGTATATTGGGAGTACACAAAAGCAGAGAAGACATGCTAAGGAATTCCTGTGGGTTTTTTTGAATGCAGAAATAAATGTAGGGGCTTCCCTGGTGGCACAGTGGTTAAGAATCCGCCTGCCAATGTGGGGGACACGGGTTCGAGCCCTGGTCTGGGAAGATCCCACATGCCGCGGAGCAACTAAGCCCATGCACCACAACTACTGAGCCTGTGCTCTAGAGCCCGCGAACCACAACTACTGAGCCCATGTGCCACAAATACTGAAGCCCGTGCACCTAGAGCCCCTGCTCCACAGCAAGAGAAGCCACCGCAATGAGAAGCCGGTGCACGGTCGTCACAACTAGAGAAAGCCCATGCGCAGCAACAAAGACCCAATGCAACCAAAAATAAAAAAAATAAATACATTTTTAAAAAAGAAGAAGAAGAAAGAAATGTAGAAGAAGCTGGAGTGAAACCTGCTTTTGGCTGTCTGGGAAAAAGTTCCCAGCTCACCAGTCTGACAATGGCTACACAAGTTATGGAGACAACCATCCAGAATTTGTTCAGTGGTACTGTCTGTGCCCTGGAAACTCTCAGCAAAGCAATCAGCCTGAAATTAGGCACTGCTTGGCTGGGGGGACCTTGGTTTCTGGGCTCCCAGTTGAGCTTGGGCCAACTCTAGCTCTCCAACTCACAGCTGATGGCTGGCACCCAGACCTGCCTCCTCAGCTTCAGGGATGGCTTGTTGTCAAAGAACCAGAGAATGAAATTTCCATGACAGGGTGGGGCAGGGTTTGTCCAGCATAGGGTATCTTCTATAATCCTGTGTGGTCTGATTCAGGTGCTATGAGCAAAAGTTTTTCAGAACTGTGAAGGAGTAGAAATGATGGAGTGGATTCTAATGGAGAACATTGAAAATCAATGAATCTAGGCCTAGTCCCAAGAGATGGCAGGAAAATGAAGTTCTTTTATATTAAGTTTTATGGTATACCAAAATCGCATTGCATTAGAATTTTTAAAGTAATGTGTATATTGATTTCGTAATTCTTGCTTCAGAACTAAGAGTTGAAGAATCTTCAACTGATATCTGATAGCTACTCCTTTTTATGTGAATCAGGCACATAGTGAATTAGTCTGGGAAGGAGACATGAGAAATGTCTCATAGAACCTACCATCTAGTCCAGGTTTGCACACAGATTTTTTCTTTTTCTTCCTTCCTTTTTTTTTTTGCTATTCAGTGTCTCTTGCCACAAAGTTGGAAATTTTGTTAAGAAAAAGCCAAGGAAAGCAAACTCTACTTATGGGAAGAAAATCTCAGCTTTGGTGAGATGAATTTTCCTCTTTCCTTCCCACCCATAGTGCAAAGAGCAACCCTTAGTATCTCTCTATGTGGTATCTGACTGCCAAATGGGTGAGGAAGGAAGAAAACACTTGAAGTAACTGATTATTTATTGGTGATAATTTGTGAAATGCTACTTGGCTCTAGATATGGCTTTGTCATATTTGTGAGATTCAGTTCCCTTACCTGTAAAGTGAAGATAATTAGACTACACCAAGATTAAATGAAATAATGTTTATTTTGCTTAATTAGGGCAGGTTTTTAAAAATTGAGATATAGTTGATTTGCAATGTTGTGTTAATTCCTGCTGTACAGCAAAGTGATTCAGTTATACATATATATAATTCTTTTTTTTAATATTTTTTCCATTATGGTTTATCATAGATATTGAATATGTTCTCTGTGCTATATGGTAGGACCTTGTTGTTTATCCATTCTCTATATAAAAGCTTACATTTGCTAAACCCAACCTCCCACTCCATCCTTCCCCCAACCCCATCACCCTTGGCAACCACCAGTCTGTTCTCTATGTCTGTGATTCTGTTTCTCTTTTATAGGTAGGTTCATTTGTGTCATATTTTAGATTCCACATATAAGTGATATCATATGATATTTGTCTTTCTCTTTCTGCCTTACTTCACTTTGATAATCTCTGGTTGTATGCATGTTGCTGCAAATGGCATTATTTCATTCTTTTTTATGGCTGAGTAGTATTCCATTGTATATATGTACATCTTCTTTATCCATTCATCTGTTGATGGACATTTAGGTTGTTTCCATGTCTTGGCTGTTGTGAATAGCGCTGCTATGAACATTGGGGTACATGTATCTTTTTGAATTATAGTGTTGTTAATTAGGGCAGTTTTGGGTACATGGCAAGCATTCAATAAATTCTAGCTATTACAGTAGGGTCAAAATTTACACCTAGGTACTAAAGTGAGATAATGGCATGGGAAAACCCTGAACTCACCTCTTCCCATAAACATAACAGATATACAGCTACATATGAAACAGTTCCCTCTGAAAGGAACCTGAATACTAGCTGAATACCTGCTCTACAATAAAAGATAAAAGGGTCGCATTGAAATGGATAGAAGGGGCAGGGACAGGCTATTACCAGAAAAAACCTCACCCCCAGCATGATGACTGACAATTGGTATGGATCTCAGAATAATAATAATAAAAAGACCTTCTCCCTGAGGAACAAGGGGTTTGCACTCCAGTTTGTGTCTAGTTACCAGGTCACGATACAAAGTTAATACAATATTGTTATATACAGTTCTCTTCTGTCAGGGAAGAGTCAGCCAGGTTCTTTCAGGCTATTCACATATGAATAAACCAGCTTGTTTTCTAGCATTTAAGAAAAGCATCTTTTTTCCCCTGAAAGCCTGATCTTGTAATGCATTTACCCCACAGCATAGACTCTCTTTGAGGAGGAAAGACCTTATTTGGTTCGCTGAATGAAGTGGCTTGGCTGCTCTTTGCATCTTGGTGTGCAGAGGCAAATATTCTAATATTGAATTATCCAACCTCCTGAAATGCAACCATTGTGCTTTCTTGGACCTATTTGATCCCACTCATGTCTGTTCCCATATGATTTTCTTACATTTAGTGTATTCATCATTGCAGTGTGGGAAGAGGAGCTGGGTAATGGTGCTGTTCAGTGAAAGAAGAACCAAAGACTATGCAGAAAAGAGTTGCAAGTACATTTCTTCTAAAAAAATGTGGGAACACCTTTTTAGAAATACAATACATGTTTTTCAATGGGCAGTTCTTCCATCCTATGGTTGAGGCCCCCCTCTCTATGTAAATGGATACCCTTCAGAGTCTGCTTTCCTACAACAAAGAGGTGCTTTATCTACTCCAGAAGTTAGGGCTCCAAAATTGATAAATACAAGACTTTTTTTTAGAAACATAATGCAATACTAAAGAGATGAAAATAACAAAATACATTTGTCAAACTTCAGATTTATCAGGCGTAAGAGCTTGCACAACTTAATGACTTAGATGATGCCTGATGCTTTCTTGCCTGTTACAGGATTTAGCAATCTGGTTCTATCCTCTTGATTTGTCGTGTGGGTTATTTTGATGTGTGGAAATCACCTAGAGAAAAAAGTTCTACCATATAGAGGGGATTCTCTGGTTTAATTCCTTACTAATTCATGTCCTAGAAATCCTGGGAATGGATAACAAGGGTGTTTTGGTTTTGTTTCATTTTGTTTGCTCCTTTTTGCTTGTTACTTGTGATGCTGCTTTTCTGATGCTTGAATTTCATGTTAGGTCTCTTTACTGTGTTTGACATCAATACCATGCAATCTGAGGCCAAATCTGACAAAGTAAAAACAAGTGAAGAATTAGAGTTATGATCTTGGCCACTCAGGCAAAGGAAAAATTGCTTTAACCTTAGAAAGTAAAGACTCAGTTTCAAGGATGCATGATTATTTCTGGCTAGTTGTATGCATTGCTTTTTGTCCCTTTTGCTTAAATCTCCATTTTAAGGTTGACCTGCACTCTTCCTGGCTTTCTGGCATTGTACTCATGTCTGAGGAACTCTTAATGGAATAAAATTCCAAGGTATAGAGTGAAATGAGAGACTGGGTTGGACTAGCAGACTGAGTAATATGTAATCAGAATTTAGAGTATCTATTAACCTCCAAATCAAAACAGATTTGTTTAGCATACAATGAAATTTAGTTTTCAGTACCTTAATGGACTTAATGTCATCTGGATAAAACATTTCTGCTTGGAGCCTTGGTTTTTCTACTCAAATAGTGATATACTCTGGGCTGTTACACAAATATTTGAGGATTAGTCCTTAAGTGATACTTTACCTACCCAGCACTCACGTATTGGCATTACACGTGAAAGCCAGATATAAACCAAGTGTTTGATAAATAACCAAATTAAGTAATAACACCTTGAACTTTTTCCTTTATTATATATAGGTGTACAATGTAGTGATTCACAATTCTTTTCTTTTTTAACATCTTTATTGGAGTATAATTGCTTTAAAATGGTGTGTTAGTTACTGCTTTATAACAAAGTGAATCAGCTATACATATATTCCCATATCTCCTCCTTCTTGCATCTCCCTCCCACCCTCCCTATCCCACCCCTCTAGGTGGTCACAAAGCACTGAGCTGATCTCCCTGTGCTATGAGGCTGCTTCCCACTAGCTATCTATTTTACATTTGGTAGTGTATATATGTCCATGCCACTCTCTCACTTTGTCCCAGCTTACCCTTCCCACTCCTCGTGTCCTCAAGTCCATTCTCTAGTAGGTCTGTGTCTTTATTCCCATCTTGCCCCTAGGTTCATCACGACCTTTTTTTTTTTTGATTCCATATATATGTGTTAGCATACAGTATTTGTTTTTCTCTTTCTGACTTACTTCACTCTGTATGACAGACCCTAGGTCCATCCACCTCACTGCAAATAACTCAATTTCATTAATTTTTATGGCTGAGTAATATTCCATTGTATATATGTGCCACATCTGCTTTATCCATTCATCTGTTGATGGACACTAAGGTTGCTTCCATTTCCTAGCTATTGTAAATAGAGCTGCAATGAACATTGTCGTACATGACTCTTTCTGAATTATGGTTTTCTCAGGGTATATGCTCAGTAGTGGGATTGCTTGGTCGGATGGTAGTCCTATTTTTAGTTTTTTAAGGAACCTCCATACTGTTCTCCATAGTGGCTGTATTAATTTACATTCCCACCAACAGTGCAAGAGGGTTCCCTTTTTTCCACACCCTCTCCAGCATTGATTGTTTGTAGATTTTTTGATGATGGCCATTCTGACTGGTGTGACGTGATACCTCATTGTAGTTTTGATTTGCATTTCTCTATTGATTAGTGATGTTGAGGATTCTTTCATGTGTGTGTTGGCAATCTGTATATCATCTTTGGAGAAATGTCTATTTAGGTCTTCTGCCCATTTGTGGATTGGGTTTTTGTTTTTTTTGATATTGAGCTGCATGAGTTCCTTGTATTTTTTGGAGATTAATCCTTTGTCAGTTGCTTCATTTGCAAATATTTTCTCCCATTCTGAGGGTTGTCTTTTGGTCTTGTTTATGGTTTCCTTTGCTGTGCAAAAGCTTTGAAGTTTCATTAGGTCCCATTTGTTTATTTTTGTTTTTATTTCCATTTCTCTAGGAGGTGGGTGAAAAAGGATCTTGTTGTCATTTATGTTATAGAGTGTTCTGCCTATGTCTTCCTCTAAGAGTTTAATAGTGTCTGGCCTTACATTTAGGTCTTTAATCCATTTTGAGTTTATTTTTGTGTATGGTGTTAGGGAGTGCTCTAATTTCATTCTTTTACATGTAGCTGTCCAGTTTTCCTAGCACCACTTATTGAAGAGGCTGTCTTTTTTCCATTGAATATTCTTGCCTCTTTTATCAAAGATAAGGTGACCATATGTGTGTGGGTTTATCTCTGGGCTTTCTATCCTGTTCCATTGATCTATATTTCTGTTTTAGTGCCAGTACCATATTGTCTTGATTATTGTAGGTTTGTAGTATAGTCTGAAGTCCAGGAGCCTGATTCCTCCAGCTCTGTTTTTTTTCTCAAGCTTGCTTTGGCTATTCAAGATCTTCTGTGTTTCCATACAAATTGTGAAATTTTATGTTCTATTTCTGTGAAAAATGCCATTGGTAGTTTGACAGGGATTGCACTGAATCTGTAGATTGCTTTGGGTAATATAGTCATTTTCACAATGTTGATTCTTTCAATCCAAGAACATGGTATATCTCTCCATCTGCTTATATCATCTTTAATATCTTTCATCAGTGTCTTATAGTTTTCTACATACAGGACTTTTGTCTCCTTAGGTAGGTTTTTTCCTAGGTATTTTAATCTTTTTGTTGCAGTGGTAAATGGGAGTGTTTCCTTACTTTCTCTTTCAGATTTTTCGTCGTTAGTGTACAGGAATGCAAGAGATTTCTGTGCATTAATTTTGTATCCTACTACTTTACCACATTCATTGATTAGCTCTAGTAGTTTTCTGGTAGCATCTTTAGGATTCTCTATGTATAATATCATGTCATCTGCAAACAGTGACAGTTTTACCTCCTCTTTTCCTATTTGGATTACTTTTATTTCTCTTTCTTCTCTGATTGCTGTGGCTAAAACTTTCAAAACTATGTGGAATAATAGTGGTAAGAGTGGGCAACCTTTTCTTGCTCCTGATCTTAGTGGAAATGGTTTCACTTTTTCACCATTGAGAACAATGTTGCCTGTGGGTTTGTCATATATGGCCTTTATTATATTGAGGTAAGTTCCCTCTATGCCTACTTTCTGAAGGGGTTTTATCATAAGTGGGTGTTGAATTTTGGCAAAAGCTTTTTCAGCATCTATTGAGATGATCATATGGTTTTTCTCCTTCAATTTGTTAATATGGTTCATCACATTGATTGATTTGTGTAATTTGAAGAATCCTTGCATTCCTGGGATAAACCCCACTTCATCATGATGTATGATCCTTTTAATGTGCTGTTGGATTCTGTTTCCTAGTATTTTGTTGAGGATTTTTGCATCTATATTCATCAGTGATATTGGCCTGTAGTTTTCTTTTTTTGTCACTTCCTTGTCTGGTTTTGGTATCAGGGTGATGGTGGCCTTGTAGAATGAGATTGGGAGTGCTCCTCCCTCTGCTATATTTTGGAAGAGTTTGAGAAGGATAGGTGTTAACTCTTCTCTAAATATTTGATAGAATTTGCCTGGGAAGCCATCTGGTCCTGGCCTTTTGTTTGTTGGAAGATTTTTAATCACTGTCTCAATTTCAGTGCTTGTGATTGGTCTGTTTATATTTTCTGTGTCTTCCTAGTTCAGTCTGGAAGGTTGTGCTTTTTTAAGAATTTGTCTATTTCTTCCAGGTTGTCCAGTTTATTGGCATAGAGTTGCTTGTAGTAATTTCTCATGATCCTTTGTATTTCTACAGTGTCAGTTGTTACTTCTCCTTTTTCATTTCTAATTCTATTTATTTGAGTCTATTTCCTTTTTTCCTTGATCAGTCTGGCTAATGGTTTATCAAATTTGTTTATCTTCTCAAAGAACAAGCTTTTAGTTTTATTGATCTTTGCTATTGTTTCCTTCATTTCCTTTTCATTTATTTCTCATCTGATCTTTATGATTTCTTTCCTTCTGCTAACTTTGGGTTTTTTTTGTTCTTCCTTCTCTAATTGTTTTAGGTTTAAGTTTAGGTTGTTTATTTGAGATGTTTCTTGTTTCTTGAAGTAGGATTGTATTGCTATAAACTTCCCTCTTAGAACTTCTTTTGCTGCATCCCATAGGTCTTGGGTTGTCGTATTATCATTGTCATTTGTTTCTAGGTATTTTCTGATTTCCTCTTTGATTTCTTCAGTGATCTCTTGGTTATTTAGTAGCATATTGTTTAGCCTCCATGTGTTTATATTTTTTACAGTTTTTCCCCTATAATTGATATCTAGTCTTATAGTGTGGTGGTTGGAAAAGATGCTTGATATTTCAATTTTCTTAAGTTTACCAAGGCTTGATTTGTAACCCAAGATGTGATCTATTCCTGAAAATCTTCCTTGAGCACTTGAGAAGAAAGTGTATTCTTTTGTTTTTGGAAAGGAATGTCCTATAAATATCAATTAAGTCCATCCTGTTTAATGTGTCATTTAAAGCTTGTGTTTCCTTATTTATTTTCAAATTGGATGATCTGTCCATTGGTGAAAGTAGGGTGTTAATGTCCCCTACTATTATTGTGTTACTGTCAGTTTCCCCTTTTATGGCTGTTAGCATTTGCCTTATGTATTGAGGTGCTCCTATGTTGGGTGCATAAATATTTATAATTGTTATATCTTCTTCTTACATTGATCCCTTGATCATTATGTAGTGTCCTTCTTTGTCTCTTGCAATAGTCTTTATTTTAAAGTCTGTTTCGTCTGATATGAGAATTGCTACTCCAGCTTTCTTTTGATTTCCATTTGCATTGGATATCTTTTTCCATCCCCTCACTTTCATTCTGTATGTGTCGGTAGGTCTGAAGTAGGTCTCTTATAGACAGCATATATACGGGTCTTGTTTTTCTATCCATTCAGCCAGTCTATGTCTTTTAGTTGGAGTATTTAATCCATTTACATTTAAGGTACTTATGGATATGTATGTTCCTATTACCATTTTCTTAATTGTTTTGGGTTTGTTATTGTAGGTCGTTTCCTTCTCTTGTGTTTCCTGCCTAGAGAAGTTCCTTTAATATTTGTTGTAAAGCTGGTTTGGTGGTGCTGAATTCTCTTAACTTTTGCTTGTCTGTAAAGATTTTAATTTCTCCATTGAATCTGAATGATATCCTAGCTGGGTAGAGTAATCTTGGTTGTAGTTTTTCCTTTCATAACTTTAAATATGTCCTGCCTTTCCATTCTGGCTTGCAGAGTTTCTTCTGAAAGATCAGCTGTTAACCTTATGGGGATTCCCTTGTATGTTATTTGTTGCTTTTCCCTTGCTGCTTTTAATATTTTTTCTTTGAATTTAATTTTTGATAGTTTTATTAATGTGTATCTTGGCGTGTTTCTCCTTTGATTTATCCTGTATGGGACTCTCTCCCTGTATGGGAAGTTTTCAACTATAATCTCTTCAAATATTTTCTCAGTCTCTTTCTTTTTCTCTTCTTCTTCTGGGACCCCTGTAATGCAAATGTTGGTGCGTTGAATGTTGTCCCAGAGGTCTCTGAGACTGTCCTTAATTCTTTTCATCTTCTTTCTTTATTCTGCTCTCTGGTACTTATTTTCAGTATTTTATCTTCCAGGTCACTTATCCATTCTTCTGCCTCAGTATTTCTGCTATTGATTCCTTCTAGAGAATTTTTAATTTCATATTGCATTTTTCATCATTGTATATTTGCTCTTTAGTTCTTCTAGGTCCTTGTCAAACGTTTCTTGTATTTTCTCCATTCTATTTCCAGGATTTTGGATCATCTTTACTATCATTACTCTCAATTCTTTTTCAGGTAGACTGCCTATTTCTTCTTCATTTGTTTGGTCTGGTGGGTTTTTACCTTGCTCCTTCATCTGCTGCGTGTTTCTCTGTCTTCTCATTTTGCTTAACTTACTGTGTTTGGGATCTCCTTTTCGCAGGCTGCAAGTTTGTAGTTCCCCTTGTTTTTGGTGTCTGCCCCCAGTGGCTAAGGTTGGTTCAGTGGGTTGTGTAGGCTTCCTGGTGGAGGGGATTGGTGCCTGTGTTCTGGTGGATTAGGCTGCATCGTGTCTTTCTGGTGGGCAGAACCACTTCCAGTGGTGTGGTTTGGGGTGTCTTTGACCTTATTATGATTTTAGGCAGCCTCTCTGCTATGGGTGTGGTTGTTTTCCTGTCTTGCTAGTTGTTTGGCATAGGGTGTCCAGCAGTATAGTTTGCTGGTCGTTGAGTGGAGCTGGGTCTTAGTGTTGAGATGGAGATCTCTGGAAGAGCTTTCGCCGTTTGATATTACATGGAGCCAGGAAGTCTCTGGTGGACCAATGTCTTGAACTCGGCTCTCCCACCTCAGAGGCACAGGCCTACACCCAGCTGGAGCACCAATAAATACCCTGTCATCCACACAGCCAGTTATGTGTGGAGGTTCTTGCCTTTTGAGAAGTCTGAGGTCTTCTGCCAGCGTTCAGTAGGTGTTCTGTAGGAGTTGTTCTACATGCAGATGTATTTCTGATGTATTTGTGGGGAGGAAGGTGACCTCCATGTCTTACTCCTCCACCATCTTGAAGGTCTCTCCTGCATTTCTTAAAGGTTATACTTCATCTACACTTATTATAGAATATTGGCTGTATTCCCTGTGTCATATAATACATCCTAGTAACTTATTTTATACCCCGTAATTTATAGGTCTTAATCCCCTACCTGTATATTGTTCTTCCCCCTTCCCTCTCGCCACTGGTAACCACTAGTTTATTCTCTACGTCTGTGAATCTGCTTCTTTTTTGTTATATTCACTAAATTCTTGTGTTTTTAGATTCCACATATAAGTGATAGCATGTGGTATCTGTCTTTCTCTGTCTAACTTATTTCACTTAGCATAATGCCCTCCACTTCCATCCCTTTTCCTGCAAATGGCAAAATTTCTTTCTTTTTTTATGGCTGAGTAGTATTCCATTGTACCTTGCACTTTTCATATGAACATCTTTCAGCTTCTCCTGTGAGACTTCTACATTACCACTTAGAGTAAGATGGCTTCTGTTTTCTAAGCTCTGGTCAATTAGGAAGATGCAGATTTCTGGTTGATAGAAGAGCTCCTTCAGGCAGATACATTGGCTACAGGGAGTTTCATAACAAGAGAAGCCTTCAGTGTGAGAGCTGTAGGGGAGGAAAGGGACAAGAACAAGATAGAAAGTAAATATGAACTCAAAAAGAACATGTGTCTGGGGTGAGTATGTAAATTGATATTCATCATGATTGTCCTGAATTTACCAAGAAGATGTCCAATTTTGATTGCTATCTTTTGATTAAGAACATGAAATCCATTTTGGAAAGTTTGTCAACCAAATAAGTAAATAAAATTTAAAACCTTTTGATGTACAAAGCTTTATATTCTCCTTTATCTGCAAAACTTAGCTTCCTGAGCAGCTTTTTCTTCTTAAGGAAGAAAAAGGAAGAGATTGGAAACTAACTCATGGGCCATATTTGATCTACAGATGTGTGGATTCATTGGAATGGAAGCTTTGAGTTTGTCACTCTCTCCAACTCCAGCCCAGACCTGTGCCAGTGGGGCAAGAAGACAGCTTTAGGATCACAGATGAAAAGAGGAATGGAAGTTTTCTATATATTCACAAACAAATAGCTAGATAAAAACCCAAACCACCCCAGTTTCTTTCCTCATTCAGTTAGCTAGAATTTCATTTTCTGTAAAAGCTAAGAAAAATTATTAGGTTTTACTTTCAGTTTTATTTAAGACATTTACTCAACACTAAAGTAGCTATACCTTCAAGAGAAAATGTGTGGAAAATAACTAAAACAATTGCAAGAGTATAGATTTGAAATGATCCAAAGATTTTTTTTTTTAAAAAGGATTGCTTCTAATAATTAGGGTTAGAAGCATGGAAAATTCCAGAATTAAAAAACTTCCAGGTCTTCAATTCAACTAGAATGAAAGAAGCATAATACTCAGAAGTTCTTTAGCAAAAAACCTCTTCTTTCATCTGGGGCCTGCACTCTTTGACCAGGGGTGCAGTGTGAGGAGAATGTGAGTGGTGAGGGTGGGAGATGGCTGGTCACTCCAGCCAGCTGCACAGATCCTGCCATGCAGATTGATGGGGTGGAAGACAGGGTGGCTTGTTGCTTATCTGTCTGGAATAAGAAAGTGGGCTGTTTGTTAAACATTTCATTTAAATACAAAATTTGTAAGAACTGAAGAATATTCCAGTTTTATTAAGTATGTGCAGTGAATTCTTTCTGAGTAAATGGCTTCATGTCACTTAGAGGGATGTTTGCTATCTGAGCCTCTGTGACTTCTGGCCCTCCCCTCTGCCTTCTATATTGATCTGTTTCCCCCTGAGTTAGCTGCTGCCTTCATGCTCTCTCCACTTTCTGTAATTAAATGTGTTCTCAGGAAGGGAACTGGAAGCTATTTATGCTAAAGGCTAAAACTGAAGAAATGAGTAAACATTCAGTCATCAGCCAGGAGGTAGAGGAAGGATGTGGGACTTTCTAACCACCTTGTCCTCACTTTATATGATATAGACTCATATAGACCATTTGTTTCCAAAGTAAGGGAGGTGGGTGAGCATTCCAGGAGGTACTCAAGATAATCCATATTAGAACATACATACACATGCACACACACACTCAAACTCATACTTTAAATTCACATTTCTGTGTATGGTTTTATAATACACATAATATGCTAGCACTTATTACATGTATATAATATACAAATAAACATAGGGATTTTTGATGGATGTATGTGTCAACTAGACTGGGCTAAGGGATGCCCAGATAACTGGCAAAATATTATTTGGGGGTGTGTCTTTGAGGATGTTTCCAGAAGAGGTTAACATTTGTGTTGTTAGATTGAGTAAAGAAGATGCTGTCACCAGCGTGGGTGGGCATCTTCAAGCCTCTGAGGGCCTGAATAGAATACAGAGGCAGAAAAAGGATCAATTTGCTCTCTGCTGGAGCTGGAACATACATGCTATCCTGCCACTGGACATTGGTGCTCCTCGTTTTTGGGACTTCAGACTTGGACCAGGACTGGGAGACCATTGGCCCCCCAGTTCTCAGGCCTTAGGGTTTGGGCTGGAGTTACACTCCTGGCTTTCCTGGGCCTCCAGCTTGTAGATGGCAGGTTGTATCATTTCTCAGCCTCCATAGTTGCATAAGCCAGTCCCTCATAATAAATCTCTTTCTATATATCTGTATATATCCTATTTGTTCTGTTTCCTTGGAGAACCCTGACAAATACAGATGTCATGATCAACAGTTGTTTTTTTCCTGATCAAACTATAATGTCAAATATTTTGGAGATTACTTATTTAGATAATCATCTGTACACTTGCCCATAAAGCTGTCCTTGTTTTTCAAAGGTTTGGTATAGTACTTACATAATGAAATTATTTGTTTTTATAAGTCCTTTTTTTGCTGTCTCTTTTCTCACACTTTATTGTAGTCAGGTGTGTTCTGCTATGTCAGACGGGGGGTGGTTGGCAAATGATTCTTAGTTCATGTCTGGGGTTTTGACCTCTGGAGACTTCCCTTACTTTTTTCACATCTCATCTATCCCTGCCAAAGAACGTTAGTTATATTTAATCCAGTATTTCCAGGAGGTTTTAAAAAATGTGTCATATATACTATAATTCCAGAAATGGAGTTATTACATTTCAGGGAAAATGCTTTCTTATTACCCTCCTATTTTGTTTTACTATGCAGCTGAATAAATTCCTCCTTATTACTCATTTTTTCTTAATTCTTAACTGTTACTGTCTGTTCATTCTTTCAAGGAAATTTACTGTTAATTTTGCCAAGTTCAAAAGAAAGTGCTACTGAGAATTTCATTATGTGTGGATTAGTACTATGATTGCTACACACTTTAAGGAGATGTCTTCCAGCCATTTCCCCTACAGAGCTACTCTTTCTAACATAAATAAAAATTTCAAAGCCATCATTTCCTCCAGGTCTGGCATATATATTTATAAGATGGGACTACTATAAACATTTTCTATTTTACAGAAAATTTACAGAAAAATTGGAAAATATTTGAGGATGACTGCTATGTGTCACCCTCCCCACCTCAAAAATTCTATTATACTTGCTTTATCATGTATCTATCAATCCTTCTGCAATCCATATCTTATATTTTGCATTTCAAAGTAAACTTCAGATATCAGTATTCTTCCTTAAGAAAAGCATGCATATCAGTCATTAACTAGAGTTCAATATTTGTTCTTTTATTCTTTTAGTTAAAATTTAGATATAATTAAATGCACAAACAAATGTGTACATTTACTGAGTTTTGAAGAATGCTTGCTTGAACCTCTACCAAGATACTGAACATTACCACTCCTATCAAGATATTAAATATTACCACCACCCTATAAATGTTTCCCATATGAGAGGGGGCTCTTTTTGTATGTCTGATTTACAAAGTCATAGTGTACAAAGCAACTCTATAGGTAAGTAATGCTTTTGGCTGCAAATAAAAGAAAACCTGACACACAGTAAATACCAACTAGAGTTAAATTTTGTCACATAATGAGTCTGGAGGGAGGAAGCTGTTGGTATTAATTCAGTGACACAATGATATCAAGGATGATGTCTCTGGAATTCTCCTGATTTTACCTTTAAGTTTGAAGTGGCTGTTGTAACTCCTGGCATCATTCAACAATATTTATTTATTCAATAAATATTTATGTATATTGCAGGTACTGTCCTTTTTTTGTTTTTTAATTTTTTATTTATTTTTACTTTATTTTTTATTGAAATATAGTTGATTTACAACATCATGTTAATTTTTTCTCTACAGCAGAGTGACTCAGTTACACATACATGTATACATACATATATATATATATATATATATATATATATATATATATTCTTTTTATATTCTTTTCCATTATGGTTTATCCCAGGACATTGAATATAGCTCCCTGTGCTATAGAATAGGACCTTGTTGTCCATCCATTCTATGTGTAATAGTTTGCATCTACTAACCCCAAACTCAACAGTCCATTCCTCACCAGCCCCCCACCCCCACCCTCTGGCAACCACCAGTTTGTTCTCTATGTCTGTGAGTCTGTTTCTGTTTTGTAGATAGGTTCATTTGTGTCATATTTTAGATTCCACATATAGGTGATATCATATGGTATTTGTCTGTGTCTGACTTACTTCACTCAGTATGACAATCTCCAAGTCCATCCACATTGCTGCAAATGGCATTATTTCATTCTTTTGTATGACCGAGTAATATTCCATTGTATATAGGTACCACATCTGCTTTTTCCATTCATCTGTTGATGGACATTTAGGTTGTTTCCATGTCTTGGTTATTGTGAATAGTGCTGCTATGAACATAGGGGTGCATGTATCTTTTTGAATTATAATTTTGTCCAGATATATGCCCAGGAGTGGGATTGCTGGATCTTATGGTAACTCTATTTTTAATTTTCTGAGGAAACTCCATACTGTTTTCCATAGCGCCTGAACCAACTTACATTCCCACCAACAGTATAGGAGGGTTCCCTTTTCTCCACACCCTCTCCAGCATTTGTTATTTGTAGACTTTTTAATTATAGCCATTCTGACCAGTGTGAGGTGGTAACTCATGGTAGTTTTGATTTGCATTTCTCTAATAATTAGTGATTTTGAGCATCTTTTCATGTGCCTACTGGCCATATATACGTCTTCTTTGAAAAAATGTCTATTTAGGTCTTCTGCCCATTTTTCAATTGGGTTGTTTGTTTTTCTTTTGTTGTGTTGTATGAGCTGTTTGTATATTTTGGAAATTAAGCCCTTGTCAGTCGCATCATTTGCAAATATTTTTTCCCTTCTGTAAGTTGTCTTTTCATTTTGTTTAAGGTTTCCTTTGCTGTGCAAAAGCTTGTAAGTTTGATGTCCCATTTGTTTATTTTTGTTTTTATTTCTGTTGCCTTGGGAGACTGACCTAAGAAGACATTGGTACAACTTATGTCAGAGAATGTTTTGCCTCTGCTCTCTTCTAGGAGTTTTATGGTGTCTTGTCTTATATTTAAGTCTTTAAGCCATTTTGAGTTTATTTTTGTATATGGTGTGAGGGAGTGTTCTAACTTCATTGATTTACATGTGGCCGTCCACTTTTCCCAGCACCACTTGCTGAAGAGACTGTCTTTCTCCCATATTATATTCTTGCCTCCTTTGCTCAAGATTAATTGACCGTAGGTGTGTGGGTTTATTTCTGGGCTTTCTATTCTGTCCCATTGATTTATATGTCTGTTTTTTTTTTTGCCAATACCATGCTGTTTTGATTACTGTAGCTTTGTAATATAGTCTGAAGTCAGGGAGGGTTGTGTCTCCTGCTTTGTTCTTTTTCCTCAGGATTGCTTTGGCAATTCTGGGTCTTTTATGGTTCCATATAAATTTTAGATTATTTGTTCTAGTTCTGTGAAAACAGGCACTGTTCTTATTGAGATAGAGCAGCAAACAAAAAAGTTCTTGTTCCCCAGGTAGGAATAAAAAGGAAGATACAACCTAGGTCTTACTGTCCACTTATCATGAAGGCAAAATCTTTCTCAGAAAACCTTCTGTCTCTTTGGCAGAGTTCTTGTTTCTCATTGGATGCTAGGGAAAAAAATGAGTATTTATATGTTTTAATCTCCTTCTTGTGAGAAGATTTGAAATAACTGTGGAGTCAGCCAATCACCATTGTCTGCCAGAGGAACATTGGGAGCTAAGTTATGGTCCACTTGGTCTCCTTGCAGCAATAAATTGTATCCACACTTACACTAGCATTCAGATGGTAGTATGATGGGTTTTCATCACCAGAGAGATTGGGTTCATTTTCATTTCCTAGAGTGATGAGTTCTACAATTAACTTCTCCCTAATGCTGACAATAAGAAAGTTATCAAAGACCTTCAGTCACTGGCATGTAGCCTTGTGTAGGAAAAGAGTCGTGAATTGGGAGTTAAGTGACCTGGTTTCTAAGTCTGTCTTTGGTTTGCCTACTGTGAAAATGTAGGTGAATTATATCACCTCTTTGGGCCTCAGTTTTTAAACTGTGAAATGAGTGGCTTTCATGCTTCAATTTTGGGCTTCAACCACACATACTCAGGACAGAGGGATTGATCATTATAAATTATGTATTTTAGTTTTAGAATTACAATGTGCCAGTGCTTTTTTTGAGAACAAGTGGACTTGTAAAACTGTTATGCATACTCTTTGACCCTTCTCTGTTACTCCCTCCTCTTCTGCAGTAGGCAGAATAATGGCCCTCCCAAAATGTGCATGTCTTAATCCCTTATATTTGGGAATATGTTATGTCACATAACAAGGGGGATTAAGGTGCAGATAGAATTAAGACTGCTGACAAAATGACTCTGAGATGGGGAGATTATCTTGGTTTATCCTGATGGGGCCAGTGTAATCACAGGGGTCCTTATATGTGAGAGAGGGAGCCAAGGGAATCATTGTTAGAGAGATATGAGGTGAGAAAGACTTGACTGGTCTTTGATGGCTTTGAAGATGGAGAATCCAAATAATGCAGACACCCTCTAGAAGCTGGAAAAATAAGCAACAATTCTCCCTTAGAGCATCCAGAAAGGATTCAGCTATGCTGACACCTCAATCTTAGCCCAGTGAGACCAATTCAGACTTCTGATGTCCAGAACTGCAAGATAATAAACTTGTATTGTTTAAGTCACTAAATTTGTGGTAGTTTGTTACAGCAACAGTAGGAAATTAATATACCTTCCCACATGACTAGGTCAGATAAACTAAGGTTAACAAAGCTAAGCAGAAGGGGGCACAAGTGGGATCAAATAAGCCAAGGCAAGCATAATACTGCATTTCAGTAGGCTAGATAATGCAATATTAGAATGTATGTTTTTATATATCAAGATTCAAAGGAAAGTCAAACCATCACCTCTAGAGAATCAAATATGTTTTTTCCTCCTCAGAGAGATACTATGTTGTGGAGTAAATTCATTAACAGACCAGGGTTTTAGGAAGAAAAAGAATGCTTTTCCTAAGTGCTAGAAAACAGGTGATTTAGACATATGTGAACAGCCCAGAAGAACTTGGCTGACTCTTGACAGAGAAGGAGAGCCACAAAAAAGGTGATAAGATCCCAAATTTATGAACTCAGAATGGAAATTTGTGCCTTTCCATCATGGGTTATTGGGGGGATGACTTCAAACTGAGTTCCCACACCACTAAAAGGACACGTAATGGAGACTTGGAATCATAGTATTTTCATTTTCTAATCTTTCAATCTCATCATGTGTGCTGTTATATTCCTGCTCTTTGCTTTGGCTATTTCCCTCCCCACCCCACTTCAATCTTGAGAAATACTCCCTTACAATAAGTTTTCTTTTAGGCTGTTGAATATTTGTTTTGTTAAGAATAATTGAAGGCAGGAGAAACCCTTCATTACATTGCAGAGTGCCTTAAATAGAGTACACACTCCATAAATATTTGTTGAATCGAACAATGTTTAATCAACATCTGTTTAAGGCATATCAATGGGAAAATTATTCATTGGTGTCCAAGCCACTTCTTTTGTTTGTCTTTGAATGAGAGAGACTCATGCTGTAGCCCAAAAGAGAAATTATGTTCAGGAATAATATTGCCTTATAAGTCTTACCTTAATAGAAAAGAAAATCTCTTAAAACAGGTAATTATTCAAATAAATTCAACATTTTCAAATACTAAAACAAATGCTAAATTATGACATGTATTGGAGTTTTTAAAGTCATTCTTTCCTTTCTGTTGAGTTTGAAGGTGTAAAGGGTAGGGTTTGGGCTTCATGATTCCTGGAGTGTGCTGGGGCTGGCTTACACCAGCTGGTGAGAGTCAATCGAGCACATCTCTTTACGGATCTATGTTCAGTGATATCACACTGGTAGCTTGAAATTGGCCATGGTTGGAGTAAGTTCACAATGTAAACAAGCAAATGCTATAAATCAGGACTTGGAGAGCCAGCTGTGAAACATTTACCTGCACACAATTGTTAATAGACCATGGGCTAAAAAATGGACCACAGAGGGTTAATATTCTTGGCAGAGAGATGAGTATAGCAAATCATTTTGATCTTAGAAATGGCTGTTTGTTAGGGCTCAAGTTGTTTCCCTTAATCCTAAGGTTAGTCCTTAGACCTTGAGTGCAGCTCTCCAAATATGCAGAAATTCGAGCCCTTCTCACTTGGCTAGGACCTTCAACTCCAACCCCTGTCTCCCTAGCACCAGGAGGCTGCTCACTTCTGTGCTTAGCTTTCTAGCCTCCTAGCTGCTGTCTTTGTTTATGGGTTTGTTTTTATGTGTGTACTACAATCCTGTGCACACAGAGCCTTGCTGTCAGCTGACTACCAAAAAGGAATTTGTTGGCAAATCTTTAGAAGAACTGTGGTTCCTTGCTCTCTGAGACTTTGCCCCTTACATTTTAGCCTCTTTGGCTGCCCAGACTTGGACCTCTGCCTTGCCAGCCCAGCAGGACCACTGTTTTTGTTTGGGTTTGCTTCATTCCTGAGCTCTGTAAATTGGGAAATACTCTTAGGGAAAAAAAGCCAAGGTGATTGTAAAGTTCATTTCCTCTGTTTCCCTTTTCTGAAGAAACACAAAGCCTCTTATATACTGCTGGCATTGGCTTCTCTATATGCCTTCAACCATTTGTAAAGTATGTTGTCCAGCTTTCATAACAATGTTAAGCAGGAGGTTTAGTCCAGTACCATCTACATTGTCACTGCCAGAGCTAGAAATCTGAAGGAAAGCTTTTAAGTCTAGAAACATTATTGAGTCTTCAGCAAAACTAATTTCAAAAGCCATTCAGTGTTGGATAATCATAGTTGAAGGCAATTCATCTCATTCAGAAAAATCTCTATCTTGGCCTTGAGCTCAAAAAACAGCAATAAAATTTTATCTTGCTAAGCCATGGAACTGCTGTATGGTATGACAAGTGAGTATATTCAGCTTCTATTCTGACAAAATGCAAAGAACTGAAAATAGTTTCATATAGTTTTCATGTGTTATGAAATATTCTTCTACAAATTTTTATAACATTTAAAAATTTAAGAATCATTCTCAACTCATAGGTCATACAAAAACAGGCCATGGGCTGATATTTCCCAAGTCCTGGTATATACCATGAAGTTTAAATATTCATTTTGAAACTCAGTAGCCAAGAATTGAGTCCTTTCTCTGACCTCAGCCTATCTCTGGATGCCAGACTTTGAAGTTTCATTCCCCATCTCTCAGTTATAAGTTCTGCGACCTTGGGCAAATTACCTAACTTCCCTGTGATTTAGTTCCGTAACTCATTAATTGGAACTAATAATAGTACTTCTATCTTAGGGTTGTTGTGATAATGAAATGATTTCATAGGGATAAGGTGATGAATTCAGAATGGCCTGGTTACCTTGAGGAATGGGTGTTGGGAAACCCAAGGAGAAAGTAAAAACTAAGAGCAACCCAAGGATTAATATTTCATAAATATTAACGTAGTTATTTTTCTCCAATATAGGAATTTACAGTTATAAATTTACCTCTAAGAACTGTTTTGCCTATATCCTGTAAGTTTTTGTACATTGTAGTTTTGTTTTAACTCATCTCAAAACATTTCCTAATTTCTATTGTGATTTCTTCTTTAATACATTTGTTATTTAGGAGTATGTTGTTTCAATATATTTGTGAATTCTCCCAATTTTGTTCTGCTGTTGATTTATATTTAATTCCATTTTGATCAGGGAATCTACTTTGTATAATTTCAATCCTTTAAAATTTATTTAAACTTGTTTTATGACCTAGCACATGATCTATCTTAGAGAATGTTCCACAGGTACTTGAGAAGAATGTGTATTCTGCTGTTGTTGGGTGAAGTGGTCTAGAGATGTCTGTTAGGTCTAATTGGCTTATAGTGTTTTTCAACTTTTAATAGCCTTGTTGATATTCTGATCAGTTGTTCTTTCTATTATTGAAAGTGGGGTATGAAGTCTTCAACTATTATTCTTGAACTGTCTCTCCTTTCAATTCTGTCAGTTTTGCTTCATATAGTTTGAGTTTCTTTTGTAAGGTGCATGTGTATTTATTATTGTTACATTTTAATGATGGATTGACCATTTTATCAGTATAAATGTTGTTCTTTGTTAACAATTTTGTCTTAAAGTATATTTTGTCTGATATTAGTATAGCCACTCTAGTTCTCTTTTGGTTTCTGTTTGCATGGCATTATTTCCCACCACTTTACTTTCAACTTTTTGTGTCTTTAAGTCTAAAGTGTGTTGCATATAGAGACTATCTTTTAAATCCCTTCTACAATTTCTGACCTTGCTATTTCTTTTAATATATTTTTTGCATTTTTAAGTGGTTGTCCTAGGATTAAAATTAATAACCTAACTGAAAACAATCTAGTTTACCTTAGTACCAACTTAATTTTAGTAGAACACAAAACTTTGTTGTAGCATAATTTCACTCTCTCCCCACTCCTTTGTGTGATTACTGGTGAACAAATTACATCTTCAGCATATTGTAAGTGCTTCAACATGGTTTCATAATTATTACTTTATGAGGTTTTCTTATAAATCAGATAGGCAAAGTGTTACAAAAAATACAGTTGTACTTCTTCTATTTATCTATATAATTATCTTTATCAGTGTTTTTTAATTTCTTCATATGGATTCAAGTACTGTCCTGTGTTTTTTTATTTAACTTGAACGAATCCCTTTAGTATTCCTTATAGGGCAGGTCTGTTAGTGATGAATTCTTTCAGTTTTTGTTTATTTGGGAATGTCTTATTTCTCCTTCATTTTTGAAGGATAGTTTTTCGGGATATAGAATTCTTGGTTAAAATCTTTTTATTAGCATGTTATTTATGTCAATCCACTGTCTTGAGGTCTCCCTGATTTCTGGTAGAAATCAGCTGTTGATCGCAATTGGAATGTTCATTTTCTCATTGTTGAGTTTTAAATGTTCTTTGTATATTTTGGATATATTCCTTTATCAGATATATATTTCCCTTATCAGATATATTTTTTGTAAATATTTTCTCCTAGTCTTTGGTTTGTATTCTTATTTTCTTGATCATTCTTTATACAGGGATTAAAATTTTTTGACCTACTTATAATAATAATTAATAATAAAAGGTTTCATAAAATAAGTGCAACATTTGGTGCCCTTCAGATAAATTTCTGATGACCGCTATTTTTCTTGTGTACAGGCCATACTTTTCTGCTTCTCTGCAAGCCTTACTATTTTTGTTGTTGTCCTTGTTGTTGAAAACTGGATATTTTAGATAACATAATGTGGTAACTCTGGAAATCAGATCCCCATTCCCACCCACTGCCACCCCAAGGGTTTTTCTTGCTGTTTGTTTGGGGGTTTTTTGAATTTTATTTTATTTATTTTTTTATACAGTAGGTTCTTAATAGTTATCCATTTTATACATATTACTGTATATATGTCAATCCCAATCTCCCAATTCATCACAGCACCACCACCACCTGATGCTGGTTTCCCCCCTCGGTGTCCATACGTTTGTTCTCTACATCTGTGTCTCAATTTCTGCCCTGCAAACCAGTTCATCTGTACCATTTTTCTAGGTTCCACATATATGCGTTAGGGTACGATACTTGTTTTTCTCTTTCTGACTTCACTCTGTATGACAGTCTCTAGATTCATCCACGTCTCTACAAATGACCCAATTTTGTTCTTTTCTGGCTGAGTAATATTCCATTGTATATATGTACCACATCTTCTTTATCCATTCATCTGTCGATGGCAATTTAGGTTGCTTCCATGACCTGGATATTGTAAGTAGTGCTGCAATGAACATTGGGGTGCATGTGTCTTTTTGAATTATGTTTTTCTCTGGGTATATGTCCAGTAGTGGGATTGCTGGGTCATATGGTAACTTTATTTTTAGTTTTTTAAGTAACCTCCATACTGTTCTCCATAGTGACTATATCAATTTACATTCCCCCCAATAGTGCAAGAGGGTTCCTTTTCTCCACACCCTCTCCAGCATTCGTTGTTTGTAGATTTTCTGATGATGTACATTCTAACTGGTGTGAGGTGATACCTCATTGTAGTATTGATTTGCATTTCTCTAATAATTAGTGATGCTGAGCAGCTTTTCATGTGTTTCTTGGTCATCTGTATGTCTTCTTTGGAGAAATGTCTATTTAGGTCTTCTGCCGATTTTTGGATTGGGTTGTTTGTTTTTGTAATATTGAGCTGCATGAGCTGTTTATATATTTTGGAGATTAATCCTTTCTCCATTGATTTGTTTGTAAATATTTTCCCCCATTCGGAGGGTTGTCTTTTCATCTTGTTTGTAGTTTCCTTTGCTTTGCAAAAGCTTTTAAGTTTCAGAAGGTCTCATTTGTTTATTTTTGGTTTTATTTCCATTACTCTAGGAGGTGGATCAAAAAAGATCTTGCTGTGATCTATGTCAAAGAGTATTCTTCCTAAGTTTTCCTCTAAGAGTTTTATAGTGTCCGGTCTTACATTTAGGTCTCTAATCCATTTTGAGTTTATTTTTGTGTATGGTATTAGGAAGTGTTCTAATTTCATTCTTTTACATGTAGTTGTCCAGTTTTCCCAGCACCACTTATTGAAGAGACTGCCTTTTATCCACTGTATATCCTTGCTTCCTTTGTCATAGATTAGTTGACCAGATGTGTGTGGGTTTATCTCTGGGATTTCTATCCTGTTCCATTAATCTATATCTCTGTTTTTGTGCCAGTACCATATTGTCTTGATTACTGTAGCTTTGTAGTATAGTCTGAAGTCAGGGAGTCTTGATTCCTCCAGCTCTGTTTTTTTCCTTAAAACTGCCTTGGCTATTCGGGGTCTTTTATGTCTCCATACAAATTTTAAGATTTTTTTGTTCTAGTTCTGTAAAAAATGCCATTGGTAATTTGATAGGGATTGCATTCAATTTGTAGATTGCTTTGGGTAGTATAGTCATTTTCACAATATTGATTCATCCAATCCAAGAACATGGTATATCTTTCCATCTGTTTGTATCATCTTTAATTTCGTTCATCCGTGTCTTATAGTTTTCTGCATACAGGTCTTTTGTCTCCCTAGGTAGGTTTATTCCTACGTATTTTATTCTTTTTGTTGCAGTGGTAAATGGGAGTGTTTCCTTAAATTCTCTTTCAGTTTTTCATCATTAGTGTACAGGAATGCAAGAGATTTCTGTGCATTAATTTTGTATCCTGCAACTTTACGAAATTCATTGATTAGCTCTAGTAGTTTTTTGGTGGCATCTTTAGGATTCTCTATGTATAGTATCATGTCATCTGCAAACAGTGACAGTTTTACTTCTTCTTTTCTGATTTGGATTCCTTTTATTTCTTTTTCTTCTCAGATTAATGTGGCTAGGACTTCCAAAACTATGTTGAATAATAGCGGTGAGAGTGGACATCCTTGTCTTGTTCCTGATCTTAGAGGAAATGCTTTCTGTTTTTCACCATTGAGAATGATGTTTGCTGTGAGTTTGTTGTATATGGCCTTTATTATATTGAGGTAGGTTCCCTCTATGCCCACTATCTGGTGAGTTTTTTATCATAAATTGGTGTTGAATTTTGCCAAAAGCTTTTTCTGCATCTATTGAGATGGTCATATGGTTTTTATTCTTCAGTTTGTTAATATGGTGTATCACATTGATTGATTTGCGTATATTGAAGAATCCTTGCATCCCTGGGATAAATCTCACTTGATCATGGTGTGTGATCCTTTTAATGTGTTGTTGGATTCTGTTTGCTAGTATCTTGTTGAGGATTTTTGCATCTATATTCATCAGTGATATTGGTCTGTAATTTTCTTTTTTTGTAGTATCTTTGTCTGGTTTGGGTATCAGGGTCATGGTGGCCCCATAGAATGAGTTTGGGAATGTGTCTTCCTCTGCAATTTTTGGAAGAGTTTGAGAAGGATGGGTGTTAGCTCTTCTCTAAATGTTTGATAGAATTCACCTGGAAGCCATCTGGTCCTGGACTTTTGTTTGTTGGAAGATTTTTAATCACAGTTTCAATTTAATTACTTGCGATTGGTCTGTTCATATTTTCTATTTCTTCCTGGTTCAGTCTTAGAAGGTTGTACCTTTCTATGAAATTGTCCATTTCTTCCAGGTTGTCCATTTTATTGGCATAGAGTTGCTTATAGTAGTCTCTTATGATGCTTTGTATTTCTGCAGTGTCTGTTGTAACTTTTCCTTTTTCATTTCTAATTTTATTGATTTGAGTCTTCTCCCTCTTTTTCTTGATGAGTCTGGTTAAGGTTTATCAAGTTTTTTTATCTTCTCAAGGAACCAGCCTTTAGTTTTATTTATCTTTGCTATTGTTTTCTTTGTTTCTATTTCATTTATTTCCACTCTGATCTTTATGATTTCTTTCCTTCTACTAACTCTGGGTTTTGTTTGTTCTTCTTTCTCTAGTTCCTTTAGGTTTGAGATTAGATTGTTTATTTGAGATTTTTCTTGTTTCTTGAGGTAGGCTTGTATTGCTGTAAATTTCCCTCTTAGAACTTCTTTTACTGCATCCCATTGGTATTGGATCATCATTTTTTCATTGTAATTTGTCTCTAGGTATTTTTTGATTTCCTTTTTGGTTTCTTCAGTGATCTCTTTGTTATTTAGTAACATATTGTTTAGCCTCCATGTGTTTGTGTTTTTTATGTTTTTTTCCCTGTAATTGATTTCTAATCTCATAGTGTTGTGGTCAGAAAAGAAGCTTGATATGATTTCAATTTTCTTAAATTTACTGAGGCTTGATTTGTGACCCAAAATGTGATCTATCCTGGAGAATGTTCCATGTGCACTTGAGAAGAAAGTGTAATCTACTGTTTTTAGATGGAATGTCCTATAAATATCAATTAAATCTATCTGGTCTATTGTGTCATTTAAAGCTTGTGTTTCCTTAGTAATTTTCTGTTTGGATGATCTGTCCATTGGTGTAAGTGAGGTGTTAAAGTCCCCCACTATTATGGTGTTACTGTCGATTTCCTCTTTCACGGCTCTTAACAGTTGCCTTATGTATTGAGGTGCTCATATGTTGGGAGCATATATATTTATAATTGTTATATCTTCTTCTTAGATTGATTCCTTGATCATTATGTAGTGTCCTTCTTTGTCTCTTGTAACATTCTTTATTTAAAGTCTATTTTATCTGATGAGTATTGCTACTCCAGCTTTCTTTTGATTTCCATTTGCATGGAATATCTTTTTCCATCCCCTCACTTTCAGTCTGTATGTGTCCCTAGGTCTGAAGTGGATCTCTTGTAGACAGCATATATATGGATCTTGTTTTTGTATCCATTCAGCAAACCTGTGTCTTTTGGTTGGAGCATTTAATCCATTCACGTTTAAGGTAATTATCAATATGTATGTTCCTATTACCATTTTATTATTCGTTTTGGGTTTGTTTTTGTAGGTCCTTTTCTTCTCTTGTGTTTCCCACTTAGAAAAGTTCCTTTAACATTTGTTGTAGAGGTGGTTTGGTGGTGCTGAATTCTCTTAGCTTTTGCTTGTCTGTAAAGCTTTTGATTTCACCATCGAATCTGAATGAGATCCTTGCCGGGTAGAGTAATCTTGGTTGTAGGTTCTTCCCTTTCATCACTTTAAATATGTCCTTCCACTCCCTTCTGGCTTGTACAGTTTCTGCTGAGAAATCAGCTATTATCCTTATGGATAAGGATATCCCTTGATACATCCCTTGTATGTTATTTGTTGTTTTTCCCTTGCTGTTTTCAATAATTTTTCTTTGTCTTTAATTTTTGCCAGTTTGATTACAATGTGTCTCAGCCTGTTTCTCCTTGTGTTTATCCTGTATGGGATTCTGCACTTGGGTGGCTATTTCCTTTCCCATGTTAGGGAAGTTTTCAACTATAATCTCTTCAAGTATTTTCTTGGGTCCTTTCTCTCTCTCTTCTCCTTCTGGGACTCCTATAATGTGAATGTTGGTATGTTTAATGTTGTCTCAGAGGTCTCTTAGTCTGTCTTCATTTCTTTTCATTCTTTTTTCTTTATTCTGTTCCTCAGCAGTGAATTCCACCATTCTGTCTTCCAGGTTACTTATCCATTCTTCTGCCTCAGTTATTCTGCTATTGATTCCTTCTAGTGTAGTTTTCATTTCAGTTATTGTATTGTTCATCTCTGTTTGTTTGTTCTTTGATTCTTCTAGGTCTTTGTTAAACATTTCTTGCATCTTCTCGATCTTTGCCTCCATTCTTTTTCCGAGGTCCTGGATCACGTTCACTATCATTATTCTGAATTCTTTTTCTGGAAGGTTGCCTATCTCCACTTCATTTGGTTGTTTTTCTGGGATTTTATCTTGTTCCTTCATCTGGTACATAGCCCTCTGCCTTTTCATCTTGTCTATCTTTCTGTGAATTTATTTTTTGTCCCATAGGCTGCAGGATTGTAGTTCTTCTTGCTTCTGCTGTCTGCCCTCTGGTCCTTGCTGTTTGTATTTTTTTGTTGTTGTTGCTTATATGTTTGTTCAGTGACTTTATTAGACTATATGTACTCCCTGTTTTATGCAGGGGCTGAAGTCTTTGCTTGGTTAACTTAGTAATCAGGTAATGATTGGTTAGATATTTCCTTAAATGGCTTAGAGCAATAAGTCTTCCACCCTTTGCTGAGGTGTTTTATGTGTGTTGGACCACACCATCAGCCTTATTCAACTTACAACTCTCACCCTAGCCTTCATTTTCTGCTTACAGGGGCCTCAAGGTCAGACAGAGGCAAGAGATAGGTGCATGAAGAGGTCTTTCCTGGGCTTGTGCATAGTCCTGCACATGACTTGGTTCCTCTAAATCCTCAGAAATATATCAGAACTTTTTTGTGCCTGCCCTCTGGACATCTCATTCCCAAGATCTTCTTTGTAAAATTTTGGCCAGGCTCTTGGTTGCCCAAAGTGGTATCAGAGCCTCAGGAAGCTGTGATGGCAAACAGTTGTCACTGATTGTTTTTGACAGACACTATCAGGATAGACCTTTTTCTTTGGAATGAACTGCTAATTAGGTCAAATAATAAAAAAATACTGCAACTTGGCACTTTTTCAACTTGCTGTGCAATAGGTCAAATAGTGTCAATGCTCTGGGGCTGTAGCTTTTTGAGGCTCTTCAAACCTAGTGTTCCTTCTCTTGTTTTTGTAAGGCTATTGTTGGCTCTTGGTGGTTGAAAGACTGCTGGTCTTCAAGGCTCCCATGGAGCTAGGGAAGGGGGTTGGGAGTAGGTCAAGTGAAAATGCCGTAAGTTCTTACTGAGATTCTGCATTATATCTTTAATGAAGGTTCCCAAGATTGTTGAAAACGTTTGGTTAAATTTTAGAGTTCTGAATTTATTATTTTTTTTTTTAATTCTTGAATTAATTCACATAAATTTTGCTAGGTTTTTACTGCATTTATGTAGGAGCATATTTATAGAGGTCCTCACTCCATCATTCCCTCCACCTGTTTCTGAGCCTCAGTAGAAGCTGGTTCTGTGATTGGAATTTTAAATATTTGATTACGATTATGATAATAATGAAATAAAAACAATAGATCTGTTATCTATTTTAAGAAGTAGAACATTCAAGAACTTTAAATGTATGTGTATTCATTTCCCCAAGAAATAGAAGTAAACTGAATTTTGTTGTATTCCTCTTTTGTTTGTTTCTCATGAGCTGTCTGTATCTATACCTATCTATATATATATAGATATATATGTATAGATATATGTACATATATACACATATCCCTCAAACAACATATTATTTAACTTTCGCTTGTTTTTACAGAAATAGTATTATAGTGAAGGTATTATTTTATAAAATGCCTTCCTCTCCCTCAACCTTGTTTCTAAGATTCATTGATATGGACAAGTTTAGCCACAGTTCTTTCATTTTCATTGTTGTAAAGTATTCCATTGTATAAATGTCAGTTACATCAAGTTGGTTGATAGTGTTCAAGTCATTGTATCCTTACTATTTTTCTATCTAGTTCTACCAGTTATTGAAAGTGGGGTATTAAAATCTCCAACTATAACTGATGAAATAAATAGGTATTGAGAATAAAGGAGATGATCCAATCTAAGGAAAATAAAAATTCTTGATAAATAAATATAAGAATATAGGGCAAATGTCATAATCAGGGATGAAGAAAATTTTTTTTCACAAGCTTGGAAAACTTCTTAATTTCCAATTTTTTTAAATCAAATTAAATATAAATACATCTAGATTTTTTTCTTGGCAAAAGCTTGAACTTATGTGATATTGAAAATCTCTTGCAAGCTTCCTGGCATGAAAAAAACAGTTGCTGTATTTCAAGAGGCTCAAATAAGGTGAACCTCAATATTCCCTGAAATGTGAAGTGCTGGAAGATAGTAGAGCATCTAGCAAAGAGATTTGTGAGAAATGTCTGTGTTTCAAGTATTCTCTTCTTAGTGAAGATGTTATTCACATGTATAGACAATAGAAAAACATTCTCAAATATGCTATGACACAGAAAAAGTACTACTCATACAACATGGAAATATTTTCTTGGGCTCTTGGCTAATCAAAGGTAGTGCATCAGCATCACCTGGGAGCTTGTTAGTAATGCAGTCTCAAGCCCCTCCCCAGACCTACAGAAGTTAGAACCTGCATTTTAACAAGGTCCCTAGGTGATTGATATGATATGCACATTAAAGTTTGGAAAGCACAGCTCTTACTGATCAAAATTCAAAAATAAGAAGTAAAAAAGTGAGGAAGTCTGACTATAAAAAGGCTATATTATCCATTAATACAATTTAAACATATAGAGCTGTATAGATAACCCTTAAGCATTAAAAATCATCTTTGAAATATATGATCTATAATGTAAAAGTGTAATAAAACAATTTATGTTTAAACCCTTAGGTTATATTGGCTAAGATCAGTATAATGTGGGAAATAAGATTGTGCTAAATTCTTTGCCTCTGTGAGGATGGGGTCATTTCACAAAGGAAGCAGTGTGAAGTGCCTAAAACAAGATGACAGATGAATTTATTAACTATGGAAGTTAAAGTGAATAAATTAAACCATTGTTTTAAAAAAAACCTTTAAGATAGGGTTTAAAAACATTCCTGAGAGGAAGAAGTTGGGGAAATAATAATTTAATATTATTACTTTGTGTTTCTATTCTATGGCCTGCCAAAATTAGTGATGTCTATTCTCTCTGGACAAAATCACACTTTGATTCTTTTTTTTTTTTAATTGCAAAAAGGTGGGAATTTAAAAAGATACCAAAAGGTGGAAATTGATCAATGAATTTTGTCAGTTTATTCCCTATTGATTGCAAGACTGAGTATTTCCTGTCCTGCTTCCAGACTCTTCCTGAAGGTTGGCTTCTCCACAGCTTCAAACAATCCTAGGGTGTGACTTATGGGAGCAATGGCAAAGGGATTTTGCATACAATTGGCAACCAGCAACCAACCACTGCAGGGACAGCCAGGTGAATATGTCACTTTGGGGGGTGGGGGGAAGCGGAAAATGGCAAGAGCGTGGCCCCATTCTTTAAATTTTTTTTTTTCAGAGAAGATAATGTGAGCCCATGGTCTCAAATCCTTTTTGCCTTAATTAGGTACAAAGGAACAAATTTCATCTAATTTTATTTTTTTTTCTCTTATTTAAAAATCAACAGTTATTATGAAATATTTTACATTTGTAGATAATTGTAGAGGTTAATGTTGTGAACACTTACATGTCTATCAATCACATTAAATCATAAGATTTTTGCCATTTTCACTGGAGATATTAAAAAAAATTAGTTAGAGTTGAGGGTACAGTATCCACCTCCCTAACTCTATTCCCCTGCCCCTGCTCCAGAAATAACTACCATCATGAATTTAATGTCTTTCATGTTGATGGTTTTTAAAATACTTTCTGTACAAATCTAAACCTCCATAAACGTTGAACAAATACTTGTGGATTTTGAAACTATGTATTATTATACTGTGTTTCCTTCTGCAACTCATTGATTTCTTTCAACATTCTTTCTGAAGACTCTCTATGTTAATTATATGTGGCCCCAGTGCATTCAGTTTAATAGCTGCAGTTTTCCATTGTTGAATATGCTGCCATCTATCTAGTCCCCTGTAATGGGCCATTGAATTTGTTTCTGAACTGCTCTTGCACATAGTAGTATGAGGAACATTCTCATGCAGGTCTCCTTGTGCAAGCATGCAAGCTAAGTTTCCTAGGTATTACCAAGTTGCTCTATAATGCATGAGTACCAAACTCCTCTCTCCTCAGCAGTGAATGAGAAGTCCTAGTGCTATACTACTTCATCAACACCTGGTATTGTTTGACTTTAAAATATTTGCTACTATAATGGGCATAAAATTGTATCTCATTGATATTTTAATTTGCCTTTTCCTTGTAACTTTAGGGGTTTAACACCTTTCGTTAGTTTGTTGGCTATCCAGATTTTCCCTTCTATGAATCACTGCTCATATTCTTCACCCATTTTTAAAACTAGACTTTCAATCTTTGTTTCCCATCAATTTGTTGGAATGCTCTGTGAATCCTGGGTACAAATTCTTTCCTGGTTGTGTGTCTTCTCCCAAACTGTGGCTTCATTTTTGTTGTTTCCAGAAGCTTTTACTTATTATATAGCCAAATATAACAACATGGATTTTACTTTGTGTCCTGTTTAGGAAATTCTTTTCTGCTTTAAGTTCCTACCGATGTTTTTTTGTATTTTATTCTAAAAATTTCTACCTGTTATTGATTTTCATGTCCAGTGTGAGCTAGAGATCTAATTTTATTTTATTCCAAATGGATGCAAAATGATCACCGACAGGTTTATCCATTCTTCTCTTTGTAATGCCACTTTTATCCTAAACCCAGTATCACTCTGCTAGAATGTAAGATCTATGATGGCAAAGATCTTGGTCATTTTTGTTCACTGATGTATCCTAAACATCTAGGACAGTGCCTGGCACATAGTAGCTATTTAAATTTATTGGTAAATAAATGAATATTCAAATGGCATTTCTGGTGTAGAACATAAGCAAGCATGATTTCTCAACAAAGGGACTTTAATTAGGGGATTTAAGGGTGTTTTAGTGTTTTCCTCTCTTCTTTCTGAGAGGCAGGCCAGCCCATGTCTCTGAAGGGTCTCAGATACTTATAATACCTCATTTGAAAACAATAACCTCATGAATCTTTTGTAGTCAAAAGAAAAAATTGTTCCACTTTAGTAATAGATACCAGAGGAACTATTACATACACCATTAAATATAGGTATTATGTGATAACATTCAAGTGTGAATGGGAGGGGAGAAAGAAAGGATGAAATTTGATTGATTGAGTATGTCAGGTGACTTTTACTCCCACCTCCTGTTTCATTTTTTAAGGAATGTAATTGATCATAATACTACAGGGGTTGTCTTGGAAGGGAGTGATTGGCAGGTGGGGAGGGAAGTGTAGGGTGATGAGTGTGCTTCATGGCAGCAGTCACAATCCTATAGGTCACAGACATTGTCCTTTGGGCTTTCATTCAGGTCTAGAACTGAAGGTTTTCTTGAGCTACACTCTACTGCTTATGATTTGATAAGGGCTTCTTTGACTGGTGTAAAATCATAGGGAGGAACAGAAAGCAATGATGGGTTCAGATAATGCCATTCATCGAGGAGAGTCAAAAAGAAAGTTTTGGCATAAATAACTTAGACAATAACTTCGGCTGGAAGGAGTTGCTTTCATTGAACCTCTCTACCCTGTGAGATTACTGCTGTGATGTCTGAGAAATCAGCATCTCATGAGGAGTCTAATGCCTGCAGCATCATAATCTCAGTGGCATTTTGGGTTGGCCAATAGAACCCTCCATTTCCCTGAGTTCACATAGACGTACATCCTCCATGTACACTGTGGCATAAAAGGAGGCACCTTATTACAAGGTGACCACACATGGTGATGCACCTGTTTGAGGGGCCACCTAGTAGGAAGAGGACAGATTGGGATGGATTATCCTGTTCCCAGGCAATCTGATCATGTTATAGTGTTAAAGTGTTCACAAGTTTTAAGTCAACAATGAGCGATTTATCTATCTGTTGTAACAACCGACATCATTTGATCCCCTTATCAATTTTCTGAGGCCAGAACCTTCACTTATCACATGACATGAGAAGTGCAAGTTCCTCTGTGCTTGAGACTTCTTTAAATCTTCATACCATTCCAGGGTCATCTGGAGGAAGAGTCAGGTTTCTTGCCTCTCTCCATCCCTATCTACTCAGATGCTTCTTTCTTAGTACCCTTATTATGAATTATGTAAAGGTTTGTGTTTTATCTCCTCTGTTAGTAAATGGAGAGGTCTTTGAGAATAAGGAGTTTGTGTTATTCACTCTTGTAGCTGTGGGCCTAGGACAATGTCTGGAGCTTCAAGTGAGCAGAGAGTGTGGGGTGAAATGAAATAGAATAGAAGCTTGCCTCGGTCTACTGAATCAGCTGGGCTACACCAACTTTCTCATGATCCAGACTAGTGTTCTATGATTCATCAACTTCCTTTCACTTCAATTTGTATGTGTAGGGTTTTTTTTAATGTTTTTTTAAAATTGGGATATAGTTGATTTACAATGTTATTTTAGTTTCAGGTGTACAGCAAAGTGATTCAGTTATATATATATATATATATATATATATATATATATATATATATTCTTTTTCAGATTCTTTTCCATTGTAGGTTATTATAAGAAAATGAAGTTAGTTCCCTGTGCTATACAGTAAGTCCCTGTTCTTTATCTATTTTATATATAGTAGTGTGTTTCTGTTAATTCCAAATTCCTAATTTATCACTCCCCCCAACTTTTCCCCTTTGGTAACCATAAGTTTGTTTTCTATATCTGTGGGTTTATTTCTGTTTTGTAAATAATTTCATTTGTATGCTTTTTTCAGACTCCACATATAAGTGATATATGATATTTGTCTTTGTCTGGTTTACCTCACTTTGTGTGTGTAATTTTTCATTTTTGTTTATCTGCTTCAGAATTTTGAATTTTTATAGAAATTGGTAGATTTAGGTATGTATGTCAGTTTTAAAGAGTGACAGTTTATTGGGCTTCCCTGGTGGCGCAGTGGTTGAGAGTCCGCCTGCCGATTCAGGGGACATGGGTTCGTGCCCCGGTCCGGGAGGATCCCACATGCCGCGGAGCGGCTGGGCCCGTGAGCCATGGCCGCTGAGTCTGCACGTCCAGAGCCTGTGCCCCGCAACGGGAGAGGCCACAACAGGGAGAGGCCTGCGTACCACAAAAAAAAGAAAAAAAGAGTGACAATTTATTTAAGGCTCTTTCTAGCTCTGGCCTGGTCTGAGTCATTGGCTAAGAGTAACAGGACAATTTATAACATTAAAACAAATGTTAAATTACTAGTGATAATATCAGATGACATGGTGAAAACTGTAAACTTACCAATATATCAGAACTTGTGACCAGAGATAAAACCCACCTTAACAACTTGAATTTTTATGTCCATCTCTCTTAGTGCATTTTTCTTTGATCAGTTTTCTAAAAGCAAAATGTCCAGGGATGAACTGTGTTGTGAAGCTGGTGATCAGAATTGGTAGAATTTGAGACCCTGACTCAGCAACATTTTACTGAGTCCTTCACTGGGATGAGCACGAATAGTTTGGCTGAGTAATAATTTTTCTGACAGGCTGCTGGATATTAGACATATATTTGTGTATAGGATGCTGTAAAGGAAACAGTAAATATGAAGACATCTAATTCTTTTTTTGCTTATGTCATATTTTTGTTGATGGATAATATTTCTGGGAGAAAGGAGGCTTCTAGATAAGTAGTACCATTCTTTCAAACTGAAAAATATGAAATGTGTTAAGAGTTCCTAGGGACTTAACTGAATAATCAGTTCTAGGAGCTTTGTCTGTCTCTAAGATCCAAATTTGCTTCCTTGCAAGAGTGTATTAGTCCTTGGGGCCTACGGGAAGCACGTGTTGACAGCAGCTCTTAAATCAGTGTGCTGTTCTTTACTGCAGGCATTTTCACCTTGTAGAGACATCATAGTCATGCTGTTGTATACTTTTTCCCCTCATTGTAGATTACCTTTTCCAGGTGAATACAACTTGAAACCCTCAGATGATATAGCATCCCTGTGAGAAATTATGTAGCTAGTGTAGAGACCTATTCCCAAACAATTACCAAATAAAGCAGCCTTCAGAGGCTGCCATTATACTACTGTTACACTCAGTCAGGTACTGCCATCCATATCATTTCCTAGGCAGGAAGCACATCATTTTAAGTGGCATACTGTCGCCCCTCATGTCAGATAGACTTTGGATGTTGAGCCAAAAAGGTCTTATCTGCTATTTTAGCAGCAACTCATCTTTTCTATGCCAAACTGCTTTTAATGAGGGGACTGTGGTTAATATACGCTTTCCCTCCTTTCTTTAGTATTTATAAAGCCAAGAACCCTGTAAAAGTTTGCTTTTGTGAGCACACATGGGGATACATATTTTGGTAAGTGTTGACACCTTTTTTTCTTCCAGAGGAATCAGCTGTCTCTTTTTTGCTTACCGTGCTACACTTTCATTTTTACTATTCTGGTCACTCTTTCAAATGCTTCAGGGAAGTAAGTTAATGGTTCAGTGTGAATGGGAAGAGGAAGAAATATACAGAAATGTTTTCTGGGTTGTATTATTTATACATTTGTTGGTGGTATTTATTATCTTCCTAATATATGAAGAGTTTCAATATTTGAACTGTCATTCTGATATTTCATTCTAAGCACCAAGCTTAAATCAGAGTTTTGTGAAGAAGGAACACTTGAAAACAACTCTCCAAAATAGAATGTTAAGGAGCCTAGCACTAATTCACTGACATGTATATTTCTGTATAAATCATAAAGTAAAAATCATAAAAGCTTAGCTCATTTGATCAAAATTATATTTAATAGCAATTTCTTTTCTTTCAACATTCCCAGACAATTTACCCAATTAGTTACTTAAAAGACATAAATATTAATTTGGTCCTAAAGACTTGAGTCCTCACTAAGTGAATGATTTTGTTCATCTCTTTGGTAATTCAGAGTTATAATTCATTAATGTAGTAATCTGAGATGCTGCTTAGTACCTGTGAAACTTTCCCAGTATGGCAGACACTGCTGGTGCCCTCGTTTTGAAGAAAGTATGCACATTGTGGAAAGACACAATCATACAAAAGGAAAACAATAGGAAGAAGTAGGCCTTCTGAGCAACCTCATGTACAGGGTCAATGTGTTATGTGCTTTACTGTGTAGACATCTCATTTGATCCTCAAATGTCCTAAGCAAAGTGTTATTGTCCCCATTTTACAGATGAGGAAATTGAGGCTCAACAAAGGTAAATCATTGGCTGAAGATGAAAAGAAAAGAATTATGTTTTTCTGATGCCATCATGCTTCCAGAACAAATTCCGTAAGTGGAGGGGGAGAACTGCTGTTCAAGAAACACACTATTTTGCATTTAGAAATCATTTCTGGTGATGTGATGGATGTCACTCCTTACTCCTCTGGATTTAAGTTAAGGGTTCCGTAGGAAAGGAGGGAGGAAGAAGTTTTCACAAATATTTTCTAGGCTGTATTATTTATAAATCTGTTTATTGGCTTCATTATCTTCCCCATGTGTGGAGAGCTTCAATATCTCAGTTGTTAGTTTAAATTTTCTAGGGAAAAAGATACTTGAAACGATCCTCAATCTTAAACTAGGACTCTAGCTTTAAATAATTTAATATTCTCCTATAAAACAGAATTCATCCAAAACATGTCCTTTCAGCCTTTGTGTTTGATGATATGAGTTTCTTCAGTTTGTTAATTAATATGGCACGCATTTTTGGTATGATTCCTCTGTCTTTCCAGCCTGATTATGCACTGAATCTTATTAAAATGAATCAGCATTTCTCTGAGCTGACATTAGGTCTGAAGGGTCCCAAGTAGAATTGGGCCTGGGTGATTAAATAGTACGTTAGATGCTATCTGGTCTCTTTATGCTTTTAATGCGTGTATTGACTTATCATCTGTACTGTCAATGACCTTCAGGAAAAGAATGTAAAATGCACCAAGAAATTATGGTTATTTGAGAAATAGTAAGTGAAGTAGTGACAGATGGATAATGAATAAATGGTAAATGCCAAGGGATCACTTTTGTTTTTTAAAAGAAGACTTTGAAGCATCCTTATTTTGTTGTAAACCAGAAAACTGTGACTGTGTCTTTTGTCTCCTAGGTATCTGTTAATCTTAACATGTTTGCAGTTACATCACATTTATTTTTAATAGGAACACTAAATAAAGCTGATTAGTTTTAGCTGGAAGTTAAGAAGAGCTTTTAAAATTTATAACTTTCAGATGTCAGATTCCCAAATCTCCTTCACATCCATTTACTTTTTCTAAATATGCTCATCTTCCTCCCCCTCCTCCAATCCAAATTTTAGAATCCAAATAGTTTTGAAATCTGTAGATAAGAAAACTAGGCTCTAAATCTGAATGCAAGCATGAGAACAGTGAAATTTTAAATGCAACTGATCTCTAAATTCAGTGCAGTGTCAGCAGGTAATATTATAGTAAGACTCTAACATATTGAATCTCTCTGCATTCAGAGATTTAAACTCATGTCAGGACCTACTCTATTCATTTCAGGCTGTACACAAACTTAAGTCAACTTTGAATATGTTGTAATGTAATCCAATATAGGTAGAAGCTGCAGGAAATTTACGAAGAGAAAGGTAATGGTAAACCTCCATGGACTTGGTTCTTTGCAGGTCATTTGGTAATTTTGTCTTCTCCAAATCTTCACAGTCATGCCTATTGGCATCAACTTACCCACTCCCCGTGGGAATTCCACGATCCCAAGGAACATGTCAAATGATCTCCAGAGTCAGGAATTAGAAGAAGAAAGATTAAATCTTTGTATAAGACACCTTACTAAAAATCTGTCATTGGTTATTGTTGTCTCTTTAATCTGACTCAGTATTTTTCAGAACATTTTATAAGTAATAGAGATTGTTTGACAACCTATTTGATTGAACGTTGTGTCAGAAGCATTTCTCTTAAAGCTTGGCATTAAGTTGGTATCCTATGATAGTGTATTAGTTTTAGCATAAGTATAATAATATTTGTGCATAGAAACTTCTGTGGGAAGGTAACCTTCAGAATGTCTAAGTATGGCTTGTTAACTTTTTTATAACTTTGGTTCACCTGTGTATTCATTCTAGTTTCTTGAATGTATATAAAAGGAAATCCCATAGTAATAGATTTGTATGCCATATACAAATACAATGAGTAAGACCCACATGGCCTCATATTTTTGAGGTAGTCAGATACAACTCTGGATAGAATACTATTGAGCTGTATTATTGGAAAGGCATCAGAAACAGAAGTATCAGCTCATCCTTAAAGGAGTTTTCAATCTGGTGGATGAGGTAGAATATAAGTAGATGTGAGTTACTGGAACTTTATGGTTCACCCTGCAAACAAGTGGAGACCCAGTGTGCCAGGCTAAGGAGGCTCACAGTAAAGTGGTATTCAATAGCATTCCATTAAGGAAGGCTTCCTAGAGGTGGTAAACCTTTTTGAAAATTTTTTTAAAAAGCTTAAAAAGCTAATACATGATTGCAAGTACTCTGAAAGTTCAGATAATTCAGAATTACATACAGTACTGGATATAAATTTTCCTTCATAGCCTTCCTCCAACACACAATTCCACTAACTTATCTAAAGATAACTTCTGTTAGCATTTACCATGTAATGCCCTATTTATCTCTTCAGATATCTCTTTATCTATCATCTATGTTTGTATGATATACCATATACATTATTTTGAATCTTGCTTTTAACTTGTCAGTATGTATTAGAGATCTTCTCATGTTAGCATATACATATGTGTGTCTTATCCTTTTGAAAATTTTTACATAGCGTGGATGTATCATAATTTAAACTTTCATTTACTGATACATTTTTTTCTGTCACAAACAGAACTGCAATGAAAATCCTTATAGATAATTCATTCATTTATTTACCCAATATTTATTATGATTACTACATGTCAGATATTGCCTTAGGTGTGGCAAAAATGAACACAAAACACAAAATAAACAATCATAAAAATATATAGTTCCTGCCAGATTTGGAACCAGGATGAGGTGAGTGAGCCACTTACTTTAGGCACAAAATTTAAGACAATACCAAAAAGCTCAGTAATCAGGATAAATAATATTTTAATATAATTTTTAAAAAATAAAAATTCCATGATGAATAAAATATGAAAATTTTTTTTTTTTTTTGCGGTACACGGGCCTCTCACCGCTGTGGCCTCTCCCGTTGCGGAGCACAGGCTCTGGATATGCAGGCTCAGTGGCCATGGCTCACGGGCCCAGCCGCTCCATGGCATGTGGCATCTTCCCGGACCGGGGCACAAACCCATGTCCCCTGCATCGGCAGGCAGACTCTCAACCACTGCGCCACCAGGGAAGCCCAAAATATGAACATTTTAAGCAAAAGCAGACATAACTAAGACTGTGCTTAGCTTACAGTCTAGTTATGGAGATAGTGATAATCACAAAATTATTATTATTACTGTTATTTACAAATTGTGATAAAAAACAATAGAGTAACAAGAGAGGATTTTGTGCTAATTTATATTTAGGTTTCAGAGACTGTCACAGATTGGGTTGCTTTAGAAGCCATTTCAAAGATTAGCATTTAGGGGATTTATTAAGGCATGTTCTTGGGATGAACACCCGAGAAGGAAGGAAAAGAAGCTGGGTTTGGCAGGGTGAGAGGTTGCAATGCTGTTTCAGTGGAAACCTCAGGTTATCCTTTGGGGAATTCTGAAGATGGGATGACTCCTCAAAGCTCCACTAAGTTCGGTTGCGGGGTCTGGGCTTTTAAGTCCCCATGTCAACAAGTCACTTGATGTGGACTGCTCTGGGACGGGGGTGTGTTCTTGGACCAGGTGGCTCTCTTCATTTAAGGCAGTTTCCAAGGGGGTTGACAGTGGAGTGCTGGCTGCTGGCGGCACTCCCAATGCTGGAGTAATAAGTCCTTCATTCTTGAAGGGGGGCCTGAGAGACACATCACAGAGATGACAGGGTCCATCACAGACATTTCCCAGAGGAAATGAGGCCTGCTGGAGAAATCATAATGTGAAATTCATTCAACAAGTATTTTATGAAGCTCCTATGATATGATGGGCACTGTCTGAAGTTCTGGGAAATACAGCAGAGAATGAAGAAAAGTTTTTTAATTGAAAGCTTATGTGGTGCCATGCCATGTGTTAAGCCCTTCACGTGAATTATTTGATCCTTTCTTTCCAATGAACTTGTAAACTAGGTCCTATTATTATTTCTATTTTGTAGATGAGAAAATCGAGGTTCAGAGATTTTGCATCTTGCTCAGAGTCCTACAGCTAACAAGAGTTGGAAGTAGGATTTGAACCTAAAATTTTCATTCTGCAGGTCCTTGGGTATAACTGACCTCAATTTAATAATTCCTCCTTATTGTGTGCATGTTAAACTATCAATATTTCTATATTATTGATTCCTGGAAGTATAATAGTTGGGTCAAGTGCATACACATTTCAAAACGTTTGTAGACACTACCAAACTAATCTTTTTTTTAAATGTATTTTTTAAATTTTATTTTATGTTATTTTTTTTTTTTTTGGCTGAGTTTGGTCTTAGTTGCGGTACGTGGGATCTTTCATTGTGGCACTTGGGATCTTTTGTTGCAGCATGCGGGCTCCAGAGAGCGTGGGCTCTGTAGTTGCGGCATGTGGGCTCTCTAGTTGTGGTGTGCGAGCTCAGCAGTTGTGGTGCGTGGGCTTATTTGCCCTGTGGCATGTGGGATCTTAATTCCCTGACCAGGGATCGAACTCAGGTCCCCTGCATTGGAAGGTGGCTTCTTTACCACTAGACCACCAGGGAAGTCCCCCAGACTAATCTTTAAACAGTACCAATTTATGTCTTCACTCAGGGTCCATGGAAATGCCCATTTGCTCACACCCTTATTAGATAAATTTTTAAAAATTAAGTAGTCAAAGCTGTCGCTTTCCTTTAAATTTTCTAGGTTTTATGTGTTGCTTACAAAAACTTTTACTACCACAAGAATATTAAAACATTTTGTATTTTCATATATTAAATAATATATTCATTATAATTATAATATATAAAATATCACATATTTTATAAATAATATATATTTAGATAATATTTATATATGATTCAATATATAATATATGTGAATTCATTATATTATTTTCATATGTATGTATATAATTCATTGTTAAGTGATCTATTTGTAATTTATTTTTGTGAATAATGTGAGATAGAAATTTAATGTAATTCTTTTTCAAGTGGATAGCTCAAACTCTATTGAGTTTTTCTGACATTTTAAATGTTACCTTTATTATGTACCATTAATACTAGCTCTGTTTCTACACTCTATTTAGTTTTATTATTTTATTTTTCCATTCCTGAGCCAATTTCATGCTGTTTTAATTACTGCAATATTGTCATAATTACAGTATCTGGTAGGGCAAGTTTCTTTTCATTCTTCCTCTTGATGAACTTTAGGATCAATGTATCAAGTGCTATAAAATATCCTTGTGGGATTATGATTGGGCTTGCACTGAGCTGTAGAAATTTGGATGAAAACTAACAGTTTTGTAAGGCTGAGACTTGAAATTAAAATATAGTTACCAATTTAATCAGTTTTTACTTCATGAACTTCCATAAATTGTTAGCTTTCCTTATATATTTTATAATTTTCTTTGCATATTTCTAGCATTTAGGGTTAAATCATGATACAGTATTTGTTGGCATTGTAAAGTGTAGCTTTCTTCATAATATCTTTGAATTGTTGATTCCTTGGGCCAAGACTCAGAAGAAAATAGCTAACACTCAGATAGACTTCACCATATGTCAGGCATAGTACTTAACACATATTAAAACATTTAATCCTCAAACCAACTCTGAGGTGGGTGCCATTATTAATCCCATTTTATAGATGAAGATACTGAGGCATAGAGAAGGTAAATAACTATACCACAGCTATAATAGATCCAGGAAGAAGTGGAACCAGTTTAAACCAAGGCCAAGACTTTCTCCACGGTCTGTGCTCTTGAACCACTATACTATTAAGCTGTGCAATGGTCATGTCCCTGGGCATCTTCCTAAATCCTTTTAGAACTTCTAATCATTTTTTTAAAGTTGTTTGTCTTGGGTTAACTAGGTAGAAACCATATAATATGCTAATCACAGCAATTTTTAATCTTCCGTTGAAAATCTTTATTCTGCTGTGTCTTTGGTTTCATATTGCTTCAGGGCATTGTGCTTGCTGTTCCATCCTAGAACACTTTTGCCAGCCTCATCCTTTAGATCTCACTTCATGTTTCACTTTCTCAGAGACTGTCTTCTTGGTTACTCAGGCAGTAGCACTGCCCTTCTTCCTCACTCTCATCCTGTTTATCTCTTACACTCCATTCTACTTCCTTCAGGGTGCTATCACTTAGCATGATTATTCTGTATTTCATTCATGTGATTATTGGGAGATTACTTAGAATTTTCTATATAGATAACATGTTATTTGCAAAGAAAGATAATTTTACTTGTTTCCTTTCCTATCCATGCATATTATTCCTTTTTTCTGGCCTTATTATCTTGTTGAGACTTCTAATAAAATATGGACACCTTTCTTTTTAGGGGCAAATAGTTCAATGTTTCACCATTATGTGTGATGTTCACTCTAGGTTTTCAGTAGATACTCTTTATCAGGTTGAAAAAGTTCCCATCTATTCCTAATTTTTGGAGGGTTTTTATCCTGAATGAATTTTGAATTTTGTCAAATGCGTTTCATGCATTTAGATTATCACATAATTTTTGTTTTGATTTGTTAATATGGTGAGCCACATTGATTAATTTTATTTAGTTAAACCAACTCTACATTCCCATGATAAATCTCATTTGGTTATGATTTCTTATTATTTTTATATACTGTTGAATTCAACTTACAAAGTTTTTGTTAAGAATAATTGTTTCGGGCTTCCCTGGTGGTGCAGTGGTTGAGAGTCCACCTGCCGATGCAGGGGACACGGGTTCGTGCCCTGGTCCGGGAAGATCCCACATGCCATGGAGCGGCTAGGCCCATGAGCCATGGCCGCTGAGCCTGTGGTCCGCAACGGGAGAGGCCACAACAGTGAGAAGCCCGCGTACCACCAAAAAAAAAAAAAAAAAAAAGAATACTTGTTTCTATGTTCCTGAGGGTTATTGCTCAGTAACTGTCCTTTCTTTTAATATTGTTGTCTGGTTTTAGTAATAAAGTATTGCTGGACTCACACAATGAGTTGGGAAGTGTTACCTCCTCTTATTTTTCTAAGAGTTTGCAAAAAATTGATATTATTTCTTCATTAAAAGTTTGGTAGACTGCATCAGTGAAGCCACCTAAGCCTGGGATTTTCTTTGTAAGACATTCTTAACTACAAATTGATTTAAAAAAATACATATAGGACTATTTGACTTATCTATTCTTTTTTAAGTGAGCTTTCATAGTTTTTGTTTTCAATGAATTTGTACATTTTATGTAGATTGTCAAATTTAGTGACATAAAGTTCTTTATAATATTCCTTTATTACCTTTTTATTTATTTATTTTATTTTATTTTTGCGGTACACAGACCTCTCACTGTTGTGGCCTCTCCCGTTGCGGAGCACAGGCTCTGGATGCACAGGCTCAGTGGCCATGGCTCATGGGCCCAGCTGCTCCGCGGCATGTGGGATCTTCCCGGACCAGGGCACGAACCCGTGTCCCCTGCATCGGCAGGCAGACTCTCAACCACTGTGCCACCAGGGAAGCCCCTTTGTTACCTTTTTAATGTTGGTAGGTATGTCCCCTCTCTCTTCCTGCTATAGATGGTTTTTGCTTTCTCTCTTTTTTTTTTCCTGATCAGCCTGGCTAAAGGTTTATTAATTGTATTGATTTTCTCAAAGAAACAGCTCTTCGTTTCATTCATTTTTCTCTATTTTGTTTTTCTGTTTTCTAATTCATTGATTTTTGCCTTTATCTTTGTAATTTCTATTTTCGTGCTTACATTGTGTTGGATTTATTCTTCTTTATTTTCTTAAAGTAGTTTATTTCTGATAAAAGCATTTATGTCTATAAATTACTTTTTTAAAAAATATTTATTTGGTTGTTCTGGGTCTTAGTTGCGGCAGGAGGGCTCCTTAGTTGCGGCTCACCTGCTCCTTAATTGCGGCACATGTGCTCCTTAGTTGCTGCTGGCAGTCTCCTTAGTTGTGGCTTATGGGCTGCTTAGTTGCAGCTCACTGGCTGCTTAGTTGAGGCAGGCGGGCTCCTTAGTTGTGGCTCACAGGCTCCTTAGTTGAAGCTCACCAGCTCCTTAGCTGTGGTGTGCAAACTCTTAGTTGCAGCATGCATATGGGATCTAGTTTCCTGACCAGGGGTTGAACCCAGGCCCCCTGCATTGGGAGCGTGGAGTCTGTGCCACCAGAGAAGTCCCTATAAACTACTTTTTAAGCACTGCTGTAGTTGCAGTATACAAATTTTGATATGTTGTGTTTTCATTTTCATTCAGTTAAAGATACTTTTCAATTTCCCTTGCGATTTCTTTTGACACATGGATCATGGATTATTTAGCAATGTGTCATTACATTTCCAAATACTTTGGAATTTCTTCTTATCAATTTCTAATATAATTCCATGTTACCAGAAAACATACTTTGTATGACTTGAATCCTTTTAAATTTTTGAGACTCATTTTGTGGTCTAGAATATGGTCTATGTTAATAAATATTCTGTGTGCAATTGGTTACTATGTATATTCTGCTGCTATTAGGTGAAAGGTTCCTTAAATATCAGTTAGTTTGAATTTATTGATAGTAGTATTCACGTCTCCTATATCCTTACTGATTTTCTGTCTACTTATTCTAGCAGTCATTGAGAAAAAGGTGTTGTGATCTCTGTCTATAGTTTTGAATTTTCTATTTTTTATTTCTATGTATGTTTGCTTCATATATTTTGAATCTCTGTTATCAGTGACATGAAAATTTAAGATTGTTATTCCTCTTGATTTTTGTCTACTTTATCTTTTGAAATGATGTTTTTTATCCCTGGTAATACCCTTTGCTCTGAAATTTATTTTGTCTAATATTACTACTCTAGCTTTGTTTTTTAGTAAAGTTTGTTGTATTTATTTCCATTGTTTCATTTTTAATCATTCTATAACTTTATTTAATGTCATTTTTTAAAATAGACTGTATATAATTGGCTATGACTTTTCATCTGTGCTTCAGTTTGGATAATTAGCAATGCCATGTTTTCAAGTTTCCTGATCTTTTCTTTTGTAGTGTCTAAATTGCTGCTAATTTTATCTACTAAAATTTTTATTTCAGGTATCATCCTTTTTACTTGTACTAGCTTCAGTCATTTTATTTTATAGTTTCTATTTTCTCTTCATGTATTCTTATATTCCTTTAAATCCTTGAACATATTTACTCTAGCTGTTTTAAAGTCCTTGTCTGATAATTCTGTAATGTCTGCCATTTTGGTCCTATTTTTATTGAACATCTTTTCCCCTGGTTATTTGTCACATATTTCTTCTTCATATGTACAGTAATTTTTTAATTGGATATTAGACATTTTGTTGAGGTTGTTGGTTTTCTTGTTTTCCTTTAAAAAGTATGGAATTTTGTTTTCATTCTGATCTTTTCCAGGCTTATTTTATGCTTTGTTATTATGGGCCTGCAGTAGACTTTATTTAGCTGATTTGGCTCTGCTATTCAAGCACAACCCTTCTGAGATCTTTCTTCAATATCCTGTGCTCTCAATGAGGTCTCTTTACTATGACTTTTCAAAACGTGTATATCTCTCAGCTCTGTGTGAACTTGGGGACTGTTTAGATTAGAATTCACCTACAGTACTTTGCCACCTGGCTTTGTAGAGGTTCCAATTACTCATTAAGTGTGATTTGCTTGGATTCCCACTCTCTGAACTATGATTCAAAAAAAATGCCTTCAGGCAGAAAGACAGTATGACCATAGGGCTTGCTTCAGTTGTTTCCCTCTCTTCAGGGATCACATGCTGCCTGGTACCCAATGTCTGAAAACAGTTGCTTCTTGTAATATACCCAGTTTTCTATTTATTTATGGTGGTGAGAACAGGTCTGGTACCATTTATTCCTTCATTGCAGAAGTGGAAATTCTCTTCGTAGTTTTTAATTCTGTTGATGTATTGAATTTCATTACTCATAGTTACATTGCTATTATTTTTTTGAATTTTATTTTATTTATTTTTTTATACAGCAGGTTCTTATTAGTTATTCATTTTATACATATTAGTGTATATACGTCAGTCCCAATCTCCCATTTCATCATACATTGATATTTAAAATCCTATTTTATATTACTCATTTAATATATTTTTGGATAATTTTTACTAATATTTTAATTAGGAATTTTGTATTTGCACTCAAGTGAGGTTGGCTTATAATGTTTTAATCCTTTCTTTATTTACCTTTATCAACATCTTGTCTTTTTTTTTAATAGATCTTTATTGGAGTATAATTGCTTCACAATACCATGTTAGTTTCAGTTGCACAACAAAGTGAATCAGCCATATGCATACATATGTCCCCTATCCATTCCCTCTTGAGCCTCTCTCCCATCCTCCTTATCCCACCCCTCTAGGTCATTGCAGAGCACCAAGCCGATCTCCCTGTGCTATGCTACTGCTTCCCACCAGCTAACTATTTTAAATTTGGTAGTGTATATATGTCAATGCTACTCTCACTTTGCCCCAGCTTCACCCTCCCACCCCATGTCATCAAGTCCATTCTCTGTGTCTGCCTCTTTATTCCTGCCCTGCAACTACATTCATCAGTACCTTTTTTTTTTTTTTTAGATTCCATATATATGCGTTAGCATACGGTATTTGTTTTTCTCTTTCTGACTTACTTCACTCGTTTATGACAGACTCTAGGTCCATCACCTCACGAAATAACTCAATTTCACTTCTTTTTATGGCTGAGTAATATTCCATTGTATATATGTGCCACATCTTCTTTATCCATTCATCTGTCGATGGACATTTAGATTGGTTCCATGTCCTGGGTATTCTAAATAGTGCTGCAATGAACATTGTGGTGCATGTCTCTTTTGAATTATGGTTTTCTCAGGGTATATGCCCAGTAGTGGGATTGCTGGATCATATGGTAATTCTATTTTTAGTTTTTTAAGGAACCTCCATACTGTTTTCCATAGTGGTTGTATCAATTTACATTCCCACCAACAGTGCAGGAGGGTTCCCTTTTCACCACACCCTTTCCAGCATTTATTGTTTCTATCTTTTTTGATAATGGCCATTCTGACCACCGTGAGGTGATACCTCATTGTAGTTTTGATTTGCATTTCTGTAATAATTAGTGATGTTGAGCATGTTTGTATGTGCCTCTTGGCCATCTGTATGTCTTCTTTGGTGAAATGTCTATTTAGGTCTTCTGCCCATTTTTTGTTGTTGTTGTTGTTGTTTTGTGGTACGCGGGCCTCTCATTGTTGTGGCCTCTCCCGTTGCGGAACACAGGCTCTGGATGCATAGGCTCAGAGGCCATGGCTCACGGGCCCAGCCGCTCCACGGCATGTGGGATATTCCCAGACCAGGGCATGAGCCCGCGTCCCCTGCATCGGCAGGCAGACTCTCAACCACTGCACCACCAGGGAAGACGCCCATTTTTAACAGGATTGTCTGTTTGATATTGAACTCTATGAGCTGTTTGTATATTTTGGAGATTAATCCTTTGTCAGTTGCTTTGTTTGCAAATATTTTCTCCCGTTATGAGGGTTTTCTTTTCATCTTGTTTATGGTTTCCTTTGCTGTGCAAAAGCTTTTAAGTTTAATTAAGTCCATTTGTTTAGTTTTGCTTTTATTTCTGTTACCCTAGGAGGTGGGTCAAAAAAGATATTGCTGTGGTTTATGTCAAAGAGTGTTTTTCCTATGTTTTTCTCTAAGAGTTTTATAGTGTCTGGTCTTACATTTAACTCTTTAATCCATTTTGAGTTTATTTTTATGTATGGTGTTAGGTAGTGTTCTAATTTCATTTTTCTTTTACATGTAGCTGTCCAGTTTTCCCAGCACCACTTATTGAAGAGGCTGTCTTTTCTCCATTGTATGTTCTTTCCTCCTTCATCATAAATTAGGTGCCCATATGTGCATGGGTTTATCTCTGGGCATTCTATCCTGTACCATTGATCTATATTTCTGTTTTTGTGCCAGTACCATACTATCTTGATTACTGTAGCTTTGTAGTATATTTTGAAGTCAGGGAACCTGATTCCTCCAGCTCCATTTTTCTTTCACAAGATTGCTTTGGCTATTTGTGGCCTTTTGTGCTTCCATACAAATTGTAAGCTTTTTTGTTCTAATTCTGTAAAGAATGCCATTGGGCCATTGGTAGTTTGATAGGCATTGCATTGAATCTCTAGATTGCTTTGGGTAGTATAGTCATTTTCACAATATTGATTCTTCCAATCCAAGAACATGGTATATTTCTCCATCTGTTTATGTCATCTTTGATTTCTTTCATCAGTGTTTTATACTTTTCTGAGTACAAGTTTTTTTCCTCTGTAGGCAGGTTTATTCCTAGGTATTTTATTCCTTTTTTTGCAATGGTAAATGGGAGTGTTTCCTTAATTTCTCTTTCGGAGTTTTTATTGGTGGTGTATAGGAATGCCAGATATTTCTGTGCATTAATTTGTATCCTGCAACCTTACCAAATTCATTGATTAGTTCTAGTAGTTTTCTGGTGGCATCTTTAGGATTTTCTATGTATAGTATCATGTCATCGGCAAATAGTGACAGCTTTACTTCTTCCTTTCCAATTCGTATTCCTTTTCTTTCTTTTTCTTCTCTGATTTCTGTGGCTAGGACTTCCAAAACTATGTTGAATAAGAGTGGCGAGAGTGGACATCCTTGTCTTGTTCCTGATCCTGGTGGAAATGCTTTCAGTCTTTCACCATTGAGTATGATGCTTGCTGTGGATTTGTCATATATGGCCTTTATTATATTGAGGTAGGTTCCCTCTATGCCCAATTTCTGGAGAGTTTTTATCATAAATGGGTGTTGAGTTTTGTCAAAGGCTTTTTCTGCATCTATTGAGATGATCATATGGTTTTTATCTTCAGTTTGTTAATATGGTATATCACATTGATTGATTTGCGTATATTAAAGAATCCTTGCATCCCTGGGATAAATTCCACTTAATCATGGTGTATGATCCTTTTAATGTGCTGTTGGATTCTGTTTGCTAGTATTTTGTTCAGGATTTTTGCATCTATGTTCATCAGTGATATTGGTCTGTAATTTTCTTTTTTTGTTATATCTTTTTCTGGTTTTGGTATCAGGGTGATGGTGGCTTTGTAGAATGAATTTGGGAATGTTTCTCCCTCTGCAATTTTTTGGAAGAGTTTGAGAAGGATGGGTGTTAGCTCTTCTCTAAATGTTTGATAGAATTTGCCTGTGAAGCCATCTGGTCCTGGACTTTTGTTTTTTGGAAGATTTTTAATAATGGTTTCAATTTCACTTCTTGTGATAGGTCTGTTTATATTTTCTAATTCTTCCTGGTTCAGTCTTGGAAAATTGTACCTTTCCAAGAATTTGTCCGTTTCTTCGTGGTTGTCCATTTTATTGGCATATAGTTGTTTGTAGTAGTCTCTTATAATCCTTTGTATTTCTGTAGTGTCAGTTGTGATTTCTCCTTTTTCATTTCTAATTTTATTGATTTGCGTCCTCTCCCTTTTTTTCTTGATGAGTATGGCTAAGGGTTAATCAATTTGGTTTATCTTCTCAAAAAACCAGCTTTTAGTTTTATTGATCTTTGCTATTGTTTTCTTTGTTTCTATATCATTTATTTCTGCACTGATCTTCGTGATTTCTTTCCTTCTACTGACTTTGGGTTTTCTTTGTTCTTTCTTCTCTAGTTCTTTTAAGTGTAGGGTTAGATTGTTTATTTGACATTTTTCTTGTTTCTTGAGGTGAGATTTAATTGCTGTAAACTTCCCTCTTAGAACTGCTTTTGTGAGTTCCATAGGTTTTGGGTTGTTGTGTTTTCATTGTCATTTGTTTCTATGTATTTTTTGATTTGTTCTTTGATTTCTTTAGTGATCTCTTGGTTATTTAGTAGCACACTGTTTAGCCTCCATGTATTTGTGTTTTTTACAGTTTTTTTTCTGTAATTATTTTCCAATCTCATAGTGCTGTGGTCAGAAAAGATGCTTGATACAATTTCAATTTTTTAAAATTTTCTGATGCTTGATTTGTGACCTGAGATGTGATCTATCCTGGAGAATTTTCCATGTGCACTTGAGAAGAAAGTGTATTCTGCCACTTTCAGATGGAATGTTCTATAAATATCAATTAGTTCTATCTGGCCTATGGTGTCATTTAAAGCTGTGTTTCCTTATTTATTTTCTGTTTGGATGATTTGTCCATTGGTGTAAGTGGGGTGTTAGCCTTATGTATTGAGGTCCTCCTCTGTTTGGTGCATAAACATTTATAATTGTTTTATCTTCTTCTTGGATTGATTCTTTGATCATTATGCAGTGTCCCTCCTTATTTCTTGTAACAGTCTTTATTTTAAAGTTTATTTCATCTGATATGTGTATTGCTACTACAGCTTTCTTTTGATTTCCATTTGCGTGGAATATCTTTTTCCATCCCTTCACTTTCAGTCTGTATGTGTCCCTAGGTCTGAAGTGGGTCTCCTGTAAACAGCATATATATTGGTCTTGTTTTTTATCCATTCAGCCAGTCTGTGTCTTTTGGTAGGGGCATTTAATCCATTTATATTCAACGTTCTTATCAATATGTATGTTTCTATTACCATTTTGTTAATTTCTTTGGGTTTGTCTTTGTGGGTCTTTTTCTTCTCTTGTGTTTCCCACTTAGAGAAGTTTCTTTAGCATTTGTTATAAAGCTCATTTGGTGGTGCTGAATTCTCTTAGCTTTTGCTTGCCTGAAAATCTTTTGACCTCTCCATCAAATCTGAATGAGATCCTTGCTGGGTAGAGTAATCTTGGTTGTAGGTTTTTCTCTTTCATCACTTTAAGTATATATTGCCACTCCCTTCTGGTCTGCTGAGTTTCCACTGAGAAATCAGCTCTTAACCTTATGGGGAGTCCTTTGTATGTTATTTTTTGTTTTTCCCTTGCTGATTTAATATTTTTTCTTTGAATTTAGTTTTTGTTACTTTGATTAATATGTGTCTTTGTGTGTTTTTCCTACGGTTTATCCTGTATGGGACTCTGTGTGCTTCGTGGACTTGGGTGACTATTTCCTTTCCTATGTTAGTGAAGTTTTCCACTATAATCTCATCAAATATTTTCTCAGACCCTTTCTTTTTCCCTTCTTCTTTTGGGACCCCTATAGTTCAAATGTTGGTGCATTTAGTGTTGTCCCAGAGGCCTCTGAGATTGTCTTCAGTTCTTTTCATTCTTTTTTCTTTATTCTGCTCCTTGGCAGTTATTTCCACCATTTTGTCTTCCTGCTTATTTATTCGTTCTTCTGCCTCATTTATTCCGTTATTGATTCCTTCTATTTTTCATTTCAGTTATTGTGTTGTTCATCTCTGTTTGTTCTTTATTTCTTCTAGATCTTTGTTAAACCTTTTTTGTATTTTCTCAATCTGTGCTTCCATTCTATTTCTGAGATTCTAGATCATCTTTACTATCATTTCTCTGAATTCTGTTTCAGGAAGATTGCCTATTTCCTCTTCATTTATTTGGTTTTGTAGGTTTTTACCTTGCTCTTTCATCTGTGACATATTTTTTTGACATCTCATTTCCTTTGTTGTTATGAGTGGAATTGTGTTCCTGTTTTACTGGTTGTTTGTCCTGAGGCTTCCAACACTGGAGTTTATAGGCTATTGAGTAGAGCTGGGTCTTGGTGCTGAGATGAGAAACTCTGTGAGTCCTCCCTCCGATGAATATTCCCAGGGGTCTGAGGTTCTCTGTTAGTCCAGTGGCTCGGACTTGGAGCTCCCACCGCAGGAGCTTCCATCCGACCCTGGGCTTGCGAATCAAGAGCCTGCAAGTGGTTCACTCTGGGGTTCCTCCTGTCTCCTTGGGGGTCAGAGTCCCCCAGCAGTGGCCGTGAGGCGCCCTAGTTGTAGGGAGATGCTAACTCCGCATCTTCCCACACCGCCATCTTGAATCCTCCTTTACTCCTTTTTTACTTTGACTTTAGTATCAGTTCTGGTAATTTGCAAATGTATTTAGGGTGTATAATTTTTTTTTCCAGGCTCTTGAGTAGTTTTAAAAACATTGATTTTATAATTGTATTTTAAGTTCCCAAGAAAATATCTGTACCAGATGTTTTGTTTAGGAGGTAGAGAGAGGGGGTTTGATATTTTGGATTGCCTTAAAAAAAATTTTTTTTAATTTGAAGTACAGTTAATTTACAATGTTTTGTTAGTTTCTGGTATACAGCAAAGTGATTCTGTTATATATATATTCTTTTTCATATTGAACTACTTTTTAAATATTTTATTATTATGATATTTGGATTTTCTAGCTTTTTAAGTTTTATTTTGCTAAATATTTTCCATTTCATCTATATTTTAAAGCATACTCATTATGTATTTATATCTATAATTCCCTCTCATTTGGAAAATTTCCCCACTTCTCATTTATGATCCTTTCTCATTTCTAATGTTTTAAAATTTAACCTTTTTTGTTACATTTGCCGAATTTTTGCCTATTTTGTCTTTATATAATACATTTTGAAATTTTCAAAGTAGGTGAGTATTTTTAGTGAAAGTTAGGAAAATGAGAGGGCTGAGGGGAGAAGGTGACATTATATGCAGAGAGGGACAACACATGCAAAAACATGCTGGCAAGAATAGGAAGTTCTGTGGGATAATGAGATAGAAAGGGGTGAGGTGAAGAATTTTGAGAAATATCCTAAAGATTAGGCAAGAAACTTCTGAGTTGAAACAGTATATGATGAGAAACAATGCAATGTTTATAAGCTTCAGAGCATATAGAATAACTAGACTCTGAAGAAAAATTTTTTTTATCAGCTTTGTGTATATTGACATGTGCAGATATTGAAGACAGAGATGTCTTCTTGGAGTGTTGCTGCAGAACGTCCAGTGAGACATTGTCTGCTGTGTTGTTTTCAAAATGGAATAACAGACCCAAAATGATTATTGAGGAGCATATGGTGCATATATGTGTGAATATATGTGTGTGGTTTTAGTGGTGGGGAAGAGAAATTTTAAAAAGGAGAATACTGCAAAATGGTAAGACTTTGAGAACTGGAAAGTGGTATAATTAATAGTGATAATGAAATTGGGTAGAGGTGCCTAATGGATGTTGTGAGGGGCTGGATAGAACCAGCTCAGGATGCATAGTCAGTGTGACATATTTAAGTGTAGAAGTTCTACAGATGTTCTAGAGACATGGATAAAATATTGGACCATGATCAGGGTCACCAATGACCTCAGGAGTCTGGCTACCCTAGGCTTCAGAAAGCACTTTCAGGTGATAGCTTTCTCGGCTTCTTTCAACCCTGAAATTAGAGTGAGTCCTGTTGTTTACAGGAGATTCTTACCATATGAGTGGGAGAAAGGTCAGGTAAATAAAAATTTTTTAATATGCTGGGAGATAATATGCTTTACTTAGGGGTATCTGAGAATAAAGGGCATCTTTTTGAGGGAAAACTCTGGGGCAAGAGAATAATGATATAGCTCTTGAATTCCTTTTGTTTTTTGATAATCAACAGTAACATTCAATTTTGAAGGGAGGGCACCATGCTATGATGGTCCTTTCTTGTATTCCCTGCCCTTGCTCTAGGAAGGCCAGAGACTATCACTGTGTAGCAGCTGTAAATGTAAACATTAAGGTCCAGTCCGAGGCTGTGCCATTATAACACTCTGACCTCCCTGTTTTAAGCCTAGTAATAGCTGTTGTTTTAAAACACAGCATTTAACAGCAGTTGTTTTCCAAATAATGTAACATGTTTTCCCCTACTCTAATAGCTTATTTAAAGAGCTATTTTCCCAAGTTACCCAGGGATGTTGGAAATAATTTCTGCATTTCCCCTGGCTTATATTCTAGTTGTCAAAAAGTCAAAACACAAACACTAACTGAACAGACTCAGTTACATCTCAACATGGTAATTGTTAAATCACTCAGTAGGAGGAAAACCAAAAAAGAAAAAGTCACACAAGGAGTTATTGTTATGCATATGCATTTTTAATATCTGATTCTCTGTATAACCTTAAATTACAATGCAGGTTAAATTTCCCTGGCTGATTTATAAGCATAATGCAAACTCTAGACACAGTTAATGATATTGCCATGTAAAACTGTTCTGTTGCAAACTAAAGACCTTGCTTAGCACTGCAAAGCTCTGGGCTCATTTCAATGTGATCATTGAGGCACTATGCAGAGATTATGCATTTATTGTATTTTTTTCATGAATACATGAATGAATAATAAGTTCAACAAACAAGAGTTTCCTACTGGGAATGTCAAACAAATCATTCTGCAAAGTGCTCTGAATTTCAATCAATCACTCTCCATAACACTTGTCCCGCTGAGGTCTTCAGTTTCAGCAGAGTCAGCACTTGGAAACACTACAGACAGTCATGGTAGGAGACACAGGGTCCAAGAGTGCAGAAGACAGCACACCATCAGGCTGTCCTGTTGTTTTTACCCTGGCTGGGCCTCCTTGCTGAGGTCCCTATTGGTTACCTCTGTATTGGTAGAGACCTAGAGCATTGGTGAATCATATTCCTATAATCTTGCTTCCACCATACCCCCACTGTTACCCAGAAGCTGGAATCTAGAAGCTTTAATGGATAGCTTAGTGGAGGGGAAGTGTCCACTTGAGGTGAATGGACAAGACAGAGCAACATTACTTACATGTGGAATCTAAAATATGATACAAATTAACTTATTTACAAAACAGAAACAGACTTACAGACATAGAAAACAAACTTATGATTACCAAAGGGGAAAGGGGAGGGGCAGGGATAATTAGCATTTTGGGATTAGCAGACACAAACTGCTATACATAAAATAGATAAACAACAAGGACCTATAGCACAGGGAACTATATTCAATATCTTATAATGGAAAAGAATATGAAAAATAATATATATATATATGAATCACTTTGCTATACACCAGAAACTAATGCAACATTGTAAATCAAGTATACTTCATTTTTATTGTTAAGTGAAAAAAAAAAGAGAGAAATGGTATTGCAACATTGTGACACTTTTAAGACCCAGATGAAGATGAATGGTGAGATTGGGTTATTGAGTGTGAAGACACCACAAAAGATTTGTTCAGAGAGCATGGAGTCTTTATTTTAGGACGTTATCACTTGAAGTTCTGAAGTTGGATTTTGGTGCCTCTGTCTTGCGGAATCCTTATTTTCATTTTAAAGGGTTCACCACTACTCTTCTGGGGTCTTGATTTATACTGATGTGGGGGAAGGAGAGGCTTAAAGAAGAGGACAATCCTTTATTTGGAATTGTTTGTCCAAGGGTAGTTTTAGGACAGATAACTCTTTATATGGAGCTGTTTCCTCTTTCTGTCCTTTTGCCTACATTGTGACCTGAGGCAAATTCTCCTGCTGAAGTTGAGAACCTCCTGGGTGAGGCATGCCAGTCTGAGGTAGGGTTCCTATAGCTTGAGGTAGGATGCTCAGTCTGAAGAAACTTGCCATGTACCAAGGAAGCTTGCTCTTCATCACTACCGGATCAATTAATACCAACAAATTCTGAGTGAATTCCAAAGGCTGTGGTAGTCAGAGTTCTACTTCAACATCAAGGTTCATCTTAGCGCTCTCTTGCCAATTGAATGTTGCTAAACAGTACAATTGCTTATGTTTTATTTATAGCTTCTAAAATAAGAATCTTATTCTTACTAACTATTATTATTCTGGCCATAGGGCCCATCCTATATCTGTGTGGATCAGATGTTGCTTGTCAACTTTCATAGTGTGTGGAGTGCCAAGCATAGTGATTACTTAATAAAAGTTGGTTCTGTTCTTCTCTTCCCTATTCTTTTACATTCATCGTACAAACAAATACCACCAGTTGCAAATTTATCAAGTTTTGTTACAAAGATGCCTTCCCCACCAGGCATCTGTTATGAATAAATAACGTGATTCATTGCATTTTCTGTAGAGAAAAGTGACTGGATGAAATATGGTAAGCATTTCAACCTTCAGGGAAGGCTCTAGATATTCATTTGGGGTTGGAGAGTGTTGCCCATTGAAACAGGCTCTCAGATTCCTATAATGGGCTGATTGCCTGACTGGCTGTATAGTATAAAATGGGTGACATCACCTTTGTAAGCCTCAGTTTTGTCATCTGTAAAATGCAAAAGTTGAACAGATTAGTTCCAAGGACACTTTGGTAATATAGCATAGTTTTTAGAGCAAAGATTATGCTTGATGTTCAAATTCTTGGAACTGTTACTTACCCACTCCATGCCTCAGAGTTCTCACCTGTGATAAGGTCATTCTAGGGATCAAAAGCGTTGGTCTGTACAGCATAGAGTACTCTGCCAGGATGAATTCTGTAAATGTAAACTATTATTATTCTGATTCTGCCTTCTGTGGCTTTAATAATAATTAACAATATTTGACAATAATATCTATTGATGTTTGAGTAGTTAAAATGGGCTGAATATTATTTACATTATCTTGTGAAAATATCACAATAAACCTACAACGAACGTACCGTAATCGTGTCCATTTTACAAGTGAGGAAGTGAGGCTGAAGGCTGAGCTAGTTCCCTATGGTGTGGCAGTTCGTTAGGAGCTGGACAGGACCCCAGGCCAGCTCTGCATGCCCGCCGTCCTTCCACTGTTGATTCTCACCCCACCCTCTCTCTCAGGGCTCTGCTGGAAGCAGACCAGCCTGCAAGGTTTGCTGGAAGACAAAGGCAGACGGAGTGAGGAGGGAGGCTCCTTTGCTTAGCTTGATGTCAGACTCTGAAAAATACTCTGTTGAATTGATTTCCACCAGTTTCATTGCTGACTTTGGCATTTGTTTCACATTTAGTCAGTGTTTATCTAAACGGGTTCCAGTTCCTTTCTTCTTCTACATTAATCCATGTTGACCTTGCTTCTGAATTAATTACAGTTCAGGTTGCCAGTATTGCTGCATTCCTCCTTTTCTCACACGCTTTCACGGCACCGTTTGTTACCTTTTCAACCTGCTTTTCTTCTCTTATCTCTCCTGTCTCTGCTCCTTCTCAGGAAGAAAAGGTGAAAGCAGCTAACTCTGCCTTACGTTGTACCCTCAGAATTTCCCGTTGTACCCTCAGAATTTCATGTGGTTCCCCTCTTTATTTTGTGTGTGTGTGTGTGTGTGTGTGTGTGTGTGTGTGTGTGTAAGAGAGAGAGAGACTGGGGGTAAGGGGAGAGAGAGAGATAGAGAGAGGAGAGAGGCACTGTACTGTCCTTTCTTTTGATTACCCACCAGAAATATACTCAGTGCTTCTGTGGTGAGTGACAACATATCCATTTCTTACTTGGGAATCCAAGCAGGCCCTGAATGATGGTAAGCAAGAGATAAAATCATGGCATAGTTCTCAAAGTCCACTTCAGCCATTTATTTCTAACAAGTCTTTGAAGTTGGGATTTGATGTCTAAGGAGAGTGCATTACACTCTCTGAGGAGCGGGGAGTCCAGTGCTGCTTCAACCAGAGGCAAGCATATTTACATAGTTGATTTATGAAGGCAAACACACTCTTGATTACTGATTATAGTGCTAGTTTTAAATAAAAATGTACATTTAATGCTTTATCAGCTCTAGTCCTCTGCCATACTTTTAATTATTCACCATAAGATTGTGACTAAACAGGCAATTAGCAGCTAGAAAGAACATCAGATTTATCTAAAGTGGGTTTACCTTTGAATCTCCAAATCCAATAGGTCAATGATTCTAATATTCTGCTCTCCTATCATAGCTACACAGTGAGGGAGAAGTTCATGTCTGGACCAGAGATGGAAGGGATTCCTATCTCACTTCACTTTGCAGTTCTCTCCCATTTCTCCTTCGGTAACTGATATGCACTGAGGTCCATGTGTGTTTAATGTTCATAGGGACATATGTCCATCAATATAGTGAGAGCTAACGAACAGGGCACTTTATTGGGGAATAAGAGTTTGAGGCATTCTGAACATGTTTTATCACTTATAAAAACATGTAAGGGTGAGACACATTGCAATTATTACCACTTAAGTCTAGAAATTACAAAAACACAGATCTCTATCAAACTGATTATAGATATATGAAAACCTCTCTATAAACCCCTCTTTATATCCATGAAACATTTTTTTGTTCTATTACGGTTTGTTGAGTAGTTACTTGCTGCCGCTGCAATTGTCCCTATACTTCCGATTTTGTCTCCTCTGTCTCCCCTGTTTTAATGATCCATAGTTTTTTTTTTTAGAATTAAAATAGTCCATGCTGATTGCACCTCTAAATGTTCTTTCTGAGTGTCTGCGCACATACGTTATCATCAGAAGTCTCTCCTTGGATGTCTTTGTCCTTCAAAATGTCAGCACATTCCATTTTGATACTAGGGGTTTACTAGTTTGCCCTTAATCTGTCATCTTGTCCAAAGAACAGATTCTCATTCCTTCCTGTCAGTTGGTGTCACCACTTAGATATCCTCAGACCTCTCAAGCCCAACAAACTCAAAGTAAAACTCATGATCTCTTTCCTTTCCGTTCCAAACTCACTCCTCCCACTATGTTGTCTCTCTCAGTTAACAGCCTCATCGCTTTTTACAACTGTCCTACTAGACACTTTGGAGTTGGTCACAGTTCTGTCTATTTCTCCCCCACCCCCACCCCACCCCCAGGCACACTCACGCTTCCCTTAGTTTTGAAGTCATACCAGTTCTGTCTGTGCTCTCTTCTACCATTTCAGGTTCTTATCATCTCTTCACTGGATGACCTCAGTATTCTCCTAACAGGAGCCCCTGTGTTCAGCCCCTTCTCTCTTAAATCCATCCTTCCAATAGATGGCAGGGAAGTAGTTCTGAAATTCATTGCTTATGTCATTCCCATTCCCAGCCCTAGCGATAGCTCCCTTTTGCTTCAGTCCAAACTCTAAAACAAAGCATATAGCTCTTCTCATGTCACCTTCTATTCCCAGCATATCCACATGTCCGGCCCTACGCTGAACAAACTGCTCACTCTCACTGTTCTTTAAAATTAGCTTGAAATTTTATATGTCTGTGTTACTTTTTGACTAAAATGCTCTTCCACTTATCCACAGGAAACTGAAGTAAAGAGACCGTGTCTGTTTGGTCCAGTGTTGACTCCCAAGAACCCACCACAGTGTTGAGCATAGAATGAATACAGAGATGTAAACTCATTTACCCAAGGACACACAAACACAGGCAAGAAAGACCTAGTGTTTGGATCTGTTGACTCCCATCCTTCTATTTTTTTGTTCCAAAATATTTGATGATTGAAAGATTTGAGAAATCATGTTTCCCAAGTGGGGTCAAGGAGATTCATTGGCCTTTACTTGTTTAGCCCTGAGACTTTATACAGTATATATCAAATGCAAGTTGACATTTTCCGTGGGCTACAGGAAAGACCTATAGGGAATACATTGGGTTTGATTCTTCTCTATGGTTCTAATATCATAAACATAACTATATTAGTGCTTCTCAGAATTTAATGTCCATCTAAATCCCCTGAGGATCTTGTTAAAATGTGGATTCTGCTCTAAGAGGTCCAGTGACATCTGAGGTTCTGCATTTCTAGCATATTCTCAGTGATGGCCACAGTGCTGATTCCTGGACACACACTTCAAGTAGCAAGGAGCTAGAAAATTATATACAGCCCACCCAGCTTAACTAGTATTTTTCTCTTTTGCTAAGAAATTTGTTGAATTAAAAACAATTCTCTTCTCTATATCCCATGATAGTCTACAGAAATAAAGGTTTGATTATTATAATGATATGCAGAATGAATTATCTTGAGGCAATATGATATCAATCAAACCATAGTAGAGATTGATGATAAACATGATGGGTGGGAATCAATGTTCATCTACAACAGCTCTCTTCTTGGATCTTATTTCAGAGGAGTTTTCTAAACTTCCAATTCTCCATGCCGAGGCAGTAATCATTGGTCAATACTTCTTCAAGGAAATCCTTAGTATCATTAATCGGAAGGGGCATCAAAACTAATCTGGAGAATGCACTGTGAAGATATTTGTAACTGCATTTTAATGAAAGCATGGTTCTTTCCCATTTCCCAGGTGTCTGACTCCAAGAAGTAACTCCATTGGGGGTGATGTCATCTACACTGCTTGACCTGCTCTACTCAGAGTGGCTAAATGCAGACCTTTAATTGCACTGTTACCTTTGATTCTAAAGAATCCAGACTGTGACTAACCATATACAATGTCAAAAATAGATGTAACAGCTATCAGTAGTCAGTGAAACCTTTGGACCTAGACTGCAGTGCCTTTTGGCAGTGCCACTGTCGTGTAAGCTGATCTCTCATTACTGATGAGTAATGTTAAATTTGTTTTGTGTAGCTATTGCACTGTATTAGTGAGTACGGTGGATACATATTTTAGTCATATAATCTCTACACCTCCAGGTTTATTGTTTTTTTTTTTTAAGGAAACTGACAATAAAAGACAACATGGATAGTAAATAGTTTGGTTCATAAAGGTATTTCCATGTACTGCATTTACTCTATTTAAAAATAAGTTTTATGGAAAGTTAAAATAACACACAGTAATTTCTACTATAATTGAATCGATGCAAGAGTGAGGGTTTATTGAGCCTGGGAAGGAAGTAGCATGATTAATTTGGGAGGAGACTTCTATCATATGTCTGGGTAATGACAGTGCTCAGAACCTTATGAACAATGTTGGATATTGAATTATTAAATGTGATGGTTGGGGAAAGATTTTAAAACTTAGCAAGTCCTCTTAAGTCTTATAAGGGATCCCCAATTTCTGCAACCCATAAAAGACCAAGTACTTCCGTGATTGACATAAAAATGGTCTGTTTTGGTAATGTCTTAAAAGTTAACTCCCCCCTCCCCCCATATATAAACTGGAGGATTTCTGGCATGATTGTTCAAGTGTGTTGCACTGGAACTCACTGAATTCCTGTTATAATCCTGGTTTTGAGGGAATGGTCTAGGCTGGAGCTGCGTTTGCCTGGAAGTGAAAAAGATGATGTTCAGGAAGAAAGTTATTGCACTGTTTTTTGTTTATTTGTTTGCACTGTTTTAATTTACTAAGAATCTGTCTGGATGTTTGATATTTTGGTGTTCAGACATTTCCCAAGGTTCTGTTGGGGAAAATAGTGGATGCTGAATGATTGGCCACGTCTCCTTACAGCTGGTATTTTATATCTAGGTATACTTCTGGAAGTTCACTTGAGTGATTTGGTTGAACACTTTTCATGGGTGGTGAGGTCTGGGGGAGGCTATTCTCTGCGGTGCCTGAAGGAGATAGGCTGTAGAGGGAGGTGGGGTGGAAAGCTATGTAATGCTGAAGTGTGCAGTTGGGAGCCACATATTCTGCTTTAATTTTCAGCCTTTTTCTCTGCCTTCCAGTTCTGGCTGATGGCAGTGGGGGAGGAAGTTTGACACACATTTGGTGTGCTTCCTAAAGCAGTCTGGAGGAAGAGTAAAACATCCCCTTGAAGGCGTTCTCTGCAGAGCTTATTTCAGAATTAAACAGTTTGAGGCTCTGTTATGACTTTCATGGAGCTATGTCTGTTTTTCTACTGAGGTCAGCATCTCCTTCTGTTCCCCAGTGAACCCAAGGGAAGTATGAGTCATCGTCAATGAAATCACTCTGGGAATAGAACAGTGTTGCCCTGTCAGACCCCAGAGTTGGGTGTTCCTGCAGATGATGTGCTGGGCAACCAGATGAGCCTATGAAGATTTACAAATATATATGTGTTTTGAGTAAATATGAACAAATTAGGGTAGCTTTCATTTGGGGCCAGGCCTGAGAGCCAGGAGACCTGGAACTCTGCCATTAATGGACTTTGTAATCTTGGGTGAGCAACTTAACGTTTTGAGGTTTCAAGTTTTCCATTTAAAAATAAGATTACGTGATCTCTAAGGTCCCTTTTGGCAAACTGGTTCTATAATTCTCCTTTAATTTACCACAAAGAGTGCTCGGCCGGAATATTCTGTGAAAACTTGTTTATTTTTTTTAACTTTATTTATTATTTTATTTATTTTTGGCTGTGTTGGGTCTTCATTTCTGTGCGAGGGCTTTCTCTAGTTGCGGCAAGCGGGGACCACTCTTCGTCACGGTGCGCTGGCCTCTTACTATCGCAGCCTCTCTTTTTGCGGAGCACAGGCTCCAGACGTGCAGGCTCAGTAGTTGTGGCTCACGGGCCTAGTTGCTCCACGGCATGTGGGATCTTCCCAGACCAGAGCTCGAACCCGTGTCCCCTGCATTGGCAGGCAGATTCTCAACCACTGCGCCACCAGGGAAGCCCTGAAAACTTGTTTTTAACTTAAGATCAATCTGATGAATATCACCAATGTAAAAAATAAATCATTAACAGGTACATATGGTATTTGTAGTGTTACTTGTTTCTTAAAGGCTAATCTTCAGTAAATTGCTTGATCATTTGGTATGCAACATGCTCTCAGTGTATTACATACTGTATTTGTATTTTATATTTGGAAGTGCCATTGAGCATTGCATATGGTTGTTCTGAATTTGTCAATAATGTTCTGTGTGCATTCCATATGCGAACAGCCATGCGATCCTTATATGGTACAATCAATGCACACATATTTCCTAGTCTTGCACCTTCCCAAATTATACTTTTAAGATGGAAATGATGATTAGAAGCGTTCTGTATAGTAAAAAGGCTAACTTTATTTATTTATTTACTTATGTAGTTAATTGACTATAAGGAGGAGTATTTTTCAGCGGAAAATCTGTAATAACGTTATTAGATTTTAAGAATGTTTTTGGCTAGCAAAATCATATGTATTTAACTTGTATATTATTAAATCTTATTTAAATATGACTCTTCAAATCTTATTTCAGTTCTTCAAATCTCATATTTTCACACGGGCAAATTTTTCTAATTGTGAACACAGTTATTTACACATTTTGCATATTAATACCATTTTCATTATGAAGGCTTAAAAAGATTAAAGATAAATAATAATTCATATTCTTTTGACATAAATGTATATGTTTTAATTTTTGTGGCATATACTAGGAAGAGCTCTATGTTGTGTGAGAAAGCATCAAGTTTTATTGTTATGAGTTAGCTACGAAGTGGTCTCATTTTCAAAGAGGTATTTGGGACATATGCTAGCACATTCTGTCACCAGCTAGTGATCCAAATGGAGAAAAAATTTCCATGAGAAAGGCAAGTTGTATAATGAAAAGGACCCTAATAATCCAGAGGAGACCACTAAAAACATCCCAGATCGTCCAGGTTGATGATATGCATTTTGAAATGTTTTAAAGCAGAAGTCTTCTCTTTGCTGTTGATCGCTGTGTTTAGTTCATGACCTCACAATTTCATTTTCTTTAGTAAAATCCTCCCTGTTCTGAAAAGCATGTTTATTTAAGACAAAGAGATCCTTCTCTCTTGCTGTCCGTTAAAGTGAGTATCCTGTGTGTTCTGCTGTTCCACTCGTTTTCCTGACTCATCTTCAGGTTCAAAAAATTACATATTTGTTTGATAGTTTGAAAAAACCTTCCAGTATTTTTTTCCTCATGTCTGAAATGGTTCATATTAAAGCTTTCATAATACCCTTCAGTTTCTGTGCTAAATTGATGTTTAAATTGGAAAGAAAGTGGGAGCTTTGGCAGTTGAGATAATTCACTTCATCTGGTGGCCGGCTCTGTTAACAATCACATCATATGCCAGCACTTAGACCAGATGAAAGGAGCCCTCGGGGCACTAAAACTACGTGTTAGGAGCGGAGGGAAAATACAGTTAGAGTTCTTTGTTTCATCATTTTATTCTCTAAAATGGGAAATTATTTTGACCGGAAATTTAAAGTGTTCAAAGAACAATTTAAAGGTTATGTGGTGGCTTCGCCTTGGAAGCTGAATGCAGATTTTTGATCAGTATGCTGGACAGAAAGCGTTGCGCCCCATGTCAGCAAATGACGTCTTTTATTCCCTGTGTATTGAGTGCTGTGAGGAAATGGTGATATTGTTAGCATATGAATAGTATCAAAGCCCTCCACTGGAAGATAAACCTCCATCTTCTGAAATAGATGCACGGCCTCCCCTCCTGCACTGAAGTGACTCTCTTTCCAACAGTGTGCTCCCTCTAACCCCAGAGCGGTTTCTTCCAGAACAGGCACGTTGATATTCAGCACCCAGTTGAGTTGCTGGTGCGTGACTGTACATTCCATCACTTAGGAGAAAACATTTTCACACCATATTGCCTTTCTACAGAAAGGGGAGGAAGGCTATTAGTTAAAAAATTTTTTTGGCTAAATTTATGGCGGGGTGGAATTGACATTTTCTTTACAAATTTTCTTATTATTTGTCCTAAAAATGAGAGACTGATCTAAGCCGTTGACAAGAAATAAGAGTGCATAACTGGCTTTTCATGTCTGAAGGCAGACATGACTCTTTTCACTGTTGCTGGATTCTTCAATCAGTCCTGACATGCTGGCCAGACACAATTTAAAAATAATGCATCCATCCCGTCCTTCTCTTGTGTGCATATTATTAGAGGGTGATAAGTCCTTCTCATCAAGCCCCTTCTCTTTCCACCTGTCCTGTTGATCAACAAATCCTGCGGCTACTCAAAATGGAATTTTAGTTCTGCAGCAGAATTACTGGGGCTTTTAAGAGCACCAGCCACGTCAAATAGGCTCTGAGATGATAAACTGTATGACAACCCATAACAGGGCAAGTAATTCCAGATGCCTTGGATGTTTAGTCTGTTAGCTTATGGGGACATGTAAGGAATAGTCAGTTTCCATTAATGTTCAATTTATTATTGGCCAAGATGCTTAGGGTATGATGCTGCTAGTCATTTCCTATAACAACTTTATTTATAGAGGAAGTCTTTTCTGAAACATACATGGCTGGAACTTCATTTCTGAGCTCATATGTTATGCTGACCAAAAACGTCTGTCAAAACTTAGATCAATGTCATGGGCTATATTTTCATTTTCATTACTCTTGGAGTCCTTTTTTAAGAAAGTATGTTGCCAGCTGTTATATTAACATTCAGTGAAGTTTAGGTTAGCTCAATTCCAGCCTATGGTTTAGGAATAAGCAGAGCATAATGTTGACATGATTGATATCCAGTTCCTCATTCTGTGTGGTTTCTCTTGCGTGTTTAAAGACATAACTGTGTACAAAAGCAAAGAAACAACATGTTTGTTTTATAAAGAGCTAAATGTACTCTTGATGGAGAGCTGTTTTGTATGTCATTGTAATAGAAGACCTTTTCTTACTTTTTGTCTCTCACTCATACACCAAGTAATTGTTCCCATAGTCTCCCTGACTGATATACATTGAGAAAGTGAATCTTGGTGAGTCAAGCTTGTTTTATTGTTAGATTCTGGATTGCTTCCAAATGGGACGTTGGAATCGAAAGAATGAACACAAAGGCTTCTGGGACATGTTAGGAATACCAAGTACTATCTCCAGATTTTCTAATTAGTTTTCAAGACAAATGCTCAGGAAATTACAACAATGTACCTGATTCAGCTCAAATTTTAAACATAGTGGATTTTAATACGAATTAGTATTCCTACTTTTAGGTGATTCCATTTTAGGCTTCAGCTTGTTATATTTGAAGGCTCAGGTGCTTTCTTTCATTTTTTTTTTTAAGCCACATATTGATGAGCAAATGTCATTGTCTAAAATAGATTTTCCTCTCTGGAGAAGAGGCTACTTCATATAAAGCTAATCCAAGAAGGTGACAAGACTCGATACTTAATTAAAAAATGGGTAAGTCATGGCATGGCAGAGCATAAGAGTCTGCTTGTTCTTCTAATTATTTGTTCGTAATATCCCACGGTAATAATTTATACATTTTAAATAATACTTTATGCAGAACTTGGGAGGGCAGAGCTTGGAAAAAACCAAGTGATTTCACTGATAAAAAGAATAGTCTTACTTAATGATGTCAGAGTTGGATGAACTGATGGTTTTACAAGTCAGAGATTTCAAGGCATCTAAATTACCCTGAAGTTATTGCCAACTATCCTGATTGTTTGGGATAATTGTTTGGGATTAATCCCCAGGCTGGCAAAAAAGATGATTAGCGTGGCCTGTAAAAATAAGAACTATCACACTAGCAGATTTAAAAAGATCAGTTGGCCAAGTATTGTTTTGAGAATAAATAGAGTAGAGGAAAACTTCCCACCAGTGCAGTTTAGAGCATCTGCCCCTCCCTTTTCTGTGAATAATGATTGAATAAGGTCATATTTCTGTACTGGAATCAGGACTTCAGTGATTTGATAATTCGCCAGCAAGTCTAGTGACTAACTTTGCAGCCTGATTAACCTCTGAAAGCATCTCTATATGTTTCATCCTGTAATATTATTAATAATCTCAACTCCCCAAATCCACCCTTCTCCTTGGTTAGGCAAGGATTCTTTTTCAAGGTCACAGAGAAATTTCAGTTTTCAAATTATGAACCTCAAAAAGTTACAGAGAGAGCAAGAGTGAGAGAGAGAGAGAGAGAGAGAGAGAGAGAGAGATTTTCTATGTGACGTATGTGCCTGTGGGGAGGAGCAGGATATAGTTTAATAATTTCGAAGCCACCTTCAAAGTAAATTTTTATTCAAAAGTCTACTGAGTTATTTCTAGTTCTATTATAAAGTATTTCCTTTCTGTTCTTGTAATGCATTACTTAAGGATAATTTTACTTCAAAACAAGATAGCAGCCTATATATACTACCTACAGTTCTTCAGGAGCAGCTGTTTTATTTATCACAACATTTAAAAAATCAGATCAATATATTTTTTGCTTTATTAAAATTGTATATTAATTGGTCAAATGAATTATTTGGGGAAATTAATGATTAGGAAAAGGGTGCAGAAACATCTATGTACTTAAGTAAATATTTTAATGTCACATGTATGGCTCAAAATATACTATCATGATTTAAAATATACATCTTATCAATTAAGTAGAAATTTCCCTTTGTAAAAGGGAAACATTTCAAGTACTGAAGAAATGCTTTATAACAAAAATTATTTTTCTTTATTAAATAACTAGGAGGGTAGCGAGCATGGAGGATGCCAGCTAGATTTCAGTGACTCAAAATCAGGCATTCATCCATTTATTCATTCACTTTAATAAACATTTATCGAGGGTAGCAGGTATAGAGCTGAGGACAAGGTATGAAATGGCAAAAGCCCATTGATTAAGGTGAGAAATGATAAAGGCTTGGATGATGATAAGGGCAGAGGAAAGGAGAAGTAAGGGCTTCAAGAGCTGTCTAGGAGGAAGAGTGTAAGTGTAAGTCAAACTACAGAAGCCCCAACTCGGATCAGCTTGAATGTTAGAAACACTTATCTGAGATTTGTCCCATAGCTATTTATGAGGCTAGGATATTACATTGTATGTGCTCAAGCAGAGGCTCCATGGGGCTTAGCTTTGGCCTGCTAGTCATGCTATTGCATTGCCCCCTGCGATTGACATTCCACTAAACACAGAGGTTGTTTGCCAGTCTCTACTTCTATCACCATCTTTCTGGTATGAGCGAGGTGACACTGTTGGGCAAAGAGGTATTCCTTCCCAAAGTACGGGCAAAAGTATTTTCCTAATTCCCTATGGTACAAAAGTCTTAATTAAAATACTAAAATAATGCATATTATGAGACACAGGAAAAATTCCAACTGTCCAGTTCCCCATTCCTTCCTACTCCCACAGCCATGCTCCCAGAGGTAGCCATTAAAGCTCAATAAAGTATGTTAGATTCTCAAGAGAGTAGGTTAATGCAGGAGAGTATATTAAAAGATATTAATATTCCCTCTTCTTTTGCTGTTCTGTGTACATGGACTTTTCTCCGGTTAACTTGAAGCATCACTTTGCTTTAAGGAGTAGGGTTAGAATTTTTACAGTAGCAATGCGAAGAGTCTATATTCAGCTTCTGATACTTACAAGGGATGCTTGAGTTCAAAGCAAAGTGATAGACTTGGAATCTAGCGATCTCTGAGAGAGACAAAAATTTCCCAAATTCCTTTACTTACCTCTCTAACACATCAAAAGGCAGGCTTAGTGGATAAGACCATAGAAAATTATATACCTAAAGTAGTGCAAAGGAGGACCACAGCAGAGAGATCAAATGTTCCAAACCTGCTTCTCTTCTTCCTGTGGGGTGGTTGCTGGATACAGGAGACCAAAGTGGCAGATGTGACTTGATCTGTACTCTCTGGGCTTTTCACTACAGTGCGGAGCTCATGCTGAATAGGTTAAGGGGAGTGCTTGTTCCTTGACTGGGGCAGTAGAAGAAGGTGTTTGTAAGCCTCATGAACCAATTTGGGTAATGGTGACACCAAGATAAATTCAGTGGCCCAGCCTGGTTAGGAAGAAGAAGTCACAGTTTATTTTCCAAGCACTCCTGAGTTCCCAGAAGAGATACGGAAGCTGGTTGAGCTGAAAGGCAGTAGGCTCTGGCCTATTGTGGCAAGTGGTGAGGTGCCCCAGCAGCAGAAGCCATGGTGTTCAGAAGCTATGATGGCCGGGATCCAAGTGGGGCACAAAGAAGAGGATCAGAGAGCTCCTCATGCCATTTAACAACTGGGGTAAGGCCACACTAGTCAGGAGCACCAGCAGGGCTGGCCCTCATCCAGCCAAAAGATACCAGGCACAGACAATGGGAGCAGATTCTAGAACACCTGGAGACAGAAAGAGGTGATCTACTGCAACGAGCAGTCCCAGGCTCTCCCAGCCCTGGTACTCAGTAGTTGAGATGTACAAGAGGAGAATGCTGGTGGATACAAGGACTCTATTTTGCCCTCCATCACATTGCCTTGAAGTACAGATGACACACTTTTCTTTTCCCTAACTGCCTGCCATCTTGGAGAAGCAGAGGAAAGGAGAGGAAATCAAAAGGGTGAAGTTTCACTAAAGGAGCTTTAAAATTATTGCAATGGGTTGAATTTACTGTTTTGGACTAATATATAGGTTCTGCAACTGACCAGGTGGGGGTGCATGAGGATCATGGGATTACCTATCTATAAGAAATAAAGAAGCTGCTTTGAGCATCTGAATGCACTTTGAGTAAATTAACTGGATGTTGGACCTCCTGAATTGATTCTGTGTCTTCTAAATGCTTTTTCTCATATACCCCATTTTTGCCTTTTTATTCTACACCCTGGAACATTTACTTAAATTTTTCTTCTATAATTTCTGTCAATTTTTTATTTTGAAGCTAATATTTTTGATTTTGAGGAATATTTTCTTGTTCTCTGATACTTCCTATCATAGCAGCTTCTGCTTTTATTTTATTTCATTTGTAATGGATATAATGTTCTCTCAAATCCCTGCTGTTCCCAATGAGAGTTTTTAAACAATTCTCTTTTGTACTGTGAATTGTCTTTGGTTCTTCTGAGGTCACTTGTTCTGTTTGTTCATCCTGGCCCTTCTCTCTTCTAATGTTTACAGATCCAGGTAGAAGACATCAAAAAACCTAGATTTAGCTTTTGAACCTCCAGTTGGGCCCCTTTAATTAATTTCTCATCAAGCATTAGAGCTCTCAACCCAACTGTTTGATCAGTCCATGGTTATGTTCTTACAGTTTGATGTGAAAGAGGTAAATACAGGAGAGGAGGGGCTCAATGATCAAACTCATGTCTCCAGTTGTTTTCTATACTCTCATGATCTCCAAAATTATATTTCAGTCCAAATCTCTCTGCTGAGATTCTGATGCATATATCAGTTGTGTAATGGACATTTCCACTTGGGTGGAGAGACCTTAAATTTAACCTGCCCGGACTTAATTAATCATCAGCCCACCTCTTCCAGTCATCTTCTCTTCTTCCTCCCATATATGTTATATCAGTGCGTGGCCTGACCATCCACTTGGTGTTCCAAGCCAAAAACCTGGGTGTCATTCTCAACTCTTTTCTCTTCATTCTATCAGCCATCCAGTTCTGTCAATTCAGCTTCCTGAATATCTCTTGAATCTGTCCACTTCTTTTATCTCCATTTTCCATAAGACGTGTACATCCCGACCACTATAATTACCCATTTGAATGATCACAGCATCTCTTTACCTGGTCTTCCTCCTTCCAGTCTTTACATACTCAGTTCTTTCTCCAGAGTGACCTTCTAAGATGAAAAATCTCATTTATCATTCCAAACTTATCACCACCCATTTCAATGACTGTCTATTGATCTGAGGGTAAAACTTGAGCATCTTACTCTGGCTTGTAAAACCCTTTATGATCTGACCCCTCATCACCTATCCAGTTGATCTTTCACTATACCCTACCCCACCTTCTGTAATCTAGTTGTGCCGAGCCTCTTGCAGGACTCAGAATGCATTTTGCTCTCTCTTACTGTGATACCATTATCCAAGAGCTGTACAGTGGAAGTGGAGCTTATGAAATTGAAAAGAAAAGCCCAAAGTTACAAGAGGAAGTTGAAGACAGAGTTTCAAAATAGGGTAGAGGGATCATGAGCACCAAATGAAGCAGAGAGTGCAAGTAAGATAAGGATGAAAAAGTGCCAGTTAGTTTTTACAAGAAGAAACCCACTGTGAAATAAGAAATTGTCTTTACTTGTTAAATTGGAACCACTGATCAGTAACTCTTTCATTTTCAAATTAATTGTTAGAGTCTCTGTTTGAAATAGAAAATTACTAAATGGTATTCACTAACTGTAGTGAATACCATTGAGTAATTGTCTTTATTTGAAAATAGACAATTACTAAATGGTATTCACTAACTGTAGAATTTAAAAGATGGTCATTTTGTGAACTTATTGAAATCAATTTTGTGAAAGCAATGATAATGGAAGCAGATTGGTATGGATTAAAAAGAGGATGTAAGGTGAGGAGGTGGAGATAGCTTTTGTAGACAATTCTTCTAATGTATATTAGAACTTCTTCTGGTGAGAAGAAATGAAACAAGATGGTGATTAAAGTCCCGATAGAGTGTTTATTGTGTATGTGTATCTGTGTGTGTGTGTGTGTGTGTGTTAAGCTGGTATAGATGTGTTTATATGCGGACAAGAAGTCAAAGGCATGCTAGATCCTCAGATTGACTCCTTTATGCCTGTATTCCCAGTTTTCCAGACACACCCAGAGACTTCTCAACTCCAGGGAGAGGCATAGTGTAGGTTCTTGTTGGGACCTTCTTCTCCCCTAACATCGCTTACATTTCTGCTGACTTAATGGACCTCAGCTCTGGATGGCAGGATGTAGCCTCTTCCTCCTCTTCATGCACTCCCTGCAGGAGTCAACTTCCTGTTGTCCACGTGGGAAGTGGGGGATTGTCGTCCATCTGGTCGTCAGTTGCTTTACTCCGTTGCCTTTCCCACTCTCCTGGATTCATCACTTGGGTCTCAGCTCACTTTGCCAGTGTCCCTACTTAAAATAGATTTTAGCTAAAGTTTGGGGAGAGTAGAGAGTCCATACCACGTAGATAGGAAACATCTATTAATTGTAACATTATTCTTGGAAATGTATCTACAGTTCCTGCAAGACCATGCCCCGCTGTGTAATCTGGCTCTGCCATGTTGTTGGGTTCCCTCTTTCTTGACACTTCTTCCAGTTTCCCTTTCAGGGCCCCAATTCCTTTCCTAAAGCACTGGTGGATACCTCCAAATGCTCTACTACATCACACAGAGTAACTTAAGTCTTTCTTTTCTAAACTTCTTCCATCTGCCTAGCGGACCCATATTTCAGATCCTAATAGTCTGTTAAGGTAGTTTCCTAAAAAAAAGTAGTTGTCTCTCTTAGAGGAATACCATAGTCTTTCTCAGACAATTGATTCAAATGACAGCCATAGTTAATAATATTTTTGTATCTATACATATATTTCTTTCTATCCATCCATCTATCGATCTTGGAAATATTAGGTAAGGACACCAAAGAAGAAAGTCATCCTTGTTGTGTACTTACTATTAAAATTTACTTTAATTAATACAGATCAGCTGGGACAACATTATAATTAGAATCTTTAAAAGCACATGCATATAATTTCACTATTTAATTTTAGAATTATTACATAATTACCTGACTTCCTCAAATTAAAAAAAATTCCACATGTAGCTATTCATTATTTTCTCATATATATTTTCAAAATAAAATGGTAAGTTAACCCTTCTCCCATCCCTAATAATGCCACATTAAACTTAAAGAAATAAGAGACCTTATACGATCAAAGTCTGAAATTTCATTTCAGAGGAAAGGCATGTTGAAAGTTCTCTAAACTAGAAAACTTCCTATTGTCACAAAGTGTCCAAAAACAATTTGGAACCTGGAGGATTATTTTAGGAAATTTGAATATAGGAATTACCTGTAGAAGAAAGGGGTGTTAAGGTGGGAGAAGTTGTTATAACTCAAGTTAGGGCACAGTGAATGTTGTTATGTGGCAAAGTGATACTGGCCCTCTGGCAGAGTTTTCCAATAACAGAAGAGGGTTAGAATTCCAGCTTCTCTGACCTTTAGTCTTCTCACTGCTCCATACCTTCTGCTTGAGAAAGCAGATGAGAAATAGCACAGGGGAATTTGTTCAAATACCTGACCATTTTTATGGGAGGAAAGTTCCATTTGATTATACTCCTGTTTGAATGATGTTTTAAAACAAAACAAAGACACAATCTTATAAACAACGAAAATAACTGCGTATAAGTTAACAATCTTTATGTTTTACAGATTCGACCAAGAAGAAACTTAAACTGTTCTGTGCATCTCTTATTTATTCAAAAATGAAGGCTTCCCTTTCAATCCAATTGCTTGGTATTTGGAATTGAAGGAGCCATGAGAAATTTCAGTGAAGCAGACTGGTTTTTTTGTTTGTTTGTTTTGCGGTACGCGGGCCTCTCACTGTTGTGGCCTCTCCCGTTGCGGAGCACAGGCTCCGGATGCGCAGGCTCAGCGGCCATGGCTCACGGGCCCAGCCGCTCCGCGGCACGTGGGATCTTCCTGGACCGGGGCACGAACCCGTGTCCCCTGCATTGGCAGGCGGACTCTCAACCACTGCACCACCAGGGAAGCCCAAGCAGACTGATTTTGACTAAATAATAAAAATGATTTTGTTGAAAGAATATCAGCGTATGCTCTGGCATTGGACCCATCATTTTAAAACAACCTCATATTGATATCTATTTTTATTTTTTTAATTAAAGAAATTAATTGAAGTATAGTTGATTTACAATGTGTTAGTTTCAGGTGTATAGCAAAGTGATTCAGTTATACACATATATGTATCTATTCTTTTTCAGATTCTTTTCCCTTATAGGTTAATTCAAAATATTGAGTATAGTTCCCTGTGCTATACAGTAGGTTCTTTTTGGTTATCTATTTTATATACAGTAGTGTGTATATGCTAATGCCAAACTCCTCATTTATCTCTCCCCCATATCTATTTTTAGAGGGACATGTTTTTGGTATGTTCTTGGATTATAACAAAATTGTTCACATGATTAGAAGTTACATAGATATGTTGATTAAACCAGGTGGATTCTAAGCTTCCCTGAACTGTTACTGGCTAAGTTTTACATTTTTTGATAATGTGTTGCCATTTTCTTCTTGACATGGTTCTAACACTGTTTTATTTCCTAGCTTTGACTCATTTTGTTGTCAGAGCCTGGGAACATAGAGAGGAAAGCAAAGGAGTTAATGCATTATAAGCTGTGAGTTTATTCATACACTGCCTGACTCACCCTCCAACTATTCCTCTCCCAAGAGGGATTTATTGCTATTACAGTCAGTACTAAAACAAGTTGGGGTTTCAGATGCTTTGGTATCCACATATCTAAATTATAGTAGTTACTTTGCTTCTAGCTTTCTCTAATGTTATTTGGTTTTGAGAGCTAATGGTATTTCTGTTTTATTCAACAGTAAACATCAGTTTCACTAAATCGTTAGGGTTGTGTCCTAGAGTTATAAAAGTATTGATTTTTATGTAAACCAGCAGAAAATGCTAACAGATCATATAAAATGTTTGATAGTTTATTGGGGCTTTTCTGATAGCCACTTTACTTTTGGCAGGCAGCATAAAGATTGGAGATATCGGGTTAGGGGTGGGTTGAAAGAGCAACTGGGAGGGAAGGAGTGATGATAAATGCCTTGACATTCTTTCACACTAAATAAGAAGTTATGTCATATTCACAGTGCTAAAGGGTGACAGAAATATTGTGCAGCTTAAATGATTAGTTGGGGGCTTGTGTTCCTAGATTATATGATTTAGTAGCCATGCATTGGGTTTTACTACACACAGTGTACTTTGAAAAGTCAACCAATAAAAAGAAAATGTAGAATAACTGACACTTTTGGCTATAGCTTCTATTTCATTATGCCTAGTAACTTTAAAAATACAGAAGCACAAGTGTTAAAATGAAGAAGTTAATATATATGGGGAACGCTGAAATACTCCTACTATTTTAGAAAATTAAGTTCAGAGTATCTACTGTGGGAATTCAATAAAACTTTTGGCCTTCAATATAAGAAAGACCATAAATCAATGAAGTTTAAATAGTTCTGCTCTCTTGAACACCTGCTTATCTGTCTTGAGAAAATTCTGTAGTGTTTTAACCATCATTTTATGACATTAAAAAGTAATGCTCACTATTGCAGTACTTGGAAAGGCTATTAAAGTTAAGGGTATGTCAGCCATTCCATTATAAACCCTGATTTCCAGGAGTTTAATATAACCCAGACATCGCATGTAATAAACCTTAATGCAGGAATCTGAAACTTGGATCAATTTTCTCTGTTTAAAGGCCAATTGCCCCACAAAGACTGTCTCTAGCCATGGCAAATATCTTTAAGATAAGTTATAATTTTAAAAATTCACCAAATGCTATTTTTTTCCTTCCTGTGATAGTTTAGCTCTAATTTAAGCACTCAGAAAGGAAGGCTGTGTGTAAAATAGCTTTTGAATGAAGTTAATCTACGTGCTTGCAGAGGAGCCCCGCCCCCTACCCCCAACAGAATTTTGTGCTTCTTCCCACAGAGAAGAACATTTTGGTCCATAAGCATGGTACATTTTCTACAGTTGCTGAAACAAATTACCACAAACTTAGTTGCTTACAACACGATAAATTTGTTCTCTTGAGGTTCTGGAAGTCGGAAGTCGGAAATCAGTTTCACTGGGCTAATGTCAAAAGTGTCAGCAGGGCTGGTTCCTTCTGGAGGCTCTGAGGGAAGAATAGGTTTCCTTGCCTTTTTCAGCTCCTAGTAGCTGCCTCTGTTCCTTGGCTTAAGGTTCCTTCCTCCATCTCCAAAGCACATCAATCCAATCTCTGCTTCCATTAGAGGATAATGGAGTAATAAGCATTTCATGGGGAGATAGTATGAAAAATATCTTTAATTGACTAGGGTATGAACTCTTATGGATCCTGAGTGATAATGCTGGAGGAGAATGAAAGGGAAACTTCAGAACTTGGCATGCCTCAAAAGCTGGACATGGACTTCACTTTTCTTCAGCATTGTGAATTAATTGCAAGAAAAACCCTCAGAGGGAATGTATATGTACTATATAAATATTTAAATTTTATTGGAGTATAGTTGATTTACAATGTTGCGTTAGTTTCAGGTGTACAGCAAAGTGATTCAATTATACATATACATATATTCATTGTTTTTCAGATTCTTTTCCCATATAGGTTATTACAGAATATTGAGGAGAATTCCCTGTGCTATACAGTAGGTCCTTGTTGGTTTTTATATTTAGTATTTTATATATAGTAGTGTGTGTATGTTAATCCCAAGCTCCTAATTTATCTGTCCCCGCCATGTTTCCCCTTTGGTAACCATAAGTTTTATTTTGAAGTCTGTGAATCTGTTTTATAAATAAGTACATTTGTATCATTTTTAAAAATCAGATTCCACATATGAGTGATATCATATGATATTTATCTTTCTCTGTTTGACTTACTTCACTTAGTATGATAATCTCTAGGTCTATCTATGTTGCTGCAAATGGCATTTCATTCTTTTTTATGGATGAATAATATTCCATTATATATATTTAAAAAAATTTTTTATTAATTTTTATTGGAGTATGGTTGCTTTGTAATGTTGTGTTAGCCTCCACTGCACAACAAAATAAATCAGCCATACACATACAGATATCCCCTCCCTTTTGGACTTCCCTCCCATTTAGGTTACCACAGTGCATTAGGTAGAGTTCCCTGTGCTATACAGTATGTTCCCATCAGTTGTCTGTTTTATACATAGTATCAATAATGTATATGTGTCAATCCCAGTCTCCCAATTCCTCCCTCCCCCTCCCCTTTCCCTCTTCATATCCATACATTTGTTCTCTATGTCTATGTCTCTATTTCTGCTTTGCAAATAAGATCATCTATACCGTTTTTCTAGATTCCACATATATGTGTTATTGTACGATATTTGCTTTTCTCTCTCTGACTTCCTTCAGTGTCTATTACATTCTCTAGGTCCATCCATGTCTCTACAAATGACCCAATTCCGTTCCTTTTTTATGGCTGAGTAATATTCCATTGTATATATGTACTACATCTTCTTTATCCATTCCTCTGTTGATGGACATTTAGGTTGCTTCCATGTCCTGGCTATTGTAAATAGTGCTGCTATGAACACTGGGGTGCATGTGTTTTTTTGAATATGGTTTTCTCTGGGTATATGCCCAGTAGTGAGATTGTTGGGTCATATGGTAATTTTATTTTTAGTTTTTTAAGGAACCTCCATACTGTTTTCCATAGTGGCTGTATCAATTTACATTCCCACCAACAGTGCAAGAGGGTTCCCTTTTCTCCACACCCTCTCCGGCATTTATTGCTTGTAGATTTTTTGATGATGGCCATTCTGACCAGTGTGAGGTGATACCTCATTGTAGTTTTGATTTGCATTTCTCTAATCATCAGTGGTGTTGAGCATCCTTTCATGTGTTTGTTGGCCATCTGTATGTCTTCTTTGGAGAAATGTCTATTTAGGTCTTCTGCCCATTATTTGATTAGGTTGTTTGTTTTTTTGATATTGAGCTGTATGAGCTGCTTGTATATTTTGAAGATTAATCCTTTGTCCGTTGCCTCATTTGCAAATATTTTCTCCCATTCTGAGGATTGTCTTTTTGTCTTGTTTATGGTTTCCTTTGCTGTGCATTGTATATATATTTTGAAATTAAGTTTAGCTTGACATGCATTTCAAAGTAAATCTGAGTTTCACGTATCTGACCTACACATAGAAATGACTGACCTAGGCCCACCTGGAACTGGGAAGCAAGGAGTATGTTTTGGAGGCATGAAGAAGAAGGATGTGGAGAAACAGTTCTATTTCTTGCTGGCTGATCATCTTTGATGTCGGGCAGGCTAATATGTGGTGGTCAGCAGCCTTAATGGGTGGCATCAGAGTCCTCCTCCAAAAGTGAGAGAGTTATTTTTTGATGGATTCTGGGTGGCTAATAGTTACTAGATTTGTAATGGGAGGAGGTGCGTGGAGGTAAGTGTTCTTTGACCTGTTGTATTCCTTTCTCCCTCTCTGTTACAGGATTTATTTTCCCAAAGAAATCATCTTGTAAAGAAGATTAAAAAAAGGAGCTTAGGGCCCCAGACCAGCTTGCCAACATTGCACTGTTAATCCCTGGTGTAGCCAAAACATATTTTTTTTTAGGGAACAAAGTGTAAGAAGTGTAAGAACATAAGTGGTAAAAGGCAAGTGGATCAGTTCAAAAAATAAGTGCATACTAAATTAATTTCTACTTCATGATGATTTAAATGTTTTTTTTTTTCCTACTGAAAAATCAACCACTCTGTATTGTTGTTTCTTTGAGTAACTTATTTTCTAAAGAATGAGTAACCAATTAAAGAACAAACTTTTGGAGGGCTATGGACCTCCAAAAGTTTGGAGTCTCAGGACCAGCCTCATGCTCGATGACTCACTAGGACTCACAGGACTCAGAAAGGCTGTTATACTCATAGTTGTGATGTATTACAGAGAAAAGATACAGATCAAAATCAGCAAAGGGGAAAAGCACATGGATGATGTCCAGGAGAAACAAGGTACAAGCTTCCAGGTGTCCGCTGCTAGTGGCGTTGCATAGGGACATGCTTGATTCTCCCAGCAATGATGTGTGACAACATGTGTGAAGTGTTGCTAAATGGGGAAGTTCACCTAGGACTTGGTGTCCAGGTATTTTACTGGGGGTCAATCACATAGGCATGTAGCACCTGTGTGACTTACCTTAGCTACTTTGTCCTCCTGCCCCCATTCCTCCCTCCCACACCCCCAGGTCAAACTGATATAGAATGGCCTAGGGCCTCAAGCCCAGAGAAAGAGGTATTCACATTTTAGTATAAACTATCTGGTTAACTGGTACAGTGGGGTCAAGACCTCAGGCACACTTCTTTTAGATAAGCTATGTTTGGTGTCATTTTTCTTTTGGAAGCATCTGTATACCAATCAAATAAGGCATTCCATTATGACCGAGGAGTTTAAGATCTTCTCTTTTCATGGGTGCTCCTTAAGGTAGGTTTATCTAAGTCAAAGTTTCCCCAAAGTGGCCGCTGCAATTCCAAATGATCCAGAAGTTTACCCATTTTCCAAGAAAATACAATATCTTGGTCCTTAGTGGCTATACCCATAGGAAGCAGGAGTTTTTGAGGGAGGTGGAGAAAGAGTTTTTGACCAGGTGGAACCCATTTTGCCTTTAGAATTCCCTAAGACGTCTTAACTATGAGGGTCCCAGTTTTCCAACAGCTGTTCCCAACATCACATGTTTTCTCCTCTTTTCAACAGAATAGGATGACTTACCAAGAAGTATCACCAAACAAAATGTGGGAATTTACAATAAAGTCAGAGAGCTCAAAACACAGAGACAGAGAGGACCTTCAAGATGGTGGAGGAGTAAGATATGGAGATCACTCCCTACCCACAAATACATCAAAAATACATCTACATGTGGAACAACTCCTACAGAACACCTACTGAATGCTGGCAGAAGACCTCAGACTTCCCCAAAGGCAAGAAACTCCCCATGTACCTGGGTAGGGCAAAAGAAAAAAGGAAAAACAGAGACAAAAGAATAGGGATGGGACCTGCACCTCTGGGAGGGAGCTGTGAAGGAGAAAAGGTTTCCACACACTAGGAAGCCCCTTCACTGGTGGAGATGGGGGATGGGCGGGAGGGGGGGAAGCTTCAGAGCCACAGAGGAGAGCGCAGCAACAGGTGTGCAGAGGGCAAAGCGGAGAGATTCCCACACAGAGAATCTGTGCCAACCAGCACTCACCAGCCCGAGAGACTTGTCTGATCACCTGCCGTGGCAGGTGGAGGCTGGGAGTTGAGGCTTCAGCTTCAGAGGTAGGATCCCAGGGAGAGGACTGGGGTTGGCTGTGTGAACACAGCCTGAAGGGGGCTAGTGTGCCACAGCTAGCTGGGAGGGAGTCTGGGAAAAAGCCTGGAACTGCCTAAGAGTCAAGAGACCATTGTTTTGGGGTGTGCGAGGAGAGGGGATTCAGAGCACCGCATAAACGAGCTACAGAGACGGTCGCGAGCCATGGCTATCAGCGCAGACACCAGAGACAGGCATGAAACGCTAATGCTCCTGCTGCAGCCACCAAGAATCTTGTGTGCAAGCACAGGTCACAGTCCACACCTCCCCACCTGGGGGTCTATGCAGCCCGCCACTGCCATGGTCCCGGGATCCAGGGACAACTTCCCTGGGAGAACACACGGCACGCCTCAGGCTATTGCAACATCATGCTGGCCTCTGCCACCTCAGGCTCGCCCCACATTCTGTACCCCTTCCTCCCCACTGGCATGAGTGAACCAGAGCCCCCAAATCAGCCTCTCCTTTAACCCCCTCCTGTCTGGGTGAAGAACAGATGCCAGAGGGTGACCTACATGCAAAGATGGGGCCAAATCCAAAGCTGAACCCCAAGAGCTGTGTGAACAAAGAAGAGAAAGGGAAATTTCTCCGTGAGCCTCAGGAGCAGCGGATTAAATCTCCACAATCACCTTGATATACCCTGCATCTGTGGAATACATGAATAGACGACGAATCATCCCAAAATTGAGGTGGTGGACTTTGGGAGCAACTGTAGACTAGGGGTTTGCTTTCTGTAATTTGTTTCTAGTTTTATGTTTATCTTAGTTTAGTATTTAGAGCTTATTATCACTGGTAGATTTGTTTATTGATTTGGATACTCTCTTCCTTTATATATATATATATTTTTTTCTTTTTCCTTTTTGTGAGTGTGTATGCGTATGCTTCTTTGTGTGATTTTGTCTGTATAGGTTTGTTTTTATCATTTGTCCTAAGGTTCTGTCTGTCTTTCTTTTTTTAGTATAGTTTTTAGTGCTTGTTATATTGGTTGATTTCTTTATTGGTTTGGTTGCTCCCTCTCTTTTTTTTTAAGTTACTGTTTAATTATTTTATTTTAATAATTTTTTTTAATTTTAATAACGTTATTTTATTATTTTTTTCTTGCTTTCATTTTTTTTCTTTTCACCCTTTTCTTCTGAGCCATGTGGCTGACAGTGTCTTGGTGCTCCAGCCAGGTGTCAGGACTGAGTCTCTGAGGTGGGAGAGCCAAGTTCAGGACACTTGTCCACCAGAGAGCTCCCAGCCCCTCGTAATATCAGTCAGTGAGAGATCTCCCAGAGATCTCTGTCTCCACACTAAGACACAGCTCCACTCAACAACCAGGAAGCTACAGTGCTGGATACCCCATGCCAAACAACTAGCAAGACAGGAACAAAACCCCACGCATTAGCAGAGAGGCTGCCTAAAATCATAATAAGGTCACAGACACACCAAAACACAACACTGGACGTGGTCCTACCCACCAAAAAGACAAGATCCAACTTAATCCACCAGAACACAGGCAAGAGAACCCTCCACCAGGAAGACTACACAAGCCACTGAACCAACCTTACCCACTGGGGGCAGACACCAAAAGCAGCGGGAACTACAAACCTGCAGCCAGTGAATAGGAGATCACAAACACAGTAAGTTAAGCAAAATAAGACAGGGAAATATGCAGCAGATGAAGGAGCAAGGTAAAAACCCACCAGACCAAACAAATGAAGAGGAAATAGGCTGTCTACCTGAAAAAGAATTCAGAGTAATGATAGTAAAGATGATCCAAAATCTTGGAAATAGAATGGAGAAAGTAAAAGAAACGTTTAACAAGGACCTAGAAGAACTAAAGAGCAAACAAACAATGATGAACAACACAATAAATGAAATTAAAAATTCTCTAGAAGGAATCAATAGCAGAATAACTGAAGCAGAAGATTGGATAAGTGACCCAGAAGATAAAATACTGTAAATAACTGCCGCAGAGCAGAAAAAGAAAAAAGAATGAAAAGAATTGAAGACAGTCTCAGAGACCTCTGGGACAATATTAAGTGCACCAACATTCGAATTATAGGGGTCCCAGAAGAAGAAGAGAAAAAGAAAGGGACTGAGAAAATATTTGAAGAGGTTATAGTTGAAAGCTTGTCTAATATGGAAACGAAATAGTCAATCAAGTCCAGGAGGCACAGGGAGTCCCATATAGGATAAATCCAAAGAGAAACACACCAAGACACATATTAATCAAACTATCAAAAATTAAATACAAAGGAAAAATATTAAAAACAACAAGGGAAAAGCAACAAATAATATACAAGGGAATCCCCATAAGGTTAACAGCTGATTTTTCGGCAGAAACTCTGCAAGCCAGAAGGGAGTGGCAGGACATATTTAAAGTGATGAAAGAGAAAAATGTACAACCAAGATTACTCTACCCAGCAAGGATCTCATTCATATTTGATGGAGAAATTACAAACTTTACAGACAAGCAAAAGCTAACAGAATTCAGCACCACCAAACCACTGTTACAACAAATGCTAAAGGAACTTCTCTAGGCAGGAAACACAAGAGAAGGAAAAGACCTACAAAAACAAACCCAAAACAATTAAGAAAATGGTAATAGGAACGTACATATCGATAATTACCTTAAATGTAAATGGATTAAATGCTCCAACCAAAAGACATAGACTGGTTGAATGGATACAGAAACAAGACCCATATATATGCTGTCTGCAAGAGACCCACTTCAGACTTAGGAACACCTTCAGATGGAAAGTGAGAGGATGGAAAAAGATATTCCATGCAAATGGAAATCAAAAGAACGCTGGAGTAGCAATTCTCCTATCAGACAAAATAGACTTTAAAAGAAAGACAATTACAAGAGACAAAGAAGGACACTACATAATGATCAAGGGATCAATCCAAGAAGAAGACATAACAATTGTAAGTATTTATGCACCCAACATAGGAGCACCTCAATACATAAGGCAAATGCTAACAGCCATAAAAGGGGAAATCAACAGTAGCACAATCATAGTAGGGGACTTTAACACCCCACTTTCACCAATGGACAGATCATCCAAAATGAAAATAAATAAGGAAACACAAGCTTTAAATGACACATTAAAGAAGATGGACTTAATTGATATTATAGGACATTCCATCCAAAAACAACAGAATACACTTTCTTCTCAAGTGCTCATGGAACATTCTCCAGAATAGGTCATATCTTGGGTCACAAATCAAGCCTTGGTAAATTTAAGAAAGTTGAAACCTTATCAAGTATCTTTTCCAACCACAATTCTATAAGACTAGATATCAATTACAGGAAAAAAACTGTAAAAAATACAAACATATGGAGGCTAAACAATACACTACTAAATAACCAAGAGATCACTGAAGACATCCAAGAGGAAATCAAAAAATACATAGACACAAATGACAATGAAAACATGATGACCCAAAACCTATGGGGATGCAGCAACAGCAGTTCTAAGAGCACAGTTTATAGCAGTACAATCCTACCTGGAAAAACAAGAAAAATCTCAAATAAACAACCTAACCATACACCTAAAGCAATTAGAGAAAGAAGAACAAAAAACTGCCAGAGTTAGCAGAAGGAAAGAAATCATAAAGATCAGATCAGAAATAAATGAAAAAGAAATGAAGGAAATAATAGCAAAGATCAATAAAACTAAAAGCTGGTTCTTTGAGAAGATAAACAAGATTGATAAACCATTAGCCAGACTCATCAAGAAAAAAGCGAGAAGACTCAAATCAACAGAATTAGAAATGAAAAAGAAGTAACAACTGACACTGCAGAAATACAAAAGTTCATGAGAGATTACTACAGGCAACTGTATGCCAATAAAATGGAAACCCTGGGCTTCCCTGGTGGCGCAGTGGTTGAGAGTCTGCCTGCCAATGCAGGGGACACGAGTTTGTGCCCTGGTCCAGGAAGATCCCACATGTAGTGGAGCGGCTGGGCCCGTGAGCCATGGCTGCTGAGCCTGCGCATCCAGAGACTGTGCTCTGCAACGGGAGAGGCTGCAACAGTGAGAGGCTCGTGTACCGCAAAAAAAAAAAAAAAAAAAAAACACTGGAAGAAATGGACAAATTCTTAGAAAAGCACAACCTTCTAAGACTGAACCAGAAAGAAATTGAAAGTATAAACAGACCAATCACAAGCACTGAAATTGAGACTGTGATTAAAAATCTTCCAACAAACAAAAGCCCAGGACCAGATGGCTTCACAGGCGAATTCTATCAAACATTTAGAGGAGAGCTAACACCTGTCATTCTCAAACTCTTCCAAAATATAGCAGAGGGAGGAACACTCCCAAACTCATTCTATGAAGCCACCATCACCCTGATGCCAAAACCAGACATAGATGTCAGAAAAAAAGAAAATTACAGGCCAATATCACTGATGAACATAGATGCAAAAATCCTCAACAAAATACTAGCACACATAATCCAACAACACATTAAGAGGATGATACACCATGATCAAATGGGGTTTATCCCAGGAATGCAAGGATTCTTCAATATACGGAAATCAATCAATGTGATACACCATATTAACAAATTGAAGGAAGAAAACCATATGATCATCTCAATAGATGCAGAAAAAGCTCTTGACAAAATTCAACACCCATTTAAAAAAAACTCTCCAGAAAGTAGGCATAGAGGGAACTCACCTCAACATAATAAAGGCCATGTATGACAAACCCACAGCCAACATCATTGTCAAAGGTGAAAAACTGAAACCGTTTCCACTAAGATCAGGAACAAGACAAGGTTGCCCACTATTACCACTATTATTCAACATAGTCTTGGAAGTTTTAGCCACAGCAATCAGAGAAGAGAAAGAAATAAAAGGAATCCAGATTGGAAAAGAAGAAGTAAAGTTGTCACTGTTTGCAGATAACATGGTATAATACACAGAGAATCCTAAAGATGCTACCAGAAAACTACTAGAGGTAATCAATGAATTTGGTAAAGTAGCAGGATACAAAATTAATGCACAGAAATCTCTTGCATTCCTATATGCTAAGGATGAAAACTCTGAAAGAGAAATTAAGGAAACACTCCCATTTACCATTGCAACAAAAAGAATAAAATACCTAGGAATAAACCTACCTAAGGAGACAAAAGACCTGTATGCAGAAAACTATAAGGCCCTGATGAAAGAAATTAAAGATGATACAAATAGATGGAGAGATACACCATATTCTTGGATTGGCAGAATCAACATTGTGAAAATGACTCTACTACCCAAAGCAATCTACACATTCAATGCAATCCCTATCAAACTACCAATGGCATTTTTCACAGAACTAGAACATAAAATTTCACAATTTGTATGGAAACACAAAAGACCCCGAATAGCCAAAGCAAGCTTGAGGAAAAAAACAGAGCTGGAGGAATCAGGCCCCAGACTTTAGACTATACAACAAAGCTACAATAATCACGACAGTATGGTACTGGCACAAAAACAGAAATATAGATCAATGGAACAGGATAGAAAGCCTAGAGATAAACCCACGCATGTATGGTAACCTTATCTTTCATAAAAGAGGCAAGAATATTCAATGGAGAAAAGACAGCCTCTTCAGTAAGTGGTGCTGGGAAAACTGGACAGCTACATGTAAAAGAATGAAATTAGAACACTCCCTAACACCATACACAAACATAAACTCAAAATGGATTAAAGACCTAAATGCAAGGCCAGACACTATGAATCTCTTAGAGGAAAACATAGGCAGAACACTCTATGATATAAATCACAGCAAGATCCTTTTTGATCCACCTCCTAGAGAAGTGGAAATAAAAACAAAAATAAATAAACGGGACCTAATGAAACTTAAAAGCTTTTGCACAGCAAAGGAAACCATAAACAAGATGAAAAGACAATCCTCAGAATGGGAGAAAATATTAGCCAACTAAGCAACTGACAAAGGATTAATCTTCAAGATATACAAACAGCTCATGCAGCTCAATATCAAGAAGACAAACAACCCAATCCAAAAATGGGCAGAAGATCTAAAAAGACATTTCTCCAAAGAAGATAAACCAATTGCCAACAAATACATTTAAGGATGGTTAATATCACTAATCATTAGATAAATGCAAATCAAAACTACCATGAGAGGGCTTCCCTGGTGGCACAGTGGTTGAGAGTCCGCCTGCTGATGCAGGGGACACGGGTTCGTGCCCCGGTCCAGGAAGATCCCACATGCCACGGAGCGGCTGGGCCCGTGCGCCATGGCTACTGAGCCTGCGCGTCCGTAGCCTGTGGTCCACAATGGGAGAGGCCACAACAGTGAGAGGCCCACGTACTGCAAAAAAAAGAAAAAAGAAAAACTACAATGAGATATCACCTCACACCAGTCAGAATGGCTATCATCAAAAAATCTACAAACAATAAATGCTGGAGAGGGTGTGGAGAAAAGGGAACCCTCTTGCACTCTTGGTGGGAATGTAAATTGATACAGCCACTATGGAGAACAGTATGGAGGTTCCTTAAAAATCTAAAAATAGAACTACCATACAACCCAGCTCTCCCACTACTTGGCATATACCCTTGAGAAAACCATAATTCAAAAAGAGACATGTACCACAATGATCATTGTAGCTCTATTTACAATAGCCAGGACAGGGAAGCAACCTAAGTGTCCAACGACAGATGAATGGATAAAGAAGATGTGGCACATGTATAAAATGGACTATTACTTAGCCATAAAGAGAAATGAAATTGAGTTATTTGTAGTGAAGGTGGATGGACCTAGAGTCTGTCATACAGAGTGAAGTAAGTCAGAAAGAGAAAAGCAAATACCATATGCTAACACATATATATGGAGTGTATAAAAAATGGTTTTGAAGAATGTAGGGCAAGATACAATAAAGACGCTGACATAGAGAATGGACTTGAGGATACGGGGAGGGGGAAGGGTAAGCTGGGATGAAGTGAGAGAGTGGCATTGACATATATACATTATGAAATGTAAAATAGATACCTAGTGGGAAGCAGCTGCATAGCACAGGGAGATCAGCTTGGTGTTTTGTGAGGGAGATCAGCTCGGTGTTTTGTGACTGCCTAGAGAGGTGGGATAGGGAGGGTGGGAGGGAGACTCAAAAGGGAGGGGAAATGGGGATATATGTATAACCTATAGCTGACTCATTTTGTTTTACAGCAGAAACTAACACACCATTGTAAAGCAATTATACTCCAACAAAGATGTTAAAATAAATAAATAAAAATGCAATGCAACCCTGCTTCACGCCCCCCCCCCCAAAAAAAAAGCCCCACAAAGACAGTGGAGCTCAGATCTAAGACAGCCTCCAACTCCAGGGTCTGTGAGAAAGCAGCGAGTCAATGGGCTCTTTGGGTACTGACACCTGGTTGCTGACTGGCCTCAGAATCATTGGGAGTTTCCTTCAGGTCCTCCTTCTGATGCCAAAAACTGTAAAAATACAGGAATAGCAAACTTAAACCCACCAAATCAATAAATAGTATTTAGTAAGAATGTATTGTCCATATAAGAAAAGTTCGTAAACTGGGAGCCTTCAAATTCAAAGACTGATATGAAGCTCAGGGGCTTGAAGTAACAGGATGGTTTATAAAGTGAAAATGAGGAAGCTGTTTACCCTTTCCAATGATTGGTTATTACGACGAGGGTTTCCAGACAGCAGGGGATAAGTTAAAAGTGATTACCTCGAATCATTTTTAGGAAGATGACTTAAATTTATTTTATGATTGTCAGAGACATTTATAAAAATAACCTAAGTTTCACTTATGTTCATGCAGTAAGATAGGTTTAGTTTTGCTTACACGGATTAAATGGTTTTGTCTGCTCCAGGAATTTTCAAGTCCAATCTCCATTTTGTATTTAATTGTAACAGAGGGCATCTGGTCCCTGTTATTCCACGTTGGCCCAGAGCAGAAATGTCTGATAATGTTTTAAAGCATGTAAATGCTTCCATTTGAAAGAGTATTACATAAAATTCAATGGCTTATTTAGCAATTATCCCAATTTATTTCTTTTCATAATTTACATTCTCTTAACTAATCTAATAATTCCATCTGAGAAAACATTATGTAGAAAGATTTTCTTTCCCTTTACATCAGGAAAACAAAGAATGCCCCCGAAGATTCAAGGCAGACATAGAATAACTTAACATTCTACCATGGTTAAAAAAAAAAAAAAGATTAAGGAAGACAATTTAGGTGATACAAAAATTTTTATTTAACACTTCATGAAGTGGACAATCTTTTTTCAGAGACCTGCAAAATGGAGAGGAAAGGAGGAAACTTTTACAGGATAAGGAATATAAAATAAGGAAGAGACAGATAGAAAATATCTGATTGGCTGGGACCACGTAGTCAACCTTGTTTGAGGTGAGAACGCCCAGAGTTGGCTTGGCGTTTGGGGATTGGCTGAAGGCATACACTGCGTTTCCGGTCGCGGGAAGCGTTTACAAGCACAGAGAAGTGTTTGCTGACGCGGCACCCCGGGCAGAAGCCGCTCCATCTTGGGCCTAGAAAGTTATTTCAACAACAGGAAAAGATTTGCTTGTGCTGCCCCTCATCCTTCATCCCTTCTCCTTTCTCCTCATCTCACCTGGTGCTTTATTGACTTGGAAAACAATGCTAGAAAGAGCCAGTTGAGCCCTTTCTGTGTGAACGGTGGAAGGACCAGCCTCCGCTCTCTCACGGAACACGGAAAAAAGTAGGTGAAATCATAAGAATACATTTATCAGGCATGTGAATTGTAATGTCTCGGTTTGGTAAAGGAAGTAAGTGGATTAAACTTTGTTGCTCCTAAGGTAGGCTCTCGGATGGAAGACCCTCTGCTCTTAACTTGAAATTGGCTTGGTTTGGTGGGGTAATTCAACCCCTCTGGCTTATGCTATTATTACAGGATTGGGTTAGTGTGTTACAGTGTAAGCCTAAGGGGTTATGTCTGTGATTGTACCCTAATGTCATGAGTTTAGAGTTGTTTGAAGTTCACGGCTTATTTTATTAGAAAAATACCTGGGCTTTGGGAGAGAGCCAGCATTTCTCAAGTTTCATGTATTGTTGTAATGGACGCATTTTCTCCCTTGTAAATATCAGCGGCATAGATTTTATTGGTATTCGCCAACTTTTCAATCCAGAGAGCCCTGGATTCAGCACAGATGTCTGGTTCTTATGACTGTCACGGGAGTGTACCAAGTGACACGGCATCATCCAGTTACCATGAGCCTTTAATACCTCACCCCAAAAGGAAACTTAGTACTGCAGTCTGAAAGTCTCCCAGCTACTGCATCTGGCGCTCCTTAAGTCCTGTGGGCTTTTCCTTCTCTTCTCGAGGGAATTTGTCACTGAAATAGCCTCCATTCCATGCCAGACAGGAAAACACATCATTTTGGATCAGAATAACTTGCTTTCTTTTGTCAAGGATTATTATATATTTCTAAATCACAAACATCTGTCAGCAATATGAAACCCGCAGAATTTATAAAAGGCATTTCCTTAAGGGCTGTTGTGTGTGATGACTTCTTATTGGTCTGACATAATTTAACCGAGGCATCTTTCTGTGTTTATTTACTTTTAAGTTTCAATATATTGTGCATAGGCTATTTTTGGAGCCACTGTGAGGAAACTACTCATATGGAATGCATTTCTCAGGAAGACCGTGTGTTTTCAGTGTTGAATCAAACAAAGCCTTGCCCCTTGTGCTAATGGAGAAGAAGCCGTCTCCCTCTGTCTCTCCAGACTCTCTCTCCACTCCTTGTATCCTGAGCCAGGGAGACAGCTGTTTTCTCCTGAACACGGGAGGAGAGGATGAATACTAAACTGTGGTATCTGGCTGCCTGTCAGAACAATAGAAAACTGCACACCTGTCAGCTCTTGGCAAGCAGGGCTGGTAAAATGACTAACGTTTTCCTAGCTCTCTCTTCTTGACAAGCACACCACTGGCTACATTTCTCTCTCCTTCAGTTCACAAAGGCTTAGATTTCTCCCTTGAGGCACTGGGAGGAATTAAGCAGTTTTACTACTGCTTCTAATAAACAGCTTCCTTTAGACAAGGTGGATTTTCTTGCAGGATGTGGTTTATGGCCACCTCTCCACCCCCTTTCCCACACTGGTCCCCTCACCCTCCCGGGAGCACTGATAACAAGGGTTCTTTCTCCCTTTGTAATTACTGCTTTGCATCTGTAAGCATTTTTCTTCTGCAGCCTCACTTGGCTTCCTAGAGGCAATCTGAAAGCCCCTTCAGCTAATGGCTCATTTAGCAATCAATTTGTCAAATAATGTTCACAGATGTTTTTCTGATGGAGCAGCATACAGTGCAGGTAATGACTGAGTGAGTGATCATTTATGATAGGTGACGGGATCAAGGCATTGCCTTGCCAGGCTGCTCAGGAGTTGGGGGTTACTGGTCACCCAGAGAGAGAACAAGCTTCTTTTTGTTTTTAAAACATTAAACCAGCCCTGTGATTCCATTGCCTCTGAATCATGGGCTTGCAGCTTAAGTAGTTCCTTATATCCACAGCTGGAAGAGTCACACCGGTGTGAGACCTAGAGGAATGTAAAAGCAGTGTTTCTTTTAACTCGATAATTCGTGATTTTTGAGCTTTGACCATAACTCTGGAGCTGGGAACATAAAAAGAGCAGAAAAACGTTACACATGTAATAATATCATAGTGGTTTGCAACTGTCTTAATACCTGTGGACATTTTCCAGAGTCAAACACAATTCAGAATCAGTCAAAAGAAATACTTATTTTATCAGAAATGTGGAAAACTTTGTAGCTATTAATGCGGAATGATCTGTCAAAGATCCAGAAGAATGGAATCCAACTGAACTTTAACTACCAAAGCCAAGACAGGACTGCTGAGCTGAGCAGTCTGAGATTCCCACAGCTGCACTAGCTATGCTTTCTTTCATGGTCCTGAATTGTTTCCATTACCCTGAAAAGGGTTATAAAACCTACAATCAATTTAGTTTCTGGGGCATTGTGTTTTGAATACCATTTAATAGGGTGTGACAAAAACACATAATTTCTCCACATGTTCTTACATTGCAAGCAGATCTTAGGTGGTGCTCGGTAGTGCACCAGATCATAAAAGCAGTACCGGGAGCTTTGGAATTGGAAATAAAGGAAGAGCAACAGACAGCCGGAACGTTCAGCGTATGAGGATTTTAAATTTACTCGTTGACCACAATCACCAAAATCTTTGTTCTCTGCTTTCAGCTCAGTTTGGCGTTAGTCAAAGGTAGACAAATTTAATTATTTCATACATGAAAAGGAAAATCATGTTTCAGAATGGAAAAGATGAGCTTGAACACAGAGGGACAGAATACATTTAATAAGAACGTTAAGGAGAGATGGGTTGAATCTGATCTGCAACTGTGGATGTTGGAGGATAAGGATTTCTGTTCCTTTTGATGAGCAGGATTTGAACTGCTCTTCCAGCTCGATGCCCCAAACCTTTTCTTTTTCCTTCGCAAATGAGCAGGCTCATTTATTTTAATGAGAGTTTTTGACTAAAGAGAGAGACCAGTGTAGCTCTGCCACTGCTCCTAATCCATTTAGGCACTGCCTGAATGTCTCTCTTTTATGGTTGTGTTGTCTTCTCACACTGCATCAGGTTACTGAAGAATAGGATCTGCTGGTGCTTGTTAAAATTGCTAAATTTGCATACTCTGGAAGTTTCATTATTTTGCATACTTGTGATGTGGGTATTTTAGGTGACTTACAGTATACAGGAACGCTGATTGCTCAGCTATAATAGACAACCTATGGGAACAGGTGAACCAAATACTTGTCAGAGTTGTTCCTCAGTGGCAGCAGCCCACCCTACTGTTTCAGAGCAGGTGTAATGTACCCTTCCTTTTGTATATTTTGATCTGCATGTGGAGATCTTACTCCTACTGGGCAAGAAATAGCTGAGCCAGTATCTCCTTTACTTGACCTTTGTGTCTGATTCTAGGATGCTGGAAGTTTTTATAAACGTAGCTAGCTGTTCAAGTTTTATTTGGAAATTTGACTAGGATGTGTGAAAAGCTTTTCCAGGCAAATTGGTTTACTATTTACGAAACACTGTATTAGCACTTTATATAGATATGTAATTTATTCCTCAAAAGAGGAGTATGTGTTACGTGTTACTATCTCTGTTTTATAAATGAAGAATCTGAAGGTTAGAGAGATTTTTAAAAATTGGCAACACGAGCTGTGCTATGAACTTTTCCAAGTTTCATGCTTACAGGCTTTCATTAAAAATATGTTGTAAAAATTTAAAACAATTCAAAAATGTCAAAGAGAGTTAATCTCCTATATTTATGCTAATGAAATTTTGGTGACTATGTTTGCAATTATCTCACCATGCATATATACACCTTATACTATTGGTCTGAAATTTCATATAAATGAGATCATAATAAACTTTCTAACTTGTTTTTTTAAGAAATAATATGTTATGGATATATTTTTCAGTAAATATCTATACCATCATTTAAAAAGCTGTGTAGGGGCTTCCCTGGTGGCGCAGTGGTTAAGAATCCGCCTGCCAATGCAGGGGACACGGGTTCGAGCCGTGGTCCCAGAAGATCCCACAGGCCGCGGAGCAACTAAGCCCATGCACCACAACTACTGAGCCTGCGCTCTAGAGCCTGCGAGCCACAACTACTGAAGCCCGAGGGCTTAAAGCCCATGCTCCACAACAAGAGAAGCCACTGCAATGAGAAGACTGCGCACCGCAACAAAGAGTAGCCCCCGCTCGCCACAACTAGAGAAAGCCCACACGCAGCAACGAAGACCCAACGTAGCCAAAAATAAATAAATTAAAAAGAAAAAAAAGCTGTGTAATATTACAATGTATATATCAACCAAATTTATGTAACCAATTCTAGGCTGATGGACATATAAGTTGTTTTCAAAATTTCACTATTATATATAATGTTTAAATCAATATCTTTGTGCATACCTCATCCCTTTTTCAGTTATGTTTTAACATCTCTCTTTTTTTTTTTTTTTTAGAATTTCTGTCGCTGGGTTGAAGACTGCATGCATTCAAATGTTGAGGTAGGTTATAAATATATAATTAATGAAGATCATAGGCTCTGGAATCACTCTGCCTGGGTTTGAATGTCAATTCTTTCACTTAATCTGTATTTATTTAGTAAAATCCTTAATTCTCCATCTCAGTTTTGTCATTTTTAAAATAGGGAGGATAATAAACCAGTATTTTAAGTTTGTTGTGAGAATGAAATGACATGGATGCAGAGCAGGTAATGTAGTGCCCAGTGTCTGATGCATCATATAGTAAGTGGTTCATTACTGATCACTATTTTGTTGTTGTTGGATATATTTTGCAAAACTATTTCCTAGAAAAGATTTACCAATTTATATTCCCACCAACAGTCTAAGACTGCCCATTTTCACATACTGTGTCTGTCACTGGGCTTATTTAACCTTTCAGATTTTTACTATGGTAATATCACCTCTTTATTCCTCCCCTCAAAAAAACAAACAAAAACAAACCCCGGCAAATTGCATTCCTGGGATAAACTTTACTAGCTCATGGTTTATTATCCTTTTTAAATGGTGCTGAATTGAATTTGCTAATATTAAGGATTTTTGTCTTTTGTTTGTGAGGTACTTTGGTCTGTAGTTTCCTTTCCTTACAAAATCAAATGCCTCTGATTTTGGTATCAAACTAGTACTGGCATATTCTTGCCGTGATTTTTTGAAAGATTGTGTGTATTATTGGTATTATTTCTTATTTAAAATGTTTGATAGAACTCACCAGTGAAACCATCTTAGTGAATTTTCTTTGTGGGAAGATACAAATTTAATAGATATAGAAATACTCATATTTTCAATTCCTTCTGGGTTAGTTTTGGTAAGTTGCTTTTACAAGGAACTAGTCCAATGCATAAATTAGCACTTACTATAATTTTTTCCTTTTAATATATGCTGGATCTTATGAGGTATCTTTATCATCTAAACATTGGTATTCTGTGTTTTTGTTTTTTTTAATCAGTCTTTCTAGAGGACTATCATCTTATTAGTCATTTCAAAGAACCAATTTTGGCTTTGTTAATTTTCTGTTTATTTCATTGATTTCTGCTCTTCACTTTATTTTTGTTCTTCTGCTTACATTAGCTTTAATTTGCCATTCTTTTTCTTTCTTAAGGTAGGTCATTATTTTAAATTTTTCCTCTTTTTAAAACTATAAATTTTATTCAAAGCTCTATTTCAGCTGCATCCCACAAATTGATATATAATATTTTCATTATTCACTTCAAAATATATTCTAATTTTTCTTGTGATTTCTTCATTGACCCATTGGTTATTTAGAAATATGTATCTTAATTTCCAAATATTTGGGACTTTTCTAGAAATCATATTGCTACTGTTATTTTCTAATATACTTCCACATTGTTGATCATATGCTACAAGATTTCAAATGATATTTATTGGACTTTTTATGCCCAGCATGTGGTTTAACCTAGTGAATCTATCATGTGCACTTGAAAAGATGTTGTTGGGTGTCGTGTTATATCAATGTCAATTAAGTTAAATTAGTTGATAGTGTTGTTCATATCTTTTATATCTTCTACACACTTTCTGATTATTTTTCTCATCATTACTTGATAGAATGGTTTTAAATCTCCAGCTATAGTTGTGAAATTTTTGTGTTTCTTTTTAGTTCTTTCATTCTTTGCTTCATGTAGTTTGAATCTCTGTTATTAGGTGCATATGTGTTTGGATTTATTATGTTTTCTTGATATATTGATATTCCTATATCGGTGAAATATTGATTATTACTCACATATTAATATGTGAAATACTCCTCTTTATCTCTAATAATACTCTTTGTTTTGAAGTCTACTTAATCAATGCTAAAATCTAGTCACACTAGCTTTCTTATGTTTCCTATTTGCATGGAATATGTTTTTCATAATTTTATTTAATAACTGCCTCTGTCTTTATATTTAAAGAATATTTCTTATGAATAGAATATAGGGGGTCTTGTTGACTTTTTATCCATTTTGATAACCTCTGTATTTAAACAGAATGTTTAGTTCAGTTACATTTAATGTAATTATTGTTTGATTTTTTTCAGTTTAGTTTTAATTTTATATTATAGTTGATTTACAGTGTTGTGTTTCAGGTATACAGAAAAGTGATTCAGTTATACATATACATATATCCATTCTTTTTCAGATTCTTTTCCCATATAGGTTATTACAGAATATTGAGTAGAGTTCCCTGTGCTATATATATATAGTAGGTCCTTGTTGATTATTTTATATATAGTAGTGTGTATATATTAATCTCAAATTCCTAATTTATCCCTACCTCACCTTTTCTCTTTGGTAACCATAAATTTGTTTTTGAAGTGTGTGAGTCTGTTTCTGTTTTGTAAGTAAGTTCACTTGTATCATTTTTTTTAGATTCCACACAAAAGTGATCATATGATATTTGTCTTTGACTTACTTCACTTGGTATGATAATCTGTAGGTCCATCCATGTTGTTGCAGATGGCATTATTTCCTTCTTTTTTATGGTTGAGTAATATTCCATTGTATATATGTACCACATCTTGATATATTTGATTTTAAATCTGTCATCTTGCTATTTGTTACATCTGTATTTTCTTTTTTTAAATTCTTCTGTCTCTCCTTTTCTGTTGTATTATTTCATTTCCTCTATTAACTTTTTAGCCATACTTCTAAGTTTTTATTGGTTGCTTTCAGGATTAACATATGCATAATTATTATAATCTACTTACAATTAATATTATACTCTTTTACTTAAAAAAGTAAGACTCTTACAGTTGCATAATGGTGTTTACACCCATCCATTGTGCAAACGATGACATATATTTTAATTCTAAATCTATTATGACCTCTCACAGTACAGTATTATTATTTGTTTCAAACAGGTGCCTTTAATACAATTCAAAGAGGAAAAAAGAGAGTATCTTTTATATTTTCCTATATAGTTACCATTTCCAGTGCTCTTCATTCCTTCCTGTGGATCTGAATATCAACCTGGCATCATTTCTCTTCAGCCTGAAGAGGTTCCTTTAACTTTTCTTATAGTTTAGGTCTACTGGTGAGAAACTCCCTCAGCTTTCATTTTACAGTTGTCTTTGTTTTACCTTTATTTTTGAAGGTTATTTTTGCTATATGTACATTTCTGAGTTGACAAATTTTCTTTTTTTCAGCACTTCAGTGTTACTACACTGTCTTCTGACCTCTGTTTTGGTGACAAATAGCATTCATTTGTGTATTATATTGCAAGTAATGTGTCTTATCTTTTTGGATTTTAACACTTTATCTTAAAAGATAAAAAAATATGATGTGCCTATGTCTCATTTTGTTTTTTATTCTTTTTGTAGCTTGATGAGATTCTTAAATTTGAAGGTTGATGTTTTCCATCACACTTTGCATATTCCCAATCATAATTTTCTCAGAGTCAAAGTTTATTGACTCTTCAATATGTGGTCTCTAATCTTTGGTTAAACCCATTTAGTTAATTTCACATCCATTTATTTCTTTTTTTATAGTTTTCATTTTCTGCTGATATTTCCCATCTGTTCACTTAATATGTCTATCTTTTACTTTTAACTCTTTGACAATAATAGCTGTTAAGCCCCTTTCTACTAGTTCCAACCTCTAGGCCTTCTTGGCGTCTGTTTCTATTGACTTTTCCCTCCTTTAATATAGAATTCATTTTTTACAGAGGTTTTAGAAACAGAAAAAGTGAGCGGAAAGTACAGAGATTTTCCATGAAGCCCATGCCCCACACATTAACAGCCTCTCCAACTATGAATATTTCACATAAAAGTAGGACATTTGTTGCAGCTGATAAACCTACATTGGCACATCACTATCACCCAAAGTTCATAGTTTACATCAGGGTTAGTTTCTGGTGTCATACATTCTTTGGGTTTGGATAAATGTATAATGACATGCATCTACCATTATAGTATTATGCAGAATAGTTTCACTGCCTTAAAAACCCTCTGTGCTCTTTCCCCCAGCAACCACTGAACATTTTACTGTCCCCACAGTTTTGCCTTTTTCAGAATGTCACATAGTTGGAGTTCTGCTGTATGTAGCCTTTCAAATTGGCTTTTTTACTTAGTAATATTCATTTAAGATTCTTCCATGTGTTTTCATGGCTTGATAGTTCATTTCTTTTTAGAGATGAATAATATTCCATTGTCTGGGTGTACCACAGTTTATTTATCCACTCACCTACTGAAGAGCATCTTGATTGCTTCCAAGTTTAGGAAATTATAAATAAAGCTGCTATAAACATTTATGGGCAGGCTTTGGTATGGACATAAGTTTTTATCTCATTTGCATAAGTATCAAGGAGCACAGTTGCTGGATCATGTGGTAAGAGTATGTTTAACTTTGTAAGAAACCACCAAACTGCCTTCCAAATTATCTGTACCATTTTGCATTTATACCGGCAATGAATGAAAGTTCTGTTTTTCCACATACTTGCCAGCATTTGGTGGTATCAGTGTTCTGGATTTTGGCCATTCTAATAGGCAGGAAGTGATATCTCATTTTAATATCCATTTTCCTCATGGCATATGATGTGGAACATCGTTTCATATGCTTATTGGCCATCTGTATATCTTCAGATGTCTGTTAAGGTTTTGGTCAATTTAAAACTTTTTTTTCTTAGTGTTGAGTTTTGAGGATTTTTTTTGTATATTTTGGATGACAGCCCTGTATCAGTTGTGTCCTTTACAAATACTTTCTTCTAGTATGTGGTTTCTTTTCTCATTCTCTTGACATTGTCTTTTTTCTTTTTTTTTTTGCTGTGCTGCACAGATTTTAGTTCCCTGATCAGGAATTGAACCCGGGCCCTTGCAGAGAGTGCAGAGTCCTTTCCACTGGCCCACCATGGAATTTCCTTGACATTGTCTTTTGCAAAGCTTATTAACTGTCTCTTTCATGGATCATGTTTTTGGTGTTGTATATAAAATGTCATAGCCATACCCAAGGTCATCTAGATTTTCTCCCATGTTTTCTTCTAGAAATTTTGTACTTTTGCTTTTTACATTTAGGTCTCTGATCCATTTTCAGTTCATTTTTGTGGTATGTGTGAGGTCTGTGTCTACATTGATTTTTTTTTTTTTTTGGCACATGTGTGTCCAGTTGGTCCAGCATCATTTGTTGAGAAGACTATCTTTGCTCCATTATAGTGCCTTTGCTCCTTGGGTCTATTTCTGGGCTCTCTATTCTGTTCCATTGGTCTATTTGTCTTTTCTTTTGCCAGTACTACATTGTCTTGAATACTGTAACTTTATAGTAAGTGTTGGATATTGCGGATCTTTTGCCTCTCTATGTAAACATTGGAAATAATTTGTTGATATCCACAAAATGACTTGATAGAATTTTGATTTAGATTGCGCTGAATCTATAGATCATGTTATGAAGAACTGACATCTTGACAATTTTGAATCTTCCTATCCTTGGAATCCATGATATTCAATTTCATAAAATGGAATATCTCTCCATTTATTCAGTTCTTTGATTTCTCTCATGAGGGTTTTATAGTTTTCTTCATATAGATTTTGTATATATATTGTTAGATTTATACCTAAAGATTTCATTTTTGGCGGTGCTAATATAAACAGTATTGCATTTTTAATTTTACTTGGTCATTGCTTGTATAGGAAAATAAATGACTTTTGTATATTAACTTTTTATCCCAAAACTTTACTATAATCACTTATTAGCTCCAAAAGGGTTTTTTGTTGTTGTTTTGTTTTTTGGTCAATTATTTGAGATTTTCTGCATTTATGATTATGTCATCTGTAAATAGAAACAGTTTTATTTCTTCCTTCTTTATATATATATATATATATATATATATATATATATGTGCCTATTATTTCCTTCTCTTGTCTTATTTCATTAGATAGGACTTCTAGTACAATGTTGAAGTCAAGTAATAGGATGGATATCCTTGCCTTGGTCCTGATATAAGTAGGAACTTCTAGTTTCTTAACATAAAGTATGATATTAGCTGTAGGTTTTTCGTAGATGCTCTTGATCAGGTTGAGGAAGTCCTCTCCTATTCCTAGCTTGCTGAGGGTTTTTATAATGAATAGGTATTGGAGTTTTGAAGTGCTTTTTCTGCATCTGTTGATTTTGAACCAGGTTTGCATATATGGGATAAAACTCACTTGGTTGTGGTATGTAATTCTTTTTGCACATTGTTGGATTCAATTTGGTGATTTTTTTTTGAGGATTTTTACATGTATGTTCATGAGCAATACTGGTCTGTAGTTTTCTTTTTTTTAAATGTCTTTGTCTGGTCTGGTATTAGGATAATTTTGGCCTCATAGACTAAGTTAGGAAGTATTCTTTCTGCCAGTCTTCTGAAAGAGATTGTAGAGAATTGATATAATTTATTCCTTAAATATTTGGTAGAATTCATCTAGGCCTCATACTTTCTCTTTTGGAAATAATAACCTTTTGGGAGGTTATTAATTATCTATTCAATATCTTTAACAGATATAGGCCTATTCATATTATCTATTTATTCTTGTGTCCATTTGGGAAGGTCATATCTTTCAAGGAATAAGTCCATTTCATCTAGGTTATCAAATTTGTGGGCATAGAGTTGTTCACAGTATTCCTTTATTGTCTTTTTTATGTCATTGAGATCTGTAGTGATGTCCCATCTTTCATTTCTGATATTAGAATTTGTGTCATCTTTCTTCTTAGTTAACCTAGGTGAAGGCTTATCAATTTCATTGATCTTTTCAAAGAAACAGATTTTATTTCTTCTGCTTACTTTGAATTTAATTTGCTGTTCTTTGGCTAGTTGCCTAAGATGAGAGCTTAGACTATTGATTTAAGATCTTCTTTTCAAATATATGCACTCAATGCTATAAAATTTCCGCTAAGCACTACTTTCACTGAATTCCACAAATTTTGATAAATTTTATTTTTATTTTCATGTTTAGTGTTTTTAAATTTGAGATTTCATCTTCAACCCATTGTGTTATTTAGAGGTGTGTTGTTTAATCTCCAAGTATTTGGGGATTTTCCTGCTATCTTTCTATTATTGATTTATAGTTTAATTCCATTGTGCTCTGAGAACAGAGATAGTATAATTTCTGTTTTTTAAAGTTGTTACGATGTGTTTTATGGCCCACAATGTGGTCTCTCTTGGTGAACATTCCATGTGAGCTTGAGAAGAAGGTGTATTATGCTGATTTGGGAAGGAGTGCGTGTACAGATGTCAGTTATATCCAGTTGATTGATCATCCTCTTAAGTTCAACTATGTCCTTAGTGATTTTCTGCCTACTATATCCATTTCTGATAGAGTGGTGTTGAAGTCCCCAACTGTCATAGTGAACTAATTTATTTCTCCTTGCAGGTCTGTCAGTTTTTGCCTCTTGTATTTTGACACTCAATTGCTAGACACATACACGTTAAGCATTATATCTTCTTGGAGAATTGACCATTTTATCATTATGTAGTGCCCTCTTTATCCCTGATAACTTTCTTTACTCTGAAATCTGCTATGTCTGAAATTAATATAGCTAATCCCACTTTCTCCCACATATATATATATATATATTCATTCCATCCCTTTACTTTTAATCTATATATGTGCTTTTACGTGGCTTTCTTGTAGACAGCATGTAATTGGGTCTTATTTTTTGATCCACTCTGATAATCCCAATACAACTGTGATACCAATACAATTAATTGGTTTTTGTATCATTGATATTTTAAGTGATTATGAATACTGTTCCATGATGTGCAAACTGAAGGCTTTTAGTAATGTGGTGGTAAGGTGTGGAGGTAGAGAAACATGTCCTAAGATTATATCTCAAGTTTTTAGTGAGCCAGTAGCCTTGGGCTGTGAATGTCATAAGTGCCTATCAGTTTTTTCCCAGCCTTAAGTGGGAGCAAATGACCGAGGGTACTGAAATCTGGTATTTCCCTTCCCTCCTGTGAAAAGCAAGAGCTGGCTGGAGTTGAGTATTTCCTTCCCCCAGGTTAGCTAGGCTCTGATAAAACCCCAGTGGGTTAGGCTCTGGTAAGATAGTTTATCTTGAGGAGGGCAGGGGTGGTTAAAAATTACAGAATGCTCTGGCATATTATTTCAAAATGGCTACTTGCTCCCTCCCCATGCCAGAACCCCAAGAGGATTTTTCTTCGATATTTACTGTAAAAACCTGGTAGGTCTACAGGAAGTAAAACTCAAAAAAGTGTGGGAGTCCCCACCCTAGAGTTTTTAATCCTCAGACGTGTTTACACTGAGCCTCTGGCAATTCATCAATTACAGTTCAGTTTTTCCTATCCCAGCACTGGTTCTCATGGAGGTTTCTCTAGTAAGTTACGATTCTCTGTAACCACCTGTTTGTCTCTCCAATTTTGGGGACAGCCCCGTGACTTGACTTCCAAGATGGATCTAAGAAGAGTTGTTGTGTTTTCAGTTTGTTCAGTTTTTAACTTGTTAGGATGCAGTAGAGACTTGTAAGTTACTTACATGCTAGCCTGGAAACTGGAAGTCCTCTACTGACTATGTTATTTCTCGATTTTTGGTCATATTTTCCTTTTTCTTCATGTCTAGTTGTTTTTTTATTATATGGTGGAAATTATAATCATACAATGTAAGGGGAATGTTGAATTTTGTTCATGAAGGTAATGAAATCCTAGCATATCCTCTTGATCTTGTCAGGGTTTGTTTTTTGATTTGCTTGTATGGGTATGCCTACTCTAGACTGTGGTCATTATTACTAATGTATGATCTTTTGTGGTCTCTTATGAATGCCTGAAGTGGTCAAGAAGAACATCCTCTTCTGGCATGGCCAGAATTTAAACATGTTCTAACTTTGCAGAATCTCAGACTACTTTGCTTGGGTTCCACTTCTTGTTCCATGGTCCAGAGAAGGATCCAAAACAGAAAAGCAAGGTAACAAGGGGCTCACCTCACTTATTTTTCTTTGGTCCATAGTCACAATTTTGTGTTGCCTGTTGTTGGGTACCTAAAAACAGTGACCTCATGAATTTTGTCTGGTTCTAGAGTTGTTCACAGTGTGCGAGCATGGCTGATACCTTTCACGCTGTCTTAACTGGATGAAGTCCAACACCTTCTTTTATTTATGTTAGCTTTACTATGTTTTAATATGTGTAATGGAGACACCTCTATCTCTTCTCCCAAAACATTATCATTGCTTTAATTGTTTGTAGATATTCTCTCATAAGTATTACTCTAGGTAACTTTGCCAAGTTTGGAAACATTCTATTGGAATTTTGATTGGGATTGCATTAAATTTTGGCTTAATTTAGGGAGAATTCACATTTTTTTCAATATATTTTTCATTAAATAGCAAGAGTTTATAGCCTTACATTAAATCAAGTTCCCTTTAATATTCCTCAATCACTTTTAATAATTGTGCAAATATAGCTTCTACACATTTAAGTTTATTATAAGAAAAATATATTGTTTTTGTTGCTATTGTGGATATTCTTTATTCTGTTTTATATTCTAAATTGCCATCATTTATATGAAATAAGGAGTTTTTTAAAAATTCTAACTTTAACCAATCTTTGAACTCTCATTCTTTTCTAGTTTTCTAACAGATGGTTTTGTGTTTTCTACATATGCCATCTAGGTACAAACAATATTTTTTACTCTACCTTATATATATATCTTATTTATATTGTCTAATTATAGAAGATAGTACTTCCAGAATATTGTAATCTAAAAGCATTCTTATTATCACCAAAAATTTAATGGTATTTCAAAATTTAGCATCATGTCCCAGAAATAAACCCACTCACCTATGGTCAATTAACCTATGACAAAGGAGGCAAGAATATACAATGGAGAAAAGACAGTCTCTTCAACAAGTGGTGCTGGAAAAACTGGACAGCTACATGTAAAAGAATGAGATTAGAATATTTCCTCATACCATAAACAAAAAGTCAAAATGGATTAAAGACCTAAATGTAAGACCTAAAACCACAAAACTTCTAAAAGAGTACATAAAGAGACCACTTTTTGACATAAATTGTAGCAATAGTTTTTTGGGTCTTTCTCCTAAGGCAAAAGAAATAAAAGCAAAAATAAATAAATGGTACCTAATTAAACTTAAAAGGTTTTGCACAGCAAAAGAAACCATTGACAAAATGAACTGAATGGGAGAAAATATTTGCAAATGATATAAGGTAATGGGTTAATATCCAAAATATATAAAGAGTCATATAACTCAATATCAAAAAACCTACAAACAGTCTTTTCAAAAAATGGGCACAAGACATGAATAGACATTTTCCAAAGAAGACATTCAGATGGCCAACAGGTACATGAAAAGATGCTCAACATCACTAAGCATCAGAGAAATGCAAATCAAAACCACAATGAGATATCACCTCACACCTCTCAGAATGGCTATCATCATAAAGTTCACTAATAACAAGTGTTGGTGAGGGTGTGGAGGAATAGGAACCCTTGTACATTGTTTGTGGGAATGTAAATTGGTGCATACTGTGGAAAACAGTATGGAGAGTTCTCAAAAAGCTAAAAATAGGATTACCATATGATCCAGCAGTTCCACTCCTGGGTATATATCTGAAGAAAACAAAAACACTAATTCAAAAAGATACATGCACCCCAACGTTCCTAGTAGCATTATTTACAATAGGCAAGATATTTACAATAGGCAAGACGGACAACCCAAGTGTCCGTCAACAGATGAAGGGATATAGAAGATATGGTATATGGTGTATGTACACACACACACACACACACACACACACACACACACACACACACACACACACACACACACACTGGAATATTATTCAGCCATTAAAAAGAACAAAATCCTGCCATTTGCAACAGTGCGGATGGACCTAGGGAGTATTATTATGCTTTGCGAAATAAGTCAGACACAGAAAGACCAACTTATCACTTTTATGTCAGTTATCACTTACATGTGGAATCTAAAAAAACAAAACAAAACTCACAGATAAAGAAAACAAACTAGTGGTTACCAGTGGTGAGAGGGAAGGGGGAGGGACAAGATAGATGTATGGGATTAAGAGACACAAACTACTATGTATAAAATAGATAAGTAACAGGGATATATTACAAAGCACAGGGAAATGTAGCCGTTATTTTGTAATAACTTTAAATGGAGTATCATCTGTAAAAATATTGAATCACTGTGCTGTACGCCTGAAACTAAAAAAATATTATAGATCAACTATACACCAGTAAATAAAACAACTTGAATTTAAGAGACAAATTTTAAGCATCATGATGTCTTAAATTAGGACCCTAATTATACCCTTTTTATTAATTTTTAAAATTAAAATTTGACAAATATTTAATATCTAATACCTCTTCAGCCTCCATAAATATTGCCCTATAGTTTTGCTTCATTGGATTATTAATTTGGTGATTAATATGATTAGACATTTCAAATATTTAATCTCCTTGCATTTTCAGTGAACCTCACTAGATTATGCTGGCTTATAAAAAGTATTTTGCTGGCCCTATTTGCTAAGTATTTTTTCCTAAGTAAATTTTTGGCCAACTATATACAAGTAAGTTTAATTTGTTTTATTTTTGTTTGCTAACATTTTCAGATCTGTGTTATGCTGATTTATTGTCTGAAAACTTTAAAATGGAATGGGCAGTTTTTCTGTTTCTGATATATTGACAGAAATCAACTCCAAAGTCATTTGCACCTGATATTTATTGTTGATCGTGGTGATAGTAGGGAGTGGGGTAAATAACTCTTAGCCAGCTCACAATTTCTTCCTTGTTAATACTTTCGGCTTTCTAACCCTTTGTAAATCAGTTTCATAAAATATAGTTTCCTAAAAATCATCCATTTCATCCAAGTTTTGAATACATTAGCATATGATTGTGCAATATATTATCTTGTGCTATGTTTAATAGCTTCTTTTAAAAAAGAAAGAAATGATGCTCATTGTAGGAAAAGAAGCAGCAAATACAGTCATGTAGATACAACTTCTTAATTTCATGACCCAGGAGTAACCTCTGTTACTATTTTAGGCATATTTCCTTCCAACATTTGTTCTTTAAAACCTGTACTATTTACCTCCATAGTTTGTGCCACCTCTAGGAAAGGGGTGATGACTTGGTTGGACAGAGAACGTTAGATTTCCTCCCTTGTGGGGTTTTGAGAGCTGGAGGTGGATGTGAGAGTGTGCTGATCTAGCCCACACTGGGACGAACACAGGAAAAGGGAGACCGTGCTCTGTACAAAGACTAGAGAAATGGATGGACAGTGGGAAGTTTGACGTCTGATGCAGTGAGCTTAGCAATAAGTTCTTGTGCAGAATAAAGGCTCTGTAGTACAGCGTAGGAAAAAATATGGCAAATGAATCTGAGTGGCAGAACCACTGTGTTACACAGAGGGAGAGGCACTTTTGAATGATTTCACATGGAAAAGTCAGATTCTTTCTCTAATGGTTTTTAGGGTTTCATACATTTAGATGCTCTTCCAAGCAATGAGAGAAGCTGTTCTTAGTCAGGTATTCCAAATAAATACATTTAAGTGAACTTGGAGATTGAGGCACATTTGGGACATTGAGTCAGTTGTCTGTTTTTAGCTCTGTGATTTATAGTGTCTTTATATCTCTAAGTGTAGCGTCAAGTGCCTTCATACAATGCCATTTGCTGGTTTAATGACTTCAGTTGGATTTCTACTTCCTGAGTTGATATATTTTCTTTAACATACTGAGAGATAGTGAGATGGAATACTGAGGGCAGACAAGCAAATGCGTGTTCCTCACCAATAAGTAACTGTACTAGCCAAAGCTAAGAGAAAATAGGATTGGAAAAAATGTTTTTCAGAGTATGTGAAAAAGGAGAAGTAAGTAGAGAGTTAGCTGTCCTGAAATGAATGAAGCACAGGCTTTTGGAGTAAAGAGAAATTCACAAGTAGAAAACTTAGGTTGGTGTTTCTATTCTGATATGAACGAGCTGTGTGCTCTTACAATCCCTTAATTTCTGAGCCCTGATTCTTCCTCAGTAATTGAAGATAATAGTCAGTCATTTGCCAGAGAACTTGAGTTTCAACTTAGATAAAGAATATGAACTAAATTTATATACTGTAACTATTATTTATTGAGTGAGTACCTTCTGTATTTGAGCCACACCTCTGCTAGCAGTTGGTGCTAGAACAATAAATGTGACAGAAATCCCTGTGCTTAAGGGGAAGTGTAAGCGTCCCGTGGGGGAGCTTATGGTTCATAAGTTACTAATACTTCAGGACAGGGAAAGACAGTCTTCCATTTCAGCAAATATCAAAACAATATATGTTCTTTAGAAGAAAAGTATAAAGGAGAAAGGGGGAAAAAAACCTAAAAATCTACCACTGAAATTAGTTTTTATCATGAGGTAATCATCATTCCATGAATCTCTGTGAGTACACAAAATTGAAAGTTGGATACATAGATACAGGCAAAAAGGTAATAGATCCCACTAATTATGTGAAACTACAATCTTATCTATTTAAAAATGAAATTATTCAATTAATTTTATTTGAATCTAAATGAAAAATGCAAAACTAAAATGATAGCAAACAAATTGATGAAGCTCCAAACATTTTTTTTTTCCATAGCAAATGACAAAGAATTCTCCAAGATCTTGCTAGGGTTAAGGTACAAGATTATGTACATTCAGAAATTCAAGTCGTTTTTTTCAAACTTTATGTTTCAAATTTAGTAATAGATTTTTTAATTATGAAGGTTGAGAAAATAAGCACCTTCTCAACTTTGTTATGCCTTTTCTCCCCCGTTCCCAAATTTTGCTTTATTTTATAGTTATACTGCTAAGCTTACCCTCTTGACTACAATCATAATTTCCACAATTGTTTAGTCATAGCTCTATATTGAATGCTCATTGAATTCTATATCGATGCTCATCTATATAGGCCTCTATATTGATGCTCGTTATCAGTCCTTTATAATTTCCAATTTCTTTGTTTTGATTGATCTCTTGGCTGAATGGATACCACAGAAAATCTAGTTGAAGGCATCAGAGAGCTACTCAGGAATCAGAGAGCTCCTAGGCAGCCAAGACGTGCAGGGCCAAGAGCCTGGAGAGAATGAGGGGCAGGAAAGGAAGACCTACACTCAGCAGTTTTTCTACTGAGGTATTTGCTAAGTTTTTAAGCTGCAAAGGGGCAAGGCTAAGATGAATGGAATTTTTGGCATTCTCAGTGTGCCAAGGGAAAAAAGAAACTGGAGGTTATGACCTGACAAGGAGGAGGGACCCTAGTAAACGCTCCAGATCCTCCGTTGAGATCCCCGAAGAACCAAATGCTAGAAATGAAGGCAGACCAGAGGCCAAAACCTTGTGAAGACTGTGATGCAGCCTGGGGTAGCTCAGTCCATGATTGTATTAAAATAAAATTCTCCATCTTACCCACTCACTAGAGGTTAGGGTGAGCTCAGTCTGGAGGAAGATAGTATTTTCCAGAGCTTCTATTGCTTTTCATTTTTATTTCATGTATCTTTCATATATAATGTTACTCTCTTAAAAAAAACTGCCACATGCACCAAAAAACAAGACCTAGAAAACAAATGATAAAAATAGACTCAGAGAAGTCCCAGCACATTATCAAGCACAGACATTTCATAACTGTGATTAATACGTTCAGAAAAATATATGACAAGGTGGAGAATTTCGCCAGAGAAGAGAATCTATTTAAAAACTCAAATGGAAAAACTTGAACACTAGAAATGTCTCAAAGGAATAATCTATAATCTCCATTAGAGTTTGAGATCTGAATCAATTCTTCCCTGTCTTTAATGGAAATCCGCTTTGTTCCCTTTTAACCTATTTTCTATATATTTTTTCAGAGTGGTCATTCCTGTCATTCTCTATGAAAAAGAGTATAAATATCCTTCAGTATGTTTCAAGACAGTCACAGTTCAGTACCGAGCATATTAGACTTGTGAAACTTCATTCTGTTATGGAAGAAAATTAAAAATCTCACATTATATGACTGAACATATGGTAGAGAGATATTTTCTTTTTTTTTTTTGTTTTTGTTTTTGCGGTACATGAGCCTCTCACTGCTGTGGCCTCTCCCGTTGTGGAGCACAGGCTCCGGACACGCAGGCTCAGCAGACATGGCTCACGGGCCCAGCCGCTCCGCGGCATGTGGGATCTTCCCGGACCGGGGCACGAACCCGTGTCCCCTGCATTGGCAGGCGGACTCTCAACAGCTGCGCCACCAGGGAAGCCAGAGAGATATTTTCTTGAAGAATCATTTTTAACTTTCCGGAAGCACATGCTAACACTTGGAAGTCTTTGCTTCTCAAAAGCCATTTTTTCAATTGTGATATTATATATTTTATTTTTTAAAGCCTAACTTTCAATATAAATATTACTAAGGTGACATCGTAGGTAATTTAGAAATCTTGCAATGAAGTAGTAATTACAAATTCTAAATTTATTCAAAATCGTATATATTTTCTTCTGGTGCCTGATAGATTTCTGTGTAAAGCCTAGAAAAAAAAAAATAATAGCAGTGGTAACACTGTAGCATCTGATTGTTGATAACGTTGATATCTATAGTCATCATCCAGAAGTATCTTTGACTAATTATTTGTAATTCATTCATCCAGCCAACATCTGCTGAGTATCTGTTATTAGACTGTCTTTGCTTTTGAGAAATTTGAAACCTAGTGGTAGACGCAGACATTTTTAATTTTAAAAAGTACCACAAAGGTGGTAAGTGTGAGTTTGAGCAGGAATGCTTCATCTTATTGAGGCTGAGTGTGGATGTGGGGAAGGAATTTTCAGAGAAGTCTTCACAGTGGAGGGAGTGTTGAAGGTGTCTAGGTTAATAGGAGTCCAGCAAGCAGAAAAGGGGAAGGAGCATGTGCAAAGAACAGAGTGGGGTTCTTTGTACTTGGTGGGGTTTTGTTAGTTTGTTTTAGTGTTTGTAAAGAGTACTAGACACAGTCACTCTTGCCTTCCAGGAAATGATAATTTAATGGCCTCACAGAGTCTCCAGAAAAATACCCCCCCCTTAGCTTGGCCAGCACTTGTTTTATAAGGATGGAGCTCAGGTTTCCATCTATGGACCAGCTGTGCTCTGTTCTTTCCAGCTCCTCCTTCCATCACCTGCTCTCAGGATCTGTGCAAAGATCTCGTTATTCCCAGAAGCCGCTTCCTCATAAAGCTCAGTTCAGGGATGAAGAAGTCTGGAGGGCAGACCTTTTCCTCCCACAACCCCAAGGCTTCCAGCGCTGAATCAGGCATTCCTAGTACAAGTTAGGAAGACACAGTGAAAAACTGCCAAAGGAAAACAGAGTCGCTAGTACAAACATGTGAATGGACATCCTACAACTTCAGTGTACATCAAAACACCTGAAAGGCCTATTAAAACACAGATTTCTAGGCCTCAGAGTTTCCTGTATGTAGGTGTGGAGTGAGACCAAGGATGTGTTCCCAGATGCTGGTCCAGTAAGCACACTCTGAGAACTGCTGCCTTAGAGAAGGTAAATTTTCCTTGTCTGGGGTGGGGGCGGAAGGCCTGAATTAAACAATAACACAACAGTACTTTGATATTTCACCTAGGCTAATATTCACAGATTTGGTAATTCTTCAAAATTATGTGATATCATTATAGTTTACTTTGGAAAAGTAAGGTGTTAGAGAATGGTAAGGCTTGAGCAGTCTTGACAGATGAGATATAGAATGGCTCCAAATTTAGAAGCTTGAAAATTACGAACCTTAAAATAGGAGGGAAGGATAATACAGATTACCTTACGAAGGAAAAAAAACCAAATAGTCTTTAACATTTAACGTTTTCCTGTTTAGTTTTCCTCGTTGGATCAGTCTGTTCTTAATAAACAGAAATTTAGAAACAGAAACTCTAATAATGTGAGCAGTAGCTATCATCATTTTTGGATGTCTAACCTCACAAAGTTCACCTTAAACAAAACAGTATGCATTTCTGTATTGGATAGGGCTGTGGTTCTCAGCTCTGTCTGAACACTAGAAATACCTGAGAGAATCTGGGTTTAATGAATCCATGGTCCAGGCGTTGACATTCTGTTTAAAACTCAGCAGGTAATTCTAATTTGTGTCAGGGGTTGAGGATCACTGGTGTAGTCACTGAGCTGGGGGTAACCTATATTTCATGGGTTGAGATTTTACTAATTACTTCCCTGCTAAAACCCACATCAACTAATATCTAATATTTTACGTATGCCTTAATGAACCCAAATTCCCCAACTTTGGTAAATAACACTTTGAACTAATGCTATGTTCCATTCATTGCCAGTTGGTAGGAAATTATATTTTTTCTTTCTAATGAGTTTCATTATACATGCAGATTAGGAATAAATTTTTAAAACTGTAAGTCATGGCGATGGAGAAACCAGGCAGAGTATGTTCCAGCAATATGACAAAAGTGATGGAAGTTTTCAGAAACTTGCTGGCAGCAGTGTCACTGCCAAAGAGCCACAGATCATGTTAACGCCTTGTTCGTTGTCATCCTGGTAGTTAAATCGAAGGGAGTTTTTGATTAAGGGCACAGTCCAACCTAGATCAAAGTGGAAATGACTATTGACACTTGGGTTCTTTTTAAGAAAGGAGAGTTTGATTAGCCACTCATAAACTTGACTGACCACATAGAAGCATATAAATTACTTGGTGAAACAACTTCTCATTTAGAATCGGAGGGATTACAAGAGAAACCTCACCAATTAATGGTTTGTGCTAGTTGCTAAATTCAGGATTTATTTTCCTCAGGTCCCCAGATTTAACAAATACAAGGAAAGGATGTCCAGTTAAATATGAGCTTCATATAAACAACATGTAATTTTAATATAATTAAATCTTAAATATTGCATGGGGCATACGTATTCTAAAAATTACTCATTTTTTATTTGAAATTCACATTTACCTGGGCATCTTGTATTTTACCTAGCAAGTGTAAATCTTACTCTGTCTTCCAAAGGGGTTTTGGCAGGATTGCATAACAAAAAAGGGCTGTCGTGAGACTACTGTCTTAGAAAAATTAGATCTGACCCTCACTTACCTCTTCTTCCCCTTGTAAATTATCATAACAGCAAAGTACAGTCCTCTGTTTTATTATTGTGAAGCTAGGAAAGCAAAGTGTAGGAAAGATACACCCAATACACCCAATGAACAGAGGTAAGTAAAAATCTCTTCCTATTTTTCCATTGTTTGTCCTTCATGTTTATGGATCTCCCCAAACTTGACCTTCCCCTTGTCTCTGAGTTTATCACCCTTTATGATTTCATTGTCTCCTTTCTTTCTCAGCCTGGATTCCATGATTCTTCTTTGATACCTCATTCTTACCAACAATCTCAAATTGTACTTTCTTGTGGTCCATCTACTCATAGACCCTCACTGCAGGAGGGAAGGAGTTATAATATCAGAATGACCTGGGGAACATTTTCTAGCTAGACATCCCTGCTCTCCACTTCTGCCTCCTTGATAGAAAAGCCTGGTCTAGTGCCAATGGGTGGGAGAAAAACCAGGCTATTCCTCTCCAGTCTTTATAGGGTGAAAAACCTGATGGTCTATGTCTAGTTTGCCTTTTTGGAAGGTGTTTCCAAGAAGGCACAAACAGCCCTCCCAGCAAATATGTAGTTCTTTAGTTGTTCCTCTTTAGCTCTATTCTATTAAAAGGAATCAAAAGGTAGCGTAGACCTGAAATGAATATACTCTTATATGTCAATGATATCCCAATTTAAAAAGGGGGAGTTAATTTTTTCTTCTGTTATCTCAGTGGCCACACTTGCCTGCATTCAGCGCACTTGCCACAAATCACGTGATGCTTCCAGGCATCATGGGGTGGCTGAGTGCATTCCATAGCATGGGGCTGCCGGTGCCCATGCACATGATCACTGCAGACCAAGAAGTGATAGGAAGCAGCATTAAAGTATCTTTAGTGCCTGCTAACCAGTTCAAAATCATGGTCACAAGATAAAAGTTGGAGATGCTCCAACTTCACACCCGCACTCTAGAACAAACCCCACTTATTATGGGTTTAGATTTGGACACATATTTACAATGAAAAAGTATATTGCAAATTGCTTATTTTTAATATTAGGATTTCTTTATTTACCCTTTTAACAGTGGGAATTTTTTGTAAATACTGAAACGGTAAAACGTTGTTTAAGAAAAGTTAACCTTTAAAATCATGTATTTTCTTGAATACTTTATTTACTTGTGTGTGTTGTATGTGACTGTTCCTGTCTTCATGACCTGTGAAAACTCATTACTCTCAGTTGAGCTAAAGCAGTTTGAAGCTCGAGGGAATGACATTTGGCTGTGCTTGTCAGACAAGTTGACTATGTAAAAACACTTAGTTTGAATATAGAGTTTTCTCTGGGGAGGAGCAAAAGCAGTGATTGAAATCACTGTCATGTTTCGGTCATGGAGTTGGTCATTTGGAGGCAGATAAACTTATTGGGGATTCCTGAGCAGCAGTTAGCAAAGGCCCAGCTGACTCATCCTTGGAAATGGGAAAGGTGAGAGGAGTGGTTCAGCAAGTGCCCCTAGCACCTGGGACTTTCCCTCTTTGGAGAGTGGGCTTCTGTCTTGCGGTGGAGTTGACACCACACCAAAAACACCTCATTACCGTGGTGTGATTGAGGTCATGCCCTCGAGTCACTTCATTCCAGTCTCCAGTTTTCACTGAAAAGTAAAACACCCTCAGTGAGTCTTCTTGAGGAGGAAAAACCCAGCTTCAGCTTTGCTTCCAACAGAGCCCGTGACTGCCAGGCCTGAGCGCCAAGGTAATTGTCTGTCTGTCTGAGGCTGCTTGCAGCCGCCCCCGGTGGTGATAAATGCTGACACCTTGAGGTCAGAACTTCCCCTCGAGGTGTGTTGCAGAATCCCTGACAGAAAGAAACAGCAGCTCAGTACAAGACGGAGGGGTCCTTGCAGGTGGGTCTGGCTTAGGGGCCTCCGGGCATTTCTCAGCCTGTAAGGAAGTTGAGTGGTAAGCTTGCTGGAAGAGACTGGGAGAAAAAAGTTACGTGAAATCTGGACTCTGCGGCTCCCAGAGCAGCTTTGCAGCGCTGTAGGAAGGAAAGAAAGTGCTGCGCTAGCTGAGGGGTCCTTGTGCCCAACAGGATACAAACAAGCGCTCCTAAATGGCCCAAGAGTGTTTGTCATTGGTGCTAGGGGTTGTGAGTATGGCAAAGGACACACGGGGCTGCTGGGACCACAAACAAAGGCTAAGCTAGAGAGTTGCACGTGTGTGTGTATCTGTGTTTCAAAAATGAGGGTTAAATTAGGTGTTTGGGATTAACAGATACACACTACTATATATAAAATAGACAAACAACAAGGACCTACTGTATAGCGCAGGGAATTATAGTCAATATCTTGCAATAACCAGTAATGGAACAGAATGTGAAAAAGAATAGATATTTATTATATATTAAATATATAACTGAATCACTTTGCTGAACACCTGAAACTAACACAACATTGTAAATCAACTATACCTCAAGGAAAGATAAATTTAAAAAATGAATCTTTGAAAACCAATCTTAATCTTAAAAAAAATTTCTAATGTGGGAAGGCATTTGAGTCTAATTTGCTTTAGTTGTTTGAGGTTGGTAAGGTCAGTAATAATACAGGGAAAGTTAATGGAAGGAAGTGTCACTTACATATCTATTAATTAGGGAGTGGTTCCAAAATCTGAAATCTAGTGATTTTGGGGGAGTATGAGTATAAATCGGGACTACAAGATTCTTTATCTCCTGAGAGAGAGTTCTCTCTTTATTTCTCATGTATATATATTGATACATGTATGTGTCTATACATACCCACACATATGGTAAATGTATATATTTACCGTTATCCATATAAACAACGTTGGAAACTAAGGGATTGAGAAGGAATTCGTGTTGCTGATGTAAAATAAGTCTTGTAAGGAAATGATTTGATGAGAGCCAACTGTGTCAGTTTGCCATAAGAAGCCAAGAGGTCAAACTATGTAATTTATGGTTTAGCACAGCATTCTTTAATATGTATTATATGGTCTTCTGTCTCTCAGTGAAGTTTTACAATGTACAATCACAAATTTGTGTCCTAAAATATATAGACGAGTGTATATATGCACACACACACTCACACAAAAGGCAATGTTTATGGTGGAGTCGTGGCTTCTGTTCGGATCATGTTCTAAGGTCACCAAGTAAAACAGAAATCATGAATTATAAACTTAGCCCTGGAAAGCTTTGAAGTTGCTCATAAAAACAGTAGGTACAATTATGTTTTTACAGTAACACTTGTACATGCTGAAGTGTGAGTGTGCATAGAATGAGCTGACTGAAGTAAGGACAAGTATGAAATTTTCATGCTGATATTTGGGTATTCAAACTATTCCACTTGGCATTCACAGCAGGCATCAAAAACAGCTTTCAAGTCCCTCCTGGGATGAAGGGGTACATGATTTTAAGGGATTTCTGCTTTCTGGAATTTTATCTTAATAGTAGTCTTCTGTACTCCTAATAAATACTTCTTTTTCCTGTAATGATGAGGATTAGAAAAGATACAGAGATCTCAACTCATGGGGGTTGAGTTCCAAAGTCTGTGCAGAAGGTAGAGTATATGAGGCAATTCCACTTTATTTTGAGAAAATAAACTTCAAGTTGAGTTGATTTCACGTTATAAGTCATTTTCATTACATTGTGTCTACCTGCACTTATTCTTTTTGTCTTGGTAAGTGGAAGGAAGATGGGTTTCATCTCCTTAAGTCAATACCAGTTAATTGGTTTACTGTATCTGGTAAATTATATTTACCATAAAACTGATTTTTATAGAAAGTGATATCAGTCTCTTTTACAATTCCGTTTGCTTACATGGTATGTGTTGGGATGTTTGTGTACGTGTGTGTGTGGTGAGTGTCTGAGTGTATCAAGACATCTTGTTCAAACCTCTGTCGATGCTTGAGTGTGAGGGAGATACAGACATGTCTGGAATTTCTTACACCCTGTGGGAGTGGGTCCAGCAGAAGCCTCATAATAGGAAGACAAAGAAACTTTGTGTGAAAATTCAACCTGCAGGAGGAAGGAGTGTGGCACGGGGCACTTGGCCCAGTAAGAAAGGCTTAGTTGTGGTAGTAGTGGGGACAAATCTGAGGACAGCATGGCATTTTTCACTCAGGTCTGTCTCAGCCCAACCCTTCATGGACTTTTTTCTGACTCCTAGGGAGCAGGGTGGACTGTTTTACTAGAAACTCTGTAAGAGATGTGGCTCAAACAGCACTGCCTTGGTAACCCTTTAAGAGGGGCAACTCAAAAGACAGAATGGGGCAGAAGCTGTGACCATTTGTGCCATGACGCCTGACACAACAGGCGAAGTAAAAGCGGTATTAGAATTGTTAATGAGCACATGTGAGGCTCTGTCTGGGGACTTCCAGAAATTGGTGAGTGTACAAAGCAGAGAAATTTGAATTATTACTGTTAATGTGACCACATCTGTACCCACAGACAAGTGATGCTGAGAGAAGATCTGTTTTTACCTCTATTATTAAACATCCCACTGGTAATTATTTACATAACCACTCCCCTACTAAGGCCCTGCAGGCCAGGCCTATATTTTATTCATCTTTGTTTTTCTAGAGTCTAGCCTTCGCCCCTGGTACATAGTAGGGGCTCACCAAGTGGTAGTACTATTTTGTTTTAAGATGAAGGAGTGATTTCTTTGTTTGTATTTGTTGATTATGAAAGTAAGTATCTGAGATATAAAATTATTGGGTGAGGAGGAAGAGGAAGAGGAGAAGGATGGGTTCTGACTTTGTTTCCACCTTTGTAGCATCTTCCTTTACAGGCTCTTGCCCTGGGCACGAATAAAGTAGCAGATAGAGATTCCTGCCTGAGAGGAGAATGCCAAATTAGAAACTGGGGAGGAACCTCAAAATATCCCATTAGATCAGAGCAGTCGTGTTTTTATACAGAGGTTGGATAAAGGAGAAAAGAGTATTTCAGTTAGAGGCTTTGAAGGGCTGACAATGAGTGCAGCACAATATAAAGCTCAGTTTATTGTGTCTGAATGAATGCATTGGCATTTCTAGACTGTAACCTATACATCTGTTTTATGGGGGGAGGGGATCAGTGAGGGAGCCCGAGACAGACAGACAGAGAGAGAGAGAGAGAGAGAGAGAGAGAGAGAGAGAGAGAGGGAGAAAAGGAGAGGAGAGGAGGGATTAAGGTTGTAAGAATAGAACCAGTGTGAGGGGCTGAAGAAAGGGATGTTAGCAATGACCCAGCTCAGCCACTTAGGCAGCTCTGCCACATTCCTCAGAACAAACAGCTATTAAAATCCAAGTGCACAAAGCCTGTAGCAGGCTTGGTAATGACAAGCTCTGTCAGCACACTGTAATTAACACGGGGTGGTATAATTTATAAGGAATGCACTATACAGTTTAACGCCAGCACAGAGGGGGTAATATCTTGTTAGCCTGCAGAATCAAAAGTAGCCTCATCCCTTGATGCCAGCATCTTTCTATCCAAATGGGCTTTAATTTATTTTTTTTTTAACTCACAAAAGCCTTTGTCACACCAAGTTAGTTTTGCGCAAGGCACAAGCAAGCCTTGGAGGTGACCCTTCACCTCCCCTCCCCCTCCCATATTAATCAAGAAGGACAGTCTCAGCAGACTGTCTTTACTGTACATAATTAAGCAGTTCTGAATGCTCAGTGAAACTCAAATGGGATGGCACGGAGCCTGGTAATATGACAGTTAATGGGATGAGACTAGCACTTATTCTGCCTCTATAATAAGCAAAGGCTTTTTGCTGTCCAACTGAGGATGGGAAGAGAAGGAAGCAGTCACAAAAGATAATAACAGTGACAACGTGGGGCTGTTTGGCTCCGCTCTGTACCTTTTATGATTGTCGCCAAAAAGGAAAGTGCACCCGAACTGGAAGGGATTACCTCTTAATTATCCTTGCTCGGTGGCTGCAATAAGCAAAGGCTTTTACTTCTGTATAGCTGTGGATTGGTGTGAGAAGCATTCCCAGAAAATAACTCTAATGGGAAGGTTTATACCTCTTTACTCTTCTTCCTGCCTCCTGCAAGCCTTTAAGCTAGTTGAAGTTATTGCCTTAATCCTACTTCTTTGGTGATACGGATGTTTAAGAAAATGATGTGTTATTTTCCTTTTAGAGGATGGTCAACAAAAGTATGTGTCATAAAGGACCATTTGCTAGGTCTGTGGCTTTCCTCTGCTGACCTGCACACACACACAAATAGCATCTTTCCTTCCCCTAAAGAAAGAAACTGGCTAAAATTACCTTCAAAGGAAGAAAAAATATGGTGACTGAAACCACCAAAAATGGTTATTTTTAGCTGTATAAGCTTGGTATCACAAATTAAAAAGGCTCGTTGGCTTTGTCCATTGAACAACTTGGTAAAAAAAAAAAATCTCTTTGTGCTGTATGAGCTGTGGGAATAACTGGCATAATGCAGTCATTAAATGATCCCGCCAAAGAGAAAACATATCAAACATTCATCTGAGAGGCAGCCATGCGGCACCAGGATTCTGTACTCTTGTGTTAGGAGACATCCCTGGGATGCAGAAATCTAAAGGAACAAAAACTGGCCCTGTATTCAGGAATGAGTCCAAGTGACTACTCTGAATCACTTAGAATGTAATTGTCTATAGAAAGATACTGAAAAGGGATCACTTAGTATTACGGTTTCCAGGGAGGAAGCGGGTGGGGGTGGCCCGACAGTCTAGGGTTTGTAAAAAGCTGAGATTTGGAGTTTGGGTTTGTATTTTAGGCTCTGCTGCTGACCTTCTGCGTTTCCTTTAGAAAGTGCCTTGATTTCCTGAAGGATAAAGGAGAAAAACCTCATTCAGTGATTTGAGGCTTTCAAATGAGAGGGAGTCATCAGTAGCCTGCCTAATCAGCATTCCAAATTCTCTCTCTTTAGGGATTGTGTTATAAGATTAGAGATGGCATTTGGCTCCTGAGACTGTTTTCTCTGGGTTTAGCGGAGGATGCAGGTGTGGTGCCCTAGAAGCTGCGGCTGGAAACACTGAGAAACACTCTGTTTTGGAAAGGTAACAATTTGAAGAACTGAAAACCTTCACTTCCTTTCCATAAGGACGAACAGAAGTCCTTTCATTCACATCCATCATATTTTATTTCAGATTCAGAAACCTTTTCAGTTCAGCAGAAATCTCAGCATATGTTATCCTGCTCCAAAACAGCAAACGGTGGCTTAAAATACATTCATGCATTTCAAATGCTTGCTCTCAAAACAATATATATATATGTACACACACACACACACATTTCTACTCACATGGCTCCCATTTCAGCAATTTTGTAGGTTTTTTCCCCTTCTTTTCCTTCCCTTTGCTCTAAACTGTGCAAGCATGAAGCACATGTAAAGAGAATTCAAGAGCATTTTGTAATTCTTGAAAGGTTAATTGCACTATTTATAGACCAAACTGTAAAGCAAAAACCCTCTGCATGACCCTTCAGGGTCACCGTAGTAATAGCAACCTCAGTGGAGCCCTGACCAGTCATGAATTACTGTCTGTGATACTGAGAATGCTGACAGTTCAATCACAGCACTGTTTCAATAGAGAACTCCGTATATTTAAAGCGCTGATACTGTTTTCCCTCTAAATGACAGCCTTGACAGATGGGCCAAAAGCACCGCAGACGTTTGAACAAGGAAATAGAGAGGGAGCCTGCTGGAAGCTGGGCTTCACGCAGCCAGCCGAGAATGATGAATAAAGTGTGATTGTGTCTGACAGGTAGTAATATAACTATTCATTCACCATAGCACACCTGGAGCACACTATATTAAATGGTACAAGTTGGAGAGATTCTGGGACCAGAAAAGGAAGTGTGAAGAATCCCAGGCTGAGTTTTAGGTACAGCAAGACAAGAGGTCAGGGGTCAAGCAATATCAACTACCTCAGAGAAGGCTGTAATTAAATGATTTGCTTACTAAAGCGTTTTCACTGACATGTTGCCAGGATCATTACTTCAGCATGTCTGAACACTTCAAATAAAAGCAGCCTTTCCTCTCTCTCCCTCCCTGACAACTCCAGTTATTTCTTTTCTCATCTGAAGTCTCTTTCTCTTTTGCTGCTGGTATTGCTGCTGCTCCAAACCATCGTTGGAGAACAGTCGAGAGAAAGGTTGACCGGTCAAAGGGTCATCGTCCCTGGTACAAACAGCCCCTCCTGACCCCAGCGCGGTTCTGCTTGGACCAGGGCGTGGAGGCCAGTCATTGAGAGTCACATAACCGGTGGACGTTCGCCCATGTGCGAAGCAGGAGCTGAGGACGGGGCAGGGGGAGAGGGTTGTGTCTGCAGACATATGCCTTTTGCCTGGAAAGTCAGCAAAAACTCTGAGATGCTGCTGACTAGTCAAAGAATTATTTGCAAAGCAAAGCACAGAATGGGGGTGCAGGGTTCCAAGAGAGCAGGACTTTTTTTCAGAACTTGTGACCTCTTCTCCAACCTTCCACTACACACATGGCTAAATATTTCTCCACTTGCCTTAGCATTAATTTCTAATTACCATGTCCGACTGTCATGTTCTGAAAGCTTTATTCCCAGGAAGTATTGTCTCATCATAAAACAAGATTGAGCACGCTCTCAAATCTGCCATTTTAACTTTACTCATGTGTGTCTTATATAATAACATCTACAGGAGGAACGTAAAACGTCAGAGCTTAGACAGTGCTCTTTTATAATGTGTGTGTGTGTGTGTGTGTGTGTGTGAGAGAGAGAGAGAGAGAGAGAGAATATACACACAAGTTGTGTGATTAGAGGCTTCCTAATAAACAAGGAGCCTGTGTTGGACCCTAGCTTGTTTCTAAGATCCTTGGGAAAGGAAACACTTGGTGGTGGCTTTTACATGGGCGAATGTTCAACAACTGCCGCCTCAGATTAGTTGTGCTTGTCACTTCCTTTATTCACAGGACCCCGTGAAGGCCAGGAAGGTTACACTGCTGCCATGGCTGTGCTATTTGGAGGGTCCCTCTGGGAGCCGAGATGCTGGCCACTTTTGTCTCCCCGCATTCCATTTTCTCTTCTTGTCTTTGTGGCTGATTTGGCTGGTCTGAAGCTGATTCCCTGACAGCAGGGTCACTGCCTATGCAGAAAGCTCTGTGTACCCGACTTCACCATTTCAGCTTTTCCTTTCTCATGAAAATGACATTTTTAAGAGGTGGAGTTTTCTTTTCCCAGCCTACTGCAGGGTGAAACTGTGGGCTTGACACTTAGAAAGGATTTTGCATGTGACCTCTCTGATTAGCTATGGAAAACAACGTCCAGTTAGAAGTGCCCCCGCCCCCAGCCCTGACAAGCCAGGTTTTTTGTCTCCTTCACACCCTTCTTCTCCAACTGGTATTCCTCAGCTCTTTTGAAATCCTGTTGGTTACTGGGTTATGGACATATCTTTCTCTGTGTCTTCATCTGTATCTACAGATCTCTATATATTTTATCTGTGTCATCTCAAGAAAGAATATTTAACAGCTCTTGGCTCTAATCTGACCTCAAAAGAATACATTTTTGGGAACTAGGCAAAGTGCAGAATCCTATCTGGCAGGTCTCTTAAGAGAACTCAATTGAAAACTTACAGTAAAACTTCACTTTTTTTTTTTTTTTACTTCTCAGTAAGATTTCTCCTCCCCATTAGTCTTCCTTGTGGGCATTTAGTATATATACTTTTAAAAGCATAAACCAAATGTTTCTCCAAATGCCTCTCTGCCTTCTTTTTAAATGGACTCTAGTGTATGTAGTGAATTGAGCACAGTCATTGTGTGGCCTTGTATCTAATGCATATCCTTTTAAACTCTAGTTGAGAGGCTGCACAGTGCTTAGTGCTGCCAGTAAGGGGAAAGGGACTGTTTTGCAAAATAAGCAAATTGGATTATCCAGTGTATAAATAGGCACTCAGTCTTTTTTTCCCATGTAAATCAGGAAAAGCAATTTGCTTGTGTAGAAAAAACCAGCACCACTACTCACACCTCCCCCATCTTGGCTGGCATTGGGAGTTCATTATAGGTGAGGAAAAGGAATTTGTTAGCACCCATACGGGCTGGAGACAGTAATCAACTAATTTGTTTCCATTTTTCTGCAGTTTAAACATAGGAATTATGAAAAATATTCTTTTGAATAACTCAAAATCTTTTGTGTTACCTTCATATTAAGACAATAAAATGAACAACTGGGTTTCTAGATTCTTCAGGCTCCATTAAAGAAAAAAAACTACAGCAAATTTGCCCAATAACTTGTGATTAGTGAGAGTCAGACTGGGCATCACAAAGATGAATTAAACTTGGTTTCTTTTAAGAAACAGTGGGTCAGGGTTGCCATGGTGTAAATTGGGCATTATTTGAAATGAGACACCATATCACTTCATGTGTGCATTGAAGAAAATTGCTGATTTTTAAGAACTGTTTTCATCTTTTTAGAGTAAACCTGAAGTGTAGTCAAAATTAGTATTCGGAATTGAATGGTCTTGGACACCATGCTGGTTAGGGCTCCTTTAATTATGGCTAAAAAGGTGAAATTATAGCATAGTAGAGCTAAGAGAAACTTAGCAGTCATTTTTTCCTCTTCTTGTTCTAAGCGTGAAGGGGCAAAGCTCAAAGTTATAATGCTGCATGGTGGTTGGAACAAGCCAGCACCCACGTCTGCGACGTCTCTGTGGACTGCAGCGACGAAGAGATGAGCCACAAATTACCAACCTATCCAGGGAAATGTTACACACAATGGCTATAGAAAACAGTTTAAAATGTTTAGTTAGGAGTTTGCTTAAAATGTATAATGAGCCTACGTTATGATCCATACTTATTCTCACCTGCTTTCTCTTTGAACCATGTCACAGTTGGGCATTTGTTTTTTTATTCTTTCTTTTTTTAAAAAAATTTTCATTGAAATATAGTTGATTTACAATGTCATATTAGTTTCAGGTGTACAGAAAAGTGATTGAGCTATATGTGTGTGTATGTGTGTGTGTGTGTGTGTGTGTATATATATATATATAATATATAAATTCTTGTTTTTACATTCTCTTCCATCATAGGTTATTACAAGATATTGAGTATAGTTCCCTGTGCGATACAGTAGGCCCTTGTTGGTTATCTATTTTATATAGAGTAGTGTGTGTATGTTTATCCCAACCTCCTAATTTATCCCTCCCCCCACCCCCATTTTTTATTCTTTCTATTCTTCCATCCCATTAGTCTGGTTGTCAGTCCTGGGTAGCTAAGCACAAAAAAATGAGGAAAAAAACACTGAAGTTTCTAAACAGGTGATCTTCAAAAAAAAAAAAGAGAGAGAAGAAGAAAAGAAAGTGAGTATGGGGTGTAGGACAGATGTATAAATTATTAATCTTTGGATTCTTATTTCCGGTACATGGCTAGCTTGTGTAGGTTTTCTAATCTCCATTGCAGAATTTAACATAGGTACAGCCCATGGCTGCTATATCTAAGTATTCTGTATGTGAACGCCAATTAGGGATGCTTCCTGGCCGCCTCTCTCACTGTGCTGCTCCTCATGTTTGAGGTCTTGAGCAGTATTTGTAATCAAAGATTATGATTGGTGCACACAGTTCTGAGGAAGTGGTGTTTATAGCGCTCCCCACATCAAGGGCAGCGGCCTCTGAAGCAAACCATGGTGTCCCCAGGCAGAATGAATTCAGGACTATAAAAACAAACTGAGCAGACAGCCAATAAAAAGGCAAAATCACATCTCTCCATAGTTTTAATTTACGGGGGCAAATTATAGGGGATAAACTGGAAAAAAAAAACAGATTTAATGACGTATTTTGCTTAATATTGTATTTTAAAGTGCAAATGGCATGCTTGTAATGGGGGAGAGAGAAGGGGGGAAAAACTGGTAAAAGAGCATTGTGCTAAAGCCTGCAGGTAAATATTAGGCTTAAAGATGAAAAGCTGCGTTTTGGGAAAGTGTTATTGATTGGAATTTTCTCTGCAAGTACCATTTTAGGACACATCTATAGGATTTATTCCATACAATAGAGGCTTGCAGTCACCGTGTCAGGATCCGCCTTGCTTGGGCATCAGACTTCAATTAGATAATGACCATGGCAGGGAGTGAATAGCCAGAGAGTCATTCATCTTCCTCTGTACATGACACAGTGTAACGGGTGTTTCTGACAATCAGTGCACATTGAATTAGGTCATTGCTGAGTTTGTCGGGCTTTGAAAGAGTCTGTGCATTTACATGTGGTGATTTCACCAGCCCTTTTCTCTTCCCTCTCCCTCTTTGCAAACAGCATCTATTGTTCGGGAGCCCATATTGTAGTGGGGATCTGAATTTATGTCCACGGATTATAAGCAAGGGTTGCCACCACAGTCCATAATCAGCTCATGAGCATTCTGCTCATGTGAGCCTGTGTGAATACAATTTTCAGTGCCCTAATGTGACAGGTAATCATAAATTAGTATTTGCTTTAAAACAACAGCAGAGTACACAGCCTGCATGCTTAAGGAGAGTGACTCAGTAAGTAGTCCAGCTCTGTAATGAAGTGGGAGCTCATTAAACAGATGCTATCTATTTCACTGAGCTGTACAAGCAGCAAACAAACCAAATGGAAATGTTTCAACAGAACACTGCAGTCAACCAGGACAAGTTCAGGTTCATTAGCTGTGGCACCATCTATAGGAATTAGTCACAGTAATAATTAAATAGTTGCTTGCTAATTTATCATTTTACATTTGCTACTACATTTGCATAATGTGTTGTGTCCCCTCCCTCATCTCTGGTTACATTAAAATGCCCTCATCTGCATGTAAAAACTGAAAACTGTGATTTAAAAAAAAAAAGGCATCAGAAGCACCCATATTTGGCAGTTGGCTGGTGATAACCTTGTTTGCTTCAAATATTTAAGCTGTGTCTCTAATATTGGCGTCGTGTCACTTTAACAGGCTGCACTTAGGAGGCCATCCTGGGAGGAGAGAAAGACCCAGACCTGTCTTTAAGCAACTAGGTGGTGAGTTGGGTGAAGTAGGAACTCAGCAGCCAGTATTGCTAAACTAACCTGCTGTTAGAAAGAGCTTGGCATGCAACTCTGTAATTTCAATGTCCAGAAATAACAAAGCCGTGGAGTGAGACTTAATGCCATACAGCGATCAGGAATGGTTGCTCTGTGGGTTCCCTGGGGCCGTGTTGAGATGATCTGTCCTAATTGAGAAACAAAGTCATATGGTCTCTTTCATGTGAAGCACAGTCACTTAAAGCTGATGGAAAGTACCAAATTTCACTAGTTACAGAAGGATTTAGGTTTTTAGAGGGAGCTACTCAAAACCGTAGTGATCAGCACTAAAATGTCCATGAAGCCACAGGATTCAGGGGGCGAGGGACGGGGAGATTGTCAGGGTGTCGGAATGGGGCAGGGAGAGCCAAATTAGAACTAGAGAGAGATGCTGCTGCTTATATATGGTGTCTGGGTTTGCGTTGGTTGGCGAGGCGGTGATAAATTATTCAGTGGAACAACACAGAACAAAGACAATTTTTCAGGGTTTTCATTAATTATCCCTCATTGTTATTGATATGAGGTCCCTTTATAATGCAAAACAAATTACTGAATACTTTCTTTGTGTTCTTAATTCTCTTTCTCAGGGAACTCGGGTTTCACTAGCAGCCTAGAAATTGTGTTTTGGGTTGGAATAGTGATCTGCAAAGCTAGGGATTCCTGAGAGACAGAAACCAAGAGTGAGGCAGACACCAAAAGCAAATTTTACTTCTTGTGTCTGTTTGATCAACGTTGGAGCACAGCTAGAGAACATAGTCTTTTTTCCCCTCTTCATCTTTGTTGTGACCATTTGGAAACCCCATCTTTTTGGCAGTGTAAACTGATTAGGTATTCTGAGATTTTAAAATCCTTGTGAGTGTGTGTGTCTAAAATCTACCTTCTTGGTGTGCTGTGAGAGAAGGTGAAGACATTTGGAGAACATTAGTGGCCAATTAAAAATGAAGATGTGTAAACTGAGGAGAGACGAGAAGCACATTATGTTTATAATAGAACAAACAGGCAGTGGAAACTGCCATTCAGTTTGTTGGCAAGGGCCATTAGAGCTTTCTCAGGAAATCAAAACATACGCCTCTTTGCAAAGAGTCTCAGAATATGCATATTGCCTCTGTTTCGTCAGTAAATTTAGGGTAGTAGAACATGAATTTTTAAAAAATGGTAAAAAATTCATAGAGCGGTCATTCAAACACTTTATCTGTTCAGCAGCAACTTTTCCTTTCAGGAATCATCGCTCCTTTGCACAGAGAGGCTAAAAAGCGCATGGTCTCATATCCCAATCCCCAGGGGTAGGCACACTACCTGGGCTGGTCACCAGAGTACTCCATTCCCTGGCCCCAGTGATTGGCTCAGGGATGGTCACATGACCCAACAGGCCAATTAGAACCTTTCCTGAGAGTTTTGCTGGAGTTTTGGAAAGTCCGTTTCCTTGGGGACTGCTACCTATAAAGTTTTGAGCTGCCATGAGCTATCCTTAACCCTGTGTGGAAAGGGCTTTTCTGAAAATGCATCCAATGTGGAGAAAAACCAAAAGGAGAGACAGAGAAATGAGGGAGCCAATATTTTTTTCTTCTTTCTTAAGCCATTTTGTGACTATCTGCTAGGACTTGTAACTGGAAGAGTCCTGAATAACATAACATACTTACCCAAACCTTCATGTTATGATGGAAACTGAGGCACAGTTGGTAGAAATGCACCATCTATTAACTTGTAGCCCAGTCCCTTTTTCTCCTGTGCTGAAATCAGCATATTTTAGATTAGTTCTGTGGTCTGAATGAGTCCTTGTAAGTAATTTAGTGACTACTTATAATATGAAATAGTATTATCTCATATTATAGTAATCAGTAAAAATATCTATAAAAATACTAAACAAAGATGTAGTATTTGAAGCAACATATTCTTGGGGTCATTTTCAGAAAACCAAATCTTCCCTGTCCTTAGCTCAAACTCATCTTCAACATCTCCAAACTGGCTCCTGCCCTTTTCATGCCATCTTTATCTCCTTAACTTCTCCGCCTGACTCAGAGCTGTCTTCCTCCAGAAGACTTCTCCATTTCCACAGCCTTGGGGAGCCAATCCACCTATTGTATGGTTCATCATTTCCTTCTAAGTCTTATCACACTTGTTGCTTTACATTTTCCCCCCTGTGTTTATTTGACTACTATCAGTTCCCTCTACTACTAGACTTAAGCTCTTTGAGGGCAGTAATTGTATCTGCTTTTCTCCACCACAGTGTATCCCCAGACTTACATAGTACTTAGAACAATCAGGAGATATATCTATGTAGATATATCTACATCTAGCTAGCTAGCTAGCTATCTGTCTGTCTGTCTATAATGAATAACTGTGTTATGATAAGAGATATATTTGGTCTTTGCCCTTGGTTCCTGGGACAGTGATCCTAAAGCCCATGGAATTTCTTTAGTGATAAGAGTGTCTTTTGTTATTTTTAAGGAGCCTCTTTTGATCATATCTGAGTTTATGTTAATGAGATGACTTAGGATGGGGCCCCTATATACTCTCAAGATGGAAGTCCTGTGATTAGAAAGTCCAAGTGATTAGAACGTTGGAATTTTCAGCCCCACTCACCCAGCTCGAGGAAGGGGAGAGGGTCCTGAAAATTAAGGTCTGTAAGAACTCTTGAACAATGAGATTTTATGAACTTCCAAATTGACGAACATATCGATGTGCTGGGAGGGTGGTGCACCCCAACTCCACAGAGACAGAAGCTCCTGTGCTCAGGGCCTTTCCAAACCTCACCCTATGTACCTCTTCATCTGGCTGTTTATTTGTAGCCTTTTATTAAACTGTTACACATAAATAAAATGTCTTCCTGAGTTCTGTAAGCTGTTCTACTAAATTACTGAACCTGAGGAGGGGGTCCTGGGAACCTCCAATTTATAACCAGTTAGTCAGAAGGTGACTTGGGACTGGTGACTAGTATCTGAAGTGGGTACAGTCTTGTGGGACTTAACCTGTAGGGTCTGTGCTAACTCGGGGTAGTATCAGAATTGAACTGAATTCTTGGATAAAAAATTGATGTCAGAGAATTGGAATATTGGTTGGTGTCAGAGAAAACACCCCCAACAGCCTGATCACATAAAATTTCTAGATGAAAATCAATAAGCTACAATTGATGTTTTATTAAACAAGTTTTACATTTTTCAAATATGGTTAATAACTACACTGTGATTCAAATATAACTGCACTGTGATTCAAATAACCACACTGTGATAATGGTGATCTTTTGAATGCCAATGTTTAGTTAATATGCAACTTGGGAGATATTGATGGGCAATGTCAGTGATATTTTATAATAGTTGCTGTAAGATAGATCAACTATCTCAAAGTAAGAAGGCTTGAAGGATGCTACTAACTCGACCACCGGCTGGGTGAATATTCTAGGAAATAGAATTGACATTGATCTGAGTGTTTTATTACTGAATTTTTTAAAAGGTCACTTCAAATAACTAACCTTTACTTCCTAAGAAAATATATAAGGTTACTTGATTAGAGCTAAAGAGTAACTTATTTTGACTGTTTGGTTGAAAGAACAGGCAAGGAGTTTGGAAGGCCTGAAGTGTGTTTAAGCTTAGGCGTAGTTCTGGCAGTGCTATAATTCTAAGTTTCCCATTCATAAAATTTGGATGAATATTGCCTTACTATCACTTCCTATATCTTCACGGATATTAGGAAAAGAAGTTGGCCTTTAGCAATAATTTTAACTTCAAATTAAAGATAACCAGTGAATACAGAATGTTTTATTCTCCTTGTGTCTGTCTCTGCCACCACATGACAACTATGCACTAGAAGAATAGAAGTTCTGTTTAGATTCTAAAAATGTGATTGAGGGGCATAAAATTCCTTCTCTACCTTACTTGGAATGTTGCTTCTGAGAACACTCCAGTGACTGTCATACTGAATCAACACCTTGGTTAAGTCCCTTATCTTTCCCTAGTTCAGGACTCTAATCATAAGATGGGATAGGACCATATTAAGGGGAATTTCCATGCAGTATGTGTTGTGCTGGGAGTGGTGAGTTAGCATTTGAAAAATAAATTAATAAGTAAATAAATTGATAAATAAAAATAAATAAATTGAATGATGATTGACTACAAAGCACAGCACCACTTGTACTGGATAGAATCAAATATTATTTTATCTTAAGGGCCAGGGTCTTGCAGTCCCTGCCAGGTTTCCTTAGTACTAATTTAGGGCCCATTTGAGAGAATAAGAGAAAGCACTAGAGCAGTGGTCATGATTAATATCTTGAACAGTTGTATATGACTGGAAGGATGGAAATACCTTCATCATTCTTGGTCTGGTTATATGTTTTCATTTTTAATCATCTCCAAATGCTTCTTTTTTTAAAGAAAAAGAAACTATATTTATTGGTCTCATAAGAGGTATATAATATGGTGATAATCACCACTTTTGACAGATCTAAATTCTCTAAATAGCTGACAATTAATCTATAGGCTGTGAATTCAGTCATCATTGCCAAAGAGAAATCAGCAAATTGAAGGAAGGTAGAGTATCTTTAACTGGTCAGTTAGTTTAACTGAACTAGGGACACCATTTAACCTTCCTTTGTTGGAAAAATATTTCCATTGAAGAATTTGCATGAGTACTTTATAAACATTTCTAGACCAGGAATTTTGGAAGAAGACAATTAGACTTGATATCATTAAATACATTTAGTAACTGGTCAACTATTTTACAGGTCTGAAAGTACTTCCTGCTTAGAAACCTGGTTCTACTTTTATGAAACAAATTCATGCAAGAAAGAGTCTGCACACATAGTGGGTGGGTTCATGTCTAGTAGTGCATTTCAAAACATGAACAAACCATGTGCAATAAGCCACTATTGACTACACTTTCTTATCTGCAATTTGTATTATTTTCTTGATGCTTCCACACAGCAAATATCTTTACCTGCAATTTGCCTAATGGCTAACATATTTTTTTGTAAGTGCAAAATTTGCATAGTAACCCTGTGATTTAGTTCTCTATTTTTCCATATATTGAACTTGTCTAAGTGCTTTGAAAAGTTTGCAGTGATGATTATTTGGATGTGATCAGTTTTATATTAATCAGGTATGATGCCTATGCAAGCAGTTTGAATTCCTAATTCTCTTAATTATATTCGTTATAGATTATGAAATTGCCTCATTTGATAATTTTACTTTGAGACCATGTTGAAAAATAACTAGGATGATCAATTCTGTTTAATACCTTCCCTTTAGTAAATTATTAGTATAAAATGATAACCAATAATAACTCAGAAGATATCTAAGATGATTCTGTTTATTGAAGTCATGTGCTTGTTCTCACTTAGAAAAAAACATCTCACTTGTTCAGGATTGATATCTCCATTTGATTGATTGATTGATAGATATAGATGGATGGATGGATAGATATTGGCAACTGAATTTTTGAGTTACCCAGAGATATAGAACTTCTTTGATTTGATAGCATATTACTGCTCTCTCTGTTTACCTTTAGAGGGTGACTTTTATGTGAATATATTCCAGAGGAAAATCAATGTCTCCATTTCTTTGGCCAAGTTTTGTAATGTCATTTCTTGTTCTTTAAAAAAAGCCACGAATTACCTAATGTCCTAAGAAAGAAGATGGAGCTTTTGATCTTAAGATGTCATCTGAAAGACCCTAGCCAATCAATTTTGTGCTACCCAAGTTATCTGCCTTCAAAGGGTGAAGGACTGAGTTGAAGCTTTTGAGATTGGAATCTCTGGTTCCAGGGAAACTTGAGTATTTTGACCCTGAGGTCTCTACTGCTAAGCCAGTCCTCTAGCATCTGACAGGTCATATTTGTTGAATTCCATAACCTTTATCCTGGTCCTGTTCCCGTGTGAAATGTGTCATCATTTTGTTTGCTCCTAAAATGCATAGCACATGAGGTAAAATATATCTGCTTCTCAGTAGCAGTGAAGCCACAGGAATTCTGAAACTTGGGTGGCTGAAATGGCATTTTCAAGGTGCCAGATGTGTCTACATTAATAGCTTTCACATGGCAAGTCTGTCTAACCTCACAGTACAAGCCTTTTGTAGCAGTTATTGGCAAGTTTTATATACAAGTAGATGACTTTTCCAAATACACTGGATTTCAGTTCCTTAACTTCCTTTCTTCCAATTATCTTGACCACTACCCTAATTCACTTCAAGCGGGGGGGATACTGGAGAACTTCTCATTATCAATATCTACCACTTTTCCATATTTACAACTTGAAGTCTCTCCCTTTCCAACTGTAGCCTACTATCTTTCAACTTCACTCCTACTGGTACCATGACTGCAAAAAATATTTTCTCTCCAGGACCTATTGCCCACTGTTCCTTCCATTTCGTGATCCTTCACTTGCCCTCTTATGTCCTTATTTGCATCCTCAATTAGATTAGGTTGTGTGGTTCACCCTTAGAATCATCCTTGCATACATGCTCAACTCCCTTCAACTTCTTACTTTGCATAATCACCTAGCAAAACCCCATCCCTCGTTACATCCAACTCTGACTAATCGAAGCTGGCACCTGTTCATCTAAATGTGCCTTGGAGAAAAAACAAGCAAACTACTATGCTTCCTATTGTTGCTTGAAATTCATGCCATCTCAAGTTGGTTCTGAGTGCTACTTGGCACTCCTACTGCATTTCATTCTCCCACTTCATGGCCGGCTGTTTTATACCTTTTTTCCTCACAGTTACAACTCTGACTTCCCTATTATCACTATCATCTGCCAACTATGTTTTCTATTTATCTGAGAAAACAGAAGCAGAGTATTTCTTCGAGCCCCTACCACTATATCATTCCACCTACCAGCATCTGTGCCCATATACTCTGCTTTCCATGCTATTATTATGGATGAAATGTCCTTCCTCTCCCATTCTTCCATTTGTGGACCAGATTCCATTCCTTGTCATTCATCATTTCAGAATTCTCCTACTATTTCTCTTGCATCACCATTCTTTACCCTCTATATTCGGTCACTTACATCAGCACATACTATTCTTTTTTTTTTTTTTTGCGGTACACGGGCCTCTCACAGTTGTGGCCTCTCCCATTGCAGAGCAACAGGCTCCAGACGTGCATGCTCAGCGGCCATGGCTCACGGGCCCAGCTGCTCCGCGGCATGTGGGATCTTCCTGGACCAGGGCACGAACCCGTGTTCCCTGCATCGGCAGGTGGACTCTCAACCTCTGCGCCACCAGGGAAGCCCCATACTATTCTTTTAAATTTAATTTTTGTTTTATACTATAGTTGGTTTACAATGTTGTGTTAGTTTCAGGTGTACAACAAAGTGATTCAGTTATACATATACATATATCCATTCTTTTTAAGATTATTTTTCCATATTACATATAGATTCTTTTTCCATATTAAAGAAAATTGGGTAGAATTCCCTGTGCTATACAGTACGTCCTTGTTGATTATCTATTTTATTTTATTTTTTTAACATCTTTATTGGAGTATAATTGCTTTACAATGTCAGGTTAGTTTCTGCTGTATATCAAAGTGAATCAGCTGTGTGTACACATATATCCCCATATGCCCTCCTTCTTGCGTCTCCCTCCAACCCTCCCTATCCCACCCCCCTAGGTGGTCAAAAAGCACCAAGCTGATCTCCCTATGCTATGCAGCTGCTTCCCACTAGCTATCTAGTTTACATTTGGTAGTGTATATATGTCAATGCCACGCTCTCACTTTGTCCCAGCTTACCCTCCCCCCACCAGGTGTACTCAAGTCCATTCTCTTTGTCTTTGTCTTTATTCCTGTCCTACCCATAGGTTCTTCAGAACCTTTTTTTTTTTTTAAGATTCCATGTATATGTGTTAGCATATGGTACTAGTTTTTCTGACTTCCTTCACGCTGTATGACAGACTCTAGGTCCATCCACCTCACTACAAATAACTCAATTTTGTTTCTTTTTATGGCTGGGTAATAATCCATTTTATATATGTGCCACATCTTCTTTATCCATTCATCTGTTGAGGGACACTTAGGTTGCTTCTGTGTCCTGGCTATTGTAAATAGTGCTACAGTGAACATTGTGCTACATGACTCGTTTTGAATTATGGTATTCTCAGGGTATATGCCCAGTAGTGGGATTGCTGGGTCATATGGTAGTTTTATTTTTAGTTTTTTAAGGAACCTCCATACTGTTCTCCATAGTGGCTGTATCAATTTACATTCCCACCAACAGTGCAAGAGTGTTCCTTTTCTCCACACCCTCTCCAGCATATATTGTTTCTAGATTTTTTGATGATGGCCATTCTAACCAGTGTGAGATAATATCTCATTGTAGTTTTGATTTGCATTTCTCTAATGATTAATGATGTTGAGCATTCTTTCATGTGTTTGTTGGTAATCTGTATATCTTCTTTGGAGAAATGTCTATTTAGGTCTTCTGCCCATTTGTGGATTGGGTTGTTTGTTGTCTTGTTATTGAGCTGCATGAGCTGCTTGTAAATTTTGGAGATTAAGCCTTTGTCAGTTGCTTCATTTTCAAATATTTTCTCCCATTCTGAGGTTTGTCTTTTCACATTGTTTATGGTTTCCTTTGCTGTGCAAAAGCTTTTAAGTTTCATTACATCCCTTTTGTTTTTATTTCCGTTTCTCTAGGAGGTGTGTCAAAAAGGATCTTGCTGTGATTTATGTCATAGAGTGTTCTGCCTATGTTTTCCTGTAAGAGTTTGATAGTGTCTGGCCTTACATTTAGGTCTTTAATCCATTTTGACTTTATTTTTGTGTATGGTGTTAGGGAGTGTTCTAATTTCATTCTTTTACATGCAGTTGTCCAGTTTTCCCAACACCACTTATTGAAGTGACTGTCTTTTATCCATTGTATATCCTTGCCTCTTTGTCACAGATTAGTTGACCACAGGTGCGTGGGTTTATCTCTGGGCTTTCTATCCTGTTCCATTGATCCATATCTCTGTTTTTGTGCCAGTACCATATTGTCTTGATTACTGTAGCTTTGCAGTATAGTCTGAAGTCTGGGAGCCTGATTCCTCCAGCTCTATTTTTCTTTCTGAAAATTGCTTTGGCTATTGGGGGTCTTTTGTGTTTCCATACAAATTGTGAAATTTTTTGTTCTAGTACTGTGAAAAGTGCCATTGGTAGTTTGATAGGGATTGCATTGAATCTGTAGATTGGTATGGGTAGTATACTCATTTTCACAATGTTGATTCTGCCAATCCAAGAACGTGGTGTATTTCTCCATCTGTTTGTATCATCTTTAATTACTTTCATCAGTGTCTTATAGTTTTCTGCATACAGGTCTTTTGTCTCCTTAGGTAGGTTTATTCCTAGGTATTTTATTCTTTCTGTTGCAGTGATAAATGGGAGTGTTTCCTTACTTTCTCTTTCAGATATTTCATCATTAGTGTATAGGAATGCAAGAGATTTCTGTGCATTAATTTGGTATCCTGCTACTTTACCAAATTCATTGATTAGCTCTAGTAGTTTTCTGGTGGCATCTTTAGGATTCTCTATGTATAGTATCATGTCCTCGGCAAACACTGACAGTTTTTCTTCCTTTCTGATTTGAATTCCTTTTATTTCTTTCTCTTCTCTGATTGCTATGGCTAAAACTTCCAAAACTATGTTGAATAATAGTGGTGAGGGTGGTCAACCTTGTCTTGTTCCTGACCTTAGTGGAAATGGGTTCAGTTTTTCACTTTTGAGAATGATGTTGGCTGTGGGTTTGTCATAGATGGCCTTTATTAAGCTGAGGTAAGTTACCTCTATACCTCCTTTCTGGAGAGTTTTTATCATAAATGGGTGAATTTTGTCAAAAGCTTCTTCTGCATCTATGGAGATGATCATATGGTTTTTCTCCTTCAATTTGTTAATATGGTTTATCACATTGATTGATATGTGTATATTGAAGAATCCTTGCATTCCTGGGATAAACCCCACTCGATCATGGTGTATTATCCTTTTAATGTGTCATTGGATTCTGTTTGCTAGTATTTTGTAGAGGATTTTTGCATCTATGTTCATCAGTGGTATTGGCCTATAGTTTCCTTTTTTTGTGACCTCTTTAGTTTTGGTATCAGGGTGATGGTGGCCTCGTAGAATGAGTTTGGGAGTGTTCCTCCCTCTGCTATATTTTGGGAGAGTTTGAGAAGGATAGGTGTTAGCTCTTCTCTAAATGTTTGGTAAATTTCACCTCTGAAGCCATCTGGTCCTGGGCTTTTGTTTGTTGGAAGATTTTTAATCACAGTATCAATTCAGTGCTTGTGATTGGTCTGTTTATATTATCTATTTCTTCCTGGTTCAGTCTTGGAAGGTTGTGCTTTTCTAAGAATTTGTCCATTTCTTCCAGGTTGTCCATTTCATTGGTATATCGTTGCTAGTAATAAATCTCTCATGATCGGTTGTATTTCTGCAGTGTCAGTTGTTACTTATCCATTTTCATTTCTCATTCTATTGACTTGAGCCTTCTTCCTTTTTTCTTGATGAGTCTGGCTAATGCTTTATCAATTTGTTTATCTTCTCAAAGAACCAGCTTTTACTTCTATTGATCTTCACTCTCGTTTCCTTCATTTCTTTTTCAGTTATTTCTTATCTGATCTTTTTGATTTCTTTCCTTCTGCTAACTTTGGGGTTTTTTGTTCTTCTTTCTCTAATTGCTTTAGGTGTAAGGTTAGGTTTGTTTATTTGAGATGTTTCTTGTTTTTGAGGTAGGATTGTATTGCTATAAACTTCCCTCTTAGAACTGCTTTTTTTTTTTTTTTTTTTTTTAAAACGTTACACGGGCCTCTTACTGTTGTGGCCTCTCCCATTGCAGAGCACAGGCTCCGGATGCGCAGGCTCAGCAGCCATGCCTCACAGGCCCAGCCGCTCCACGGCATGTGGGATCTTCCCGGACCAGGGCACGAACCCGTGCCCCCTACATTGGCAGGCGGACTCTCAACCGCTGCGCCACCAGGGAAGCCCTAGAACTGCTTTTGCTTCATCCCATAGGTTTTGGGTCATTGTGTGTTCATAGTCATTTGTTTCTCGGTATTTTTTAATTTCCTCTTTGATTTCTTCAGTGATCTCTTGGTTATTTAGTAGGATATGTTTATCCTCCATATGTTTCTATTTTTTAAAGTTTTTTCCCTGTAATCGATACCTAGTCTTACAGTGTTGTTGTTGGAAAAGATACTTGATACAATTTCAGTTTTCTTAAATTTACCAAGGTCTGATTTGTTACCCAAGATATGATCTATCCTGGAGAATGTTCCATGAGCACTTGAGAAGAAAGTGTATTCTGTTGTTTTTGGAAAGAAATGTCCTATAAATATCAATTAAGTCCATCCTGTTTAATGTGTCATTTAAAGCTTGTGTTTCCTTATTTATTTTCATTTTGGATAATCTGTCCATTGGTGAAAGTGGGGTTTTAAAGTCCCCTACTATTATTGTGTTACTGACAATTTTTCCTTTTATGGCTCTTAGCATTTTCCTTATGTATTGAGGTGCTCCTATGTTGGGTGCATAAATATTTACAATTTTCATATCTTCTTCTTGGATTGATCCGTTGATCATTATGTAGTACCCGTCTTTGTGTCTTGTAATAGTCTTTCTTTTAAAGTCTACTTTTTCTGATAGGAGAATTGCTACTCCAACTTTCTTTTGATTTCCATTTGCATGGAATATCTTTTTCCACCCTTTCATTTTCAGTCTGTATGTGTCTCTAGATCTGAAGTGGGTCTCTTGTAGACAGCATATATACGGGTCTTGTTTTTGTATACATTCAGCCAGTCGATGTCTTTTGGTTGGAGCATTTAATCCATTTACATTTAAGGTAATTATCAATATATATGTTCCTATTACCATTTTCTTAATTGTTTTGGGTTTGTCATTGTAGGTCTTTTGTTTCTCTTGTGTTTCCTACCTAGAGAAGTTCCCTTAGCATTTATTTTAAAGCTGGTTTGGTGGTCCTGAATTCTCTTAGCTTTTGCTTATCTATAAAGGCTTTCATTTCTCTATCAAATCTGAAAGAGATCCTTGCTGGGTAGAGTAATCTTGGTTGTAGGTATTTCTCTTTCATCACTATAAATATATACTGACACTGGCTTGCAGAGTTTCTGCTGAAAGATCAACTGTTAAGCTTATGGGGATTCCCTTGTATGTTATTTGTTGCTTTTCCCTTGCTGCTTTTAATATTTTCTCTTTGTATTTAACTTTTGATAGTTTTATTAATATGTGTCTTGGCGTGTTTCTCCTTTGATTTATTTGGATGGGACTCTCCGTGCTTCCTGGACTTGATTGACTATTTCCTTTCCCATATTAGGGAAGTTTTCAACTATAATCTCTTCAAATATTTTCTCAGTCCATTTCTTTTTCTATTCTTCTTCTGGGACCTCTAAAATTCGAATGTTGGTGCACTTAATGTTGTCCCAGAGGTCTCTGAAACTGTCCTCAATTCTTTTCACTCTTTTTTTCTTTACTCTGCTCTGTGGTAGATATTTCCACTATGTTATCTTCCAGGTCACTAATCCGTTCTTCTTTCTCAGTTTTTCTGCTATTGATTCCTTCTAGAGGATTTTTAACTTCATTTATTGTGTTGTTCATCATTGCTTGTTTGCTCTTTAGTTCTACTAGGTTCTTGTCAAACATTTCTTGTGTTTATTCTATTTCCAAGATTTTGTATCATCTTTACTATCATTACTCTGAATTCTTTTTCAGGTAGACTACCTATTTCCTCTTCATTTGTTTGGTCGGGTGGGTTTTTACCTTGCTCCTTCATCTGCTGTGTATTTCTGTGTCTTCTCCTTTTACTTAACTTAATGTGTTTGGGGTCTCCTTTTCACAGGCTGCACGTTCATAGTTCCCATTGTTTTTGGTGTCTGCTCCCAGTGGGTGAGGTTGGTTCAGTAGGTTGTGTAGGCTTCCTGGTGGAGGGGACTGGTGCCTGTTTTCTGGTGTATGAAGCTAGATCTTGTCTTTCTGATGGGCAGGACCGCATTCGGTGGTGTGTTTTGGGGTGTCTGTGAACTTATGATTTTAGGCAGCCTCTCTGCTAATGTGTGGGGTTGTCTTCCTAGTTGTTTGTGATGGGGTGTCCAGCACTGGAGCTTGCTGGTCGTTGAGTGGAGCTGGGTCTTAGCGTGAGATGGAGATCTTGAGAGAGGTCTTGCCAATTGATATTACATGGGGCTGGTATGCCTCTGGTGGTCCAATGTCCGGAACTTGGCTTTCCCACCTCAGAGGCTCAGGCATGACACCCAGCCCGAGCACCAAGACCCTGTCAGCCACACGGCTTTTGGGAAGTCTGAGGTGTTCTGCCAGCCTTCAGTAGGTGTTCTATAGGAGTGATTCTACATGTAGATGTACTTTTGGTGTACTGTGGGGAGGAAGGTGATCTCCACATCTTCCCCCTCCACAGTCTTGAAGGTCCTCTCTTGTATCATACAGAAAAGTAATTCCAGGTGAATCAAGCTCAACTAATCAATCACCCACTAACAACACAGGAGAATATCTTCATTATCTCAGAGTAGGGAAATATGCGAGATATGTTCATTTTCTGCTGCTCCTGGATGAATTCTGAGAAGTGTGAAGAATAAGCTTGGAGTGAATCACAACCTGCTCCTTTCTGAGTTTTTCTGCATCTGTTGTGAAGCTCTGTTGAGGATGGTCCCTCTTAGATGGGCTGTTCTTCCAGGTGTGACTCCTGTCCCCACCTTCCTGCCACAAAAGAGCTGCTTTTTTCCAGAGATGCTGAGACTTAAGCCTTGGGTGCGAACCCTCTGAGCCCGCAAGTCGGAAAGGGTGGAAGTCAATATCGATTTTATATATAGTAGTGTGTATATGTTAATCCCAAACTCCTAATTTATCCCTCCCCAGACTTTTCCCCATTGGTAACCATAAGTTTGGTATTGAAGGCTGTGAGTCAGTTTCTGTTTTGTAAATAAGTTCATTTATATAATTTTTTCAGATTCTACATATAAGTGATATCATATGATATTTGTCTCTGTCTGACTTACTTCACTTAGTATGATAATCTCTAGGTCTAGTCATGTTGCTGCAAATGGCAATATTTCATTTTTTAATGGCTGAGTAATATTCCATTGTATCTATGTACCACAACTTCTTTATCCTTTCCTCTGTCAAAGGACATTTAGGTTGCTTCCATGTGTTGGCTATTTTAAATAGTGGTGCAGGGCTTCCCTGGTGGCACAGTGGTTAAGAATCCGCCTGCCAGTGCAGGGAACACAGGTTCGTGCCCTGGTCTGGGAAAGTCCCACATGCCGTGGAGCAACTAAGCCCATGCGCCGCAACTACTGAGCCTGCGCTCTGGAGCCTGTGCTCTGCAACAAGAGAAGCCACCACAATGAAGAGTAGCCCCTGCTTGCTGCAAGTGGAGAAAGCCCGCCTGCAGCAACAAAGACCCAACCAACACAGCCAAAAATAAATAAAAATAAAATAAGTAAATAGTCTTGCAGTGAATATTGGTGTGCATGTATCCTTTTGAACCATGGTTTTCTCTGGATATATGCCCAGGAGTGGGATTGCCAGATCATATGGTAGTTCTATATTTCCTTTTCAAGGGAACCTCCATACTGTTCTCCATAATGGTTGTACCAATTTACATTGCCACTAACAGTGTAGGAGAATTCCCTTTTCTCCACACCCTGTCCAGCATATATTGTTAGTGGACTTTTTGATGATGGCCATCCTGACCAGTGTGAGGTGATACCTCATTGTAATTTTGATTTGGATTTCTCTAATCATTACAGATGTTGAGCATCTTTTCATGTGCTTTTTGACCATCTGTATGTCTTCTTTGGAGAAATGTTTATTTAGGTTTTCTGCCCATTTTTTTTAATTGGGTTTTTGTTTTTTTCATATAGAGCTACATGAGCTGTTTGTATATTTTGGAGATTAATCCCTTGTCAGTCACTTCATTTGTGAGTATTTTCTCCCCTTCTGTGGGTTGTCTTTTCATTTTGTTTATGGTTTCCTGTACTGTGCAAAAGCTTTTAAGTTTCATTAGGTCCCATTTGTTTACTTTTGTTTTTATTTTCATTTCTCTAGGAGGTGGATCAAAAAAGGTCTTGCTGCAATTTACATCAAAAAGTGTTCTGCCTGTGTTTTCCTCTAAGAGTTTTATAATATCTGGTCTTACATTTAGGTCTTTAGTGCATTTTAAGTTTATTTTTGTGTATGGTGTTAGAGAATGTTCTAATTTCATTCTTTTACATGTAGCTGTCCAGTTTTCTCAGCACTACTTACAGAAGAGACTGTCTTTTCTCCATTGTATATTCTTGCCTCCTTTCTCATAGATTGACTGTAGGTGAGTGGGTTTATTTCTGGGCTTTCTTTCCTGTTCCATTGATCTGTATAGCTGTACCAATACCATACTGTTTTGATGACTGTAGCCTTATTGTATAGTCTGAAGTCAGGGAGCCTAATTCCTCCAGCTCCGTTTTTCTTTCTCAGTATTGCTTTGGCTATTTGGGGTCTTTTTATGTCTCCATACAGATTAAAAATTTTTTTGTTCTAGTTCTGTGAAAAATGCCATTGGTCATTTCATAGGGATTACATTGAATCTGTAGGTTACCTTCAGTAGTATAGTAATTTTGACAATATTGATTCTTCCAATCCAAGATCATGGTATATCTTTCCATCTGTTTGTGTCATCTTCAGTTTCTTTCAGCACGCTCTTATAGTTTTCAGAGTACAGGTCTTTTGCTTCCTTAGATAGGTTTATTCCTAGGTATTTATTCTTTTTGATGCAATGTTTAAATAGGAACATTTCCTTATTTTCTCTTTCTGATCTTTCGTTGTTAGTGTATAGGAATGCAAAGATTTCTGTATATTTTGTATTCTACAACTTTACCAAATTCATTGTTGAGCTCTAGTAGTTTTCTGGTAGCATCTGTAGGATTTTCTATGTATAGTATCATGTCATTTGTAAAGTGACAGTATTACTTCTTCTTTTCCAAATTGGATCCTTTTATTTCTTTTTCTTCTCTGATTGCCATGACTAGGACTTCCAAAACTGTGTCAAATAAGAGTGGTGAGAGTGGACATCTTTGTCTTGTTCCTGATCTTAGAAGAAATGCTTTCAGTTTTTCACCATTGAGTATGATGTTTGCTGTGGGTTTGTCATATATGGCCTCTATTATGTTGAGGTAGGTTCCCTCTATGCCCATTTTCTGAAGAGTTTTATGATAAATTGGTGTCGAATTTTGTCAAAAACTTTATCTGCATCTATTGAGATGATCATGTGGTTTTTATTCTTCAGTTTGTTAATGTGGTGTATCACAGTGGTTGATTTTATGGCTATTGACAAATCCTTGCGTCCCTGGAATAAATCCCACTTGATCATGGTGTATGATACTTTTGATGTATTGTTGGATTCGGTTTGCTAGTATTTTGTTGAAGAGTTTTGCATCTATGTTCATCAGTGATATTGGCCTGTAATTTTCTTTGTTTGTGGTGTCTTTGGTTTTCGTATCAGGGTGATAGTGATTTCATAGAAAGAGTTTGGGAGTGTTCCTTTCTCTGCAATTTTTTGGATGAGTTTGAGAAGGATAGGTATTAACTCTTCTCTAAATATTTGATAGAATTCACCTATGAAGCCGTCTGGTCCTCGACTTTGGTTTGTTAGAAATTTTTAAATCACAGTTTCAATTTCAGTATGAGTGATTGGTCTGTTCATATTTTCTATTTCTTCCTGGTTCAGTCTTGGAAGATTGTACCTTTCTAAGAATTTGTCCATTTCTTCTAGGTTGTCCTTTTTATTGGCATAGAGTTGCTTGTAGCAGTCTCTTAGGATGCTTTGTATTTCTGCGGTGTCTGTTGTAACTTCTTCTTTTTCATTTCTAATGTTATTGATTTGAGTCCTCTCCCTCTATTTTTTTTGATGAGTCTGGCTGAAGGTTTATCAGTTTGGTTTATTTTCTCAAAGAACCAGCTTTTAGTTTTATTTATCTTTGCTATTGTTTTCTTTATTTCTATTTCATTTATTTCTGCTCTGATCTTTATGATTTCTTTCCTTCTACTAACTTTGGATTTTGTTTGTTCTTCTTTCTCTAGTTCCTTTAGATGTAAGGTTAGATTGTTTATGTGAGATTTTTCTTGTTTCTTGAGGTAGGATTGTATTGCTATAAACTTCCCTCTTAGAACTGCTTTTGCTGCATCCCATACGTTTTGGATTGTCATGTTTTCATTGTCATTTGTCTCTAGGTATTTTTTGATTTCCTCTTTGATTTCTTCAGTGATCTCTTGGTTATTTAGTAACGTATTGTTTAGCCTCCATGTGTTTGTTTTTTTTATGTTTTTTTCCCTTTAATTTATTTCTAGTCTCATAGTGTTATGGTCAGAAAAGATGCTTTATATGATTTCAATTTTTTTAAATTTACTGAGGCTTGATTTGTGACCCATGATGTGATCTATCCTGGAGAATATTCCATGTGCACTTGAGAAGAAATTGTAATCTGCTGTTTTCTGATGGAATGTCCTATAAATATCAATTAAATCTATCTGGTCTATTTTGTCATTTAAAGCTTGTGTTTCCATATTAATTTTCTGTCTGGATGATCTGTCCTTTGATGTAAGTGAGGTGTTAAAGTCCCCCACTATTTTTCTGTTACTGTTGATTTCCTCTTTATAGCTGTTAGCATTTGCCTTATGTATTGAGGTGCTCCTGTTGGGTGCATGTATATTTATAATTGTTATATCTTCTTCTTAGACTGATCCCTTGATCATTATGTAGTGTCCTTCCTTGTCTCTTGTAACATTCTTTATTTTAAAGTCTATTTTATCTGATATGAGTATTGGTACCCCAGCTTTCTTTTGATTTCCATTTTCATGGAATATCTTTTTCCGTCCCTTCACTTTCAGTCTGTATGTGTCCCTAGGTCTGAAGTGGGTCTCTTGTAGACAGCATATATATGGGTCTTGTTTTTGTATCCATTCAGCGAGCCTGTGTCTTTTGTTTAGAGCATTTAATCCATTAACATTTTAGGTAATTATCAATGTCTATGTTCGTGTTACCATTTCTTACTTGTTTTGGGTTTGTTTTTTGTAGGTCCTTCTCTTCTCTTGTGTTTCCCACTTAGAGAAGTTCCTTTAGCATTTGTTGTAGAGCTGATTTGGTGGTGCTGAATTCTCTTAGCTTTTGCTTACCTGTAAAGGTTTTGATTTCTCTGTTGAATCTGATGAGATCCTTGCTGGGTAGAGTAATCTTGGTTGTAGGTTCTTCCCTTTCATCACTTTAAATATATCATGCCACTCCCTTCAGGCTTGTAGAGTTTCTGCTGAGAAATCAGCTGTTAACCTCATGGGAGTTTCCTTGTTTGTTATTTTTTCCTTGTTGCTTTTAATAATTTTTATTTGTCTTTAATTTTTGTCATTTTGATTACTGTGTGTCTTGGCGTGTTTCTTCTTGGGTTTATCCTGCCTGTGACTCTCCGTGCTTCCTGGACTTGGGTGGCTATTTCATTTGCCATGTTAGGGAAGTTTTATTTTATAACCTCTTGAAATATTTTCTTGGGTCCTTTCTCTCTCTCTTCTCCTTCTGGAACCCCTATAATTCAAATGTTGGTGCATTTAATGTCCCAGAGGTCTCTTAGGCTGTCTTCATTTCTTTTCATTCTTTTCTCTGTATTCTGTTCTGTGGCAGTGGATTCCACCATTCTGTCTTCCAGGTCACTTATCTATTCTTCTGCCTCAGTTATTCTGGTATTGATTCCTTCTAGTGTATTTTTCATTTCAGTTTTTGTTCATCTCTGTTTGTTTGTTCTTTAATTCTTCTAGGTGTTTGTTCTTTAATTCTTTGAGGTCTTCGTTAAACATTTCTTGCATCTTCTGAATCTTTGCCTCCCTTCTTTTCCCGAGGTCCTGGATCATCTTCACTATCATTATTCTGAATTCTTTTTCTGGAAGGTTGCCCATCTCCACTTCATTTAGTTGTTTTTCTGGGGTTTTATCTTGTTCCTTCATCTGGTATATAGTCCTCTGCCTTTTCATTTTGCCTGTCTTTCTGTGAATGTGGTTTTTCTTCCACAGGCTGCAGGATTGTAGTTCTTCTTGCTTCTACTGTCTGCCCTATGGTGGATGAAGCTATCTAAGAGGCTTGTGCAAGTGTCCTGATGGGAGGGACTTGTGGTGGGCAAAGGTCAGTAAAACTTTAATCTGCTTGTCTGCTGATGGGTGGAGCTTAGTTCCTTCCCTGTTGGTTGTTTGCCCTGAGCTGACCCAGCACTGGATGCTATAGGCTTTCTGATGGGGCTAATGGCAGACTCTGGGAGGGCTCACACCAAGGAGTACTTCCCAGAACTTCTGCTGCCAGTGTCCTTGTCTCCTCAGTGAGCCATAGCCACACCCCACCTCTGCAGGAGAGCCTCCAACACTAGCAGGTAGGTCTGGTTCAGTCTCCTGTGGGGGTCACTGCTCCTTCCTCCTGGGTCCTGATGCACACACTACTTTGTGTGTGTACTCCAAGAGTGTAGTCTCTCTTTCCACCCATCCTGTCGAAGTCCTGCAATCAAATCCCACTAGCCTTCAAAGTGTGATTCTCTGGGAATTCCTCCTCCCATTGCTAGACCTCCAGGTTGGGAAGCCTGATGTGGGGCTCTGCACCTTCACTCCAGTGAGTGGACTTCTGTGGTATAATTGTTCTCCAGTCTGTGAGTCACCAGCCCAGTGGTTATGGGATTTGATTTTATTGTGATTGTGCCCTGCTACCATCTCATTGAAGCTTCTTTGTCTTTGGATGTGGGGTATCTTTTTTGGTGAGTTCCAGTGTCTTCCTGTTGATGATTGTTCAGCAGTTAGCTGTGATTCCAGTGTTCTCACAAGAGGGAGTGAGCACACATCCTTCTACTCCGCCATCTTGAACCAATCCCCAGCATTTTGTATTATTAGTTTTATGGATTTTAGCCATACTGATATGTATGTAATGGTATCACTGTGTTATTTTAATTTGCAATTATCTAATGACATTAGATGTTGAGCATCTTTTTTTAAATAATTATTTGCCATCTCTATATCTTTTTTTTGGTGAGATATCCGTATAGATCTTTTACTCATTTTAAGATTGGGTCAGTTGTTTTCTCTTTGTTGAGTGTTAAGAGCCCTTCATATATTTTGTATACCAGCCCTTTATCAGAAATATGGTTTACAAAAATTACCTCCTCGTCTGTGCCTCGTCTCTTGATTCTCTTGATGTCTTTCCCAGAAGTTTTAAATTTTGACAAAGTCCACCAAACCCAAGCTCACCTAGATTTTCTCCTATATTATCCTGTAGAACCTTTACAGCTTTACATTAGGTCTATGACTTATTTTGAGTAAAATTTTGTGAAAGATGTAAGGACTGTTTCAAGATTCATTTTAATTGGTATATGGATGTCTAATTGTTCTGGTGTCATTTGTTGAAAGGGCTATCCTTCTAATGAATTGCATTTGCTCCTTTTTCAAAGATCAGTTGACTATACTGGTATGTATCTATTTCTTGGATATGTTGTTCTATTGATCAATTTATTATTTCATCAATATGCTGTCTTTATAGATTTATAGTAAGTCTTTTTTAATTTAATTTTTTTTGAAGTATAGTTGACTTATAATGTGCAAATTTCTTCTGTACAGCAAAGAGACTCAGTTATACACATTTATATACATTCTTTTCCATTATGGTTTATCCAGGGAGATTAGATATACTTCCCTGTGCTATAGAGTAGGACCTTGTTGTTTATCCATTCTAAATGTAATAGTTTGCATCTACTAACCCCCAACTCGCAGTCCATCCCTCTCCCTCCCACCTCCCCCAGCAACCACAAATCTGTTCTCTATGTCTGTGAGTCTGTTTCTGTTTTGTAGATAGGTTCATTTGTGCCATATTTTAGATTCCACATATAAGTGATACCATATGGTATTTGTCTTTCTCTTTCTGACTTACTTCACTTAGTATGATAATCTCTAGATCCATCCATGTTGGTGCAAATGGCATTATTTCATTCTTTTTATGGCTGAGTAATATTCCATTGTATATATGTACCACATCTTTATCCATTCATCTGTCGATGGACATTTAGGTTGTTTTCATATCTTGGCTATTGTGAATTGTGCTGCTATGACATAGGGGTGCATGTATCTTTTTGAATTATAGTTTTTCCAGGCCTATGCCCAGGAGTGGGATGGCTGGATCATATGGTAACTCTGTTTTTGGTGTTCTGAGGACCCTCCATACTGTTTTCCATAGTGGCTGCACCAACTTACATTCCCATGAACAGTGTAGGAAGGTTCCCTTTTCTCCATACCCTCTCTAGCATTTGTTATTTGTAGACTTTTAAATGATGGTCATTCTGACTGGTGTGAGGTGCTACCTCGATATAGTTTTGATTTGCATTTCTCTAATAATTAGTGATGTTGAGCTCTTTTCATGTGCCTACTGGCCATTTGTATGTCTTCTCTAGAGAAATGTCTAGAAAGGTCTCCTGTCCATTTTTTGATTGGGTTGTTTGTTTTTTTGTTGTTGAGTTGTATGAGCTGTTTGTGTATTTTGGAGATTAAGCCCTTATTGGTTTCATCATTTGCAAATATTTTTCCCTTCTGTAAGTTGTCTTTTATTTTGTTTATGGTTTCTTTTGCTGTGCAAAAGCTTGTAAGTTTGATTAAGTCCAATTTGTTTGTTTTTGTTTTTATTTTTATAGCCTTGGGAGACTGACTTAAGAAAACATTGGCACGATTTATGTCAGAGAATGTCTCTTCTTGGAGTTTTATGGTGTTATGTCTTATGTTTAAGTATTTAAGCTATTTTGAGTTTACTTTTGTACATGGTGTGTGTTCTAACATCATTGATTTACATACAGCTGTCCAACTTTCTCAGCACCACTTGCGTAAGAGACTATCTTTTCCCCATTTTATTTTCTTGCCTACTTTGTCAAAGATTAATTGACCATAGATGTGTGGGTTTATTTCTGAGCTCTGTATTCTGTTCCATTGATCCATATGTTGGTTTTTGTACCAGTACCACACTGTTAATTATTGTAGCTTTATAGTATTGTCTGAAGATGGGAGAGTTATGCCTCCTGCTTTTTTTCCCCCTCAGGATTGCTCTGGCAATTCTGGGTCTTTTATGGTTCCATATAAATTTTTAGATTATGTGTTGTAATTCTGTGAAAAATATCATGGGTAATTTAATAAGGATCACATTAAATCTGTAGAGTGCTTTGGGTATTTTTGCGATTTTAACAATATTAATTCTTCCAATCCAAGAGCATGAGATATCTTTCCATTTCTTTGAATCCTCTTTAATTTCCTTTATTAATGTTTTATAGTTCTCGGAATATTAGTCTTTCACCTCCTTGGTCAGGTTTATTCATAGGTATTTTAGAAAAGTATTGTTTTTTTTACATTCCCTTTCTGATATTTCATTGTTAGTGTAAAGAATGCAAGCAATTTCTGAATGTTAATCTTGTATTCTACTTTGATGAATTCATTCATTAGATCTAGTTTTTGTGTGGAGTCCTTAGGGTGTTCTATATATAGTATAATGTTATCTACATATCGTGAGAATTTTACCTCTTCCCTTCCAATTTGGATACCATTTATTTCTTTTTCTTGTCTGATTGCTGTGGCTAGGACTTCCAATACTATGTTGAATAGAAGTGGTGAAAGTGGGTATCCTTGTCTTGTTCCAGATTTTATCAGGAAGGGTTTCAGCTTTTCACTGTTGAATCTTAGATAGGCTGTGGTTTGTCAAAAATGGCTTTTGTTATGTTGAGATATGTTCCCTCAATACCCACTTTGGTAAGAGTTTTTATCATGAATGGATGTTGAATTTTGTCAAATACTTTTTTCTGCATCTATTGAGATCACGAGGTTTTTGACTTTTGTTTATGTGGTGTATTACATTGATTTGTGTATGTTGCACCATCCTTGTGAACTTAGGATGAATCCCACTTGTTTGCAGTGTATAATATTTTTTATGTGCTGTTGGATTCGGTTTGCTAATATTTTGTTGAGAATTTTTGCATATATATTCATCAATGGTGTTGGCCTGTAATTTTCTTTTCTGGTGATATCTTTGTCTGGTTTTGGTATCAGGGTGATGGTGGCTTCATAGAATGTCTTTAGGAGTGCTCCCTCCTCTTCAACCTTTTGGAAGAGTTTGGGGAACATTGGTGTAAGTTCTTCTTTGTATGGTTGGTAGAATTCACCTGTGAAGCAATCTCCGTCTGGACTTTTGTTTTTAGGGAGTTTCTTTTGTTTTTTTTTTAAAAACAGATTCTATTTCACTTCTAGTGATCAGTCTGTTCAAATTACCTATTTCTTCTTGATTCAGTTTTGGTGGGCTGTATGTTTCTAGAAAGTTGTCCATTTCTTCTAGGTTGTCAAATTTGTTGGTATGAATTGTCCATCATATTCTCTTATTTATTCTGCATTTCTGCGGTATGAGTTGAGATTTCTCCATTTTCATTTCTTATTGTGTTTATTTGGGGTCTCTCTGTTTTCTTCTTGGGGAGCCTGGCCAGAGGTTTGTCAATTTTGTTTACCCTTTCAAAGAACCAGCTCTTTGTTTTATTGATTTTTTTCTATTTTTTAAAAATCCCTATTTTACTTATTTTCTCCCTGAACTTTATTATTTTCTTCTTTCTGATGACTTCAGGTTTTGTTTTCTAATTCTTTTAGGTGGTATGTTAGGTCGTTTGAGATTTTAATTGGTTTTTTTTTTTTTGAGGAGGAGGGTGTGTATCACTGTGAGCTTCCCTCTAAGAACTGCCTTTGCTGCATCCCGTAGATTTTGTGTGTTTGCATTTTCATTTGTCTTAAGGTATTTTTTAATTTTCTTTTTGATTTCCTCATTGACCCATTGGTTTTTTAGTAGTATGATGTTTATTCTCCATGTAATGTTTTTTTCTCATTTCTTTTCCTGTGGTTGATTTCTAGTTTCATGCTGTTGTGGTCAGAGAAGATGCTTGAAATAATTTCTATACTCTTAAATTTGTTGAGGTTAGTTTTGTGACCTAGTATGTGGTCAGTCCTAGAGAATGTTCCATGTGCACTTGAAAAGAATGTGTATTCTGGGTTTTTTTGATGTAATGTCCTGAAAATATCAATTAAGTCTAACTGTTCTATCATATCATTTAAGATCTCTGTTGCCTTGTTGATTTTCTGTCAAGAGGATTGGTCCATTGATGTGAGTGGGGTGTTAAAGTCTCCTACTAATATTGTATTCCAATCAGTTTCTCCCTTTATGTCTTTTATTATTTGTTTTATATATTTGGGTGCTCATATATTAGGTGCATATATGTTGATGAGTGTAAAATCCTCTTCTTGTATTGATCCTTTTACCATTATATACTGTCCTTCTTTATCTTTCTTTATTGCCTTTGTTTTAAAGTCTATTTTGTCTGATATGGGTATTGAAACTCCTGCTTTCTTGTCATTTCTGTTTGCATGAAATATTTTTTTCCATCCCCTCACTTTGAATCTATGTGTGTCCTTTGCCCTAAGGTGGATCTCTTGTAGGCAGCATATTGTAGGCTCTTATTTTTTTTATCCAGTCTGCTGCTGTATATCTTTTGATTGGAGCACTCAGTCCATTGATATTTAAGGTAATTATTGATACATACGTATTTATTGCCATTTGAAACCTTGTTTTCCACTCTGTGTTTCTTCTTTGTTCCTTTCTTTTTTTGTTTTTCTTTTTGTGGTTTGATGATTTCTTTTTATTTTATGCTTGTGTTCTCTTCTTTTTGATTTTTGTGAATCTATTGTATGTTTTTGATTTGTGGTTGCCCTGTTTTTCAAGTATGTTAACCCCTTCTTATATCTGCTTGCTTTAGACAGTCATACAGGCTCAAACACATTCTAAAAAAAAAAAACAAAAAAACGGAATCTACAATTTCTTACTCTCCCCCCCCACCCCACATTTTATGATTTTGATGTCCTTTTTTTTTCTACACCATGCAGCTTGCAGGATCTTAGTTTCCTGACCAGGGATTGAATCCATGCCCCCTGCAGTGGAAGCATGGAGTCTTAACCACTGTGCCAGGGAAGTCCCTTGATGTCCTTTCTTACATCTTCATGTTTATCTTTTTGCTGTTCCTTGTTTTTATCATCACTTTCACAAATAGATTTTTTTTTTAATCTGTATACTGGCTAATTTAAATGATTTACTTTCCAGTTATGATTTCCTCCTTCTATATCTTCTTGCTTCTTTTCTATTTAGAGAAGACTTTTCAATATTTCTTTTAGGATAGATTTAGTATTGCTATATTCTTTTAGTTTTTGCTCATCTGAGAAATTCTTTATTTCTCCTTCTATCCTAAATGATAATCTTGCTGGATAGAGTATTCCAGATTACTGATTTTTTCCTTTCAAGACTTTGAATATATTTTGCCACCCCCTTCTGGCCTGCAGTGTTTCTGTATAGAAATCAGCTGATAGCCTTATTGGGCTTCCCTTGTAATTAATCTTTGTTTTTCTTTTGCTGCCTTTAGAATCCTCTCTTTATCTTTAACTTTGCCATTTTTATTATAATATATCTTGGTGTAGGTCTGTTTGGGTTCATCTTATTTTGGACCCTCTGTGCTTCCTGTATCTGGATGTCTGTTTCCTTCTTTAAGTTGGAAAGTTTTCAGCCATAATTTCTTCAAATACATTTTCAATCCCCTTTTCTCTTTCTTCTCCTTCTGGAATCTCTATTATGCATAGATTGTCATGCTTTATACTATCCCATAGGTCTCTTATATTGCTTTCATTTTTTTAAAATTTGGTTTTCTGTCTGCTCTTTTGATTGGGTGATTTCCATTATTCTATCTTCGAGACCACTTATTCTTTCTTCTGCATCATTCATTCTGCTATTCATTGCTTTTAGCTCAGATTTCATCTTGGCAAATGAATTTTCTAATTTTTCTTGGCTCCTCAAAATTTCTAGCTCCTTTTTATAGTAATCTGTATTTCTGTTGATAGCCTTCCTTAATTCCTTGAGTATTTGCATTACCTTCTTTTTGAACTCAATGTCTATTAGACTGAAGAGGTCTGTTTCATTGTTTATTCCTTCAGGGGAATTCTCTTGGTCTTTTAACTGGGAGTGGTTCCTCTGCTTTTTCATTTTGCTTGTATTTCTCTTGCTCTGTGAGTTTTAGAGAAACAATTATCTACTGTAGCTTTGGAGGGTTATTTATATGCGGGAATGTCCCTGCATAGCTTGTATTGGTTTAATAATTTTTTGGCATGAGCGCCGTTTTTGGTTTGGATGCTTGCCGTCTCTTTCCTTAGCATGTGCTGGCTGTTATCCCCTTGGTAGGGGGTGGGCTGCACACACTCCCAGGAAGGTGGGGGCAGCAGTTTGCGGCAAGTGGTGGGACCCTCAGTGGGGCAGTGGTCCGTGCCCAACTCTGGAGTCTGAGATGGCAGTGGCGGCTTGAGCCCAGCCCCAGAGCTCACATAGGTGGTGCCCTGATACCTGAGAGTGCACGCGTGGACAAAGAAGCTCCTATGGCTGTCCTGCCCCTCTCCTTGTGGGCCTCCCAACAAAGGTGCCCTTCCTCTCCAGTGGGCCAAGGCCTCCTCCCATACTCCTTAGGTTGTGGTGCAGCACACCCTAGCCCCCTCAGGCTGTCTCCATGTAGCCAATCCAGTCCTCTCCCCGGTTCTGATCTCTGAAGCCCAAACCTCAGCACCCAGCCCCAGCCTGCTCCAGTGGAGGAGTGTCTCAGGCTGGAGAGTGCCAGGCAGTGGCACCTACCTTCTGTGCAGGTCTCTCTCCACTTTTCCTTCCACAAACTGGTTGCTGTACTCTCCTCTGAGGCTCTGAAGCTCCCCCTCTGTCCCGGCTGATCTTCCTGCCAGTGAGGGGACTTCCCAGTGTGTGGAAATCTTTCCTCTTTCACAGCTCCCTCCCAGGGGTGCAGGTCCCATCCCAATTCCTTTCTCTCTTGTTTTTTTCTTTGGTCCTACCCAGTTATGTGGAGATTTTCTAGCCCCTTTGGAAGTCTGAAGTCTTCTGCCAGCGTTCAGTAGATGTCCTGTGAGAATTATTCCACATGTAGATGTATTTGTGGGAGAAGGTGAGCTCCATGTCTTACTCCTCCACCATCTTGATCTGATCCCCAGCTTTATAGTAAGTCTTGAGTTAGGTAGCATCAGTCCACTGAATTTTGTTCTTTTGCTTTAATATTATGTTGGGTATACTGGGCCTTTTTTCATTTCCATATAAACTTTAAAATCAGTTTGTTGACATCCACAAAATAACTTGCTGGGATTTTGATTAGGATTACATTGAATCTATAGATTAATTTGGAGACGATTGACATCTTAACAATATTGAGTCTTTCTATATGTGAACATGGAATATCTCTTCATTTAATTATTCCTTCTTTGATATCTTTCATCAGAGTTTTATGCTTTTCTTTACATAGATCCTGTATATATTTTGTTAGATTTATACTTATTTCATTTTTTGGTGCTAATATAAGTGGTATTGTTCTTAATTTCAAATTCTAGTTGTTCATTCTTGATACATAGGAAAGCCATATATATATATATATACACACACACACACACACATATACATACACACACACATACATACATACATACACACGCATATAATGTACTTTGGTGGGTTAGCCTTGTATCCTGCAATTTTGCTGTAATTATTTATTAGTTTCACTTGGTGCTTTTGTGTGTTGTTGATTCTTTGGGATTTCCTCACAGCCAGTCATGTCATCTGTGAATAAAAGACAGTTTTATTTCTTCCTTCCCAATCTGTATATCTTATATTCCTTTTTCTTGTCTTGTTGCAATAGCTGTGACTTACAGTACAATAGATAGGAGTGGTGAGAATAGGCATCTTTGCTTTGTTCCCAAACTTAGGGGAAAAGTATATAGTTTGTCACATCATTAAGTATGATGTTAGCTGTGGGTTTTGTTTTTTTGTTTGTTTGTTTCTTTTTGGTAGATGTTCTTTATCAAATTGAGGAATTTCTCCTCTATTACTAGTTTACTGAGAGTTTTTATCATAAGTATTGGATTTTGTCAAATGTTTTTTCTGCATCTATTTACATGATCATATTATTCTTTAGCTGTTGTTGTGATGAATTACATTGATTTTTTTCATGTTGAACAAGGCTTGCATACTGTTCTATATTTTTATGACTTGAAAAATCTTCTATATGTAGGAGACTCCCAAACTTACATCTCTAAGCCTAGACTTATCCTTACGTCAGTCATCTCCTAACATTTCTTAAACTAAACTCCAGATCTTTGTTAACAAAAATGCTCCTCCTATAGTCTTTCTCATCTCAGTAATTATAAACTCTTTTCTTCCACTGCCTCTTCTAGAAAGGACTACAGTTCCTGACTCTTCTACAGTGGAACCCAGACTATAGTTACTGATGTTTCTGTGCTGTGGCATAATATTTCCCGGATGCAACTGGCACTCTGGGGGAGGACAGAGACATAGAAAAGGGAGAGGCAGATGGCATGCCTGGAATCCAAGCCTCTTCTACCCAGTCATGAACAGTCAACAAAAGAGGAATTGTGTGGAGACAGAAGGATTGTAGTATTAGAGTCCCTGAGGAAGTATAAAGTTCAAATATAGAAGTTTCAGTCAGAAAGCCAGGATTCTCCTTTACTGTGTGAATCCATTAAGCTGATTCCAGCAGGAATTTTCTGCACAAGATCTTAAGTGAAGGTAGCCTATGGCAAGAAAATTATAATTAGGGAGACCATGTGTATCCTAGGATGGTCTCAATTTATACCTGTTTTAAGTCAGTTATTTATTTCCAGGGTTGTATTTCATTTTAAAAAGTGTCCCAATTTGGGTGATGTGTTATTTGGTTATTTGCTTATAACCCAAGGGACATTAGAAATTTGGATAACTTCTGGAGATGGAAACTGCATATGGAAGATTTGTAGGAAGGATCCAAACCATCTTCCTGCTCACTTCAGGTCCTTGTGTTGATAGCTTGGAGAAAGCATTGGGATCAGGTTGTAGTTAAAGTTTCTGGATTTGAAACCTCAGGGTTATTTCAGGGGTTTATAGAGATGCTGCTGCTAGGGAAAGAAAAAAAAAATGACCTGTAGTAGAATCAACTATGGACATGTACAGAATGGGAATGTTTCTGAATCTGAGAATTCAGCATATTACAGAGAGCTGAATCTCAGGGAGGGCAGCCATGAAGAGCCCCTGGAAGGAAGTCTAGTCTTCAAGTTAAGAATCTGATGAGAAATTAAAGGGAAGGGACAATGAGAAAGAATTGCTGATGCTACTGGACCAACTAGTTAATGAATCTCTACTGACTTTTGTGGCTTCTGGCAAGGTCCTCAAAGTACACACACAAATATCAGCTTAGAAGGCATGAGGACCTCAGGAATTTGAGAGAAAGAAATCTGTGGCCTTTGTTCATTAAGTCATTTTTGAAATGGTACCATATACCCCATTTTCAAACTTGAGTTTTCAGTGCTGGTGTGGTTTTAGGAGTATGTATATTGTATACACATACATTATATACATATAATATACACAGAGTATACATACAGTATACATACAATATACAAATAAACAAATACATATACATACAATACAAATTACAAATACAATATATACAAATACGATACAAAATACACAAGCAAATACACAAATACATACAGTATACACACATACACTGATGGAGTATCCTCTTAAAATTGTCTGATAAAATCTCTTCTGAAATATCTTTACCTGTATTAGTAAATGCAACGAGACAGCACCAAGTGGCTATTAGGGGAACAAAATATTAGGATTTATTATTGATTGAGGTCAAGAAAAAGAGCTAAATTGAGAAATTTGTAGAGTAAGAAAAAATGGTAGTAGCTCAGGAAAGGCATGATCCTTGCTCCTCCCTGAACGCCCATCCATTAAAAAGGGGAAGGGGGTAGATAAAGACGGAGAGATAAGGATTGACAACTCCTGGAGAATGGGACTCAGTGGCTTCCCAACTTCTCATGGGGGTGATGTGCCTCTACCCACCACTCTGGATGATAGGGATATCCTCCCCACCCCCATCCTTCCTATAGGCATCACGGTTAGTGCCTATAGGATCCAGGAATTGTGTCTAGGATATAGAACTACCTAACAGTATCCCCAAAGTAGGGGAGAGTCTTGACAAGCAGAGGATGACCTCAGAATTCACTGTGGAGCAGCAGAAGTGCCCTTGTAGAGGGTAAACATTTGATTGATTATCTGAGGCAGGAAGAAGCAGGTGGAGAAAGACAGCGTATAGTTTGCATACAAGAAAAGGTAAAAAGAGATGGTCTGCTAAGCAAAATGAACACAAGTTCTCTGTTCTCACATGTTTAACCAGCAGTGGTGGCTGGAGCTGGCACTGGCTGGTGAGAGCTGATTGTGCAATTTCTTCCCAACTCCTCATTCAGTGAGATCAATAGGTAGCTTGAAATAAATCATGGTAGAAGTATTTATACCACAGAATAGGCAAATGATGTACACCAGAGCTTTTAAAAAACTCTTCCAGAGAACCAGATGTTAGCTATTTATCAGCACACCACTGGGTCCTAGACTCTTTGGAAATAGAAGTCAGAAATTCACATGTCAAATTGTGTCTCATTTTATACTGAACTCTTACAGATCTGTCAACTTGCTTTGTTGACAGGGAGACTGGTTATGACCTTATTCCAGAGTGACTGAAGGAGGTCTGTCTCATTAGACTACTATGGCCCAGTATTTGATTCTGAGTCAGAGTCAAACATTTCTGCCCAGAGTATGTCCTCAGACTCCAGAATAACCCTGTCATGAACTTAGTGCCCTGGGCAATTTGTTGCTTCAGAACTGTGAGATTGTTTATCCAGGGATGAGAAGGTTGGAAAAAAACAATGGTGTTGCCCTTCCTGAACTTCATTGCATACCAGGAAGTCTGTGGTTAGTAGTCAGCCTTCTACCAGTCTCTCAGGGGATTATTTCTGAATTTCCGAAGTACTTAAAGAAACTCAAAGGCCTAAAAATTCCATGAGTTTGATAAAATGCAATTTGATACTGATCAGATTTTGCTAGGACATCAAACCCAAGTATGTACTGATTCTGCATACAGCTGTTAACGATGCTTTTGATAATGTTGTTTAAAAATTGAAAAAAAGTCATTGATACTTGTAAATGGAAGACTCACATGGACAATAAAAGAAGTGTTTAACTGTCTTAGAGTGAGGCTGTAGGACCCAGATTAATTCTATTATTTTCACACAATGAGAAATCGTATGCGTTTGATATAAAGAAGAAAATACCATCCTTTATGTATGAGAGGCTAAATCAGTTGTTGAAAATATATGTATCTAGATTGACACTTGCAGGAGACAGATGGCCTGTGGTATCTGGTATGGCAACATCTAGGTGGCTTGCGAAGTGGAGGTCATATTTTGGAAGAAGAAAAAAAGGTGGCTATTTTATTTATGGACCACAAATAATTTGACAGTGAATCATTAAGGAGTTATCTGATGTAATTTGCTTTTTATTTTTTTATAATTAATTGAATCTTTATTGCCACTTACAGTCTTTATAACTTTTCCTTTCAAATTATAGCTACTCTAAAAATATAAGTTGAGTGAGTCAAGTAATTTCAAAGGAATTTTTTTATTATTATTTATTTACTTATTCGCTTACTGGCTGGATTGATTGATTTTTTTCTTTTTAGGATTTCTTTTTTTTTTTTTCAGTTATACATACGTATATATCTTTTTTTTTCAGATTCTTATCCCTTATAGGTTATTACAAAATATCAAGTGTAGTTCCCTGTGCTACACAGTAGGTCTTTTTTGGTTATCTATTTTATATATAGTAATGTGTATATGTTAATCCCAAACTCCTAATTTATCCCTCCCCACCTGTTTCCCCTTTGGTAACCATAAGTTTGTTTTATATGTCTGTGAGTCTATTTCTGTTGTTCATTTGTATCGTTTTTTTAGATTCCATGTATAAGTGATACCATGATATTTGTCTTTGTCTGACTTCATTTCATATGATATCTCTAGGTCCATCTATGTTGCTGCAAATGGCATTATTTCATTCATTATATCTTTTTTATGGCTGAGTAATATTCCATTGTGTATGTATACATATATATCTATATCTCTGTGTGTGTGTGTGTGTGTGTATATATATATATCTCTCTCACATCTTCTTTATCCATTCATCTGTTGATGGACATTTAAGTTGTTTCCACGTTTTGGCTATAGTAAATAGTGCTGCTATGAACACTGGGGCACATGTATCTTTTAGAATTATGATTTTCTCTGGATATATGCCCAGGAGTGGGATTGCAGGATCATATGGTAGCCCTATAAACTTAGTCATCAGAACACACAATAATTGTTACTGGAAGCTCCTGGAGCTCTGGGATTTGTCCTTAATTTTACCAACATACGGGTACTTGGAGTCGCCTGAAAGTAATCAAGGGTCTCTGAGATTTCTTACTCTAAGAAGTCTGCTGGAAAGGGGGTGATGTCAGAGTTGGCAACTGTTGGTGATTCCTGCCTGCCATTAAGCCGGGTGCAATTCTTCGAAACTCAGACGGGTATGAGGGAACATGTATAGAAGCAAAGCACTGTTTTAGGTACCTGCATGCATTTTATATATCCAGTCATTTATCTTTCTGATCTTACTTTAAAACATGTTTTAAGAACACTTAAAAAAATTAAGATACAATACATTTAAAATAGGAAAGATTTAATGAGATAATGAATATTAGTGAGCTGTAGTTCATGTATGTGTTCTTCACGTTCATGAGAAATGGAACACACATTCACTCTAAGCTTCCCGGTAGACAGCACTAAAGGCAAAACTTGAGTGGCTCCATGTCTTTCTTACAATGTCTGTAAAAGTAAAACAAACCAATTGCTCAGAAAAAGCAAAGCTCTTCCTGCCACTAAGAAAGATTTCTCCTCTGGGTCCCCTTAAAGAGGACACTTTGCAAAATACCAAGCAGAATTCTCAGTAGCATCCTTAAAGAAAAGTTGCTGTGAGGTTTCTGTAGGGCTCTCACAGTGTTTCCTGATGTGAGCTGATGGGGCTGTATTAAAGTGTAATTTAGGAAACAAATATACCTGGGCAAGGCCTCTATGATGCAAGCAGGCCCAGAGCTCTCTGATAATCTAGCTTAATGTGGGAGCAGATTTTAGATTTTTAGGAGATTGGACAGAGAATGGATTGACTGAATAACCTTTAGATGATTTTCCGTAAATAATAGATCACTCACATGAAATTTTGATCAATATGTAGCACAGTAAATTCAACTTTCTTTGACAGGTGTCTGGATTATAGAGATTTTAAATGCATTATTGTACTTCATTTTATCTTACTAACAGCCCTTGGAGTTTTATTTTGGTATGCTCATTTTAACAGAAGACTGAACTGAGATGCAAAAAAGTTTGATAATTTGCTCAAGGTCACTTAATTAATAAGAACAGCAAATGACTTTGACTTTAGGTCTTTCTACTCCAGTGTCCATTTCTTGACATGTAAACCTTCTGCTCCTGCTTCCCAAGTATTTGGTAATTAAGGAAAAGGACCCTAAAAGCAGCATCACTGGGGCCATGAGAGCCTGCTCACTCTTATCTTCTCCAATCCTAGTATTGGGCCAGCTATGTCTCTAAAAGGCACATATGGCAAAGTCTGGGCTTTCCGACTCCCCCCAGAGATATAGTATGTCTTATATAGTTCTGTTAGATAACCATTATTATAAGACCATATACACCCAGGTATATGAAAATCGCATTATCTCAAAAGTTACTGAGGATGACCTCTGAGAAAACAGAGGGTGGGGGGAACTGGTAAGTAAACAATAACAGTTGGAAATCCTAGGCTCAAGCGAGCTTTTCCAAGGTGATGTTGCTAGGGATGATCATCACACACCAACGAAGGGAAGGTGGTGTCTTTTCTTCAGGATGTCTCAGAGCATTTTGAAGGCTCCTGTGCTTTGTGAGATACCATGAGTTCATGAGCCATGAGGGGCTTCCTAAATGTATTGGACACAAGCCATTTCTTTACAGAGGATCCTATAGAACCGTTAGTGTGCATGGTTCATTTGGAAAATGTTAGCATACAAAAGTGTTTCCCCTGTGGAGCCACCTGGGGAGCCTTTAAACCTACTGATTCCTGAGCCCCAAACAGATCAATTACATTGCAATCTTGGTGGTGGGAAGAGCATTGGTTTTTTTAAAACAAAACAAAACAAAACAACTCTCTGTGAGGTTCTAATGCATAGCCAGGATTGAGAACAGTCTAGGGGAACTAGGTCTTCAGTAGTTGGAGACCTATTTAGCCCTGGCTCTTAAAGAAATTTTTCCTTTCTAACAAGAGAGACCAGGTAGAACGTTGATGTCAGTGTCTTTATCAACATATTCCTCTCAAACTCTACTTAACTTTGTTTCTTTTTAGTAACCATGACCAAGTCTCCAAAGCTTAGTCTATACAACCTGTCTTGCACAGCTCCCAGTCGCTCCAAGGTCAACAGAACTCTGTCTTTTGTCCATTACTTTTCTAAACTCACTCTTGATTAGATTAGCAACTAATAACCACCTTGTCCAGGTGTTTATAGTTCTGGGATGTTATAAATCTGAGAATTATATTGCAACATTTTAACTTTCATTGGTACTGTATACAACAATTCCCCGCTTCCCTCATAACCTCCTTTATCTCTTGCCCCGGCTTTGGACATAAGTGCAATAAAATTTTACACAATTTAAAAATATTTGCAGATGTGCATTATATATATCTATCATCAATTCAGGTTCTACTATTTTATTTCAGGCTCCTTTTTACTACCATATGGTTATCTACTCACAAGATGTTGTTTTCACTGAGACCCTCACTAAGTTGATTGAGTAATAAAATATATTCTTACAAGAAAGTTTTGTTTTCAAATGCTGCTCATGGTTATCTTTCATCAAAGTCTGGAGCATAAAGGCAGGACACAGTGGAAAACATGGATTTTTAATACACCATGCTATGTCAGAACATATGGATTGGTCTGGAATAACAATTTCAACAGATGACCTAATTTGAATCTGAATACTATAGAAGAAAAGAAAAAGGTTATAAAGACATCTGTAAATCCCTTCTCCATATATTATGATGTGCATTCTGAATTTCAGGCTCTGAAACATTCACTTTAACAGTAGCTTATGAAATCAGCACAAGGCTAAGACACCTAACACAAAAATGCATGTCAACTGCATTGAGGGAGGACTTGGGCATAATGACAGCCTAATTGGGAAATATCAGCAAATGGATCATCTGAGATCTTTTCAGGGAAGCTGAGATTTCCTATAAAGTGACTGAAGAGAGGGAGGATAGGGTGAATCGTTGTGTTTGTTAGATTTCGTTTGTTATGAGAGCCTTGGAAGACTTAAATTGAGTTCTTGGGGTGTGTAATTATGTCAACCACAGAGGTTGAAGTGATTTTGGCTTATAAAGTCTCAAAGAACCCTAGCATCAGAATAGTGGAGAGGAATAAGAAAGCAGAAGGAACATGACAAGAAAGGGGCAATGAGCAACCTGTGCTGAGAATAGAAACCCAGTGTGAGGGAGCTGGTAAGGGTAAATCTGAATCATGATCTGGCTGAGAAACCTTTTACCGTCCGAAGGTTTGAAAAGGAACTTAAACTGTAAAGGCCAATTAAAAGGGGAAGGAGGGGGAAGGATAAATAGGGAGTTTGGGATTAAAATATACACACTACTATATATAAAATAGATAACCAACGAGGACCTACTGTGTAGCACAGGGAACTATACTCAATATCTTGTAATAACCTATAATGGAAGAGAATTTTTTAAAAGAATATACATATGTATGTGTGTGTGTGTGTGTGTGTGTGTATAACTGAATCACTTTGCTGTACACCTGAAACTACACAACATTGTAAATCAACCATATTTCAATAAAATTTTTTTTAATATTTTAAAAAAATTTTTAAAAAGTGTGTTGTTGAATAGTCAGTTGAAAGTAAATTGAATTTAACTGAAATAAGCTCAAATTGCACACAGTTCTTCTTGAAAAGAATCAATAAACAGGCAGACGTGCAGAAATGGAGGGTATAAAATGACACATTAAGGCTAAATTAAAGTGATACTGAACATTTTCTCCTGGTCACACCAGTTGGCTGGTAAATAGGGAGATGAGTTCAGGGAGTGGGAAGTGGTATGGGGAATGGACAGTACAGGACGTGGGCCAGAGGACTGAGGGGGGGTTTTCTGCAATGTTATGTGTGAAAGCGGAGGAGCTGGCCTTTCCACCTATGGGAAATGGGTTGAATAGCATTGAGGGTTTTCTCTTCTTAGGTTCTGCTAGGGGCTAACTTGTCCTCCAAAATTCATATGTGGCAGTCCCAACCTCCAGTGTCTCAGAATGTGACCTTAATTCAGAAATAAGGTCGTTGAAGGTGTAATTTGTTAAGATGAGGTCATAGCGGAGTAGGTTAGGCCCCAACTCTATATGACTGGTGTCCATATAGAAAGCGAAAACTTGGACAGAGAAACACACACACAGGGAGACTGCCATGTGGAGACTGAAGTTGTGTTGCCACAAGCCAAGGAACTACCAGAAGCTGGGAGAAAAGCCTGGAACAGACCTTTCTCTCAAGGCTTCAGAGGGAGCATAGCCCTGCAGCCATTGTGGTCTTGGATTTCTGGCCTCTGAAACAAGAAATTTTGGTTGTTTAAGCCAGTTGGTGATATTTGTTATGTCACACCTTGGAAATGAATACAGGCTCTGATGGAATTTACTCCTTGAGCCTAATTCTGGCTTTTCTGCCTCTCTGAGGGGGGGGGGGTCCAAAGAACAGGATTGGGGAGCAAAGGCACATTGGTCAGTGAGCTTGCCGCCAGTGTAGGGAGAACATGACTGATGAGCAGGATGCAGCTTGGAACAAAGTTTCAAGAAGGCTGCGTATGATGGGCATCAGCTACTTAGTATATGTGAAAGGTCTTCTGTAGCAAAGCCTGGGACTAGAAGCAAAGGGTGGGCTTTTGGGGAGGACAGCCCCACTGTGCCCTAGATGCCTCAAAGATGTTGAATGAGCAAGGATGGTGAGAACCCTTGTCAGTAGATGTGGGAGCTGAAATCCTGTGGATGAGTTTCTGGCGTTTCTGAGGTATCTTATTTTTATTTATCAACTTTAATGAAAGTCTCAGAGTATGATAAAGAGGTTTTACAATTACTCACCAAAGCCAAGATAGGTGATGACAGCATGGATAGAAAGGGGAGAAAACTCAAATGTCTGTCATCCCCCCACCCCTGCTCTTTCTCCAAGTTTGATATTTGGAGTATGACTCTGGATCTACTTTTATACCCATTTTTCCCCCCTTCAAATAGTTTTCTCACCTCATTTCCTCCACTTTCCACCTGCGATAAAACCGAGTCACGGGTTTGCTTATGGACAGGGAAGCTCTGTTACCTTTTGCTAGAGAATCTGGTTAGAAGGATTTCATACTTCTTGCTATTATGGAGAGAATCTTGGGATTTCCTTGTAAAGTTAAATCTTTGCATATAAAACATGCTCTTTTATTATCATTTCATGGATACCTTAGCACATATGCTAAGATGCCAGAGAAATAGTGTAAAGAAAAAATACTAAACGATCATGAAATAAAGTCAGAATATGTTACTTCTTGGGGTATGATACAGTGCCACATTTCAGCACGGCTGCAGAAATTTAAGCTTAACTGCAAAAGATAAGCAAAGAAATGGGTGACTGGACAGTTAACTCTAGTATGAAATATGTGAGTCTGGTTTAGGAGTCTTGACAGATTGGAATGTTACACGTATTGAAGATCAGGATAAAAGAGAGAGAAAAAAAGATTAAATGGAACTCCTTCCCCAGAGATGGAAAAATCAGTCAAGAGGTTGAAGATTAAAGAAGTAAGAAAAAGACCTATTGAAACTAAACAAGGAAAAAAGACCACATAGCATAAATCAAACTTGATTTTGAATTTTTTAACATAGTTGTCAGTCATGCTTTTGCTTTCACGTGTATTTTCCCTAAATTTGAAGAGATTATCAGAAAAATATGCATTTCCAGGATGAACTTCAATAGCAGTTTTTTAATCCCCACATGACAAGGCGAAGCCTTAAGCAATGTGACTTTGTTTCTGCTAGGGTGTAGGTTAAAGGGAGGAGGTTAAAAGACTTCCTGATTGCTTATGAGTCATTAGGAGGCCCAGTGGTACAAGAGTCAGAACTTGTCTTTTCCTGCCAAATCATTTCTCTTCCTCCCATTTGATACCACAAGGTGTGCCTTTTGTTGAGAAAACAGGTCTATTGAACCCTACAAACGACACAAAGACAGAAAGGCTGTGTTTCAGTGTATTATAGTGTTTCAGACCAAAGAAGGTTTTAGGCTCGGCTTTCCTTCTTACCGGCAGCGTGTCCTTGAGAAGTTAATTAGCATCTATTATCCCCAGCTAACAAAATGGAGGTAACAATATGTATTTCACAAGATTGTTGTAAAGATTAAATGATATCACATATATAAATCACTTGGTACAGAGAACCATAAATGATAGCTGTTATTATTAACCTTTTAGGCTTAATGTTAAGAGGTTGATGAAGCCCAATTATAAAATTTCAAAGGAATGAAAATTCTAAATTTTTACATCTGTTATCAAATTATCCCACTTTTCCTTTCTTTTTTTAAAAAATAAATTTATTTTATTTATTTATTTTTGGCTACATTGGATCTTCGTTGCTGTGCGCAGGCTTCTCATTGCGGTGGCTTCTCTCGTTGCAGAGCATTGGCTCTAGGTGCACGGGCTTCAATAGTGGCGGCTTGCCGACTCTAGAGCGCAGGCTCAGTAGTTGCGGCGCACGGGCCTAGTTGCTCCGTGGCATGTGGGATCTTCCCGGACCAAGGCTCGAACCCATGTCCCCTGCCTTGGCAGGTGGATTCTTAACCACTGCACCACCAGGGAAGTCCTTCACTTTTCCTTTCTTTGTCTTTGGTCTTGGCTTTGGTCACAGAGCTTTGTTTAAAGTTGTATTTTATTAAGGCAGTGACGAACTATTGAAGGAATGAAAGTCAGAATAGTGGTTCTCAATTCTGGTTGCACATCAGAACACTAAAGGCATAGTCTCTCAACTCAGCCCCACTAAGATTTGGGGCTGGAAAATCTTGTTATTGGTGGTAGTTGTGTGCATTGTAAGATTAGCCGCACCCCTGGCCTCTACCTACAAGATGCTAGTAACATATCCCTTCTCAATTGTGACAAACATACATAGCTGCAGATATTGCAGATGTCCCCCTTGGGGGACAAAATTACCTCCACTTGAAAAACACTAAGGAGAGAAATGTGATTTAAATGCTTTGGGACAGCAAACAGGCATTGGTATTTTTAGAAATACCATAGATGGTTTTTTTTTGTTTGTTTTGATTTTTTGTGGTACGCGGGCCTCTCACTGTTGTGGCCTCTCCCGTTGCGGAGCACAGGCTCCGGACGCGCAGGCTCAGCGGCCATGGCTCACGGGCCCAGCCGCCCCGCGGCATGTGGGATCTTCCCGGACCGGGGCACGAACCCGTGTCCCCTGCATCGGCAGGCGGACTCTCAACCCCTGCGCCACCAGGGAAGCCCCCCTAGATGTTTTTAATATGGAATCAGAATCAAATTTAGAACAATTTGCCAGGGAATCTATATTTCATTTTATTATTTTATATTTTTATTGTGATATAATTGACTTTAAACATTACATTGCTTTCAGGTGCAACAATGATTTGCTATATGTATATACTGCAAAATGATCACCACAATGTTTAGTTAACATGTCACCACATATACAATTTTTTTCTTTTTATGAGAACTTTTAAGATTTACTCTCTTAGTAAGTTTCAAATATATAATATAGTATTATAATCTGTAGTCACCATGCTGTACATTACATCTCCAGGACTTTTTATAACTAAAAGTTTGTATCTTTTGATCCCCTTCACCGATTTCACCCACCTTGCACATCCCACCTCTGGCACCACTGATACATTCTCTGTATGTATGAAGGCATGAGTTTTGTTTTTGTTTTTTAGGTTCCACATATAAGTGACACCATACAGTATTTGTCTTTCTCTATCTGACTAATTTAACTTAGCGTAATGCCCTCTAGTTTCTTCTATGTTGTCACAAATGGCAGGATAATTCTTTTTTGTTTTTACTGAATAAGATTCCATCCTGCGTGTGTGTGTTTGTGTGTGTGTGTACCACATTTCCTTTATCCATTCATCCATTGATGGACACTTAGGATGTTTCCATGTCTTGGCTGCTGTGAACAGTGCTGCAGTGAACATGGGGTACAGATATCTTTTTGAGTTAGTGTCTTTGTTTCCTTCAGATAAATACTCAGGACTGAAATTGCTGGATCATATGGTAGTTCTATGGCTGCACTGATTTACATTCCCGCCAGCAGTGCATGAGGGTTCCTTTTTCTCCTCATCCTCACCAGCACTTTTTATTTGTTGTCCTTTTGATAATAGCCATTATAACAGGTGTGAGGTAGTATCTTATTGGGGCTTTTATTTGTATTTCCTTGATGATTAATGATGCTGAACACATTTTTACCCGTTGGCCATCTGTATGTCTTCTTGGGAAAAATGTCTATTCAGGTCCTCTACCCATTTTTTAACTGGATTGTGATTTTTTTAAACATTTTTTTGCTATTGAGTTGTTAGAGTTCTTCATGTATTTTGGATATTAACCCCTTATCAGATTTATGATTTGAAAATATTTTCTCTTATTTATTCATTTATTTACATATACATGCATCTATTCTTTTTCAAATTCTTTTCCCATTTTGGTTGTTACAGAATATTGAGCAGTTCCCTGTGCTATACAGTAGGTCCTTGTTGCATATCTATTTTAAATGTAATAGTGTGTATATATTAATCCCAAACTTCCAATTCATCCTTCCCCAGCACCTTTCCCCTTTGGTAACCATAAGTTTGTTTTCAAAGTCTGTGACTCTGTTTCTCCTTTGTAAATAAGTTCATTTGTATCCTTTATTTAAGATTCTGCATACCATATATCTCCCTTTCTCTGACTTACTTCACTTAGTATGATAATCTCTGGGTTCATCCATGTTGCTGCAAATGGCATTATTTCACTCTTTTTAGTGGCTGGGTAATATTCCATTGTATATATGTACCACATCTTCTTTATCCATTCATCTGTCTGTAGACATTTAGGTTGTTTCCATATCTTGGCTATTGTAAACAGTGCTGCGGTGAACATTGGGGTGCATGTTTCCTTTTGAAACATGGTTTTCTCCAGATATATGCCCAGGAGTGGGATTGCTGGATTATATGGTAGTTCTATTTTTAGTTTTTAAAGGAAACTCCACAATGTTCTCCCAAATGGCTGTACCAATTTACATTCCCATGAACAGTGTAGGAGGGATCCCTTTTCTCCACACCCTCTCCAGCATTTATTGTTTGTAGACTTTTTGATGATGGCCATTCTGACCGTTGTGAGGTGATATCTCATTGTATTTTTGATTTGGATTTCTCTAATAATTAGCGATGTTGAGCATCTTTTCATGTGCCTCCTGGCCATCTGTATGTCTTCTTTGGAGAAATGTCTATTTAGGTCTTCTACCCATTTTTTGATTGGGTTGTTTGCTTTTTTGATATTGAGGTGCATGAGCTGTTTGTATATTTTGGAGATTAATCCCTTGTTGGTCACATCATTTGCAAATATTTTCTCCCATTCTGTGGGTTGTCTTCTCATTTTGTTTATGGTTTTCTCTGCTGTGCAAAAGCTTTTGAGCTTAATTAGGTCCCATTTGTTTATTTTTGTCTTTATTTTCATTTGTTTATTTTTGTCTTTATTTTCATTACTCTAGGAGATAAATCAAAAAAGATATTGCTGTGATTTATGTCAAAGAGTATTCTGCCTATGTTTTCCTCTAAGAGTTTTATAGTATCAGGTCTTACATTTAGGTCTTTAATCCATTTTGAGTTTATTTTTGTATATGGTGTTAGAGAATGTTCTAATTTCATTCTTTTACATGTAGCTGTCCAGTTTTCCCAATTTTCTCATTTATCAAAGAGACTGTCTTTTCTCTATTGTATATTCTTGTCTCCTTTGTCATAGATTAATTGTCCATGAGTGCGTGGGTTTATTTCTGGGCTTTCTATCTTATTCCATTGAGCTATATTTCTGTTTTTTGTGCCACTACCATACTGTTTTGATGACTGTAGCTTTGTAGTATACCCTGAAGTCAGGAAGCCTGATTCCTCCAGCTCTATTTTTCTTTCTCAAGATTGCTTTGGCTATTCGGGGTCTTTCGTGTCTTCATACAAATTAAAAATTTTTTTGTTCTAGTTCTGTGAAAAATTCCATTGGTAATTTGATAGGAATTGCATTGAATCTGTAGGTTACCTTGGGTAGTATAGTCATTATGGCAATACTGATTCTTCCAATCCAAGAACATAGTATAACTTTCCATCTGTTTGTGTCATCTTCGATTTCTTTCATCAGCGTTCTGTAGTTTTTGGTATACAGGAATTTTGCCTCCTTAGGTATTTTATTTATTTCTTTTTTTGGTGCGATGGTAAATGGGATTGTTTCTTTAATTTCTCTTTCTGATCTTTCATTGTTAGTGTATAGAAAAGCAGCAGATTTCTGTGTATTAATTTAGTATCCTGCAACTTTACCGGATACATTAATGAGTTCTAGTATCGCGATTGCTCCTTTCCTACCATCTCGTTGTGGCTTCTTCTTTGTGTTTGGATGTAGGATATCTTTTTTGGTAGGTTCCAACATTTCTTTGTAAATGGTTGTTCAGCAGTTAATTGTGATTTTGGTGTTTTCTTAAGAAGAGGTGAGCTAATGTCCTTCTACTCGGCCATCTTGCCTCCTGCTTTTCTTCCATTTAGTAGGTTGCCTTTTCATTTTGTTGATGGTTTCTTTTACTGTGCAAGAAGCTTTTTAGTTTGATGTTGTCACACTTGTTTGTTTTTGCTATCATTGCCTTTGCTTTTGGAGTCAGATCCAAAAAATCATTGCTAAGACCAGTGTCAAGGAGCTTATAGACTGTGTCTTTTCTTATAGGAGTTTCATGGTTTCAGCTCTTCTGTTCAAGTCTATTATCCATTTTGAGTTATTTTATATATATGGTATAAGACAGTGATCCAGTGTTATTCTTTTCATATGGCAGTCCAGTTTTCCCAGCACCATTTATTGAAGAAACTGTCCTTTCCCCATTGTATATTCTTGGGTAGTCTATATTTTAATTAACTTGGTGGTGGATTTCTCTGAAATTCAAAATTAGTTACAATTATTTAATAAATGAGCAATGTTCTTAGAGTTTAACAAAAATTGTTGCAGGTGATAGTGATCTGGAAGTATTTTCATTGACTCACCAATTTGGGTAGAAAATTTTCAGGAAAATTTTTATGAATTAAAAAATGACTTAGGATAGTTAAATATGTGGCAATCACTCTTTATTTAACATTAGTTTTAATTACTGTTTTAGTCAGCTCTGGCTGCCATAACTAAATATATATTACACTAGGTAGTTTAAACTGTGGAAATTGATTTTCTCATAGTTCTGAAAGCCCTAAGTCCAAGATCAAGGTGCAGCATGGCTGGTTTCTGGTGAGGGCCTTCTTCCTACCTTGTAGATGGCTGCCTTCTTGCTGTGTCCTTGCATGGCAGGGATTGAGAAAGAAAGAGAGAAGGGGTGGGTTGGAGGGTAGGGAGTCTCTTTGGTGCCTCTTCTCATAAAGGCTCTAATCCCATCATGAGGGGCCCATGCTCATAACCTGATCTAAACTTAATTATCTCCCAAAGACCCCATCTCCAAATACTACCACATTGGGGGTTAGGGCTTCAACATATCAATTTAGGTGGCAATTCAGTCCATAGCAATTACCAAGAATTTTGCATTTCTCTATAAGCATAGAACTAAGTACGGTAGGCAAAATAATGTTTGCCCCAAAGATATAACAGCCTAATCCCCAGATACTGTAAATGTGTTATCTTTCATGGCAAAAGGGACTTTGCAGATATGATTGTTATGGATCTTGTTATGGGAAAATTATCAGGCTGGTTCCAGGGTAATCACAAGTTTCCTTAAAAATGGGAGAGGGAAGCAGAAAAAAGAGTCAATCACTAGGGTGTGTGTGTGTATGTGTGTGTGTGTGTGTGTGTGTGTGTGTGTGTGTGTGTGTGTGTGTGTGTGTAGTAATGACCTCAATTTTTACAATCATATTTTAACTTCCTATATATTGCACTTAAAATCAGATCATGTGTCATTTAACACATTCTTGTATTTTTATCTATTATCAAATCATAACATCTTATTCACAAATATCCTTTACTATTCTTTCTTAAAGCATTATAAAACCTCCCTTCATTAGTTTTTGAGTTCAGTACTTGTCCTCTCAGGTAGAAATATCTCTTGTCTTTGGACCTTCAGAGAGTTTAGGCCAACTACAAAGTTAGAGGGACCACAGTAGTCAGTACAAGTCAGAACTATAGTACAGTAGCAAAAACAAATACCCTGGGACTAAAAGGTGATACAGGCCACACCAGGCCACTCACTCCTGGAACCCAGACATCATGACACGAAGCCAAGCAACCATAGAGAGGCCACCTGTCCCAGCCCTAGTCCCAGCCAAAGTCCAGCCAGTGGCTAGCACCAAGTACCAGACATGTGAGTGAACAAACTTTAGGATGATTCCAGTTCCCAGTCTTTGATGTATCCCTGTTGACACCACTGGAGCTGAAATGACTTGTTCAAAAAGTCCTGACCAAACTGCAGATTAGTGAGCAAAATAAATGTCACTGCTTTAAGCAACTCATTCCATTTTGGTGTGGTTTGTCACATATACATAGAAAACTGCAATAACCTCCACATTTCTACCAAACCAAATATACATTCCTCTGTCCCTCAGTACTCATTGACACCTGGCTTTAACCTACCTTCCTGGTCTGATCTATGATGCCTCATCATTCATGCATGCACTGCTTAACTCAATCTTAGCATTGGAACCTTATACCCTTTTCCATATAGAGCCTAGTATTGTTGTTTTCTTCCATCTTTGCTCATCTCAGTCCTGCCTGTTCTTCATGGTCCATAATTTAGGCCCTGCAATGCACATCTGTTGCCTTGGTTTTTTTCCATATCCAAGACTATTGGTCTGGTGCCAGCAGCCTAATTTTCTTTTGAAGAAACCACCTCTTCTTTACACCCTATCTAGAGGCTTCAGGTAAGTTAAACTTCAGCTTCTAGTCTAAGGTGGGCAAAGAGCCCAGACATAGCGCTAGTTGGCATATTCCATCGTCCTGCCCAGTGTGATTCATTCAAGAATGGGCACACACCCTGAGTTTGTCCAGTGAGATGAAATCCTGAACTTTTCCCAGAAGAATCTTTCTGTAGTGCCTACTGTACCATGAGGCTGTCAGCAGCCAACATAGAGTGAAAGCCTACCTGAGAATGAAACCAACCCAGAAGGAAGCAGAGCCAAGTGTCAGATTTCTCACAGCATCACTGGAGCATCTGGACTTAGCCATGCCTGGAGCGCCATCCCTCCTTCCACCCACAACTTCTTAGTTGTGTGAGCCAAGCAATTCTTTTTTGGCTGAAAGCCAGATTGAGTTAGATTTCTATCACTTGGTAACTATACAGTCCTGGATAGTTTAAGACCACATCTTCCTACTCAATATGGCAATTCCTGAGTGCCCATTTCACACACGATTCTGTAGTTGGAGTTGAGGCAAAAACATTGAGTAAGACGGGGTCCATGAGGCTTAACCTTACTGGCTTTTCCTTCCAACCCTTCAGTGGAGTGCTTCATCATGTTATTTGTTTACAGCACTTCCCACAGCCATATTGCAGTATAATTAGCTGTATGCATGCCATCATAAGCTTTGTGAAGAGGGGAAACATTCACTTTATTTGAGGACATAAGAATCCATGTATGAAAGTGCAGGCATATAGTGTGTACTCGGGTAGATATTATTTCCGTTCTTTCACATTGCACCTACATGCATCTTGTTCATAGTTGTTGAATGATATCTATATTAATCATTGTCTCTAAGTAATACTAGATACCATTTATGGAACAATTATTAGATGCCAAGCATAAGTACCATCTCAGTTCTCACAGTAACATGAGGTGATACATACTATTATTCTTCCTTTTATACTGGTGGGAAAAATCCCAATAAATTCCAGGTTGGAAAGTTAAAAATCTTGTCCCTAGTCTCACAGCTAGTAAGTGGCAGAGTGAGGACTCCAACTTATGTCTCTCTCATACCACACTGAGCTCATAGCCAGCACACCATATAAAATGCATGGGGCTTCCTGCTTGAAAAACATTCTAAATATCTATTCTGAATGGAGGTAAATTGGTTGGGTTAAAAAACCTTGAAAGCATGGGAAATCAGTCCTCATTTTTGTGCCGTGGTCTTAACCCTCAAAATAGCTGCCCATGTTACAGAAGTGACTTAGCAACGTTTTGGGAGGTGGATAGGGTAAGTGGAAATTTGGAAGGCATTGCCATAAGGCAGATAGTAGGAGCAAACTGTCTGAGCTTTGTTCTTCCCACATCAGCCACAGATGTGAAGCAAATGACAAGAGTAAAAACTGCAAAAGCCTTTTCTAAAAAGTGTTGCAAATTCGATGGCTGCCAGCCAGGAAAATGTAGTGTCCTTTGTTGTCACAAGTGCATAACAGAACGAAGAATCTCAGGCTGCAGGGAAAGATGATAGGGTTGGAAATGAAGAGCTTATGAGGAAGCAAAATGTAAAAATCTAACCAAGGGTAAATGGGAATAAAAGGTCCTTGAAAGTTTCAGGAAGACCTGTACAGAGTTCCAATGAGTTACGTGCAGGGAAATATGCTATTGGTAAAGCTGCAAGTAAGTTTCCCATCCTACCCACTCAAGGAATAAAACAGCCTCACTATTAAAATGCCGGTGGTTCTTTGGGAGAAGAAAATGCATTTATAGGCAAATTGGAAAGGATGACCAGCCCATGTTTGTTTCTTACAGTGCAATGAAAAATTAAATATTTGTTACGGATTTTAAAATACTCATGAAAAAGGCAGATTTCTTTTCATCTCAGTTTCCTCTGGGTGCTATGCAGAGCCGTTGAGGAGAACTGCTCTCCTGAGTCATGGTCCCTTCTTCCCCAGTCAGTCTAGTGGCCGGAGTGAGAATTGGGGACAGAAGGAGAATACTTGAGGCACTTCATGCACCCTGAGCTGTGGGAGCACCAGGGTGGGGCAAGGGTGGGAACGGAGAGGATGAACTTCTCTTAGATTGCATTTTAAATCCTTCGTTTTGACATCTGAAAAACAGGTCATGGAAACACGTTTCTCACTTGATCATTTTCAGGATTAAATGGATAACACATATAAAGTCTCGCCATTCCATCCCATTCACTTGTGCACTTTCCAACTAGTCTGAAAGCCCCATGAGGGCAGAGGCCAGGTCCTGCTTGCTCACTGCTGTGCCCCCAGTGCCTGGCACAGAGTCTGTGTTGAACAAATCTGTGTTGGCTTGAACTGATGCCTGTTGCCTGTGTATTTAGGAAGATGCAAAACCAATTTTCTTTCTATTATGTTTATTCTAAAGCAATTTGTGTCAAGCCAATGCTTTTCCAAGAATATGAAATTTGCCCCTAAGTGATCTGAGAGATCCTGATGATGCATTAAAATGGCCAGTTGCATTTAATGACAGAAATGGGATTGGAGGGGCAGAATGGGCCAAGAACTTCCTCCCACAAATGATAGTCCTAATTAACATACTTTATCTAAGGACCATTGTCTTAATCAAAAAGCATCTTAAGTGACAGTTTACATGTGGTCTTTTAAGGAGGCCATGTAGCAAGAACAAATCCTGTAAAATAAACATTGTTCTTTTTTGCATCTGTCCCCAAAAGGAAAGAGAATGAAATAGTGACTGAAATTTGCTAGGCTCTGCTTAAAACTGTTGGAATTTTGCTAACTGCCATTCTAGTTCCAGCTTAGAGCTATTCTTTAGCATGAGTGATACATATATTTGAGAAGTATATCTAAGAGATATTAATAGTATTAACAGATAAGAATAGATAGATTTATTGAGGGCTGTGGCAGCACATAAGGGTGGTGGGGGAAGGGAATGTCAGGGAACTAGTGTGTCCAAGTTGAACCTTGAGGATAAGAGAGCCAATTCATTTAATTCTTTTACAAGTTCTATAATGAAATTCTTGTTCTTATTTCACAGATAATATAACACATCAGCTTTACGAGAGTAAGTTACTCTCTAAAATTCATACACTTTCTGCTATACCAGCATTTTACAATTTTTGTTTTGTTTTTTTGGTCTGCTTATCCCTTTCATCAGATTAAATACTTGTGAAACTATTAAGGATTATTTTAATCATTTCCTATTTTTTTGCATCATAAATTATTTTTAAAATTCTAAAATATTTTGTTAGATAAGTGTATGATTAATGGCCATATTATAGTGTTTACTTTCAATATAATTTTTATCATCTTTGATATTTGTAATGTATAATAATTAACTTTGGTCCATTTAATAAATATGGCAGTATTTATTTTACTATCAAAAAGTGTAAGAAAAATCATGATTTGGCTACAAATTTATAAGTTTTAGATTATCTTTAAGAGATCAAAACCATGATAAAATATAGTTATTTTAAGGATTATGACATAAACAATAGAAAAAACTGCCTTCATTTAATGTTCAGAAGTTTTGAATTTTCTATTTACAAATCAGTTAATTTTGATAATTGTCATGTTTTGTTTATAAATGACAGGATAAGCTGGAAGGTATTAGGCTGCTATTTGCAATCATTTACCCATAAGTAAGACATTCCAGATGCTGGTAGCCTTAATTCCCAATAAAAAAAAAATCTCAATCAGTTATAACTGTCACAGGGCTTTCTATTTTTAGCATTTTCTTTGTTAGAAGAGACTTCTTGCTGGTCTATATTATAAGCACACGCATCTGAATTACAGATCTGGTGGGGAGCATCTTAAGGTACATGTATTAGCTCAAGCTGCCATGACAAAAATACCACAAACTGGGTGGCTTAAACATAGGCACTAGCAGTCCAAGATCAAGGTGCCAGCAGCTTTGGTACCCAGGTAAGGGCCCTCTTCCTAGCTTCCAGATGGCTGCCTTCTCACTGTGTCCTCACAAAGTGGAGCGAAAAAGAGCTCTGGTCTTTCTTCTTCTTATTATAAGGACACTAATTCTGTCATGGGGGCCCTACCCTCATGACCTCATCCGAACCTAAATATGGACCAAGGGCCACCAAGTATCACTACATTGGGGGTCAGGACTTCAACATATGAATTTGGGGGGACACAAGCCTCATTCGGTTCATAACAGCATATTTGTAGAAATGTTTAGGTCCAGAGAAGGGGGGCCCCACCTCACTCTTTGGGATCTGTTCTGGTCTTCCTCCTAATAGGGTGAGGGTTCTGCAGGGCCAAGAGAACATGAATATTCAGAGCCCACACACTCTCTTCCAGGTTAGACTGACTGCCTGGGACCCTAGAATTTCCTAACTGAACCACCTGCACCTGCTTCCAGGGCCTGCAAAGCTCCCTCCCTAGGTTGCCCCTTCTGCCTATGAACTACAAGGCCACTGTGAAACACCTCCTCCCAGGAGATGGCCAAGGGGGTGACAGTTTTGACTTAGGGGAAGAAAGGTTGGAACTTGTTAAGTGCTGGCTTGGAGTCCACAGGCACGTATACAAGATGGAATGGAGGACAGAAAGAGAAGGGAGAGAGGAGAACTGGCTCTCCCCACGCCAGTGTGTTCCAGCATCAAACTTTGAAAAGTGCAAGAAACCTGCATGCAAACCTCACCTTCCAGGTTATTAAAAAGGTGCAGTTGTGAAGTTACTAGGATAGAACATATTTTATTTCAGATAGGTTACATTAAATATTGCTGGATTTTTTCCAGAACTGCTGTACCTATTTTGACTTCTATGAGCAGTTTACATGTGTTTCCATCTCTCCACATATTCACCAACACTTGATATTATGTACTTTTCAAAATGTCTTAAATATTAAGACATTTGCTGTGTGGTCTCCATTTGTACTCTTGATCTACTTTTCATGAATGTTAGGTGTGGGTCTGATGATGATTAATGCTACTCATTAACTGGTGACTAATATTACTAACAATACTAACTTTAATAATTTTTATGCATCATTAATATAGATATAAATTAAGCAGCATATGGCTGAGAATAAGAACTGCTATAAACTGAGTAGTGGTTGAAACCATCTTGGTGGTTGGCAGTGTTGAACTGAGTGATAAACCAGCTAATTGAGTCATTTGCTCATCAGAGCTCTACTAAGTGGCCATGGGGATGAATCTGATATGCCCTACGAATATCCCAAATTGCTCCATTTTGAAAGGAAGATATATACAGAATAGTAATTTGATTCATTAACTAAAAAGTGTTTTTTTCATTCTTAATTGCCACAGCCATTCCCTGCCTCTATTCACCTCATAGGCTGCCCCTCTAATGCACTTATTATAGGACCTGAAATTAGCACTTTTATAAGGGATGTACTATTGTTTTGTGTGTTTTAAAAACTTTACACCAAGGTCATTGAAATTTACATCACATTCTTTTTCTTTTTTTTCTACTTAATGTTCTATCCACATTGCCGTGTGGGTTGAATTTACTGCTTCTAATTGCTGCATAGTGTCCATAGGACATATATCATCTTTTATTTATCCACTCCCCTAGTTATAGGCATCTAGGTAGCTTTCAACTCTCTCTTATCACAAATAAAATATGACTATAATGAACATATCATATGTGATCCTTACTAACCCATGTGGGAATTTCTTCGATGTATATACCCCAGGAGTGGTATTGCTGATAGGGTGTAAGCATACTTATTACATTAAATATTGGATTGTTTTCTAGAGCTGCTGTACCTATTTTGACTTCTATGAGCAGTTTACATGTGTTTCCATCTCTCTGTATCTTCACCAACACTTGATATTATCTACTTTACAAAATTTTGCCATTGTCATGCATTCACGTGGTATCTTATCCTTTCAATCTGGTGATATTGCTATTGTTTTAATTTGTATTGCTTTGCACCATCATTAACATTAAAAAAGAATAAGTGTTGGGACTTCCCTGGTGGCGCAGTGGTTAAGAATCCGCCTGCCAATGCAGGGGACACGGGTTCGATCCCTGGTCCAGGAAGGTCCCACATGCCATGAAGCAACTAAGCCCATGGGCCACAACTACTGAGCCCGCATGCCACAACTACTGAAGCCTGCGCACCTAGAGCCCATGCTCTGCAATAAAGAGAAGCCACCACAATGAGAAGCCCATGCACCGCAACGAAGACCCAATGCAGCCAAAAAAATTAAGTGTTGTTACAAATTTACACTTTCCTTTTCCATTCTCATGTTTTGTACTTTGACTCAGGTTGGTTTTCGTATGTTCTTGTTCTTAATGTCTAATGTAAAGTCATTTGTTCATCTAAATTTTTTGTATGTGTGTCTATGTGCCAGGAATATAAAAAATAATTTGCTGATCTTGTAAAATAGGTGGTGGTGGTGGTGGTGTGTGTGTTTAATTAACAAAAAGGACACTGAGCTCTAAATATAATTGTCTCTTGTTGTTCTTTGTCCTTAACGTTTCTCCTTCTCTCCTCCCCCCCCTTCCTTTACCTCTTCCTCTTCCATCTTCTTCCTATTCTTTTTTCTTTTACATAACAGTATTTTAAAAATACCCATGCTGCTATATGTACAAATTATTGAATTAATTTTTCCATTTTTACTTGAGTTGTTAAGCATCTCTCTAGTTTTGCCAATGGAATATTCTGCAGCTTAATTCCTGAGGAAAAAGTGGAGTTATTGAATAAGAGGAAGCAGAATAAAGATGAGTGGTGACAAATTTCTAGGACAATTTTCTTTTAAAGAGAGAGTATTTCTTTGGCATTGGGGGAAAAAAAGTGTCTAGAACCTGGTCCTCCCTCCCTACCTCCCTCCTTCCCTTCCATTTTTATTTACATTGGAGTAGAGTTGATTTACAATGTTGTCTTCATTTCAAGTGTATAGCTAAGGGATTCAGTTATACATATGGATATATCCATTCTTTATTTTTCAGATACTTTTCCCATATACGTTATTACAGAGTATTGAGTAGAGCCCCCTGTGTTATACAGTCCTTGTTGATTATCCGTTTTCTATACAGTCATGTTTTCTATACAGTCGTGTGTATATGTTAATCACAAACTCCTAATTTATCCCCCCTCCGCCCCCCACATTTTCCCTTTGGTAACCATAAGTTTGTTTTTGAAGTCCATGAGTCTGTATCTGTTTTATAAATAAGTTCATTTGTATCATTCTTTTTAGATTTCTCATATAAGTGATATCATATGATATTTGTCTTTTTCTGTCTAACTTACTTCACTTAGTATGATAATCTCTAGGTCCATCCATGTTGCTCCAAATGGCATTATTTCATTCTTTTTTGTGTCTGAGTAATATTCCATTGTATATATGTACTACATCTTCTTTATCCATTCATCTGTTGATGGACATTTAGTTTGCTTCCAGGTCTTGGCTATTGTAAACAGCTCTGCAATGAACATTGGGGTGCATGTATCATTTCGAACCATGTTTTTCTCTGAATATATGCCCAGGAGTGGGATTGCTGGATCACATGGTAGCTCTATTTTTAGTTTTTTAAGGAACTTCCATACTGTTCTCCATAGTGGCTGTACCAATTAACATTCCCTTTTCTCCACACCCTCTCCAGCATTTATTGCTTATAGATTTTTTTGATGGTGGCCATTCTGACTGGTGTGAGGTGATATCTCAATTGTAGTTTTGATTTGCATTTCTCTAATAATTACTGATGTTGAACATCTTTTCATGTGACTCTTGGCTATCTGTTGGTCTTCTTTGGAGAAATGTCTATTTAGGTCTTTTGCCCATTTTTTTTATTTTTTAATTTTTTGATACTGAGTTGCATGGTCTGTTTGTAAATTGGAGACTAATCCCTGTTCAGTCATATTGTTTCCAAATATTTTCTCCCATTCTGTGGGTTGTCTTTTCATTTTGTTTATGGTTTCACTTGCTGTGCAAAAGCTATTGAGTTTAATTAGGTCCAATTTGTCTATTTTTGTTTTTATTTCCATTACTCTAGGAGACAGCTTGGAAAAGATATTGATTTATGTCAAAGAGTGTTCTGCCTATGTTTTCCTCTACGAGTTTTATAGTATCAGGTCTTACATTTAGGTCTTTAATCCATTTTGAGTTTATTTTTGTGTATGGTGTCAAAGAACGTTCTAATTTCATTCTTTTACATGTAGCTATCTAGTTTTCCCAGCACCATGTATTGAAGAGACTGTGTTTCCTACATTGTATAGTCTTGCCTCCTTTGTCATAGACTAAGTGACCGTAGGTGAGTGGGTTTATTTTGGGCTTTCTATCCTGTCCATTGATCTATGTTTTTTTAAACTTTTGTTTTATATTGGAGTATAGTTGATTAACAATGTTGTGTCAGTTTCAGATGTACAGCAAAGCGATTCAGTTATATATATACATGTAACTATTCTTTTTCAAATTCTCTTTCCATTTCGGTTCTTGCAGAATATTGAGCAGAGTTCCCTGTGCTATACAGTAGGTCCTTGATAGTTATCCATTTTAAGTATAGCAGTGTGTACAATGTTTCTGTTTCTGTGCCGGTACCATACTGTGTTGATGTTTGTTTTGGCCATGCAGGGTCTTTTGTGTCTCCATACAAATTAAAAATTTTTTTTATTCTAGTTCTGTGAAAAATTCCCTTGGTAATTTGATCCAGATTGCATTGAGTCTGTAGATTGCCTGGGGGGTATAGTTATTTTGGCAATACTGATTTTTCCAATCCAAGAACATGGTATGTCTTTTCACCTGTATGTGTCATCTTCGATGCCTTAAATCAGCGTCTTTTACTTTTCAGAGTACAGGATTTTTGTCTCCTTAGGTAGGTTTATTCCTAGGTATTTTATTCTTTTTGATGCTATGGTAAATGGGATTGTTTCTTTAATTTCCCTTTTTTATCTTTTGTTGTTAGTGTATAGAAATGCAACAGATTTCTTTGTATTAATTTTGTATCCTGAAATTTTACCAAATTCACTGATGAGCTCTAGTAGTTTTCTGGTAGCATCTTTAGGATTTTCTATGTATAATATCATGTCATCTGCAAACAGTGACAGTTTTACTTCTTTTCCAATTTGGAGTCCTTTTTGCTTTTTCTTCTCTGAATGTCATGGCTTGGACTTCTAATACTATGTTGAATACAAGTGGCACGAGTGGACACGCTTTGTCTTGTTCCTGATCTGAGATGGAATGCTTTCAGCTTTTCACTGTTGAGTATATGTTAGCTGTGGGTTTGTCAAAAATGGTCTTTATTATGTTGAGGTATGTTTCCTCTATTCCCACTTTCTGGAGAGTTTTTTTTTTTTATCATAAATGGATGTTGGATTTTGTCAAAAGATTTTTCTGCATCTATTGAGATGATCATATGGTTTTTATTCTTTGGTTTGTTAATGTGGTATATCACACTGATTGATTTGTGGATATTGAAGAATCCTTGTATCCCTGGCTTAAATCCCACTTGATCATGGTGCATGATCCTTTTAATGTACTGTTGGATTTGGTTTGCTAGTATTTTGTTGAGTATTTTGGCATCTACGTTCATCAGTGATATTGGCCTGTAATTTTCTCTTTTTTTGTCGTATCTTTGGTTTTGGTATCAGGGTGATGGTGGCATCATAGAATGAGTTTGGGAGTGTTCGTTTCTCTAAAGTTTTTTGGAATAGTTTCAGAAGGATAGGTGTTAGCTCTCCTCTAAATGTTTGATAGAATTTGCCTGTGAAGCCATGTGGTCCTGGACTTTTGTTTGTTGGGAGTTTTTAATCAGAGTTTCAATTTCCGTACTTGTGATTGGTCTGTTTATATTTTCTATTTCTTCTTGGTTCAGTCTTGGGACATTGTACCTTTCTAAGAATTTGTCCATTTCTTCCAGGTTGTCCGTTTTATTGGCATATAGTTACTTGTAGCAGTCTCTTTGATCCTTTGTATTTCTGTGGTGTCTGTTGTAACTACTCCTTTTTCATTTCTAATTTTATTGATTAGAGCCCTGTCCCTTTTTATTTCTTGATGAGTCTGTCTAAAGGTTTATCAATTTTGTTTATCCTTTCAAAGAACCAGCTTTTAGAGTCACTGATCTTTTCTGTTGTTTTCTTCATTGTCTATTTCATTTATTTCTGCTTTGATCTTTATGATTTCTTTCCTTTTACTAGCTTTGGGTTTTGTTTGTTCTACTTTCTCTAGTTGGTCTAGATGTAGGTTTAGGTTGTTTATTTGTGATTTTTCTTGTTTCCTGAGGTAAGATTTTATTGCTATAAACTTCCCTGTTAGAACTGCTTTTGCTGCATCTCATAGGTTTTGGGTCATCGTTATTTTGTTTTCATTGTCTCTAGCTAGTTTTTTATTTCCTCTTTGATTTCTTCAGTGATTCATTGGTTGTTTAGTAGCATATTGTTTAGCTTCCACATGTTTGTGTTTTCTGCAGGTTTTTTTTCTTGTTATTTGTTTCTAATCTCATAGCATTGTAATGGGAAAAGATACTTGATATGTTTTCAGTTTTCTTAAATTTACTGAGGCTTGCTTTGTGGCCCAGCCTGTGATCTATCCTGGAGAACGTTCTTTGTGCACTTGAGAAGAATGTGTATTCTACTGCTTTTGGATGGAATGTTCTATAAATATCAATTAAGTCCATCTGGTGTAATTTGTCATTTAATGCCTGTGTTTCCTTATTAATTTTCTGTCTGAATGATCTCTCCATTGATGTAAGTGGGGTGTTAAATTCCCCCACTATTACTGTGTTACTGTCAGTTTCTTTTTATGGCTGTTAGCATTTGACTTATATATTAAGGTGCTCCTATGTTGGGTGCATATATATTTACAATTGTTATATCTTCTTCTTGGATTGATCCCTTGATCATTATGTAGTGTCCTTCCTTGTCTCTTGTAACAGTCTTTATTTTAAAGTCTATTTTGTCTGATAAGAGTGTTACTACTCCAGCTTTCTTTTGATTTCCATTTGCATAGAATACCTTTTTCCATCCCCTCACATACAGTCTGTGTGTGTCCCTAGATCTGAAGCGGGTCTCTTGTAGACAGCATATATACAGGTTTTGTTTTTGTCTGCATTCAGCCAGTCTATGTCTTTTGGTTGGAGCATTTAATGTGTTTACATTTAAGGTAATTATCAATCTGTATGTTCTTATTGCCATTTTGTTAATTGTTTTTACAGGATTTTTTCTCCCCTTCCTTTTTTGTTCTTTTGTGATTTGATGACTAACTTTAGTGTTGTGTTTGGATTACTTTTTTTTTTTTTGTATGTATATCTATTGTAGATTTTTGGGTTGCAGTTCCCATGAGGTTTTTATATAGCAGTCTACATATATACAAGATTGTTTTAAATTGCTGGCCTCTTAATTTCAAATGCATTTCCAGTATCCTGAATTTGTACCTCCTCTTCTCCACAGTTGCTGGTTTTGATATATTTGTATGTGGATGACTTCCTTCCTTTACTATGTTTGCCTTTACCGGTGCGCTTTCTCATTCATAATTTTCTTGTTTCTGTTGGTGGCCTTTTCTTTTCCACCTAGAGAAGCTCCTTGAGTATTTGTTGTAAAGCTGGTTTGGTGGTGCTGAATTCTCTTAGCTTTTGCTTGTCTGAAAAGCTTTTGATTGCTCTATTGGATCTGAAGGAGTGCCTTGCTGGGTAGAATATGCTTGGTTGTAGATTTTTCCCTTTCATCACTTAAAATATATTGTGCCACTCCCTTCTGGCATGCAGAGTTCCTGTGAAAAATCAGCTGATAACCTTATGGGGATTTCCTTGTATGTTATTTGTTGCTTTTTCTTTGTTGCTTTTAATATTTTCTCTTTGTCTTTAAATGTTGTCAGTTTGATTAATATGTGTCTTGGCATTTTCCTCCTTGGGTTTATCCTATATTGGACTTTCTGGACTTGAGTGTTTCCTTTCCTTTGTTAGGGATGTTTTCAGCTAAAATCTCTTCAAATATTTTCTCAGGCCCTTTCTCTGTCTCTTTTCCTTCTGTGACCCCTATAATGCGACTGTTGGTGCATTTAATGTTGCCCCAGGGGTGTCTTAGGCTGTCTGCATTTCTTTTCCTTCTTTATTCTTTTCCACAGCAGTGATTTCCACCACTCTGTCTTCCAGCTCATGTATTCGTTCTTATGCCTCATTTATTTTGTTATTGTTTCCTTCTAGTGTATCTTTCTTTTCAGTTACTGTATTGTTCACCTCTGTTTGTTTGTTCTTTTAATCTTTTAGGTCTTTGTTAAACATCTCTTGTACCTTCTCAATCTGTGCCTCCATTCTTTTTAGGAGATCTTGGGTCATCTTTACTATCATTACTCTGAATTCTTTTTCAGGTAGGTTGCCTATCTCCACTCCACTTAGTTGTTCTTCTGGGTTTTTATTTTGTTCCCTCATCTGGAACATATTTCTCTGCTGTCTTTTGTCTAACTTTCTCTCTTTGTGGTCTCCTTTCCACAGGCTGCAGAACTGTAGTTCCTCTTGCTTCTGGTATCTGCCCCTTGGTTGGTGAGGTTGGTCCTGGGGCTTGTGCAGGCTTCCTGGTGGGAGGGACTGGTGCCTGCCCCCTGTAGGTGGAGCTGGGTCTATTCCCTCTGGTAGGCAGGACCATGTAAAGGGGTGTGTTTATAGGTGGCTGTGAGCTCAGTACAACTTTAGGCAGCCTGTCTGCTGGTGGGTGGTGCTCTGTTCCTATCCTGCTGTTTGTTTGGCACAGGTGTCCCTGTGCTAGAGCCTGCATGCTCTTGGGTGGGGCCAGGTCTGGGAGAGCTCACGCCAATCAGTATTTTCTGGGGCCTCCACCACCAATGTCCTTGCCCCTGCAGTGAGTTACAGCCAAACTCCATCTCCCCTCCCCTCCCCTTGGAAACCCTGTGAGACCCACAGTTAGGTCTAGCCCAGGCTCCTATAGAGTCACTGCTTTGTGCTGGGTCCCAGTGCATATGAAATCTTTTGTGCACCCTACAAGAGTAGAGTCTCTGTTTCCCCCAGCCCTGTGGAGCTCCTGCACTCAAGCCCCTCTGGCCTTCAAAGCCAAGTGCTCTGGGGGCTCTCCCTCCTGACGCCAGACTCTCAGGCTGTGAAGTCAGACTGGGGCTCAGAACTCTCACTCATGTGGGAGAACCTCAGCAATATAATTATTTGTGTGTTGCCCACGCAGCAGATATGGGATCTGATTATATCATGAAAGTGCCCCTCCTACCATCTTGTTGTGGCTTCGTCTTTGTCTTTGGATGTAGACTGTCTTCTTTGGTAGGAATGAGTCTTTTTTTGATGGTCACTCAACAGTTAATGGTGATTTGGGTGTTTTCATTAGAGGAGATAAGCTCAAGTTCTTGTACTCTGTCATCTTGTCTGGAATCGAGGGGCTGCTTTTAGTTCGGATGCTTGCTGCCTCTTTCCTCAGGATATCCCCTTGATATGGGGTATGTAGGTGTGGTGGCCCATGCACAGTTCCAGTACTGTGGGGGCAGCTATTGGCGCCCACCTGAGGGTCTCCCAGCCATAGCGGTAGCCTGTGAATACCCAGGAGAGCAGGGACAGTGATTGGCACCTGCTCACATCTCATGTGTGCTCCCTGGATGGGGTATGCAGCAACTGGTGCCCACTCATGGGTCTCCCAGAGGCAGCAGCAGGCCCCTTACTCCTGGGACAATGGGGGGCAGCACTTGGTTCTTGCTCATGGGTCCCCTGTCAGCCCACGTGCCCCGGGACAGTGGGAACAACACTTGCTCGCGTGTCCTACAGCAGTGGTGGTGGCCCACACACTCCTGGGACAGCTGAGGCAGCGACTGGGTCCTGCTTTCAGGTCTCTTGGCAATGGCAGTGTCCTGTGCCCACCTGTGGAACCTACGATGGTGGTGGCAGCTCATGCCTGCACCTGGAGTTCAGCTTCTGTAGGTGGTGTCGTGTTGCCTAAGAGCGTGAGCATAGGGAAAGAAGCTCCTTATGGTGGTCTCGTCCCTCTCCTCGTGCACCCCCCAACAATGGCACCTTGCCTTTCTGGCGGGCTCAGGCTTATTCCAAGTGCACCCTCTGTTGCCACACTCCAGCCTCTTCAGGCTGTCTCCGCACAGCCAATCCCGGTTCTCTCCCTGGGTCTGACCTCTGAAGCCTGTGCTCTAGCTCCCAGCCCCCTCCTGCACCAGTGGATGAGCATCTCAGGCTGGAGAGCACAGTGCAGCAGTATCATCTGTGCAGGTCACTCTCTGTTTTGCCTTCCACAGACTGGTTGCTGTGATCTCCTCTGAGGCTCCAAAGCTCCCCCTCCATCCAGGCTGGTCTCCCCGCTGGTGAGGGGATTTCCCAGAGTGCAGGAGCGTTTCTTCCTTCACAGCTCCCTCCCTGGGGCAGAAGTCCCATCCCAATTCCTTTCTCTCTCTTTTTTTTTTGTCCTACCTGGTATGTGGAAGTTTTCTTGCCCTTTTGGAAGGCTGAGGTCTTCTGCCAGTGTTCAGTAGATGTTCTGTTTGAATCATTCCACTTGTAAATATATTTTTGATGTATATGTGGGAGGAGGTGAGCTCCATGTCCTACTCCTATACCATATTGATTCCTTCTCCGGTCATTCACTTCTTATAGCTAGGTAAGCTCTCTGATAGGAAAACAAGATCAACATGATAGCTACCACAACTAAGAGCTTCACGGTTGTATTAACATCTCTCTACCTCATTTGAGAGAAGAATGCCCCAGCATGTTCCCCAGGAAAAGGTTTGATGTTGAATCAGAACTTGATGATGCAGTCAAATTACACATTTATGTTCATTTATGGTCAACTCTGCTTTTTCTGTTTCTGTCCTTGCCATAGGCCTTTAATTTGGGTGATAAATATATAGGGATTTTTTTTTAATGCTATCTGCCTTTTACCCTACTGCTTATTCAGTTGACTTTCAAGCTGTATTTTTCACCAGTAGCCAGGAAGAGTTTTGAGGGTGGACAGGGGAAGGGGATTTCCAAATCCACTAGGTAGTTATCAATTTGTGGGTGGCACAATTTTGAAACCTAAAACTGTTCTGCAAGGTAAGAACCCCACCAGGGGATAATCAGGAATTTGAGGAGGTATTTTTTGGAAAATGAGAAATTATACCGCTAGAATGGAGTTTCTTTGCTGAATGTTGACAGAACAACTTGACCTGGAGGACAAGGTTCATTAACTTAAAGTATTGTCTCCATTGCTTCCTACTTAAAACTCGATCTTTTTGCAACTGATGCAAACATCTATTTCACTTGTGGCGTCTCTTCTGTGTATTCCAGGGGCTCCACTGAATCGAGTTTCACTTTAGGACAGAGACAGAATCATGTTCCCCATAAATGCAGACCAAAGAGCCACACTGACATCTTAAGAAGATGTGCATGCCATGATTTGGAATCTCATCTGTGTTTAAGTAAGTTTGTCACACTGACTCATGTGATAGGTGATCTCTTGCCATATGCTGCTTTCTTTCTTTCTTTCTTTTTTTTTTTTTTTTTGCGGTACATGGGCCTCTCACTGCCGTGGCCTCTCCCATTGTGGAGCACAGGCTCCGGATGCGCAGGCCCAGCGGCCATGGCTCACGGGCCCAGCCGCTCTGCGGCACGTGGGATCCTCCCAGACTGTGGCACAAACCCGTGTCCCCTGCATCGGCAGGCGGACGCTCAACCACTGTGCCACCAGGGAAGCCCCATATGCTGCTTTCTTATTGCTAAATTATAGTGCTCCCATAATAAAGAGAAGTTCCTTTTTGACCAGTGTGACAACACTGAAGGGGCCAGCAAAAGCCAGACACAGAAAAGCAGGTCTCTTAAGTAGATAAGAATCTTAATCAATTACAGATGAAATCTTCCTGGGTTCAGCATATTGTTTTGACGATCTCAGGAAAAACCATCTCAATTAATGTTCCTTTATTTATAACTAGTTTGAAGAACTTAGTACTTGGATGAAAATCTGCATGGTCCACTAATTTTCTATGGTAGCATCCACTTGCTTTTTCTGCCTCCTAGCAGTCCTCATCTACAATTTATCATCTTACCTATCATGAGCTGAGGAAAAAAAAAAGGCATCAACCTTCACTAAACATGTGTTTTCTCTAAGCTCTGCTCATTAATAAATACTAATATGGAACAGAAAAATACCCAAAGAAGCAAAATGGATAGTCAGTGTAGGCTCATCTCAAATCCATGTTTAGATCATCTGTCTGTGAGTTTATCTTTATGACTACTGTAAAAAAAAATTTTTTTTTATGTTGGTAAATCATGGTAGAAGTTCTTGGGTGTCTGAATGAATTAGGCAGGGCTTGCCTTACATTGCCTCAGGGGACAGGATTCCAGGTTGATGTTCAGGATCCCTCCTCTGCTGACTTCCTTGCCCCCATCCAGTTAGCTGCTACATAAGATTTAGCAATAACATTCCTTGTTTAGCATGAATGTGTTTATCAGATATTTCCTTGAGGGGAGTGTTTCTGAAGGTTAAAAGAGGAAGAGGTAATTCAAAGATATTGGTAAAGCTTAGAGGATGCCAGACAACCTCCTGCCTAGAGCTGGCACTAGACCTTAACTGAAGTGGCCTCACGCTCCAACTTGTTTCTTTTGCTTTTTGCCAAAGGTTCACGTGGTGGTGATGGAAATGGAATGGAACTTAGAATTTTCAAGCCCTGGATTCAAGTCTTGGTTGCCATCTAATATGTTGTCTCCTCATCTACAAAATGAGAATATTCCTTACTTTACAGGGTGAGTCAATCCAACACAGTGTGATGAAAGGTAAGACTAGTATTATTAATAAGTCCACAAAAATATTCCCTATTATTAAAGTTTCCTCTTGGAAATGGTTGTATCTTCAGCACTACACTACAGAGAATTCCTCTTTCCTTAGGGTGCATCACAAGTTCCCCTTTACCACCTTAGCATCTTGACCTATCTGGTTTGGTGTTTGACAGCTCAGGGAACTTTATTGTTATCGCTCCAGCTGTGGCTGCTGCTTGACGTGTTTTACAACATAGTTCTTGGTCCACAGTAACTTGTGGGTGTTATTACCTAGAAATGGATAGGACAAGAGATGCTTTTCATTAAAAATACATATGGAGGGCTTCCCTGGCGGCGCAGTGGTTGAGAGTCCGCCTGCCGATGCAGGGGACACGGGTTTGTGCCCCGGTCCAGGAGGATCCCACATGCCGCGGAGCGGCTGGGCCCGTGAGCCATGGCCGCTGAGCCTGCGCGTCCGGAGCCTGTGCTCCGCAACGGGAGAGGCCACAACAGTGACAGGCCCACGTACCGCAAAACAAACAAACATAAAAACATATGGAGATACAGAAATATTTAAATGGCATTCTAGGCATATAGGAGAAAGATAGTCTTATTTTCTCTCCATCTCTAATTTCTAAAGTGCATCCAGAACACCAGAATTTGGGGCCATCTTTAAGTCCCGCTGACTTCCTATAATGTCCCCTGAGGGACAGCTGGGGTTGTTAAGATACTGTGTGTGTTTTGAGAAAAGGACTAGCATAATTCTGTATCACCTTAATAGAAAGGTTTGCTTCTTACTTTTGCAAGCGTTTTATTAATAGTGTGGTAACTCATATTGTAGATCTGGGGAAATCACATTCTTATGACTAACTGATGTAACCAGAGGTGGTTCGCAGCAATTAGACTTCCTAATATACTGACTTTCCTTAGGTTAATGAAATATTTATATGCCAGTGCCTGCATCAAATGAAAGCCTGGCTGGCTTCAGTCACTCTCTACTCAGTGTGGTCCTGGGCCAGTAGCAGCACCACCTGGGAGCTTGTTAGAAATGCAGACTCACAGGCCTGCCCCAGACCTAGTAATCAGAATCTGTCTGCTGGTGATTTATATGTACATTAAAGTTCAAGAACACTCCCCCAGTAGACCTTACTCTTAGTTTTCAAAAGGGATGAAGAAGGCAAGAATTATTTGCTGCTCTTGAAGAATAATCAGAATCATTAAAGTAGGTTGCTCATCTGTGTAGACCAGCACTACCAAAAGAAATATAATGTGAGCTCCATGTGTAGTTTTAAATTTACGGTCACCACAATTTAAAAAAAAGTAAAAAGAAACGAAAATTTATTTTAATCATATATTTTATTTAAACCAATACATCCAAAGTATTATTTCAGTGGGGAAGCAATGTGAAAAAATATTAATGAGATATTCTCCATTTTTTCTTAATAATGTTTCATTATAAATATGTGCATATATACTTACAGCACATATATATGTGCATATATACTTACAGCACATCTCAATGTGGACTACATGTAGTGAGTAGATGTCATATTGACAGAGCAATTGTAGATGATTATGTATCTACCATCCACTCCAGGGTGCACTTCAGTGCACTTCCTGGAGTGGTGTGCACATATTCCTTCCTTGATTTGTTTATTATTGGATGCCTACCATGCGTCAGACTTCGTGTTAGGTTGAAGGTAAGCAAAAGTAAGATGCACATATTTAAAAACATAATGACAGTATCACAAGATAAATACAATAGAAGAGGTCTGTGTAAACTGCTATGGAAGCATGGAAGAAAGAGCATCAAACATTGTCCAGGGCAGGAAGACAGCATCAGGCTTAAAAACTTGCACAGCGGAGACAAATAGACCCATGCTTCAGGACTTACCTCAGTCCTCTGGGCTTTCACTAGGAGCTAAGGACAAAAGGTTTTCAAAGAGCTGTTATAAGGATAAAATGGTAATTGGATATAAAGTATCTGAAACATAGTATGCTCTATTGATACATTAAAAGAAAGGTAAGGCTAAATTTGAGTGTTTATGGGTAAGTGGAGTTCCACAGGTATATCCTTCAGGATCCACCAATTATGAACATTTGATTTCTCTACTTTCTCTTTCTCTCTGTAAATGTATATATACATACACATGTATAGATCAATACTTTTATATACATATTCCGAAAAACACTGGAAAATAATTTGTAGACATTAAGACCATTTATCCCTAAATATGTCAGTATGTATTTCCTGAGAATGAGAACATTTTCTTACATAATTAGGGGTGTAATTATCAAATTTCAGGAACTTTAAAACACAACACTATTTTCTAATCTATAGTTCACGGTCCTTCATGGTCCAGGATTCAATCAGGTCTCATATCTCTGTTATCTCCTGGAATCAAGAATAGTTGCTCAGACTTTACTTTGGAGTGGAGAAGATGTCTGTGTGTATAAAAGAACTAGACATTTTTAGAGAGAACAGGCTAGTTATTTTGTAGAATATCCCTCAACTTGGGTTTCTCTGATGTTTCCTCATGATTAGATTCAGGTTACATATTTTGGCAGGTCAGCTAGGATTTAAAAAAATATTTTTATTGAGGTATAACTGATTTAAAATATTATATAAATTTCAGGTATACAACTGAGTCACAATTTTTAAACCTTATACTCTATTTATAGTTATAAAATATTGGCTATATTCCTTCTGCTGTACGATATATCCTTGTAGTTTATTTATTTATTTTAATAGCTCTTTATTGGAGTATAATTTCACAATACTGTGTTAGTTTCTGTTGTACACCAAAGTGAATCTGCATGTCCCCATATCCCTTCCCTCTTGAGCCTCCCTCCCACCCTCCCTATCCCACCCCTCTAGGTCATTGCAAAGCACTGAGCTGATCTCCCTGTGCTATGCTGCTGCTTCCCACTAGCTAACTATTTTAGATATGGCAGTGTATATATGTCGATGCTACACTCACTTTGCCCCAGCTTCTCCCTCCCACCCTGTGTCCTCAAGTCCATTCTCTATGTCTACCTGTTTATTCCTGCCCTGCAACTAGGTTCATCAGTACCATGTTTTTTTTTTTAGATTCCATATATATGCGTTAGCATATGGTATTTTTCTCTTTCTGACTTGCTTCACTCTGTATGACAGACTCCAGGTCCAACCGCCTCACTACAAATAACACAATTTTGTTTCTTTTTATGGCTGAGTAATATTCCATTGTATATATGTGCCACATCTTCTTTATCCATTCATCTGTTGATGGACACTTAGGTTGGTTCCATGTCCTGGCTATTCTAAATAGTGCTGCAATGAACATTGTGGTGCATGTCTCTTTTTGAATTATGGTTTTCTCAGGGTATATGCCCAGTAGTGGGATTGCTGGGTCATATGGTAATTCTATTTTTAGTTTTTTTAAGGAACCTCCATACTGTTTTCCATAGTGGTTGTATCAATTTACATTCCCACCAACAGTGCAGGAGGGTTCCCTTTTCACCACACCCTTTCCAGCATTTATTGTGTCTAGATTTTTTGAAAATGGCCATTCTGACCGGCATGAGGGGATGGATACCTCATTGTAGTTTTGATTTGCATTTCTCTAATACTTAGTGATGTTGAGCAGCTTTTCATGTGCCTCTTGGCCATCTGTATGTCTTCTTTGGTGAAATGTCTATTTAGGTCTTCTGCCCATTGTTTAATTGGATTGTTTGTTTTTTTGATATTGAGCTCCATGAGCTGTTTGTATATTTTGGAGATTAATCCTTTGTCTGTTGTTTCATTTGCAAATATTTTCTCCCATTCTGAGGGTTGTCTTTTTGTCTTGTTTATGGTTTCCTTTGCTGTGCAAAAGCTTTTAAGTTTCATTAGGTCCCATTTGTTTACTTTTGTTTTATATCTCTAGGAGGTGAGTCAAAAAGGATCTTGCTGTGATTTATGTCATAGAGTGTTCTGCCTATGTTTTCCTCTAAGAGTTTTACAGTGTCTGGCCTTACATTTAGGTTTTTAATCCATTTTGAGTTTATTTTTGTGTATGGTGTTAGGTAGTGTTCTAATTTCATTCTTTTCCATGTAGATGTACAGTTTTCGCAGCACCACTTATTGAAGAGGCTGTCTTCTCCATTGTATGTTCTTGCCTCCTTTGTTGTACATTAGGTGACCATATGTGTGTGGGCTAATCTCTGGGCATTCTATCCTGTACCACTGGTCTATACTTCTGTTTTTGTGCCAGTACTATACTGTCTTGATTACTGTAGCTTTGTGATATAGTTGGAACTCAGGGAGCCTGATTCTTCTAAGTCAGTTGTTCTTCTCAAGATTGCTTGGGCTATTCAGGGTCTTTTGTGTTTCCAAAAATTTTGTATTGTTTTGTTTATGCGGTACGCGGGCCTCTCACTGTTGTGGCTTCTCCCGTTGTGGAGCACAGGCTCTGGACGCGCAGGCTCAGCGGCCATGGCTCATGGGCCCAGCTGCTCCACGGCATGTGGGATCTTCCCGGACCGGGGCACGAACCTGTGTCCCCTGCATTGGCAGGCAGACTCAACCACTGTGCCACCAGGGAAGCCCTCCAAAAATTGTTTTGTTCTAATTCTGTGAAGAATGCCATTGGTAGTTTGATAAGGATTGCACTGAATCTGTTGATTGCTTTGGGCAGTATAGCCATTTTCACAATATTGATTCTTCCAATCCAAGAACATGGTATATTTCTCCATCTGTTTACGTCATCTTTGATTTCTTTCATCAGTGTTTTATAGTTTTCTGAGTACAAGTCTTTCGCCTCCTTAGCCAGTTTATTCCTAGGTATCTTATTCTTTTCGTTGCGATGGTAAATGGATTGTTTCCTTAATTTCTCTTTCTGATATTTTGTTGTTGGTGTATAGGAATGCCAGAGGTTTCTGTGCATTAACTATGTATCCTGCAACCTTACCAAATTCATTGATTAGTTCTAGTAGTTTTCTGGTGGCATCTTTAGGGTTTTCTATGTATAATATCATGTCATCTGCAAACAGTGACAGTTTTACTTCTTTTCCAATTTGTATTCCTTTTCTTCTCTGATTGTGGTGCATAGGACTGCCTAAACTATGTTGAATGAGAGTGGCAAGAGTAGACATCTTTGTCTTGTTCCTGATCTTAGAGGAAATGGTTTCAGTTTTTCACCATTGAAAATGATGTTGGCTGTGGGTTTGTCATATATAGCCTTTATTATGTTGAGGTAGGTTCCCTCTATGCCCATTTTCTGAAGAGTTTTTATGATAAATTGGTGTTGAATTTTGTCAAAAGCTTTTTCTGCATCTGTTCAGAGGATCATATGGTTTTTATTCCTTGATTCATTAATGTGGCGTATCACACTGATTGATTTGCATATATTGAAGAATCCTTGCATCCTGGGATAAATCCCACTTGATCATGGTGTGTGATCCTTTTAATGTGCTGTTGGGTTCTGTTTGCTAGTATTTTGTTCAGGATTTTTGCATCTATGTTCATCAGTGATATTGGTCTATAATTTTCTTTTTTTGTGATATCTTTTCTGGCTTTGGTATCAGGGTGATGGTGGCTTCGTAGAATGAATTTGGGAGTGTCTCTCCCTCTGCAGTTTTCTCAAAGAGTTTGAGAAGGATCGGTGTTAGCTCTTCTCTAAATGTTTGATAGAATTCACCAGTGAAGCCATTTGGTCTTGGGCTTTTGTTTGTTGGAAGATTTTTAATCACAGTTTCAATTTCATTACTTGTGATCGGTCTGTTCATATTCTCTATTTCTTCCTGGTTCAGTCTTGGAAAATTGTACCTTTCCAGGAATTTGTCCATTTCTTGGTGGTTGTCCATTTTATTGGCATATAGTTGTTTGTACCAGTCTCTTATAGTCCCTTGTATTTCTGCAGTGTCAGTTGTGATTTCTCCTTGTTCACTTCTAACTTTATTGATTTGCGTCCTCTCCCTTTTTTTCTTGATGAGTCTGGCTAAGGGTTTATCAATTTTGTTTATCTTCTCAACGAACCAGCTTTTAGTTTTATTGATCTTTGTTATTGTTTTCTTTGTTTCTATTTCATTTATTTCTGTTCTGATCTTTATGATTTCTTTCCTTCTACTGACTTTGGGTTTTCTTTGTTCTTTCTGTAGTTGTTTTAAGTGTAGGGTTAGATTGTTTATTTGAGATTTTTCTTGTTTCTTGAGGAGAGACTGAATTGCTATAAACTTCTGTCTTAGAACTGCTTCTGCGGCATCCCATAGGTTTTGGGTCATTGTGTTTTCATTGTCATTTGTTTCTAGGTATTTTTTGATTTCTTCAGTGCTCTCTTTGTTATTTAGTAGCACACTGTTCAGCCTCCATGTATTTGTGTTTTTTACAGTTTTTTTCCTGTAATGATTTCCAATCTCATAGTGTTGTGGTCAGAAAAGATACTTGATACGATTTCAATTTTCTTAAATTTTCCGAGGCTTGATTTGTGACCCCAGATGTGATGTATCCTGGAGATGTTCCGTGTGCACTTGAGAAGAAGGTGTATTCTTCCACTTTCGGGTGGAATGTTCTATAAATATAAATTAATTCTAGGTGGTCTATGGTGTCATTTAAAGCTTGTGTTTCCTTTTTTATTTTCTGTTTGGATGATCTATCCATTGGTGTAAGTGGGGTGTTAAAGTCCCCTGCTATTATTGTGTTACTGTTGATTTCTCCTTTCATGGTTGTTAGCATTTGACTTATGTATTGAGGTGCTCCTATGTTGGGTGCAAAAACATTTATAATTGTTGTATCCTCTTCTTGGATTGATCCTTTGATCATGTCATGTCCCTCCTTATCTCTTGTAACAGTCCTTATTTTAAAGTCTATTTTATCTGATACGAGTATTGGTACTCCAGCTTTCTTTTGATTTCCATTTGCATGCAATATCTTTTTCCATCCCCTCACTTTGTCTGTATGTGTCCCTAGGTCTGAAGGGGGTCTCTTGTAGACAACATATATATGGGTCTTGTTTTTGTATCCATTCAGCCAGTCTGTGTCTTTTGGTTGGGGCATTTAATCCATTTATATTTAAGGTTCATATCGGTATGTATGTTCCTTTTACCATTTTCTTGTTTGGGGTTTGTTTTCGTGGGTCTTTTTCTTCTCTTGTGTTTCCTGCCTAGAGAGGTTTCTTTAGCATTTGTTGTAAAGCTGGTTTGGTGGTGTTGTAAAGCTGGTTTGGTGGTGCTGAATTCTCTTAGCTTTTGCTTTTCTGAAAAGCTTTTGATTTCTCCATCAAATCTGAATGAGATCCTTGCTGGGTAGAGGAATCTTGGTTCATCACTTTAAGTATATATCCTGCTACTCCCTTCTGGCCTGAAGAGTTTCTGCTGAAAAATCAGCTGATAACCTTATGGGGAGTCCTTTGTATGTTATTTTTTGTTTTTCCCTTGCTGCTTTTAATTTTTTTTCTTTGAATTTAATTTTTGTTAGTTTAATATGTGTCTTGGTGTGTTTTTCCTAGGGTGTATCCTGTATAGGACTCTCTGTGCTTCCTGGACTTTGGTGACTATTCTCTTTCCCACATTAGGGAAGTTTTCCACTATAATCTCTTCAACTATTTTCTCAGTCCCTTTCTTTTTCTCTTCTTCTTCTGGGACCCCTATAATTCAAATGTTGGTGTGTTTAGTGTTGTCCCAGAGGTCTCTGAGATTGTCTTCAATTCTTTTCACTCTTTCTTTATTCTGCTCCTTGTCAGTCAGTTATTTTCACCATTTTGTCCTCCAGCTCACTTATTCATTCTTCTGCCTCAGTTATTCTGTTATTGATTCCTTCTGGTGTATTTTTCATTTCAGTTATTGTGTTGTTCATCTCTGTTTGTTTATTAAACAAACATTTCTTGTATTTTCTCAATCCATGCCTCCATTTTATTTCTGAGATTCTGGATCATCTTTACGGTTATTACTCTGAATTCTTTTTCAGGTAGATTGCCTGTTTGTTTCCTCCTCATTTATTTGGTCTTGTAGGTTTTTACCTTGCTCCTTCATCTGTGACATATTTTTTTGCTGTCTCATTTTTTTATGAGTGGGATTGTGTTCCTGTCTTACCTTACTGGTTGTTTGGCCTGAGGCTTCCAACACTGGAGTTTGTAGGCTGTTGGGTAGAGCTGGGTCTTGGTGCTGAGATGAGGACCTCCATGAGACCTCACTCCAGTGAACATTCCCTGGTGTCTGAGGTTCTCTGTTAGTCAGCAGTTCAGACTTGGAGCTCCCACCGCAGGAGCTTCGGCCTGACCCCCGGGTCATGAACCAAGATCCCGCAAGCTGCGTGGGGAGGTAAAAAAAGAAAAGAATAACAAAGTAGAAAGTAAAATTAGACTAGGAAACTAACAGATATGTTAGAAAGAATATAAAAATATAGATGAATCAACAACCAGAAGGGACACCATTACCACAATAGTAAAAAAGAGGAGGATGGAAAAGAGAAAAAAAATTAAAAAAGGGGGAGAAGGCCCCAGCTGTGGAGGGCAGGGCATAAGCAAGGGTGATATTTGGGCAGGGCCTATGCTTAGGACCCACAGGGCTGGAAAAGGCCCTGGGGACTGTGGGGGGTGGGATTCAGGCTCAACAGAACAGAAGGGGCCCAGGTGTGCCCTCCACACCTTGTCTCTCTCAGAGGGCAGGGGACCTCACCTGGGAGCCCAGCAGGCTTCCTGGGCTCGAGTGGGCAGGGGCAAACACCCTCCTATCCTCTCCTGCTGCTCTGGTTCCAGAGGGCCCCTCCTGATCTCCCTGGCCTCCCTCCTATGCCCCCAATGACCCAAATGGCCTGGAGAGGACTTTGGAAGGCAGGGGACTGGCCTGCAAGCTCAGCAGGCTCCCTGGGCCTGCGTGGGTGGGACAATCGCCCTCTGCTCCTCCCAGAGGGCCCCTCCTGCCTGCCTCTCCTGATCTCCCCGGCCTCCCTCCTATGCCCCCAGGACCACAGTGAGATATCAGCTCACACCTGTGAGAATGGCTATTATTATTAAAAACCAGGAAATAACAAGTGTTGGTGAGGATGTGGAGAAAAGGGAACAAACCTTTGTGCACTGTTGGTGGTAATATAAATTGGTGCAGCCACTATGAGAAACAGTATGGAGGTTCCTTAAAAAATTAAAAATAGAACTATTATATGACCCAGCAATTCCACTTCTGGGTATTTATCCAAAAACTGAAAACACTAACTTGAAAAGATATATGCACTTCCATGTTCATTGCAACATTATTTACAATAGCCAAGACATGGAAACAACCTAAGTGTCCATCAATAGATGAAGAGACAAAGAAGATGTGGTGTGTGTGTATATATATATATATATATATATATATACAGACAAAGAAGATGTGGTGTGTGTGTATATATATATATATATATATATATGTAATGCAATACTATTAATCCATAAAAGAAGGAAATGTGCCATTTGTAACAATATGGATGGTCCTTGAAGGCATTATGCTAAAGTAACAGTAACAGCAGGACAGGATCCAGATGGCAGAGGACGTGGAGCTCACCTTCTCCCACAAAAACATTAAAAATACATCTACAAGTGGAACAATTCACATAACACCAGCAGAAGACCTCAGCCTTCTGAAAGGGCAAGAAATCTTCCATGTAACAGGGTAGGAGAAAGGGAAAAAGAAAAAGCAGTTGGGATGCAGCCTGTACCCCAGGGAGGGAGCTGTGTAACTCTATGCCAATGAAACGAATAACCTGTAAGAAATGGACAAATTCTTAGAAAGGTACAACCTTCTAAGACTGAACTAGGAAGAAATAGAAAATATGAACAGACCAATCACAAGTACTGAAATTGAAACTATGAGTTAAAAACTCCCAACAAAAGTCCAGGGCCAGATGGCTTCACAGGTGAATTCTGTCAAACATTTAGAGAAGAGTTAATACCTATCCTTCTCAAAATATTCCAGAAAACTGCAGAATAAGGAACACTCGAAGCTCATTCTATGAGGCCACCATCACCCTGATACCAAAACCAGACAAATATACCACACACAAAAAAATTATAGGCCAGTATCCACGATGACAAAGACACCAAAATACTCAACAAAACACTAGGTAACCAAATCCAACAATACATTAAAAGGATCATACACCATGATCAAGTGGGATTTATCCCAATGATGCAAGGGTTTTTCAATACCCACAAATCAGTGTGATACAGATTAATAAACTGAAAACCAAATGATCATCTCAATAAATGCAAAAAAATCTTTTGACAAAATCCAACACCCATTTATGATAAAAACTGCAGAAAGTGGGCATAGAGGGAACATACCTCAACATAATAAAGACCATACATGACAAACCCACAGCTAACAACATACTCAATGGTGAAATGCTGAAAGCATTCCATCTAAGATCAGGAACATGACAAGCATGTCCACTATTGTCACTTTAATTCAACATAGTTTTGGAAGTCCTAGCCATGGCATTCAGAGAAGAAAAAGGAATCTAAATTGGAAAAAAGTAAAACTGTCATTGTTTGTAGATGACATGATAATATACATATAATATCCTAAATATGCTACCAGAAAACTAGTAGAGCTCAATTTGGTAAAGTTGTAGGATACAAAATTAATACACAGAAATCTGTTGCATTTCTGTACACTAACAGCAAAAGATGAAATGAAAGAAACAATCCCATTTACCATCACATCAAAAAGAATAAAATACCTAGGAATAAACCTAAGGAGACAAAAGACCTGTACTCCAAAAAGTATAAGATGCTGATGAAAGAAATCGAAGATGACACAAACAGATGGCGAGATATACCATGTTCTTGGATTGGAAGAATCAATATTGTCAAAATAACTATACAACCCAAGGCAATCTACAGATTCAGTGCAATCCCTATCAAATCACCAATGGCATTTTTCACAGAACTAGAACAAAATTTTTTTACAATGTGTATGGAGACACAAAAGACCCTGCATAACCAAAGCAATCTTGAGAAAGAAAAGCAGAGCTGGAGGAATTGGGCTCCCTGACTTCAGACTATACTACAAAGCTACAGTAATCAAGACAGTATGGTACTGGCACAAAAAAGGAAATATAGATCAATGGAACAGGATAGAAAGCCCAGAGATAAACCCACACACATATGGTCACCTTTTCTTTGACAAAGGAGGCAAGAATATACAATGGAGAAAAGAGAGCCTCTTCAGCAAGTGTGCTGGGAAAACTGGACAGTTACATGTAAAAGAATGAAATTAGAAATTCTCTAACACCATATCCCAAAATAAACTAAAAGTGGATCCCAGAGCTAAATGTGAGACCAAAAACTATAAAACTCTTAGAGGAAAACACAGGCAGAACACTCTGATATAAATCACAGCAATATTTGTTTTTTGATCCACCTCCTACAGTAATGAATATAAAAGCAAAAATAAACAAATGGACGTAATTAAGCTCAAAATCTTCTACTCAGCAAGGAAAACCATAAATAAAATGAAAAGACAACCCACAGAATGTGCGAAAATATTTCCAAATGAAGTGACCGATAAGGGATTAATCTCCTAAATATACAAACAGCTCATAGCTCTATGTCAAAAAAACAAACAACCCAATCAAAAAATGGGCAGAAGATCCAAATTGACATTTCTGCAAAGAAGACATATAAATGGCCAAATAGCACATGAAAAGATGCTCAACATCACTAACAGAGAAATGCAAATCAAAACTATAATGAGGTATCAACTCACACCAGTCAGAATGGCCATCATCAAAATGTCTACAAACAATAAATGAAGGAGAGGATGTGGAGAAACAGGAATCCTCCTACACTGTTGGTGGGAATGTAAATTGGTATAACCACTATGGAGAACAGTATGGTGGTTCCTTAAAAAACTAAAAATAGAGTTACCATATGATCCAGCAATCCCATTCCTGGGCATATATCTGGAGAAAACCATGGTTTGAAAGGATACATGTACCCCAGTGTTCCCTGCAGCCCTATTTACAAGAGCCAAGACATGAAAGCACCTTAATGTCCATCAACAGAGAAATGGATAAAGAAGATGTGGCACATATATACAATGGAATATTACTCAGCCATAAAAAAGAGTGAAACAGTGCCATTTGCAGCAATGTGGATGGACCTAGAGATTATCACACCAAGTGAAGTTAAGTCAGATAGAGAAAGACAAATATCATATGATATCACTTATATACAGAATCTAAAAAAAAATGATACAAATGAACTTATGTACAAAACAGAAACAGACTCACAGACTTCAAAAACAAATGTATGGTTACCAAAGGGGAAACATGGGGGAGGGTAGGGATAAGTCAAGAATTTGGGATTAACACACACACTACTATGTATAAGATAGATAACCAACAAAGACCTATTGTATAGCACATGAAACTCTATTCAATATTCTGTTGATAACCTATATGAGAAAAGAATCTGAAAAAGAATGGATATATGTATAACTGAATCACTTTGTTGTTCACCTGAAACTAACACAACATTGTAAATCAACTATACTCCAATAAAATAACAAAAACCAAGCTCTTAGATATAGAGACTGGTAGTTGCCAGAGGTGGGGGGAATGAGTGAAGGGGGTCAAAACATACAGACTTCCTGTAGTAACATAAATAAGTCATGTGGATATAATGTATAGCATGATGACTATAGTTAATAATACTGTATTGCATATTTGAAAGTTGCTATGAGAATCTTAGAAGTTCTCATCACAGGAAAAGTTTATAACTGTATGGTGACAGATGTTAACTAGACTTATTTTGGGGGCTCATTTCCCAATATATACAAATATGGAATCACTATGGTATATATCTGAAACTAATATAATGTAGGGTCAATTATACCTAAAAAAATTAGAAGGAGAAAATAGCTGCTGTGACAAATAAGATATTACTCTCTAGGAAGATGACAATCACTCTAGCTCATTACTGAAGGTACAGCTTGCCTTGAATGAAGTATATACCTGGTTTGTTCTAGACTACACCACTATTTGTTATGTGTCCTTTCATATGCCATTTAAGTTCTACCTTGGAATTAGTGCTTTTTGAGCTCCTAAACTGAAATGGTATTTTCCCATTTGAAAAGCTATTTTAGCAAACTATTTCAAAGTCCTTGAATAATAAGGAATAGATTTTTTAAATGTTAATTTTATACAGGATTGTAGTTAGATCTTGCTCACAATGCAGAAGTCCCCTACATTAGATAGATCCTAGTTAGTGTTTCTTCATTGCCTGATGTAAATATATTTTTATTTGAGGAAACGTGTTGAAAATAGTTTTCATGTGGAATATGTGTCATTTAAGGAACTATAGAAACCACTAATCTAGCTTGATGCTTTTTATTATTTTGGAAACATTTATTTCATCCCTTAGTTACTGGCAGTTCTATTAGGGTCTAGAGACAACAATAAAGATCTTATTGTTTATTCTTCATTAGAAAAAAATAATAGTTCAGATATTTGACCTCAGATAATTGTAAGTCCCATTGTGGAAGCATTGCATATTTTTGAAGATTATGTGTTTTTAAACCACAAGAAAGAATAAACACAATTTATCCTGGGAGCTTTTCTTTAGGATCTATAATATTTTCTGTGGATTATTAATATATACAATATATGGTTATATTGTTATATCTCTTATTAATGCTAGTGCCATCACTAATATTTTAATATCTAACCATATGTTCATCAAGGGAGCAGTTTGTGTGTTTTAGTGGCAAGGAGCACACCAAAAATTCTCCCTGCTGTTCCCCTCTATTATATATTAATATCCACTACCAAGGGACCTCTTATGATATAAAATTGTCATCCTGTGAATGGTATGGATGAAATTACCATGGAGGAAAGCTGAGCAGTAACCAGAGTATGAATAAGACAGCACCTATTCTGCTGTGTAGTTAGGACCCCTGGTGTCTTATATTAATTTATGATAAATAATTTACATTGCTAACTTCTTCAAAGTTTAATACTCTGAATTACCTTTTTACTCACAGTTTTCTCTCAATGTAAGTGCATTTTCTATACTGAGAAGGACTATTCTAAAAGCATGGAGTCATTTTTGCCAGCTCCAGAGTATTCTGCAGTTTCTTCAACAGAAGATTTTATCGAGTAGTGCCTGGAGGATGGATCCTTTTAAGCGACATTGTTGTCTGCATTGCTTTTCATTTTGGCAGTAAAGGAGTTACAGGAGAAGAGGGGTCCATAATGACAGTCCTGTGTGTTATAATGTGATGGTTGCCTGGCAACTCTACCTGTAGAAATAAATATAGGACTTGTATCTGTATTAATCCCCTCCTGTTGTCAAGGTTTATAGGTTTTTGTTTTTTTGTTTTTTTGCAGTACATGGGCCTCTCACTGTTGTGGCCTCTCCCGTTGCGGAGCATAGGCTCCAGACGCGCAGGCCCAGTGGCCGTGGCTCACGGGCCCAGCCGCTCCACGGCACGTGGGATCCTCCTGGACCGGGGCACGAACCCGTGTCCCCTGCATCGGCAGGTGGACTCTCAACCACTGAGCCACCAGGGAAGCCTATAGGTTTTTAATATATTAAGGTCAGAAAATACTTAAAAGCAAAAAGACTTGATCATTTGATGATCCTTTGGAATTGTAAGAAATTGTTGGCTATCAACAAATAAGGGGGAGTGTCTTGGGGAGTGTTACACAGTGCTGTGAATAAGCCTTGACTGTATTTGAACATCTCTTAAATGAGTCTGAGCCTTACCTTGGTATCCCACATAACCAACTCTTATCTCTTCCAAGGACATATTTTTTCACTTAAGAACATTTATTGACTATCTTTAATGTGTTATGTCTGCACTAGAAATGGGCTACAGCATAAATGTAAAAAAGACAGAGAGCCCCTGGTCTTTTAGTCCAGAGTGGTGACTTTATCATCTAGTGGAGAGCACATCTGGAGAGGAAGTTCTTATCTGTAACACTCAAGGCACATGCCCATCAATACCAGCTATTCTTTTTATAACTGTTACAGAGATTAAAGTAAGCTATGGAGGAGACCTTCAAGATCGCAGAGGAGTAAGACTTGGAGATCACCTTCCTCCCCACAAATACGTCAGAAATACATCTACACGTGGAACAACTCCTACAGAACACCTACTGAACACTGGCACAAGACCTCAGACCTCCCAAAAGGCAAGAAACTCCCCACGTACCTGGGTAGGGCAAAAGAAAAAAGAATAAACAGAGACAAAAGGATAGGGACGGGACCACCAGTGGGAGGGAGCTGTGAAGGAGGAAAGGTTTCCACACACTAGGAAGCCCCTTCACTGGCAGAGACGGCGGGTGGTGGGGCGGAAGCTTTGGAGCCACACAGGAGAACACAGCAACAGGGGTGCAGAGGGCAAAGCAGAAAGATTCCTGCACAGAGGATCAGTGCTGATGAGCACTCACTAGCCAGGGTGGGTGGGAGCAAAGGCTTGGGCTTCTGAGGTCAGATCCCAGGGAGAGGACTGGGGTTGGCAGCGTGAACACAGCCTGAAGGGGGCAAGTGCGCCACAGCTAGCGAGGAGGGAGTCCGGGAAAAACTCTGGACCTGCCTGAGAGGCACGACACCATTGTTTTGGGGTGTGCGAGGAGAGGAGATTCAGAGCACCACCTAAACATGCTCCAGAGATGGGCGCGAGCCGTGTCTATCAGCACGGACACCGGAGACGGGCAGGAGACGCTAAGGCTGCTGCTGCAGACACCAAGAAGCCTGTGTGCAAGCACAGGTCACTCCCACACCATCCCTCCCGGGAGCCTGTGCAGCCTGCCACTGCCAGGGTCCTGTGATCCAGGGACAACTTCCCCAGGAGAACACACAGCACGCCTCACTCAGGCTGTTGCAATGTCCTGCCAGCCTCTGCCCTCCCCCAAGGGCTGAGTGATCCAGAGCCCCCAATCAGCTGCTCCTTTAACCCCGTCCTGTCTGAGCAAAGAACAGACGCCCTCCGGCAACCTACACACTGAGGCAGGGCCAATCCAAAGCTGAACCCCAGGAGCTGTGCTGGGGTTCTCTCTCCCAGCAGCCTCAGGAGCAACAGACTAAATCTCCACAATCAACTTGATGTACCCTGCATCTGTGGAATGCCTGAAGAGACAACGAATCATCCCAAAATTGAAGTGGTGGACTTTGGGAGCAACAATATATATATTTTTTTCCTTTCTCTCTTTTTGTGATTGTGTATGTGTATGCTTCTTTGTGTGATTTTTGTCTGTATAGCTTTGCTTTTACTATTTGTTCTAGTGTTCTGTCTGTCCTTTTTTTTAATATAGTTTTTAACACTTGTTATCACTGGTGGATTTCTTTTTTGGTTTGGTTGCTCTCTTTCTTTTGTTTTTATTACTTTTTAATTTTAATTTTTAATAACATTCTTTTTTTCTCCCTTTTTTTCTGAGCCATGTGGCTGACAGGGTCTTGGTGCTCTGACTGGGAGTCAGGCCTGTGCCTCTGAGGTGGGAGAGCTGAGTTCAGGACATTGGACCACCAAAGACCTCCCAGCTCCATGTACAATAAAATGGCAAAATCCCTCGCACAGATCTCCATCTCAACGCTAAGACGCAGCTCCACTCAACAACTAGCAAGCCACAGTGCTGGACATCCTATCCCAAACAACTAGCAAGACAGGAACACAGCCCCACCCATTAGCAGACAGGCTGCCGAAAATCATAATAAGTTCACAGACATCCTAAAACACACCACCAGACGTGGACCTGCCCACAAGAAAGACAAGATCCAGCCTCATCCAGCAGAACACAGGCACCAGTCCCCTCCACCAGGAAGCCTACACAACCTACTGAACCAACCCTAGCCACTGGGGGCTGACACCAAAAACAACAGGAACTACAAACCTGCAGCCTGCGAAAAGGAGACACCGAACACAGTAAGTTAAGCAAAATGAGGAGACAGAGAAACACACAGCAGATGAAGGAGCAAGGTAAAAACCCGCTAGACCAAATAAATGAAGAGGAAATAGGCAGTCTACCTGAAAAAGAATTCACAGTAGTGATAGTAAAGATGATCCAAAATCTTGGAAATAGAATGGAGAAAATACAAGAAACATTTAAAAAGGACCTAGAAGAACTAAAGAGCAAACAGACAATGATGAACAACACAATAAATGAAATTAAAAATTCTCTAGAAGGAATCAATAGCAGAAAAAGTGAGGCAGAAGAATGGATAAATGACCTGGAAGATAAAATAGTGAAAATAACTACTGCAGAGCAGAATTTTAAAAAAAAAAAGTATTGAGGACAGTCTCAGAGACCTCTGGGACAACATTAAACGCATCAACATTAGAATTATAGGGGTCCCAGAAGAAGAAGAGAAAAAGAAAGGGACTAAGAAAATAGTTGAAGAGACTATAGTTGAAAACTTCCCTAATATGGGAAAGGAAATAGTTAATCAAGTCCAGGAAGCACAGAGAGTCCCATACAGGATAATCTAAGGAGAAACACACCAAGACACATACATATCAAACTATCAAAAATTAAAAACAAACAAAAAATATTAAAAGCAAGGGAAAAACAACAAATAATGCACAAGGGAATCCCCATAAGGTTAACAGCTGATCTTCCAGCAGAAACTCTGCAAGCTAGAAGGGAGCAGCAGGACATAGTTAAAGTGATGAAAGGGAAAAACCTACAAAGAAGATTACTCTACCCAGCAAGGATCTCATTCAGATTCAACAGAGAAATTAAAATCTTTACAGACAAGCAAAAGCTAAGAGAATTCAGCAGCACCAAACCAGCTTTACAACAAATGCTAATGGAACTTCTCTAGTCAGGAAACACAAGAGAAGGAAAAGACCTATAATAACAAACCCAAAACAAATAAGAAAATGGTAATAGGAACTTACTTACATATCTATTATTACCTTAAATGTAAATGGTTAAATGCTCCAACCAAAAGATATAGCCTGGCTGAATGGATACAGAAACAAGACCTGTATATATGCTGTCTACAAGAGACCCACTTCAGACCTAGGGACACATACAGACTGAAAGTGAGGAGATGGAAAAAGATATTTCATGCAAATGGAAACCAAAAGAACAGTGGAGTAGCAATTCTCCTATAAGACAAAATAGACTTTAAAAGAAAGACTATTACAAGAGACAAAGAAGGACACTACATAATGATCAAGGGATCGATCCAAGAAGAAGATATAACAATTGTAAATATTTATGCACCCAACATAGGAGCACCGCAATACATAAGGCAAATGCTAACAGCCATAAAAGGGGAATTTGACAGAAACACAATCAGAGTAGGGGACTTTAACAAATGACTTTCATCAATGGACAGATCATCCAAACTGAAAAGCAATAAGGAAATACAAGCTTTAAATGATATACTAAACAAGATGGACTTAATTGATATTTATAGGACAATCCATCCAAGAACAGCAGAATACATTTTCTTCTCAAGTGCTCATGGAAAATTCTCCAGGATAGGTCATATCTTGGGTCACAAATCAAGCCGTGGTAAATTTAAGAAAATTGAAATCGTATCAAATATCTTTTCCGACTGCAACGCTGTGAGAAGATATCAATTACAGGAAAAATATCTGTAAAAAATAAGCCAAACCATACACTATTTAATAACCAAGAGATCCCTGAAGAAATCAAAGAGGAAATCAAAAAATACCTAGAAACAAATGACAATGAAAACACAATGACCCAAAACCTATGGGATGCAGCAAAAGCAGTTCTAAGAGGGAAGTTTATAGCAATACAATCCTACCTCAAAAAACAAGAAACATCTCAAATAATCACCCTAACCTTACACACAAAACAATTAGAGAAAGAAGAACAGAAAACCCCAAAGTTAGCAGAAAGAAAGAAATCATAAAGATCAGATCAGAAAAAAATGAAGAAATGAAGGAGTTGATAGCAAAGATCGATAAATCTAATAGCTGGTTCTTTGAGAAAATAAACAAAACTGATAAACCGTTAGCCAGAGTCATCAAGAAAAAAAGGGAGAAGACTCAAATCAACAGAATTAGAAATGAAAAAGGAAAATTAACAACTGACACTGCAGAAATACAAAGGATCATGAGAGATTACTACAAGCAACTCTATGCCAATAAAATGGACAACCTGGAAGAAATGGACAAATTCTTAGAAAAGCACAACCTTCTGAGACTGAACCAGAAAGAAACAGAAAATATAAACAGACCAATAACAAGCACTGAAATTGAAACTGTGATGAAAAATCCTCAAACAAACAAAAGCCCAGGACCAGATGGCTTCACAGGCGAATTCCATCAAACATTTAGAGAAGAGCCAAGACCTATCCTTCTCAAACTCTTCCAACACTCCCAAACTCATTCTACGAGGCCACCATCACCCTGATACCAAAATCAGAGGTGTCACAAAGAAAGGAAACTATAGGCCAATATCACTGATGAACATAGATGCAAAAATCCTCAACAAAATACAAGCAAACAGAATCCAACAGCACATTAAAAGGATCATACACCATGATCAAGTGGGGTTTATCCCAGGAATGCAAGGATTCTTCAATATACGCAAATCAATCAATGTGATACACCACATTAACAAATTGAAGGAGAAAAACCATATGATCATCTCAACAGATGCAGAAAGAGCTTTCAACAAAATTTAACACCCATTTATGATGAAAACCCTGCAGAAAGTAGGCATAGAGGGAACTCACCTCAACATAATAAAGGCCATATATGACAAATCCACAGCCAACATCGTCCTCAATGGTAAAAAACTGAAAGCATTTCCACTAAGATCAGGAACAAGACAAGGTTGCCCACTCTCACCACTCTTATTCAACATAGTTTTAGAAGTTTTAGCCACAGCAATCAGAGAAGAAAAAGAAAGAAAAGGAATCCAAATTGGAAAAGAAGTAAACCTGTCACTGCTTGCAGGTGACATGACAGTATACATAGAGAATCCTAAAGACTCTACCAGAAAACTACTAGAGCTAATCAATGAATTTGGTAAAGTATCAGGATACAAAATTAATGCACAGAAATCTCTTGCTTCCTATACACTAATGAAAAATATGAAAGAGACATTAAGGAAACTCCCATTTACCACTGCAACAAAAAGAATAAAATACCTAGGAATAAACCTACCAAAGGAGACAAAAGACCTGTATGCATAAAATTATAAGACCCTGATGAAAGAAATTAAAGATGATACAAACAGGTGGAGAGATATACCATGTTCTTGGATTAGAAGAATCAACGTTGTGAAAATGACTATATTGCCCAAAGCAATCTACAGATTCAGTGCAATCCCTATCAGGCTACCAATGGCATTTTTCACAGAACTAGAACAAAAAGTTTCACAATATGTATGGAAACACAAGAGACCCCGAATAGCCAAAGCAATCTTGAGAAAGAAAAATGGAGCTGAAGGAATCTGGCTCCTGGACTTCAGAGTATGCTCCAAAGCTACAGTAATCAAGACAGTATGGTACTGGCACAAAAACAGCAATATAGACCCATGGAACAGGATAGAAAGCCCAGAGATATACCCACACACTTATGGTCACCTCATTTTTGGCAAGAATGTACAATGGAAAAAAGACAGCCTCTTCAATAAGTGGTGCTGGGAAAACTGGACAGCTATATGTAAAAGAATGAAATTAGAACACTCCCTAACACCATACACAAAAATAAACTCAAAATGGATTAAAGACCTAAATGTAAGGCCAGACACTATCAAACTCTTAGAGGAAAACATAGGCAGAACACTCTATGACATAAATCACAGCAAGATCCTTGATCCACCTCTGAAAGAAATGGAAATAAAAACAAAAATAAACAAATGTGACTTGATGAGACTTAAAAGCTTTTGCACAGCAAAGGAAACCGTAAGATGAAAACAGAACCCTCAGAATGGGAGAAATTATTTGCAAATGAAGTAACTGTCAAAGGATTCATCTCCAAAATTTACAAGCAGCTCATGCAGCTCAATATCAAACAAACAAACAATCCAAAAATGGGCAGAAGACCTAATTAGACATTTCTCCAAAGAAGATATACAGATTGCCAACAAACACATGAAAGGATGCTCAACATCACTAATTATTAGAGAAAGCAAATCAAAACTACAGTGAGAGATATCACCTCACACCAGTCAGAATGGCCATCATCAGGAAATCTACAAACAATAAATGCTGGAGAGGATGTGGAGAAAAGCGAACCCTCTTGTACTGTTGGTGGGAATGTAAATTGATACAGCCACTATGGAGAACAGCATGGAGGTTCCCTAAGAAACTAAAACTAGAACTACCATACGACCCAGCAATCCTACTACTGGGCATATACCCTGAGAAAACCATAATTCAAAAAGAGACATGTACCACAATGTTCATCACAGCACTATTTACAATAGCCAGGACATGGAAGCAACCTAAGTGTCCATCGACAGATGAATGGATAAAGAAGATGTGGCACATATATACAATGGAATATTACTCAGCCATAAACAGAAACAAAATTGAGTTATCTGTAGTGAGGTGAAAGGACCTACAGACTGTCACACAGAGTGAAATAAGTCAGAAAGAGAAAAACAAATGCTGTATGCTGGCACATGGAATCTAAAAACAAAACAAAAGAAAACAAAACATGGTTCTGAAGAACCTATGGGCAGGACAGGAATAAAGACGCTGGCGTAGAGAATGGACTTGAGGCTACGGGGAGGGGGAAGGGTAAGCTGGGACGAAATGAGAGAGTGGCATAGACTTATGTATACTACCAAATGTAAAATAGCTAGTGGGAAGCAGCCGCATAGCACAGGGAGATCAGCTTAGTGCTTTGTGACCACCTAGAGGGATGGGATAGGGAGGGTGGGAGGGAGACACAAGAGGGAGGAGATACTGGGATCTATGTACATGTATAGCTGATCCACTTTGTTATAAAGCAGAAACTAACACATTATTGTAAAGCAATGATGCTGCAACAAAGTAATTAAAAAATAAATAAAGTAAGCTATGGATTATGCCCAATGCCCAGCTCACTGCTTGTGGCTCCAGTACAAGCTTCCCTCTTCCACACTTTCTCAAGAGTGTGACATAACATAGGTTATCAACACTGTTCTTGTCATCCCTAAATCTTCTCTTCTTTTCCTATGCCCTAGATTATACTTTCAAAGTCTTTACTGTTTTTGTCTTCAATATAACTTTATTTTGATCCCGTCAATGATACCCCATCTATTTAAATCAGGATCTCACAGAAAAGCTGTAAGGGAAAACTGGCTAAAAGATGGCATATTTTACTGATGAGAAAACTCTTAGGGATAGGGGAGTGCCTCAAATTCTAGGAATAGACACAGTCTCAAGATGAAATACATTAAGTTGTGTTTTCAAGGCATAGGCTGAGAACCTATATTGCTAATGATATGAAACATCACCTTTTATCATTCCAAACTGTTCCAAATAGTGACATTTTGTCAATAACCTTCAATACAGTCATTACTTTAGTTGGCTGAGGAAGTCAGAAAGTAGTCACTGTTTTGATCTTGTTATAATCATATAAATGGTAAGCCTTTTTAGTGGTCACCAGAAGACTCATGACTTCCATCAGTTGATTTTATCCCAAATCAGTACATCTGATCATAAGGAATAAAGGGATGAGAGAACAGAGCTGAATAAAAATTATCTGTCTCCCCCACCTCTGTCATTTGCTGAGACAGCACAACATTTTCTGCCATAGCTCATTAAGATAGCACACATTTATGAGGTATGTGACTGAATCCACTGGCATTCAGTTGGGCAATGTAGTATGGGATAAAGCTTCATTACAGGAATGAAATCTTGTGCAATTGTCAGAGAAGCTAGGGAAGTAAGGATCCAGAAGAGAGAAATGAAGAAGATCAGAGAAAAGTCAGCAACCAGCTCTCCTGAATCACTAAGTCTGGTGGGTAAGTCAGAGCTTGTAAGGGAATCTGGGAAGCAGGTGTTGCCAGTTGCCACTGTAGGGCAGCAAATGGGAGCTGGGGAAGAGCCTATGAAAAGCTATCACCTGTGGTGGCAACTGATTCTGCAGGTGTTCAGGCAAATGTCTTGTGATGAGCATGGAACCTCTGTTGATCAGCAGTGCTACCATTAACAAGTAAAAGCTGGACAGGGACTCTGTCTTATTCTTCTTTTTATCACTATGCTCAGCTCAGAACCTACAGTGGGAAGACAAGAGGACATGGGAAGAGAAAGTAGGGCTGGCTATAGCTACAACTTTGTACTTCTTTTGGTCATGCCATAAAATGACTGATTAGTGATTAGTCTTGAAAGTGGGTCTTCCAGGACATGCTTGTCTGCTCCTTCTCATCTCCCAGCCATAGCACACACCCCTTGTAGCACAGATGGCTGACCAGTTAGCCTTTTCATGCCTACTCTATTACTGTGTTATACTCACAAGTTCCACTGTGCTAGTCACGAGAAACACAGAGATGGTCATAAATTGCTCACTATTGAACCTTTTAAGAGAGTAGCAATCTGGTGGGAGAGGGATGACATAAAGTCATGGAAGGTTAAATACTATTAGCGATAGAAAATAAAAATTAGATTTTAACACATTCCACATTTACAGGAGGAAAATTCACTGTGGGTCAGCACTTGAGGAAGACTTCTTGGAGGAGGTGGCAAATGAGAAAGCCTTGAAGACCAGGAGAGACAGGATGAGCTCAGCACCTATGATCACTACCAGTCAGCCTTGGGAACAAAGAAAGCATGTGTGATCTCAGATGTTACCACTGGCAGAGGTTAAACTAGTCAAAATATTTAATTCTGCACAAGAAGAAAAAAATTTTAAGGACTAAGATCAGAGTAAATCAGGAAAGAAAAGTAGGACAAAGGTTATACAATTAGAAAATGAAAGAGAAACAGTAGATATCTATTTTGAATCTTTATAAAAAATCAATAAAAATGACAACATATATACCTGAAAATGACTGTGTATTATGGTGGGAACCATGTTTTTCCTGTGTTTGAGACATTTTGTCTTTGAATGATTAATGTTTCAACTGTGGGTTCCCTTTCAGAATGAAACTGTAATACTGGATCAGCATACAAATTTTTTGGATCAGAATTACAGTTTTTTAAAGTCCTGTACCTTAATTGTCAATTCAGGAAAATAAACTCCAGAAACAACCCTGCAGAATAAAGTAGGTCACAGGTTATAAATGAGATCAAAGGCCACGAAATGGGTCATCGTTGAGGATAATAGTTCCTTTCCTTCAATAGCATTTCCTTAAGAACCATCCTAATGCATAATTTGTCTTTAATTTCTCCTTAATTCTACCTTTTCTCTCTTTGTAAGAAGGCCTGGATCATCTTCACAAGAGGTCAGCAAATTGACTACTATTCTCTATCAAAAAGCAGACATATCAAATGCTATGTTTTTCTCTGGCATAATTCAATTTGGATTGTAGTTTAAACCCACATAGAGATTACTATCATGGAATAAATTGCATCCTCCCAAAATTCACATGTTGAAGTCCTAACCCCCATTACCTCAGAATATCACTCACAGTATTTGGTGATAAGGTCTTTAAAGAGACAAAATAAGGGCTTCCCTGGTGGTGCAGTGGTTGAGAGTCCACCTGCCGATGCAGGGGACACGGGTTCGTGCCCCGGTCCGGGAAGATCCCACATGCTGCGGAGCGGCTGGGCCCGTGAGCCACGGCCGCTGAGCCTGCGTGTCTGGAGCCTGTGCTCCGCAATGGGAGAGGCCACAACAGTGGGAGGCCCACGTACCGCAAAAAAAAAAAAAAAAATAGAGACAAATTGAAATGAGGTCATAAGGGTGGCTCTAATCCAATATGACTGATGTCCTTATAAGACGAGATTAGGGTAAAGACAAGAAAAAGTGCTACAGTAATTACACAAAAGAACATGATAAAGAAGGCAAAGCATACTCATACCAAAGACATCAATCAAAACACACAAAAGAGACAGCAGAATAAGAAACAAGAAACAACAGATCTATAAAAATAACCATAAAAACGACTCAGTTGCAATAGTAAGTCCTTACCTATCAATAATTACTTTAAATGCAAATGATAAAATTCTCCAATTAACAGACATAGAATGGCTGAATGGATTTAAAAAAGACACAAGATCCATCAATATGCTGCCTGTAAGAGACCCACCTTGGCCTTAAAGACACACATAGACTGAAAGTGAAAGGATAGAAAAAGACATTTCAAGCAAATGGTAACAACAACAACAACCAAAAAAGGCACAGATAGCTATACTTAGACAACATAGACCATAAGCTAAAGGAGACAAAGAAGGTAATTATATAATGATAAAGGAGTTAATACATTAATAAGATATAAAAGTTGTAAATATCTACATGCCTAACACTGGCACACCTCAACGTATAAAGCAAAATCTAACAGAGCTGAAAGGGTAAATAAATAGTAATACTGCAATAGTTGGGGACTTTAACACCCCACTCTCAACAATGGATAGATCATCCAGACAGAGAATCAATAAGAAAATAATGGATTTGAACATACTGTAGATCAAACGGCCCTAACAGACATATAAAGAACAGCAGAATACATACTCTTCTCAGCTGCACAGGGAACATCTTCTAGGACATAACATATGTTAGGCCACAAAACAGTATTAGCAAATTCAGGAAGACTGAAATCATACCAAGTATCTTCTCTGACTACAATGGCATGAAACTAGCAATCAGTAACGAGAGGAAACCGGAAATTCATGAACAAATGGAAATTAAACAACACTCTCCTGAATAACCAATGGATCAAAGAAGAAATTAAAGGGAAAAAAAGTGTCTTGAGACAAAGGCAAATGGAAATACAACATATCAAAACTTGTGGGATGCAGCAAAGCAGTTCTAAGATAGAAGTTCATAGTAATAAATACACTGAGAAGCAAGAAAAATGATAAACAACCTAACTCTATGCCTTAAGGAACTACAGAAAGAAGAACAAACTATGCCCAAAGTTAGAAGAAAGGAAATAATTAAAGATCAGAATAGAAATAAATGAAATTAGAGAACAAACAATAGAAAAGATTAACCAAACTAAAAGTTATTTCTTTGAAAAAATACATAAAATCGACAAATCCTTAATTAGACTATCCAAGGAAAAAAGAGAAAGGACTCAAATCAACAAAATTATAATGAAAAAGGAGACATTAAAACTGATACCAAAGAAACATAGAGCATAAGAAGTAACTGTGAACAAATATACAACAAACTGGACAAACTTGAAGATCTGGAAAAATTCTTAGAAACGTATGACTTACCCGGACTGAATCAGGAAGAAATAGAAAATCTGAATAGACCAATACTGCTAAGGAGTCTGAATCACTAATCAAAAATCTCCCAATGAAGAAAAGCCCAGGACTAGAAGCCTTCAGTGGTAATTTTCACCAAGCAATTAAAGTAGAATTAACACCAATCCTTCTCAAACTCAAGAAATAAAAGAGGAAGAAACACTCCCAAACTCCTTTTATCCTGATACCAAAACTAGAAAAGGACACGATTAGAAAAGAAAACTACAGGCCAATATCCCTAATAAACATGGATGAAAAAATCCTCAATAAAATACTAGCTAACCAAATTCAGCAACACACAAAAAAGGATCACAGACTATGATCAAATGGGATTTATCCCTGGAATGCAAGGATTGTACAACATATGCAAATTAATCAACATACATCATATTAATAGAATAAAAGAAAAACATATGATCATCTCAAAAGGTGCAGAAAAAACATTTGACAAAATTCAACATTCACTCCTGATAAAAACTCTTAACTAATTAGGCACAGAAGGAACATATCTCAACATAATAAAGGCCATATATGACAAACACTCAGCTAACATCATACTTAATGGTGAAAGTCTGAAAGCTTTTTCTCTAAGGTCAGGAAAAAGACAAGGGTGCCCATCTGTACCACTCCTATTCGACACAGTACTAGAAGTCACAGATAGAGCAATTAGGCAAGAAAAAGAAAGAAGAGGTATCAGAATTGGAAAGGAAAAGGTAAAATTGTCTCTATCTGCAGATGACATGATTTTATATATAGACCTGAATAGACGTTTTCCAAAGAAGACATGCAGATGGCCGTTACATGAAAAGATGCTCAATATCACTAGTCATCAGAAAAATGCAAAGCAAAACCACAATGATAAATTGCCTCATACCTGTTAGAATGGCTATCCTCAAAAAGACAATTATAACAAGTGTTGGTGAGGATGTGGAAAAAAAGGGAACCCCCGTGCACTGTTGGTAGGAATGTAAATTAGTGCAACTACTATAAAAATCAGTATGAAGATTCTTCAGAAAATTAAAAATAGAATTACCACATGATCCAACAATTCCACTTCTGGGTATTTATCTGAAGAAAACAAAATCACTAACTCAAAAAGATATATGCACCCCAAAGTTCGATGCAGCATTACTTACAATAGCCAAATAAGGAAGCAATCTTAAGTGTCCATCAATGGATGAACGGATAAAGAAAATGTGATACACACACAGAGACACACACACACACACGCCAGAATACTAAGCCATAAAAAAGGAATGAAATCTTGCTATTTGTGACTACATGGATGAACCTTGAAGATATACTGCTAAGTGAAATAGGTCAGACAGAGAAAGACAAATAGCATATGACCTCACTTATATGAATATAGAAAAATAAACAAAAAACAAACCCAAACTGAGCTCATAGATATAGAACAGACTGGTGGCTGCCAGCCATGGGGGTTTGCGGAAGTAGGTGAAGGGGTCAAAAGGTACAAACTTCCAGTTATAAAATAAAGAAGTCATGCATATGTAATGTACAATATGGTGATTATAGTTAATAATACTGTATTGTGTATTTGAAAGTTGCTAAGAGTAAATCTTAAAAGTTCTCATTTCACACACACACAAAACTGTAACTGTGGGATTATGGGTGTTAACTATAATTACTGAGGTGATCATTTCACAATATATGCAAATTCTGAATCATTATGTTGTATATCTGAAACTAATATAATGTTATATTGTCAATTATATTTCAATTAAATATTATTAAAAAAGATTCGTCTGATAGAATAACAAACAAGTGAGGTAATGTTGATGAAAGCACTTTGTAAACTGTAAAGCACCAAACAAATAGTTACTGAGTGACAACAAAAAATACTGCATGGTGGTATCACAGATAAGGACTAAATTGATAACTGCATACAGTTATATATTTATTTATATCAATAAATATATATATTGATAACTGCATAGTTATATTTTATTATATCAATAAATATTTATTGATTAATAACAATTAGATGGTCACAGAGGAATCACAAAACCCACTGACAATGTTGTAGAATGTTATAGTTTCAAAAATGCAAAAATTTGTGCAAAAAACGATTGCCTGAATTGCTACCCAGTATCAGAACCTCCATGATTATTAGACAATTTTCTTTTTTCCTGCTATGTGTATCAGGGAATTTCTTTCCCCAGCACTTCATTCCTTCAGCTCAAAAGCATGACCTCTGACTTTCTGAGCAGCTGTGCAAAAATTTCTAAGATCAATAAGGGAAAACATCACAAGTAATGGCAGGTGGATGGGACAGAGTAGTCGAAGGTTGACAGAAATACAGCCCCTAGTCAGTTCATTGCTCTGTAACAGAGGGCTCAGTTACTAAGAGAACTGATTTCCTCCAAAGGGTATTCTGGCAGAAATACTTCTCTTTAAAAAAATTTCTGATGTGTGATGGTGATATGAAAGTGGGGGGGGGGGCGGCAGAGTGAAGACCCTAAATATTTGCTACTATCTGTCAGAAATGGTCGTCTGAGAGAACTGTGTTATGGGGGAAAGTAAATCTCTAACCATTGCTTTGACCACAGAGGCCAGAAGTGTTTGTTTCAAGACATTGAGTACAGAGCTGAGGTCTGGTATTTTGCTGGTGACTGCTGAAGAGGAGGGATTTGGCTTCTGGCAGAACATAAAGCCAAGTTGACAACAAAGCCTTCCTTTCAAGCCATCCAAATGAACACATTTCTAATCTGAAATTCAAATACTTGACAACAGAGAGCCTGTGCGCTGGGCTTTGAACAGGAAATTGCTTCATGGTTTTAGCATAATGAATGAGGCAGTTAGACTAAATCCATTTAGCAGGAAAAGAATGCTTTCACATGCTTTCTGAAAGAAATGAGGGGGGAACCTTCTTAATTTCCCAAATTTCTCAGGACCTAGAGACGCAAATGCTCCATGTAAATTGTATCTGTTCTGTTCTATGATTGGTATGTAAAAAGCCATCCTCGCCCCAGTATTCAGAAATCATCTTTGTTAGAAAATGCCGGGCTTCTGAATGTTGGGGAAACCGAAGGTGATGAATAACGTTTAGGAAGTTCTCATGCTTATGGTGTCCTGTACTTCCCAGGATGATGGGGAGTGCATTAATTCTGAAACCTTGTCTTAGTCACTGGCAGTGTTAATTCCAACAGACCCAGTATTGCAGTCTTTTAGGGAACAGGGGAGAGATGTGGATGCAAAGAACAAGCCTGGACAGAAGAGGCAGAGGAGGACCAACACGCTCCATGGGGCAGACTCTCTCGCATTCCTCGTCATTGTGTCCAGAAATGAACCTCTAGCTCTCAGCTGTAACACAGAAGCAGGCCGGTCCTGACAACACAGGCAGCACTGAGACTTGTAGCACAGGCAGGGGAAGAACCACTATTAGGGGAAGGGGAAAGATGTTTGTTTGTGTCAGGTCCATGTAACAAGGCTGACCTTAAGAGAGCCTGATGACAGACATCCTTTGGGAAGGAGAGGACTAGAGAAAATGAAAAAACAACCACCACCACCACCCCACCCTAAAAAAGAAAGCAAGAGTAATAATATCAGTAGCATAAACAAGAAGGACACAGACCCTGGGAGAGTGGGTTAAGTCCTATCCCAGGCAGGTTTGCCAGAGGAGGACTGATCTGTAACCAAGGCCCAGCAGTATTTCCTAGCAGCACTGAATATAGACACAGTTGTGTGTGGCACTGCCTCTGAGCCTGGGCCCAAGATGGCCAAGGGAAAATCATTCTGTGTAACCAGGCTTCTACCAGAGCAGACAAATATATAACAAGGTCTGACATCTTTGCATTCACAACTTGCTAGGTAATATACCCAAACCGTCTCCTGAGCCCGACTGCTATGGAAACATGATGTAAATAGATATGGTTTCTTTTTAGTCATTGTTTTCAACTTTCCTACCAGAGGCAACAGTAAAGTCCTTCCAGTTGGCCTGGTAACGAAGACACTATGACAGATTACTTTACAAAGAGATGTTTTAACACCATTCATGTGTGCCAAGCATCTAATTCATGTTTACAGTTAAAAATAAAAAGGACTGTGTCCCAGTTTCCTCACTGCTAAGCAATCGTCCTTCCTGGCAGAGGGTGGGAGACCTTGGCATGTATACAGATTGGCTATATGATCACCTACTTGAAAGGACGCATGATGAATTAAGCTGAGAAGTACTGACTTTAAATGTATGAGAACAGTTCTGATCTAGAATAGTGATGATCACCCCAGAAGCAGAAAATGAATACTTAACGGACCTTATGAGTTGTACCGAAGCACCAGTTAGAACTAGTCCAGTTCATTCATGATAGTACTTCAACCCAAGGAGTGAGAGATGGGCAGAGAGGAGAGCTGGATAGTCAAGAAGCTTGCATACCTGGGTAAAGCAGGAGAGAAAAAGCCGATGAGCTTTCGTTCAGAATCCTGTTCTGGAGCCTCGGGGTAGGAGATGCCGGCAAAGGGGCCATGTGGGCAAGCGGGCATGCACAGCAGTGGGCCCTTTCTCTTGCCTATGGAAGCCAAAATCCCTTTGAGGCAGTCTTTAATTCTGTAAGAGATAAAGTGTAAAGGCTAAGTGAGCCTGGGAGAACAGAAGAGAAGGAAATTCGTGTTGAAGTAGAAAGGGTTAATAGCTGAGCTTTATTATGAGGTGGAGGGAAAGCTCCCAGAAGGGCTTACTAAATACAGGTACTTATAGATACTGAAGATATCTTTGTGGACCCCCCGCAAATTTAAGGCTAAGGCTGCAAAGAGCCAGAAGCACCAGGGAAGGAAGTACATAGATGAGGATGGCTGGAAGCATCAGAGACAGCGAAGGGTTCCTTATAGCTTTCCAGCCAAGCCCCTGTTAGGTAGAGGAGACTGAAGGGGGGTGTGTCCCCCTGGGGAAGTGGGAGGGGTTTAGCCTAAAGCGGACTGATGAAAGTTCAGTATTTCTTTCAGATGTGGTGGTTTACTCTTAAAAATGCTTGAGTAGGGCTTCCCTGGTGGCGCAGTGGTTGAGAGTACGCCTGCCGATGCGGGTGACGCGGGTTCGTGCCCCGGTCCGGGAGGATCCCACATGCCGCGGAGCGGCTGGGCCCGTGGGCCATGGCCGCTGGGCCTGCGCGTCCGGAGCCTGTGCTCCACAACGGGAGACGCCACAACAGTGAGAGGCCCGCGTACCGCAAAAAAAAAAAAAAAAAAAAAAAAAAATGCTTGAGTATTTTCAACTCCAGTGTATATTCATTTTGCTTTGATATAAAAATGATCTAAAATGAATTACCAACAAGCTAATGTGACCTTCAGGAAGAGGTGCCATGCCTCTGGTGTGGTGATGCCTGGCTCCCTGCCCGTGGGCTGCATCCAACTGAGGTACGTGGACCTGGGGCCAGCACTTGACGGAATCGTTACAAAGCAAGTTGCTCAAAGCCCGGATCTGACTGTTGTTTTCTTACTCAGTCCTAACTCAAAATAACTCAGAACAGGCAAAGTAATCTAAGGAGAGTGTCCCCTGTCTTCTAGCTCTTCAAATGCTGCCTTTAAAGAATTACCTGAAAGGAAAACTTGATAAAGTGACTTCAATTTTGTCCCTACCCCAACTAGGAGAGATTCAGCATCTTCTTTGGGATGACTTCTCCCCTTTCTAGCGTGTAGAATAAAGTTAGAATTAAGTTGCTAACAAGAATACAAACTGACTGCAAATGCAAATTTACGCCTCCACCAGGGTTATCTTTCTCTCCTCACTCTTCTGGAGAAAACAAATTTTAACTGAGTGTTTGCACAGGCACAGGGCAAGCCTTGCAAGTAAACTACTGAGGGAGACCCTGCAGGGTTTGCTTGTCTGTTCAGCCATTTTCCCCCTGGGCTCTGCCATGTGGCCCCTTAGCATGGGGTGTCTCGGGACTGTGTGACAGAACTCCAGCCTGGCGGGCTGTTGGAGTTTTTCCAACATCTCAACAAATCGCTCCCTCTTAAAAGAGAAAACAAAACTTAACAAGCCAGGCGAAACATTCGCCATGTATTTGTATCATTTCATTAGTGTTCATTAACGTTTTTAGTGAAACAGCTAATATTTAATATTCATATTGGGCGCTATTAGAAGTCACTTCCTCTCCTTGATTATTTTCTTCACTTACAGAAAAGGCAGAGCCACCCTCTTATTCTTAGCCATAACCCTGAGTCAACCATATAGTCAGGGTACGACAACAGCCTCAAATGTTGCTCCTTTGTGTGCTGTCTTCATATATCACCTGTACATATTTATTTTTCACTGTATAACTTTAACTTAATTCTTGTTTTCCTAGGCTTATCTGAAGCAAAAATACTTCTCAAATAGTCGTTTTGATGTGCTGATGTGTTTCTCAATATATTAAATTAAATAAGTATACAACTCAAACTATAAGATAGAAAAAAGTTTCCATCTGCCCCCTAAATCATCCTGTGAAACCCCAGTAACACACATAAAACAAGACCAGATTACATCATGTCCTACAGTGCCCATAAGGGATTAAACACAGAGGCGGGAGGTAGGTTGGATGGCCTATATTCTTTCAGTGGTAGCAACTCCCAGAAATGAAGTTGGGCACTGAGTTCCAAGGAGGAGGATTTGCGGCTACAGGCAGGCCTGGAAGAGAGGGAACCGGGACTTTCTCCTGTAACTCCCAAGGGAGGCTGGGGGCTAAAGGAAGAACACGGCTGAATCCATAGGTATGCGGCGCTGGTGTGGAAGCACCGCCGTCTGACTTTTCTCCTGTTCATTCTGACTAGTGGCTGCTGCAAGGATGGAGAGAGAGAATGAATTGCTTTTGGGGGATGAAGCAGAAAGTCCCTACTGAGGGGTAGCAGGACGTGCCATAAAGATTATTTTAAACTGGAGACGATTGAGAAGAAGCAGATATAAGACAAGCTCTCTGCCCTCCCACTAGCTGCCTAAGAGCACGACAAAAATTTGTAAAGGTGTCCCCCTCCTCTCTCTACCAGGAAGTAAGGGAGTTAGTCACCAGAGACAACGCTACACGCTTATCAGCCCGGAGACAGCACCAGAGGAACCCATGTAACACCAGCTGTGTTACAACCAGCTCTCATCGGCCATTTAGTTTCCCCATAGATTCGCGTCCCACAACTCGCTGACTCCAGAAGCTCAAAGTCCTTTCCTTTGTGTTGTCACTTGTCTAAACATTTATTATAACTACTAGTATCGTTCAGATGCTCTATAAGCTCAAGTTCTAACCACCCTTTTGTGTTACTCATCACTGGGTACTCCCATGTGTAAGTGCAATGCACATGCTAATAAACTTGCGTTGGTTTTTCTCTTGTTAATGTCTTTTGTCAATCTAATTTACAGGGCTGCAGTCAGAGAACCTACCATGAGTGGAGGAAAAAATATTTTCCCTCCCCTATACTACCTGTCTGTTAGTTTCCTCTGCATTTGAGAGTAACTGGAGATTATTTTCTTCCTGCCCCTACTGTTGCAATAGAATGAGATATATTAGTTTTAAAAATGGATGTCTTTTTTCTTTTTGGGCAAATGAGCATTTAGGGCTGGGTAAATGATCCTTGTTTTCGTGCCTGCAGGACACAAGCACAGTAAAAGAGATGGGTGTTTTCCTGGGAGAATGTGTAGATCCTGCAAAAGTTTCTAGCTGAAGCCTAATGGTACCTTGAAAGGTCCTGAGCAGCTGGCCCAGATGTGGCCCACAGGATTGGCCGCAGCCATGGTGCTGACCGGGCAGGGGAGCACATGAACATCACGTTCAGAGTGACCCTGGAGGGCCCTGGAAAAAAGGCTGCTCATTTTGCCCAGGACCATTCCTGCTCTCCTTCCCCTTGGGATATAAGTATTGTTGGGAAAACTAAAGAAAGAGTGTGACGGTGTGAGAGCAAGGACCATGTCTTAGTATTGTCATCATTAGTTTTTCAGCAAATGACGAAGTAGATCAAGTTATACATTTGGATGGAATGTTATTGAAGGGCCTAGCGTAGCGCCCCACGACACTGTTCTACTAATAGTTCGCTTACTTTATATGGGCCACTTTTCTGAGTTCTTTACCTATAGTCATTCCCTTAATCCCCACCATAAATTGTCTTCAATATACATTATCCCCAGTTTACAGATGGAGAAACTAAGCCCAGAGTCATAGCTAGCTGAGGCAGAGCCTTTAAGAATGAGGGAAGCCTGGCTTCAGAATCTGTGCTCTCATGTCCTATGCTATCCTGCTTTGCTTACTAAACATCATGTGGATGGATGGATGGGGCAGAGGGTGGAACAGCAGCTTATATGACTCACTGAGATTGATGCATCTGCTCTTATGTGCGACCAGAACCTTAGTGGCTCTAATTTCTCTACTTATGCTAGAAAGGTTATGGGGTTTTCTTTCCCTCACGTTCAGAAATGAAATGAATGACACACAGACATAGAAAACAAACTTATGAATACCAAAGGGGAAAGGGGGGAGGGATAAATTAGGAGGTTGGGATTGACATATATACATTACTATATATAAAATAGATAACCAACAAGGATATGTACTGTATAGCATAGGGAACTATACTCAATATTTTGTAATAACCTATAAGGGAAAACAATCTGAAAAAGAATATATATATATATATATCTGAATCACTTTGCTGTACACCTGAAACTAACAAAACATGGTAAATCAACTGTATTTCAATAAAAATTTAGAAAAGAAATGAAATGAATGGAATTTGAACTCGGGATTGCCTTTGGAGTGTTTAGGGAAAATGTTGCCAGGTTCCTTTTAACAACAACAAAAATTGTGTGAACAAGCACTATATGTTCATGAACGTTCATTGTTAAGGCATTAGTGATAAATCAGCAAATTCAGGATCTTTTTTTTTTTTTTTTAATTTTAGAAGAGCAGGCAGGATGTTAAGTAATCTGATTCTTCTTCTGTTTTCTGTTATATCTCCTGGTAGAAACCCATTCATAATGGTCAACTTCTTTAAATAGCATATGTGTACATAAACTTTAATATTATATATAATTGCGTTGGAGTTATTTTGATTTTTAGAAACAGTTGTCACAATTGGGTTTTCAAATTAAACCTCTGGGCCAGTATTTGGGTATTAAAATGTTAAAAGGATAATATGGCCTGATCATTCTTCTTTTAGTGACATTCAGGAACCATTATTGAAATATATCCCACTGGGTAACACCCAGTGGTTAAGCCACAGAGCTCTGGAATCAGACACCCTAAGGTGGAAACCCATTTGCAGGCTGTGTGATCTGAGGCAAAGTACTGAACCTCTCTGTGCCTTTGTTTCTTTTTGTCTAAAATGAGCTAATATGATCCCATGATCATGAGATGATCCATGTAATGAGATCTTAGTACAGTACCTGATACACTGAAAGCACTCAATAAATGTTAGGTAAAGTGAATAAGCACACATTCTATAAGTTTCATTTATGTTATACTAAGATTTCATTCAATATTAGAAAAAGGCCTAGCCTCAGGTCTTTCACAGAATGCAAGCTCACCAGGTGTTAAATTTGTATGTTAATTATCCATTGATAGCCACCTGGTGTATGCTTTTTCTGACATCCTATCTACAAAATAATCCCCCCTTAGGCCTTCCACTGAATAAAGCAGGAAAATAATCTGAGGTTGTCTCCTCTACAGTAAGTACAACTGTGGTTTGAAAATAGCCTTTCCATAATGGTACATTATTTTTTTCTTAGCAGTTTCACTCCTGCAGTCATCTAATACCTTTGAAGCAGATTAAGCCATTAAACGGTGTTCTCCTAGTGTCTCATAATTGCCAGCAAAGTCTAATCAGATAGCGGTGGCTACACGAGAGCCTTCAAGAAATACTATAAGATAATTAAAACATAAAGGTTATGCAAAAGTAGCAAATCAATAGAGACAGTAAACATGGTTTATCAACAATCCTGAGAACATTTTTTCAATTCTAAAATGTAAATGGACCTGGGTTGGAGCACACAGCTAGGATGACAGATAGGATCCCGGTAACGGTTTAATTAACTCCAGTCTCCTGCATGTTAAAGGTTGCCTCAGCCCACTGGCTCATGTAACAAACCCTCTGAGGATTTCGTTAGCCAGTGTCTGATACGAAGACCGGGCAGCCTTCCTTTCCTTACAGGGTTACGTTTTGCCCTACTCCTTTGGAGGCCTTATCAAAACACAGTCCTCTGTTTTCTCTATAAATACACAGATATTTTTAATTTCAGCTCAAATGGTTTGACTTTGTAATCAAGGTAAAAGAAATACACACATACGCTGCCTAAGTAATGAGAACAGTGCGTTTGGAAGAATTGCGTAATTAAAATTATATATTAAAATTCACACGTAGGTGTAGAATGCTAGAAAAACCATGGCAGCTCTCCGGATGATTCACTTGCTTTTTTAATTCTTCTGTAATGTAGTCTATTTTATAATTAGCAACAGAACTCTGCCACTTGGTTAGTTCAACTGGATGAAAGGGATAATAAGGAATGTTTACTATTAATGGATATTGAAACTACTACTTTGAGCAGCCCCAGTAAAGGATAGTTATTCACTGTTCTTAGCTGGCCATTTAAAATGGAATATAGCCAGTGTTTTGCTTGCAATCATGAATTTAACTAACTCTTACAGGAGAGATAGGGTAAGCTTTATCTGAAGAATTACTCTCTATTTTTAAAAAAATTGCTCTGAGGGCCAAGTGTTAGCTAAAAGAAAAATTCTTTTTCTAACCTGGTAGAATTAGGTTTCGCACAATTACCTTTATCATTAGTAAATAAAGGAGTTACTTAACCTCTGCCCTTGCAGAAGTTCTTGATATTTTGCTTAGGAAAGGGCAAGAGGCCCATTATAGATTATTTACTCATTTTGTTAAAAGGTTATTCTTGAAGACTATGATACAGAAACACATAATACATAATCTGTGTTAATAAAGATCTATTTACTCCACCATTTAAAGAAGCTGGTTATTATATGATGCTCATTAATACCATGAACAGATTTTTTTTTTCCAGTGTTCCCAAAGATTATCAAGCTGTCAGTAAAGGACTCATTTTCTTTAAATTAGAAATCACCGAGGTAGCCTGTGTGGAGGATATTAAAAGCAAGTGTAGTCATGCCATCTTATTGCAAGATGAGCTAGAGCTAAGTACATCACTTATCTTTTGAAATGAAATGTCGAAAATGCCAACTACCTGCGATTTAAAAAATTTCTCTCTCTTCCAATACTTAGGCTTTTCATCCTGAAGCAGGAATCTAAGCTTGTCCTTTTAAACAATGATTTAAAGGAAGAAATTTAACACCCCCTGCTTGCAACATCCATTTTTCAATAAATCTATACTTTCTCTGCCCTCCGCCATGTTATCAGTCATCCACATCCCAGAGGAAATGCTTCAGGTTCGGGGTTAAATTAAGGTCCTATCTCCAGTGATTGTCTAGAAAGCTGTCTACATTCTCAAACAAACTTATCTGCATTATATACAGCCATAAGTGCTTCTCGCCAAGTGAAGACACTGTTGTTTTTCTCCATTGATGTCAATGGTAAGATTACTACTTCCCAGTTGAGAATTAAAAGCCACGATTACATTTCATTATAAATGGTAAATAGGTTGAACTTCACAATCTGTTTAGTCCTGTGATGCTGAAATCAACATGGGATATGTATTCTTATATTCTTATGAAAAAAATAGGTCTAATGAGATGCATTGTCTTATTTCTCAAAATAATATTTCAAGTTATACCACTTCATACTATCTTTCTTTGATAGTTTGGTAGTTTGCTCATTTGGAAGAAGTACAGTATCTGAAAAGACCACTGTTTTACAACTTCTTGCTTAACAAACAAAAAATAGAAAAGCACATCTGACATACATTAGTTTTATTAAATAGAAGAATTGTCTCAGACATCAAGGAAGGTTAGTCAAGGTCAAAGATAACTAAACTTTGTGATAAAAACATGAAACACATAACACATGCACACTACACACACGTGTTCTTTTTCCCCACTTTAAGCAAACCCATTTAAATGCTCTTCATAGGTAAATACTTTAAAATACATTGGGCTTTATCCCCTTTAGTGGGATAGAAATACCAACCACCATGATTAGAAACTAAACAAAGCCCAGCTTACAAAATAAGAAGGGTTCCACAATAATTTGCTATAAAATCCCTGAACTGAGAGGTAGAAGAAGGCATCACAGAGAAATACCTGAGCAGGGTGAGGGTAGCTTATCCTAACTCACCAGCTAACTAACCACTGCATAGTTGGAGGGAGAGGAGGGATAGTTTGTACTGTATGTTTAGCCACAAAATTCACAAACTCACTCATTCAATAAATATACATCGAGTACATACTATATGCCAGGTATAGTTCTAGGCCCTGGGGATGTATGAGTTAACACAACAGACAAAGTCCATGTCCTCATGGAGCTTATATTCTAGTGGGAGAAGTCAGATAAAGAAACACACAACTAACGAGGCACTCTGTGCTCTGGGAAAAACTGGCAGAACAGGTCTTCAGATAGGTATTTTCAGGAGAAGATTTTATGAGCCCAATTCTTGCATCTCCTCACATCTAGAAGAGCACTAAAATCATTAACACTGACATCTGCTCCTCCTGACCAGCAGCAAGTCTCTGCCAAAATGTGTGCTTGACCCTCCTTCACTAAACTCACATTAATATATAGACTGACCTCTCCCCCGACCTCTTCAGAGCAGTTTCTCAGAGCTGCTGGAAATTCTGTCTCCTAGGCTATATAGTCCTCACTTTGCACCAAATCATACTTAACCCACACATAGAAAAAGAGAAACACATAACTATATATATGCCTCATGAGAGTTAGTGCTATGGAGAAATCTGGGGTGGGGGAGGGCACTGTTTTGTATAAGGGGCTCAGGAAAGGTCTCATTAGGTAAGGTGACCTTTGAGTAGAGAGCTGAAGGGAGTGAAGGGGTGGGCCCTGGGGACATGTGGGGGAAGAGAATTGCAAACAGAGACAACAGCAAGCACAAAGGCCGTGGGGTGAGTGCTCAGAAGAGCAGGGAGGGGGCTTCCCTGGTGGTGCAGTGGTTGAGAGTCCGCCTGCCGATGCAGGGGACATGGGTTCGAGCCCTGGTCTGGGAAGATCCCACATGCTGCGGAGCGGCTAAGCCCGTGCACCACAACTACTGAACCTGCACTCTAGAGCCCGTGAGCCACAACTACGGAGCTCCTGTGCTGCCACTACTGAAGCCCGCACACCTAGAGCTGGGCTCTGCAACAAGAGAAGCCACCGCAATAAGCCCACGCACCACAACAAAGACTAGCCCCCGCTCACCGCAACTAGAGAAAGCCTGTGCGTAGCAATGAAGACCCAACGCAGCCAAAAATAAATAAATAAAATTTTAAAAAAAAAGAGCAGGGAGTCGATGTGGCATGGTTAGGGGGAAAGTGGTAGGCGATGAGGACAGAAAGGTAGTGGTGCGCCATGAGATGACCTGTGGGTGTGCTTCGGGTAGGTCATGTAGCACCTTGAAGGACAATGTGAGTATTTGAGCACTGTGGAAAGAGGAGTAGTGTGACCTGATAAAGGTTTTTAGAGCATGACTATGTCTGCTATGTGGAGAAGAGACGCAGGGGACAGGAGTGGAAGCAGAAAGCAGAGTCAGGGGACTATTATAATCATTTAGAGAAGAGATGATTGTGGCTTGGACTATGGTGTTGACAACAGAGGAGATGAAAAATTTTAGACACATTTTGAAGGAGCCTAAATAACTGCCTGTCAGACTGGATACAGTGTTGAGAGAAGGATGGATGGCTCTAAGGTTTTTGGTTGGCAAACTTGGAAAAATACAATTGCCATTTACAGAGATTGGGATGACTTCCACGGGAGCAAGATTATAGGGGTGGAAGTGGCTGGGACAAGAGCTTGACGGTGGACTTACATCTGAGATGCCCATTAGACATCCGGGTGGAGATGTCAAGTAGAGAATTGGATATATGAGCCTGGAATTCAGGGAAGAGGTCCAGGCTGGAGATATTACTATTTTTTTCTTTTTTTTTTTGGCTGAGCCGCACAGCATGTGGAATCTTAGTTCCCTGACCAGGGATGGAACTCGTGTCCCCTGCAGTGGAAGCACAGAGTCTTAACCACTGGACTGCCAGGGAAGTCCTGGAGATGTAAATTTAAAGTCATCCAAATAGAGGTAACACTTAAATCCAAGACACTAGATGAGCTCACCCAAAAAGCTGACACAGACAGAGGAGAATTCTGAATGCTGAGCTTGGAATACTCTGTGGCTAGAGTGCTGAGAGGTGGGGAAGAACCAGCAAAGAAAACAGAGGAAGATGACTGGTGAAGGTGGAGGATAACCGAGAAAGAGAATTATTCCAGAAGCCAAGTGAAAATGCTTCAAGAATGGGGTAATGCATTATGTCAATGCTGCTGATACAGAAAGTAAGAATAGAACAGAGAATGACCACTGGGTTTGGCTCTTTGAAGGCCACTAGTGATCTTGACAAGAATGATGTCAACACAGGGACAAGAACTAAAGCGTTATGGGAGTAGATTCAAGACAGAATGGGAAGAAAGGAGCTAGCAAGGTCCTAGGTCTTGTAGGAGTTTTACTCTCAAGATGAGAAGAAAAAACAGGGAAGTACCTGGAGAGGAGCCTGGGTAGGGTTATTTTTAAGATGGGAGATATTACAGTACTTTTGTATATTGATGGAAATGATCTAGAAGAAAGGGAACACTGATGATGAATGAGAAAGGAGATAATGGCCCACATGTGCATTACATAAGCGCCAAAATCTATTAGTAAATTCCACTGTATAGACTGCAAATCCCTTGTGGTCTTACGAGCTCATACACTTTTATATAGAGAGAAATGGTTAGGGGTAGGACTAGATGACTCCAAAGGTCCCTAACTAGCTGACACTATGATTGTCTATGTTCACAAGTCTAAATACACACTCAAAATCAGAGGTAACAGTAACTTTATAAAGAAGAAACACAAATACGTCAGAAGTAGCAAGAGCTCAGCACTCCCCTCTGCTGATAAAAGTCATTTTCAAGTAAAAAAAAAAAAAAAAGATGATAGGACTGGTCTTACATTAAAAATGTATGTGAATATTTCAGGTCATTTACCGTCCTGTAGTGTTGGTTCAGATTGAATTCAGAACCCTGAAGACATGAAGAAAGTAGTTTTTTCATGGCATTCCTGCAGCGTAAGTTTTGTTTCATGGTATCTTTGTGAGATTATTGACACAGTCCGAAGTTGTAAGTGGAATATTTTAATGAATAGAATTTTAGGGACCAATGTTGTACTGTCCTATCATGAGAGCCACAAGCTAAGCTAAGTCTCTCTCTGTGTGCCTCCCCTTTCCACCTCTGAATTATCTAACCCATATTTGAAGTTATGGCCCATTTTTGTAACCATCTATTGTGGCCATCTGGTATAATCCATTACCCCTAGAGTTTGTTCCACTTTAAGATTATATACTCTTAAAGGTTCTTTCACAGTTTTTGTAATTGTCTTTTTTTAAATCAAGGAGACCACAGACTTAAGAGCATGAACAATTTCCTGCAGTTCTGTACCATGATGAGCTAGCACTTGACTCTATTAAGCCTATACTTTCTAGATGTGTTAGTTGGGCCCTTTCATTCATGTTGCTAGAAATATGTGTGTGTGTGTGTGTGTGTGTGTGTGTGTGTGTGTGTGTGTGTCTATATATATGTATGCTTAAGTGCCCAGTTGAAAGGCGTTTATTGTAAGAATACACAGGAAAGTAAGAAAGACAAGAAATAATTGAAACCTTTTTGTATCCAGGTATCATGAGACTACAATGCTGCTCAAGAAACTGGACAATGTTTAAAATATCCCCTGTGAATGTACAATGCCATTGACCCCTCCGCAGCAAGCTTCTGTTGCCCTGATCTTTGGGTCACTCTATCTCTGTCTTTGTTCTATTCATTTCCAACAAAAGCATCTCTGTACTCCTCACCACTTTGTAGCTTGTGCATGGTTTTCCAGCCTGGGAAATTGTTTACTTCTGTACCTCTGTCTTTTGGCCTATAACTCTTCTAACCACTATCCATTCTCCCCAAGATAAAGGCTATGATTAATTTAATCATTTTCCTGGGCTTTCATCTACATCATTGGCTGGTTCTTCATTTTCAAATCCCAGATCCTCCTGGTCATTAAATGTTGTGGTTTCATGAATATCAATCCTGGTCTGCTTTCTAACACTTTGTCCCCCAGGTGATTTCATTCAGCCATGATGTTGGCTTTGACTAATATCTATACCCCTGTGATTTCATCTGCATAACTGCTTCTCCTCCTTCAGATATCAGCTCAAATGTCACCTTCTCTAAGAAGCCACATTCGACCAGTCCTCCCTTTCACTATGACTATGTCTTCCCTATAATCTTCTGTGACAAGGACACATTTTGAAATATTTGTAGGATACACTGACCACTACCTATTTCTCCCACTAAACTGTAATATTCAGGAGGGTAGAGCCTATCTCTGATTGGGTTAAGCACTGTGTTAGCTACCAGCTCCTTGCAGAGCATGGGGCATTTAGTATGATCTCAGAAATGAATGAAATACTGAATGAATCAATCTCTAACTTAGATTTTTTTCCCCAATGAACAGAGTTCACATGCTAAACGATCTCATAAGCAGGCCCCCATGTCTGATCTATTAGTAGTGATCAGGGAAATGGAGTCACGTAAAACAAAGAATCTTCTCCATCCATTTTCTTTGGAAGAGGGTTTGGTGAGTGGTAGACCTGAAGACTCTTTGCCACTACGTTCTATCATCTCTATTCAGAGTTAACTATGTCCAGTTTTTCTATACAGGATTGAGTCAGCAGCTAAGAGTATAATACATATTCATCATTGTGACTCCCCCTGATACACCCCTGGGAGATTAATTTATGTCAATGACTCACTATACCTTATAAATGTTAATTGACAAGATATATCAGGATAAATGTCATGGAAAAAACACACAAGATAGAATACTGTTTTGTGTGTGCTTTGATTTCAGAATTTGGAGCTGCTTAGACAAAGAAGTGTTTATTTTGTTTAAAGATGTTAGACTGGAGTAGGTATGTCAATAGTCTAAGATTAAATAACCTTTTTTTCTGAGAGTTGCAAATACTCTTTTCCCAGATTACTGGGTTTAACACTATTTCTTTTTACTAAGATAATCATTAAAAATTTTTATTAGCTTTGTTTTGAACTCTATCAGCATTTGTGAACTGATTAGAATAAAAACTGTTTAACAACAAGTTAATAGTTATAACTGACTTATAGTTGATAATTAGGAAAAACCCTTTCTCTTGCATTGGTATGCTGTGTTATTGATTTAACTTTCATTTTCAAGGTCATTTTTTCCCCATAAACTCCCTGGAGTAGCTTAGTTAAATATACTGCATTACATAAAAACATAAATAGTTCAAATCCAAATGCAACTAATCAATTTTATAGAATTGAAGAATGTTGCTCACGTTATTAAAAAAAAAAGATTGTTGACAAATCCAAAGCAATATATAGTATACTTGGCAGGGGTGATATAAAGGGCTAAAGCTAATTATTATTTTTGGTTTTTTTTTGTGTGTGTGTGGTACACGGGCCTCTCACTGTTGTGGCCTCTCCTGTTGCAGAGCACAGGCTCTGGACACGCAGGCTCAGCGGCCATGGCTCATGGGCCTAGCCACTCCGCGGCATGTGGGATCTTCCCAGACCGGGGCACGAACCCATGTCCCCTGCATCGGCAGGCAGACTCTCAACCACTGTGCCACCAGGGATGCCCTATTTTTGGTTTTTATGCAAAAAGAATAATGACTTTATTAATGACATTATTAAAAACTAAACAGTAGAGAAAATTATATAAAATAAAAATTTTAAATCAACCACAAAACAACCATCCAGATATTACAGTGAAGTAATTTGATGAGCATAGATATATATAGATAAAAGGATATATAAATAGATCAAATTTTCTAAAAATTATATTAATGAAATTTTTTTAACTTAATGGAAAAAAGGAAAAATATATGTGAATTAATTGCTGAAACACAAGTACATGCTCTACTTCAAGGAAAAAAATTATAAAAGAACTAAAGAGACCAGAGTTCATTTCAAAAGTCAAATTCTTAAACTTTAGACAGTATTCATCCCTGACCTGCTATGAAAGATGATGACATTTGGACATTAGCACATGACAGTTTCCCTCTCCTTCTTTCTTCCTTACCCCCTGGTTTTGGTAGTTCTGAATATTATAATGCCAAGGTTTATAACATAGTATATTCTGTAATCATATTACCCTACTTTAAAAAATCTGAATTCTGTATTTCTCTTCTATATATCTAATTCTCTATTCTTAAGTTCTGTTTTTATTTTTTAAATTTTATTTTATAGTTAAGTACTTGTTAAAAGAAAGTCTTGTGGACTGTTATTTCCTAAGTTTTTGTATCCGCTGGAATGCCTATTTTATATGTATTCAGTCAAGGTGCCTCAGGGAAATGGAGGGAGAATCAGTCCAGGTGCTTCAAATAAAGTGCGATTTGACTGAAGGAGTTAGAGGTTTACTAAACTGCTGAAAGGGCTGGAGTAGTCCAACTCAGGGAAATTGGCATTCAGGAAATCAGGAAGGACAAAAATCTCAGGAAGCCATCATTGATGACCTCAGTGGCCTATAGCACCCAAATGAGTGACTTGCAGGGGGATGCCTAGAAGCTGCCATGTGCCAAAGCCTATGTGCTTGCCTGCTGCTAGCACCAAGCCATGATGGCTTCTGCATCTTGTCTGCCTTCTACATCTTGTTCAAGTTCCTCTCACCGGCAGAATTCCATCTGGAATTCTGCTGGCTGGAATGGAGAAAACGGTATTTCCAGTCTTTATACCTTGCAATATAGGAGGGGACAAAGGGACAAAATGATGCCTGGTTGTCATAGACAATCTAGACAATACCTTGACTGCTTATAATATTCTGGAGGCACATATTCTTTCCCACAGAAATATTTCCCTATGACTCTTGGCACTGAGTGTTGCTAGGGAGCCTAATTAATTTCTTCCCATCTCCCTACTTTCTTTTCTTTTTAAACCTAGATACCAAAAGACTTTTTTGGGTTTTTTTGAAGTTCAATTCAATAATATCATTCAGTATTGCAATTTGTGTCAAACTCTGTTATTATTTTCAAGTGTCTATGAATATTCCTGTAAGAAGAGTGTATTTTCCCAATTCTTTAGCATCATTGGCCATATGACTTGTATAGACAAATGGAATGTGAGGAGAAATGACATGGCAGTATGGAGAATAAACATGTCTAATATTTTTAAGGTATTACCTATCTGAATTTATAGTCAGTGTTTCATTCTTACAGTATTTCTATTTCTAAATATCTATTCTAAGGCAGTGCTCAACTTTACATAAGCACAGAGGTATACAGAGGTGTTCAGTGCAGCACTGTTCATTTGTAATGGTGGAGCCCTGGGAATATGTAAATTAAAAAAACATATATAACACCTTTGTATCCACCACCTAGATTCAATGATGGTTTACATGTTTTCCATATTTGCTTTATCTTTAGCTCTATGTGTATGTGTATACATTCTCATCCCCCCACACCACACACACACACATTTTTGTGAATCATTTGAAAGTAAGTTACAGACATCATGACACTTCACCCCCCTAAGGACCTCTAAATACTCCAGCATGCGTTTCCTAATAAGGACATTCTCCAACATAACCACAATATAATCATTATACCTAAGAAAATTAAAAATAATTTCCTAATAACATTTAACATTCAGTCCATATTTTTCATTTGTAACAGTGGAACACTGGGAATAAGTATTTATTAATACAAAGGGTAATGGTTAAATGAATTGTGGGAACATCCAGAATCCAGACTACTGGGCACTAAGTTGGCACAGGTCTATATTCATTAACTTTTTTTTTTTTTTTTTTGCGGTACACGGGCCTCTCACCGTTGTGGCCTATCCTGTTGCAGAGCACAGGCTCCGGACACGCAGGCTCAGTGGCCATGGCTCACAGGCCCAGCCACTCCGCGGCATGTGGGATCTTCCTGGACCGGAGCACGAACCCGTGTCCCCTGCATCAGCAGGCAGACTCTCAACCACTGCACCACCAGGGAAGCCCTATATTCATTAACTTTTAAAGATCTTCAAGACATATTGGTAAATTAGAAAAGTACGTTGCAGAGAAAATTATATAGTAAAATTCCATATATATGAAACACCAAATTTAAGTATTTCATGTGTTTACACATGTCTAGGAAAAGGCAGAAGAATAAATCTTAAAATGCTAAATATGGTTACTTTTGGAGTGGTGATTGTTATGGAGGCTGAGGAGTGGAGTGGGAAGATTTTACTCTAGATACCTAGATTGTACTCTAGGTATTTATACCTATTATTACAATAGGTATTTATACCTATTACTACGATGGTAATGTATTCATGTGTTATAATGTAATAAACAAACTAAAAGCTAAAAGGAAATCTTATTGTTTAATGGATAACCCTTAACCACTGTTTTGATAGGTGAGGTGGAGAGAACTGGAATCAAAGAGGCAAAGGGAAACCATGATTTACTGAGTAGACATGTGCTTGTCACCTTGCCAAGCGTTCTTCTTATAGATGTTCATGGCCGTCTCTGAGATAAGATGTATAACCCCCATGTTAGAGATGAGGAAACTGAGATTCAACAATCCTTATTGACTAATCCAATAATCACACTATTAGCAAATGGTAGAGTCAAGATCAAGACCCAAGATCTTTCTAACTCCCATATTGTTACACTTCATAAGACAGTTGTATCTTTAGTCAACAGTGGTTATATATGTTTAATTTATTTTGTAACAATTGTGGTAAGCTATGTGTTTGGGAAGGAGTGATAAATGGAGTGGGCAGTGGAGCTAGGATTTCCAAATTATCCTCGCTTTGTCTTGTTTCTGTAGTACCCTTATATGCTTCTCCTAGCTCTTTGTACTTTTGTAAGCTTTTGTACATTTTTCCCTCCTCCTGGATTTCCATACTTGTTTATTCTTCTTTACCAGATTCCTGAACTTAAATATTCTTTGACTTTATGTTATTCTTTTTTCATAAAGAGTTATACTCCATACATTGTCCAGCAGAAATTAGACCTCTTTATGTGAATTAGACTTAGAATGTATGAACCAAGAGAGTTTGATACTTTAATAATAGATCTGCTTCTAGATGATCGTAAAGTTTATTTAAAAATTACCAATGGGAAAACTAGCTAATCCAGATAGCATCCCAAGAGAATTTTATGAAGTTTTTCTATCTAATTTTAACTGCTTTATTAACTTGGGTCATATAACCAAAATAATTCTTCCTGTATGTACTCAGCAAGTTAATATTGAGCTGAGGTTTTCAGAAAGATTACAAGAGTTCATAAATTTCTTGTTATCGACTCGAAATAACCTCATAAAATCATACCAAGAATACTAACTAATGATGCTAATTTATATTAATATAAGTGGAAGCATCCCAGTCTATTTTATAATTATTGGGAAATGGCTTTTGGTAATTTACATGAAGGCTTTACTGGTTCTATTACTTACCAGAATACATTGACCAATATAATCATTTTTTAATCTCAGAAAGTTAAATAGGAACAAAGGCCTTACAACTGTTGTGCAAACAGAAAAGAAAATAAATAAATGGCAACGTTTGGGATGGACTGTCTAAACTCCCATCCCTTTCTTTAAGGAGTAACACTGTCTAGGTTCTGGAATTCTTCCCTTCAGGATAGAAGTATTAGAGCAGATATGGGACTAATGTTTCCCCTGAGAACTAAGCAATGACTAAGCATGCCAACCATGACTGCCTCAGTCTGACTAGAACTCAAACCTCTTATTATGCTTCTCCCCACTGAACCCCCTAAAGCTTCTCACTGACCTCAGCTTCTGTCTGTTGTGTAATGGCCGTGTCTTGCAATTCTCTCATCCAAAGCTGCTGTATCACATTAGAGGTTGACCTCTCTTTGGCTTTTAGCCTCCAAAGTCCCAGTCATAGATAAGGGGATATAACTATGTTTGCCTGAATTGTTTCATGTTACTTAGACAATATTAATAATCAAAATTAGTCTTTGGATGCAACATACCCATCAATAAAAGCTATCCTGGAGTACTCTGAGTACACTAACAAAACATTCTCACTCTCTGAACACTGGAACTGTTTGTGTTTTTACTGAGATAAAAGAAAACTGTAGTAACATGTTGGAGGAAAATCACTGATACATAGGCTATCACTTGTTTTACCCTTTTCAACTCAATCCCCTAGGTTAGATAAATAAGTGACAGAACTTCAAAGAAAATCACATTCACAATATCTAGGAAATAGTCTCAAGTGGTCAAGTTGAACAAAAAGTCAACTGTGTTACTGTGAAGGATTTTAGAGATTATGTAATTCAACCCCCTTATTTTACAGATGAGGAAGCAGTGTCCCGGAAGATGAAGTAAATTGTGCAAGGCCAAAATGGATTATTAGAAGCAAAATGAAATGTGATTTAATTATCTGGCTTCTAATCTAATCCTATTCCTAAACTGCATAATGAATCATCAGTAGAGTTTGATGACTATGAGTGGGCATTTTAAACTTGGAAAAGTATGATTTCTTGGAGTAATTACGTTGTACTGAATGGGTGCAATAATTGATGCTATATCACATAATGTGCATTTTTGCAAATATAAAATATCATAGGTGTCGTTGGACATTTATTTTGTAAATTTGTACAGGTTTATACAATCATCCCTCAGTATCCACAGGGCATTGGTTCCAGGACCCACAAAGATATCAAAATCTGAGATGCTCAAGACCCTTATATACAATAGTGTAGCATTTACATATAACCTATGCACATCTTCTTGTATACTTTAAATAATCTCTAGATTATTTATAATACTTAATACAGTGGAACAGGATAGAAAGCCCAGAAATAAATCCACACATCTATAGTCAATTAATCTATGACAAAGATGGCAAGAATATACAATGGAGAAAAGACAGTCTCCTCAAAAAGTGGTGCTGGGAAAACTGGATAGCTACATGTAAAAGAATGAAATTAGAACACTCCCTAACACCATACACAAAAATAAACTCAAGATGGATTAAAGACCTAAATGTAAGACCAGATACTATAAAACTCTTAGAGGAAAACATAGGCAGAACACACCTTGACATAAATCACAGCAGTATCTTCACCTCCTAGAGTAATGAAAATAAAAACACATGGGACCTAATTAAACTTAAAAGCTTTTGCACAGCAAAGGAAACCATAAACAAAATGAAAAGACAACCCACAGAATGGGAGAAAATATTTGCAAACAATGTGACTGACAAGGGATTAATCTCCAAAATATAGAAACAGCTCATGCAGCCCAATATCAAAAAAAAAAAAAACAATGGCAGAAAAAAAATGGGCAGAAGATCTAAACAGACAATTCTCCAAAGAAGACATATAGATGGCCAAAAAGTACATGAAAAGATGCTAAACATCACTAATTATTAGAGAAATGGAGATCAAAACTACCATGAGGTATCACCTCATACCAGTCAGAATGGACATCATCAAAAAGTCTACAAACAGTAAATGCTGGAGAGGGTGTGGAGAAAAGGGAACCCTCCTACACTGTTCGTGGGAATGTAAATTGGTACAGCCACTATGGAAAATAGTATTGAGGTTCCTTAAAAAACTAAAAATAGAACTACCATATGATCCAGCAATCCCACATCTGGGCATACATCTGGAGAAAACCATACTTCAAAAAGATACATGCACCCCAATGTTCACTGCAGCACTATTTACAATAGCCAAGACACGGAAGCGACCTAAATGTCCCATCAACAAATAAATGGACAAAGACGATGTGGTACATATGTACAATGGAATATTACTCAGCCATAAAAAAGAATGGAATAATGCCATTTGCAGCAACATGGATGGACCTAGAGATTATCATACTAAGTGAAGTAAGACAGAGAAAGAAAAATATCATATGATATCACTTATATGTGGAATCTAAAAAAATAATACAAATGAACTTATTTACAAAACAGAAACATACTCACAGACTTCAAAAACAAACTTATGGTTACCAAAGGCGAAAGGTAGTGGGGAGGGATAAATTAGGAGGCTGGGATTAACAAAAACACTACTACTATATAAAATAGATAATCAACAAGGACCTAGTGTATAGCACAGGAAACTCTATTCAATACTCTGTATATAGGAAAAGAATCTGAAAAAGAATACATATGTGTATATGTATAAGTAAATCATTTTGCTGTACATCTGAAACACAACACTGTAAATCAAGTATACTCTAAAATAAAAATTAAAAAAATCCTAATACAATGTAAATGCCATATAAATAGTTGCCCAAGCAAGGTAAATTCAAGTTTTGCATTTTGGAACTTTCTGGAATTTTTTTCTGAATATTTTTGATCCACAGTTGGTTAAATCCATGGATGTGGAATCTGAAGATCAAAGGGCTGACTGTAATTTCATGTCTTGTATAAGATTTTGGCACCATCTATTATTCCATATATGTGCAGTTCTTAATATGAAAATCACAATCTCATTTTGCTACATTTGAACTTAAAATTTTACATTAACATATGAGTATATTTTTTCCATTTTGCAAAAACTGAAATTGAGTACCACAAAGGTTAAGAAATTGGATCTAGGATCCATATTTCACACTTTTCCTTCTGGCTTGATAATCAGGTGTAAGTTATATTAGTACTATAAAGGGGCATAGAGAATAATAAAAAAAAACTTCGGCAGGCCAAAATATCTTTTCAGCTCTTCTTCATTTTTTCTGTATGTCCACTTTTCCCTCTCAGATTATTGAGAAATAGGAACAGTCATGGGAGAGAGACCTCAGGTTGTTTCAGCAACCACTGATGTTTCTGGTTGTCTCCCTAAGAAATCAGTTTATCAAGGACGATTTACTGTTCATTGAAAATATTCTTTGCAGTTATAACGTTTGACAATTCTTTTTTTTTTGTTTTTTTAACCAGGAAGGATATACTTTGTTTATCTGGAGAACATTAAATGGGTAACCTAATGGATGACATCAACAGTTGTCAATACTTTAGATATTTGTCAAGACTCTTTCACTAAAATTATAGGCTCTTCTTTTTGAATAATACTATGTTACATGAAATTTCTTTATAATTTTGAGAAACTCTGGTCTTTTCAAACAAAAAAACTGATGAAGATTAGAAATACTGTAGGCTAAATCTTGAATGCAAGATAAGTAAACATCATGTGTAATTTCTGAGGCTACTTGACCACCTGATAGCTATTTATGAGCAATGACTGAATGTAACGTCTGATCAAAAGTGATTTTATCATGATTTAATTTTGAAGCTATACATGATAACCAAATAAAAAAGGAAGTATTACAGAACATAAAATTTTGTGTATATCATTGGATTAAAAGCTAAGATTTTAATGTATGACAAAGATGTGACCTTTATATTCTATGTGAAACGCTTACTGCTTTGAAGAATCAAAGGTCTATTTTTTTTACTATTAAACTTTTAAAATAACTAATATTAAAATAATTACTCATATTTATTTTATGTTAATAAGTGGTCAAATTAGATGAGAGGAAATATTCTATTCTTGATATAATAATATTCCACATTATACTTTTATTCTAATTTTCATATATTTGCCATGATATAGGTATGGTATCTATCCCCATTGCTTCATCTCTTCATGAGACAGCAGTATAATTTGTTTCTAGACTTGATACAAATTGATATGTTCACTGATAGCTTACATAATTAAAGGTAGAACATAACTTTCTCATAAAACCAAATTGTGTATGATGGCTGCAGTCTTGTAAAGCATAAAGATTTGGGAATAACGCTGACAATAGGAGAAATAAGGAAATAGTCAAAATTATATTTGGTAGAAATGTGGTAATTATTTATCCATTAAAGAGCCACCTCGAGGAGGAGTCAAGATGGCAGAATAGGAGGATGCAGGATTTGTCGCTCCTCACAAGTTCATCAAAAACACATCTACAAATGGAACAATACCCACAGAGCACCTGCTGAACATTAGCAGTAGACTTCGGACAGCTAAAAGAATGAAAGAAAGAAGAAAAAGGAAAAAAAGAAAAGAGGAATAAAAAAAGAGACCAGCAACCCTGTGGGAAGCTGAAGGTGAGGAGAGATCCCCACATTAAGAAAGATTCCCTCATGGAGGGGAAATCAGCTGGGACAGAAATCAGCTGGACTTCGGGGGAACAAAGGAGAATGCAGAAGACGGTCTGTGGAAGGCAGGACAAGGTAAGAACCGCACACATGATCTACACCACAGCTCTGTGCATTCCAGCCTGAATTGTGTGTCACCTGCTGCGAAGTGGAGCTGGGTGCTAGAAAGAGGGATTTGGAGTGAAGACCCAGGGAGACAACAGCTCTTGGCTGTGAAAAGATAGCCTGAAGGGACAGGAGCAAGGGGTGCCACAACTGGGAAACTGTGGAAAAAGCCTGAGACAACAGAGCAAGGCGTCATTGTTGAGCAGTGTGCAAGGGGCGGAGCTGCCATCATAATTCCCTTACCCACACGCTGACTTCTGCAGGCACTGGGAGGGGCTCCCATCTGAGTGGGCCCACCTGCCCCTTGGGCCAGAGCCTCCTCCGCCTGCATAGGCTCCAGGGGCCTGAGTGCCACCCACCCCTAAACCCTCCTTGGGAATCAGCCCTGGGCACCCCTGCCTGGGACGAGAGTCCACTGAAGCTGGCAGGGTTGGAGGGCTAAAGCGTGGGGTTGGCAGAACAGACCTGGCCAGGGAGAGAAACACAGTTGACTATGTGGATACAACAGAAGGGACAGGAGTGAGGGGACATGTGGCCAGGAATGCTCCTAGAGGAAGCGTGGTCTGCCTGGAAAGCGAGGTGCCATTGTTGAGAGGAGTGCAAAGAGGCAGGGCTGGCAACGCTCCCATATGCCAGCTCCTGATGCTGCAGGTACTGGGAGTACCCAAGTGAGCTCCAAGCAGCTGCTGCTTTCACTCCCTCTCACCTGGGAAAGGATCAGATGCTTGAGGGCGGCACATACGCAGAGGTGGGGTTAAAACCAAAACTGAGCCCGAGGGGTGGTGCAACTAAGGAAGAGAAATGCAAATCTTTCCATGCAGCAGCACAAGCTGTGAATCAAATCCCCAAGATCGGCTGGGTAAATCCTGCGTTTGTGGAATACCTGAATAGACAATGAGTGTTTCAACATCTGAGACCAGTCTAGCCTTTGCAGCACTGGACTTTGTGGGCAAATACACACGGTAATCAGGACAGATCAGAGTCTGAGCTGGTCCCACAGTGTCCACAGCAGGTCCAGAGACCTACCTAGAGGTATAGGAAGGCCTCCTGGGGAGGTGGTCTCAGGAAAATATTCTTATTACTATTATTCTTTGTTAGTTTGTTTTGTTTTCTTCAGTTGTTGGTATTGTTGCTTTTATCTTTTATTTTCTACTTTTTAAAAAAAATTTTTATCTTATGTAATTTTCTTAATATACATAAAGCTTTTTAAAAAATATTTTCCCCTTACTTTTTTGTTGCTTAGTGGCTTGTCTTTTGTTTTTCATATTATATGTATATATATATTCAATTGTTCTGGTGTATATTCCATGTTTTATTCGCTTTTTTGTTGTTGTTGTGGATATTGTTTGCTTGCCCCTGTTTCTGTTTTATTTTTCATCCTTTGTTTTCATTAGTATAGTCCTTATTGACTGTTCTCATATCAGAATTCTCTTGTTTGGTTGTCTGTTCCCTTGGGGGTTTTTTTCTTTTCTGTGTGTGCATGTGTGTGTTGTGTTGCTGTTGCTGCTGCTTGTTTGCTGCTGTTTTCGCTATTTGCCCTGAGCTTTGTCTGTCTGTTTTTTCTGTTGTTGCTGTTGGGTTTTTCTTTGTTTTGTTTTTCTTTTTCCTTTTCTTTTCTCTATTTTTTTATCAGGCTTCACTGTGCAGCTTGTGGGCTCTTGGTTCCCAGACCAGGGGTTGGGCCTGGGCCTCTGGGGTACGAACAGAGAGTCCAGGATACTGGAACGTCAGAGGATTCCTGGACCCAGAAAATATTAATCGATGTGTGCATTCCTGAAGGTATCCATATCAACACCAAGACCCATCCCCACACAACTGCTTGCAGGCTCCAGTGCTAAACACGTCACACCAAACGACCAGCAAGACAGGAACACAGCCCCACCCATCAGTAGACAGACTGCCTAAAGTCGTACTAAGCTCACAGATACCCCAAAACACACCACCTGACGCAGCCCTGCCCATGAGAGGGAAAAGACTCAACTCCACCCAACAGAGCACAGGCACCAAGCCCTCCCACCAGGAAGCCTGCACAAGCCCCTGCACCAAACTCACAGAAGGGGGCAGACAACAGAAACAAGAGGAACCATGACCCTGCAGCCTGCAGAAAGGAGACCATAAACACAGTAGGTTAGACAGAATGAAACAACAGAGAAATATACTGCAGACAAAGGAGCAAGGTAAAATCCCACAAAAGCAAATAAATGAAGAGGAAATGGGCAAGCTACCTGAAAAAAGAATTCAGAGTAATGATAATAAAGATGAACCAAGATCTAGGAAATAAAATGGAGAAAATACAAGAAACGTTTAACAAGGACCTAGAAGAACTAAAGAACAAACAATCAGTGATGAACAACACAATAACAAATGAAAAATACACAAAAAGGAATCAACAGCAGAATAACTGAGGCAGAAGAACAAGTAAGTGAGCTGGAAGACAGAATGGTGGAAATAACTGCTGAGGAACACAATAAAGAAAAAAGAACGAAAAGAATTGAGGACAGTCTCAGAGACCTCTGGGACAACATCAATCACACCAATATTCGAATTGTAGTGGCCCTAGTAGAAGAGAAAGGGAACGGGCCTGAGAAAATATTTGAAGAGATTAGAGTCGAAAACTTCCCTAACATGGGGAAAGAAATAGTTGGTCACGTCCAGAAAGTGCAGAGAGTTCCATACAAGATAAACCCAAGGAGAAACATGCCGAGACACATAGTAATCAAACTAATAAAAAATAAATACAAAGAAAAAATATCAAAAGCAGCAAGGAAAAAGCAACAAATAACCTAGAAGGGAATCCCCATAAGGTTAACAGCTGACTTTTCAGCAGAAACTCTGCAGGCCAGAAGGGAAGGGCAGGACATACTTACAGTGATGGAAGGGAAAAACCTACAACCAAGATTACTCTACCCAGCAAGGATCTCGTTCAGAACTGACAGAGAAATGAAAAGCTTTTCAGACAAGCAAAAGCTAAGAGAATTCAGCACCACCAAACCAGCTTTACAGCAAATGCTAAAGAAACTTCCCTAGGTGGGAAACACAAGAGAAGAAAAAGACCCACAAAAACAAACCCAAAACAATTAAGAAAATGGTAATGGGAACATACATATTGATAAGAACTTGAATGTAAATGGATTAAATGCCCCAACCAAAAGACACAGACTAGCTGAATGGATACAAAAGCAAGATCCATGTACATGCTGTCTACAAGAGGCCCACTTCAGACCTACTGATCATTTCAATAGACGCAGAAAAAGCTTTCAACAAAATTTGACACCCATTTATGATAAAAACTTTCCAGAAAGTGGGCATAGAGGGAACCTACTTCAACATAATAAAGCCCATATATGACAAACTCACAGCAAACATTACTCTCAATGGTGAAAAACTGAAAGAATTTCTTCTAAGATTAGGAACAAGACAAGGGTGCCCACTCTCACCACTATTATTCAACATAGTTTTGGAAGTCCTAGCCACACCAATGAGAGAAGAAAAAGAAAAAACAGGAATCCAAATTGGAAAAGAAGAAGTAAAACTGTCATTGTTTGCAGATGACATGATACTATATATAGAAAATCCTAAAGATGCTACCAGAAAACTACTAGAGCTAATCAATGAATTTGGTAAGGTTGCAGGATACAAAATTAATACATACAAATTTCTTGCATTCCTATACACTAACAATGGATGGTCAGAAAGAGAAATTAAGGGAACAATCCCATTTACCATCAAAACAAAAAGAATAAAATACCTAGGAATAAACCTACTTAAGGAGGCAAAAGACCTGTATGCAGAAAACTATAAGACACTCTTGAAAGAAATCAAAGACGACACACACAGATGGAGAAACATACCATGTTCTTGGATTGGAAGAATCAACATTGTGAAAATGACTATACTGCCCAAAGCAATCAACAGATTCAGTGCAACTCCTAACAAATTACTAATGACATTTTGTACAGAACTAGAACAAAAATGTTTACAATTTGTATGGAGACACAAAAGACCCTGCATAGCCACAACAATCTTGAGAAAAAAAAATGGAGCTGGAGGAATCAGGCTCCCTGACTTCAGACTACACTACAAAGCTACAGTAATCAAGGCAGTATGGTACTGGCAGAAATACAGAAATACATATCATTGGGACAGGATAGAAAGCCCAGAGATAAACCCATGCACCTATGGTCACCTAATCTATGACAAAGAAGGCAAAAACATACAATGGAGAAAAGACAGCCTCTTCAATAAGTGGTGCTGGGAAAACTGAACAGCTTCATGTAAAAGAATGAAATCAGAACACTCCCTAACACCATACACAAAAATAAACTCAAAATGGATTAAAGAGCTAAATATAAGGCCAGACACTATCAAACTCTTACAGGAAAACATAGGCAGAACACTCTTTGACATAAATCACAATAACATCTTTTTTGCCTCACCTCCTGGAGTAATGAAAATTAAAACAAAAATAAACAAATGGGACCTAATGAAACTTAAAAGGTTTTGCACAGCAAAGGAAACCATAAACAAGATGAAAACACAACCCTCAGAATGGGAGAAAATATTTTCAAATGAAGCAACTGACAAAGGATTAATCTCCAAAATATATAGGCAGCTCATGCAGCTCAATATCAAAAATCAAACTGCCCATTCCACAAATGGGCAGAAGACCTAAATAGATATTTTTCCAAAGAAGACATACAGATAGCCAACAAACACATGAAAAAATGCTCAACATCACTAATTATTAGAGAAATGCAAATCAAAACTACAATGAGGTATCACCTCGCACTGGCCAGAATGGCCATCATCAAAAAATCTACAAACAATAAATGCTGGAGAGGGTGTGGAGAAAAGGGAATCCTCGTATACTGTTGGTAGGAATGTAAATTGATACAGCCACTATGGAAAACAGTATGGAGGTTCCTCAAAAAACTAGAAATAGAACTACCATATGACCCAACAATCCCACTACTGGGCATATACCCAGAGAAAACCATATTCAAAAAAACATATGAACCCCAATCTTCATAGCAGCATTATTTACAATAGCCAGGACATGGAAGCAACCTACACGTCCATCAACAGAGGAATGGATAAAGAAGATGTGGTATATATATACAATGGAATATTACTCAGCCATAAAAAGGAATGAAATTGGGTCATTTGTAGAGACGTGGATGGACCTAGCGAGTGTCATACAGAGTGAAGTAAGTCAGAAAGAGAAAAGTAAATATCATATAATAATGCATATATGTGGAATCTAGAAAAATGGTATAGATGATCTTATTTGCAAAGTAGAAATAGAGATACAGACTTGAAGAACAAATGTACGGTTACCAAGGGGGAAAGGGGTGGGGTGGGAAGAACTGGGAGACTGGAAATGACAAATATACATTATTGATACTATGTATAAAGTAGACAACTGATGGGAACATACTGTATAGCACAGGGAACTCTACCTAATGCACTGTGGTAACATAAATGGGAGGGAAGTCCAAAAGGGAGGGGATATCTGTATGTGTATGGCTGATACATTTTATTGTGCAGTGGAGGCTAACACAACATTGTAAAGCAACCATACTCCAATAAAAGTTAATTTAAAAAAAAATAAAGAGCCACCTGAGTTAATGCTAACAATTTTCCATTAATTTTTTGCTGTACAGTTTTGATGAGTTGGAAAACTCCAGTAGCCATTTCCAGTTCCTTAAACGTTTAAGGAATTGTCTTTTATAATCTGCTCAACTAATTATTGAGAAAATTTACAGACATATTACAATCAGTTTCACTTAAAAATTTCAGTTTTCAAATGAAAGGCTGATTGAAATAATTGACATTAAGTGCTGTGTTGAGTAGCAAACCAGTGACTTCTTAATTGACATTGAACAGGAAAAGTTTGTGAAGTGATATTAAATTAACATTTACATTAAATTAATAAAAATAGTTTGGAGAATGAGAAAAGAACGTTCCCATTAGTGGAATTTCCATTAATAGAGTTGATATTAAATGAACTTGATAATAGTAGTCAGGGGGAAGAGATGGCTGCCTAGAAATGAGAAAAAAAATCAATGAGCAGAGAAGAAACTGCTGGGAACAGCATCAACTCCAAGACAAGTGAAATGATTTTCTTTAGGAAGGTGGTTAAAGAACTAGCATGTACTGTTTAGCAAAGAAATAAAAACCAAAGATCTATTCAGTAGTCCACAATTTTTTATAAACCACACTTTCAAATGCTTATTATCATCATATTTTTCAAAAAACTGGTTTATAGAACAGTTTTGTGTTTTTTTTTAAGAGGAAATGGAAATAGGATAGAACCATCTTAATGACTAGTCAATCTTGTGGTATTAGTTCCTCAGGTTTTCTTTATGAGTAGCAGGCTAAAATATAAAGTCTCAGATGTTTACTAACTCTGGTATTTAATTACTGAACCATGTATTCCATCAGTGTACTTAGGTGGTATTACCTCAGTGAAGAGACAAAAGTAAGGAGAACTATGTTTAACCAGTGATCATCCAAATGCTTGCTGTTGCCTTGCTATGAAGAGCATGTCCAGATGTTTTGCAGATCTAATACAATCATGCTTTAAATTGCTATTAACAGCATTAGGACTATCATATGATAGAAATGATAAATAGATCATCCCAATGAGTGATAGTTTTAGCACACTGCCATTTCCAAAAACAGAACCTTCAAAATGCCAGATATTCATTTTGATAGGACTCAGCTAATCATATATATCACCCTTAATTTTACTTCTGGAGCTAACAACACAAACAATCCTGGACAGGAGAAAACTTTTTCTGTGGTGTTGGTGAAGTCATCAACACCCATTTCCTGGGATGGTGGTATGGGTGGAGTAAGCTGGGGCATGCAGCATCTAGTCACTCGTGTTGGTGGCCCAAGTTCTAGAGAAGGGTGGCTGGTGGTGGTGGTCATGGTGTTCTTGTTGCACTGGGCCAATGGCATGTTAGGGCTGTAGCTCTGGCTCTATGGCTTCCCTCTGTTCTGGGCCAGGTTGTCTAGTACTCCCAGCAAGCCTATGACCTATCAAAGTTTCAATTGTTTCCTTTTCTCTTGAATGAGCCTGAATTAGTCTCTGTTGGTTGCAAATAAGAACCTCACTGATACAAGTAACTTGCATTTAATATGGGACTACAATACGTGGTGGGAATTTAATAAATATTTGTTGGGTGAATCAAAAACGTGAATAAGACTCTTGATTCTCAAATATAAATTCACCTTATCTTGACACCAGTGTCACTGCTAGTAAATGTCTTGAAATACCTTGACCAATGACAGGCAGCTTTTTGAGTGTTCTCAGTGAGAATGGCATGGAAAGCTGTAGTAATTCTCCTATGAGGAGTGGTCCCTTTGGAACTCTTCTGATCTGCATGCAGGGTCACGTGTGCAAAAGCAAATTTGGGGGTGATAAGAATGTTACCCCTCATGGAGTAATACATTTTTAAAAGTGATTTTAGTACCTCTACTTTAAAAAAAATGCCTAACTGGGCTTCCCTGGTGGCACAGCGGTTGAGAGTCTGCCTGCCGATGCAGGGGACACGGGTTTGTGCCCTGGTCCGGGAAGATCCCACATGCCGTGGAGCGGCTAGGCCCGTGAGCCATGGCCGCTGAGCCTGCGCGTCCAGAGCCTGTGCTCTGCAATGGGAGGGGCCACAACAGTGAGAGACCCTCATAACGCAAAAAAAAAATAAAATAAAAGCCTAACCTACTAGACTTAATGTCTACTTTATCAAAAACATATACAATAAAGAGGAAATTATCTATTAGCAATGAGATGCATATAAAAGAGTATTGTTTGTCCTTTTTCTCATGGTGTGAATTGCCACAAGAAAACTGCCACTAAAATTACCATCTCATATTATGTACTAGCTATAATATTTTCTGCCTCAAGTACAATTTTTCCTAGCCTGGCCATTTTATTCTCTTTATCTACTTTTTATTATTAAAACAAAAATGAAACACTCTAATTTTTATAGCTGTTCCTGTTACTTTTAGTTACTAAATGGAAAGGACCTTGTTTTCTGAGTTTTGTGCAAGTTTTCCTCACAGTGCATGCAATGACTCTATCACATATGCTAATAACCTCTTTTAGAACACGTTTGCTCATTACTGATGAATCTCTTTTCTTTTGAAGAAATACCATTTCATTATGCCATCAAGTAAACAATCTGAAAACTGGATGGGACAGACTGTCATCAAAGAATTTAGAATAAACTTTCGAAGCTAGTAGCTGAGGATAAAATAATTAGAATAAGTCCAATTACTGCTGTAGATTGTAACTATAAGTTTCAAAAAGGAGAAGCCAAGGAATATTAGAGCAATAAGGAGTCAACCACAGCAGAGTGGGAACTACAGTATATGAAGTCCCTTAACAGGTGGAGGCTGGGTGATGGAGGTGGGGCAGTGGGCTGTGGGGCTGGAGGAGGCGGGAGGATGCTGGGAAGTAAGAATGTCTGGTTCCTCAAAATTTCAATGTAATATTTCTCTTGTACTTCTCCCCATATTGGGTAAAAGGAACGTTTTGACTGGGCTGGTTTCTCCAACTATAAAATTAGGACAAAAAGTCATTGGGATTTCAGATTTTGTCTAGCTCTAATTCATTTGCTATACAGAGGGTCATGGAAATTGGACATTTTAAAAAAAATGTTCACTCAGTTCAGCATAGTATTACTTATCCATAGCCTAAGTTTATAGAAGAAAAGGGAACTGAAGAAAGTATCTGAAATTCCAGGAGGCAATGCAGATCTTCCAGGTGTCCATGATTAGAATCAACTCAATACAGGGCTCTGGGATGGTAAATGTCAAATAAATAGAGCTGCAATTGTGAGTTGGTTTGATTAGACACCTAGGGGGTTCTTTTCCAGCCACTTCCCACTGGAAAGGTCAGCTAATCACAGTAATTAGGAATTCTTTTGTATTAGCCTTGTTCAGCTTGGAAAGACCAGTAATTAGTTACAACTTCAAAGGTATAGTTTCTTCACAGAGACTACCAATCTTAACCAGGGATTATTACTAAATAAAAAAAAATTTTCAAGTTTTAAGTCCTAAGCATGTTTATCTTCACTTGATCTATGGAGAGTGATTTTACAACAATGTTTTCGATATTCACTGTTAACAAAAAGACCCTGAAAACTGGACAATCTATGATGGATTAATCATGTTAAATACATGAACATTCAGATTACAGTACTTGGGAAAGCTCAAGCATTTCAGATGCTGTTCTGCAAAATGTACAGTGAATCCTACATCAACATGAGTCTAAATGATAGTAATTCTTTGATGAAAACAATTTTCTGCTGTGTTTATATGTATATGTGTGTCTGTTTAGTAAAAACATAAATTGCAAGATTTTTTTTGCAGAAGAAAACGGTGTTGGGAAATGTGAATCATTAAATATTGAGGATGGATAAACAGGGCAATGGAGTCTTGAGGAACTCCTGACAGGAAAACTCAGGGCCTCTTCTTCTGCTCTCCCCTTATTCGGAATATTCATGTTAACCTCTCTCTACTTCTGTTTACCTGCTTTGTTTTATCACCATGTGACATACTATTATGTTTTCTTTAGTTAATATGTCTCCCAAATAGAACTCAGAGCTGTTTGTTTTGTTCACTGGTTAATGCCCAAACCTAGAAGGGGCTTGGCACACAGTAGGAGCTCAAGAAATATTTATTGAATGAGAGAGGAGGAAGCAGCTGTTAATTTTCCCTTCAAGAGCTGACTTAAAAAATACTCAAGTCTCTATTTTATCTACATATATTGGAAGTGGAAGTATGAATGTATAGACAGAGTTTCTGACAGTATTCACCTATAGCCACTGGGACCAGGGGAAGTTGATGGGCTTGCCAAGGTAGCAGAAGGTGTTTGAATTATGAACTGAGAGCAGAAATAGCAGGCCATATGATCCAGCAATCCCATTCCTGGGCATATATCTGGAAAAAATTATCATTCAAAAAGATACATTCACCCCTATGTTCATAGCAGCACTATTCACAATAGCCAAGATACGGAAACAGCTTAAATGTCCACTGACAGATGACTGGATAAAGAAGATGTGGTAAATATATACAATGGAATAATACTCAGCCATAGAAAGAATGAAATAATGCCATCTGCAGCAACATGGATGCAACTAGAGATTATCATACTAAGTGAAGTCAGTCAGAAATAGAAAGACAAATACCATATGATATCACTTATATGTGGAATCTAAAATATGGCACAAATGAACTTAGCTACAAAACAGAAACAGACTCACCGACAGAGAGAACAGATTTGTGGTTGCCAAAGGAGAAGGTGGGGCAGATGGACTCTGTAGTTAGTAGATGCAAACTATTACATATAGAATGGATGGACACCAAGGTCCTACTGTATAGCACAGGGAACTATATTCAATGTCCTGGGATAAACCATAATGGAAAAGAATATAAAAAAGAATGTATATGTGTGTATAACTGAATCACTTTGCTGTACAGCTGAAATTAACACAACATTGTAAATCAACTATACTTAAAAAAATAAATTAAAAAAAACAGAAATACCTGGTCACTGTCTAGGAGTATTGAGGACTACCAAAGCCTGACAGAGGGGAGCAGAAATCCACCTCCACCCCCTCCATCTTCTCCTGGCCTCCATGAGCGTTAATCTAGGAAAGACCTCTTTTCTGCTTAGGTTTTTGCCTCACTCTCTCTAGACTTGATTCCTTTGCTTCTCCAATCCATATGACAGGTACTATGCCACTAATATATTCTAGTCTTGCCACCTAAAAATAGATTTGACTGTTTTGTTTTTGATTCCAATTCCAGTACTATTCTGGAAGAACTCTGATTGGCTCAAATTGGACCAGCTGGCTACCTTGGAAGAGTAATCTCATTTGATGGATAGAGTCACACTGTATTCACATCAGGATGATCAAATAATTTATCATCGAAATTGAGTGTTAAAATAATTATCTAGTTTTTGAAATATTATTTACTGACCCACAAATTGGTTTTATTGTAATGGCATGCCCTTAAAAATAATCTTATTCCAAACTATCCAAAAAATAAATATTCCTTCCAAAAGAATGAAATGAGTTATATGTCTACAATAAAGCAAAAAGGAAAATTAAATTTCATATCAATTATTTGAACATTAAGAAATGACCATGTGGCTTTAGGATCCAGTAATTGTAGGCACTTAGTAAATAATTCCTAGATAAAGGGATGAAGAGGACTTGAATTTCAGTGAGCTTTTATAGCTTTGCGCTGCTAACTGGAGAAATTCAACAATTGTTATCAAATCCTCCATTTGAATAAGTCTGGATTCCAGCACCTACTCAGTTGTAAAGTCTACCCTGAGAATTTGTCAGCATTTCAGAAATCCTTGGAAGAGAGATAACACTTTTTTGAAACATTCCCTATAACCAACTATGTGAGGCAGTGCTTCTTGATACCACAGCTAAATGTTTCTCTTGTCTTCAAGTGCTTTCCCCTAGAACTTCCATCCTGCAAACCACTGGATAACTAACCTTCCTAAAAAGCCCATCACTACCACATTCCCCACTTATGAATTTTGTTATGCTCTAAAGTGTCTCCCGCTGGAATCAATCATCTTCTTTACTGATGATCTCAAATTATGCAAATACAGAGGGCCACCTGTACTATGCCATTTAATAAAGAAATGTGACCACTGACAACAAAATCCAATATATGACCCTAGACAGTGAATCCTGTACTGAGTTAGGAAAATGCTCTAAAAACCATTATTAGGTCAACTGACAAAGCTAGAACGTGACAGTAGATTCAAGTATTGTACCAATATAAATTTATAAAATTAATAAATACTGAGGTTATGCAAGATAATATCCTTAATCTTAGGAAATATTACACTGTAATATTTAGGGTAAAGGGCCACGATATGGGTAGCTTACCCACAAATCAAAAAATAAAAAGATAGAGAAAGGGGAGTGAAAGAGAATAATAAAGCCAGTTGGACAAAATATTAACAATAAATTAATTTGGGGAAAGGGTATATGGGCGTTCCTTGTAACAATTTTATTTTAATAGCTTTTTGTAAGTTTGAAATTATTTCTGAATTAGAAGTTTAAAAAATATTTTACTACAATAAAGCTACTCTAAAACATAATTATAGCATTTCAAATTTAGATCTTCTATACTACTTGAGCTATCATCATTAGTTTTCAGTTTCTCTTTTGCTTTCCTAGAGATAATTTTCAATTTTGATCGTCTTTCTGATTTAGTCATATGCTAAATATTGAGAAATCTATTCACTGCCTGTGCCTCTCACATGCTGTTGGATGTGGCCACAGCAGAAGTTAAAGTATACAGTGGAGGTCACCAAACCCATCTTGGCTTATTTCAATGCAGCTCTTCATAATGATACCTCATTAACAAATGGGAAATCCTGGACAAACACTAAACCTAATGACATGACTATTATAAACAAGGACTGTCTCAAATAAACTGAATGTAGGGATACTATAACAGGAAGGCTCCTGTGAAAGCCATGTGGATAGAACTAGAGGGAAGTGATTCTCAGAACAAGGATGATGGTAAAACAATCCCAAATATTTCTCTACAGATGATGAAGGTAGGGAAGGCATTAAAGGTCAAAACATCAATATTAAGTACTCCCACTCCAGAAAATAGTTTCAAAATAGAGTTATGCTATTTAGACAGTTGAGGGTCAGTAGAGACTAATATTTGAAACATCTGCTGGCAGTTCATATGCACTCTTTTCAGAAGTAGTAGAAATATTATGTTACACTGTCAGAAACAGATGAAAGATGACAAGTTATAGTTTGTTGTTACCGCTGGTGTAATTCCTTCATATTTCTATCTCAGTGACATTCAGTTTCATTTCTTTTTTTCTTGTGAAGTTGTAGAAGCTAAATAAGCTGTCAGGTGTCAAATGTAGAAAAGTATTTCTTCTTCGGGAGAGATGAAAGATTACTTAGAATACACCCTCAATTATACATTGTAAAATTGTAGGGATTTGCCCTCAATTATGCAATGGTTAAAGCAGAGCCTTACATAAAGTTCATTCCCAGTCAAGGAAAAGAATTTTAGGATAGCTCTATCCCAGTAGGAACAGTCTTTTTGTCTAGAATGATGTCACCTGCCTAACTAATAGATAATTGTGAAACATCAGAAAGGCTGTCTATTTGTATTTTGTGGTCCCAGGATGAATAGTATCAGTGCCTTCCCCACTCCACTGCCCGGCCCTTTCCTCTTTTGTTAATTTCAATCACTTTTAGTGCTTTCTCTGTACCAGACACTGCAGTAAGTGTTTTACATATGTTTCTCATTTTATTATCCTTTTCCAAACCTGAAAAAGGTATCACTCTCATTTAATAGATGAGAAAAACGACACTGAATTGTGCAACATTTACTTACTTCAAAGTCAATGAGAACAAAGTGTTGGCAGAACCAAGAATTGATTTATGATTTACATAAGTCCTAGGCTCAAAAACCACAGTAATCTTCTGCCTTCCAATAGCTCATGACCTTTATTCCTAGATCAGTAATTTCCCTTCTAAAAATGCATTTAAGGGGCTGCATTTTCCCTCTGCCTATGTCTGGAATACATTTTGACTCCCCTACAGGTGTCTTTCAGGAGTGTGTAACTCTATGGATTTCAGCAAGTCAGCCTGTTCTCCCAATATGAATAATAATTAGGAGCCTTACTTCACTAAAACTGGGTTTATTTCTAATGCATTCTACTCTTGAAGAATTCTAAATTTAAGAATGGTTTTATATTAAGTTCAAAACTGTCTCTGTAACTAATTTCTAAACATCTGTCCATATCTATCTTTGGGAAATTAACAGAAAAAGTCTAATTCTTCTTCCATTTGATAAACTATCAAACATCTTAAAGAAATTTACATTTCGTGCTAATTTTTTTCTTTTCTACAAAAAAATTCTCAGACCATTGGTTGCCTATCTGGCTCTATTGAAGAAATCTCATTTTTCCCCCCCAGAAAGGTAGAGATTAAGAACACAGTTTTAAATTCCCATTTTCTGAGATCAATTTGGGTGTTTCTTTTAATTTTAACTCCAGGAATTTCTTTCAGGGATTTCACCTCAGGTTGACCCCAGATCCTTAAACAATTTTACTGACTCGTCTCTCCCTTCTCATGAGTTAGAACATTACTGGCAGACCAAGCGTACATTTAGATATTAGTTTGCTACCTTGGTCTTTTGTCCACAGTGGGTATTACATCACCTTTGTTGAGTGGATAATTCCTGAGCTGCTGGGCTTCCATCAGTCCTCTAGCTTGAGCGGTATCACTTTACAGGGTTCTTTCTACATGCATTTCTCCTTTATTTCTTGCAATAATCCTCTGAAAGGGATGTTACTGCTCCCATTAAATAAATGTGCTTCCCATTCTTTCTTCCATTCTAAACTGAAGTTTAAAGCAATTAAGTAATTGCCCAACACCATGTAAGCCAATATTCAATATCAGCTATTTGGATTGTGAAACTTCTTCCCTTTCCACTAGTTGTGCTTTTAAACTCCTTGAATCATTTTCTTAAATGAAGTTATAAGTGCAACTCAATGTCTAAAAGAGATAAAGGTCACACTGAACAGTACTTTGAGTTAAATTTATCACATTTACTTACTCAAAAATCAATTAATAAGAACAATGAAGCTACGCTGATGCTGAACACAACTTTTGAATTCGTAGTTATAAACATCATTTATGATCGTATCATTTCAACATATAAAATTCATTTTATTACGATTTCCATATGACCTGTAGGTAAAATTTCTAATAGCTCACCTGCTACTCTGAGGATACTGTTCATTTAAACTGATTCAATAGCTTCGAAGTAGAATAGTGGACTATTTTGTTTCAAAGTTCAGTCATTAAGCCTAAGAAGTGCTCACATTCCTTATTCTTGAGAGATGTGACAGGTTACAAGTGTTCTGTAATCAGAATGCTTTTCTTCAAATATTAACTCTTAGTTCTAAGAGTTTGACCTTGGGCAAACTACTTAAACTTTTTGAAACTCAGTTGTCTTAACAGTAAAATGGACACATTGTTAGGGCTCTACAGACACTACCTATTACTCTTATTTATTTACTTATTTAACATCTTTATTGGAGTATAATTGCTTTACATTGTTGTGTTCGTTTCTTCTTTATAAAAAAGTGAATCAGCTATGCATATACATATGTCCCCATATCTCCTCCCTCTTGCGTCTCCCTCCCACCCTCCCTATCGAACCCATCTAGGTGGACAGAAAGCACTGAGCTGACCTCCCTGGGCAATGCAGCTGCTTCCTACTAGCTATCTATTTTACATTTGGTAATGTATATATGTCAATGCTACTCTCTCACTTTGTCCCAGTTTACACTTTCCCCTCTCCGTGTCCTCAAGTCCATTCTCTACATCTGCGTCTTTATTCCTGTCCTGCCCCTAGGTTCATCAGAACCATTTCTTTTTCTGGATTCCATATATATATGTTAGCATATGGTATTTGTTTTTCTCTTTCTGACTTACTTCATTCTGTATGACAGACTCTAGGTCCATCCACCTCACTACAAATAACTCAATTACATTTCTTTCTATGGCTGAGTAATATTCCATTGTATATATGTGCCACAACTTCCTTATCCATTCATCTGTCAATGGACATTTAGGTTGCTTCCATGTCCTGGCTATTGTAAATAGTGTTGCAATGAACATTGTGGTACGTGTCTCTTTTTGAATTATGGCTTTCTCAGGGTATATGCCCAGTAGTGGGATTGCTGGGTCATATGGTCGTTCTATTTTTAGTTTTTTAAGGACCTCCATACTGTTCTCTATAGTGGCTGTATCAATTTACATTCCCACCAACTGTTCTCCATAGTGGCTGTATCAATTTACATTCCCACCAACAGTGCAAGAGGGTTCCCTTTTCTCCACACTCTCTCTAGCATTTACTGTTTGTAGAAATTTTTTTTTTTTTTTTTTGCGGTATGCGGGCCTCTCACTGCTGTGGCCTCTTCCGTTGCAGAGCACAGGCTCCGGACGCGCAGGTCCAGCAGTCATGGCCCACGGGCCCAGCTGCTCCGCAGCATGTGTGATCCTCCCAGACCGGGGCATGAACCCGTGTCCCCTGCATCGGCAGGCAGACTCTCAACCACTGCGCCACCAGGGAAGCCCTGTTTGAAGAATTTTTGATGATGGTGATTCTGACTGGTGTGAGGTGATACCTCACTATAGTTTTGATTTGCATTTCTCTAATGATTAAGGATGTTGAGCATCCTTTCATATTTTGTTGGCAATCTGTATATCTTCTTTGCAAAAATGTTTATTTAGACATTCTGCCCATTTTTGGATTGGGTTGTTTGTTTTTTTTTTGATATTGAGCTGCATGAACTGCTTGTATATTCTGGAGATTAATCCTTTGTCATTTGTTACGTTTGCAAATATTTTCTGCCATTCTGAGGGTTGTCTTTTCGTCTTGTTTATGGTTTCCTTTGCTGTGCAAAAGCTTTAAAGTTTCATTAGGTCCCATTTGTTTATTTTTGTTTTTATTTCCATTTTTCTAGGAGGTGGATCAAAAAGGATCTTGCTGTGATTTATGTCAAAGAGTGTTCTGCCTATGTTTTCCTCTAAGAGTTTTAGTATCTGGTCTTACATTGAGGTCTTTAATCCATTTTGAGTTTATTTTTGTGTATGGTGTTAGGAAGGGTTCTAATTTCACTCTTTTACATGTAGCTGTTCAGTTTTCCAGCACCACTTACTGAAGAGGCTGTCTTTTCTCCATTGTATATTCTTGCCTCCTTTGTCAAAGATAAGGCGAACATATGTGCAAGGGTTTATCTCTGGGATTTCTATCTAGTTCCAGTGATCTATATTTCTGTTTTATGCCAGTACCATACTGTCTTGATTATTGTAGCTTTGTAGTATAGTCTGAAATCATGGAGCCTGATTCCTCTAGCTCAATTTTTCTTTCTCAAGATTGCTTTGGCTATTTGGGGTCTTTTGTGTTTCCATAAAAATTGTGGTATTTTTTGTTCTAGTTCTGTGAAAAATGCCATTGGTAGTTTGATAGGGATTGCATTGAATCTGTAGATTGCTTTGGGTAGTAGAGTCATTTTCACAATGTTCATTCTTCCAATCCAAGAACATGGTATATCTCTCCATCTGTTTGTATCACCTTTAATTTCTTTCATCAGTGTCTTAGAGTTTTCTGTATACAGGTCTTTTGTCTCCTTAGGTAGGTTTATTCCTAGGTATTTTATTCTTTTTGTTGCAATGGTAGATGGGAGTGTTTCCTTAATTTCTCTTTCAGATTTTTCATCGTTAGTGTATAGGAATGCAAGAGATCTCTGTGCACTAATTTTGTATCCTGCTACTTTACCAAATTCATTGATTAGCTCTAGTAGTTTTCTGGTAGCATCTTTAGGATTCTCTCTATATAGTATCATGTCATTTGCAAACAGTGACAGCTGTACTTCTTCTTTACCGATTAGGAGTCCTTTTATTTCTTTTTCTCTTCTAACTGCTATGACTAAAACTTCCAAAACTATTTTAAATAATAGTGGTGAGAGTGGACATCCTTGTCTTGTTCCTGATCTGAGAGGAAATGTTTCAGTTTTTCACCTTTGAGAATGATGTTGGCTGTGGGTTTGTCCTATATGGCCTTTATTATGTTGAGGTAAGTTCCCTCTATGCCTACTCTCTGGGGAGTTTTTAATCATAAATGGGTGTTGAATTTTGTCAAAAGCTGTTTCTGCATCTATTCAGATTATCATATAGTTTTTATCTTTCAGTTTCTTAATATGGTGTATCACATTGATTGATGTGCATATATTGAAGAATCCTTGCATTCCTGAGATAAAGCCCACTCCATCATCGTGTATGATCTTTTTAATGTGCTGTTGGGTTCTGTTTGCTAGTATTTTGTTGAGGATTTTTGCATCTATGTTCATCAATGATATTGGTCCGTAGTTCTCTTTTTTTGTGACATCTCTGTCTGGTTTTGGTATTGGGGTGATGGTGGCCTAGTAGAATGACTTTGGGAGTGTTCCTCCCTCTGCTATATTTTGGAAGAGTTTGAGAAGGATAGGTGTTAGCTCCTCTCTAAATGTTTGATAGAATTCACCTGTAAAGCCATCTGGTCCTGGGCTTTTGTTGGTTGGAAGATTTTTAATCACAGTTTCAATTTCAGTGCTTGTGATTGGTTTGTTTATATTATTTTCTTCCTGGTTCAGTCGTGGGAGGTTGTGCTTTTCTAGTAATTTGTCCATTTCTTCCAGGTTGTCCATTTTATTGGCATATAGTTGCTTGCAGTAATCCCTCATGATTCTTTGTATTTCTGCAGTGTCAGCTGTCACATCTCCATTTTAATCTCTAATTCTATTGATTTGAGACTTCTTCCCTTTTTTCTTGATGACTCTGGCTACTGTTTTATCAATTTTGTTTATCTTCTCAAAGAACCAGCTTTCAGTTTTATTGAGGTTTGCTATTGTTTCCTTCATTTCTTTTTCATTTCTTTTTCATCTGATCTTTATGACTTCCTTCCTCCTGCTAACTTCAGGATTTTTTTGTTCTTCTTTCTCTAATTGCTTTAGGTGTAAGGTGAGGTTATTTATTTACATTTTTCTTCTTTCTTAAGGTAGGATTGTATTGCTATAAACTTCTCTCTTAGAACTGCTATTGCTGCCTCCCATAGGTTTTGGGTCACCGTGTTTTCATTGTCATTTGTTTCTAGGTATTTTTTGATTTCCTCTTTGATTTCTTCAGTGATCTCTTGGTTATTGAGTAGTGTATTGTTGATCCTCCATGTGTCTGTATTTTTTAGTTTTTTTCCTGTAATTGATATCTAGTCTCATAGCGTTTTGGTCAGAAAAGATACTTGATATGATTTCATTTTTCTTAAATTTACCTAGGCTTGATTTGTGACCCAAGATGTGATGTATCCTGGAGAATGCTCCATGGGCACTTGAAAAGAAAGGGTATACTGTTGTTTTTGGATGGCATGTCCTATAAATATCAATTAAGTCCATCTTGTTTAATGTGTCATTTAAAGCTTGTGTTTCCTTATTTATTTTCATTGTGGATGATCTGTCCATTGGTGTAGTGGGGTGTTAAAGTCCCCTACTATGATTGTGTTACTGTCGATTTCCCCTTTTATGACTGTTAGCATTTGCCTTATGTATTGTGGTGCTCTTATGTTGGGTGCATAAATATTTAGAATTGTTATATCTTCTTCTTGGATTGATCCCTTGATCATTATGTAGTGTCCTTTTTTGTCTCTTGTAATAGTCTTTATTTTAAAGTCTATTTTGTCTGATATGAGAATTTCTACTCCAGTTTTCTTTTGACTTCCATTTGCCTGGAATATCTTTTTCCATCCCCTCAGTTTCAGTCTGAATGTGTCCCTAGGTCTGAAGTGGGTCTCTTGTAGGCAGCATATATATGGGTCTTGTTTTGTATCCATTCTGCCAGTCTGTGTCTTTTGGTTGGAGCAGTTAATCCATTTACACTTAAGGTAATTATCGATATGTATGTTCCTATTACCATCTTCTTAATTGTTCTGGGTTTGTTTGTGTACGCCTTTTCTCTCTCTTTTGTTTCCTGCCTAGATAAGTTCCTTTAGCATTTGTTGTAAAGCTCGTTTGGGTGGTGCTGAATTCTCTTAGCTTTTGCTTGTCTGTAAAGGTTTTAATTTCTCCATTGTATCTGAACAGATCCTTGCTGGGTAATCTTGGTTGTAGGTTTTTCCCTTTTATCACTTTAAATATGTCTTGCCACTCTCTTCTGGCTTGCAGAGTTTCTGCTGAAAGATCACTGTTAACCTTATGGGGATTCCCTTGTATGTTATTTGTTGCTTTTCCCAGGCTGCTTTTAATATTTTTGCTTCACATTTAATATTTGATAGCTTGAATAATATGTGTCTTGGTGTGCTTCTCCTTGGATTTATCCTGTATGGGACTCTCTGTGCTTCCTGGAGTTGATTGACTATTTCCTTTTCCATGTTAGTGAAGTTTTCAACTATAGTCTCTTCAAGTATTTTCTCAGTCCTTTTGTTTTTCTCTTCTTCTTCTGGGACCCCTATAATTCGAATGTTGGTGCATTTCATGTTGTCCCAGAGGTCTGTGAGACTGTCTTCTTTTCATTCTTTTTTCTGATCTGTGGTAGCTATTTCCACTATTTTATTTTCCAGGTCACTTATCCATTCTTCTGCCTCAGTTATTCTGCTATTGGTTCCGTCTACAGAATTTTTAATTTCATTTATTATGTTGTTCATCATTGTCTGTTTGGTCTTTAGTTCTTCTAGGTCCTTGTTAAACGTTTCTTGTATTTTCTCCATTCTATTTCCAAGATATTGGATCATCTTTACTATCATTACTCTGAGTTCTTTTTCAGGTAGACTACCTATTTCCTCTTCATTTGGTTGGTCTGGTGGGTTTTTACCTTGCTCCTTCATTTTCTGCATATTTCTCTGTCTTCCTATTTTCCTTAACATACACACATTCATAACATACGTAACATTCGCAGGCTGCAGGTTCGTAGTTCCCATTGTTCTTGGTGTCTGCCCCCAGTGGGTAAGGTTGATTCATTGGCTTGTGTAGGCTTCCTGGTGGAGGGGACTGCCTGTGTCCTGGTGGGTGGGGCTGTATCTTGTCTTTCTGTTGGGCAGGGCAGCATCCAATGGTGTGTTTTGGGGTGTCTGTGACCTTATTATGATTTTAGGCAGTCTCTGTGCTAATGGGTGGGCTTGTGTTCCTTTCTTGCTAGTTGTTTGGCATGGGGCATCCAACACTGGAGCTTGCTGGCCGTTGGGTGGAGCTGGGTCTTAGTGGTGAGACGGAGATCTCTGGGAGAGCTGTCACTGATTGATATTACTTGGGGCTGGGATGTCTCTGGTGGTCCAGTGTCCTGAACTCAGCTCTCCCACCTCAGAGGCTCAGGCCTGACACCCAGCCAGAGCACCAGGACCCTGTCAGCCATACAGCTCAGACGAAAACGGAGAAAATTGTAGCTGTGGCGCACTAGCCCCTTTCAGGCTGTGTTCACGCAGCCAACCCCAGTCCTCTCCCTAGGATCTGACCTCCGAAGTCCGAGCCTCAGCTCCCAGCCCCCACCCTCCCTGGCAGGTGGGCAGACAAGCCTCTCGGGCTGGTGAGTACTGGTTGGCACTGATCCGCTGTGCGGGAATCTTTCTGCTTTGCCCTCTGCATACCTGTTGCTGCGTTCTCCTCTGTGGCTCTGAAGCTTCCCCCGCCACACCCAGTCCCCGCCAGTGAAGGGGCTTCCTAGAATGTGGAAACTTTTCCTCCTTCACAGCTCCCTCCCAGAGGTGCAGGTCCTATTCTTTTGTGTCTGTTTTTTCTTTTTTCTTTTGCCCTATGCAGGTACATGGGGATTTTCTTCCCTTTTGTGAAGTCTGAGGTCTTCTGTCAGCATTCAGTAGCTGTTCTGTAGGAATTGTTCCACATGTAGATGTATTATTTATTTATTTTTTTGCGGTATGCGGGCCTCTCACTGTTGTGGCCTCTCCCGTTGTGAAGCACAGGCTCTGGACGCACAGGCTCAGCAGCCATGGCTCACGGGCCCAGCTGCTCCGCGGCATGTGGGATCTTCCCAGACTGGGGCACAAACCCGCGTCCCCTGCATCGGCAGGTGGACTCTCAACCACTGCACCACCAGGGAATCCCTGTAAACGTATTTTTGATGTATTTGTGGGGAGGAAGGTGATCCCCACCTCTTACTCCTCTGCCATCTTGAAGGTCCACCTACTTTTAGATATAAATACAATATAATATATGATAAAATACAAGCTCTCCAATTTGTAAGTAATATATAAAAGTGTCTATAGTATCATCCTGACTAAATATTGATACATTCTTGTGATTGCCAGGGAACTGTTATGTTAGAATGAAACTGTTCCCCAAGCAGATCTACCTAAACCTTCTTGGGCATTATGTGAGCGGCATTAGGAACTTAAGTAGGGTATTTGATATCCAATTTTATAAGCATAAACATTCACTGAACTGCAATTTCAAAAGAGACAGTCCTGAGCTATTAACCACTCAATAAATAACACATTTACAAGTCCAGACATGTTCTCAGTACGGGAGATGAAGCTTTTATTTCAAAAGTGAGTTAAAATCAAAGTGCAAGTCAACTCATCTGTTAATATATTATGTGATAAACTGTGCTTTTTTACAGTTTTAATATGGATTAATATATAAATATGTTAATAGAAAAGTTTAAATCAAGTGATTTCTGGAACATCTTAAATACGTATAGAATACAGTTTGAAAATTTCTGATCATAATATATCTTGAGGCTAGGGAGTTTCCTTATTAGTTTATTAATATTCCTTTCAAAATTGACATGTGCTTTTTTTCTCCTCTTTTTGTCACCAACAGGGTACATCTACTTTGTTTAATTGGATACATCACCAAACCTCTCAAAGCCTATTTCCTTACAGAAAAACAGAGATATTAATAACTTATCTGAATAAATTAAATTATATTTATAATGTACTTAGCATTTCTCTATAACATGGTAGGTATTCATTAAATGATACCTGGTATCATTATTACCATTGTTTATTTTGTCTTATATAGATATGTTTATGTGTTTTGAAGTGGACAAGTTAGAAACATTATTCTAAGAAGAAAATTAGAAAGGTCTCCACCATTCTGTTGCCTGTCCATAAACAAATATAATCAATTTTACTAGCTTAGAACTGAACTTACACAAATTAAGAGAGCTAACTGTGGGAAACTGGCTTTAATTATATGTATGCAGATGGTTTTATAATTCAGAATATTGCCCATGTGGGAGAATTTGGTAGGTGAATACAGTAAGAACTTTAATGACATGATTGCTTTTTATGTGACCACAGATTTAACTAATTTAAAATGTTTGGCTCTTGGAGGATTGAACGGAGTAGAAATGCCTGGTCTGAGTCTAAATCAATTTTGCTGCAATGGAAAAGGATGGGGGAAACAGCCTCCAAATAGAAGTATAAAATCCTCCAAGAAGTTTATTTTTACCTGTTATACAAGTAACTTTTATAGGCGATGGGATCTTGTTTCTCTTATATTGTTATTTTAAATATTTCAATAGCACCAGAGGAATGGTAAATACCAGAGCTCAAAAAAACAAGCACTCCTAAATAATAATCTAAAAAATAACTCAGTTACAACATATTTTCATAAAATCAGTTTGTACAAAAACATATATTAAAATAAATGATCTGTCTCATTATCATTCAGGAGGCATCTCACTCAGCTGGAATAAAACTGATTTCAGACTCACACATACAGCAATCTCAGATAAATTACAAATATATGGGCACACACAAATTAAATAGAGTACACTTTGTAAGTGTTTAAGGTGCTAAAATTATTTTGGAGGGTACATCTGTATATTTTTATGACATGCTGTGTCACTGCCTTTTCAAATTTGAGTAAATTACAGTTTGGACACCATAATTACATTAGCTCATGTTTGATGGTTATGCTTTCTAATACTCAGCCAATGTTAATCAAGATCTCCTAAATTTATATCTCTGTATGAGCTATACAGAGATATAAATTTATATCTCATTCCCTGTATGAGCCTGTATGAGCTTATGTGCTTTGGATAATTATACTCATCTACTGCTTTTATGATGTGGATGGATACCACTCCCTTAGTCCCATAGCTTTCATTCATCTTTCAGTATTCAGACCATGGTTTGAAATTCTCTTTTCTCCCCTTTTGGCTAATACGTGTGTTTTAACTGAGTGATACTTTCACCTTTCTGTCCACCATCCTTCCTACTCATCAAAACCAGATTGAATTTTGCTGCAGAAGAAAGATGTGTTCAATAAAACTTTGCCAAGAAGATGGTTATTGATATATCTTTGAAAGGCAGCTGTATTGCTTATGTACCACTGGGGACTGGAGTAGTGAGACTTAAATTGCTTGTGGTACCAAGTAAAAGCAAACTGTTTTCTCTGCAACTTAAAAATTTGAAATAAAGTAGTCTCCATGTCTTTCTCACATTTAAGAAAAGAGTTGTGAATAAACGAATGGTCCTTGTAAAGAATTAGGCTATCATTATGGAAAATACTATCCATAGGTTCACTGAAATATTTTATGGTGATAGTCTTAAGAATGTAATTAGATTTAGAGCCAACATAGTAAAATAATTTATAGTCAGTTTTTAAGTCTTTTAAAAATTCATGTAAAGACATCTTTGAAAATACCAACACATATTTTTAAAACCTTAGAAAGACCATAGTTGCTCTCTATGAAATGTTTCATTTTAGGAATATTTCATTCGATGGCTTTGACGAATTTGGATATGGATTGAGATCCAAGGAAGCCATGTATAAGTCTTGGATTTATGTAAAGGAAATTGAGTGACTTGTAAACACAGTAAGAACTCACTAAAAGTTCATTGAAAATATACAGACATATATCAGTTATATACAAAGGAGGCTTTGGGGAGAGGGGGAAAAGTGAAATGAAAGGATGTGCCCCTTTATTTTGTCTAGTGGGAAATAAGAATTTCAAAATACGCTTTTGCAAATAGCAGTTATAGAAATTCTCTTTTGGTAGCCTAGTCTGAGACACAAAAATGACTTTGCTAAGGTTTTCCTGAACAGCTTTCTTGTTAAGATTGAAAAACATTCTTGGCGTTGTACATTTCTTCATAATCCCTAACTAAAGAATTGTCACCTCAAATGAGGGTATGTTTAGTGTAAACCAATCCAAACTGTTTATTTTCAACATTACAAATTTGTTTTCCTTTTCTACTCTCAAAGTTCTTAACATGATGCATTTGTGATTTTTCACATTATTTTCATCATTATTGTCATCAATAAGAAAATAAATTTTTATGGAGAACCTACCTATCTTCACATTTTCATCCCATGTGCTACATACATGGGAAGATACAAAGCAGATATGGTCGTGCACTGAAGGAATTTACTCTCCATTTGGGGGGAACTATGTTCTTAAATGCTACTCTTGCCTCCAGATTCTTCCCCCCTCATACCACCTTCTAAAATATCACCAAACATACAAATGAAAATTTCCTGGTAACCTGGTAAAGTGATATGCATTTATAAATATATCTTCAATCCCCTTTCCATATCTCAATGCATGTGAGAAGAAATGCAAAAAGACCCAAAAGAGAGTAAAGCCAGGGCAGTCTTTAAAACTGAACTTTGATTGTGACCACCTACTGCCATTCATGTCCACTGTCAGAGAACCGAAGCCTTACTGGCTTACAGTGCTTGAGAACAACCTCCATCCAGTCACTGGATGACAACCAAGCTATGAAAACACAGGGGCAACCCCTAGGAAGCCAAACTTAAAAATAATTGGGCTTCCCTGGTGGTGCAGTGGTTGAGAGTCCGCCTGCCGATGCAGGGGACACAGGTTCGTGCCCCGGTCTGGGAAGATCCCACACGCCGTGGAGCGGCTGGGCCCGTGAGCCATGGCCGCTGAGCCTCCGCTTCCGGAGCCTGTGCTCCGCAACAGAAGAGGCCACAACAGTGAGAGGCCCGCATACCGCAAAAAAAAAAAGTAGTTATTATTATTTTAAAACTTGGAATAGAGATGTCACCAGCCACACAGTGTATGTGAAACAGATCTCACTGGTTTAAACCAAGCAAGTTACTAGGCAAAAAAATAAAGAATGCAAACAACCAGCAGCTTATTAATAAGAGCTTTGGGGGAGAATTCAGAATCCACAGTTGGAACCATGTAGTATTTAAAATGTATAGCTTTCAACAAAATTATAACTTAAGCAAAGAATGAATAAAGTATCTATTGGGAATACACCAAAAAAAAAAAAAAAAAAAACTTGGGAAAAACACTGAAAAAAAGAAAAAGATCACTCTGACTGTCCAAAGATGTTGGATTTAGCAGACAAAAACTTCAAAGTGGCTACTATAAATATGTGCACTAAGAAAACTAAAACACTAAGAAATCATGTTTAAAGAATTAAAATAAAGCATGAAAACAATGAATCAACAAGTGAAGGAGATAAACATTTTTTTAAAAGTGGAAACTGACATTGACAAGTGCAATTAATAAAATTAAAAGTGAAGTAGAGGGGCTCAACAGGAGACAGGTGATGGATGACAAGAGAATCTATAAACTAGAAGATAAATAGAAATGATCCAATTTGAAGAACAGAGGGAGAAAAGATTGAAGAAAAACGATCAGAGCCTCCCAGACATGTGGGACCACACTGAGTGTACCAATGTATGTGTAACTGGAGACCAGAAGGAGAGGAGAAAGAAAAAGAGATGGAAAATAAAATTTGTAGAAACAATGGCTAACCTTCCAAATTTGATGAAACAAATTAATCTACACAGCCAATAAGTTCAACTAACCCGAAGTAGGAGAAATCAAAGAAATCTATGCCTAGGCACATTATACTGTTGAAGGTAAAAGACAAAGCAATAAATCTTAAAACCAGTAAGAGAAAAACAACTTATCACATACAGTGGTGCATCAATAAAATTAATGGCTGACTACTCAACTGAAAAGGCAGAAGCCAGGAAGAAGTGGAATTGCATATTTAAAGTGCTGAAAGAACAAAAGCTCTCAATCGAGAATTCTATAAAGCAAAACTAACTTTCAAAAATGAAGGCAGGGCTTCCCTGGTGGCACAGTGGTTGAGAGTCCGCCTGCCGATGCAGGGGACACGGGTTCATGCCCCGGTCCGGGAAGAGCCCAGATGCCACGGAGCGGCTGGGCCCGTGAGCCATGGCCGCTGAGCCTGCGCGTCCGGAGCCTGTGCTCCGCAACGGGAGAGGCCACAGCAGTGAGAGGCCCGCGTACCGTAAACATAAATAAATAAATAAAATAAATGAAGGCAAAATAGAGACAATCTTATATAAAGAAACACAGAGAGAAATAACAGCCCACAGTGCCACAATAAGTAATATCTGAGGGAAGTTCTGAAGGAAGTGAGCTGCATGTACATCTGGCAGATCAGAATCCCAGGCAGTGGGAATTGCAAGTTCAAAGTCTCCAAGGAAGGGCTGTGTTCACTTTATTTGAGGAACATAAAGGAACTAGTATGTTTGGAACAGAGTGAATGATTGGAAGAATAGAAGGGGATGGAATCAGAGAGATATGGTGCCCAGATCATATAGGGTATTTTTTGGTTACAGAAGCATGACTTTTACTAGGAGAAATGTGAAGAGATATTTGAAGGTTTTGAGGTGGCAGGGGGGAGATCTGGCCTGAACTGACTTAGGTTTCAACAGGATTTCTGAACACTGTTATAAATAGTTTGAGGAAGAACAGGGTTAAAGGATGAAGACCAATTAGGAACATAGTACTTTAATCCTGGCAACTCTTAATGATTCCTTAAACTATGTGGTAAAGAGCAGAGATAAGAAATGATTGGATTCTTGATATGATTTGAAGGTAGAACCAGACAGGATGTGTTGATAGCATGGCTGTGGGTTGAGAGAAAAAAGTAGGTCAAGGAAGACTGAAGATTTTTGCTGGAGTATTTAGAAATATTAAGATGTGAGATAATGGGAGGAACCACTATGGGGAGGAATATAAAGAGCTACACTTTCGACAAATTAAGCTTGAGATGATTATTACATGTTTAATTGGAGATATCAAGTAGGTTACAGAATATACACACCTGTATTTCAGGAGGGAGTGAATCTAGGCTAGAGATATAAATTAGGGGGTCACCAGAACTTGGATGGTATTTAGAGCCATGAGACTGGATGAGATAGTCACAGAGAAGAGGCTTAAGGAACACTTCAGTATGAAAAGAACAAAACTATAAGTAGGACCCAGGAAGAAGGATTAAGGAGGAGTTGCCAAAGAATTACTTGGAAAATCAGGTGAGTGTATCCTTGAACCCAAGGAAGGAGAATGTTTAAAGAGGAGGGTACAATTAGTTGTGTGATGGGTCAAAAGGAATGAGAACTGAGAAGTGCTGGAAGATTTAGCAATGTGGGTATCTTTGGCAAAATAAGAGCAGTTATATAGCTTGATGGGGGCAAAATGCTTATGGTGTAGGGTTAAGAAAGACTGAAAGAAACTAGAGCTATCCAGTACAAAGACATATTTAAAGTTTTATTGTAATGGTAAAGAAAAATGGAGTAAAAATGTAGAGGTATAGAATGTGTTCAAACTTAAGGTGTTATCAACTTAAAATAGACGGTAATAAATGTAGGCTGTTATATGTAAACTTCATGGTAACCAAAAAGTAAACACCTATGGTAGATACACAAAAGATAATGAGAAAGGAATCTAAGCATACCACTAAAGAAACTCATCAGACCACAAAGGAAGAGAGCAAGAGAAGAAGAAAGGAAAAGAGAAGAACTGCAAAACAGCCAGAACATAATTAACGAAATGGCAATAACTACATAATGATCACTAAGTACTTTAAATGGACTAAACTCCCCTATCAAAAGACACTGAAGGGTACAATGGATCAGAAAACAAGATATAGACCCATCTATATGCTGCCTACAAGAGATTCACTTCCTATGTAAGACACACAAAAACTGAAAGTGAAGAGATGGAAAAAAGTTGTTCCATGCAAATGGAAAAGAAAAGAAATGTGAGTAGCTATTCTTATATCAGTCAAAATACACTTTGAACAAAGACTGCAATAAAAGAAAAAGAAGGGCATTACATAATGATAAAGGGGTCAATCCAATGAGAGGACATAATATTTATAATTATGCACCCAAAGAACAAGCACCTAAGTAAATAAAGCAAATATTAACAGACCCAAAGTGAGAAATAGATAGCAATACCATAATAGTGGGGGACTTTAATACACTACGTACAGCAATGGATAGACTGTCAAGACAGAAGATCAATAAGGAAATACTGGCCTTAAATGACACTTAGACCAGATGGACTTAACAGACATATGTGGAAGATTCCGTCTAAAAGCAGCAGAATACACAGTCTTCTCAGTGCACATGGAACATGTTCCAGGGCAGACCAGATGTTAGGCCACAAAACAAGTCTTAAAACATTTAAAAACATTGACATCATAGTAAACATCTTTTCAGACCACAGTGGTATGAATGAAATATCAATTACAAAAAGAAAGGTGGAAAATTCACAATCATATGGAAATTAAACAATATGCTACTGAAAAATCAGTGAATTAATGAAGAAACAAAAGAGAAATCAAAAAAATATATTGCCACAAATGAAAATGGAAATAGAACATACAAAACATATGCATGCAGCAAAAGCAGATCTAAGAGGGAAGCTCATAGCAATAATTACCTTCCTAAAGAAACAAGAAAAATCTCAAAAAAAACCCTAAATTTTACACATCAAGGAAATAGAAAAAAAAAGAACAAATGAAGCCCAAAGTTAACAGAAGGAAGAAAATAAAGATCAGAGTGGAAATAAATGAAACAGAGAATAAAATAACAATAGAAAAGATGAATAAAACCAAGAACTGGTTCTTTGAAAAGATAAACAAAATTGACAACCCTCTATCTAGAGTCACCAAGAAAAAAAAAGAGAGAGGACTGAAAATAAGAAATGAAAGAGGAGAGGTTACAACTGATATCACAGAAATAAAAAGAATCATAAGAGATGTCTATGAACAATTACAGGTCAATAAACTTGACAACTTAGAAGAAGTGGATAAATTCCTAGAAACATGCAATCTTCCAGACTGATCATAAAGAAATAGACCAATTACTAGTAACAAGATTGAATTAGGAGACTTCCCTGGTGGCACAGTGGTTAAGAATCCACCTGCCAATGCAGGGGACATGGGTTCAATCCCTGGTCCGGGAAGATCTCACATGCCATGGAGCAACTAAGCCCATGCACCACAACTACTGAGCCTATGCTCTAAAGCCCACAAGCCACAACTACTGAGCCCACATGCTGCAACTACTGAAGCCCGCAGGCCTAGAGCCTGTGCTCTGCAACAAGAGAAGCCACTGCCATGAGAAGCCCGCACACTGCAACGAAGAGTAGCCCCTGCTCTCTGCAACTAGAGAGAGCTTGCACACAGCAACGAAGACACAATGCAGTCCAAAAAAAAGAGAAAGATTGAATTAGTTATCAAAAACCTCCCAACAAATGAAAGTCCAAAACCAGATGGCTTCATGGTGAATTCTACCAAACATTTAAAGTATTAATACCAATCCTTCTCTAACTCTTCCAAAAAATGGAAGAGGAGGGAACACTTTCAAACTCATTTTACAAGGCCAGCATTACTTTGATACGAAAATCAGGCAAGGACACTACAAGAAAAGAAAATTACAGGCCAATATCAGATGAACGTAAAAATCATCAACAAAATATTAGGAAGCCCAATTCAACAAGACATTAAAAAGGGTCATACACCATGATCAAATGGTATTTATTCCAGGGATGCAAGGATGTTTGAACATCTGCAAATCAACATGATATACCACATTAGCAGATAAAACTCATCTGATCATCTCAATAGATGCAGAAAAAGCATTTGACAAAATTCAACATCCATTTATGATTAAAAAAATAATAACTCTCAAAACAGTGGGTATAGTGAAAAAGTACCTCATCATAATGAAGTGTGTATATGACAAACTCACAACTAATAACATACCCAAATGGTGAAAAGTTGAAAGCCTTTTCTCTAAGATCAGGAACAAGACAAGGATGCCCACTCTCACCACTTTTATTCAACATAGTATTGGAAGTCCTAGTCAAAGCAATTACACAAGAAAAAGGAATGAAAGGCATCCAAATTAGAAAGGAAGAAGTAAAACTGTCACTTTTGGCAGATGACATGACATTATATATAGATACTCTAAAGACTTCACACCAAAACTGTTAAAACCAATTAAAATTGACTGAAGTTGCAGGATATAAAATTAATATACATAAATCTGTTGTATTTCTATACAATAAAAACAAATTAACAGGGGCTTCCCTGGTGGTGCAGTGGATGGGAATCTGCCTGCCAATGCAGGGGACATGGGTTCGATCCCTGCTCTGGGAGGATCCCACATGCCACAGCTGCTGGGCCTGCATTCTAGAGCCCGCAAGCCACAAATACTGAAGCCTGAGTGCCTAGAGCCCTGCTCTGTGATGGGAGAGGCCACCACAATGAGAAGCCTGCGCACCACAATAAGGAGTGGCCCCCACTCACCTCAGCTAGAAAAAGCCTGCATGCAGCAACAAAGACCCAACACAGCCAATTAAAAAAAAATTAACAGAAAGAGAAAATAATCCCATTTACAACTGCATCAAAAAGAATAAAATACCTAGGAATAAAGTTAATGTAGGATGCAAAAGACCTGTACATTGAAAACTATACTACATTGATGAAAAACTGAGGAAAGACACAAATGGTAAGATATTCTATGCTCATGGAATTGGAAGAATTAATATTCTTAAAATGTCTATACTACCCAGAATGATCTACAGCTATCAAAATTCCAACTGCACTTTTCACAGAAAGAGAATAAAGGATCCTAAAATTTGTATGGAACCAGAAAAGACTGACTAGCCAAAGTCATCTTGAGAAAGAAGAACAAAGCTGGATGCATCATGTTTCCTGTTTTCAAACTGTATTACAAAGCTGTAGTAATCAAAACTATATAGTACTGACCTAAAAACAGACACATAGATCAATGGAGCAGAACAGAGAACCCCAAAATAAACCCATGCACATATGGTCAATTAATTTATAACAAAGGAGCCAAGAATATACAATGGGGAAAGAATAGTTTCTCCAATAAGTGGTGGTGGGAAAACTGGACAGCCATATGCAATAGAATGAAACTGGACCACTATCTTATACACAAAAACTAACTCAAAATGGATTAAAGACTTGAATTTAAGACCTGAAACCATAAAACTCCTGGAAGAAAACATAAGTGCTAAGCTCTTTGACATCAGGCTTGGTGATTATTTTTTTGGATCTGACTCCAAAAGCAAAGGCAACAAAAGCAAAAATAAACAAGAGGGATGACGACAAACTAAAAGGCTTCTGTACAGCAAAGGAAACCATCAACAAAATGAAAAGGCAACCTACGGAATGGGAAAAAAATATTTGCAAGTCCTATCAGATAAGGGGTTAATAACCAAAACATAAAAAGAACTCATACAACTATACATAAAAAATCCGATTAAGGGCTTCCTTGGCGGCGCAGTGGTTGAGAGTCTGCCTGCCGATGCCAGGGGACACGGGTTCGTGCCCTGGTCTGGAAGGATCCCACATGCCGCGGAGCGGCTGGGCCCGTGAGCCATGCCCATTGAGCCTGTGCGTCCGGAGCCTGTGCTCCACAACGGGAGAGGCCACAATGGTGAGAGGCCTGCGTACCACAAAAAAAAAAAAAAAAAAAAAAAAAATCCGATTAAAAACTGAGCAGAGGATCTGAATAGACATTTTTTCCGAAAAAGACGTACAGATAGCCAACAGGTACATAAAAAGATGTTCAAAATCAGTAACCATTAGGGAAATGCAAATCAATCACAATGAGACATCACCTCACACCCGGTAGAACAACTACCATAGAAAAGACAAGAAATAACAAGTGTTAGCCAGGATGTGGAGAAAAGGAAACACTCGTGTACTGTCGGTGGTACTGTAAAGTGGTGCAGCCACTGTGGAAAACGGTATGGAGGTTACTCAAAAAATTAAAAACAGAACTACTATATGATCCAGCAATTCCACTCCTGGGTATTTATTTGAAGAAAGTGAAAAAACTATTTCCAAAAGATTTATGCACCCCCATGTTCATGCATGATTATTTACAATAGCCAAGATACGGAAGCAACTTAAGTGTCCACAGATGGATAAATGCATAAAAGAGATATGGTGTATATGGAGAATGAAATACTATTAAGTCACAAAAAAGAATGAAATCTTACCATTTAGGACAATATGGATGGATTTTAAAGGCATTATACTAAGTGAAATAAGTCAGAGAAACACCAATACCATATGACCTCACTTACATGTAGAATCTAAAAACCAAACAAAGACAAGCTCATGAAGGGGGTCAAAAGGTATAAACTTTCAGGTATAAAGAAGTCATGGCATTGAAATGTACAGCATGGTGACTATAGTTAATGCTGTATTGCATATTTGAAAGTTGCTAAAAGATCGTAAAAATCCTCATCAGAAGAAAAAGAAATTTTTTGTAACTGTATGGTAACAGATGTTAATGAGACTTATTATGATCATTTCACAATGTATACAAATATTGAATCATTACGTTGTATACCTGAAGCTAATATATGTCAATTATACTGCCAAAAAAGGGAAAAAAGAAATTGGAGCTATCTAGTACAAAAAATATTTGTTTTATTGTAAAGGGAAGGAAAGAAATGGAGTGATAACTGGCAGGAGGTGGGGAGTGAGGTTTATAGAGAGATTCTTTTCCCCCCCCACTGGGAAAAATAACACATGTGATTGCAATTGGTAGTAATTCAGTAGAGGAGCAAAAACCTACTTATTGCTGCAGCCATCCTCTTACACTGATGAGAGGGGATGGGAGGTCCACAAGTTTTGGACTGGTCTGATCAAGGAGTGGGGACACTTTAGCCACATTTGCAGGAATGACCACAGAGTATGTGGGTTCAGATGTCAGTAGGTTGAAGAGTTCTTTTGTCACCATCCTCTGCGATAATCACTTTTTCTGATCATGAAAATCCTTGGGTTTATGTATTCTTTTGATCAATACTACCAATATTATCCTTAGAAACCAGATTAATTTATTATACAAGTCATCCTGTTTCATCGGTAGGCTCTAGGTGTACCCGTACTTTCTCTACAAGAAAAATGCACACTACCTTTGATGGTTATTTTCCTTGATACACACAGGCCCCCTTTGTCCATATTTACAGGTTTATGACAATTTTCTAGATGGTTTAGTCATCCAAAAAAAGACCATCTAATAAGTAGAATGTTACAATGCCAACATATTAATAACTGCTATTATTTGTATAGTGCTGTGTGGTTCAAGTATTTTCATATATGTTACCTTAATCTTCAAAAAATATGAATAGTAGATGAAATAGTTATTTTTTTACTATTGCTATTTTATAGATTAGGAAACCAAAAATTGTGGCATGTCCAAGATGTAAAACAAAACAAAAACAAGATGACATTAGTAATTGGTGAATCCAGGATTCAAATCAGATATTCTGATTCCAGGAATATCAGGATATATTATGCTAGGGACCAAAATCCCACAATTCTCATTTCCTCGTAAAGCATTATAATTTTAATAGAAGTTTTCTAATTAAGGGAGGAAAAGCACCATTTATTTAGAAGAGTAAGTTTTAGCCTTTAAGTTTACCAAAAATTTGTGAAATAAAAACAACGCTTAACACATATAAAAATGGTTCTGAAGAACCTACAGGCAGGAAAGGAATAAAGACGCAGACGTAGAGAATGGACTTGAGGACACAGGGAGGGGGAAGGGTAAGCTGGGACGAAGTGAGAGAGTAGCATGGACTTATATACACTACCAAATGTAAAAGAGATAGGTAGTGGGAAGCAGCCGCATAGCACAGGGAGATCAGCTCAGTGCTTTGTGACCACCTAGAGGGGTGGGATAGGGAGGGTGGGAGGGAGACGCAAGAGGGAGGAGATATGGGGATATATGTATATGTATAGCTGATTCACTTTGTTATAAAGCAGAAACTAGCACACCATTGTAAAGCAATGATACTCAAATAAAGATGTTAAAAAAACCCCAAAACACTGACAGAGAAGGGTATATGGGGTGTGAGAATGGCAATGGGAACTATGGTAAATTTTGGTAGATTTTCTGCCCAAATGCACTGCAACCTGTTTAGGAGGTTTTTGCTGTTTTCGCTGTGTCACAATCATTATAGGATGACTATTATTACAGTAGTCTTCAGGAACATTTTGCCAATAAATCCTAACAGTATTCTGATGACAAAGATGATATTTACAAAGTCAAGTAAAAACACAGAACAGATGTAAAGTAACTCTGTGGTAGGTGGAATTCAGAACTACAGTCTTAGTACACTGCCCTGATTCCAATCATGAAAAAGGAAGCATGTTCTCTTGAAACTGCAGCTGAAATTGTGAATTCCTCACGACAGTGTGTGTTCACTGCAGAACCAGAGTAAAGAGATCAGAATCCATTGTTACAGGGCTCAGTGGTAAACTCTGCAGGCTACAGATTTTGTGTCACAGTATTTTTCTAACTTCCTTCAGTCCTGAGCTGTGGGAATGACGGTCAAATTACTTATACTGGCTTATTTGACTCCTTAAGGCCAAAAGGAAAAAGATGAAATTTGTAGTAATTTTTCTTCCAGTAAAATTAAGTACCTGATTTATTACATAAGAGGTAATTTAATATGAATATTTAAACAACAGATCATTAGCGCTTCATTTTTTAAGATCTTTCACTCCAGGGTGTGGCTGACAGATGATTTTTGCTCCTTGTTTTTAAATGACTGTATGGTCATTCTTTATTTCTCTTTAAGTCATATGGAAGCCAGGCACTTCTGACCCCTACGTCTTTTTCCTTCACCACAGAAACCTGGTTTGATGCATCACAAGTGTTGTACAGCTCATCTGTGCTGCAGAAAGGAACCAAGGAACTGGTGAATTGTAGCTGCTTTTAAAAAAGAGTTGAAAAAAATCAATAATAAATTATCTTCCTATACAGCAGTTTAGGTTCTTTGCACGTCCCCTCTGACATGTAGATGTAGTTATAAATTGATTTAGTTGGGGACCGTAAAGAATCTCACTTGCTCTGGACTGCCTGGTGAATGTGCATTAGCGAAATAAAAATAACCCACCTTGTCAGAGGGCCTTTCTAGGAGCCGGCGAACCCAGCAAGTTATTTTTATAGTTTAATGAGCTAGGCCCTGGCTTCCACGGGGAGACACAGCAAGTGGAGTGCTTCAAAATTTACTGCTGTAAAATGATCAGGATTCATGTTGTCTATAAAACATGAAAAACATTCTTCATTCCTTACCAATTAGATCATAGTTACGACTCACAGTTCCTTTGAGCTTAAAAGAAAAAATTTAACTGCTAGACATAAATGAATGCTGTGGTTAAATTAAACCCTTCAACAGCCCAAACAGGCTTGAAAGAAATGCCTTCTGGATGTTATTAACACGCATATTTAAGTGCTATTTTTAAATTTTAACTGCAAGCCATAGCAAGCACAAATATTTAGAATAGCTATTTTGGCATCATAGCATTACTTTCACATTTTTTCATCTTTACTAATTCTTTCCAATAATTACTTCACCTTTTATTATATTAAAATATTTTTGCAGAGATAGGGAATTTGTTTTATAAGAGTAACTGTATTTGAGGAAGCAACAAACAATTAATGGCTATGTAGCTCTGTAGTAGAAAGTTCTGTACATTTATTATGTCAACAGGATAATGTGTCATTTTCCATGAGTATTCTAAAATTTCCAAGAATTGAGAATTTGAACTCAACTTTTTAAAAGGTTTGTTTATAATTATTTAAAAATACATTCTTTGTCGAAAAGTTGAAACATAACTACAAGGAAGACCATAAAAGCCATCCTTACCAAAGTAAAATTTGGATATAAAGCTCTCATGTATGTATGTATGTATGTGTGTGTATATATATATATATATATATATATATACACACAGTTGACCCTTGAACAATGCAGTGGTTAGGGATGCTTACCCCCCACGCAGTTGAAAATCCAAGTGTAAGTCCACATTCAGCCCTCCACATCTGTGGTTCTGCACCTGCAGTGGATTCAACCAACCTCAGACATGTAGCACTGTTGTATTTATTGAACAAAAAAATCCACATATAACAGACCTGCACAGTTCAAACCCGTGTTGTCCAAGGCTCCACTATATATGTATATTTATATGGGTATATGTGTGTGAGACAGAGTTTTGGATTTCCATATTGTCTATATCACAACAATGTACTTTTTCATATGACATTATGTAACACAAGATGTGTTTGTTTGCTAGGGCTGCCATAACAAAATGCCACAGATTGCACTGTTTAAAAAACAGGTATTTACTTCTGACAGTGCTGGAAACTGGAAGTCTGAGATCAAGGTGCTGGCAGGTTTGGTTTTTCCTAGGGCCTCTCTCCTTGGCTGGGAGATGGCCACCTTCTCTATCCTAACTTGGCCTTTTCTCTTTATGTGCATATTCTGGTGTCTTTCTCTTCTCATAAGGACACCAGTTTTATTTGGTTAGGACTCCACCCTTACATTCACATTTAACCTTAAACTACCTCTTTAAAGGCCCTATCTCCAGATATAGTCACCTTGGAGATTAGGGTTTCACTATTCAGTTTTGTGAGTGACATAGTTCAGTCCATAAAACATGACTTTAAAAGTTCACATGGTATTTTACCTTACAGATGCCCTATATTTTAATAATTCTCCTGGTTTGAGACAATTAGAATTTTTGACAGATTCTGTTATTAATCATAGTACCGTTTTCTGCATTTTATGTGTGCAGAAGATACATCTGCATTTTTATCTACATCTTTGATAATTTCTTTAGTATATGTGCTGCTAATACTTTGATACTTGAATATAAATTACTAGAAGTGAAATTATTATGTGGGGAAATCAACATTTTCAGCCTCTTCTTCCTGTATTTATATACAGGAAGCATATAGTGCTTTTTGTCTTCCATGAAATCCTTGCCTATTCCAATGTCCTATAGGTATTATTCTGTTTTCTTCTAGAAACTTTATGGTTGTTGCATTTATGAACAGGCCTATCATTCATCAGGAGTTACATTTTGATATGAAGTGAGGCACGTCTAGTGTTTCATTTATTTTTCCCATAAATATTTCCAACTGTTACAGCAGGGGTCCCCAACCCCCAGGCCATGGACTGGTACCAGTCTTTGGCCTGTTAGGAACTGGGCCGCACAGCAGGAGGTGAGCGGCCTGCGGGCGAGCGAAGCTTCATCTGCTGCTCCCTGTGGCTCCCCATCGCTCGCGTTACCGCCTGAACCATCCGCCCCCCCCCCAACCCCCACCGTCTGTGGAAAAATTGTCTTCCAAGAAACCGGTCCCTGGTAGCGAAAAGGTTGGGGACTGCTGTGTTACAGTACCTTTTGTTTAAAAGAGTTTAATTGTATTAACTTGGTGACTTGGTTGAAAGAAATCACTTGACTGTACACTTATGAGTCTATTTCTTAACTCAGTTCTGTCCCATTCATCTACCTCTCTATCCTTATGTCAGTGTTTTCACTGTCTTGATTACTTATAGTTTAATATTCAATCTTGAAATCAATTAATATAAATCCTACAACTTTGTTCTACTCTTCAAGATTTTGACTATTCAACTCCTTTATATCTCCCTATAGTTTTTAGAACCAGCTAATTGATTTCTTTAAAAATTCTGCATTTTGATTGGTGTTAGACTTACAAATCAGTTCTGAAATAATACCGTATTAATAGTGAGTCTTCTATTGCATTGGTGTAATATATACCTCAACTTTCTTTAATTTCTCTCAGTAATGTGTTAGTCTTCAGTGTATAGAAACTGCATGTATACTGATGATTTTATTTCTAGATGATTGTTATGATGCTATTATAAATGATATTTTTAAAATTTCATTTTATAGTTGTTCATTGCTAATATTATAAATAAAGCAGAATTTTTTATATTAACTTGTATACTGTGACCTTGATAAGTTCACTCATTATTTCTATTGGCTTTTTGGTGTGTGTTGATTTTATAGGGTTCTCTTTATATACAATCATAACATCTGTGATAGAGACAGTTTTACCTGTTTATTATCTTTATGTCTTTTCTTTTACTTGGCTTATTGCATTGTTAGAACTGCCACTGTGATGACACTGTGAGAATGAATGTTTTGTTTGCAATTTTAGTTAAAAAATACTCAATATTTCACTATTAAGTATAATTTTAGTTACAGGGTTATCAATTATTTTTTATCCAATAGATATTAAGCTTGATTCTATTCTTAGTTTACTGAGTATTCCTTAAAATCATGACTGGGTATCCAAATTTCTCAAACCTTTTCTCTGTATTTATTGTGATGATATCATATATTTTTTTCTCTTTTATGTTAATATGGTGAACTGCATTGTTTGATTTTCAAATGTTAAACCAAATTGCTTTTTTGGGATAAATGCCTCTTAGTTATGACATATCCTTTTCCAATATTGCTAGATCTGATCTGTTCATATTTAAGGATTTTTTAAATCTATGTTTATGAGGGATATTGGTTTATAGTTCTCTTTTGTAATGTCTTCATTACGTTTTAAAATTAAAGTTGTGCTGTCCTCATAAAATGAGTTGGGAAATGCTTCCTGTTCCTCTAAATTCTTAAAATTAGTTGCAGTTTAGTATATTTTTCTTAAAACTTTAACAGAATTTATTTTTCAATTATGGAGTTTTCTTTGTGGGAAGGTGATTAATTTTCTTAATAGACATAGGACTATTTAGATTGTCTGTTTCTTCTTACGTTTTGATGAATTGTATTTTTCAAAGAAATTGCCCATTTCATCTAAACTATTGAATTTATTGGCATGGTTTTGTTTAAAATGTCACCTTATTATACTTTTAATGTCTACAGGATCTGTAAAGGTGTGCTTTTTGTGGCAGATATTAATACTTCATGCAATTTTTCTTTTTCTTCAGTCTTGCTAGAGTTTACACATTTTAAGAAGCAACTTTTAAACTTTGTTGATTTTTCTCTGTCAGTTATCACGTTTATCACCTTTCAGTCCTATTTTTAATTTTTCTTTTCTTATATTTACTTCAGGTTTAACTTTCTCTCATTTTTCTACGTTCTTATCACAGAAACTTAGATCTTTGCTTTTATATGTCTTTTTTTCAAATACAGTTATTTAAAACCACAAGTTTTGTTCTAAACACTATTTTATCTGTATCTGAGATCTTTTGTGTGTTTTCATTATCACTCAGAAATATTTTCTAATTTCTATTCTGAGTTCACCTAATGAGCTACTTAGAAGTATATTAATTTTCAAACATTTGAGAATTTTCTATGTGTTTTTATTAATTTAAAGTGTAGTAACACTGAGGCTTAGAACACATTTTATGATTTTATTCCTCTGAAATGTATTGTGGTCTATCTTGGTGAACATCCCATATGCTCATGAGAAGAATGAATATTTTGCAGTTGGTGGCTGTGGTGTTCTACAAATGGCAGTAAGATCAGGTTGGTTGATAATGTTTCAAGTATTCTGTAACTATATTAATTTTTATCTCTTTGTTCTATCAATTACTCAGAAGGGGGTGACAAAATCTACAGTTATGACTGGACATTTAACTTTCCCTTTTTTCTATCTTGTATTTGTTTCAAGTACTTTGAAGATCAAAATTAGGTAAGATTGTTATATTTTGTTGATGACATTTTACCATTATGGAATGTTCCTCATTATCTTTGATAATCCTTTTGCTTACATTATCTGATTTTAAATAATCAATACTACCTTTTTTAATGCTTTGAGTTTGCATGGTTTGTCCTTTTCCTATTGTTTTACCTCCAAACTTTGTATCTTTAAATATTGTTTGTGATACTTGTAAATAACATTGTCTTGATATTTGATTTATCCAGTTTATGGTATATTTTGATCATATGCTGGTTAGTAAATATTATCATCCTCCAGAAACGGTATACCTCTTCTTTTGTTACGCTGGCAGCATGAATGGATAAATCCTTCTAATTTGTAGTTGAGTTTGCTTGGGGTTGTGTTACAGCTTTAGATATATTTAGTGTATCACTGACTTCAAATGGGTGAGGGTGAAACAGAACTTTTACTTTAGCAGCACTTGGGATCTGAGCACTTGCTAGATTTCAGATATCTCTTATGTTTTACATCCTAAATGCCATATCTTTCTCTGTTTTACAACCTGGCTGACAGCTTTGCGGCTCACTAGGGAGTTTCTTTCTCCTCTCCAGTCCGTCCTGGCTTTCTGGGCTTTGAAGGACTTCTCCCAACCCTGCTCCTCTGTCCCCAGCATTCAGAATCTGCTGTCTCCCCATTATTGAAGATTCAGTGTACCTTTGAGGGGTTTTATTCTTTCTTCTGCCCTGTTCTCAACCTTTAGCAGGTCATTACTGGGCACTCTGTGAATGTCTGGGCACTTGGTCAGTGGGGTTCCTCTCCGTTCTCCTGCCCTACATCCTGCCTTGATTAGAGAATAGCAGTGAATTTCCAGAGTGATCTGGAAGAATTTCTCTCAACTCTCCTTTTGTATTAACAAGCTTCAACATACGACTCTCACATACTCATTTAGGTATTTAAGAAAGAGTTATTGGTAGGTGCACATTTGTTCTATGGCCGGGGATCCTTGGTATTATAATCCATCTTGTCTGCCCACAAGACAATTAAAAGTTAATTAAAAATTTGGCGGGTTTATCCCTTTGTTTGTGGTAGATTTCTTCTCTTCCTACTACCCCAACAAAGCTGAAAACATGCATAGGTATTTTTCCCCTAGGATGGGCCTGTCATGTTTAAAATTTAGTCCGTTTAGATACCTTTCTGCCTTCAGCTTGGATTTTTTTTAAAACAAGAATCTTGTCACTTATCCAGCTTGTTCTCATTGTTGGGATAGAAGCAACAGTCTTTTGTGGGCTTCCCTATCTTAATTGGCAGTGAAGGGTCCTGACTGGAATTTTCCTTGGAAAATTTAGTTCAGCTAATTAAGCATTATGGCAAAAATTGATACCTCAAAATATCTAAATTTACCATCTTGAAACATATCGTATCTCTCCATCTAAATGTTTACATACTTTACCCAGTTCCCATTTTTTGTAAGAAGAAATTTTAAATGTGGTTAAAGAATATTTGAATATATGACAAACCCTTGGCTAGCCTAAGAAAAAAAGAAAAGTCTCCAGTAAAAATCAGAAAGGAAAGAAGGGACATTACAATGAATGCCTCAGAAATAAAAAGAATCATAAAATATATGAATAATACAAAAACTATGAATAATTATATGCCAGTGAACTGGATAACTTAAAAGAGATGGATAGATCCCTAGAAACATACAATACACCAAGCTAAATTATGAAGGAATAAAAAGTCTGAAAATACCTGTAACTAGTATAAAGATTCAATCAGCAATCAAAAACCTCCCAACTAAGTAAAACTCAGGACCATATGCTTTCACTGGTGAATTCTATTAAACATTTAAAGAAGAATTAACCCCAACCCTTCTCAAACAATTCCAAAAAACTGAAGAGAAGGGAACATTTCCAAACTCATTTATGAGGCCAGCGTTACCCTGACATCAAAGCCAGACAAAGATACCACAGGAACAGAAAACTACGGGGTAATATTCCTGATAAATATAGATGCAAAAATACTCAACAAAACACCAGCAGAGCAAATCCAACATCACACTATAAGGATCACACAAAACCACAACAAGATGGTCAAGTGGGATTTATCCCTAGGATATAAGGATGGCTCAACATACAAAAATCCATTAATGTGATACAACACATTAATAGAATGAATGACCAAAGTCATATTATCATCTCAACTGATGCAAAAAAAGCATTTGACAAAATTCAGCACCTCTCATGATAAAAACTCTCAAACTCAGAATAGAAGGAAAATGCCCCAGCATAATAAAAGCCATGTAGGACAAGCCCACACCTAACATCATACTCCTATGAAAAACTGAAAGCCTTCCTATAAGGATGTCCAATCTCACCATTTCTATTCAACAAGTCTTAGCCAGAGCAATGAGGCAAGAAAAAGAAATAAAAAGCATCCAAATTGGAAAGAAAGAAGTAAAACTGTCCCTTTTTGCAGATGACATAATCTTTATGTGGAAAACTCTAAAGAATCCATCAAAAAACTATTCAAACTACTGAACAAATTCAGTAAAGTTACAGGATACAAAACTAACATAAAAAAGCAGTTGTGTTTCTGGACACTAACAATGAATTATCTAAAAATGAAGTTAGGAAGACAATCCCATTTACAAGAGTGCCCAAAAGAATAAAATACTTAGGAATAACCTTAACTAAGGAGGTGAAAAACTTGTATATGAGAACTACAAAACACTGATGAAAGAAATTAAGACACTAATAAACAGAAACATATTTGTGAATTGAACAAATTAATATTGTTAAAATATCCATACTACTCAAAGTAATCTACAGACTCCATGCAATCCCTATCAAAATCCCAGTGTCATTTTTACAAAAAGAGAAAAACAATTCAATTCACACAGAACCACAAAAGACCATCAATAGCCAGATCAATCCTGAGAAAAAAGAACAAAGCTGGATACATCACACTTCCTGATTTCAAAATATATTACAAAGCTATAGGAATCAAAACAGTATGGTACTGGCATTAAAAACACACATAAAAACCAACGGAATTAGAGTCCAGAAATACATCCAAGCATGTATGGTAAACTGATCTTTGACAAGCATGTCAAGAATTCACAATGAGGAAAGAACAGTCTCTTCAACAAATGATGCTAGGAAAATTCAAAATCCATATGCAAGATAAAATTGAACCCTTAATTTACTCCACGCACAAAAATCAACTCAAAATGTATTAACGACTTAATCATATGACCTGAAATTGTAAAATTCCAAGAAGAAAACACGGGGGAAAGCTTCATGACATTGGTCTTGTCAATAGTTTCATGAATATAACACGGAAATGACAGACAACAAAAGCAAAATTAGACAGGTGGAACTACATCTAACTAAAAAGCTCTGCACAACAAAGGAAGCAATCAGAAGAGTGAAAAGGCAACTTAAAGAATGGGAGAATATATCTGCAAACCATATATTTGATAAGAGGTTAATCTCCAAAATATGTAAGGAATTTCTACAAATCAATAGCAAATAATGAATACCCAATTTAAAAATGGGATAATGACTTGATTCATTTCTCAAAAGAAGAAATAAATATAAATATTAAAATAAATAAATATAAATATATGTAAGTAACCAACAGGCATATAAAAATGCTCAACATCACTACTCATCAGGGAAAATAAACCAAAACCATGAGATATCACCTCCCACCTACCAATATGGGTATTAGCAAAAAAAGAAGTTATGTATTGGTGAAAATGTGGAGAAATCGCAACCCTTCCCCCCTTTATTGGTATGCAATATTGGTGTATACACTACAGAAAACAGTGTGGAGTTCTGTCAAAAAATTAAAAATAGAACCACTATATTGTCCAGCAATCCCACTTCTGGATATTTATCCAAAGGAATTTAAATCAGGATCTTAACATTATTGGCACAATGTTAATTGTGGAACTATTCACAATAGCCAAGATGTGAAAACAACCTACATGTCCATGAACAAATGAATGAGGCAAACGTGTTATATACATACAGTGGGCAGAAATTATGCAACAATTTGCTAAACCTTAAGGATATTATGCTAAGATAAATACGCCAGACACAGAAGGACAAATACTGCATGCTTCTTCGTATATTAGGTATCTAAAATAGATTCATACAAGTGGTTGTCAGGTGCAGGGGAAAGGGATAAATGGACAGTTACTAATCAATGGGCATAAACTTTCAGCAAAGTAAGATGGACAAGCTCTAGAGATATGAAGTACAACATTGTAACTATGGTCAACAATACCTATTGTACACTTAAAAAATTGTTGAGCAGGTAGATTTCACGTTAAATGCTCTTACCACAATCAAATTAAATTGTAAGAGTTAAAAAATGTTTGAATACACTAGAATTTTATGTGAAGAATTGCAAAAAAAGTTATTTAATAATCAATGACTAGATGGATTATTATTCATGCCAACATCAAAATATTTTGCAGCTAAGAAAGAAAATCACATTTTGAAGCTTCTATAATATAGAAAAATGTTCAGATTTTTTCAACATGTATTTATTTATTTATTGAGCATGTATTTACTGAGCATTAAATTCCAAACACTGTAGCAGGGGCTAACTACGCATAGACTTGAAAAATACATGGCTTCTGCCTGAATGGAGCTTACAATATTGTAAAAAAGACAAAGCAGTAAACAAATATGTAATCAACAACTTTGGTGTAACAGGAAGTAAACGAAAAGGTGTGCAGATCTCCATTATCAGGTGGGCTAAAGCCACTCTTAGCAAAGATAAAATGTAAGTAATTACAGAGATGAAGCCACGTGATTGGCAGGAACAACAGTTCAAGCAGTGGGAACAGTGTGAATGAAGAGCCTAAGAGGAACTAGAACTTAAGACAGCTTACAAACTAATGCAATGTTCCATGACTGAAGAATATTTGGCACATAGGGAATCATGAATTACAAGGTTGACTTGGTAGTTAGAGACTTGTTCACTCATGGCTTTAAAGGCTTTACAAGGTTTTAAAAGTAAGGAGTTTAGATTTATTTCTTTGTTCAAGTGTTTCTTATTTAAGTGTTTAAGCTGACTTTAAACACGATCTGGTTTGTCACTGCAAAAATAAAACAAAAATTTTTAGCGGAGAAGCAAGAACTACAATTCTGCAGTCTGTGGAACAAAAACCACATTCACAGAAAGACAGACAAGATGAAAAGGCAGAAGGCTATGTACCAGAAGAAGGAACAAGATAAATCCACAGAAAACAACTAAATGAACTGGAGATAGGCAACTTCCAGAAAAAGAATTCAGAATAATGATAGTGAAGATGATCCAGGACCTCAGAAAAGAATGGAGGCAAAGATCAAGAAGATGCAAGAAATGTTTAACAAAGACCTAGGAAGATTAAAGAACAAACAAACAGAGATGAACAATACAATAACTGAAAGGAAAACCACACTAGAAGGAATCAATAGCAGAATAACTGAGGCAGAAGAACGGATGAGTGACCTGGAAGACAGAATGGTGAAATTCACTGCTGCAGAACAGAATAAAGAAAAAAGAATGAGAAGAAATGAAGACAGCCTAAGAGACCTCTGGGACAACATTAAACGCAACAACATTTGCATTACAGGGGCACCAGAAGGAGAAGACAGAGAGAAAATATTTGAAGAGATTATAGTCGAAAACTTCCCTAACATGGGAAAGGAAATAGCCACCCAAGTCCAGGAAGTGCAGAGAATCCCATACAGGATAAACCCAAGGAGAAACACACCAAGACACACAGTAATCAAACTGGCAAAAATTAAAGACAAAGAAAAATTACTGAAAGCAGCAAGAGAAAAATGACAAAAAACATACAAGGGAACTCCCATAAGATTAACAGCTGATTTCTCAGCAGAAACTCTAGAAGCCAGAAGGGAGTGGCATGATATACTTAAAGTGATGAGAGGGAAGAACCTACAACCAAGATTATTCTACCCGGCAAGGATCTCATTCAGATTTGATGGAGAAATCAAAAGTTTTACAGACAAGTAAAAGTTAAGAGAATTCAGCACCACCAAACCAGCTCTACAACAAATGCTAAAGGAACTTCGCTAAGTGGGAAACACAAGAGAAGAAAAGGACCTACAAAACCAAACCCAAAACAATTGAGAAAATGGTCACAGGAACATACATATCGATCATTACCTTAAACGCGAATGGATTAAATGCTCCAACCAAAAGACACAGTCTTCCTGAATGGATAAAAAAACAGGACCCATATATATGCCGTCTAAAAAGGACCCACTTCAGACCTAGGGACACATACAGACTGAAAGTGAGGGGATGGAAAAAGATATTCCATGCAAATGGAAATCAAAAGAAAGCTGGAGTAGCAATACTCATATCAGATAAAATAGACTTTAAAATAAAGAATGTTACAAGAGACAAGGAAGGACACTACATAATGATCAAGGGATCAATCCAAGAAGAAGATATAACAATTATAAATATATACGCCCCCCACATAGGAGCACCTCAAAACATAAGGAAACTGCTAACAGCTATAAAAGAGGAAGTCGACAGTAACACAATAATAGTGGGGGACTTTAACACCTCACTTACACCAATAGACAGATCATCCAAAGTAAAAATAAATAAGGAAATAGAAGCTTTAAATGACACAATAGACCAGATAGATTTAATTGATATTTACAGGACATTCCACCCAAAAACAGCAGATTACACTTTCTTCTCAAGTGCGCAAGGAACATTCTCCAGGATAGATCACATCTTGGGTCACAAATCAAGCCTCAGTAAATTTAAAAAAATTGAAATCATATCAAGCAACTTTATGACCACAACGCTTTGAGATTAGAAATGAATTACAGGGAAAAAAATGTAAAAACACAAACACATCGAGGCTAAACAATACATTACTAAATAACCAAGAGATCACTGAAGAAATCAAAGAGGAAATCAAAAAATACCTAGAGAGAAATGACAATGAAAACACGACAATCCAAAACCTATGGGATGCAGCAAAAGCAGTTATAAGAGGGCAGTTTATAGTTATACAAGCCTACCTCAAGAAACAATAAAAGTCTCAAATAAACAATCTAACCTTACAACTAAAGGAAAGAGAGAAAGAAGAACAAACAAAACCCAAAGTTAGCAGAAGGAAAGAAATCATAAAGATCAGAGCAGAAATAAATGAAATAGAAACAAAGAAAACAGTAGCAAAGATGAATAAAACTAAACGCTGGTTCTTTGAGAAGATAAACGAAATTGATAAACCATTAGCCAGATTCATCAAGAAAAAGAGGGAGAGGACTCAAATCAATAAAATTAGAAATGAAAAAGGAGAAGTTACAACAGACACCACAGAAATACAAAGCATCCTAAGAGACTACTACAAGCGAATCTATGCCAATAAAATGGACAACCTGGAAGAAATGGACAAACTCTTAGAAAGGTATAACCTTCCAAGACTGAAACAGGAAGAAACACAGAATATGAACAGATGAGTCACAAGTAATGAAATTGAAACTGTGATGAAAAATCTTCTGCCAAACAAGCCCAGGACCAGATGGCTTCACAGGTGAATTCTATCAAACATTTAGAGAAGAGCTAACACCCATCCTTCTCAAACTCTTCCAAAAAATTGCAGAGGAAGGAACACTCCCAAACTCATCCTATGAGGCCAATGTCACCCTGATACCAAAACCAGACAAAGATACTACAAAAAAAGAAAATTACAGACCAATATCACTGATGAATATAGATGCAAAAATCCTCAACAAAATACTAGCAAACAGAACCCAACAACACATTAAAAGGATCATACACCATGATCAAGTGGGATTTATCCCAGGGATGCAAGGATTCTTCAATATACGCAAGTCCATCCACGTGATACACCATGTTAACAAACTGAAGAATAAAAACCATATGATCGTCTCAATAGATGCAGAAAAAGCTTTTGACAAAATTCGACACCCATTTATGATAAAAACTCTCCAGAAAGTGGGCAAAGAGGGAAAATACCTGAACATGATAAAGGCCATATATGACACACCCACAGCAAACATCATTCTCAATGGTGAAAAACTGAAAGCATTTCTTCTAAGATCAGGAACAAGACAAGGATGTCCACTCTCACAACTATTATTCAACATAGTTTTGGAAGTCCTAGCCACGGCAATCAGAGAAGAAAAAGAAATACAAATTGGAAAAGAAGAAGTGAAACTGTCATTGTTTGCAGATGACATGATACTATACATAGAGAATCCTAAAGATGCCACCAGAAAACTACTAGAGCTAATCAATGAATTTGGTAAAGTTGCAGGATACAAAATTAATGCACAGTAATCTCTTGCATTCCTATACACTAATGATGAAAAATCTGAAAGAGAAATTAAGGAAACATTCCCATTTAACCACTGCAACAAAAAGAATAAAATACCTAGGAATAAACGTACCTAGGGAGACAAAAGACCTGTATGCAGAAAATTCTAAGACACTGATGAAAGAAATTAAAGATGATACCAACAGATGGAGAGATATACCATGTTCTTGGATTGGAAGAAGCAATATTTTGAAAATGACTCTACTACCCAAAGCAATCTACAGATTCAACGCAATCCCTATCAAATTACCAATGGCATTTTTTACAGAACTAGAATAAAAAACCTTAAAATTTGTATGGAGACCCAAAAGACCCCCAATAGCCAAAGCAGTCTTGAGGGAAAAAAACAGAGCTGGAGGAATCAGACTCCCTGGCTTCAGACTATACTACAAAGCTACAGTAATCAAGACAATATGGTACTGGCACAAAAGCAGAAACAGAGATCAATGGAACAAGATAGAAAGCCCAGAGATAAACCCATGCACCTATGGTCAACTAATCTATGACAAAGCAGAGACGGATATACAATGGAGAAAAGACAGTCTCTTCAATAAGTGGTGCTGGGAAAACTGGACAGCTACATGTAAAAGAATGAAATAAGAACACTCGCTAACACATACACATACACAAAAATAAACCCAAAATGGATTAGAGACCTAAATGTAATACTGGACAGTATAAAACTCTTAGAGGAAAACAGAGGAAGAACACTCTTTGACAGAAATCAGAGCAAGATCATTTTTAATCCACCTCCTAGAGTAATGGAAATAAAAACAAACTTAAACAAATTGGACCTAAGGAAACTTGAAAGTTTTTGCACAGCAAAGGAAACCATAAACAAGACGATAAGACAACCCTCAGTATGGGAGAAAATATTTGCAAATGAATCAATGGACAAAAGATTAATCTCCAAAATATATAAACAGCTCATGCAGCTCAATATTAAAGAAACAAACAACCCAATCCAAAAATGGGCAGAAGACCTAAACAGACATTTCTCCAAAGAAGACATACAGATGGCCAAGAAGCACATGAAAAGCTGCTCAACATCACTAATTATTAGAGAAATGTAAATCAAAAATACAATGAGGTATCACCTCACAACAGTTAGAATGGGCAATATCAGAAAATCTACAAACAAAAAATGCTAGAGAGGATGTGGAGAAAAGGGAACCCTCTTGCACTGTTGGTGGTAATGTAAATTGATACAGTCACTATGGAGAACAGTATGGAGGTTCCTTAAAAAACTAGAAATAGAATTACCGTATGATCCAGCAATCCCACTACTGGGCTTGTACCCAGAGAAAACTGTAATTCAACAAGACACATGCAGCCCAATGTTCATTGCAGCACTATTTCCAATAGCCAGGTCACGGAAGCAACCTAAATGCCCATCGACAGACGAATGGATAAAGACGATGTGGTATATATACAGTGGAATATTACTCAGCCATAAAAAGGAACGAAATTGGGTCATTTGTTGAGACGTGGATAGATCTGGAGACTGTCATACAAGTGAAGTAAGTCAGAAAGAGAAAAACAAATATCGCATATTAACACATATGTGGAACCTAGGAAAATGGTACAGATGAACTGGTATGAGGGCATAAATTGAGACACAGATGTAGAGAACAAACGTATGGACACCACAGGGGGAAAGTGGCAGGGTGGTGGTGGTGGTGGTGGTGGTGGTGGTGTGATGAAATGGGCGATTGGGATTGACATGTATACACTGATGTGTATAAAACTGATGACTAATAAGAACTTGCTGCATAAAAAAAAAATAAAATTTAAATATTTTTTAAAAAAAAGAGGTGAAATATATTCCTGTTTATCATCAGGTGACAAGCACTCAGATATTTAATACATTGATATCTGCATTTCCTTTTGTGCTTTACGGTCACACTCTGCCATCTGTTCCATTATATTTAATGGCAAATTCCAAGGAAACCCAAGCTGTCCAGTCTCCTTTTATTCATTCTCACATTTCATATTAATAGACATCTCTGTCTATCACTGAAACCAACCAACCCCCTTTTCTACCCAGTCTTTTGGTCCTCAGAGTCTACTACTTTCTCATAAACAACTCTCTCTCAAAAAAAAAAAAATTTAGTGGAGAAATGAATGAAGAGAAGCATGGGAAGTAAGGAGAGCAGAAAGGAGGCTACCTAGCAGTCCAGGTGAGGAAAAAAGTGGCACATGTAGACTGCAATCTGTTTTATAAACAGTGGCCAGATCTGACATGTGTTTTAGAAGTGCAGTGGCTAGGACTTTATGTTAATTTGAATGAAGGCATGAAGGAGAGGGAGAAGTAGTAAGTACTGATTTCCAGCTTTGTGGCTTAAGGAGAAAAACTGATTGGAGGGTGATACTAATTTCCAATGTGGGAAAGATAGAAAGAGGAAAATTATGTTAAGAAAAAAACTACAAAGCAAGTCCTTTATTTTAGTTATGCTAACCTTCACATTCAAATGAGGATGCTGAGCAGGAAGTTGGATTTGAGGCTGGGGTTTGGGCTGAGGCTAACTTGGCAGGTTGTCAGTACATACATTTAAGTATGAATTCTCTGATCTCAGTGAGAGTGATGAAGTATGCAACTACCTTCCAAAATTAGTATTATTGGCAGTGTCCTACGGGTGGCGGGATTATGATCAGATTTATTTCCTTCCTTGTAACCGTAAATATTTATTGAACATTTACACAAATATAATGGTTTAAAGGAAGCTTATTAAAAATATTCAGAAAGACAATATAATCTCTAAGACTCTAGGGATAGCTGTCGTCCCTCTTTTCTCATGGTTTCCTTGACCCCCCCCCCACACCCCCCTGCATATCTTCTTCTCTCACTCCACGCATTATGTTTTAATTAGAAAAAAATGCCATTTTAAATACTGTAATTATCTGTTATCTATTGGTGTTTAGTGTTGAAGAGAATTCTGAAGCTTTTGTACTTTTTTTTTTTCTTTTTTTTGGGGGGGAACTTTACACTTTTATTTGTTTCCTGAAATAAGTATGTATATAGCTTTTCTTTTTTTAAACATCTTTATTGGAGTATAATTGCTTTTCAACGGTGTGTTAGTTTCCGCTGTATCACAAAGTGAATCAGCTATACATATACATATATCCCCATATCCCCTCCCTCTTGTGTCTCCCTCCCACCCTCCCTATCCCCACCCATCTATGGAAACACAAAAGACCCCGAATAGCCAAAGCAATCTTGAGAAAGAAAAACGGAGCTGGAGGAATAAGGCTCCCTGACTTCAGAGTATAATACAAAGCTACAGTAATCAAGACAGTATGGTACTGGCACAAAAACAGAAATATAGATCAATGGAACAGGATAGAAAGCCCAGAGATATGGGCTTTGGTTACCCACGCACATATGGTTACCTTATCTTTGATAAAGGAGGCAAGAATATACAATGGGGAAAAGACAACCTCTTCAATATTGGTGCTGGGAAAACTGGACAGCTACATATAAAAGAATGAAATTCGAACACTTCCTAACACCATACACAAAAATAAACTCAAAATGTACTTTCATTTGGATATAATTTCCCCTTCTCAGATGTTCAGAGAATTATTTTTAATCTATAATCATATGTGTAATATTTCTTGGCACTTGTTCATTAGTTTTTCCAGTTATTATTGAACCCACGTAAAATGGTCTGACAGCACCATGTCGCAGAGTCTGGGAAAACAACAGGAACTTGTAGGCAAACCCTGACCAGATCCTTTTCACATGATCAGCCTAATGATGGGATTACTGTTTTAGCTTTTGTCTGTGATCACCTTATATTGTGACACCTTGTGGAAAAACTTTAGGTTGAAAATAACAAACATCAAGGAAGAATTACAAAGCCAGAGCTGGGTAGGGCTTTGGTCTCACATCTAGCCTCGCCTATTCTATAACTGGGAAAACTGGAGAGAATTGTCCCTGTGTCCCACCATGACCAGTCCAGGGCAGCTGAATGCAGGCTCTGCTCCATTTTTTTGTTCATATTTTTCATGATTTTCTAGATAGAGAATTGGATTTCTGAAAATACTTAAGACTGTGCTCTGAATGCTTCATTTTAAAATTAAATGCATTCAGGACTTTCCTGGTGGTGCAGGGGTTAAGAATCTGCCTGCCAATGCAGGGGACATGGGTTTGATCCCTGGTCCAGGATGATCCCACGTGCCGCGGAGCAACTAAGCCCATGCGCCACCACTACTGAGCCTGTGCTCTAGAGCCTGAGAGCCACAACTACTGAGCCCACGTGCCTCAACTACTGAAGCCTGTTAGCCTAGAGCTCGTGCTCCACAACAAGAGAAGCCAGCACAATGAGAAGCCCATGCACCACAACGAAGAGTAGCCTCTGCTCACCGCAACTAGAGAAAGCCCGCATGCAGTAACAAAGACCCAATGCGGCCAAAACAAGAATTAAATGCATTCAATTCTTGATCTTCATGGCAGGTTTGCATTAGAGATCACTTCCAATACCAAGAAAAATTAGGAAGTCATGAAAAAAGTTGTTTTCTCGTCTACTCTTTATTTAGTACTTCATGCTATTATATACCCACATATCTCTATACACCTATATCTATACACACACACACACATACACAAACACACACAAGGCGAAGACACACCACACACCCACACACCTTCTTGATCTTTCTTTGATGTCTTTCATCTTTTCGTTTATTGCCTTTTCTTCTCAGTCTTCTAGAACAGGTTTGCCTTTTCACTGCATGAATTAATGTATTTTCCTTCTCTCCTGCAAGCTAGTCACTCTAACCCTTCTTAAAATTTGCAATCAAATTTTTATACCTATGGAACCTTTTCTAATCACAGGTGATTTCTTCCTTATAACTTATTCTTCTAAATATATGTACCATTTTCTTGACTCTTAAAAAAATGAATCAAATTAAAAGGAGATTTTTAAAAAATATATCTGAATCTATATATTTTTAAAGGTCAAGAATTTGTTTCCTGTGCTTACCTATTTTGGAGGAAGCCCCTCCTCACCAGCTCTCTGAATGCTGTGCCCGCTTGCTCCTTACCTTTCCACTCTGAGAGGAATCCCCACTAGTCCAACTTTCTACAGCTTATGTTATCTTGCCCTCAAAGCAAAGTCTGCTTTCAGCTTCCTCAGTTTGCCTAACTTACAGCCTCAAACCCACAGAGGTCACTCACACTAACTCAGGAGGCACGCCAGACTTTGAGAGGCACTCTTACTGGCATCAGTTCTCTAGGCCACATCCAATACCATTCTGTCTCTCCTCTAGCATATGGATGGCACCTGTATTAATTTTCTATTGATGTTGTAACAGATTACAGAAAACTTATTAGCTTACTACACCCATTTATCTTCATCTCCTCCACTAGATTTACTTTCCCATAGCTCCTCCAGGTCAAAAATTTGGGTAGGATCAGCTGGATCCTCTGCTCTGGGTCTCACAAGATCAAATTTAAAGCTTTGGCTGCATTAGGCTCTTTTCTGGAGGACTTGTAGGAATGAGGTCTCCATCTCCTCACCGGCTGTAAGCCAGGGTCTGCTATCTTGCTCTTAGATACTACTTGCATTCCTTCGCATCTGGTTCCCTCCATCATCAAAGTCCCTAGGATACACTGAGTCCTCCTCATACCTTGAATTGCTCTGCTTTTCAGTCTTAGTTCCTTATTCTACTTTTAAGGACTCATGTGATTAGGCTGGGTCCATAGATAATCCAGCACAATCTCCATATCTTCAAATCAACTGATTGATAACATTAACTGCATCTGCAAAGTCCCTGTTTTTTGTCTAACATAACATAACCAACAAGAGGTAGAGCTCATATAGGCAAAATTTTGCCTGTCACCACACCCTTCCCAGAATACATGCAGGGAACAAGAGAAGAGAACAGTAAGAGAGAAAGATACATGTTTTAGGGGACTGAGTCATTCATTCTTCAACAGAAAGCAGGCATAAATGGCCTGCTGTTAAACTCACTATTAATAATAAAGCAACTAAGATAGTTCAGGATTATGCATATACACATGCCCTAAAAGATGAAATGTTATACAAAGGAACAGTAGTCGTAAAATCCCAACAATTTCATATGGTAACCATTTCCTGTGGCTTTCAATCAAAAACAAGGGTGAGTAAATTATTTGGGAGAAGTGATATTCTGGATTGTCTATTAAAAATTAGAGAAGGAAGGGGAAGGTATTTGTTTAATTTTACTGAATAGTCATTAAATGAAGTGTTTAAGTAAATTAGATTTTGGGAAAGAAAGAGAAAAGAAAGAAAAAAAAAGACTTTACTAGGTGAGTACATTTCCGTGGTGCAAAGAAGCAAGTTAATTAAAACACATGCATTGTGAAGATTCAATGTACTGGGTGTCAACGTGTACGTCTGAATTCACCTTGTTTATATAATACTGGGGCAGACAGTAAATAAGTACAGCCTCTAGAGTGCATCTTCCTAAACTGTAGTTATATACACCAACAGTGTCTGTATTCTATCGTAGTTATCAAGAGAGGAAAAAAAGCACCCCCCTGCAAGGACTGTGCATACAGCATCTCTTAGAAGCTACTCATTTTTAGATTTTTCCAATTAATCTTCATTCTAATGCTCTTTTACATTTCATCTATCTTCCATTTTTCAGTGTGATAAAGATGAAATGGTGCCAATGAAAATGGGCTAAGGTTTTCACTGCAACTTTTTTTAATAGAATAAATTGATAACTTCTGGAAAAGCTGGCAATGTAAAAATTTGTTTATAGACTCTATTTCCACTGAAGTTGAACAAAATTACAAACAAAAAGTGAATTTTTAAAGAGGCAGAGGAAAAAAAAACCCACATGATTACTCTTGAAACTAAGGAACAACCAAAAGTATAAGGAATTTTAGTCACACAGAAAACAAATTAGATAAAATGAAATGGACACACTAAAAGCCAATACTCAACTCATTTCAAGGAAGAGATTCAGTGTTGTTACTGAGACTACTCCTTGGCTTTTCTGATCCTGCTGCACCAAAGTTGTTATCAATAAATGAAGAACAAGATGACAAGACACTATGGAAAACAGCATGGAGTCTCCTCAAAAAGTTAAAAATATAACTACCATATGATCCAGCAGTTCCACCTTTGAGTATTTATCCCAAGAATATGAAAACACTAACTCAAAAAGATATGTACCCCCATGTTCATTGCAGCACTAATTACAATAGCAAAGACATAAAAGAAACTTAAGTGTCCACAGATGAATGAATGGATAAGGAAATTGTGGTATACACATACAATGGAATATTTTTCAGATTAAAAAAGAATGGAATCTTGCCATTTGCAACAACATGGATGGACCCCAAGAGCATTATGCTAAGTGAAATAAGTCAGACAGAGAAACACAAATACTGTATGACCTCTCATATCTGGAATCTAAAAAACAAACACCAAATTCACAGAAAAAGAGATCTGGCAGGTGGTTGCCAGAGCTGGGGATGGGGTGGTGGGAGAAATCAGATAAAAAGGTAAAAAAAGGCAAATACTGTAAATATTTGTTAAATGTTAGTTTAGCTGAAGTAAGTCTGTATATGTTTTATATAAATGCTAAAAAGGAAAGATGATCTCATCTACTATGTAATACATTGAGCAAAGTATATACAGGTAATTTATAAACTTCTGATTGTGATGATGCCTTGAGAAAGGGAAAAAATTAAAATATCTTTAGCTATGACATGAATCATATATTTCCATCTTTGATTACTAAATTATAACATACATCTTTAAATATTTTATAAGAAAAAAAGGTGGCTGTTTTACATTGAAGTCTTTTTATGATAGCTGATGTCATCTGTTATCTAAAGTACTTAATTTAAAAAAGGGTTTTTAATACCTTAATGAATAATTTCAGCTTAAATGAAAGATGAGACAACAAAAACAAAGTGAACTGTAAAAAAATTTCACAGGGCTAAAGAAAACACGGCCAGCCCTCTATATCCACAGATGTGGAACCCACAGATACAGAGGGTTGACTGTAAGGGACTTCAGCATCTGTGGATTTTAGTATCTGCAGAGGATCATGGAACCACTGTCTGGTATGGCAGATATGTTGGAATTATTAGACAAATAATTTTTAAAAAACTACGATGAATATCTTAAGGCTTTGATGGAAGAAGCAGATAAAAATTCAAGAACAGATGGATAATGTAAGCAGAGAAATGTAGACTATAAGAGTAAGAAAATGTTAGCAATAAAAAATACTGAAACAGAAGAATGCTTCTTCTGGGCTCATCAGTACAATGGACACAGCTGAGTAAAGAGTCTCTGAGCTTGAGGATATGATAATAAACTTCCAAAACTGAAAAGACAAGAGAAAAAAGGCTGGAAAAAACAAAGAACAGAATATCCAAATATCCAAGAACTGTGAGAATACTTGTAGAAGAAAGAAAAATGAAGAGAAAAAAATATTTGAGGCCATAATAACTAAGAATTTTCTCCATTTTAATATCAGACACTAAACCACAGACCCAATAAGCTTGGAAAACAACAAGCAAGATAAATGCCCTCCCAAACTACACCTAGGCATACTGTATTCAAAATTCAGAAAATCAAACGTAAAGAAAAAAAATCTTGAAAGAAGCTAGAAGTGAAAAAAATCCACCTTACCTATAGAGGAAAAAGATAAAGATTACATGAAACTTCTCCTCAGATACCATACAAACTATAAGCCAGTGAATTATGAAGGTGAAAACACATTACATTTACTTTAGCACTCCACAAAATGAAATACTTAGGCATAAATCTAACAAAATTCATATAAGACATATGAGAAAAACTACCGTCTGATGAAACATACCAAAGAAGAGCTAAATAAGTGCAGAGATATTCCATGTTCATGTATAGGAAGACTTGATATTATCAAGATATCAGTCCTTCCCAACTTGACCTATAGATTCACTCAATCTCAATCAAAATACCAGCAAGTTGTGGATATTGACAAAATGACTCTAAAGTTTATATGGAGAGGCAAAACACCCAGAAGAGCCAACACAATATTGAAGGAGAAGAAAAAAATTGAAAGACTGACACTATCCAAATTCAAGACTTACTATAAAGGTATAAAGGTACAACAATCAAGACAGTGTGGTGCTGGTGAAAGAGTTAGATAAACAGATCAATGAAACAGAAATAGAAAGCCTGGAAACAGGTGTGATGAATTGGGCAATTGGGATTGACATGTATACACTGCTGTGTATAAAACTGATGACTAATAAGAACCTGCTGTATAAAAAAATAAATAAAATTAAATTAAAAAATAAAAAAAAAGGAAAGCCTGGAAACAGACCCACATAAATATAGTCAACTGATATTTAACAAAGGAGCAAAGGCAATACAGTGGAGAAAAGATAGTCTTTTCAACAAGTGATACTTGGATAACTGGACATCTACATAAAAGAAAACTAAACTAGTCACAGAACTCACAACCTAAACAAAAAGTTACTCAAAATGGATCAGAGACCTAAATGTAAAACACAAAAATATAAAACATATATATAGGTATATAAAAATATGTATTAAAAATATATAATATAGAACACTACTATATATAGTATAGGAGAAATATATATTATAGTATATATATATAGTATAGGAGAAATCTCAGTGACCTTGGGTAGAGCAATGACTTTTTAGGTAAAACACCACAGGCACAATTCCTGAAAGAAGGAATTGATAACTTAAATTTGATTAAAATTGCAAACTCCTCCTCTGAGAAAGACAATCACAAGAGAATGAGAAGCCAAGCCACTGTTTATGAGAAAATATTATAAAAGGCCTATCTAATAAAGGATTGTTATCCAAACTATACAAAGAGTTCTTGAAGCTCAACAGTAATGAACAGCCCAATTAAAAAAGTAGGCAAAAGACCTAATATTTCACCAAAGAAGATCTACAGGTGAAAAGATGTTCATCATCATATGGCATTGGGAATTCCTAATTAAAACAACGAGATATCACCATATACCTGTTAGAAAGGCCAAAATCCAAAACAATAACAATGCTCAATACTAGCAAGGATATGGAGCAACAGGAACTTTCATTTAAACAGGTGGGGATACAAAATGGTACAACCCCTTTGGAAGACAGTTTGACAAGTTTCTTACAAAATTAAGCATGCTTTTTCCATATGATCCAACAACTGTTTTCATTTGAATTTACCTAAATGAACTGAAATCTCATGTCCACACAAAAACCTGCACACAGATGTTTATAAAAGTAGTACTCATAACTGCAAAAACTTAGAAGCAACTAGGATGTCCTTCAGTAGGTGAACAGATAAAGAAACTGAATCATTCAGACAACTGTACATTATTTAGTGTTAAAAGAAATGAGTTACCAAGCTATGAAATGACATGGAACAATCTTAAATGCATATTACTAAGTGAGAGAAGCCAAGCTGAAAAGGCTTTAAGCTATGTGATTACAACTACATGACACTCTGGAAAACACAGAACCAAGGAGACAGTAAGAAGTTCAGTGGTTACCAGGAGTCAGGGTGGAGGGAGAGGTGAACAGGCAGAACACAGACGATTAGTAGACAGAACACACAGGAACAGTACAAGTATTCTATATGATACTACAATGGCTGATATATTTGTGAAAGCCCATACAGTGTACAACACCAAGAATGAACTCCTATATAAACTATGACTTTGGGGGATTATGATGATGAAATAAAATTTATACTTTAAGGCAGAACAAGAAAAATTAAACATAAAATTCTCTGTGTTTGTTTGAGACTTCTCCCTCACTAATGTGCAGTGTGGATCTGCATTACACATTAATCAGAGCTCCTCAAAGAGGGGAGTGCAGGCTCAACTGTAAAGGTCAATTCTTTTTCTTTCTTCTGACACTAGCAACGTTACTTCTTAAAAGAACAGCATTCCTTCCCAGCTCTGTAGGGGGTCATCGTGACTTGCTATTGGCTTTGAATGTGTTTACCTGGACTATGTATCCTTGGTGAACTTTATGTAAAATATCAGTGTCTCATTTTGATGTATGATCCTTTGTCTCAAAAATGTATATGACTATGCATTCGACTTCTAACAGGTGGAACAGTTCTCAGAGTTTTCTGAGAATCAGCTTCCCGGGTTATAATCCTCAGTTTGGTTCCAATAAAATTCCCTTTTTTTCTTCTTAATAGTTAATTGAATTTTTGTCCACAATGTGTCAATGTAGGTTCATCAATTTTAACAAATGTACCACTCTGTTGGGGGATGTGATAATCAGGAAGGTTGTGTGAATGGGGGTGGGGGTGCAGGGATTATATAGGAACTGTGAATCTAATACTGCTCTAAAAATAGTTTTCTAATTAAAAAAATAAGAGTCAATTGCCATTATTTCACTGCTGAGTTAGTTGTAGAAGAATTGTTTAAGTTTTATGAAGACATATAAATAACCAGTAATAGAATTAAGGGAGGAGAGGATGGGGAGTGGAAGGATAAAAATATAAAAAAAAAAATCAAAAATATCACAGAAAAATTAATTAAGAGAGAAAAGAAAGTGTAATAGGGAGCAGCAAATCTGACCCCATGTTGGATCTGTTTCTTTTACTCTAAACTTTAGGCTCTGTTGCCTGTGCTTAGTCATGCTGGCTCTGCACCTTTGTAAAAGAATGTCGCCTATAGCGTGAAATATACAGGATAGTCTATCCTCAGGGCTCAACTTCCAAGAGTCCCATTCATAGAGATAAAAAGTTGCAGAACAGCGAATAACATTTGTCTTGTTGGAGGTTTATAGGAACATCTGACCTGACATACGTGGACAGCTGTAAGAACAAAGGATTCCTGCACCAGGAAGTTTGTAATAATCAATCACCCTCCTCCCCTTTTTAGTATAAAAGAAGCCTCAACCCTGACTGGGGTAGGATGGTTCTTTGGGACACTAGTCTGACATCTTCTCAGTCTGCTGGCTTTCCAAATAAAGTTGTTATTCCTTGCCTCAACACTCATTTCCTGATTTACTGGCCTGTTGTGCAGTGAGCAGAACAAGTTTGGACTCGGCAACAAAAGGAGTAAAAAGTATTCCAAAAAAAGAAAATAAATTAAGAATTTAAAAGACCTAACATAACATACTATATGGTATAGTAAATATGTATGAATTAATGGTCACCTGATCTATGACAAAGGAGGCAAGAATATACAATGGAGAAAAGACAGTCTCTTCAATAAGTGGTGCTGGGAAAACTGGACAGCTACATGTAAAAGAATGAAATTCGAATACTCCCTAACACCATACACAAAAATAAACTCAAAATGCATTAAAGACCTAACTGTAAGGCCAGACATTATAAAACCCTTAGAGGAAAACAGGTGGAACACTCTTTGACATAAATCACAGCAGGATCTTTTTTGATCCATCTCCTAGAGTAATGCAAATGAAAACAAATATCAATAAATGGGGCCTAATCAAACTTAAAAGCTTTTGCACAGAAAAGGAAACCATAAACAAGACAAAAAGACAAGTCTCAGAATGGGAGAAAATATCTGCAAACGAAGCAACTGACAAAGGATTAATCTCCGAGATATACAAACAGCTCATGCAGCTCAATATCAAAAAAACAAACAACCCGATCAAAAAATGGGCAGAAGACCTAAATAGACATTTCTCCAAAGAAGACATACAGATGGCCAATAAACACATAACAAGATGCTCAACATCACTAATTATTAGAGAAATGCAAGTCAAAGCTACAATTACCTTACACCCGTCAGAATGGCCATCATTAAAATATCTACAAACAGGGCTTCCCTGGTGGTGCAGTGGTTGAGAATCCGCCTGCTGATGCAGGAGACACGGGTTCATGCCCCGGTCTGGGAAGATCCCACATGCTGCGGAGCGGCTAGGCCCGTGAGCCATGGCCGATGAGTCTGTGCATCTGGAGCCTGTGCTCTGCAACGGGAGACGCCACAACAGTGAGAGGCACACGTACCGCAAAAAAAAAAAAATATATATATATATATATATATATATATATCTACAAACAATAAATGCTGGAGAGGGTGTGGAGAAAAGGAAACCCTCTTGCACTGTTGGATGTAAACTGATATAGCCACTATGGAGAACAGTATGGAGGTTCCTTAAAAACCTAAAAACAGAACTATCATATGACCCAGCAATCCTACTACTGGGCATATACCCAGAGAAAACCATAATTCAAAAACAGACATGCACCCCAATGTTCACTGCAGCACTATTTGCAATAGCCAGGACATGGAAGCAACCTAAATGTCCATCAACAGAGGAATGGATAAAGAAGATGTGGTACATATATACAATGGAATATTACTCAGCCATAAAAAGGAATGAAATTGGATCATTTGTAGAGATATGGATGGGCCTAGAGACTGTCATACAGAATGAAGTAAGTGAGAAAAAGAAAAACAAATATCGTATATTAATGCATATATGTGGACCTAGAAAAATGGTATAGATAATCTTATTTGCAAAACTGAAATAGAGACACAGACATAGAGAACAAAGGTATGGATACCAACGGGGGAAAACAGGGGTGGGATGAATTGGAAGATTGGGATTGACGTATATACACTATTGATACTATGTTTAAAATAGATAACTAATGAGAACCTACTGTATAGCTCAGGGCTCTGTGGTGACCTAAATGGGAAGGAAATTCAAAAAAGAGGGGATATATGCATACGTATAGCTGATTCACTTTGCTGTACAGTAGAAACTAACACAACATTGGAAGCAACTATACTCCAATAAAAATTAATTATAAAAAATAAAATAAAAAACAGCAAAAACAAAATACCGTATCTATTTGAAAGAGAAACATAAGAAACGACTCTTAGTTTGAGTCAAAAAATCCAACTACTGCCAAGGCCATCGGCTATAGACACATAAAAGAAAGTGACTCAGAAGATGGGTAAAATGCACCAGGAAAATGCAAAGAAATAAAAAGCTAAAGTCACAATATTAAAAACAGATCAGGTGGAATTCAAAGTAAAAAGTCTTAAAGAGGATAGCTTTTTGATGAAGGATATTGTCTAAAAATAAGGCATATCAAAACTTAATGCACAAAATTGAATATAGTTAAAATCTAAAGAGGAAAAAAGTTGAAACCTAAGAAAAGCTTACAAAAAATAGAAGATCAGTGAAAAATACAGTCTCTGAATATATAGAACAAGTAAGGTCATTTTACTTATTGTTACATATTGAGGTCTACTCTCTGAAAACAGAATTCATCTTATTTTCAAGCAGCACCCATGGAATATTTACTAGAATTAAGCATATATTAGGAAGTGGTAACAATCAGTTTTCACAGTACATATAATATGTTGCATTTCTGTAAGTAAGTTAAAATATTATATATCTAAAAAAGTATAGAGAGCAAAATATTAACATTTATATTTGTATCTTGGGATTATGACTTATTTTTCTTCTTTACTTCTTTCAGCAAAATTTAAGTGTTTTACAATGAACTTGCATGAAATTTTTAACTTAAATGGTCAATGTTACTATAAAAAATAAACTTAGTTATTAAATAAAGTGACCCAAATAGTTTTTAAAATAAAAGTTTTCTTAAAACAAGAGTGGAAGCACACTTTTCCTAGGAAAGTTTATGAAATGTAAGGAACAGAATCTCAAAGCTTTGCTATTTTGTCAAGTCAAGAGTGCCTTTAGATGTTATCATTCTGGAATGTATATTTCCTGTCTCTTTCTTTTCACACTTAGGCATATTGCAAACTCACACATGCTACTCAATCCTTTGAAGCAATGTTGATTACTGGTCCCAAGTGACTTCAGCTTTGGCTACAAACTGACTTTGTAAATATGCTTCCCAGATATGCCTAGTAAAAGAAAAATGTCAACATTCAAGTAAGATCACTTTCCTACTAATTCCTAAGCAATGACCCTAACCAAATGCTGAAATACAAGATTCTGAGAACAGCTCATTGGTTTTTAAAGAATAAGTATTAAAGAAAGAGAAGGTAAAAAGTAAATATTTGTTTTAAAAATATGTTTTAAAAGTTTTTACAGTTTTAAAAGTTGAACAATAACACTCTACCCTAAATACATAATCAATTTGGTTCTTGGCTTAAAAGTCACAAAAAGATTTATCTCCAAACAAAATGTACTTGTTCAGTTTTTCTTTTAGGAGGCTCCAAAGGAGTCCTAATACATAGACCATTCTTTTCTACCCAATCCTGAACAGTTTTAGAAAAAGAACAAAAGTGGCACTTGAGATCAGACTCAAAGACATGGCTTCATCCAAGTCTATCAGCCTAGCAGTATCGTGAATAGCACACACCAGAATTAGGCAGAATTATCCACACAGACCCAGGCACGTATGGATCCACAAGGTATCCCTCAGAGGATGAGCAATGGAACCTGTGCTCAGATATCTTTTACCACACTCAGCTCGTTTCCTCTCACCTCTCTTAGTTGCCTTTGCTGTACCTTCCTCTTGCTTACAATTCTAAATGTCGCCGTGCCGAGCTGTTAGTCCTTGAACCACATCTATTTTTCTGACTACACTCACTCTCTAGAGTCTAGATGATCTCATCCTGTCCCATGATTTCAACTCTGATCTCTGAGCTGATGCCAAGCTTGGGCTTTTCCTGGTGAACTCCAGGGTTATGTATCCACTCTCGTGTTCAATATCTCCACTTGGAAGTCTAACTGGCATCTTAAACTCAATGTGTCTAAAACTGAAGTCTTGATCTTTACCTTCCAACTGCACCAAAAACAGCTCCTTTCCCAGTCTTGTCCACCTCAATTAACTGCAAATTCATTCTTTAGTTACTCAGATCAATATCTTTGATGTTTATCTTTGTCCTTGATGCTTACCATTTTTCATACTGTATCTCATTTATCAGCAAATTTTGTCACCCATTCTTCAAATATTCCTAGACTCCAACTCTTTTTTTTTTTTTTTTTTTTGGGCTGTGTTGGGTCTCCATTGCTGAGCACAGGCTTTCTCTAGTTGCAGCGAGCGGGGGCTACTCTTCACTGCGGTGGGCAGGCTTCTCATTGCGGTGGCTTCTCTTGTTGTGGAGCACGAGCTCTAAGCACGCGGGCTTCAGTAGTTGCAGAACGTGAGGTCAGTAGTTGTGGTTTGTGGGCCCTAAAGTGCGCAGCCTCAGTAGTTGTGGTGCATGGGCTTAGTTGCTCCGTGGCATGTGGGATCTTCCCAGACCAGGTATTGAACCCGTGTCTCCTGCATTGGCAGGTGGATTCTTAACCACTGCGCCACCAGGGAAGTCCGCAGAATCCAACACTTTCTAGCCATCTTCACTGTTAGCACCATCATCTCGGTTCTGGATTATATCAATAACCTCTTAACTCTACTTTTGTTTCAATCTTCCCCATCCCCAAAATGAGCCTTATCACAGGAGTCAAGTGATTTTGTTAAAACACAAGTCATATTAGGTTATTTCCCACCTACTTCCCAGCTACTCTGTTCCCTTGCTCTTCCTCAAGTTCTGGAGGCGATCTCTGCTTCAGGCCCTTTGCATGATTGCAGAAGGTTCTGCTTGGAATGCTCTAATTCCAGACATCTACATGCTTCTCTCCCGCACTTCCTTCTGGTGTTAGTTACAATCACCTTCTCAGTAAGGCCTTCCCTGTACTTCCTATCTAAAATTTCAGCTCCCTCCCATCTAGATATTTCTTCTCTGCTTTTTTAACACTTGTCACTTTAAAAACACTTATTATGTTTATTTTCTTTGTTTCTTATCAGAATGTAAGGGATTTTTGTCTGTTTTCTTCACAGCTGCAACTCCAGTGCCCAGAACAATGTCTGATATACATAAGCACTGAATACTATTTATTAAATGAATGAATGGGTTAGCTCACATCTACGAGGAAGAAGGGCTGAACTGAGCCAAGCAAGTCTAGTTTTTTTTCCCAAAAATTTACCATCTTATCAGAACTGCCCTTCCCTAAACACAGTGAGTGAAGGAGCAAAAGGGAGGCCATGGGTGTTATCGTGCAAGGAGCTCCAAGAACAAAGAAGGAACACAAGGAGTGAGGAACAAGGTGCTCTGTAACACTTTCTTTGTTTCCATATTCTGAATTAAAAACTAAAGTAATGTTGCAGTTATAATCCCAGAAACTCTAAAACAGGTCTTCTTACTACAGTCTGAGGGCCAAATCTGGCCTGCAACCTGTTTTCTGTATGGCTCTTGACTTAAGAATTTGTTTTTCACATTTTGAAAGGATCAGAAATATAAGGAAAAGAAGGAGCGCATCCTCCTACTCAAATCTCAAAACTTCTCCAAGCAGGAGAGCTTAACTTTTGAGTTTAATTTTGTTTCGTTTCTTATATAAGAGATGTCATTTGTGCAATCAGTGCCATGCCAAGAAACGAACAATACACACACACAAACTATCGTCTTCAGGAAGCATTGAAGGATTCTGAAATGGAGAGACATTCTGCATTTATCCCCAGTCTCATTGAGAAAAACAGGGCCTCCTCCTGACATATTCCCAGGCCCCGAGTGCACAGCAGCAGGGTCGAATCTGTTCTCTGCATTTTCTTCCAGCTGGATAGATCAGGTGCTCTCTGCAAGGGCACTCTGAAGAATAGGCTACCACTGCAGTGCATCTGGGAAATGGTGTTCGAGAAACAATAAAAGGGGCCCTGGCTTAAAGTATATTAAGGGATCACAGGACTACACCTTGACTGCACTTTCAGATCTTTTGATTCAAAGACACACTTCTTATCTCCCAAGGGGTGAGGCCAACCTACCAGAGAATACAGACAGTGCCTCACAAATAAGGTTGCCAACTGCACGTCAGGCATGATGAGTAAGAACACAGTGAGGGGCTCCTTCACTGCCTGCAATGCACAGTCAAATGGGTCAGGGAGGAAACTCAGGGCGGCTGTGCTGAGCCACAGCCTAAATGTCAAGGCAAACCTGCAGCACGGTGGCACTGAAGTGGTTCATTGTCCACCTGGGGCTACACTGGGAACAGGACATACATTATGCCCAGTCTGCCTGGCAGCTTTGCTTGTCTACTCCCTTTGGATATTTCATTAACATCCTTTTCCATAGAGTAATAGGAGGCCGGAAGGTGTGAGCAGGTGTGAACAAAGGGAATACCAAGCTGATATACATCCATACATCACTGAAACAACAGGGTTTACCTACATGTATAGTGAAGACTCACAGCAACCTCGTCGCATTTTATACCCATTATGTTTGTACGTGTCACTTTCCTAATAGGATTTGAGATGATTAAAGGGCAGGCACACCATACAAATTACAATAAATTCTCAACATTGTGAAAAGGACAAGAAAGCAAATATGGCAAATCTGAAGCCTATAAACAGCTGTTGTGATCAACTTTCCAATTTCCTTCAGTTTGCTGTTAGCCAACTCACCTTTCCTGGTAAACCCACATGGGCCTAGCATGTAGTCAGCTGCCAATAAGCCATGAATGAATTGCCATACAACAGTCTTCTCGTTCTTTTCTGTACCCAATTGCCCAGGAAACTCATGGAACAGATTCCCTCCAGAAATGTCGTGGCTTTCTAATTAAATGCTTCTCTAAATTGAATCAATGTTTATTTTGCCGGTGAAAATTTTACTAGGAAATGATGTAAATGGAAGCACATTTTTATCACAGATTGCCAACTAATAAATAGACCAATGGTCAGAGAGGAAAATTCTAAAAGGCTCAGCGGCCATGGCTCACGGGCCCAGCCGCTCCACGGCATGTGGGATCTTCCCGGACCGGGGCACGAACCCGCGTCCCCTGCATCGGCAGGCGGACTCCCAACCACTGCGCCACCAGGGAAGCCCTCCAATTCTTTTTAAACTTACTTGGTAACCAAAGATCCTTTGAGCTGTGTGTGTGTGTGATTCACTTCTATTAGCCCCTTGTGGTTTAATTGGACTGCTTTCTCACCTTACATATCCTATTCACTCACTCCCCATGCTCTTGCCCTCTCTCCTGCAGAAACAAAGGAAGGTGGGTGAAGATTTCTTTGAAGTCGTTTCAGCTCCCGTGAGAGTGTATATGCTATCTCGTTATCAAAAACAAACAAACAAAATCACTGTAGTCCAACTGCAGACATAGCCAAGCAAGTGGACCACAACTCCAAGGGCTTTGGGCCTTATCTCTGTTCATCATGTTTGATTTAATCAACAGATGACGCCAGCAGGGTAGATGTCAATAATCCTGCTATTTAACATTACCCACACTCCAATTGTGAGAGCTGTTACCTATGAATTATTTCTATGGGTCTTTTTTCTTTACGGGACACTCTGCGATGGTATGGAACCATGCTGTCTTGCCTGTTTTCAGACCTCCAGACTCACATATACCACAGCTTATTCAACAAGTCCATTCTGGTATCTAAAATGCACCTCATATCTCAACACATTCCAGAATGAATCGTCACGTCCTCACCACATTTTGTCCTCGTTCAGTGGTCCTACGCCAATGAATCACACTTCCCCCCATTCAGCTGCACAAGCGCCACACCCAGGAATTGTCTGAGAACACCTTAACCCTCCCGCCAAGTCAAATCCATCACAATATCCTGCTTAACCTCCTAAATATCTCCCAAATATACTGTTTTCCCCTTAATTCCACATCATCCTTGTCTTTGATACCACAATTTCTAATATTTGTTCTGTTACGCTGCTGATCTATTTTTGACAAAGTAGCTGGGATTATCATTTAAAAATGCAACTCTGATCAGGGCACTTAACAGCTACATTCCACTCAAAATGCTAAAAATCCAGCAGTGGTTTTCTCCATTGCTCTTAGGATCAAGACCAACATCCTTAACACATTATTCATGGCTCCTACATGGGTCAGCCCTGCCTACATTTCAAGTTTCACCCCACGTCCCACTCTCTCTCACGATCCAGCCATACTTCCCTTTTCTCTTCCTTTAGTCCTTCCAACTCCCTATTCTCATTTTTGCCATAGGACCTTTATACATGGCTGTAGCTCTACCTGGAAGGCCCTCTCTCCACCCTAAGGCTTTCTGAATAACTAAGTCTCACCATTCAAGTCTTAGCCAAGTGTCCCTTCCTCAATGAAGCCTTCTCTAAGTCCTCAGGCTAAGACACATTCCTTTCTTATACTCTCCTCTATTCTTCCCTTTAGATCACTTATCTGAGCTTGTCATGATATTCTTCATATCAAGGGTATGATTTCTAAATTAATATTTGCCTCTCCCATGAGACTAAACTCCATAAGACAAGGAGTTGTGATGTTTAAAAGTTACCTCTCTATGCCAGTATCCAACAGTGTATCTACCAGTGTATCTTTTAGGCATCAATTGGCTGACTGAACAAGTAACAATTTTAAGACAAATTTGTGAACTTTGCCTATATTTAAAGAAGTAGAGTCTATGGATTATGTTTTCAGACTCTATATATTTAAGAAGTATCTCGATGTAATTTTGATCTAGCCATGCTTGGAAACCACTGTTAAAGGAAAACTATTTCTTTACTTACAACACTTGATACCAGATGTGCAGTATTTTTTTCTCCCCACCCCGACTAATTTTCCAACTCTTCCAACACCAACTGGGTGTCCTATAATTTATTCAATTCTGCCACTAATTACCTGGAGTTAGTGCCAGTCTCTACAGCTTTAAAGGCTCAGTCCTGAAAGACAGCCCTCACTTCCGATTCCAGTCACAAGTAATGGGTCCCAGGGGACCCACATTTCAGTCTAACGTGGCTACGAATCAGAAGTTCCCACAATCACCCCCACTCAGCTTTGATAATTTGCTGGAATGGCTCACAAAACTCAGGGAAACATTTATTTACTATTACTTATTTATTATAAAGGAAAAAGACGAACAGGCAGATGAAGGAATACATAGTGCAAGGTCTAGCAGGGTTCCAATCACAGAAGCTTCTGTCCCTACAGGGACAGAGTATACAACCTTCCTGGCATATGGATATGTTCACCAACTCAGAAGTTTTCCAAACCCCATAGTTGAGGGATTTTTACAGAGATGTCATCACATAGGCATGATCAATTATTAACTCAATCTCCAGCCCCTCTCCCCTCTCTGGGGACTAGGCTGTGGGGCTGAAAGTTCCAAGCTTCTAATCATGGCCTGGTCTTTCTGGTGACCAGCCCCCATCCTAAAGTTATCCAGGAGCTCACCAAGAGTCACCTCATTAAAACAAAAGATTCTCCTAACACCCAAGAAATTCCAAGGGATTTAGGGGCTCTTTATAAAATGCTATCAAACCCATCACTCAAGAAATTACAAGGGTTTTAGGAACTCTGTGTCAGGAACTGGGGGTCAAAGACTAAATATTAGAACATATGATGCCCCTAGCCTTCCTATCATTGAGGAAATTACAAGGGTGTTTGAAGCTCTGTGTCAGCAACTGAATTCAGAGACCACATACATATTTCTTATGTTACAACTGTCTTAGAAAATGTCTAGCTCACATAATGCGAGAAGGTTTCAAATAACTTCCCAGGAGGTAATTATCTGAACTTTGCCGGGCATTTTAAGGTTGAGGCGGGGAAATGGTACCATAGGGGAGTCACTACTTAAAAAGCTGTATATTTCATTTGGGAAGCGTTCATTGTTAGAAAACTTCATTAAATGGTGCCAGCACCATAAATCTCATTTTGCTGATCCCAGATTCTCTAGGGAGTTTCACAGAAGAGGTCTAATCTGCCTTCTAGAGGTCAGTCCATCAAATATTGGAAGCATTTGTACTATACTACAAATATTTTTTGACTACACCAAACATAAGCAGGTCCTTTAATAGTTCCTTAAATGACATGGTTTCCAGGTGCTAACCCTTTCCAGATGCACTCCAGTTTTCCACTGTCTCTCCTAAAATCATCACTCAGAACAGATCATACTTCAGAATGTTCTGATCAATGCAGACTTTAGCAAACCTACTCTCTTCATAGTTCCAAACTATGAAGCCATCTTGTACCTGTGGGGTACAAGGAAATCAAGTTATTTACTCAAATGAATGTAGTTAGTAATAGGGATGGGAATAGGACTTAATTAGCCTAATTCCATAATTTTTTCAATTTTTTGTCTTCCTCCTAACAGTATGAATGTTTAGTATCAAATATGTCTGGTAAATGTCAACACAATTTCCTTCGTTAAACACAAAATTCAGGGGTCAAGGATCTTTCAACTTTCTTCTCTTTGCCATATTCTGTGATTGCTTCTGCACATCACTCATCAGTGTTTCTTGATGATAAGCTATGGTGTTTATCATCATCTCTACAACTACTCACTGTAATGTCATGAGTTTAAGTGGGATTGAAAGTGATCACTGAGGTGAGATTACACTGACCTCTTAATACTATCTTTCACAGTTTAACCTCATTGCATTGTTCAATCTCATTGAATTGTAGCTATAGTTCTTAGATATGGCAATATCCACACCATTTGCGTTAGGAAAAGAGTTTTAATATTTTACTGTTTCCAATACTTTCCTTGGAGTCATTACTTTATTTTGAAGGATACTTGGAGAGTGTTTTAGAAAGTATTTCTTTTACTTCTTTCCAGGAAGAACTTCAGTAAATTTTTACACTATTAAAATGGAAGATTGGTGGCATGAAAAGAAAACTGAATTTGAATTCAGGAAACCCCAATTTCAATTTGAATTCTTCTACTACATGTAGTTGTATGACATTGAAGAATTCACTTAACCTTTCTGAGCCTCAGTTTTCATTAAACAAATAAAAGATTTTATGTCAAAATACTATGAGAAAAATATACGATATGAATTTAAGACATTAATACTATTAAGAAAAACATGTTAACATGTTAGGGATATGTAAGAAACTTCTGAGTTCCCAGAGGAAATAGTTGCTTACGTACTCTTATCTCTCCACTTCCTCCATAAAACAAACATTCAGACCGACAAGTATGGCAAACAAAGCTGTTCAGAATCCACACTTAGAGCCTGAATTGGGATCAGAAATTACAACATACTTTCACATGTGTAAGTAGGGAAATCAATACCTGCACACAGCAGAGCAAGCTCTAGAGCTCACCCCAGAGACAACAGGTGGCAACATGGGGGGTTCTGTGCGGAAGAGGAGAAGCATCAGACACCTTGTATGACAGACAACAGATCAAAATTATCTCCCAGGAAGAGAGATTCACACCCTAAATGCCATCTTAGAACATTGAGAACATGAGACATGGTGGATTGGGACCCTGGCCGCTGAAGAATCCATAGGCAAAGACTTAAGAATGTGCCAGAGCAGAGATGGAAACCTTGCAAGAGCCCCACTGCAGGGAATGGCAGATGACTAAGAAGGGGAAGAGCACCATTGGAGGCTTGGGAGTGAAAGGAAAGAAGGAAACAAGACCTGAAAATTAGGAGATCTATAGAAATTAAAAAAAAAAATCACAAAATCAGAAGACATAAAATATCCCTCACCCACCCAAACCAAGCACTACTAATTTTAAAACGACAACACAGTATACAAAGAGAAGGGTATCCACACAGTAACAGACGTTGTGGGCCAAACATACTGCTCAGCCCTGCCTACATACCCCATTATTGTTGATACAGAAGAAGACAAGACATTTCAAAATTAGCATAAATTGGCAGATGGCATCCATACAAAGGTATTGTAAATAGAAAAGTTTTTACCTGTTAGCAGGTAAAAACTACAACATAACAGCACAACCTGACTAAATATTCTTTTTTTTTTAAGATTTTTTTTTTTGATGTGGACCATTTTTAAAGTCTTTACTGAATCTGTTACAATATTGCTTCTGTTTTATGTTTTTTTGGTTTTTTGGCCACGAGGCATGTGGGATCGTAGCTCCCCAACCAGGGATTGAACCCGCACCACCTGCATTGGAAGGCAAAGTCTTAACCACTGGACCACCAGGGAAGTACCCTGACTAAATATGCTTAAGCAAATATTTGTATGTGTAAATAAAATATGTCAAATCAGAAACTCAAAAATGAAGAACCAAAATGGGCATACACACACATATACTACACACACAGAAGATATGAGTGACTAAACTCAGAAAAGAAAAATATAAAATCAAACTGAAAATAAAGACTCAATTATAAGATGTCCAAGGGAGACTAGATTCAACTGAAAATATAACATTGGATGTTGAAAAAAAGATAATATAGCAAAAAGATAGAAAATTTTAAAATGAAGAAGAATCAAAGACAGTGAAAGATATAAGATAGATGATCCAACATATATATATATATATATATATATATAAAACTACAATTTAAGAAGAAAAGCAAAAAAAATTAAGCTAGTCAGTTTTAAGATATATCGTAGTAAAACTATGAAACATTAAAAATAAAGAAAAAATTTTCTGCCTTTCCAGGTAAAAAGACAAATTTACTTAAAATAAATCAGGTTGGCATCACACTTTTTAACAGTAACATATAAAAGCAACACACTGGGAGAGCAATAGCTTAAAGGAACTCAAAAGAGAAAGTATGAGCCAAAAATCTTATATCCAGCCGAGCTCTTCTTCAAGTAACAAGGCTACAGACAATGTAGCCTGCAAACACCAGAGGAATACTGTCCTCATGAACAATTCCTGAGACCCTATGAGAGGACAAGCTCTATCTGACCAAAACACACAGGGGGAACATCAGCCATAGGACTAATAGTGAGCATTGAATATGCTTAATTATAGATCCAAGGTTCAAGCAAATGTGGGGGGCGAAGGTAGAAGATAGTGTGTAAAAGTTATGAATTCTGACCTAGTAGGAATAATTCAACCAAAAATCAGAGGAGAAAGAGACAGAAAAAGAAATTAGATAAGCTCATTGACTGTCACGTAATAAGCAGGAGTTGAAGATATCACTTAAAGTTGTCAAAACAAAGAGAAAGTATCTAAACAAGGGAAAAGAGGACAAAGAATAGCATATAAATTATGAACATAAAAGTAACCAGTAGCACAAAAATACAGATCTTCCTAATGAAGAGAGCACTGTAGAAAAAGGGGCAAAGAAAACAGAGCATAGAGAGAAAGAAAAACAGTAAATATAGCCTATAATTTGTAAATATATGCAATATAAAACATAAAAAGAATGATCAAGCTGAGACCAAACATATTTGTGATATAAGTAACACAAAATTGGCTTACCTCACCTATTTTTAAAAATTTAGATTGATTTACAAAGCAAAACCCTAATATATGCCAAATACAAAGAAAAACATAGTTAAAAATAAATAATTCTAAAATGTTAACAGTAAAAGGATGGGTAAATGTATACCATGAAAATCCAAACAGTAAGAAAGCAGGGATGGCAACCCTGAGAGTAAACAAGGGAGAATTCAGACCAAAAATCAGCAATTGTGATAAAGGCTTTTACAATGCTAAGAACATCAATTTGCAATAAATATATAACAATTACAAATATATATGAACCAAACAGAAACTCATCAGTAATAATAAGGACTTTTTATTTCTCTCACTTCGTATCAAGCCTGCAAAGGATCCTTCTCACTCCCAAGTCAATCAGCAATTCTCAACTTTTGTTTTACATTGGAATTATCTGAAGACCTTTAGAAACACTGATGGCTATGGCCTCACACCCGGAAATTCTGATTTAACGGGTTTGTAATATACCTAGGCTGTAAGAACGTTAACTTTCCCAGATGGTTCTAATGTGCTTAGAAGATTGAAAACCACTGAAATAGAGCAAAAAGGATTGGAAAAATAGTGAAATGACCTTTCTACAATGAGAAAATAATATTCACAACAGCAAGCAAGTAGATACTTAGAAATAAACTTAACAACAAACATGCAAAAATGATGAGAACAGTTGAAGAAAAAGGGATTTCTTCATCTTGAAAAGGATGTAAAGCCATTGCATATACTGTGATTGTCCCTAAGAGAATATATAAATTAAATGCAGTCCCTATAAACACACCAAGTCTTCTGAGAGCTAGACCAGTTAAATCTAACATTCATATAAACCAGACACGTGTAGAGCTAGGAAACTCCAAAAAAAAAAAAAAAAAAAGCATACACTGGTATTGAATTTTGTTGAAAGCTTTCCCTGCATCTATTGACATGACCATATGGTTTTCCTCCTTCAATTTGTTAATATGGTGTATCACATTGATTGATTTGCACATATTGAAGAATCCTTGCATTCCTGGGTTAAACCCCACTTGATCATGGTGTATGATCCTTTTAATGTGCTGTTGGATTCTGTTTGCTAATATTCTGTTGAGGATTTTTGCATCTATGTTCATCAGTTATATTGGTCTGCAGTTTTTTTTTGTGACATCTTTGTCTGGTTTTGGTATCAGGGTGATGGTGGCCTCATAGAATGAGTTTGGGAGTGTTCCTCCCTCTGGTATATTTTGGAAGAGTTTGAGAAGGATAGGTGTTAGCTTTTCTCTAAATGTTTGATAGAATTTGCCTGTGAAGCCATCTGGTCCTGGGCTTTTGTTTGTTGGAAGATTTTTAATCATAGTTTCCATTTCAGTGCTTGTGATTGGTCTGTTCATATGTTCTATTTCTTCCTGATTCAGTCTTGGAAGGTTGTGCATTTCTAAGAATGTGTCCATTTCTTCCAGGTTGTCCATTTTATTGGCATATAGTTGCTTGTAGTAATCTCTCAGGATCCTTTGTATTTCTGCAGTGTCAGTTGTTACTTCCCCTTTTTCATTTCTAATTCTATTGACTTGAGTCTTCCTTTTTTATTTGATGAGTCTGGCTAATGGTTTATCAATTTTGTTTATTTTCTCAAAGAACAAGCTTTTAGTTTTATTGATCTTTGCTATCACTTCCTTCACTTCTCTTTCATTTATTTGATCTGATCTTTATGATTTCTTTCTTTCTGCTAACTTTCGGGGGGTTTTGTTCTTCTTTCTCTAATTGCTTTAGGTGTAAGGTTAGGTTGTTTACTTGAGATGTTTCTTGTTTCTTAAGGTAGGATTGTATTGCTACCAACTTCCCTCTCAGAACAGCTTTTGCTGCATCCCATAGGTATTGGGTTGTCATGTTTTCATTGTCATTTGTTTCTAGGTATTTTTTGATTTCCTCTTTAATTTCTTCACTGATCTCTTGGTTATTAGGTAGTGTATTGTACAGCCTCCATGTGTTGGTATTTTATACAGATTTTTTCCTGTAATTGATATCTAGTCTCATAGCATTGTGGTCAGAAAAAATACTTGATATGATTTCAATCTTCTTAAATTTACCAAGGATTGACTTGTGACCCAAGATATGATCTATCTGGAAGAATGTTCCATGAGCACTTGAGAAGAAAGTGTATTCTGTTGTTTTTGGATGGAATGTCCTATAAATATCAATTAAGTCCACCTTGTTTAATGTATCATTTAAAGCTTGTGTTTCCTTATTTATTTTCATTTTGGATGATCTGTCCATTGGTGTAAGTGGGGTGTTATTGTGTTACTGTCAATTTCCCCTTTTATGGCTCTTAGCACTGGCCTTATGTATTGAAGTGCTATGTTGGGTTCATAAAAATTTAGAATTGTTATATCTTCTTCTTGGATTGATCCCTTGATCATTATGTAGTGTCCCTCTTTGCCTCTTGTAATAATCTTTGTTTTAAAGTCTATTTTGTCTGATATGAGAATTGCTACTCCAGCTTTCTTTTGATTTCCATTTGCATGGAATATCTTTTTCCATCCCCTCACTTTCAGTCTGTATGTGTCCCTAGGTCTAAAGTGGGTTTCCTGTAGACAGCATATATACAGGTCTTGTTTTGTATCCATTCAGCAAGTCTATGTCTTTTAGTAGGAGCATTTAATCGATTTTGATTTAAGGTAATTATCAATATGTATGTTCCTATTACCATTTTCTTAATTCTTTTGTTACTGTAGGTCTTTTCCTTCTCTTGTGTTTCCTGCCTAGAGAAGTTCCTTTAGCATTTGTTGTAGAGCTGGTTTGGTTGTGCTGAATTCTGTTAGCTTTTGCTTGTCTGCAAAGGTTTTAATTCCTCCATCAAGTCTGAAATTCAACACCCATTTATGATAAAAACCCTCCAGAAAGTAGGCAGAAAGGGAACTTTCCTCAACATAATAAAGGCCATATATGACAAACCCACAGACAACATCGTCCTCAATGGTGAAAAACTGAAACCATTTCCACTAAGATCAGGAACAAGACAAGGTTGCCCACTCTCACCACTATCATTCAACGTAGTTTTGGAAGTTTCAGCCACAGCAATCAAAGAAGAAAAGAAATAAAAGGAATCCAAATCGGAAAAGAAGAAGTAAAGCTGTCACTGTTTGCAGATGACATGATACTATACACAAAGAATCCTGAAGATGCTACCAGAAAACTACTAGAGCTAATCAATGAATTTGGTAAAGTAGCAGGATACAAAATTAATGCACAGAAATCTCTTGCATTCTTATACACTAATGATGACAAATCTGAAAGTGATATTAAGAAAACTCCCATTTACCATTGCAACAGAAAGAATAAAATACCTAGGAATAAACCTACCTAAGGAGACAAAAGACCTGTATACAGAAAACTGTAAGGCACTGATGAGAGAAGTTAAAGATGATACAAATAGATGGAGAGATATACCATGTCCTTGGATTGGAAGAATCAACATTGTGAAAATGACTATACTACCCAAAGCAGTCTACAGATTCAATGCAATCCCTGTCAAACTACCACTGGCATTTTTCACAGAACTAGAACAAAAAATTTCACAACTTGTATGGAAACACAAAAGACCTCGAATAGCCAAAGCAATCTTGAGAAAGAAAAACAGAGCTGGAGGAATCAGGCTCCCAGACTTCAGACTATACTACAAAGCTACAGTAATCAAGACAATATGGTACTGGCACAAAAACAGAAAGATAGTTCAATGGAACAGGATAAAAAGCCCAGAGATAAACCCACGCACATATGGTCACCTTATCTTTGATAAAGGAGGCAAGAATATACAATGAAGAAAAGATAGCCTCTTAAATAAGTGGTGCTGGAAAAACCTGACATCTACACGTACAAGAACGAAATTTGAATACTCCCTAACACCATACACAAAAATAAACTCAAAATGGATTAAAGACCTAAATGTAAGGCCAGACACTATCAAATTCTTAAAGGAAAACTGAGGCAGAACACTCTATGACATAAATCACAGCAAGATCCTTTTTGACTCACCTCCTAGAGAAATGGAAATAAAAAGAAAAATAAACAAATGGGACCTAATGAAACTTAAAAGCTTTTGCACAGCAAAGGAAACCATAAAGAAGACGATAAGACAACCCTCAGAATGGGAGAAAATATTTGCAAATGAAGCAACTGACAAAGGATTAATCTCCAAAATTTACAAGCAGCTCATGCAGCTCAATATCCAAAAAACAAACAACCCAATCCAAAAATGGGCAGAACACATAAATAGACATTTCTCCAAAGAAGATATACAAATTGCCAACACACATGAAAGAATGCTCAACATCATTAATCATTAGAGAAATGCAAATCAAAACTACAATGCGATATCATCTCACAATGGTCAGAATGGCCATCATCAAAAAATCTAGAAACAATAAATGCTGGAGAGGGTGTGGAGAAAACGGAACACTCTTGCACTGTTGGTGGGAATGTGAATTGGTACCGCCACTATGGAGAACACTATGGAGGTTCCTTAAAAAACTACAAATAGAACTACCATATGACCCAGCAATCCCACTATGGGGCATATACCCCAAGAAAACCATAATTCAAAAAGAGTCATGTACCAAAATGTTCATTGCAGCTCTATTTACAATAGCCCGTAGATGGAAACAACCTAAGTGTCCATCATCAGATGAACAGATAAAGAAGATGTGGCACATATATGCAATGGAATATTACCCAGCCATAAAAAGAAACGAAACTGAGCTATTTGTAATGAGGTGGATAGACCTAGAGTCTGTCATACAGAGTGAAGTAAGTCAGAAAGAGAAAGACAAATACCATATGCTAACACATATATATGGAATTTAAGAAAAAAAAATGCCATGAAGATCCTAGGGGTAAGACAGGAATAAAGACACAGACCTACTAGAGAATGGATTTGAGGATATGGGAAGCGTGAAGGGTAAGCTGTGACAAAGCGAGAGAGAGGCATGGACATATATACACTACCAAATGTAAGGTAGATAGCTAGTGGGAAGCAGCCGCATAGCATAGGGAGATCAGCTCGGTGCTTTGTGACCACCTGGAGGGGTAGGATAGGGAGGGTGGGAGGGAGGGAGATCCAAGAGGGAAGAGATATGGGAATATATGTATATGTATAACTGATTCACTTTGTTATAAAGCAGAAACTAACACACCATTGTAAAGCAATTGTACTCCAATAAAAACGTTAAAAAAAAAAAAAAAGCAGTAAGAGTTGACTAGCCCTAATATGTAAAACATATGATCAAAACACTAATTGAAACTGTGTGGTACTGGTCATGAATTGACAGACTGACCAGTAGAACAGAATAGGAAGTTCAAAAACAACTCCAAAACATGTAGCAATTTAGTGAGTGATAAGGAAGGCATATCAAATGGATGGGAGGAAAGATGGACTTTACAATAGATGTTCTTGAGACATCTGAAAAATGGTAATTTGGACTCATACTTTATACTAAATGGACAAGAGATCGAAATGTAAAAACTGATGTTTAAGTACTAGAATAACACATGGGTGAATTTCTTTATAACCTGGATGTGAGCAAAGTTTTCCTAACTCAAAATTCAGTTGCAATTTTAAAAAAGATGAATAAACTCTACTACATTAAAAAAAAGTTTTCATTGTAAAATTATGTCAAAGAAAAAATGAAAATCTGGGAGAAAACAACTGCAATATGTTCAACATATACAAGGCTAGTTTCCCTATCATACAAAGAACTCAAAATGAGAAAAAAAAGCCAAGCTGACAGAAAAAGGGCAAAATACACGAATAGTTCACAGAAAAAGCTAGAACAAATGTCTCTTAAATTTTGAAAAGATGTTCACCTGCCTACTAAAACTGAAAGTACATTGAAATACCAATGTATCAATAAAAATTAGTTCTCTTATCACACAAGTTTCTTTGTTTTTTTTTTTGGCTGCACCGCATGGCTTGCAGGATGCTAGTTCCATGACCAGGGACTGAAGCTGGGCCACGGTAGTAAAAGCCCGGAGTCCTAACCACTGGACTGCCAGGGAACTCCCATCACACAGGTTGCCATTCTTCATTAAATGAAACCAGGGCTCTTTGGTTAAAATGGTGGGTTTCAGATTTGGGAGAAAAAGAGAATAAGGTTAACACTAAATATTGTGTTCTAGAAATCAAGAAAGTGCTCTAAGACTAATGAGGCTATGCTAGATGGGCATAGGAATCCGCTTGAAGTGCCTACCATTGGTCAAATTTGGGACAATTAAAGCATCAAAAAATAATAAAAGTAATGGGTTACATAAAACTGAAATTTAAAAAAAGGATCATGAGTTCATAATGATACTCAAGAGAGAAAGAGGGAAAGAAAGGACTAAAAAAGAGAAGAGAGGGGGCTAATAAATAAGAAAGGATTGACAGAGTTAGTAAATAATACCATTTACAACTCCCAGTGTAAGAATTTTTTAGGACAAGAATCCTCAATGCATGCTAAAAGGATTGGATGAAATTTTAGGGGTTGTATTCATTTTCTATTAGAGTTGCAACAAATTATCAAAAGTTTAGGGGTTTAAAACAATACAAATTTGTTAACTTATAGTTCTGTAGGTCAGAAGTCAGACATGGGACCCACTAGGCTCAAATCAAGCAGGTCAGAATTCCTTCCTGGAAGCCTTAGGGGTGAATCTGTTTCCTTGTCTTTTCCGCTTCTAGAAAATGCCTGCATTCTTTAGCTTGTGACTCCCTTTGTCCATTTTTAAAGAAAATCGTGTTACATGTCACTAACAAGTCTTCCTTAGTCACATCTCCCTCTCAATCTTCCACCTCCATCTTTGACTTGTAAGGACCCTTGTGATTACACTGGGCCCATATGGATAATCCAGGGTAATTTCCACATATTCAGGTCAACTGGTCAGCAACCTTAATTCTATCTGCTACCTTCATTCCCCTTATCCATCCCTTAACTGAACACATTCACAGGTCCCACGGATAAGGACATAGACATCTGTAGGGGTAATAAGGTGAGGGTGGTATTATTCTGTTTACCATGGGGAGACAGGACTGCATGCTGTCAAAGTTTTATGCCCCAGATTACTATTGATTATATACACATAAAAGAAACAGAAGGTACCTTTACAAGTGAGAGATCCAGCTTAATTAAGGGCTCAAATGTAGTCTCACCAATAATGGGACAAAAGGCCATTCCAGGCCTCTGGATGTAAAGCAACAGCAAGAACATTAACTCACTGGACTTCCCTGGAGGTTGAGAATCCGCCTGCCAATGCAGGGTACACGGGTTCGATCCGTAGTCTGGGAAGATCCCACATAACAGAGCAACTAAGCCCATGCACCACAATTACTGAGCCTGTGTTCTAGAGCCCACGAGCCACAACTACTGAGCCCTCATGTCACCACTACTGAAGCCCATGCTCCACAACCAGAGAAACCAGCGCAATGAAAAGCCCACGCCCTGCAACAAAGAGTAGCCCCCGCTCGCCGCAGCTAGAGAAAGCCCGCGCGCAGCAATGAAGACCCAACGCAGCCAAAAATAAATAAATAATTTTTTTTTTTAAGAGTAACATTAACTCACCTATGCAGCACTACTGTCAAAAATATTTAACCTTAATTTAAACCTGAGGAAAGAAATCAATAAGTCCGGATAACAACATATTCTATAAACTAGTAGCCTGGATTCTTAAAAAATTTCAATGGCATGAAAGAAAAAAATAGCAAGTGAATTGTTACAGATTAAAGGAGCCCAAAGAGACGTGACTGTGAAATACAATGTGTCTTTCTTGACTGGATCCTGGTTAAAGGTGAAAATCAGCAAAAATGATATGTTTAGAGAATTCAGAGAATTTTAAATATGATCTGTTTAATATGCAAAATTAAGGTGTTCTGAGAATTACAGAATTTTAAATATGGTTTGTTGAATATGCAAAATTAACTACTCATATTAAACACTTACATATGATCATGATATTGTGGTTATTTGACAGAATGCCCTTGCTCTGAAGAGACAGTATTTACGTTTGTGATATCACGACGTCTTCGGCTGGCTTTCAAATAGCCCAGCAGAAAAAGAGGGTGGGCAAGATGTGTACGGGACGTATGTAGAGAAAAAGTGAATATGAAAAAAGTATTAACAGTTGGTGAAACTAAACAAAAGATGAACTCCACGGCTGAAGTTTCCTGCTTGCACAAGATGGTAGATGGTGGATGTGGGCAGTTGGTTTCACCTCAGGGCGTCTATCACCATCCGGCATTTATCTAGCTATCACCTAATTTGTTTTGAACATTTGACCAAATAAGCCAAATAATGAACCCTCAATCTTCTGAAAAGCTAAAACTTTTCCTTCTCTGTATTTATTTTATTTTCTAATTTTATTTTATATTACAGTTGATTTATAATGTTGTGTTAGTTTCAGGTGTACAGCAAAGTGATTCAGTTATACATATATCCATTCTTTCTCAGATTCTTTTTTGGGATTAACATATACACACTGCTATATATAAAACAGGTAACAAGGACCTACTGTGTAGCGTAGGGAACTCTACTCAATATTCTATAATAACCTAAATGGAAAAAGAATCCTTCTAATCCTTCTTTTAATTTTATACCCATTGCTGAATTTTTAAAGTTGGTTTAAATGCTTCATAGCTTAGACTTTATTTGGCTACCATGAACTTCTCTAGCCAGAAAACATTTCCTCTTTCTTTCTTCTAAGACTTGGGCGAAGCTTTGCTCCCCTACAAACAGATCATTAAGATGAATACAGTAAATATCTTCCTACTTTCATACTTAAGGAAATGTCTTCTTCTCTCTACCCAGGTAAAGAAATAACCTGCAATTTCTCTCATAGTTCCAAATGTATGGTTTGATGACTTGTTTGTAAACTATGTTTCATAGCAGAAGAGACCCTTTCCTGACATTCTACCACACTGAGCGTCTACCATGTTGTGGACATTTCATACATGTTACAGAAACATAAGGGAAGATTTTCTAAACCACATTTTCACATATTCTTCAGGATGGAAACTTTCAAACCAACTCTTTATCCTCCTCTGAGGGTGTAAATTTCCAAACAGCAGAAGCGAGGACAGCAGAAAGGACAAAATACAGGAACATGTACCCTTAAAAAGCCAGTACAAATGTTTAAAAAGCGATTCCCTAACATTTACAGCTGTTTTTTCTTATAGAAGTTTCCTTATGATTCCAGCATTGTGTCACCTGATAAGCTACATTGCTCCTTACTATTCCAGATAATACGCAACTGGGTTTTGGAGAACTCTTTATTAAAATGCCCTTAAGTCATAAAAGCGTACTTTGAAGTAGAACAGTAGGCAGCTGCTTCAGTAAGTTGAAGATCAAAGATGTTGCTCTCCCTATGGCCAATAAGAATGAAAACTTGATTTTAGTGCAGAAGTGTTTGGGGAGAAGAAACAATTTCTTACTGAAAAAAGAAAGCTAGAAACGGGGCAAGGAGGCTGTGGACCTGTCTGCTTCACTCCGTGGGTCATGTATTTCTCCAATAGCCTAGCAGACCTTCTTTGAATCAGTCTTTTTCAATTTAAAACCTTTTCTTCAACTCCCCATTCTTTTTCTTCTCAACAGCTGGTCCCTTATCTTTGCCCTTGAAAGAGAACATGCTGGCCTGGCCCCCAGAGACAAGTCCTCTGAGGCGAGTGTGTACCGTTTCCTATTCTCACTGCTCTCGTTCTGATACAAACCACCACACATTACATTATTTTTTCGTCCTCATTATTCTCCCATTCATGCTTTGTGAATGCCAGCAACAGGACTTCAGAATAAAAATGCTCACAGCCGCCACCTCAAGAAGCTGTGTGGTATCAACTTTTGAGACGGACTGTTGACTGACCATTTGCTTTGTACTTTCGAGGAGACTGGCTAGGGAGTGAAACTGAGCCGGTTCGACATCTCTTGATCATACAACTCCTGGGGTTTCCCTGAATTCTGAAGCAAAATGGTCAGTTAATCGCAGCATAGAGTGTTAAGGAAGAGAAGAGAGGGATGGGGGAGCCAGACTGGTTTTTCCACAGTGCTGTACCAATGGGATCAGCATCCTGTCCTAGGAGACCTTCTGGACTGACCTCAAGAGAGAAAGTCTGCACAGAGCAATGGCTGAGCCTTGAGGTTTCTAGAGAAGGCCCAGTTTCTGTTAAATAATGTACCCACCACACTATTTGATATTCAATTCACATTCAAGTACAGTTATCAAACCATGAGAGGTAGAGTTTAGATCTGAGGGTTATCCACTTCGTACTCTCTTTTAGAACTAATGGAGATTATAGCCTAAGGAGCCATTCCTTTTGAAATTTTCAAGAATTCCCCAAACTACCCAAAGATCACATGGGGATGCCCTGAAGAGCTGAGCAAAGTCCAAAGCTGATATCGCATACCCCATGCCAAATGGATGGATGAATATACGTGTATGTATCAGAACAGAAAACCCAGTAAGCATGGGTATGAATGCAGTTCTGCCCTCAAAACTCCCTATAAAATTTTGCTGTCCAGACGACAGAAAGTCTAAGAATTTGATTATTTCCTAGGATAGGACTGAATTCTGCATGTAAGCACTCCCAGTAAACACAGCATAGATTTCAACACATAGAATGACTCTCTACAGGAAATAGACTTTTCCCATTTTTCTGTAATTTTTCTCAAATGCTAAAGGAATGGCATAGGCACAACGAAGCCATTAAGATACATCTGGCCATACAAATATTTCCAACTGCATATTAACTATACATATGGATATATTTCTATATGCTCATATAGATAATCTTCCATATTTAAAAACTCATTTTCTCCTGGCATTCTCCGCCACCTCTACCCCAAGTAAACAAATGTGTTTGAGGACGAAGAGTTCTAGTTGGAATCATCTTTCATAAAACCATTTCAAACTCCTAGTTTGGAAGCAAATGGTGCCATAGTAACTGAAGGCTACGTGGTTCTCAGCTCATATTCTGAAGTGAATGCAGCGGATCAAATCAGTAATCTGTTGGCAGCCCCAGTAGTTCACAGGTCTATCTTTACTCTTCCCCGTCTCTCTCCACCATGGGCACTTCCATCTAAGTAGAAGAGCAGCTAGAATACAGGGCTCCATATTAAAGGACTTTATCAGGGAGTGTGTTTTGAATACCTAGTTTAGAGAAAGAGTAATGTGAGCCTCTCGAAACAGCTGAAAACCTTTAGACTGTACTTTTGGGGGAAAAGAAATGAAAATACCTTGTGTTCATGAAATGACGCTCTTCTTTTGTTTTCATGTGAGACTGATCATGATAGTTATACATCTTTTGCTTCTGAGAAGTCAGTCACAGGAATGAAACAAGGCATTGAGAAGTGGTGTCAGGGTTGCTGCTGCTGCTGCTTTTTAACATATAGACTGTTTTTTAGCTTTAGGTTCACAGCAAAATTGAGTAGAAAATAGAGATTGCTCACCCACTACCCCCCGCCAACAACCACAGCTTCCCCCATTATCAAATGATGTCATGGGGTGGGGCCCTAAGCCGATAGGATGATTATTCTTATAAAAGAGACACCAGAAAGCTCACTCTCTCTCTCTCCATGACACACACTGAGGAAAGGCTATGTGAGGACACAGGAAGATGATGGCCATCTGTAAGCCAGGAAGGGAGCTCTTACGTTGAACCAAATTGGCCAGAAACTTGATCTTGGACTTTTAGCCTCCCAAACTGTGAGAAAATAAATTTCTGTTATTTAAGCCTTCCAGTCCACGCTATTTTGTTATGGCAGCCTTAGCTGACTAATATAGGCATTGTTCTAGTTAGCTATTGCCAAATAATGAAACATTCCAAAAGTTAGTGTCTTAAAGTGATAACAATCATTTCCTTACCTCTCACAGATTCTGAGGATCAGAAACTCTGGAAGGATTCAGCTGGGCGGTTCTGGCATGGTTGCTTTTCTTGTGGTTCCAGTCAAATTTTGACTGGAACAGGAAGAGCTGAGGGCTGGCACCTCTCATGTATGCTCAGGGAATACATGGGGTCTTTCTGCACAGGCTGTGGGACTTCCTAAGAGCATGAGAGCCTCAGGGTTGACAAACGGCTTGCATGGCGCATGATAATATTAAATTAGTATACCAGGAAAAAAGGCAGAAGTGTCACTTTTTTTTTTTAACATTTTTATTGGAGTATAATTGCTTTACAATGGTGTGTTAGTTTCTGCTTTATAACAAAGTGAATCAGTTATACATATACATATATCCCCATATCTCTTCCCTCTTGTGTCTCCCTCCCTCCCACCCTCCCTATCCCACCCTTCTAGCTGGTCACAAAGCACTGAGCTGATCTCCCTGTGCTATGCAACTGCTTCCCACTAGCTATCTCGTTTACATTTGGGAGTGTATATATGTCCATATATACACTACCACTCTCTCACTTTGTCCCAGCTTACCCTTCCCCCTCCCCGTGTCCTCAAGTCCATTCTCTAGTAGGTCTGTGTCTTTATTCCCTTCTTGCCCCTAGGTTCTTCATGACCACTTTTTTTTTTTTTTTTAGATTCCATATATATGTGTGAGCATACAGTATTTGTTTTCCTCTTTCTGACTTACTTCACTCTGTGTGACAGACTCTAGGTCCATCCACCTCACTGCAAATAACTCAATTTCGTTTCTTTTTATGGCTGAATGATATTCCATTGTATGTATGTGCCACATCTTCTTTATCCATTCGTCTGTCGAGGGACACTTATGTTGCTTCCAAGTCCTGGCTATTGTAAATAGAGCTGCAATGAACATTGTGGTACATGACTCTTTTTGAATTATGGTTTTCTCAGGGTATATGCCCAGTAGTGGGATTGCTGGGTCATATGGTAGTTCTATTTGTCGTTTTTTAAGGAACCTCCATACTGTTCTCCATAGTGGCTGTATCAATTTACATACCCACCAACAGTGCAAGAGTGTTCCCTTTTCTCCACACCCTCTCCAGCATTTACTGTTTGTAGATTTTTTGATGATGGCCATTCTGACCATTGTGAGATGATATCGCATTGTAGTTTTGATTTGCATTTCTCTAATGATTAGTGATGTTGAGCATTCTTTCATGTGTTCGCTGGCAGTCTGTATATCTTCTTTGGAGAAATGTCTATTTATGTCTTCTGCCCATTTTTGGATTGGGTTGTTTGTTTTTTTGATATTGAGCTGCATGAGCTGCTTGTAAATTTTGGAGATTAATCCTTTGTCAGTTGCTTCATTTGCAAATATTTTCTCCCATTCTGAGGGTTGTGTGTCACTATCTTTTATGATCTAACCTCGGAAATCACTCTGTGTCACTCCCATCCATTCTATTATGAGCAAGTAATGGCCTGATAACTCTGAAGGATAGGGTAGCTAGCCTCCACCTCTTTATACAGAAGTGGTTAAGATTTTAGAAGTATGTGTGGGATGGGAGCTCTTTTTGTGGCTATCGCTTAAAAATACAATCTGCCACAGATATATTTTGTTCCAAGGATGATGATTTTTCCATAGTAATTTGATGATGCTAAAACAGAAACCCTTCCTCATGTGGAGGCATTAAAATATGGAGTTTAGAAAAAAAAGAGATGAGTCATAAGTTATTTAGGATGAGATGAGCAGTGTTCACTCCACTTTAAGAACCTAGGGTCACAGAAGTCACATCCAAACAGATATCTTTAAACTAACTCTCTTAGCTAAGTCCTCTGGAGAGGGCTGGGGTCAACTTGGTTGTGTGAAAGGATGATTCATCTTATAAAGCCAGAGAACCAAAGAGTCCTAAGCATCAGCTGGGACACTAGTATGAGGGGATCTGACCCAATACTGATCAATGAGCATCTTTGGTTGGACCTCAGAGTCCCTCCCAGAGCAGAGCCTGGACCCGTGGGGGTTAGGGAGGAGAGGAATGGCAGGGGTAGTGGGAGGATGGTGGTGCAAGAGGGAGGGTGGGTACCACGCAGTCCACAGACTTGGCAGCAGTCCATGAGATGGGAACAGCTGGATGAAAGTGCCCTGCAAAGATACTGAGACACCAAATCCACCAGCAGCATCACCAGCAAAGACAGCAAGGAGAGAATTTGGTAATAATGGTAAAAGAGGCTTGGTTGTCCAGACTGGAGGAGAAATCACAAAACCATTTGAGATGACCCAAAGGCTACATTCATATTTTCTGTCTGGTAGGGGACTGTCTCTTAGAATAGAGTTTCTGGGTACACAATTTCTCTTATGCCTAGAAGAGGACTGCTGGAAAACAGATCTTGTATGTTTCATATTTAGAACACCTTGTCCCAGACTTGATAGTATCAAAAAGTGATAAGAATGAATAAATCACTCTCAAAAGATCTGGACTTAGTTCACAAAGAAAGATCAAATACTTCTGAGGCTACTGATAACAGTGTTACTAAAGAACCCAAAATGTTAACTGGAGGGCTTGATGCTCCTTCTATCAATTGTTTCCCCAATACAGGTCATAGGATAAGAGTACCAGGACTAGTGAAGGAGTCAAGGTAAATCAAGATGATATTAATTCAGATTTTTTTGAAGGTCAGAAAGGTTCTTTAGAAGTGAATATTTTAAGACTGTGTCTGATGGAAACAACCAAAATGTCCATTGACAGATGAATGGATAAAGAAGATGTGTTACATATATACAATGGAATATTACTCAGCCATAAAGAGAATGAAATAATGCCATTTGTAGCAACATGGATGGATCTAGAGATTATCATACTAAGTTAAGCCAGACAGTTAAAGACAGATATCATATGGCCTCACTTACCTGTATACGTGGAATCTAAAATATGACACAAATGAACTTACCTATGAAACAGACTCACAAACATAGAGAATAGACTTGTGGTTGCCAAGAGGTAGTGGGGCTGGAGGAGGGTTGGATTGGGAGTTTGGGACTAGTAGATGCAAACTATTACATATAGAATGGATAAACAACAAAGTCCTACTGTATAGCACAGGGAACTATATTCGGTATACTGTGATAAACCATAATGGAAAAGAATATGAAAAAGAATAGTATGTGTGTGTGTGTGTGTGTGTGTGTGTGTGTGTGTGTGTGTGTGTATGTATAACTGAATCACTGTGCTATACAGCAGAAACTAATACAACATTATAAATCAACTATACTTGAATTTTAAAAAATAAAATTAAAAAATATTAAAACTGGGTCTGACAGGACTATGGGCAAAAACACTGTTAGGATCCATTAGAGTAAAATGGGATGAAATAAGTTAACTTTCCAATGCCCCTTACCTCTTTTGTGCAACCA